>NC_069388.1:107285477-108507977 GCF_027475565.1 Acinonyx jubatus | reverse complement strand
CCTTGATTCTGTCAACCCAAAGGGATAATGAACACACTGGAGGCATCATATTTCGGCTCAATCTTGTCCCGAACTAACCTCTATACATAGAGTAGGACCAAGTGCCAGGGAGGGGGAAGATTTCTGCCCAATGGGGTGATGAGGAGGCCATCCCCATGCAGAGTACTCTTCATGCTGATTTTTTTAAATGTTTATTTTTGAGAGAGAGAGAGAGAGAGAGAGAGAGAGAGACAAGAGCATGAGTGGGGAGGGGCCAAAGAGAGAAGGAGACACAGAATGTGAGGCAGGCTCCAGGCTCTGAGCACAGAGCCGGACACGAAGATTGAACTTGTGAACCATGAGATCATGACCCGAACTGACGTCAGACACTTAACTGACTGAGCCACCCAGGCGCCCCTCTTCATGCTGATTTCTGACCACAGGCCCACCCTGAGAATGGCAGCTGTTCAAAACGGCCCTTTTCTCTGAACCACGCAGTTGACCCTCAGCGTAGCCCAATCCTTGGATACCAGGGATAGGGAGGAGAAGGCCATGCCCAGTACCATGCAGGGCATCTAAGGAATGCAAAGAAGTAAAACTGCTTTGCTCTTTTGGAGAATATTTATGAGGTGCCTATCTCTGAGTGAGGATAGAAATGAGGGCACATGTACATAAATTCTCCAAGGTACCATGACTCCCATCTGCTTCATAAGCAAAACCACAGCCTCTTTCAGGCTGTCTCTCTTCTCTAGTGTCTCCTACAGTGGTCAAGTCTCTAGTGCATCCCATCTCCATGGACTACTAGCACCTGTAGTTCACAGACCATTGACCTCTCCAGTATCCACTCTTCTCTAGAATATCTGGGAAGATCCACATCCTCCAGTTAAGTCCACTGCCAGGGTCAGGCATCAGTCTGGTCTGCAACAGGGAAATCTCAGGAGCACACCCTAGCTGGGTATCACATCTTCCCCAAAGTCTAGGTTTTCAGCCTTACCTCACCCTCACAAGGGATATCAGTAGGCCTGTCCAGCTTGAGACCACCGCCGCCCCCACCCTTCCCATCTCCTTGAACAGCCTGAGGGAAGCTCAACACAGACCCCCCTTCGCTTGCTTCCCTTCCTTCTAGGTGGCAGCTACTGTTCTTCTCTTTTTTTTTTTCTTTAATTTTTTTTACATTTATTTATTTTTGAGAAACTAAGAAGAAGTGTGAGCGAGGGAGGGGCAGAGAGAGAAGGAGACACAGAATCTGAAGCAGGCTCCAGGCTCTGAGCTGTCAGCACAGAGCCTGATGCAGGGCTCGAACCCGCAAACTGTGAGATCATGACTTGAGCCGAAGTCGGACGCTCAATCGACTGAGGCGCCCAGGTGCCCCTGTTCTTCTGACTCTTAAACAGGAGCAAATGCACGCACACACACATTTCCTGAATACACTGGAGTATGAAACCAAGGGCAGAATAATTTCTTGGGAAGAAAATAAAAACATAAGTGTTATTGTGATTTCTAATTCCCTCATTAATTATAAGTAAAAGGAGCATGGGATAATTTTTTTAATAACTAGAATTTTCAGCCGCACCAGAGCTGTGCTTGTAAATGTTTAACAACCAGCTCCTCAAACGCAGGGGTAATTCTGATTTTACCAGCTTCTGTGGCATAAATACTCCCACTGTGGCTGAGTCAAGCTACAGTGGGAAGAGAACCAACTCCCACGATCCTGAAAAGTTAACAACTGGCTTTCCTAAGCCAGCGTGAGTGGCACACCACTGACAGGCCTTCCAGCACAGAAGCCTAAAACACTGCCTTTTCCATACAAACATTTCTAATCTGGTTGGGAGACAAAAGCAACTCAAGAAATTTTTAGAAGATGGCTCAAGACCAAATATGATCAGAGTCTCGGTTGTGAGACAAGATTCTAAGGCATCATTAGGAAGGGATGCCGCAAAGTCTTTCCAGAATCTCTGGAGAGAAGAAAAGGTTGGGCACTGAGCAACACAGGCCTTGTCAGGCGGAAGTGGGAGCTGGTTTTCCAGAGCAAAAGAGCAGGAGGAGCAGACACGGGAGTGGGAACCAGGTGCTCTGTCCGGGGAGCCGAGACCAGCCTAGCCACAGCTGGAATTGGTGAGGTAACAGATCCTGAGCCCCCGAGAGAAAGGAGGGCAGGGTTGCAAAGATTTGGAAAGATGAGGAGTTTGGTGCCTGTGCTTTTGGACTCTCAGAGGCAACTGTGACCAAGCGGGACCGACCCGCGATTCCAGGTCAGCGAGACCTGGGTTCAAATCCCTGCCTTGCCAATTTACTAGTTACAAAATCTGGCCTGAGTCACTCCGCTGGTCCAAGCCCAATTCTGTGAAATGGGAACAACAGCACTGCCTCTATGCCACAAGTCAGGGGTTTGCTGGGTGGACCCGGTGAGATACCATACCTGAGAATGATTTTAAATCAATTAAGCGCTCCACATGTCAAGTACTATTATCACTATCTTTCCTTCTGGGTCATTGAGCAGGTGAGTCTTGAAACTTGTTGGTTCATGAAGGTGGGAGGGCAGGAAATGGCAACTCTCACTCCTGGAGGGAAGGGAGGGTGTTGATGAGAACAAATCTAAGTGCTTTTTTAGTTCCCTCTGTGCCATAAATCACAGATACCCACAGGAGCCATTTTTGGCTCTGGGGCAAGGAAATGACAATGTGAAGTGATTCCGAGGAAGCAGAATGGGACCCCTGCTTCACATACAAGCCAAGAGGTATATATGTCAGTCACTGTTACATCAGGATCTAAAACCTTCAAAATCCTAGAAATTAAAGAAACAATTTCTAGTCCTTCAGGACTCTATTTAATGAGTTCAGTATAGCCACACACCTTCCTTCCCTTGCTCAAAATAAAAGGAATAATTTGCTTGGTAAAAGTTCATGGCCACCCTCCGAAACAACTGGACTCATTCTGTGATGTCACAAAACCAAACTGGAAATTGTCAGAAGTTTTACTCAAAAGATCTAGTTAGAATGAGCAAACCAAGGAAGAGAAATTTGAGGCATGGTGGCAAACAGAAATTGCTGCCCAATGGAACGAGCAGGTTCTGTAATAAGAGAAGCATATCTGACCTGGGAGGTCAGATGCTGGGCCATGGGATGAAGGCACCCTTCTTGGGGGATGGACTGAAGGTCAGGATAAACCTTTTCTTAATCTCACTCTTTCATATCTTCAAATAAAGATGGAGGCTACTTTGATATCAGTCTGTTGACTGTGTCAAAGAATATTTTTCTGTTCTTCAATTTTTTTTTTTCTCTCTTCATAGTGGTGTGCTTGATAATTCAGGAGGGAAAATACTTGTTCGGAAAGTTGCCGGGCAATCTGGCTATAAGGGGAGTTATTCCAATGGTGTCCAGTCATTGTCCCTGCCACGCTGGAGAGAGTCCTTCATCGTCTCAGGTACGCCCACACACTGGAGAAACACAGCCCTACCCAGGCACTTGGCTTAAGTGACCTCATGGGATGAAATGTATTCTTTTCAATGTTCTATTGGTTTTAGTTTATGGCCCAACTCATTTCATAAAAGTCTGAAGCATTAGCTCTTCTGATAATTAGGATCATGAAGCAATAAATTATAATTACAGTGATAAATCACTACAAAGTCTGGAAATATTAAAAGGCTCCAATTTCTCATTTTAAACACACTGCAGCTATCCATAAATCCAATCAAACTTTTAATGAAATGAACTACATTTAATAACTTCGGGTTTGAACTACTCCTTTAGTTAGGCCAAATATGTCTCATATCTAGAACCTCATTCCTTGATATTTCTGGTAAATGGAAAGGGATATAGGCTCTTATAGAACTGAGCTGCAATTTTGAGATTTCTTTTTATTTAATTGATTGTTTCACTCGTTGGTCCTTGCTATCTAGCTCCTTAGAATTTTTGTAGATAACATTTTCACTCTTTTCCTCCCTCTTCCAATGAGGTAATGTCAATGAGCTAATTCCAAGTGTGATTTCATGGGAAAAAAGGTGACCTAGTATCTGTATTATCATGACCCTCCCTTTCCTATTATTGTGAATTCCGCAAACTTTTGTTTTGAAACTTTTTTAATTGAAAGAATAGTACAATGAATATCCACATTCCCTTCACCTAGCAACATTTGCTTTATTAACCCACTTATCATTTATCTACATTTTGCTCTAAACCATGTGAAAATAAGCTGCAGGCATCATGACACTTTATCTCTCAATACTTCTGCACACATCTGGTAAAAACAAGATTTTCCTAATAACCACAATACCAATACCACACCTAAAACATTAACATTGGTGCAATTATGTTATCCAACAAATAGTTCTTCCTCAATAGTATCCAGTTATCTTAGTCTTCATAGGAATTTCTTCCTCCTCCTGCTTTTCTCTCCTTCCCTCCTCTCTCCCTCCCTGTCTCCCTGTCTCCTCCCTACCTCCCTTCCTTCCTTCCAGATCCACAGTCTAATAAATAATAAAAATCATCCATTGCCTTTAGTTGTCATGTCTATTAACTCTCCAATAATCTAAAACTATCTACCACCACACTACCTTTTTTTTTGTCATGAATGACAGTGACATTTTTGAAGTCCCAGCCAGTTGTCCAGTACTGTGTCTCCCAGTCTGGACCACAAACATGTCCAGCCATGTCATGATTGGATTCAGGTTACATATTTTGCCAAGGTTACTACATAAGTAGTATCATAGCATACACATTGTGCTTTATCACAGTGGTCATATCAGAAGACTCAATAATGTCAGTTTATCCAGTTGTCGGTGATGCTAAACTGGACTGCTTGGATACTTTACAGTATCTCTCCATGGTAGAGATACTTTGTAACGAATAAGCAATCTGTAGGGAGATACCTCAAATCAGCATGAATAGCTCATTCCCCAACAAATTCATCCAATGGTTTAACATCCATTGATGATCCTTGCACTAGCAAGAATTACACTAGAATTTGCAAAATTATAATTGTTCTAATTCTGTCATTCCTTCCACATTTGTTAGCAAGTTTTCTTACATAAAGAAGAGGGTTTTTTTCCCCTCTCTGCACACCTGTTTTTTCAAGTACCACTAGGGAGTCGTGGATTGTTTTTGAAAATATGTTATAATCCATTATCACCAGTATTCTTTTCTTAATTTAACATATAGTGTTGTCGTGGCTTCAGGAGTAGAACCCAGTGTTTCATCTCTTACATATGACACCCAGTGCTCATCTCAAAAAGTGCCCTCCTTCATGCCTGTCACCCATTTAATCTATTCCCCTACCTACCACCCTTCAAGCAACCCTCAGTTTGTTCTCTGTATTTAAGAGTCTCTTATGGTTTGCCTCCTTCTGTGTTTTTATCTAATTTTTCCTTCCTTTTCACTATGTTTATTGTGTTTCTCAAATTCCACATATGAGTGAAATCATCTGATATCTTTCTCTGGATTATTTCACTTAGCATAATACCCTCTAGTTCCATCCACATTGCTGCAAATGGCAAGATTTCCTCCTTTTTCATCGCTGAGTAGTATTCCATTGTATGTATATATGTATGTATGTGTGTGTCCATTCATCAATTTATGGAAATTTGCACTCTTTCCATAATTTGGCTATCATTATTCTTTTTGATGCTCAAATTTTCCAAATTCAGCCAGTGGGAGCCCTTCGGGCTTTTTTGGCACGTCCTCATTGGTGTTTGAGCACAACATAGTGTTCTATCCTTGTGTTGTACTTGGCCTTATGCTGGGTCTTGCATATCCCATTTTCTTCAAAGAGGTTTCACATGATTTTAAACTATATTCTAGCAAAGCTTCTGGCATGCCAACAAGATTAGGAATCTTGAAACTCTCCTGAGGAGCCACCTGTGGAAGACCACCCAAAGCAAGGAAAAGAAAAATGTTTCATAATATAGTAGGTCTTCCCATCTGGATGGTGTTCTGGTACCTTTATGCATCCCATGCCCCAACTCCTACTATCCTCCATTGATCAGAGTTGGCTTTTTTCAGAGTTTTAATAGAACTACAAACAGACCTTTTAGGATTCTTCACAACTTGAGCAATCCCTGTTTCCTCTTGCCTGCAGAATTCTGCAGCCTAGGGTTCAAATTAAACTGGCTTCTATGTCAGGTAGTGGAAAGTCATCAACCACAGTGCCGTGAGAATTCAGAACAGGGGCCATATGAAAATGCTAATAGCTCGACTACAAATTTGTCAAGTATATAGAGAAATGTAATCCCCACATAGGTGTTTACCAAGTACCTCCTGGCTAAATAAGATTGTTTCCATCTTAAATGCATAGCCTGCAATTCAAGAATCCCCAACAGAGGTTTAAAGGAAAAATTAACTCCAAGAGAGTAGAGATGTTTTGGGTTTTTTAAATGAAAATCAGTCTACTGAGATTATTCCCTACAAACTCAACTTCCATGTCCCCTCATTTCACCTAGTGACATTTAACCAAAACACTTTTTGCCAATTATAATAAACATTGGTGCTTCTGCAATGAGTAGGAATCTCTTTCGAATGGGTGACTTGGGGGGGCAACACTGGCCAGCAGCCAAGCCACGCTCCCCACTATCTGGGAGCTCAAGGCCACCAACTTCAGCTGGATGGTGTCAGAATCCTCCTCTGAAGGCTCCGGTGCCTCCATGACCTTCTTATTTTTAATTTTCACGCATCACTGTGCTCCTTTAGTTAATTCACTTTGGTGGGCTGGGATGGAAGCAGACGATAGGATATGCCTTTTTGGTCAGCACAATCTTTTGGCGGTCCGTGGATAGGAATGGTCAGAGAGGGACTTCCTAATACTGCCCGTTTGTTCTTTGATCCACATTTCAGAAAACTGAGCTCATGCTCCTTTTCCTTCTGAATAGAAGCAGGAAAAGCCATAGGATTTTAAATGTGAGAACAGTAAACAGATGAAGACCATGTCTGTGCAGTCCCCTCTGTTGATCAAGTGAGGCCAATGGCCATAGGGCCCTCCCTGGGCCCGAAATAACCTCAATCACAATTTGGAAGAGGCCCAGTCAAGGGCAGGGGACCTGGAAAACTCTGTTCCCAGGGGACTTTAATGGGATAAAATAACTCAGTCAGCCCAAACATTTTGCCTCATCCCCACTTTGAGTGATATTTATAGACCATACCAGCAGAGAACCTTTGCATCTCTCTGGTAATACATGGTTCCAGAACATTTTAACTTCTTGTTTTCATTAGGCCCCTACAACTTAATATGTAGTAAGTTGGTCCATATCATTGTCCATATTTCCTGAATGAGAAAAATGAGAGTCTCAGAGGCTGAGGCAGAGAATACATGGCAAATACAAACAGAAACGTAGATGTTCTCATTCCCAGTTCCAGGTCCTTTCTGAGACCCCATCATTCTGGCTGCTTCACGGCTCTACAACCTTTTGTGTCAGTAGGGCTTTTGGCAAGAATCGTGCACTAGATTCTGTTCTACCGCTCGGGCTCTCCATTCAGTACTCCTCCCCATCTCGTCCCCAAGCCCATCCTATAAAACTATTTCCTTAGATTGAGATTTAAAATTCTTTCACTGTCCGATACAAATATTAGATACCAGGTAGGACCCCTCCTAAAGGTATTTGAAATTGTAACAGAGATCTAAGCATGAAGATATTCCTCCTTCGAATAAATACTAACTGATCATCTCCTACATACCAGCCATCGCTTGAGGCAGTGTCTCAACGGTTACCAAGTGAGACAAATCCCCAGTCTCCAGGGAGATTCCACCTTCCAAGTGACACTGTCACTTGGAAGCGGAGCAAAACTCTTGTGTGGAATTCTAGGCATCATTTCCTGGCGGAGGAAGGCTTTAGACGCCATAGCCTTTTCCGGGCAATTTCCAGTCCTATCAGGCTTGGTACTTGCTTACCCAGCTCCAATCACCTGATCGTTTTTCTTTTTTATGCCTCCTTTGTTTTCCCTGATACATATTAACATTCCTTCTCCTCACCTGGCCTCTAAACTTTCTTTCCCTAGGTGGGCAACAAATGCTTATTTTGAAAACTACTTCTAGGTTTCTTTAGTGCCATGGAATTCAAATGGATCCCACAGGGTCCGTGAAAGGGGGAAAGAGCCATTCATGCACAGCCAGCTTGTGACCAGAGCTCTGGAGCATCCAGAAGGAGAGCACGGGGAGTGCTTTTACATTCATCTACTGACCTAATTAAACATTCAGCACCACACATATGAAAACCTTAGCTCACATGTCACATCTTCATGGGCAGAACGAGGGTTGCTAATGTTAACTCTGAGTCACAGAGATATTATTGCTTCCTTTCTAATATTAATAAAACACAGCCTATACAGGAAAACAAAACCTCACTTGACTTTCTTATTGTAATCAGCAGTTCAGCTTGGTGGGGGAGACCACCGATTTATTGAACTCAAGAGAGATCAATAGGAAAGAGGGAATCAGCATACCAGAATAGAACCATCTAAAACTTCTAGCTCTACAAATAATTTGTTTCTTTTTTGCAGAAGGTAAATCCCAAAAGGGTGTAACTTACCCATCGGCGCTCACATACTCATCATCTAAAAGCCCTGCTGCGAAAACAGGCAAGTGTTCATATGTGATTTCATCTAAATATTCTGAGTTTGTAAACACGTGTTTTAGAAGGTAGTGTAGAAATTAACATCTGGTCAAGCCCCAATGATGCCAGCAATATTTTCACCAATGCCAGAAACGTGGCCCCAGAAATCAAGGGGATCAGATGGCTGGGGCTGAAGAGTAAGGCTTCAGTTTTTGGTTTTGGTTTTCGAGTTCCAAGATGATCTCTATGTTTTGTAATCTTCATTCACAATGGTTGTTGCCTTGAATTGTATTGTTACTTTAGAAGATGACAGGATATTCTGTCTAGAAATGTTCCCTGGCAGATGAAAGGGGAAAAGCTGTCTCTTACTAGGTATGAAATGAAGGGAAGCAAAAAGGATGGTGTTAACAGAAAACAACTAATAGAAATAACCCAAGCCAAAGATACAGTGTTTATGAGGTTGTGCGTCATGTGAACCACAAAGGGAGCACAGATAGACTTCAGGTCAGGAAAATACCTTTTTCTAGGTTTTTGTGTCAAGGGAGAACTAGGCTATGCGTTATTGTGTCTTTGGGGGCACTTTGATTTCCCACACAAAGAGAAGGGATAAACATCCCTTTCCAACATAAACACAAAAGGGACACTTGGGGTCTTGCCCAGCTTCTAGAGGAACCACTCTTTAAAGTTATAGTCTCTGGGCACCTGGGTGGCTCAGTCAGTTGAGTGTCTGACTCATGGTTTCAGCTCAGGTCGTGATCTCACGGTTTGTGGGTTCGAGCCCGACATCAGGCTCTGCACTGACAGCGTGGAGCCTGCTTGAGATTCTCTGTCTCCCTCTCTGTGCCCCTCCCCCACTGGCTCCCTCTCTTTCTCTCTCAAAATAAATTTTAAAAATAATAAAAAGCACTGGGGCATCTGGGTGGCTCAGTCGATTAAACATCCGACTTTGGATCAGATCATGATCTCATGGTTTGTGAGTTCGAGCCCCATGTTGGGCTCTCTGCTGTCAGTGCAGAGCCTGCTTTGAGATCCTGTGTCCCCCCTCTCCACCCCCCGTCCTTCCCCTACTCGTGGACGCTCTTAGGCTTTCTCTCAAAAATAAATATTAAAAAAAAATTCCAGTGAGAACCATAAAAGGGGGGGTCCCCTTTTTTCCTATCCCGATGACAAAATTCCTATAGAAATGGGGGGAAGCAGATGAGATGAAGATATGGGGCCAGCAGTTACTTGCTCTGGTCTTGGCATGTGCAGATAACAGGCTTCCTAATCCCTCCAAGACAGTGAGTTAACAGGTAAATCAGGTCAGGATGACCCCCTCACAGCAAAGCAGCCTTCTTCCATGGGAAAAGAGCTCACTCAACAAATAGGAAACATCTTAAAAAAAAAAAAAAAAAAAAAAAAAACTACAAAGCACCTTGATTTGCCAGGGGCAGCTCCTTCTGATTTAAATGCTGTTTCCCCAGGCAGGCAGCAACTGTCAGGCAGGCAGCTGGTATTGGGCTCGAGTCTCAAGCTACTCTGAACTAAGTAAAAACAGGTAAGTGTTGGTTCAGAGAAGCTCACCAAACCCGAGAAGGCGCATCGCTGGCACTACAGCGAGAGAAAGGGAAGGAAATGCTTCTCAGAGGGTTCTGAGCGAAAGTGGCCGGAGAGCCCCCTCCTGCTTCCCCTTGGCCACGTGCCCCGGCCCCTCCCACCCCCCAGAGGAAAATCAAAATCCATTACACTTGACTTCGCAGAGCCTCCTGCCCTCACAGCCTGTACCCACCAAGGCCACCCCTGCCCCCCCCCCCCCCCCCCCCCCCCCCCCCCGTCTTGGGAATAAGACAGGCTCCGCCACCACTCTAGAGAGACCTTGGGCCACCCTCTGGTGGGAACCGCATTCAGGAATCTCGAGGCTTTTGATGACTTGCCTTCCACTGTGTTCCCCTTTGGAGGAAAGACATGCGGAATTTGGAATCAAACCAACAGGGGTCCGAATCCTGGCTCTGCCACCTGTTGTCTGTGAGACCTCTTCTTGGCTTGGCTTCTGGGACTGTGACTGGTATCCAATGTGAATGCCGCTGTCAAAGAGGCCTTCACGGTGTCTGGCACGTAGTAGATGCTTAGTGAATAGATTTCCTGCCCTCGTGTATAATCCTGAGTCAGTGGCGGGAAGAGCAAACCCTCCCTCGTCACCCTGACCTCCAGACACTGCTGTTAACTGGGCTTCAGTGTCCGCACTGTCCTCCACTGGGGGAAGGGGAGGGGTGACACAACACAATGATAAGTGTCAGCTACTGCCACTTGCCAAGTGCCCACCACGTGCCGGGCACTGTGCGGGCCCCTCACAGACGTGGTGCCTAGTTAGGACCCGGCCTCGTCAGGTTGGTCTGACCATCCCCATTTTACAGCAAAGGAACAGTAGTGGCCGAGCTGCTGAGGCCTGAAGTCAGGAGTCCAGCCTGATGCTGGCTGACGGTTCTCAAATCAGATTTCCAGGGTCTGTCCCAGATGCAGCGCATCAGAATCTATGTGATTAGGGCCCCAGAGTCTGCATTTTAACACCGTCACTATGATTCAATGATGAGTCAGGTGTAGGGAGCTCTGAGGACCTCCTGCTGCTGTTGAGCAGGTTGTTCAGAACTGTTCATGACCTGGGCGCCTGGGTGGGCTCCATTCGCTGAGCATCCAACTCTGGATTTTGGCTCAGGTCACGATCTCACAGTTTGTGGGTTTGGGCCCCACATCGGGCTCTGAGCTGATGGTGTAAAGCCTGCTTGGAATTCTCTCTCTCCCCCTCTGTCTTGCTGCCCTTCCCCCTCTCATGCTCACTTGCTCTCTCTCTCAAAATAAATAACTAAACTTAAAAAATTAAAAAAAAAAAGAACACTACATGACTTTGTCCATAGAGTAATAGGTTAAGAGCCTAAAGGAAATTTTCACGTTTTCCCATGAAAATCTTTGAAAAGATTTCCATGAGGCTTCTGTGTATCTGACATTGTATGAAGAAACCATTTTAATGGTTTCGTTTCTAACTGCTCAAAAGGAACCTGGTGTAATGAAGAATTCACTTTGGGTCACATCAGGCCTTATGTTCCGTAAGGAATTGGGAGCAATTGGGGAAGAGTTCTTTCTCTGTCTTCATCTTAAAGACAGTTCTGTTCCAGGCAGGAGAGCAGGTGGAAATAACAGCCCATGGAAGACCATGGAAAACCAGACACATGGATCTCTTGGTTGAATTTATGACTCACTTGAAAGTATCTGTGTCCTAAGCAGCTAACACGACTGGCTGCCATCAGGATATTTAATCTGCTCTCCAGCCATCAATGTTAGCAAAGGAAGACTGGGGGTGCTTGGAAACCTCACAGTTAGCCAATGGTGTGAGAAAAAGACATTTCATGTTCTCAATATCTCATGAGTGTAAGGTGACAAAATTCATTACTGCTAGAAGTTTTATTTTTAATTGTGGCTTAATTAACAATTTCCAAGTAAAATGTACTGTAGGTTTTATATCTTTCTTTCCAAATTAATACTTTTATCCTATTTCATAAAATATATATGTTATTCTATTAAATGGCTCTTCCCTGTATGAAGCGGGTCCTACCTGGGCCCACATCCCCCTAACAAGACGCTAATGCTTCAGAGCATTTACCAGAGAGTAAGACAGAAGACTACTCTGGAGAAATCAGAAACTTCCCTAGGATTGTCATGAAGGCTCAGTTCCTTTGAAGTCACAGAAATGTCATAAACCACGCAGGTTTGGTTTTGCCCAAGGATGGCGTGAAGACTGGCTGACCCCCCCAGAGCTGCTGCCAGCTCTTTAGCAATCGTCTGCCACCATCTCCGGGCAGATTTGAAGGTGACCTACTGTTAGTGACAGCAGGGAAAAGGAGAGCCCGGATGGCCTACAAGAGCAGACTGAACGGCCAAACTCCAACCTGTGTCTGGGGCACTGTGTGCTGATATGCTCTCCCGAGTCAGTGCTCACAGGTGACAGCGGCAGGGTGGGAAACGAGCAGATGCCAGTGCTGGGTGATGGGTCTAAATGCCCCGGCACACATGTGCCTGCGTGACCGGTCCAAGGTCGTGGTGCTGACACTGTTTTCCCAGCATGCTGTACAGTGTCAAAGAGGAAGTTGGATGATTCACAGGAACAGCACGGCACCTAATCTCAGATGCTGTCCCTTTGGCCTGCTGTTCTATGTACCAAAGATTCATATCCCTAAGCAGAGTTAAAAGCTAGAGCTGGGGGCGGGGAGCACCTGGGTGCCTCAGTTGGTTAAGCATCTAACTCTTAATTTCAGCTCAGGTCATCATCTCACAGTTCATGAGATTGAGCCCCATGTCGGGCTCCATGCTGAGAGCATGGAGTCTGCTTGGGATTCTCTCTCTCCCTCTCTCTCTGCCCCTCTCCTGCTCCTGCTCTGTCACTTGTCTCTCTCTCAAAATAAATAAACTTAATAATAATAATAATAAAGCTATGGCTACGATGCTGTGGTAAGCTGAAAAATGCCCCAGCACCACCAAAGATACCCACGTCCTTGTCCCTGGTATCTGTGAATTCTTCTATATACGGCAAAACAAGAAAGGGGAGGGGTGCTTGGCCAATGGGATTAGGTCAAGATCTTTGGATGGGGAGACTATCCTGAATTATCTGGGGCAGGGGGAGACAGAGGGAGATTTGATACACATGGAGGAGACGGTCATGTGAAGACAGAGCAGAGAGAAACTCAGGATGTTGGCCTTGAGGACTGGAGGGGTGTGGCCACAAGCCAAGTAATGCCAGCAGCCACCAGACAATGGAAGAGGCAGAAAGCAGGTTCCGCTCATACCTTGACTGTTGACACCTTGAGTTCCAACTTTTGGCCTTCAGAGCTGTGAGAGAATAGATTTTTGTTGTTTTAAGCCAGTTTGTGCGTTTGTGACAATTTATGACAGCAGCACTAGGACACTAATACAGAGAAGCAGGCATAGGAGTTAATGTCCCTGCTGGGGGGCTCAGGTGACACATGTAACTGGTCCCTCCCAGGACTGGGGTGCTCTTCAGTTTGGGGACCATTTTGTGTCCCCTTCTGACACAGACCATGGCTGTCAATACAATATCCAACGCCCAGAGGATAGCCACTGGTGCCCTAAACCTTCAGAGAAACTGTCAGGGCCCCCAGAGAACTAACACATTAAGACTTGTTTAAAATTGTGGAGGGGTGCCTGGGTGGCTCAGTCGGTTAAGTGTCTGACTCTGATTTCAGCTCAGGTCATGATCTCACGGTTCAAGCCCCACATCGGGCATGGAGCCTGCTTGGGATTCTCTCTCTCCCTCCTTCTCTGCCTCTTCCCCACTCACACTGTCTCTGTCTTCCTCAAACTAAATAAATAAAACTTAAAAAAAATTTTTTTAATTTTTTTAATGTTTATTTATTTGAGAGAGAGAGAGAGAGAGAGAATGAGTGGGGGAGGGGAAGAGAGAGAGGGAGACACAGAATCCAAAACAGGCTCCAGGCTCTGAGCTGTCAGCACAGAGCCCGACCCAGGGCTTGAACCCACGAACAGTGAGATCATGACCTGAGCTGAAGTTGGATGCTCAACTGACTGAGCCACCCAGGTGCCCCAACTAAAAAAATTTCTTTAAATCATGGAAACAATGTAAATCATTACACATGAATGAAGAGCACAATTTAGTAGAATCTAGGTGATCCTTACCATGTAATTATTTCCATCACCCCATTTTACAGATGAGAAAACTGGGGCCCAGAGGAGTGAGTTGACTAGTCATGAACCAGTCTAAGCTAGAACATCTAGAATGCATTCTCTGAGAGTAAGTCACAGTGAAAGCCCCAAAGTTCCTTCCATCCCGAGGTCAATGCTGACACAGCAGAAAAAAAAAAAAAAAAAAAGAAAGAAAGAAAAGAAAAAGGTTCATAAACCATTGCTTCTGGTGTCTGGCAAATTAATTTGGCAGTAAATCATGTTCTGCCTTCTCAGTGTTGCTGTAGGATTTAACTATTTAAATATTTTATTGTTATGGGGCGCCTGGGTGGCTCAGTTAAGCGTCCAACTTCGGCTCACGTCATGATCTCACATTGTGAGTTGGAGCCCCGCATCGGGCTCCGTGCTGTCATTTCAGAACCAGGAGCCTACTTTGGATTCTGTGTCTCCTTCTCTCTCTGCCACTCCCCCGCTCGTGCTCTGTCTCTCTCTCTCTCTCTCTCAAAAAATGAATAAACGTAAAAAAAAGTTAAATATTTTATTGTTATTTAGTCTTTGGTTTGTTTATTGGCTCATTGTTCCCTCCAGATTGTACATTCCTTTCGGGCAGGTGGATTTTCTCCTCCGCAGCAGCTAGCAGAGATCTTTGCCCAAAGCTAGTGTTCAGTAAGCATTCATTTCTGTCCTGACGGGCCCACCAGCCAATTGGTAGGACTCAGTATAATTTCATCTTTTTTACAGATGAGACCACGAAAGCCTACCAGAAGCCACCAGTTCCAGGAACAACCGCACAGCCAGTCACCCTGACGCAGATAACGGGAGCCACTGCCACTGGAGCTGCCCACGCCAGCCTGCCAAAGCCGTCCCCCTCTGCCGGCTCCACCAGCAGCAGCCTCAGACCCCAGCCCGTGGGCCTCAGGAGCGGGGAGCTGGGTCAGTAGGTAGACTGTGTGTTGTCATGCTCTAGGAAAGTAGGAGACGGGCTTCGGGGGTAACAGCTCTGTCCGAATGCTCGTGCGGAGTCCCGCCTCTTGAGCTGGCTGAGGCGTAGCGCCGAGACCTGGGCCGGAAGTGCGTGGGTGTGTCCTTCCAGACTCCAGGGGTAAATCTGAGCCTGATACTACGTTAGGACCAAGCTAAGAGCTAAGCGAACCACGTGGAAGGGGCTTAAGACAGATTTGGAAGTGTGACTGCTGTTACCATACTTAGGAAGGTAGGACGTTACGTGAAACTTTCCCATTGCAAAAGCCGAGTCGAAGGGATAGTAGGTTTCAAGGTAAATGCTGTTGCGTTTTGTTTTAAGGGACAAACGTATGCTCCTGGAAGTCTTCAAATATTAGAAGCAAACAAAACCAAAAAAAAAAAAAGAAACAAAAAAAAAAAAAACCAAAACAAAACTATAGGAAAAGCCAGACAGCTAAAGTTTTTACTCCCTTTCTGATTGCTTTTTATGTATCCGTTTCTTAAATAGTGTTTTAGATTTAACCAATCTTGGTATTACGTGGTATTACCTCAAGAGCTGATAACTGATAACTCAGTCTCTAGTTTCTATGCAGGTTTTTATGCAAGCCATCCTAGGCTAGTAAGACCGTCTCATTTCTAAAGGTCTTCTGGAAAGAGTCCGGAGCGTTCCACAGCAGGAGTGACAGCAGGTTTTCCTAAATATTTCCCACCCAGGGCCATTTTCTCCTCCTAGGAGGACGTGCCCAGGACTTGTTCCTTCAGCCTCACCTCCTGCCACACAGCAGGGCCCTTGCCTGTTCCATATCAGAGTCCAGCCATCCATTCGTCCTTTTATCTAACAAATAACGTCAGCACTTGCAACATGCTGGACACTTCGAAGCACCTTACAATTAGTCTATGAGATCCTCATAACCGAGCTACGTAATTAGATCTACGACTTCTGATTTCACTAATTCCTTGCATTGATGAGGAAACCAGAGAGAAGGGCAGTGAGGAAACCGGCCTCAGGTCACACGGCTGGGAAACAGCAGAGCCACGATGGCACCCCAGCAGCCGGGTTCCCCCCTGACTGTCCTGCAGGAGGCATCCCTGCCATAACCGAACACCCCAGGCACGAATGAAGCCATCCCAGAAACAAGGGCCTGACCTGCCCTTGCCACGGATGGGGCAGTGAGGCCAGAGGATGTTAGGCACCCCCAATGCCCACTGTGGTGAAGAATAACAACAGTGGAGCACGCAGTCCATGCTTCCCTGTGCTGGGCACCCTGTGTGCACTGTTTTTTTACTCAATGTTCCTAACTACTCTATGAAACAAGGGTTATTTTCATTCCATGGGATGAACAACCCCTGGAAGGATCGATGATGGGAAGTACCCAAATAAAAATGCCATAAAAATAATTGCTGGGATACACAGGACATGACCCCCGTCCCCGCCCCCGCCATCCTGTTCCTCTGGAACCCCAGCTAACACGAGCACAGGCACATGATGCCTGACAGCAAGAGAAATAGGAAGCAAGGATCCTGGGTGAGAGAGGCCCTCAAGCCACAAGCTTTCCTTCTTCATAACTTCAGGCTCTTGACTTTAGGGGCCCTTGATTCTTTCAGAGACTTTTGAGTGGTTGAGTAAGTTGTTTGCTCCTGGTGTCTCCTCAGAGGAGGTCAGTTTTTACATAACACGTATAATTAAACATGTGGCATATTTATCTGGCTACACTGGGAGCTTGGAAATCCTGTGACAGGCTGGGCCTGTGCTGGTGGAAACCTCAAGGAACTTGATGTAGTAGTGGCTCCTGACCTGGCAAAGCCTCATTATTCCTGGCTGGGGGACAGGGGCCGTTGGACAGCAGCCTCCCAGCCCGGCAGCCTCCCTCTTCAACCTCGGCCAGCGCCCACGCCGCCCCACAGCCTGCCAGGCAAACACTCAGAAGGAGCGCTCCATGCCGCCTCCACGGTAACTGCCAAGAAATGGGCCAGACTGGAAGGGGAGGAAGGGAGAGGGGGCATGAAGAAACCATGTTGCCCGCTCAAAGGATTTGCTGTAGGAATGAAGAGAAGTGAAAATGGATGTTTGAAGCCCTCTTTTTCTTTTTTTAAGAAGAGTTTGTTGAAATACTTTCCACATATCATACAATTCACCCATTGAAATCATACAATTCAGTTGTTCTTAGTATATTTGCAGAGTTAGGCAACCATCCCCACGATCGATTCTAGAACATTTGCATCATCCCCAAAAGAAACCTGTACCCATTAACTGATCCCTCTGTCCCCCAGCCCCAGGTAACCATAAGTCTACTTTCACGAATGCCTATATTCATGTATGGCTATAGGTAACTTGCTGTGATCTTTTAGCCCAACTATATTATATCATAATCAGTACACAGATAATTCCTTTTTTTCTTCAAATCAATTGAGAATGTTCTGCTAGCTATAACAGAGCAACTCTCTTATTGCTGATAGACAAGTGAGTTGTTGTTACTGCCTTTATTAAGGGTTTTCTCCTCTTTTGTATTGACGAGAGTCAAAAGATTGTAGAAGTGTGTTGTAGATGGGGTGTCCAGGTGAAACCTAATTTATTTGTTTATTCAACAAATATTTATTGAGAGCCTACTATGTGTCAGGCACTGCCCTGAGATCTTGGGCTACACCTGTGAACACACCCTACCAAGATCCCTGCAACGGGTCCCTTCAGCTTAGAACACCTAGAAGTGTGTACCAGAACAGGAGCAATCTGCCTCTGGGATCAATGAGTATCTTTGCTCTACAATAAGATAAAAGGCTGCCTCTCAGACAGAACATAGGAACTTGGAGGGAGTCTTGCGGAAGGTGGAAACTTTGTAGCAGGAAAAGACAGGGGCTCTCCCAGCCCAAGAAGAGGAGCTGATAACAGATGGAAGAAAAAGGATGGGTCTGGACACCCCTTAACTGACCCGTGAATAGGCAAACCTAACAAGACAGTGAGGAACAAATCAAGGCTGGGGGTAAGGGAGCCAAGAGCCGGAGCAACAGAGACTTCTCAGAGGGACAGGAGTGAGGCTGTCCGTCATGAGAGAAGCCAGACTACACGGGCACCCACAGAGCCACATCCCACAACCAGAGTGGGCAGCCAGTAGAACCAGATCCGTAGATATGCTGGGGAAGGAGTTCTGGAAAAGATGGAAAATCCCTCCAGGCCTGCTCTGCAGGGTCAGCTGAATCTACCGCAGGCTTACAAGGGTGGGGTGGCTCTGCTGGGCATGATTTTCCTAGTCGGGTTCCTTTCAAGAAGTGCCACAGGTGACTCAGGAGACCTAACATTACATGTGCCCACGAAGAAGGGTAAACCAAGGAAGGGAGCAGAGCGCCGCCTGGTGGCAAGACATGCGGGCGGCTGTGGTCATTCACCTCGCTGTGTATCTCCTCTCTGAAAGCGTATCTGTCTTTAAGTTTATCTGGAAAACTTAGGTCTTCAAGTCCAGTCTTACAAATAGTAAGAAAAAGATGAACATTCCCATGGAAAAATAGGTGAAGGTCATGACCAGGCAAGCCACAGTGGAAGAACTGTAAATGACCAATAAATAGAGCAGAAGATGTTCAACCTCCCCAGGAATCAAATCAATGCAAATTAAGCTATACCACATCCTTCTTCACCAATTCACATGAGAAACTGAGGATACGTGGTTTGGGCAAAAGTGTAGAGAAACGACCCAGAATTTGCACTTACTGGAATGTATCCTGAGGTAACGTCATCTGAGGGGAACAAGGAGCCTGGACACAGATGTTGTTCCTAACAGAAAAAGAAGTACAAGCGATTTAATTGTCCACCATCAGAATGGTTAAAGCAATTAGCACACAGCTATTACCATTTTGATGAATATGTGCACCTCCTGGCAGGAGACTGGCCTGTGGTGGGTTGTTAACTCAAGGAAGGAGTCGACAAAACAGCACGGGTGCTGATCTCACTTGTGTACCAGCAACCGGAGGATAGAGGGATTGCATGTGGGTTCTTGATATACACCGCATATATTTTCACAGTGAGCACATGTTATCGTTACAATGAGACAGAAAACAAAGCTATTTAGAGTTTGTATTCAGACGGATGGAACAGAGTCAAAGGGAGGGAAACGTTGACTTGTGGACAGTTTGGGTTTTAAGAGAAATTGATATTGTTCCATGACCTTTTTTTTCTCTCCCCCTCCCTGAAACTTGGTTCCTTCTCTCAGCTCATTTTCCATGGTTCCCTCTTTATAAAATCCCCCTCCTTCCTTTTAAAGCCTTGCTTCAGAGCAATTGCCCAATAAATAATGAACACCGAAGTTGCATTTGATTTTCTCATAAAGTAATTAAGGATAACCCTTCGTGTGCCTTTAAAATGACTGAAAGCTAATGCTATTTGTGTCAATACCCTGTTAACGCCATTTAAGCAAATTGTTAAATGTTAAGTGACATTGCTATTGAAGGATTACTTTAACCTCCTCAGGAGTGGCACCGTTGAGAATTATTGTAAGAATAATGAAGTATAAAAAAAAAATAGGGCACTTTAGTAAAAGATACTTACTTTGACAATTGTGAAATACAAGGGTGATTATTATGTGGAATTTTCAGTCAGTTTTTTGAGTTAAATTCCTGCTCCCCCCCCCCTTTTTTTTTCCATTTCAATGCCTCATCGGGGTAGGTTCAGACCGCCCAAGGACAAAGCTTTACCTTAGCTCTGAACTTGGTAATGTCTTGCTAGGCTGGATCATGGAAAGAATGAGAACAGTTCAATGAAAATTCATGCTCTGACCGGTCAAATGTTATTACAGATCTCTGGGCCACCAGCACCTACACAAGCGGCCAAAACAGCCCCCGCGCGGATCCAGGTAAGAACCTGAACTCACCTTTCCAGCTACTGATGGAAGTTAAACGTGTTTACATGAGCTTTGTCATTCCAGATCCTTGCCATTTGATTTAGATTTGGACAGAGGGCATTAAACCAGTGATGCCAACAGGAGATACTGCTCAGGGGCCCAGCTTGTGAGGAAACTTGAAAGGAATGCAAAGCTTTCACCCATGGCTGTTCCCTCGAGGCACTTTTGTGCAGGTTATGATGGAAATTCCTAAGGATTCAGTAACTAGGCTCTTGTAAACCTGAAAAGGGATACTCTCTGGGGTTTATGCTTGAGGAACTAGGGTAAAAGAAAGAGAAAAATTTGTGGCTTTGTCTAGGGAAGGGCAGAGCCGATCTTGCTGGGGTAATTCTATGATATGGAGAATAGAAGCCCATTCTCTCTCCTCCAGGAATTCTGTGACTTATGACACTCCCAGCAACCCTTTGTTCACGTCTGTGTAGATCCCTTAAAGTTTGGCCCAAGCCCTGGGATGGCAGAGGGATGAGGCAAGTAATTCTCTTCTCTGTGATGCCCTGGAGGCCTTCTCTGTGATGCCCTGGAAAGGAAAATCCAGCAGGGCCGGGCGCTTTCTACAAACTGTGCTCAGGGCCTGAGCCACAAGCTGATCCACTTGATCCAGGGACACAAAGCCTTTTGCAGCCACAGGGCACTGCCATGTGGGGCCTGGGTCTCCCAAGGAAAAGAGTCCAGGTTTTACTCTTGCTGGGGGATACCAGTCTGTCCTCCGCATGTTAAAAGATTCCTAGAGACTGTAGGTTCTGTTTTGCTTTGATACTGGATCAGAGCAGGGGCTCCATGTGGTCCCCCATCTAGTTGCTGCCCAACTGTACCTTTGCCAAAGCACACGCTGTTGTCCTGGACAAAGGGTTTTAAGAATCAGATCTCTGGGCAAGGCAAGGGTTCCAAGGCCATCCTAGCCTTCAGTAGGCCCCTGGGACCCTTCAGGCAGCCAGGCACGGGGCACTCCTGCACCCTGTCCCCTTGGCTAGGATCTCTGCCTCCTCCACCACCCCCAGAAGGAGAACCAAGCTCAGCCAGCTTGGCTGACCTCCAAGGAAGATCTGAACCGGGGGCACTTATGCTAGGGGGCAAATTAAGGGACGAGAGCAGACTGCTGGTTGCACCTGAATCAGCTGATGCCCGGTGATCCCATCAGGTATCCAAAGTCAGGATTCTCCCAAAGCTGCTTTCCAGAAGCCTGCTGGAGCACAGGTCAGCCCGGGTAAGCTGCCCGCTGCTCACCAGCCGTGCTCCGGCACCCTTGCAAATACCTTACTCCCCATGCACTGGCTGCTGGCCCCTGCAGCTCATCCTGCCACATGGTCAGAGTTTGTGGGCATGCCAAGGCGTTTTACCTTCTAGAAAACGTCTCTTTGCTTTGTCTGTTCTTGGCGTGTCAAAGAGAAAAATCTCCAGCCGTGCAGACACCCAGTAGCGCTCATGGGTTGGGTCTGCTTGAGAGGCTCCCGCCTGGGTGGCCTATGCCCCCACCTTGCACACCCCAGGACCCGCCTCTGGGATTGATTGAGCTCACATACACCACAAATCAGACACGGCTCAGGGGGTGGTTGGTAATGAGGCAGATTACCTGATCTCCAAGCTCCTATTTTTGACTGCCAAGAACCCAAGGTTACTTTCAGTGATTGACCCCATTCTCTTTTTCTAATGCTACCTCTCTAGTTCTCTAGCTCTGAGCCCTCATTCCTTTCCCTTTCTCTTTCATGCTCCCAGCCATTATGCTCCATCTTCCTAAACTTTCCAGATGCACCCAGCTGCCTTTGTATCCTCAAATCCTACCCATTTCTGCAGCTCCTTCCCTCACCATCATCCCTGGAACTTTGCTCTGAGCCACCCACCCACCCCCAGCGAGCCCTGGCCTCGGAGTGTCTCCTAGCCCACGGGCACCCAGGCCTCACCGGTCCCGCAGCCTCGTTAGGGCTCCTGCCTGTGGGCAGAAGCCACTCGCACACCGTGAGCAAAGGCAGGTCAGAACATTTGGGGCTCTTAGATACCCTCTGTCAGGCTCTCACCTCAGAGGTAATCAGGCCTATCAGGCAAGTTGCCCAGTTCTTCAGCTAGAAAATCACTGAGACATGGAATTGGGATGAATTGCATAAACTGCCTCTGGTCTGATTCCCCACCAAATATGCCAGAGAAAGGCTTTTGCCCCACATCAGATACCTTTGAGTGAGTGGTCAGGAGGGGTCCCAGCCCCCTCACTGTTAGACGTAACTATCTAGAACTTAGGCCCATTGATCCTAATTTGGCTAAACTAGTGTGTCTCAGAGTGAAGCCTGAGGACCCTGCTCATGGGGATCCTGGGATGTCCTCCCTGCTCCCACCGCACAACTGAGTGAGGCCAGACTTTCTTCTTGTCCTTCAACCGAAACATGTCCCAACAGACTGAGGAACAGATATCAGATTCCCACAGTCTTCTGTTATGCCAGGCATTGAAGAAATTTGTCACCCTTGTCACTGAATTATTTTGGAAAATAGCTATTTCTCGTGTTAAAAAAAAAAGCATAATAAATGGTGAAATAGTTAACATTCTGTTTCAAATGACCGAGCACTTTGATTTTTAGTAGGATAACACACAAACAAGAACCCCTTGGGGTCTTTGATCATTTTTTTTTAACATTTATTTATTTATTGAGATACAGAGCACGAGAGGTGGAGGGGCAAAGAGAAAGGGAGACTACAGGCTCCAGGCTCCAAGCTGTCAGCAGAGAGCCCAACGCAGGGCTTGAACTCATGAACCGTGAGATCATGAGCTGAGCCAAAGCTGGATGCTTAACCGACTGAGCCACCCAGGCGCCCCTTCAATCATTTTTAAGAGTATGAATTTGAGAGCCTTTCAAATATACAAAAGGAGCGTTCACATCCACCTTAAGTCTCATCTTTTCTAGGATAAATTTCTCCGGTTCCTCCCACAGGTCTTTCTGTGACCTGGCAGATTGTGACCATAGTCCTTGAAAGACTCACACAGAGCACTCAGACCAGAACACGATGCCACCCACGAAGGGTGTGTGCCAGGGCACTGCCTCTCGCTGCCTAAATATTCTGCTTCCATCATGGCAATAACTCAGTAACTCAAGTCACCAGGGTGTTTTTCTCTTGCACTTCTACAGAAGCAGGTCACATCCGTCCTGTCTTTGTGCCATTGAGTCTTTGAACCCAACTTAGAATATCACACTTATCGCTGTGAAATCCCTCAGTTTTGTCTCTTGCCATCTTCCTGTATCTTAATTCTGTCATTTAGTGTATTAACTATCCTTCCGACTTTTCTGTCATCCGCATAATTGATTAATGTGCCACCTGCCTCTCTTCTCATCACTGATACAAATCTATACCACATGGGACCACATCTCAGAGCCCCACTAAATACCTGTGTTTAAGGCAACCCACTAACAGACGCGGACAGCTATACATGGACCTCATGAGATTGTCGTTGGCCTCAGTAGTTCATCCTCTCCTCCACAGGACGCCAGACTTAAAACCCACCTCCCACCATGCCTTCTGCCCAACCTCCCCAATTTAAGCCACCATCCCCACTGCAGAGGAACTGTTCTTTAATTAAAAGAAATTCTATTTCCTGAGCATGCTAGATGTCAGACACGGTGCTTTGCATTAGGACTACAAAGACAACTAAGATATTTTCAGGTTCTGGAATTCTGCCTCCACAGGTAGAAGGCCCCACAGTCATCCGTAAGGCCACTGCCACCTCTGGCCTCCACTGCCAGGCCCTGCCCCTCCTTCCAGCACCCTCTGAGTGGGGACAGGAGCCACCTTGCTAGCATGGCCACGCCAGCTGTATTTCCAGGGGAAGGAGGGTGCTTCTGATGATTTCAGTTAGAACTCGGTGACTTTGCCTCAGAACCATTCTGCTTCTGCTGTCTGGCTTCAGGCTACCGTGTTCGATCCAATAGGCTTCACCTGCCTGGAAACCCAACCATGGAATTAATGTTGTCTGCACGCGAAAAGGCTGCCAGGTCCCAAACCAATATCCCACACCAAGCTGGGAGGGCAACCCGTCTGTACACCCAGCATTATGGATGCGTCGGTGACAGATCAAGTGCCTAGAACCTTGGACTGTCCTCAGCCTGCTCTGATAGCCCTTGTGCTCTCTCTGGCCCAGCCAGCGGCTCTGCAAGTGCCTGCCATTTCACTACAGCAAGAGGGAGCTGTCCACGGGGACCGTGCGGCTCCAGGCAGGGAGCCGGGCCAAGGGAAGGAGGGTACGGGGGTGCCCCAGCTCCGGAGGCCTGCTGCCTCTCAGACTACCACCTCCTAACACTCACACTCCAGGGGACTCTCTGGGGAGAACCCGGTTGGGGGGGGGGGGAGGGGCGAAGGGCCAACTGTGCTTCTGCCCCATAAAACTTTACAGCCCTAAGGGCCATGTCTTACAGCTCCCGCTTGGGTCCTGTGCTGGTCACCTCCAGATGTGCAGGGAACGGAAGCTGTCACCAGTGCAGAGGTCATCACCAGGGTCTCAGAGCAGGGATATGGGGGTCCCCCCACATTTAGCGTGAGTCACGGGGAGTGTGCCAGGTAGTGTGTCCTTCAGTGGCCTTAGATGACCCTGAGATGCCAGCGTGACAGTGACTTCGCACGTGTGATGAACAGGGGGTGATTAAGTGCAGGCTCTGGAGCCTGAGCTCGAAGTTCAGCTCGACCTCTCCCTGTGCCTCAGCTTCCTCACCTGTAACGTGAGGTCACAGCCGTAACCCAACCCACAGGGCCATTGTGACTTAAACTTGCAAAGTGCTTGGCCAGTGCCTGACGCCAAGCGCGCTCTCAGTAAGCGTTAACAGATCTACATTTTTTCCACGGAAATCCTTCAGAGCCAGTTCTTCCCTTAGACGCTGACTGTATCTATGAGATGACCAAGCGAGTATCGTCCCAAAAAATAAGTCCTTGTTTTTTAAGACTGGCTTACACTTTGCGATGTGATTTTGTACACATTAACCTCTGTGGGAAGCAGGTCAAGGCAGGTGTTCATGACCTCAGCTTTACACAGGAGAAAACTTGAGGTCAGAGAAGGTAGGCAAGTCCCCCAACCCCCCGGCCAAGGTTGGGTAGACAGAGGATGGGTCTTCCAGTGCCTTTTATCCTCACATCACCTGGTTACTCTTCAACACCAGAATGTCAGTGTTCTCACAGACTTCCTTCCCATCACCACCAAGTCCAAAAAACACCAAGTCTCAGCTGTCCAAATATTTTTCAGCCTCCGGCTTTTGGATAAGTGATTTGGTTCATGCTTGTCCCAAACAAATATAAGTGGCACCAACAGAAAGACAGGCTCCCAGGACAGGAGGAAGGGCTTGGTTCCCTGCTGTCAGGGAACTGTTTCTCTCTTGCTAAAGTATGCCCAGAATTCTAATTCGTTGTAGCATTCAAGGGTGCTGAAAGCCTTGGGCAAAAACTGAGATGCTACCAGACTCCTTCTTCAAGGAAAGGGTGAAGTGTGTGTGTTTACCAGTAGGTGGCGATAGAGAAATGAGGCGAGCCGACCGTTTAAACTTCTAAGTCATAAATATTTGAACAGGGAGATCATCTCACCCAACCTGCTAATGTGATTCGCCGAGAAATTAAGGTTCACAGAGGGTAGGAGACTTGTTTAAGGTGTATGCCTGGTTAATGGCTGAGCCAGATTAAACTCAGTTCTCACCACTAAATCAGAATGTGCACGAACGCAGACGGCCTTTCAAAATAGCCGGGCACCTTCATCCTATGAAGGAAAACATCACTTCTTTTGGGTGTGTTACTCATTTCGGCCTGCTGCAAAGCTGATGGGCTGATTACACTTTCTGAGCTGGGGAGGTGGGGACAGAAGGAAGGGACAGAGGAAGAGAAACAGCTATTTTGGTGTCCTTATGAGGCTTCATAACACGTTTGTGCTGCCTCTGAGCCCCTCCTGGCCATGATTCTCCAAAAGACGTCAGGGACTATTGGGTAAGAATCCCCCTCCCTTCCCGACCACCCTTTCCACCTTATCAACCCCAGTTTATAGTGGGGCATTAAACATTTTACTGCACATAGAAATGCCTGGTGACTCTGCTTTATTCTGCATGAGGCACACAATGAGCAGCCAAGCCCCAGGAAATGAGTGGACTGCCCACTCCCTGACAGGGCCAGATTTGTTCTGTGTGGTTCTAAGGAAGAGAACATAAAATAGATGGGTGAGTCAAATGTACCTGAAATGATATTGGGTATATGCTGGGCGCTTAATAAGCGGATGGAAGGATGTGGATGGAAGGATGGATTAAGATTTCCGATCAATACGATGAAAAATTTTCTAACAGTCTCAACGGTCCGAGAAGAAATGTACTGTCTTGGTTGGGTATGAGTTCCCTGTCTCTGGCAGTATCCAAGCACCAGCCATCCACTCACTTGGTAGTGATGTTGTGGAAGCATGCTGGGGAGGTTGGTCTGGATTGGATGAGCTTTTAGGTCCCCTTGAATCCCGGGATTTTTATAGTCCATGATTCTTGGTGCACAGTAAAAGAAAGGAAAGGGCAAAGATGTTTTTGTCTTTGGTTTTCAGAGCTTCCCAGGAGAAAAAACGCTGTAGGTTTTAGGTGGTATCTTCCTAACGTCTGGTCCCGTGTTCTTTTATTGAACTCTCTGCCACAAGTGGAAAATGTTATCATCCGGGCAGTTCACTTGAAAGTTTCTGCTGGTTTCACCTAAATAACAAGTTTGCTTCTTTTTAATTTTGAAAATCAGGGGAAATGGACTTGTGGAAACCTGGATCGGTCCTTTTAGATGCAGGTAATTATACAGCCCAACCCCCTGGCCATGACTAGTTGGAGACATAGGATTACAGAATCACGAGAGTCTGATAATCCAGCTGGTGGCACAGAGCCCACTGTTGTCCACCGGATAACGAAAGGGAAGTGAGAGTCATGAAGACCCGAACGTACAAGGGAGTGAGTTCCTCACCCCAAAATTAGGTTGAGAGGCTCACTCCATCTCGAAGCACACTCTGACTTCCTTCTATTGCCCTGTCCTTCTTTGCAAAGTGGTATTCAGCTTGGCCCTTGACATGAATGAGTGTTGCTCGCTGTTTACTGTTTACTGAATTAAGGGTCTGAAACTCCAACAGCAAACACAGCCTTCTGGCTCTCGGTCTAGGGTAGATTTTACTGGTAGGGAACGACGGGGTGGAGGAGAGGCCTCTGGCCTCACGTTTCTTCCCCCCTCCCTCCAACATGGAGCTTTGGACAGTTTCCCTGAGAGGCTCCTGGCTGAGAAATGCCGTTAGACACCCAAAGCGAATTTTCAAAATGATGTGAGGAAGTGGGATGAGCAGACTGACCTTTCATGGAAAGATGAAATCATGTGCTTGGCAAATTGGAAAAACTAACAAGCCTGGAGAAAGCTCACCACAGCCAAGAGCAGAGCCCCCCGCACTTCCCTCCTCTGATGGAGCCTCTGGGAGGGCACCCCACACTCCAGGCATGCTGAAAATAGGAAGACCAACTTCCCAGGCCATCTTATTGATGGTCTTTATTCCCTTATATGATACATGTGTGAACTTGGCTTCCATGTAAATGGCTCTAAAGCACATTCCCAAGGCTGAAATTCAACACACACACACACGCACGCACGCATGCACGCACTAAAAGGACAAAACCCTTTTGTAGCTTCCCCTCTAATCTCAGGCTGTGGAGGGGAGGGGTTGTGTTCTAGACCCTCTCACTTGTTGGAGTTGCTGGTATCTTATCTCCTGCCCTGCAGCTTACATCTGCCCCCCCAGTTAGACTGGCCATGTGTCTCACCCATCTTTGTGCATTGACTCAGTCACCAAATGTTGACCGAGGACCTATGGTGATAGGCACTGTGAAGGTTTATACGATGGGTAAGACACATGCCCTGACCTTGAGATTTTCAGAGTTTTACAGAGGGATAATTCACACTGGCAAAGTGCTTACTGCTTGCAGGTAAGGCAACTAAGGCTCAGACAGACTCAGTTAACAGGCAGTAGGGAACAGAACTCAAGTTTCTGACTTCAGACCCCTGAGCACCCATAAGCTGCCATGTCTTTTGTAGACTGTCAGTAATTCAGTCTTATCTCTCAAGGTGGGGGTGGTGTGGAGAAGAACACAGTCAAGCCTGTAGCCAAGCCCCTCGCCCTGCAGCTGGGTGTGAATATCCATTATGTCCCCATCCCTGGGGTAAGGCCAGATGCTTCCTGTTCTTGTAAGTCACCAAAAGTTTTACTGCTCTTTCCAGGATTTGTTCCAAAAGAAGAATTAAGCACACAGGCTTTGGAGCCGCTATCCCAGGGAGATCCAAGTAAGTTAACTGACAACTAGAAACCCATAGTGGCCGTGACATCCAATCTGCTTCCCTCTCTCCCTGCTTACTCCCACCCAAACCCACCTCTTTCCCACCCTGGATCTATTGATCTCCTCTCTTCTGTCACTTTGTTCTAAGGGGAAAGGGAAGCTTATGGAGGATTTAAACTGTGTACACGAAGGGGAGAGGATCGGATTTTTTAAACATCACTATGGCAACAGGGTGGGATGGAAAGGGGAGACAAAGGAGGGGGGTAGAGGAGGAGACTGGCTTGCCAGCAGGGCCAGGGGCTTACTGGGCATGAGGGCAGACAGAGCTCCGAGCTGGAACTGGAAATGGAGAGAAACAGGAAACAGAGAGGAAGAATCTAGAGGCTTGGAGGGGGAGGTATGAGAGAGGAAGCAGCTGGGCTAATGGTATTGCCATGAGGTCCACAGGGGTAGGGCAGGGAGATGGTTTCTGTCTTCCATCTTCTGAAAGACATTTGGTCCAGTAGGTGCCTGACTCCCCAGATCTGACTTGAGAAGGAGGAGCCCCCTGGGAATTCAGAGTTGGAAGATGATGAGCTAGGGTTTAAAACCAAGGTCATGAGAACAGGAAAGGTGACCTAGGGAAACCAGAGGGCTTAATCGTGAAGAACTTCCAGGGTGCCTGGGAGCCTTAGTCAGTTAAGCATACGACTCTCGAGTTCGGCTCCAGTCATGATCTCATGGTTTGCAAGATTGAGCCCTGTGTTGGGCTCTGTGCTGACACGGTGGAGCCTGCTTGGAATTCTCTCTTTCTCTTTCTCTCTCTGCCCCTCCCCCACTCTCTCTCAAAATAAATAAATACATTTTTAAAAAGTGAAAAAACTTGAAGAACTTCAGCACTAAATAGGTGGAGAAGCCACCTGAGGATACCAGACAGGAGGGATCCGGGCGGGGTTGGGGGGGAAAGAGGAAAACCGAGAGGCAGGTGAGTGCTACAGGCCCAAGGGAGCACCCGCAGATTCCCCTAGAAAGTCGCTGCAAGTCAGCTACCAGGGCGCTGTGAGCCCCAACCCAGCTGTGTGTGAGAATCACCTGAAGACTCAAGATGTCCAGTTCCTGCTCATACCTACTGAATCCCACTCACCCTACATCTTGCTACTCAGTGTATGGTCTGGCCACATCAGCATCACCTGGAGGCCTGTTAGGAGGGCAGAATCCCACGCTCTACCCCAGATCTACTGAGTCAAGTGATTTCTTTGCACATTAAACCTTAAGAAGCACAGCCCAGAGAGATTCCCAGGCATT
This sequence comes from Acinonyx jubatus, assembly GCF_027475565.1. NCBI lineage: Eukaryota > Metazoa > Chordata > Mammalia > Carnivora > Felidae > Acinonyx > Acinonyx jubatus. Next base: position 108,478,365 of record NC_069388.1, on the reverse strand, counting down.
CTTATTTGTTGAAGCTGCATAAGCGACTCTGATATATATCCAGGGTTAAGAAGCACTGGCCTAATGTATGAGACAACACAAAGCATTAATCTATAAAAATTGTATCATGTTGGAGAAAACCAAAGCAATTAAGAAAATTGGTAGATTGATTCCCGTAGACACTATATCTTACCTTTTCTTCCTCGTCTTCCAACCTCTGCCCTCTGTGACCGTAATAAATTGTTCATGCTGAACATTTAGTAACTCAGTTCTATCCTGTAGTAGTGATGCCATCTACATATTGGCATGTTTTCCTCTCAATACGAGAAAGCCGCTGTGTCTCAGCACATGCGCAGAGCTAAAAGCCAGATCATTAAAGCATTCTGGGCAATGGGGAGCACAGGTGATTCCAATGTCAGCCATCAGGTAGTAGTAAAGAGACCTAAGCAAATAGAGAGCATCTCAACTTGTTTAAAGCCTAGCTATGAAGTGAACACTTGAATCCTGAATGAGGTTCAAGTTGTAAGAAATGAGAAAAAATTGTCCATGAAGAAGAGGCTCATTGCTTTATTTAAGTAAGCTCCACACCCAACATGGGACTTGAACTCCTGACCCTGAGATCAAGAGTCAAAGTTCTACAAACAGAGCCAGCCACGTGCCCCGTGGGCTTTATTTATTTAAAAAGAAAACCGCCTTTAGAGTGCCTGGGTGGCTCAGTCGGTTAAGCATCCAATTTCGGCTCAGGTCATGACCTCCTGGTTCCTGAGTTCAAGCCCTGCATCAGGCTCCTTGCTGTCTGCGAGGAGCCTACTTAGGATCCTCTGTGTCCCTCCCAGGCTCAAAAATAAACATTCTTTTAAAAAAAGAAAGGAAGTCACTTCGGGGCCTTATTCTAATTAACAGTTATTAAAAAAAAAAAAGAGTTTTCATTTTAAAAGAAACTAATCTACTGACATCTAGAAGAAAAAGCCCTGTTCAGGAGTGCTTCTCAAACTTTAATGTGCACACAGGTCACCTGGAGGTCTTGCTGAAATGGGGATCTGATTCTGTAGATCTGGGTGGAGCCTGGGAGTCCTCATTTCTAGCAAACCACAGGTGCCTGCCTGGTGAGCGGCAAGCCCTGAAGAACACCACTGCCACCTGCTGGCAACAATTCTCATTGCAAGCTCGGACATAGGAAAGAATGGGCTGGCCCCGTGTGGGGTACATCAGTAGCCCTAGAACTGTTCTGCTTCTCTTCTGCTTTTTCCCAGGCTTCTGTGACATCTTTAAGCTTCACTTCTTGATTTTCTTTGATTCCTGTAATCTTCATCTCAAGGATCATGCTTGGGTATAGGCAGTTTGGGGGCAGCAAAGGACAGGGGAAGCCAGCAGAAAAAGAAGAAGAGTTGGCCGGCACTAAATGTCCAGGCAGACAGGAAGTAAAAGTTTGCAAGATCCACTAATGAGCCAAGGCACTGATTCCAGATGGAGCAGAGTCAGCCAGGCCCAGAGAGGTCGTTGTCATCGCCTACTTCTCCCCTCGCTTTCATTGCCATGCACCAGTGCAAGATAATGAAGCACATTCTCAGATACAACTTTTTTCCCTTAATCTGCTAATTCCATAGTATCACTCTTTAATAAGTATTTCTCATCAAATCTGCTTAAAACTGTGTTAATTCATGTCCATTTCTTGTTCTCATTATATATATATATATATATATATATATATATATATATACACTTTGATTGATTGGTAGGTAGATAGATATCCCTCCCTGCCCACTGACCTCCTTCTGGGGAAGGGAAGACCCCAGTCACATGGAAGCAATACAACATGCATTGGAGAGAAGAGAAGGCTGAGAGTGGCCTCATGGGCGATCCTATGGCAGCTTAAAGAGATCCAGGCTTGTTCAGGCAGCTGCGACCACCAAGCACAAAGGGCATCACTGGTCCTTGTGTCCTCATGGATGCTCCAGCCCAGAAATTCCTAATTTTACTGTCCCCCTCTCTTTTTCTCCACGTGGAACTGTGCTTTGAAATATTTTTGTCTCCCAAATTGCAGTTGTTAAACAATTCATTCCCCACTTTTTTAAATGTTTATTTTTGAGAGAGAAAGAGAGCACAAGCAGGGGAGGGGCAGAGAGAGAGACACACACACAGAATCCGAAGCAGGCTCCAGGCTCTGAGATGTCAGTGCAAAGCCTGACGTGGGGCTTGAACCCACAAACCATGAGATCGTGACCTGAGCTGAAGTGAGACATTTAACCAGCTAAGCCAGCCAGGCACCCCTCCCCGTTTTTGTTTTTTGTTTTTTTTTTTTTTTTGATCAAAGGGATACATACCTCCAAATAAGAACTTCTGATCAGCTTTGAATAATCAGTTTTATCATACTAAGGTGATGCAATTTCAGTCGAGAGCAAAGAAGACACTATTAGCCTATGTGGCTTTCCACCAATTTCTACAGCATTTGAGAGGCTGAGAATAGCTCTTCGCCCCCACCTCCAACATAACCTCCATATATTCATGGAAGTCCAGGGATCCTAGCCAGAAAAATGTCCCAGTCTTTATCACAACTAAAAGAAAGGGAAAAATTCAAAGACTGCTACAAACAAGTACTGATAGGTGTAGATAATTCTATGGTTAATTCTATGGTTGCCTTACCCAGGGACATGAGGAGAAAATTGGTATTAATTTCTCATTCTACCATTCCTGCCCTCCCCTCCGCACTAGCCTTGCTGATTTTTTCTTGCCTTTATAAAGACCCAACACATAATTCTACAAAATTAAGATGAGAGTTAGAGAGCACAAGCTCCTGAGACTCAGTCTTCGTGAATTCTACATCTAGGGGTCTGAACCTATGTGGTCTGAAACGAGGAAACCATCCTCAGGATTTCCCCAAACTTGAATGGGAGGTCATTGCTTCTGAAGTCTATCAGTGTGGCTGGGGCAGAGAATTCTAAAACATTTATAGAAATAAGTACTAGTCCAAGTGTCCCGGATCTTGGGGCCCAGTGAAAATCTGTCAGGAATATAAATAAGTGAATATACCCTGCATCTTGCCACTTCTTTTTATTTTCTTTTCATTGGATTCTCGGGGTGGGGTGGGGAGGGCTCTGATGGGGAAAGAGGGAGGGGGAGAATGCCCAGGTTAATGCAATGAGAGATCATCAGAATAACAGACCCCTTTTCCATTCCTCAGACTGCAAAATTGACTTGTCATTTGTAATTGACGGGAGCTCAAGCATTGGCAAACGTCGATTCCGAATCCAAAAGCAGTTCCTGGCTGATGTTGCCCAAGCTCTTGACATTGGCCCTGCTGGTCCACTGATGGGCATCGTTCAGTATGGGTAAGTGCTGTGAAACCAAGTGGCATCGCATACTTAATCTTGTGCCACAAATGATACCAACGCATCCTAGAGCATAAATTCATGTCTTCCCTAATACAAATGTAAGTGAAAGAAACTGAAGCAATTCAGGTGCCATTTAAGAAATCTGATTCTTCCAGAAGGGAAGGACAGGTTAATGAACATTTGGAGGTAAATGGCATTTGCACTTCCGATTGGTAGAGAGGATATTTATCTGGAAGGAGGAGAGCTGGAATCCAGTGTTCGCTCTGCCCACAACAAGCACGTGGCCTCAGGCTAGGCCTTCGCCTCTCTTGTCCTCAGTTTTGTCATCTGTAGATGAGGAAGGTGGACCGTACCATGTGCTCACTCCTGCACACAGACAGGTAAGATGCCCAGAAGATATGGTGTTCTAGGTTGACCTTTCTCTTTTCTCCATATGACCTTAGGCCTCTGCACTGGTACCAGAAGAGCTCACCAGGCAATGGGGAAGAATGGGCAGGGAGGGGAGTGGTCTCTGTCAGTCAGCTGAGCACCAGGTGCCTGTCCCCATTCTGTTCTATTATTTTAGCTGGGGTAGAAATCGAGCATTCATACTGACATCCAATCTCAACCTCTTCTTTGGGATAATAAGCCCATCTTATTTCATTATAATACGAGAAACCTACTTCTCCCTGAAGCAGATATACAGATATTGACAGGTAATAAGCAAACGATCAGAAGAGCGAACAAGCACAAATCTCAAATAATAGATGGACTTTTGACCAGAAACCATTAAGGGCAGGATAGTTATCTCCCTTTCCACAAAGGACTCTCAGACACAAGATGACCCCTTCTTCCCCGCAGACCCACGGCTTAACCTTAGCAGCGGAAACTAACACAGACCTCTGTGCCTGTAGCTCAGAAGCTTCAGTCACGACTTAATTTCTCTGCACCTAAAAAGTAAAAACATGTGTACCTGACAACAACCAGAGGGTCTCCAGATCCTTTGGAATTCCCCAAGGATCTCCAGGAGCTGTATTTTAATCAAGGCTGTTCTCTCAAAGACCTTAGAATATTTATTTTTCAATTGTCAAAAGAAATAATCACAAGTCCTTTGTTTTCATAAATTTATAGCATTTGTACTTTTAACATTGAATTCCAATGACACGTTTAGTACTATCTTGTATTCCTCTGAAGAAAAATTAGTAGATGAGCTACCTGGCCCTTGTATATAGTCAGAGTCAAATATATGAAAATAACCAGCTGCGTCAAATGTCAACTCTCAAGGGATCTATCTTGAAGACTTTAACTTGAAATAGAAAAATGAGATTTTTTGGTCATTGTTTTGTTTTCGAAATGTCAACCTATTTTCATTCCTACGTTACTTTTTAAAGATAGCAAACGGAGAGCAGGCTTCTCTAGGGAGGAAGTGTAAGCATTTTAGTGCCAGATGTCCCCGGTCAATTTTATTGGGGGGTTCAAAGCTTGGCGCGTCATCTTGCATTAAAAATAGCTGCTTTAAAAGCTGTGTATACCAAGGGTTATAGTATAATATGAAAATAAGGTAATAAATATGTCAGGGGAAAGAAAAATGGGCGGAAGAATAGTGTTGTGTGCCAGTGGGAAGGCGGATGAACGAGCAAATGTAGCAGGGAAGGAAAACCAATTCAATAAAGGCTCCTTCCCCCCCAGAAAACTATTTCCCCCCACGTTTTCCTAATGTGATCACCATTTGCAGAAGAAGAGTTACCTCCATGCTTTCCAATTTCGCTTTCTAAAAATGCCTTTGCTATTCATCTTTTTCTGTATCCTGGGTCCTTATTAATTTGGAGCACTTAAGAGAAATTGCATGTTTTCCTTCACTTTATGTACTCATAGAAGTGAATCAATCATCTGCACCTTCCTTCAGCCATAGGGTGGGCTAGAAAGCACAACAAACTGGTGACAGGATGTCTTGAATTCTGGCCTGAGCTCTGCTGTGTGACCTTAAGCAGGTGCTTTAACCTCTCCATGTGAGTGCTGCCATCTGTGAAGTCCTGGGGGCGGACGGGATGATTTATTAGGGCGCCACCAGCCCTGATGTCCTGTGATTCGGTGACTGGCTCTGTACTCGGAAGACACCCAATAAATGAAGGTTGGGCTAACAGACTAAACGAGCCGCCTCTCCCTTCCTTCCAGCCTTGGTTCCAGTTAGGTGGCGTGGTCAGTAATGACCTGATGTGTTGCACGGAGGTGATGCATCCTTCATTGGAATGTGGGGAACACAATAAATTGGAGGGCGGTATAAGAAGTGTGTGTGAGGTGGAAGGGAAATCCGTGTGCCCAGCTGAAATTGCTTCTGATTTCAGCCCCCTGGCTTCCTTCCTGAGGGGGCTCCCTTCAATCCTTTCTTTACCAAATGGTCTTAGTGCATCTAGAGGGAGGGAGTGGGGCAGGAAAGGGGAGGAAGCAGAAGTAGAGGCAGATGTGGGGCCTGTGTTTCTGGAAGATGAAAAGCAGGAAGGGCCAGTGTTTGGCTGATTTGGTATCTGATCCTTCTCCTGGAGTCTTGGGTCCTCAGTGGATTCCAGTGCCCACCTTAGGGTCACTGGGATCGCGTTGCTTTCTCAGGATCACAGAGCCTTGGGGCCATAGAAAGTCCCGCGTGTTATAATGAGGAAATGAGGCTCTACAGGAAGTGCCCAGCCTACCAACAATGAGCACTCCGAGGAGAGGTGTGGGCTGGGAAGAAGCTGGCCAGGCAGGAGTCCCTGAAATCTGGAAACTCTGCTCATACGTGCCAGGCTCAGAAGATTCCTTCCCCGCGTTTCCTTAGGAGGGCTGCGTCAGAATTTAGACTTTCACGGCTAGATTTAGACTTTTACATTTAGAATTTAAGAGACTCATACTATTAACAGGAAACAAAAGGCAAATATGAAATAAAAATACCGCAAGTATTAAAAATGATCTGATTTACAGGATGCAGTGCTCATTCCGAATCCTGATTCCCAAGCATCCTACACAAAGATCTTTTGGGTGCAAGAAACAGAAAATCAGTCCTGGTAGCCCAAGGGAAGGGGGGTTGATGTCACGGGACTGACAAGTGGTTGGTCCTTCCCTCTTTGCCTCTCTGCGTCTCTCTGTCCCCTCGATTCCCCATTCAGCCGAGCAGCGGGCTCGCGGTCTCTGCTCCTCCGCACCTTCACCTTGCACTTCCTGGGCTTCTGCTCCTGATCCAGACCAGGGGAGGCCTCAACCACTGTGGTACCAGCATGCTCCCACGTCCCCCCTCCCTGCACATGAAGAAGCCTCTAACCCCCAACCGCACCAGCCTTCCGGCAACCAGAGTTCATTCCCCAATCATCACAGGCCTGCTGTAAGAGAGGCGGTGCTGCCCTCAGAGAGGTTGAGTGACTTGCCCAAGAGCACACAGCTAAATGCATGACCACTGGGGAGAGGGCAGGTATTAAATCTTGGGTTAATCCCTACAATGTCAACCAAAATTGACTTCAAAGCAAAGATTTTGCTCATCTGCCGAGAAAGCTTCTGATGATTGAAGCTTTCCACCAAGCTGAAGACTGAAACGCTGTGCTTGAGCAAAAAGCCTAGGACCAAGCCCTTGTTTTGCAGCTGAGCTCTGATTTAGAAGTGCACAGCCAACAGGCTCGTGACTGCACTTAATACCAACAGGCACACGGAAAGGCTAAACGCAAGGACAGCCAGAGCAAGTGGCTAGTAGGTGAACTCGAGCCGGCAGAACGAATGAAACCAACACACTGGTGTTTTCACTGCAGCCTGGATCCGCGTGTGCTTCGTGCCCCCTGACCTTCGACATGATTTTGTTTTAGCCCCCAGTTTCGGTACAAATGGAACAGAATTGCACCTGTGCTTCTGAACTCTGTAATCAACCCTAGGATATCAACATTCGAAAACAGTTACAGAACAAAGCCACATGTTGGCTTTTCTTCATTTCAGAATGAAATAAGACTTTTCTCTGCTCATTGCTCTGTACCAGTCGTCCAGTGAGGTAGAAAGCGGGCTGCACTTTCTTACCCTTCTTACCTATCAGCCCTGGACCGAAGACCCTCAGTCGTACACTCAGCGGCTCCCCTCCCTCCTTCCCTGCCTCCTCACCCCCCGCAAAGAAAGGATGCCCAGAGACTCCTGTGGATCAGCTGAGCCCCCGTGCACGGGACAGTCAGAGCGGAGGGAAGAACCAATGTCAGGCCTGGTGTGGCAGGCAGAACAGTGGCCCCCAAACTCGTCCACATCCAAATCCCTGGAACCTATAATTATGTTGCCTCACAGGGCAAAAGGGACTTTGCAGATGTGATTAAAGTTAAGGACCCTGAGATGGGGAGATTATCCTGGATTATCCAGTGCCCCAATCTAATCACACGAGGCCTTAAAGCAGAGAATCTTCCCCAGCTGTTATCAGTCAGAGGAACATATGCCTATGGAAAGATGGTCAGAGGTGTGAGTGTTGACTTTGAAGATGGAGAGAGGGGCCACAACTAAGGAATGCAAGTGGCCTCTAGAAGATAGAAAAGACAAAGAGATGGAACCACCCCACCCCTGCCCCCAAGCCTCCGGAAGGAACGCAGCCCTGCCAGGGAGACCCGTGTCAGACTTCTGACCTCCAGAACCATAAGCTACTGAGCGTTTAAGCCCCTAGGTTTATGGCCATTTGTTACAGCGGAAAGAGAAAACGAATATGCCTGGCAAGGAGGACCATTCTGTCACATTCTCTTGAGTCTGCAGCAAAGGAGGAGCGGGCAGGGCTGGAGCATGAGACATGGCTCCAGGGGGCTCAGAGCAAGAAGCTGCGGCCCAGGCCCCGACTGCATGCTAGTGTCACCTAGGGGGCTTCACAGATGCCGCTGCCCAGGTCCCATTCCAGACTGAGTAAGTCAGAATCTGGTAAAAACCCAGAAGCTGATATTTTAGTCTGTAATTTCAGTCTGTTGTTGAGAGAGTCAGGCACAGCTCGGCTTCCCAGGAGCAGAGTGGCCACGCCGTCCAGAACTCAGATCTCTCCCATGCCCACCCCATTCTCCTCGTGCCCTAGTCTACACTGCCTTTACAGAAACCAACGGGGCCCCCGAGCAGCCTCTCCAAGGGCCTAATGGAACTTGTAAAGACTGCCTCTGCCTTCCTCACAGGACCCTTCTCACAGGATCACAGGTGAGCCTGTGTGCCACACTCCTCAGGGACACAGTCTCAAAGCTGAATGAGCTATGAATAAAATCTACACAAGGAACCCTATGCTTTTTCTATTCCTCACCATTCAGTTCTCCCAGAGGTACAAATAAAACACAGAGTGCACTTGACTTCTACCACTTCCCTTTCAGCGGTCCCCCTCCAGCCCCCCCCGCACGTTGGCTGGGTTTATCCCAGGGCCCCCCCTGAGATCATTCTCCCTACATCCCTAGATCCCTAGATCATTCTGCTAGAGAAGCAGATGGCCACCCCCATGCAATTAGAACCACTTGGGGAGCTTTTGAAAATCCCAATTCCCCGACTAAACCTCAGATCGATTAAATCAGAATTTCTGAGTGTGGGACCCAGGCATCATTAATTTTTAGAGCTCCCCAGGTGATTATATTGTGCAACCAGAGAGCTCAGGCACAGATAGTCCCACAGGCTTGTGCTGTCATCTGGTGAATCCTCTCCCAGCTCTGTGCCTACAGAGCTGCCTCCGCTCCGTCCTCCTCCCCCTTTTCTCTGCCTTTCTCATGCTTCCTCTAGACTCCTCAGCTGTTCTCCTCCCTTCCCCTTATCACTGGCAGCGCACTGCTGATTTTCTTGATGGCGTGGCATCCTCTAAGACATTGCTTCTCAACATGGGATCCACAGTATCATCTGGGAGAAAGGCAGAACCTCAGACCTCACTCTAGACCTATAGAATCAGACAGGATCCCCAGGAGATCGGGTGCACGTCTGAGCCCAGGGGGTGCCAGCAAGTGTGTCTGTTGCCAAGACATTCCACGTTGTAGTGCTTCCGAGCCCTGTGATGTGGTCACAGACGAGCCAGCCTGAGAGTCCGTTGGTTCCAGAGTGACTCTCAGATGAGCAGATTGCATGTCTGCTTTTCCCCCATAAGGAAGAGGTACTCAGGTCAATTCTCCACTTTTTGGTGGGTGGATTGAATTTGTTGTCATTAGTGACAAAAAAACACTCATCTAAAGACAAAATTTGATTCTGAGACCCTGCTTCCCATCTCTGATCCTTGGAAGTGTAAGGCCAGTGTCCTTTCAGAAGGGGCTAGTTGTACAAAGTCCCTCAGCAGATTGGCCCAGGCCACCGGGTGGACCATAGCTCTCGGTCCTTTGAGAGGATGGGGGCAAAATCATTTCTGTTCTGAGCCAGGTAATGCACTAAAGGAACAAGTTTGCCACCCAATCTGTAGCCACCAGCATGTCCTTGGGTGGCCAGGGTCACCCTAGAACATCCTCCTGATTTCACATGGTACATCTCAGTGACTAAGCCCATGAATCGTCACATTTTAGCATTAGTAACCTTAAGGTGATGCCTTGTTGGAGGAACCCGTTTTGAAAGGTTCTTGCTATATGATCAGTTAATATGTCTCTACTGGCATAAAAATTCATTTGAGGGGCTCACGCAGTGTGACTGAAAGTATTATGGGCGTAAAGCAGTAGCCTCTGGGACTAGAACTGCATGGACCTTAGGACTGAAAGGGCTTCATTAGTCCTCAGACCCCAGGCCTTCCCAGACTTTCCTAAGGATAGGATTCGCCTGGATCCCTAGTTTAAAACAAACAGACAAATAAAAATTCCCACTTCCAGCCCAGATCAACTGAATTGAGTTTCTGCCAGCAGGAGATCTGGTACCTATGTAGTTTAACAAGTGCCTCAGGTGAGTTGCACCAGCAGGAAAGCCTGGAAACACTGATATCCATCCCAATTCCCTACCCCCTGGTCCCAAGCCTTCCTAGGAATTGATCACCTGGGGCCATTTCTGATAGGTATTCTTTTTTCTTAAACATGCACAGACTCATCATTTCCTGTCACATAAATTATTCCTTTCCATGCACAAATTCTGGCCCCCTATAATTTCTCGTCATTAGCTTCTTTTCCAAACAGAACAATTTGTTATTTTCTCCTTGAGCTATAAACCTTTTTTTATTTTCTTCTCTTATTTTCAAAGGAAAGCTTTGAAATCGCTGAGGGAAAAAAATTGTTTTCCTTTAATGAGATCTTGTAATAAAATTACTTAGATGGAAATGTAGTGGCATACCTCTTTGAACTTTTTAACTAGTCTGTCTCTGAAAAGTAACCTGGCTTGGGTGTCAGGCCACCAGCCCGTATATCCTGAAAAAGGATACATACACCCATGTGTTCTAGTACCAAGAGCTGCTACAGTTTGCAGACTTAAGACTTATCGCTCATCCCTCTGATTTAATTACATTTCAATTTAATAAAGATTTATTGAGTGTTTACCATGCACTAAGCTCTATGCCATTTGTAGGAGATGCTAATGTGAAATTCTTCTAAGTGGTTTGATTACATTTGCCTATAAGTCTCTTGATGGATGGCTCAGTTGCTTTGCCCCTAATCATAATTTTAGCATTTGGAGAGTTTCAGAGGTCCTCTGATCCAAACTTTCAATCTGCTAAAAATAAATCAATAAATGTGATAGAGATTGTGTTCTTCAGGACTTCACCATCTAGTAAGGGAGGCAATATTTTTAAAAGAAATAACATTAAATAAAATTAAAAGCATCCATTCACTGGGTATGTGAATAGCTCATCTGTCTGCCTCTGTAGATGGATTCATCCACCTCTATGGTATCATAAAGGAAGAGAAGGATCAGTGTGGAGCCCAGAAGCAGAGTGTTCAACTCCACCGGGGATGATCTGAGAGAGGAAAGGACATTTGAGCTTTCTTCCTTTCATTTATTTATTCCACAATCACCTATTATCACTTGTACGCTAAACATTAGGGATAGGAAATACCGGGACATAGCGCCTGTTCTCAAATAGGTAACAGTTGATCCTCCTGACTTGTGGCTTCCATATTTGGCAGCAAACTCTCATGGTACTTTTACAGTCATCTGCAGACTAGCACAGCATAGGGGTGGGATTTGAGTTGCTTGACACACATCCCCAGCCCAGGTCAAACAAGGCAATGTTGTGCCTTGTTTCAGCCGCCATGCTATAAACAAGTCTCCTTGTCACAATCTATCTAGTGCCACAGTCTTCATATTTTTGTGCTTGTCATTGGTTATGTTCACTATTTGAAATGCCCCCCAAATGTGGTGCTGAAAATGCTATCTAGGGTTCAAAGCACAAGAAGGCTGTGATGCACTTACTGAGACGCTACAACTGTTTGATAAGTTTCCTTCAGGCATGCGTGACAGTGCGTTGGTCATGAGCTCAACGTTAATGAACCAATAATTCAGTACTTTCAGAAAAAGAAAGAGGAACGTCGCTGATATGTTTGTGCTTCTGCTCTGGAAAGTTCTAAAGTAATATCTATAATGTCTGATGAAGCTATGAAAAAGATGGAAAAGTAGCTGAACTTAGGAATTCATGAAGTGAAGAATGATTTGCAAAAAAAAAAAAAAAAAAATGGTGGACAGCATTGTGAGGCTAAAAGCCAAAGAAATTTATGGTAACATTACTCAGGGTCAGGAACCTGTTAAACCCTTCTCAGCTGGTGTTTTATTAGACAGAAATATTGCATGTAATTAATTATTTGTAAGAAACATATATTAAATTAGGTGTCTTCCAAGAGAAACGTACATAAAACAAGTTTATATATCGATCTCCTGATGAAAATGTGACCAGAGGCCCACAGGAACCTAAGCCAGTATTTCCCCTAGGAGCAAGGGCTCAGTATTTGCTAATGTGATGCTCACAACAACTTTATAGAACATAACTACTGCAAATAAGGAGACTTGGCTGTATATGTAGAATGGGAAAGAGACAGGTAATCGATTGCTCTGCGAAGTGATGAATATCAAGACAGCTTCCTGAGCAGCATTCCAGGGAATGCTGTGGACGTGACTAAGTGACTAGGTTCTACATTTAAATACATTTTTTTTCTGGAAAAACTTTCAAAAGAAAATTTTATATTTTTGCTTTTTAAGTTATGTGTGTATGAGCAATACTTTGTGATTAGCTATGATTTCTACACGATCATCTCACATACGCAGGAAATCCTGCAGAGGGAGAAAATCTAGCCCACAAATCAGTTTCAAATGTAATTAAAATTTGGTGAGTTTAAAATTGTACAACTATGGAAGTGTAAGTTGTGTTATGTTTGGTAGACAATGTACATACTTACCATTGGCAATATCCATTTTGCAATTTTTAATTTTATAGCCCATAATATTTTGTTTTGGTTCAACTCGTATTTTATTTTTTAGGCCTTGAGAAAGTTCCTAGTCCTTGGTAACCAAGGGAAGATCAAGACTGGGGACTCTGAAGCTTATGCAGCTCAAGGGTCCTGTGAAGAAAAAGAACACATAATTACAAATACAAAATTAGGCCCCTTGGAAGAAGTATTATTAGCTCCCAGGTTAATTTGCCTCTGATCAGCATGTATAGCCTATTGAATAAAAGGTCCTCTGCAGAGAGGCTCAGTCAGTTAAACATCGAGTTCTTGATCTCAGCTTAGGTCTTGGTCTTGGAGTCGTGAGTTCAAGCCCCACATTGGCTTCCACACTGGGTGTGAAGCCTGCTTAAAAAAAAAAAAAAAAAAAAAAAAAAAGGTCCTCTTCAGAGGCCACCCTGGGTACAGGAAGACCAGGTAGGAAATTCTAGCAGTAGTTCAAGAAAGGAAAGATCAAAGTACAAACATGGGGATGTAAAGGAAGGGAGAGATACAAGAGATATTTATGAGGTTGGTCTGATAGCAAATGTCATTTGATGAAGGAGGTGTCAGAACATGTCCAGCATGTTTTCTGCTGAGATGACAATGAGTCAGAAGAGGGAACACAGAAGGGGATATGAGTGGTTGGATGGAGCAGATTTAGAAGATAAATGACTTCAGTTTTGGAAATATCAAACCTGAGGTGGCTGTGGACCGCCCCCAGGCACCACACAGTGCATTCTGGACAGAGATGGATGGAAGTCATTTTATGTCTATCTGGGGCTCAAGACAGAGCACCCACCAGTGTGCACCAGACAGCTGTTGGCATGTGAATGAATGGTCTCTGAACCCCTGGTGACTGAAGTTGATGAGCTCTCCCAGGGAAGTGCATAAAATGAGGAGGGAGACATGAGGGAGATACACTCTGGGCAACACCATCATTTAGAGGTAGAGATGCACAGAAAAAGAGGAAATGTTTGTTTCTTCATACTGTTCATTGAGAACCTGCAGGGATTACATACTGTGTATGGTGTTGAGTTAGAGGAGAGCAGAGTCAGGTATGGAGGTTGTCAGCACCGGGCAGGGTGACAGGGAGCTAGAGGTAGAGGGTGAGCACAATTTGGGTTTTCCAGATGAGGGAGTTAATGAGCAAAGTCACAAAGCTCAAAAACCAGGAAACAGTGAGCAGCTCTTTCCAACTAGGATATAGGTTATCCTGGGACAAAGACAGAGAGCATGATATGAACATTGTACGTTGGCATTAAATTATGGATGGGCTTTTGAAAGCCAAAATATGAAGTTTAACCATGGGAGCCTCTGATGATTTTTGAGCAGAGGAATTTTACTCTCAGAGCTGAACATGAGGAAGAGGTTTTTAGAAGATGTGCATACAATTGGCTTTGCACAGACCAAATAGAGACTCTTATAATAGAAGCAGCAAGAAGCAGGGTGCCTGAACTCAGAGGGTCACTGCAGACATATGGAGGAGGGATGAAAGCAAGTGATGGTGTACAAAGGAACTTGAAGGGTTTTACTGATTGGACTCACGGGCCCTATGATGAGCAAATAGCGATGGGAGTCCAGGTTTTGAGTCTTGATGGCCAGGGGGCAAGTTCAGCATTCACTGATTGATCTGCAAAGCATATAAGCCCCAAAACCCTTGAGCCAGGAGGGAGAGAGAAATCTAACCATGGAAACCACAGAGCTCCTTCTCTGTGTGATGCCTCCTCCCTGTCCCGCACAGGGCTTGTGTTACTGCAGCCCATTCGTGAGGACCCACACCATACTTAGGTTGAGAGTAAGGTCGGGCTCAGCTAAAACGCCCACATTTCCCCATTCTGCAGTTTGCTTTGTTGTTGTTTGTTCTTGTTGAATCCTAAACTAGAACTTGGCTTTCATCTGGTGGCATTTCTCTGGTTGGGTTTGGCCCTAACACTCACGTCACTGAGCTGCTTTTAAACCTCCCTCATCTTCCCTGAATGGAGCCTGTCCTGCCTCTCACCGAGACAAGCATGCCTTCTGGGCACTTTGCTTTGGTTTGGTCTGAGAACCAGCCCATGTCCCTCACGTTTACTAATAAAATGGAGGACAGAGGGTCACACTGCCAGTCTCCAAGAGTTCTCCTCCGACATAGATCACCTTGAGATACCTAGAAAAGTGGGAATCATGGGCGGAGTAGGGGAGGGAAGCAGGGACAGAGACAGAAGATGTCTCCTCTCAGTCCTAGGGAACTGGCTTCCTGGTGACCACACTGCCAGGTCTCCTAGAGGACTTGCTAAGAATCCACTGTAAGTCCCCTTGGAATTCCCACCTAAACTGCCTAAAGCTGCTTCTCCTGGGACCTACTCCAGGTGCTTGTGGAAAGGCTGCTTTTTAAAGTCTTCTCCTGGAACGTCTGGGTGGCTCGGTTAGTTAGACCTCTGACCCTGGGGTTCAGCTCAGGTCATGATCTCACAGTTTCGTGAGTTTGAGCCCTGCGTAGGGCTCCACACTATTAGTGCTTGGGATTCTCTGCCCCCCTCTCTTTCTGCCCCTTCCCCACTTGCACTGGCCCTCTCTCTCAAAATAAATAAATAAACAGAAAAAAGTCTTCTCCCTCCCCTTGAAGGCTTAGTAAACTGCAGGCATGACCTGTTACATGATTTGCTGGGCCCTGTTTTAAAAACTAAGGATTTCAAGATGGCAGCATCAGAGCACTGAACCGAGCACTGGCTTTTCTGGAGTGGGGGGCCCACGTGACCTTAGAGGTCACACTCACATGAAGCCGCGCCAATGGCTCTGTGTCAGTGCATCGTGAGATGTGCTCATACTGTGCTTCCCCACTTCATCGCGGCTGTGGGTGCAAACACCCACCCGATAGATCCCCCCCTCCCCAACCTGGTCATAAAACGTATCCACACCCTCTGCTCAGCTGCTCCCATGCCTGTACGCCCAGCTTACCCACAGAGACTCGTCTCTAGAGAAGGATTCTCCTTCCCTTTCTCCATTTAATTCACTCCACCTCCTCTCCAGCTGACCTTTTGGTTAATAGATTAAACTTTTGGGTAAGATTTGAATATTCTCACCCAGTCACAGGCACCACAAAATGAAAAAATAAAGGGATGTCCTCTCCTGGACAACACTGTTAAGGCGCAATTCCAGTGGAGGGGTGACCCAGGCAGTGGATGCCAGCTGGGATTATCTCCCTGGAGAGGAGGGTCTGAGGCAACCTGGGGACACCTACACATTTGCAGAATCCCACTTGACTATCATCCTGGTTTTTTTAGAAATCCGAATGTCACAATCTTTGCTTTTACCTAGATGAGGAAGTTGAAGCCGAGAGAAGTTAAACAACTTTCCAAGGTCACACAGCTAGGAAATAGCACACTCAAAACTAGAACCCTGAGTCCTAAAACAGACCACTTTTCTCTACACACACTGAAGAGGACCCCAGTCCCCCCATCTCATTGTTCCTTCTGTCCACAGTGGGGCATTTTATGAAACCCAGCTCGAGGCTTTGAAGCGGCTTCCATTCTATTCATATATAAAAGAATAGACTCTGATTTCTGCTTTCCTCCAAAGGATTTTAGAGTTGGATTTTAGAGTTGATTTCTGATTTGTTTTCAACTGAATACTTAGATCACATTACAGTAACGTAATCATGGAGTACAACTTAAAACTTCAGAAGACACCCTATATCCTTGATGGGATTAGAGTGGTGTCTTAATAAAACCATATACCTTTTTCAGCATATAACATGTTCTCTTTCCAGCTAATTTTTATTTCTTGTTCTCACTCTCCAGAGACAACCCTTCTGCCCAGTTTAACCTCAGAACTCACATGAATTCCCGGGATCTGAGAACTGCCATAGAGAAAATCACCCAGAGAGGAGGGCTTTCCAATGCAGGTATGTGACCGAATTCAGATCATTCTAGCTTGCTTCCACGGTTCTCCCTCTGTGTGATTGTCTTCTAACATCCTATATAGGAGGAGGAAAAATAATAATAATAATCCATCAAGAAATGACACACATATACAAATGAATTATATCTTTTCTAAGGTATCATCATGGATTCAGGGGTAAGAATCATCACCACACATATGCTGAAGAGTTCCAGCATGCCTGGTTCCTCAGGTTGGCAGCTTTCTTCAGGACAAGCAGGACTGCTATTGTAACTGTTTCCTAATTGACTGACAAGCCATAAACTATTTAACATTAAATGTTATAACCAATTCCACTCAGAAAGTTCCACAGTGCCCCTTGGGAATCTTCTTCCAATGAGCTCCCCTGTTCTAGTGTTGACTCTGGAAACAGAGACAGGTTCCTTGTTTCAAGCTGAGTCTCCTGAGATGTCTGCACCTTGGTGGTTAGGGGTGGGGTGGGGGGTTTACCAGAAGTCCAAGTCTAGCCCTCAATGTGTCCAGAAACCATTTTGCCAGTTCACCAGGAGCTATCCAGGCATTGGGGAACCCTTTCACACTAACCAAACTCAAAAGTTGCCAGTAAGCCTATGCCAGCATATCAATTCATAAATGGTAGTCTGGCTTTGGGGGCACTGGGAGGGCTGTCTACTTCTCAGGGAACCTCTTTGTATCATTGAAACCCAAAGAAATGGAGAAGTGAGCCACAGTTGCTTGGCATGGAGCACACAGAGAATAGAACTGACTCTGAAGGAACATCTTTGAAGTTACTATAAGTCTGATTATTTTGTTCTCTGCTTCATTGTACATCTCTGTGGACCGGTATGTTAGTATCTGGCAAATGAAAAGCCCTTGATCTTCGAAAAATGCTAAATAAACATTAGCCAAGTCACTGCTATCTGGGACCCCAAATCAGTATTACCACATTGCAAACGTAATAGACTTAATTTCTTTTTTTAAAAAAGTTTATTTATTTATTTTGAGAGAGAGACAGCATGTGAGCAGGGGAGGAGCAGAGAGAAAGGGAGAGAGAGAGAATCCCAAGCAGCCTCTGCCCTGCCAGAGCAGAGCCCGACATGGGGCTCGAACCCATGAGCTATGAGATCATGACCTGAGCCGAAGTCGAGTCAGATGTTTAACTGACTGAGCCACCCAGGTGCCCCGATAGAGTTTATTTCTGATTTGTTTTCAATTGAATACTTGTATCAGTCATACTGCAGTAATGTATCATGAAGCAAAACTTTAAAACTTCCGAAGACACCCTATGTTCTTGATGGGATTAGAGTGGTGTCTTAATAAAATCATATACCTTTTTCAGCAGATAACATGTTCTATCCCTGCCCTGTACTGATCAGAGTTTGGGTTCAGAGAACAGGACCCATTTCAACTGGTTCAAGCAGAAAGGGGTTTATTCCTAGGTATTAAATGGTTTTGAAGATAATCAAAAGGACTGCAGAAATGAACTCTAGGTTGAACTTTGAGAGATGTTTTCTAAAGTCTTCCTGCAAAACTTGGACCTCCAAGGAGCTGCTGCCTCTTCCAAGATCAGGAAATCACATTCTCAATTCTGCCAATAGAGCCTCTTCAGGAACCTGATTTAGCCAGGAAGCCACCACAGTCAGGAAGTTCCTGCTACGGTGGTCAGCCCCCCAACCAGGCCTTGCCTGCTCCATTCACATGCACAGAAAGAATGTTCTGCACCCTGCCACCTCAATGGCAACAAAGCTAGACAGCAGACATAAGTTCCTCTGGCACCACCCAAGAAGTCAAGTACCCTACAGATGCTCATAAGCAGAAAGAGCAGAGTCCAAAATACAGTCTCTGCCTCTCTTCACTCTTCTAAATTTCATGTATGCACATCGATTCATGAAACTAGAACAAATCCAGGGCTGTAGTTGCAAGGGAGTCTCAACAACGTAGTTTTCAGATTTCCAGCCTCTGCTTCCAAGATGTGCTAGAAGGTGGATGCAATGTGGGTTGAGCAGTAATGGACCACGGCCTCCAAATTTAAGATTGAGTGAGGCCAGGGGTGTGCTCTGTTTACAGGCATCTAACATTAAGCCAGAGGGGACTGCCAGGTGCCTTGGGCCTTGAGGGACATGTCCCTTGGCTGTGAAGGCAGTTCTCAGCAGCCAGGTTTTCCCTTAGCAACTGTGCTCCCTGCAGCCAGATCACATGGGTTTTCCAAGACTTTTCTCCAGCAACTGAATGTGTGATCATTTGATCCTTCTTTTGACAGGTTAAGATTAACCCGTGGAGCCAGGATATTGGCCAAAACCAAAAAGCATTGAGTGAAATGACGTTAATCCTAAAGTCTTAAGATGGTTCTTAACTTTTATTTAGATTGAAGACCCCTTTGAGCATATCCTGAAAGCTACTCCTCTACCCAAATACTTTTATACACAAAATGTTGTGTATAATTTCAGGGAATTTGTGGATACCCATGCCCATTGCCCCAGGGGTCCACAGAGCCCGGGTTAAGAGCACCACCTTACTGTATGCAGCTATGCTAACTCTAGGGTGACCTGGTCATCCCCATCTTCCCAGGAACATATGGGGCTTTCAGCGCTTAAACTGGGAAAGTCCCAGCAAACTGGGACAATTGTCACCCTGCTTGACTGAAAAATCCCTGAGGTCCTATGTGGTGTGAAACATGTGCTTTGAAAAGGCAGGCTGGGAGGCTCC
This sequence comes from Acinonyx jubatus, assembly GCF_027475565.1. Lineage (NCBI taxonomy): Eukaryota > Metazoa > Chordata > Mammalia > Carnivora > Felidae > Acinonyx > Acinonyx jubatus. The sequence continues at coordinate 108,459,179 of NC_069388.1, read as the reverse complement.
ATTACATCTTACAACTGTGGCTTTCAGCTGAAATGGAAATCCAGGCCCAGAGGCCCGGAGTGACCTACCTGGGCCCACACAGCCAGTAGGCAGCGCAGCCAGGGCTAGAACACAGTCCCTCAGTTCTTAGCAGGTGCGGTGCTTCCCTCGCCAGCCAGACCTGTGCCCCTAACTGGACAAAAGACACCACTCAACCTCGAATGTAGCCTTCCACACCCAGCAGCCCCTAGAGCACCAGGCTGGCTGACCCCCAGTGACAGGAGGTGGAGAAAAGGCTCCTGTCGCTCCAGGTCAACCCCTCCCACCCCATGCTCCCAGAAAGAGCATAGTGTGGTTCCAGCATGCAGGCAAAGAGGGGACCCTTTTATTCCCATGAAAGTCTTTCGCATCTGTTTGCTGGTCCCTAACACTTTTTTTTTTTAAATAAAAGACAATTAGAAGTTAAAGGCTTAAAGTGACATGGGGGAGGGAAATGGTTAGTGGTCGTGGTTTTACAACATTGTGAATGTACTTAATACCACTGAATTGTACACCTCAAAATAGTTAATGTGGTTTAAAAAAAAAAAAGTTGGTGGGGGTGGGGGGAACCAACAAACAAAAGAAGAGAATGAATGGGTTTTTCTGGCTCTCTTTACACCCCTGGGATCTTGCCTGCATTTCTAAGCACTCCAAGCATGAAGTTTCTTTTTCTTCCAGGCCGGGCCATCTCCTTTGTGACCAAGAACTTCTTTTCCAAAGCTAATGGGAACAGAGGCAGTGCTCCCAATGTGGCCGTGGTGATTGTGGATGGCTGGCCCACTGACAAGGTGGAGGAGGCTTCGAGGTTTGCAAGGGAGTCAGGAATCAATATTTTCTTCATCACCATCGAAGGTGCCACTGAAAATGAGAAGCAGTATGTGGTGGAGCCCAACTTCTCTCATAAGGTACGTAACTGCCCAAGGGACCCACCCACCGTCAGGATCTGCTGCACTTTGCAAAGCTGTAACTGCCATCAAGGCTGTTCTCCTACTTTCGAAGAAGGATTGAGCTCTCTTCTAGGTAGGGGAGCCTCTAGTGAGGGGCTAGTAAGTCTGGAAGCCAGACTTACCCTCTCAGAGCAAGACCCCACACCCACCTGGTGAACTGAGGCCAACAACAGCCCCTCGGGAGAAGCAGTGTCCCCAAGTCTCCAATAGAGGCTTCCCCAGGCTCTTTCCATGGCTACAGAGGACCTCCACCAGGCCACCTGGTGAGGCCTCATGTGAGCACACACACAGCCACATGTCCACTTGCTCACACACATGTACATGCACACATACACACACACTGCAGATTAACCAACCCGATAAACAAGAAAAGAAAGGCATTGAATCAGGTCAGGCAGATCAGGTTTCCAAACTCTGCTCATGGTTTCTGTGGAGATGGCTGACAGCAGACAGGAGCAGGATAGACGGGGAGCCAGGCCTCTGCGCCCACTCCCCTGGAGAAGCTCACCTTTTGTATGTTTTACACAGTGGGACTCCACATAAACCTGCCTCCAAGGAAAAGGCCCCAGCTTGAAACGGAAAAGAAAGGAGGGAGGGGTACGTTGTACTGGTTTGTCTTTGACGCCCTTCTAGCTTTGATGGTCTGTGTCTCCAGATCTCACAGGGCTCAACCTCCTGCACCAATCTGCTGACCACTTCATCGTCCTTGAAATTCTCATCTCCCTTGACTTCCAGGACACAGCGTGGCTCTTATCTCCTTTGCTCTCTCTACCCTTTCCTGTCTTGCACCTGACTTGCCCGGACTCAGTGCTTGGCCCTCTCCTTCCCTCTCACTGGGCTTTCTCCCCACAGAGTCCTCCCAGGCCACATCCGCCACCTTCACTCACAAGTCACAAGCAACAATACCCTCATCTGTCCCCAACCCCGGTCTCTCCTGAGCTCTGTTTCCATCTGTTTCCAGCCAATTGACTTCCCTCCACCTGATGTCATGAAGAGCTTTGAATCTTGCATGTAAAAAGCTTGAGTGCCATCTTTCCCACCAAATTTATTCCTCCTCTGGACTTCACATGAATGGCCCCACAGCTGTCCCAGAGGCCTCGATAACTCCCAATGCTACCTCCCTGGGTCACGCTAGCATTCTGCATCTGGTCTGTCTCCCCCCTTAGGGCTCCCCAGTCTAGTTTAGATTCCACAATGAAGCCCAACTCCTGTTTATGGAGAGTTCTTCCAGTCCGGAGGGGTCCTTGCTCCAAACCCTTCATTGTCCCCCACACTCTTGAGGCCTTCTGGAGTGTGGTCCCGACCCATTTCCTGCCCACACCAAGCACCACTGCCCTCTCCCTCCATGACCTCAGCCAGTGCCTGGTGGGTCTCCCTCCTTTCCCTCCACTGGCTAGAACTCAGCTCAACCTGGACACTCATCTCAAATACCACCTAGTTCATGGAAAGTTTTATAAACCCCTTTTAGGTTTTTGCAAACCAATTAAAAACATTTCCTAGGATATTTTAAAGCCATTTCTTGTTTTAAAATAAATTGGTAATCTTACTGCTTCATCTGTAGTCACCAGGTCTGTGACTCTCTCTGTGACCCCCGGACAGACAGCGGCAAGGAGGAAACACTTCACTTTAGGAACATAAGCCTGGTCCCTTCCAGGAGCACACCAGTCAGGTTGCTCAATGTTTACTTGTAGCTACCGTACATTTTTTCTGGAACACGCTTGGGCACAAGTCAATAAATACTCATTTGTCTGGAGGCAGGGTCATCTGGAGGACAGAATTTGGGTTTTGCAGGCAGAGAGACTTGTGTTCCCGTCTTAGGGACTCAGGGATGTCCCTTCACAGGCGGCCCCCAGTTTGTTCCTTCACGAAGAGGGGTTATATCCTCCTTTTAGGGTGAGGGCAGGGGGTTATGAGAGAATCTCTCCAAGAACTTCTAGCATGACTCCTTACATATGTATGGGACCCCTTGTTGCTGGGTGCAAGGCTGCTCTGGAAACATTTCTTCAGCTATTTCTCACGTATCTTGTTTTCCCCATCAGAACAAAAACTTTCTTTAATCCTCTCATATGTTGGTGCCCACCAGTGCCAATCTTATGGCCGGCTGCCAGTACAAATGAACTGAGGGGCCCAGGGAGGCACAGGTACAAAGCTGAAATGAGTGATTCACCTCTCTCTAAGGATTTGCTTAAGTGATAGCTCTCCCCTAAAGCGGAGAGCCAGCTGAGGGAGTAAGACTGAGTCCAGAGATAACTTGAGGGATCTTTGCCCCAATGAGCACCTGACTGGGGGAGCCGTGGTGCAGAAAGAGTATTAGGAAGAAGAGTGCAGAAAACAAGAGTCTGTTTGCTTCTTTCTTCGCCTGCCTTGCTGGTCGGGGTAGTGACAACAGCCTGGAGAATGTGACACCTGACATGGCGAGTGTCCCTTCCCTCTGTCTTCCAGGCTGTGTGCAGAACAAATGGCTTCTACTCGCTCAATGTGCAGAGCTGGTTCAGCCTCCACAAGACAGTGCAAGCCCTGGTGAAGCGGGTCTGTGACACCGACAGACTGGCCTGTAGCAAGACCTGCTTGAACTCGGCCGACATTGGCTTCGTCATCGACGGCTCCAGCAGCGTGGGGACAGGCAACTTCCGCACGGTTCTCCAGTTTGTGGCCAACCTCAGCAAAGAGTTTGAGATTTCGGACATAGACACGCGAATCGGGGCTGTGCAGTACACCTACGAGCAGCGGCTGGAATTTGGATTTGACGATTACAGCACCAAGTCTGACATCCTCAATGCCATCAAGAGGGTGGGATACTGGAGTGGTGGGACCAGCACGGGGGCCGCCATCAACTATGCCCTGGAACAGCTCTTCAAGAAGTCCAAACCCAACAAGAGGAAGTTAATGATCCTCATCACTGATGGGAGATCCTATGATGACGTCCGAATACCGGCCATGGTTGCCCATCACAAGGGTAAGCTGGTCTTGCTGACCAGTCCAGTGAGGGACAAGGAGGGGGCTGTCTTTTTATTTTGTTTTATTTTATTTATTTATTTTAAATACGTTTTATTTATGTAAATATTTTATTTATTTATTTGTATTTTTATATATTTATATGCATTTATAAATGTTATTTATTTATATTTATAAATATTTTATTTATTTATTTATTTATTTATTTATTTAATTTATTTATTTATATTTGAGAGAGAGAGAGAGCGCACAAGCAGGGGAGGAGCAGAGGGAGAGGGGAACAGAGGATCCAAAGTAGGCTCTCTGCCGTCAGCACAGCACAGCTGTGGCTGTTTGCATGGCTCAAACTCATGAACCATGAGATCATAACCTGAGCAGAAATCAAGAGTCAGTAGCTTAACCAACTGAGCCACCAGGCACCCCGGGGCTGTCTTTTTATGCACTGGTTTTGTCCACCATTTAATAAAATGCCCAAAACCATGGGGAATGTATTTGAGGTGTTGGTAAGCACTACAGGCCTCTATGAGCAGCAAAGAAGGAACAAGGTGGGGAGTACCACGATGGTTTACAAAGTGTCATGGCAAACCCAAGGCCTGCAGATGACTGGGAACATTAACCCTCTCCTTTGCGCCCAACACTCTGAGGCATTACACACGAAGTTGTAATGCATTAAAAAGGAATTTGACTCATTATTTTAGTCTCTATTGAAGGCCACCAAATTGTGTTAGAAATTTGAAGAAAACTAGTGTTTTAAAAGAAAAGTACTATTTTTTGTAAGTAGCTGCTAGCCAGATGTTGGGGGTTTTGAGGAAACCTTAAAGAAATTTTCATCCAAAATACTTAAAGAGATATTTCTGAATAAAAATTTGTAAGAGGGCAACAGAAAGTTTAAAACTATGAAAAATGAGGGGCACCTGGGTGGTTCAGCTGGTTAAACGTTTGCCTCTTGATTTCAGCTCAAGTCATGCTCTGATGGTTTGTGAGTTTGAGCCCCACATTGGGCTGTGCACTGACAGTGTGGAGCCTGCTTGGGATTCTCTCTTCCCCGCCCTCTCAGCCCCTCCCCTGTTCACTTTCTCTCTCTTTCTCTCTCGCTCTCGCTCTTTCTCAAAAAATAAACTAAAAAAATTAAAACTATGAAAATTGAGCTGTTTAGAAAATCAGTCCCATTAAATGCCTTTTTCACAGAATCAAGTTTAATCACCATTTTGAAAAGTACCACAAAATATCACAAAAATACAAACAACTGGCAAAAACCCAAGTGCTAGTAATAATAGTAAGGATAACCAAAGTAAACTGAGTTGTCCGTGAACACCAAAGACTGGACAGATACATACTAGGGTAGAAGACTCACTCAGGGCCAGGGTTGTCCCCTTCTTCTGAGCCTGCATTTGATTTCCATTAGTTTGCAGGATATTCAGTATTCTTTAAAGCTGCTTTAATCCTTCCCTAAACAAGGAGGGGGAAAAATAAACAAGCCTTCATGAACCAGCAGTTCTGCCTTCTGGGAACCAAAGTAACCAGACACCAGGTTCAGGCAGAGTCTTCCCAGTGATTTGCCCTTGTAGAGCCTACGGGGGGTATTCAACAGCAAAATGGTAGATGGCCTGCATGTCGGCAGCAGTCACAGCCTCCCTCGGGCTCATGTCAGCTGAGTGAAGATAAACAGCTGAGACGCAGCCTTCTCAAAGTTCCAAAGTGAGTGGGCAGAGCCAGATGGGCCAGCTTTTGTCTGAAAGCCCAGGGCTCTCCTGCTATCTCCAAACATCTGTCTCCAGTTCATGTTTAGCTCCACTCTTACTCATTTTCCTAAATGGACATCCTTTGGGCCTCACCCAGAGGATATCCTCGGCCTCCTCATTAGAAGAAGTGAAGACTGAGAGAGACGTTCTGGGAAACTTTACAATAGAAGCAAATTATGTGGAGGCAATGAGCATTGTGTCCCCAGGAGTGTCCAAGCCAAGGCTGGCTGACCATTGGTCAGAATTGCCAGTAGAAGGTTCTCTACAAGGGTGGACTCAAGGATCTGAAAAGCTAAATTTCTAATACTGTTTGTGTTGCCTTTATTGGGGGGCAGCCTTTCAATCTTTGTGCAAAACGAGGGCTTAGCCGATCTGAGCCACGTTGTGCAGCAAATCTGTTCCCACTGCCACTTGGCAGCATTCTTAAGCCTAATGCTAGTGTTTGTGGACAACAACATAGACAATATCCAGAGAAAAGACACTGGAGAGGTAAGAAAAGGGACTGGCAGCTTAAATGCAGCTTATCGAGCCACAGTTGAAAAGCAGCTTAGGCCACAGCCATGTGAGGTGTGGATGACTCTCCAATCAGCACAACAGGGCACTTGGAAGATGGTGACATGGGCTGCCATGGGTGGCTGGGTAGGAGAGCCACACCCAGGCTCTCCCCTCTGCTTCATGGCCAAGTAGCTGACCCCACTCTGGCAGCCTGCAGGTGGCATGGGAACAGGCTTTTGCAGAGTAACCTCAAGCTCCCGCTGACCAGCTGCCCCCAACCCCAATCAGGAACCATCCAGCAGCGAGTCTTCCAGTTTTCCCACTGAGGACAGATGCCTAGTCTCTGAGTCTGTCCTCTCCTCCCTAGGGACTCTTTCTCCTCACTGCAGTCCAGAACCTTTAACCCCCCGGCACCCTTCCCCATTTGCATCTAGGCACACCGAGATCCCTCCCTAAAAAATAAAACCAAACTCTTTGATACCATGTTCTGCTCCACTTCCCACCTACCTCCTTCTCTTTGCAGCCAAACTTTTGAAAAGGATCAGTTCTATGTGCTGTGTCCACATCTTCTGTTCTTTTTCACTCTCACCTCACAGCAATTCATCTGGGGTTTTTGGCATCTACTTACTTCCCTGAAACTGCTCTCACCACTCTACCTATGTCTTGTTTTCTAAATCCAATGTGCATTTTTGTTTGTTTGTTTTAATCCCACATGACCTCCCTGCAGCATCCAACACTGTTGGGCACTTCCTTGTCTTGAAAGTCTTTCTTCATACCAGTGATGGAGCAGATGCTGGGTCACCGTCTCTCCGGGTCCTTGTGCAAGGGCTCCTGCGCTGGGAATGACATTGCATTGTATGGCTTGTAAAGTCACCTTCAAGCCTAAAGTAATTCAGTTCCATGGTTTTCGTTAAGATCTCAAACTGACTTTTGATGCATTTAAGACTGAGGGGAGCCTGGCTGGCTCAGTCAGTGGAGCAAGTTGACGACTCTTGACCACAGGGTTGTGAGTTCAAGCCCCACATTGGGTATGGAGATGATTTAAAAACAAATACAATCTTTGAAAAATCAATCAATCAATCAATCAATCAATCAGATTTTGTTTGGCTCTACACACAGGTAGAGCAGGCATGTACTGTGTGATGTCATCTACACGGCACCAAGTTTTACTTGTCCCAAAATACCCTCTACTGCCCTTGGACATGAACATCTTACTTATTTATTCCATTTTGTCTGGGTTTTTTCCTCCCAAAGATTCTAAACTCCTATGAGATGGCAGCTCTATCAATTTTGTTACTGTTGGCACATAGCAGGTAGTTATGCTTTGAGGAACACTTCTGATTTTGAATTTGTTTGCATTCAAACACAATAGCCAACAGAGCAACAGTAAGGCAAGGATTCATCAGCAGTACCTTTTCTTGGGCACTTTTGCTTCATCTAAACTTTGTCCCCACAGGAGTGATCACCTACGCAATAGGTGTCGCATGGGCTGCGCAGGACGAGCTGGAAGTCATTGCCACTCACCCCGCCAAGGACCATTCCTTCTTTGTCGATGAGTTTGACAACCTGTACAAATTTGTCCCCAAGGTCATCCAGAACATTTGTACAGAGTTCAACTCACAGCCTCGAAACTGAATTCAGAGCAGGTGAAGCACTGATGGATGCTGCTTTCCCGACTGGCTCTGGGACAACCCCAATGCATTATGGGGCAGTAAGGCGTGTAGGGCTTGGACAATGGATGTGCTGTGATTGTTTTCTGCCTGTGTGGTTTTTCATACTTTGAAACTTGGAGTGAGAAAGATGATCAGAAACTTATAGAATGAGGCAAAATGATACATCATTTTGAGGGTGCTGGGGATTTACATTTGGTGATTATTTTCAAAATAAATGTTCAGAATCGAGTGCAGAACTTAAGACAGGCTTCACTAGAGCTTTTGTGAGATTTTTTCCATTTTTATTTCTAATTACAATTCTGTAACCCTCAACAAATTTCATTTTTATCATAACAATAGAGGAGTAGCTTCATTAAATGTTTTAAAGGATTACATGCAATCATTCTGACCATATCATGGCTAATATTCACAGGGTTTATGGCAGAACCACCCTCCGCTCTTCTCGTTTCTCAGAGCACCTGCTATGCACCCACCCCTGGCCCATGGTAACAATACAACCATGGGGGTGCAGAGAAAGTGTGGCAGCAGCATAGCCACTCCTGATTTACCTCCCTCCTCTCTATTATCTGAGTCACTGTGTACCTGCATCCTATAGCGTTAGGAGTTGAGGAACAGCCCTGGAGGACCACGGTGATCTGGCCTAACAGCAGTGCGTGAGGCTGCTCTTGGCCTGAGCTGCACCTTAGACTCTCTTAGAGACTAAAATGCTGGCTCCCAGGCTCCATTCCAATAGCTATGGAATCTGAGTCTCGGGGGGTGGAGCCTGAACACCAGCATTGTTTGAAGAGCTCTCTGGCAATACTGCTATGCTGCCATTGATTGAGAACCATGAGCTGCCTCTGAGGAGTCAGTGTTATAGGTGTTTCCTGGGAGAGCCTCTGTTTGTGCCTGTTGCCTTGTGTCCTATTCAGTTTTACCATTTGCACTGCATTTGTCGTTAACCAGATATGATCATTAATAGTTGCATTCAGATAAGCCAGGATGGGGTTTGGTTGAGCTCCACTTTCTACTTCCAGCTCCTGCCAAGGACTCATCTGTTAGGATATGAAATCTGTGTGTAATGGGGGAGTGTTCCAAAGAATCCTTAATAAAGATGACTTACCTGACAAATTGTGTTTCGTGAAAATGTGTGTTGAAGGCTGCTACCATGAATGGCGGCAAAAAGATTATACCTGTGTCAACACTTGGGACAAAATATTTAACATAAACAGTCTGAAGATATCTATTTAGCAGAATTTGTATCAAGCTTACCAAATTTCTCGGTACCTGGAGAGACAGTATATTGTCAACTAAAAACATTGAAGTCTACAGGGAGGAATCAAGTCATTAATTGTCAGCAATTTCAAATTCTTTAACCCTAAATTTTACTTCAAAAGCGATTACAAACAGATTTGTTCAAAAACCTCCAAATACAAAAACATTTTCAAAAAGGAAATTCTTTATAAAGATACCAGTGACACACACAATTAGTGAGAACTTCAGCTAAGAAGCTAAAGAAGTTAAACAAGTACAAGGAAGTCTTATTCTGCCTATGTTTTTGAATATGCAGATAATCAATACAAAAGAGTTTTGTTTAATGTCTCTTCAATGTACATACATAAAAATATGTACACATACAAGTGTTTTTAAATTTTTTGTCTTTTTTAAAAAAATGTTTATTTTTGAGAGAGAGCGTGCATGTGCAAGAGAGCATGAGTGGGGGAGGGGCAGAGAGAGAGGAAGACAGAGGATCTGAAGCGGCCTCTGTGCTGAGAGCAGAGAGCCTGATGCAGGGCTGGAACTCACGAACCATGAGATCATGACCCGAGCCGAAGTCAGATGCTTAACCAACTGAGCCACCCAGGCGCCCAGTTATTTTTTAATTTTTGAAGAAAAACTTATTTTTGGAAAATAGTTTTTGAATATAATTATTTCATAGGGGCCTTAATATAAAAGCCAATTTGTCATCAATACGTAAATATTTGCAAAAATAATATAATCTAAATCACTTTGGTGTCCTCTTTCATTCACAATACTGTCCCAGTTTGGAAAATAAATTATATGATCACTCTAGTTTAGGTATCATAGTTTTCAAGATAAATGAAACTTCTCCAAGTGGGCCCATTGTCTACATGTTGCCAACAAATATTTGAGTGTATGTGTGTGGAGGAAGGGAGCATCAGAGGTGAGGTTGTCGAGGAACCTGGAGACTATGGAGTTGCCAGAATCATCTGAGTGGATGTTCAAATCGCCAAATTTGGTGGCGTGAGTCAGGTTGGAGAGACCAGTAGTGAGCCAAGCTTCACCATCTTCGGCGAACGAGAGGTGATCCAGTTGGGAGAAGACAGCAGTGATGAGGGTGGAGGGCTGAGGTCAGATCTCCAAGGGAGCTGGAGACATTGCAGAAGGAAGGAGGGAGACTGGAAGGGCAAAGGAGGTGAGGAGCAGGCCTCTCCCCACCCTAGGCGTGAAGATCAAGGGATGAGAGAGCACGAAGAGCCTCCCCTTAGGGTACAGATGAGCAGGGGCAAGAAAGCCCTGAGGCTTCTGGGAGCTTGCTGGCAACAGAGAGGAGTGGCCCCATGATGCAGTGGGCAGGCTGGCGTGGGAGTGGGCTGGGTCAGGTCAGGGTTGCACAGAGCAGTTTGGAGATAAGGGTCCTGGTGGTGATGGATGATGTGGGAAGCTTGGAAGTAAATGCTACCTTGCTCTACCCAGACTGTGCCCAACACTGCTGGGGCCAAGCCAGAATCTGAACACTGGGAACAGAACCTTACAGATAATTCACGTCAAGCCCTCCAATGGCAAAAGAGAAAAACCAGTCTCGAGGAAGGTCATGCAGATACAAAGGGAATTCAGATCTCTGTCTTCCAACTGACTTATTTGACTGCCTTCCTGAGTGGGGGAGGGTTAGAAGTTAGAACCCCCACCATCACCTCCATCTCTCTTTCTCTCTCTCTCTCTCTCGCACACACACACACACACACACACACACACATACACACACACAATCTGGGTCTGCCCTCTGGGCTATGGTCCAGCCTTTGCAGAGCTCCTGGGTCCTGCAGACTCAGAGCCAATCTCCTAAGGCAACTTTAACTTTCATTCCGTGGTCTCAGCAGAAAAGCTTCTCTGTGTCCTTTCTCCTCCAAGGCAATCAAAACAAGCTGAGAAGGAGCATCAGGCCAGTTTCTCTGGGTGCATGTGATGTCTAAACTCCACTTAACTTAATTTTCCCACCTTTCAGGAGTTAGGGCCCTTTGAAAGAAGTTTCTTTGCTAAAAGTTTTATAACAAGGCTCTGCTAAAAATGTCCAGCCAAATGGACAAGGTTCAGGGTTCAGATATTTCTTATTTCTCTGGGCTCCTTAAACCCTTTCGAATAGGACAAAACCTCCATGAAGCAAGTTTTCCAGCAACAATCTCAAGGGGCTGGCCTGGGTCCATAAAGAAGACAATGCTTCTGTGTGCAAAGATTTTCCCACCTCGCAAAGGAGTTTCCAACTAAGAATGTTATTTCCCCCTCACAATCCTAAGGAAAGTTCTCCCCTTAGATTACCAACACATAAATGTAGTAAGTAGGAAATACGCTTGAAAGCATGAATTCAATTACTTTGGAAAGAGACATTTATTCAGCTAATGCCTTTGAGGAATTCACAGTCCAGCGGGAAACACCACCAAATGAACAACTAAAACCATGTAATTACTATCATGGGATCATGCACTAAGTGCACGGTTGGTGATTGCAAACAACCTTATGAGAAATGAAATCATACTAGCGCCCGACAGTTCGTGAGTGTTTGCTGTGCACTGGGCACTATTCTGCGGGCTTCTCATGTATTAACTCACTCATCTTACCCCTATGACTTGCTGAGAGAGGTACTATTATGCTCGATTTACAGACCATGCAACCAAGGCATGGAGGCGTCAAATCACTTGCCCAAGGTCACAGAGCTGGTAGAGGCAGATCTGGGAATTAAAGCCAGACAATCTGACTCCAGGGTCTATATACTTAACCACTTTGCTTCTTGTTAATGGTGGCTGCATAGAAGGTTCTCTACCAGGCTTAACAGTTTAAAGTATATGTATAATTCTGCAAAGTGTGCTCCCAGGGCCTATTAAATGTACAAAGTGAAGAGTCTGTTAAATGTCCAAGGTACACTGCACGTCTCCCCATTCCTACACCTGATTCTGTGGCCGGCCACCTTGCCCTCACTTAAAATGAGTGGTTTTTTTTTTTTTTTTTTTTTTTTTTTTGAGAGAGAGAGAGAGGGGTGGGGGAGGGGGAGAGAGAGAGACAGAGAGAGAGACAGAGAGAGAGAATCTTAAGCAGTCTCCATGCTCAGCAAAAGCCCGACACAGGGCTCCATCCCACAACCCTGGGATTATGACCTGAGCAGAAAATCGAAAGTCAGATGTTCAACCAACTGAGCCACCCAGGAGACCTGAGATGAGTGATTTTAACCTATTATCCGCAGTCCCTGTAGCTCCCTGAACACACTGGGCTCACCATCCTCTTGTGAAACTCCTCATTATGCTTCAAGTCTCAGGCCAAATGCCACCTCTTCTTTGGAGCCCTCTCCGATTTGCTCGGATAGTTTTAGACTCTCTGGATACAAAAATCCTGACCCACCCATTTTCCAGCAACCTCCTGAGTCCCTCTCTTTAGGGGACACAATTCACACATGTCACTAGGGACATGGAACACAGGAAACGAGAACTTTGAATGTAAATCACCCAAACAGTGTCAACCCCTAATACAATGGCGCTGGTAGAATGGGAGGCGGAGATATTTCAGGAAGAGAGAAGCATGATACGATGGCAAGAGAAAAAGAGGATCTAATTCCGTCCAGTCTGCACCACTGTTTAGAACGCCCTTCCGACGTCTACTACTGTATGCTACAATCGCTCTTCTTCTAGGGCTAGGGCCAAAATCCTCTCCAGGGACCCACCCACAGGGTAACTCTTCTCCTCACCTTCTGCTCTCACTTCTGCAGAAATGGAAACCCTTTTTTTAGTTTACCCTCTTGAATCTCTTTCAACAAACATGTTTTCTTCCAACAAACACCTATCATGCACCAGTCATGGCAATAGACACCAGGGTACAGAGATGATGAATAAGATCTGGTCTCTGCCCAAGGAGCTTAGAGGCCAGTGTGGGAGACACAAAGATAAACAGCTAACATCTGACTGATAGGATAGTTGACAGGCACGCTTGGGGAGGCTTCCTGAGCTGGGTTTGTCTGTTTTAGCCAGACAAAGATGGAAAAGATATCCCAGCAGAGGGAATGACAGGAGCAAAGGCAAGGAGGCAGGAAGCAGCAATGCACAGAGAGAGTGACAGCATGAAATGTGAGGTGTCCAGGAACAGAGCTGGGGAGAAAGGCAGGGGCCAGGCCACAGGAGGCTGCATTGGTTAACACTCTCTCAGTTGCAAGTAACAGGAACTCAATTCACAGTAGCTCAAGCAAAGGGGCAGTTTTTGGAAGGAAACTGGAGTAACTCATGAAGTCCAGGGTTAGGGAGGCAGCAGTCACAGAAAGGGGAGGAAGGTCAGGAGCAGAATAGGGGAACCAGGCAGCCCTCTCCCTCTGCTCTCCTCCAGAAAGACCTTCATCTGGAAAGTGTTGGGCAACCCTGCAGAGAGGGAACAGAGTGAAGCTTCCTGCCCATTAAGGATTGACCCCCTGCAGCAGCCTTCTTCAGCAAGGCCACTCAGGAAACCACACCGATGTGGCTGGCTGGGGACAAGCACCCCCACTGTTCTTTCTGATCACCTTACAGGTAGTAACCTCTTGAAGTTCCTTCATCAAGTTGTTTGGAATGCTAGTGACTGTGTGTCCACAAGTTCCTGCATTGGGAAAGAACCAACGACAGGCTGAATAAAAGCCTTCCAGCAGTGCAGTCTCCCTCTGTCTTGTTTAGAAGTTTTACCCCAGAGGGGTGCCTGGGTGGCTCAGTTGGCTAAGCATCTGATTTCAGCTCGGTCGTGATCTCACGGTTCCTGGGGTTAAGCCCCACGTCAGGTTCTGTGCTGACAGCTCAGAGCCTGGAGCCTGCTTCAGATTCTGTGTCTCCCTCTCTCTCTCCCCATCCCTTGCTCATGCTCTGCCTCTCTGTCTCTCTGTCTCTCAAAAATGAATAAACATTAAAAAAATTAAAAAATAAAAAAAAGAAGTTTCACCCCAGAAAACCAATGACTGTCTTGCTAAGACTTTCACTTCCTTCTGCCTGGATGGCTACACTTACATTACTTGTTTACAGGCTGCAGTCTTCGAAGACTGTTAAGACTGTCAGAGAGGCACGGCACTGCTTCCGGGATCCACTTCTGTTTTCAGTAGGAAGGCCTGACCAAGGAGAAATGTGCTGTTTAAATAACCATCTACATGGAAAACAAATCCGATTGAAAGACCACAGTTTCAGTGCAAGCTTTTTCTTTCTCTTTCTCCTTTCCTTCTTTCCTTCCTTCCCCCCTCCCTCCTTTCTTCCTTCCTCTCTTTTCTCTTTTCTTTTCTTTTCTTTTCTTTTCTTTTCTTTTCTTTTCTTTTCTTTTCTTTTCTTTTCTTTTCTTTTCTTTTCCTTCTCCTGTAATTGAGAAATACTGAGCTTAGCTTTATTCCTGCCATCCCTTTTACACAAACGGGGCCTGCAGGCTAGAGGCTGCCCAAGTAAGCAAATCCTAAACTCGGCTTGGCAGCTGAGGCTTTCTTATAAAAAGTACAATCCCAGCTGAATGGCTTCTTTCTGTGCCTCCTCTAGTTTCACACTCAGTTGAGGTGAGCAGGGTATATTCAGGTTAATGGCAAATTTGAATCTGGGTTCTCAACAAAGAGCCTTTACATGGCTGCCCAGGGCACAGAAACAGGGAAGGTCTGGAAGCCATGGAAACTGCAAACACCAAAACCAGACCCCAAATCAATTTAATTGTTGTTAGCCTGACATCCCCAAGGCATCTGTAAACCTGTATCCTGATATTACAATATCGATTTTTTTTTTTCAATTACCCTAATAGTCTTCAAGTTTCTCCTTGAAACCCCAGTGAAAGGGAGTTTCTTTCCAACCTCAATAGGCGGGGGTGTGTGTGGCATTTGAAAGCCAAAGAGGGAACAGGGGCAAGTCGAAGGCTACAAACCACTGTGGTAATAACTGTCTAAGATATGCACCAAGCAAAATAAATGAGCAGACAGAAATTTCTAAAGGGCAAAGCGGCAGTACAGTTTGGTTCTCTCCTAAGAGAATACCCTCATTGAACCAGGAGACAACCAGAGTGTGGAAACCACAGGGGACCCTTCCAGCTCCTATGACCTACATGCAAGGCCTGGAACACCCACAGGCCTGTTTCTCTCTGCGGAGAGGGGGCATTCTCCTGAAGTGAAAAATCAACCTTTTCATCTGGGAGCTGCTCCCATCCTGGACATCAAATGCTGGTGGAGCTGTGGCAGCCTCAGGGGGGAGGGAGGGATGCCCACAGGGGCAGCGGCCAAGAGTGTCCTGGCTGGACCACAGGCTTGCTCATGAGAAGATCTGAGACAACCCTCAAGACCCCAGAAATGGTTGGTCCTGCAGCATGCCCATGAGGATAGCCAGTACTACGGAGCAGTTATGTTCCTATGATTGCCTTCATACCCACAGGCTGAGGAGGCCTAGGGAAATTCCGGTGACAGAAGGAAAACCAACCGTTAGACATCAATGACAAAGTCCCAATGTGCCACCAATTGTGCTAGCAGATTTATATTCACCACATCATGCCTAGGACTTTCCACCTGGGCCCTCCCTAGGGTTGAGCCATAGCTTATAAAGAGAATCCACTGCCCTCTGGTATTGGTGTCCTGCCATGCACGTTGATGTCCCGTGGGACAAGAGAGCCTATGTAGCAGGCTGTCTTAAGCCACTTGGGCCATTTGTGTCCTTACCTGCCAAACCTGTTGCAGTGTGGCAAGCCCACCTGGCCCTGGCAGTAATTGCGGCTGCCTGGGGCCTGCTGGCCACTTGACAGCTGCTGTTTTTTTCAAGTTGCCCTAGGAAGCCCTTCCTACCGCAGTATCACCCTCAAAGAGGTTTCTAGATGCCCCAGATCTTGCACACCCACAACAATGCCAAGGCCTACCCCAGTCACCTGTCCCAGTTGCAAATGCTCTGCCAGGGGTTGGGGAACTTTTTCTTCCTAAGAGCAAAGTACAGAACAAAGAGTTCTCTTTTCAGATATACACATGTTTGCAACCACACCACATTCACCACACTGGGTTGATACCCTGAAAGCTTTGGGCTGGGATGGTACATAGGTTTCGTCTGGGTGTCTGGTAGGAGTGACTGCCTAACGAAGCATATGAAGAGAGATTCTGAGGCCAAAGGGCCCTTAAAGAAAGAGACACTAAAATCAATTCGTGGTATCTGTCATGGCAGTGGGATGGGGGAGTTGGGATCTATCCATCTCCATAGTTTAAAGAGCAAAGCTGCATCTTGAAAAGCACACTTGGGGAATTAAAAGGGAGCTGTTTTAGATTTTTGCTCCTAAATGTGGCATTGCCTATAAATTCTTTTGAATGAATCTCATCATTTTCTGGGGAAAATTAGGAATGGAGAAAATTAGTTTTATTTTAGTGTGACTCCTTTCCTAAGAAGGTTTCTAAATAAATCACCTGGAAAGATTCAGGTTACGAATGTTTTTAAACCAAGAGGTCTTTGTAATGTGTTGCTTTTGGTTACCAGGTCCAGAATTCTCCACAGCAAAGCTTCTTGCAGCAGGCTGGACACTGTGAGCAGCTACCCTAGGTTTGCTGGGGTGGGAATAGGAAAGAGCTGAGAACCTGGCCCTCCTGAGGGGCTTTCAGATGCCTGCTACTATCTTTGCAGGACTTAAGTGGGATAAGAGATGTGAAGCCACCATTTCTTAGAGGGAAAAATAGACTCTCAGAGAATCTCTTGTCTGGGCCCACATATTGGATAAATGGCTGGTTTAAACGCAAATCTGCCTCAAGAAAAAAAAATCATTTAAGTAAATAGAACATACTTTAAGTAAATGCAATAAAATTATGCACCAATATTTTGGGGGGAAACAATTATTTAAGGTTTGCTACCTATAGAAGAAAACAGAAAGCCAATAAGCTGAAAAGCCATGGAACAAAATAAAGTGAAGATACGAAGAAAGCTCAAAGTTATAAATTCTGAATAAGAGGGAGGATGAGAGAAAGATGTCTAACATGAAGTCGGAAATACAGAATTATTTGAAGAAATATTGTTTTCAAACTTTCAGGCATATTTAGAAACTTCTCAAATGACTAGATAAGAACAAGTTTCCTGGATGAAAAAAGAAATCCTGTGTTTTTCCCTCACTGAAGAACGCAGATCTTACTTGATTTTAGAAGATCAGCCACCTGCAGAGATGGTAGTGGGTATTTCTCATTACCCAGAGACCTTTTTTGTCATCTTTCTTGGGTGTGAGAAGGCATTGCAAGTCCCTGCCTCCACCTATTCAGGTAGGAGCTCCCTGGAGAACCTGCCAGAATAACCATTTTATTCATCTTCTCAAAAATACAGCTTATGTTTTCATTGACTTTCTCTTCTGTTTTTCTGTTTTACATGTTACTGATTTCTGCTTTTATTTCCATCATTCCCTTTGTTCAACTAACTTTGGGTTTATTTTACTCCTCTTTGTCTAGTGTCTTAATGTGAAAGCTGAGGTCATTTAATTGAAAGCTTTCTGCTTTTCTCATATAGGAGTTCAGTGCTATAAATTTCCCTCTGAGTACTCTTTATTTTGTATCTCACAAATGTTGTTGCATTTTCATTTTCATTCAGATCAAAATATTTGTTCACAATATTTTTAATAGACTTTATTTTTTTTAGAGGAGTTTTAGGCTCACAATAAAATTGAGCAGAAAGTATAGAAATTTCTTATATACTCCCTGCCCCTCACCCTCCACAGCCTCCCCCACTATCAAGATCTCATAGCCAGGTGGTACATTTATCAAAATAGATGAGCCTACTCTGACACATCGTTATTACCCAAAGCTCACAGTTTACCTCAGAGTTCACACATGTATAATGACATATATCCACCATTATAGTATCATACAAATAGTTTCACTGTCCTAAAAATTTTCTGGGCTGTCTATTCATCTCTCCCTCTCCCAAGTCCCTGAAAAACACTGATATTTTTACTATCTCTATAGTTTCCAGATTATCATATAATTGGAATCATATAGTAGGTAGCCTTTTCAGGTTCATTCTTTCATTTAGTAATATGCATTTAAGTTTCCACCATGTCTTTTCATGGCTTGACAATTCATTTCTTTTTTTTTTAAATAAATTTTTAATGTTTATTTTTTTATTTTCTGATAGAAAGAAAGAGAGAGCAAGCCAGGGAGGGGCAGACAGAGAGGGAGAGAGGGAGAGAGATAATCTCAAGCAGGCTCCTCACTGTCAGTACTGAGCCCAATGTGGGCCTCAAACTCACAAACCATGAGATCATGACCTGAGCTGAAACCAAGAGCTGGACGCTTAACTGATTGAGCCACTCAGGCACCCCAACAATTCATTTCTTTTTAGTGCTGAATAATATTCCATTTTCTGGATGTGCCACTATTTATTTATCCATTCACTTACCAAAGGACATCTTGATTGCTTCTAAGTTTTGGCAATTATGAGTAAAGCTTCTATAATATCCTTATTCAGGGTTTTGTGTGATTATAACCTGTCCACTCATTTGGGTAAACACCAAGGAGCATGACTGCTGAATTGTATACTAAGAGTAGGTCTAGTTTTATAAGAAACTGCCAAACTGTCTCCCAAAGTAGTGGTACCATTTGTATTCCCATCATCAGTGAATGAGATTTCTTGTTCCACATCCTCACCAGGCAAAATACTTTTTAATTTTCCTTTGACCCTTTGGTTATTTAGAAGTGTGTTATTTGGTTTCCAAATATTTGGAGATTTTCCAGACACCTTTCTTTTATTGGCTTCTAATTTAATTTTACTGTGGTCAGTGAACATACTTTGTATGATTTGGATCCTCTTCAATTTATCAAGACTTGTCTTATGGCTCCGAATATGGTCTATCTTAGTAAATGTTCTTGGCACTTGGGGAAAAAAAAGGTGTTTTCTGCTGTTGTTGGGTAGAATGTTCCATAAAATGTTAATTAAGTTGGTACTGTTACCCAAGTCTTCCATATCCTGATTGCTTTTCTGTCTACTTGTTCTTAGTTATTGCAAGAAGACATTTGAAATCCCCAACTATAATTGTAGATTTGTCTATTTCTCCCTTCATTCTATTAGCTTTTGCTCCACTTATTTTGAAGCTCTGCCATTAAGGGCATACACTTGCAGGACTGTTATGTTCTCTTGATGAATTAACCTCTTAATCATTATGAAATAAACCTCTTTATCCCTGGAAATATTCTTTTCTCTGAAATCTATGTTGTCTGATGTTAATATAGTCACTAAGCTTTCTTTTGGTATGGCATATCTTTTTCTATCCTTTTACTTGTAACCTATTTGAATCTTTATATTTAAAGTGGATTTCTTGTATGCAGCATTTCATGTAGGCAAGGTCTCATTATTTGTATATAATCTGTCAGTTGTGCCTTTTAATTATGGTGTTTACACCATTTACATTTAATGTTACTTATGTGGTTGGGTGTAAATCTACCATCTTGATATTTGTTTTCTATTTGTCATACTTGTTCTTTGTTCCTCTTTTCCTTTTCCTGTCTTCTTTTGGATTAATTGAATTATTTTGTTATTCTATTTTGTCTCCTTTATTGGCTTTTTTAAAATGGTTGCCTTAGATTCAATGGTATACATCTATAATTTATATTATACTACTTCAGAAATAGTATAAGAACCTTGCAGTCTATTTCTATTACCCTCTTCTAGCCTTTGTGTTATTATTCTCATATGTTTCCTTCTACATTTGTTTTATAACCCTCTGTATATTATTTTTTGCTTTACTTTTTAAAATAGAGAGAGAGAGAGGGGGGCCAAGTGAGCAAGGGCCAGAGAGAGAGAGAGAGAGAGAGAGAGAATCCCATGAGGGACACAGAGAGAGAGACAGAGAGAAGTGGGGCTCACCCAAAGCAGGACTCAAACTCACAAGCCATGAGATTATGACCTGAGCCTATGTCAGATGCTTAACGACTGAGCCACCCAGGCGCCTTCTTATTTTTTGCTTTAAACTGTCAATTGTCATTTAGCAATTTAGTAGAAAGAGTAATTTTTTCTGTTATTATCTTGCATCAATTACATTTGCTATCAATTTCCTCCTGCCTGAAGGACTTGCTTTAGTATATCTGCTAGTCATGAATACTTTTGGCACTTATGTGTCTTTGCCTTTGTTTTTCAAAGATATTCTTATTGGGTATAGAATTGAAAGTTTACAGAGTTTTTTCTTTTCAGTGTTTTAAAGATTCTTCTCTGTCTTCTAGCATATCAATATAGTTATAAAAACAATTAAATGCCATTGTTTACTAATTCTGTATGTGTTCATTCTGGGTTATTTTTAATTTATTACATTCCCTCCTCATTTGGGGTTGTGTTTTCCTGCTTCTTTGCATTCCAGATAATTGGATTCCAAACATTCTGAATTTTACCTTTTGGGGAACTAGATATTCAGAGAGAGTGTGTGTGTGTGTGTGTGTGTGTGTGTGTGTGTGTGTGTGTGTGTGTGTGTTTGAGCTTTCCAGATCTTACTTTTAAGCTTTAAGACAGAGTCAAAGCAACCTTTAGCCGAGGGCTGAGTTTTTCCACAGTGATAAGGCAATAATATCCTTCTGAGCCCTCTACCTAATGCCTCACATTTTATATTATTCCACTGTGCCTGGTGGAAACAAACTATTCCCAACCCTGTGTAACACCAGAGGATTGTTCTGCCTATATACTGGGTGACTCTTTCCTCAGCCTCTCATAGTTTCCTCACATGCTTGTACATACCAATACTCAGCTGAAGAGTTGGAGAAGACCCAGTTCAGATCTCCAGAGCTTTCCTGTAGTATTTTGTCCTGCAAACTCTAACTATCTTGGACTTGCCAAACTCCCAACTCTGTCTCTTCAACTCAGAGATCTCTAAGCTCTGCCTGGGTTGCCCCTCCTTGCACTGATCATGGACACTCTCTCTAGGCAAGAAGCCAGGTCAACAATTTGTTTTCCTCTCTCTCAGGGATTATTGCCTTGTGCTGGCTGTTGTTCAATGTCTGAAAACTACTGGGGTTTTTTCCCCCTCTATTGCTTAAAGGGGGACGGTAAATCTGATCTCTGTTACTTCACTTAGCCAGAAGCATAATTTGGTCTTCAATTTTAAAGAGCAAAGGAGGGGTACACTTTTTATATCAGAAGGTTGAAATTTAGGGGGTTTTTTGGTACTGGTTGGCCCAAAGAATTTATGTGTAAGGATGTTTATTTTTTATGACATTTCTTAAGGTGTTTTCTTTTTTTTTATAGCATCTTTAGGAAAACAAACCGACTTCTTCTAAGATGTAAAATGTAATCCTCTTGGTGCAGAAAGAATTCAAGAAGAGTTATGTACCAACTGATATGAAACTTAACCTTAGAGACAAACTCCAGGCTATATCTAAGACAACAGAGTTCTTCAGGATTTGTGTGAAAGAAAGCCTACTTATCAGGGTTTGTTTGATGGTTCTTCAGAGAGTGAGTGAATTCAAAACTGGGAATGAACAAACAAGATTAGAATGACTGTAATATCCCATGGAGAAAGCAAATGTCTCATTTGGAAGGCGATTTGAGGCACTGTTCTCAAGAATTGGAAAATTAGGACTCAGCATCCACAAGCCACATATATTTCTTTTCATAATCAGGGCGAGAGAGGAGAAATGAGGGCAAATGCAAAATAGAAATGAGTGATTAAAGAGGTTCCTGGCTAATGGGGTAGTTGTGAGAGGGAACATTTGTTGTCTAACCCAAAAGCCATTTGAAATTGACTTCTCACTGCCATCTCCTACTACAGAAGCTGAACAGTGAGATACTCACTTTCTCAACATCCATTAAAGGTAGAGAGGCAATGTTGTGGCCAGTGAGATACATGGAGAAATCTGCTGGAGGGCCACTGGGCAGATTTCCTTTGCTGTCAAAAAAAGAAAAGTCCTAATTAGTTCTGCCCTTCCCCCCTTTTTACCTTCTTGTTGCCTTGAACTTGATAATATGACTGGTATTGTGGGCGCCATCTTGAGACCAAGCAATAGATGAAAATCCAATACTCTCAGAAGGGGCAAAGAGAAATAAAAAGAGCCTGGGTCCTTCTTGACATTTGGAACAGTTGGACCAATGCCACAACTCCCTTACACTGGGCTTCTTATAGGAGAGAAACAAACCCTATTTTTTAGGCCATTATTTTTTGGGTTTTCTCAAACTTAAAAGCTAATTCCATTTCTTGCTGATACAGAAGCAAAAGGCAAATTGGCAGGGCTGTACTTTGTACATTGACAGCAAATAGGCCCCAGTAACAATGATCAAACACAAAGGGAATAAGATAGGAAAGGTGGCTAATATCCATAGCCGATTCCTAATTATTCCTTGCCATTTGTTTCACATGTTTGTACCTAGAAAGACTGTTTACGTTAGTGGAAATAGACCACTGACTACAGTATCAGGAGCCACACTACTCTTCCAACTGACACACAAAAAAGAGATGTTTGGGTAAAGCAATAGACTTGGGGAGAGGGGAAAAAAGAATTGGTGTCCTGTTTTTCCAGGAAAGGTAAGGGACATGGAGCTCAGTAACACACCTCCTCTGATCCAGGAATCTTCAGATGGGATTCTGAGCAAATTCTTGATCCACCTTGATTGTTTCCTCCTCACCCTTCAACTTGCCAAGAGGAACTGAATGTGAAAAATTAGTACTGCTTTTCCTGAACTCCTTGAAAATTAAGAAACACAGATAGATAATCCTTGGATAAAAAGAATAAAAACCATAATACCACACACTGAAGAAATTACAAGAAACATAAAAACACAGATCTATAGAAAATAAATGTGAAAACCTACAAAAAAATGAAGTATTTCCTACAAAATATAAATTATCAGAATTAATTCAAGAAGTGAATATTTTGAACCAAAGGTAGAAAAGCAATGAAAAATCCTACCTCTAAACAAGAAGGCCTCAGGACCGAAAGTCTCTCAGCCAAGTTTCATCTAATCTTTAACATATAATTTCAAAGACCTCTTAAACAATTCTAAACTGTAGAAAAAGATGAAATCTCCCCAATTCATTCTATGAAACAAGTATTGCTTTCTAAAAACATTTTATTCAAGTATAAAATACATACAGAAAAGTGTACATGTAAGTGTAAAGTAGATGAGTTTCCATGACCTAAACAATCGAACATAAACAGGCACCTAGACAAAGACACAAAATGTTACCAGCACTGCAGAATCCCCCTCAAACTCTTTCAGACACTACCTCCCCCTCTACTTATCTCTCACTGAAGATAACCACGCTCCTGTCTTCTAACAGTTAACAGATTAGTTTTGCCTGTTTTTGCACTTATAAAAAGGCAAGCACACAGTATTCTTTTTATATCTGCCTTTTAAGGCTCGACATAACGTTTCTGAGATTCATCCATATATTGCATGTGCTTACAAACTGTTCATTCTTGTTGCTGTATAATATTCCACTGTATGAACACAAAAATGTATTTATCCATGCTATAGTAGATGGACTTTTAGGTAGTTCCTGGTTTGAAGCTATTGCTAATAATGTTGCTATAAACATTCTAGAACATGTCTTTTGGTAAACATATGTATGCATTTTATTGGGTGTTTGCCCAGAAGCAGAATTACTAGATTTTATATTTTCACGTCAGTAGATTCAGCCAAGTGGTTTTCTAACACATTTGAATAAATTTGCATTCTCAACCACAGTGGGCGAGCCTTCTGATTAGTCCCACATTTTGTCAACCTGCATAACTTTTTATACCTAATAAAAACAGACCACTAAAGAAACCTATAGACTAATCTCATGTATGAATATGCATGCTGAAATTCTAAATAAAATATTAGCAACTGGAATACTGATTTATAAAAAAAAAAAAAAAAAAAAAAAAGAATAACACATTATGACCAAGTAGGTTTTATTCCAAGGAGACAAGAGTGGCTTAATATCAGCAGCTCCAATGTAATCTAAGTAGTCAACAGATTAAAGAAGACTAACACAAAACCACATCAAAAAAGGCTGAAAAGGCATTTGACAAAATTCAGCAGCATTTTCTGATAAAATGTCTTGGTAAAACAAGAATTTGTTTAGATAAGATTATTTACCAAAAAGCAACATGAATATTCGAAACAGCTCAATAAACTACTTCAATTAAAATCCGTGACAGAGGTGCTGGCTATCACCATTACCATTCAACACTATAATAGAGTTTCTAGACAATAAAGATTCTAGAGAGGAAAAGAATATTTCTAATATTAAAAAAAAACGAGTTATTTTTGTGATTTCGTGTATCATAATATTTGTATCATCATTATATTTCTAAAAGTCCCAAGAGAGTCCCTAGTGAAAACTTCATGAGAAAATTTAGTAAGTATATATAATAAATCTGTTACATATAAGGTTTAAGCACACAGGAAAAAAAATAGGCTTTTTCTTTGTAATAAGCCTTTAGAAATGAAAATGGGGGAAAAAAATCCGTTCTTAATAATGACCAAAAAACTAAGGAACAAGACTACATTTAGTAAAAAAAAGACACAGGACTTAAGTGAAGAAAACTCTCAAATCTTAATCATTCTAATGATATAGACAAGATCTGAGCAAACAGAAAATGATATAATTTTGTTAGTTCTTAGAAGACATATCATATGGCGGGAAGCCTGGGTGGCTCAGTCGGCTGAGCGTCCGACCTTGGCTCAGGTCATGATCTCACAATTTGTGGGTTCTGGCCCCGCATCAGGCTCTGTGCTGACAGCTCGGAGCCTGGAGCCTGCTTTGGATTCTGTGTCTCCTTCTCTCTCTGCCCCTCCCCCACTTGTGCTCTCTATCAAAAATAAATTAAATTTAAAAATAAAAATAAAAACAGAAGATAATATCATATGTCAAATTTCCCCAAATTAATTTTTAAATTTAATGGAATTTCAACCCCTAATTGGATAAAATGATCACAAACTTGAAATGCCTGATAATAGCCAAGAAAGGTAGTGAAAAGAACAGTATGCAGGACCGTGGGGTGGGAAAAAGTTCTGCCTGACCATTTTATGAAGCCACTGTATGACTATACATAAAGCCACTGTAATTAAATCAGTGTGATATTGCCACATATAAAGAGTACTATTAGTGAAACAGCACAGTATATTGAGAAATCTCATTATATATGAAAATTTAATATATGACAAAGTTGGTATTTCATTTCATTGTTAAAGGATAATTTAATAAAAAGTGCTGGAACAACTGGCAACCCACGTGGAAGAAAGGAGAGTTGGGTCCATAGCTGGCGTTCTATACAAAACCAAATTCCAAATGGAGTAAAAACAATGTGAAAAAACACTAACAACAAAAATGAAATGTAGAAGACATTCTAGGAGACTACACACGTCACTCAGAAGTGAAGGCCTTAATCAATACAGAATACTTTGAAATTTTTATGTATTTATAAGTGTTCACATTTTGTAAATTAATATACTTGAGTATATACTAATATAAAGTTTTTAATGGGAAAATGTATTATAAATATGGTAAATGATGACAGATTTGGAGAAAATTTGCAAATAATATGATGAAGCATTTACATATAATGATTGAAAGAGTGCTTAAAATTTTTTTAAAAGACAGTGCACATATGGGCAAAATGTTAATAAAAATCAAGTAAATGAAAAAATGAGTAAAAATTTTAAATGTGAATTAAAAAATACAAATATGCAATTCACCTTAAGAGGGAAATCCAAATGGCTAAGTTTTCTGTGGAAAAAGTACTTAATAATATTAGTGGTCAATAGACAACTTATAAATGAGTTGGTAAAACTATTTGCAACCAAGAGTAGGAAGGCTTAATAGATGTAATATACAAAAACCTCCTACAAACTAAATAAAAAGGCAAACACAATAGAAACATGGACACAAATATAAAGATATAAATAAAAATATGAAGATTTGTGGTAGGGCAGAATTCTAAGATGGCCCCCATAATCTTTCACCCTGATGTTCCTCCCATGACAATGCTACATTTACAGAGCAAAGGGAGTCTGTAGACTTAATTAAGGTTACTAACCAGTAGACCTTAACATACAGAAATTATCTGGGTGGGTTCGCCCTAGGTACATAAGTCCTTTAAAAGCAGAGTTTTCTCTGGCTTGCAGCAGAAGAAAAAGCAGAGAAAGTCAAGGATGAGAAGGATCTTGATGAATCCTTGCTAACTTGGAAGATGGGAGGGGTCATGTACAAGGATTGGAGAGTAACGTCTAAAAGCTGAGATCAACCTCTGGCTGACAGCCTGCAAGAAAACAGAGCCCTCCATCTACAACCGTCCTACAGTTTTAAGGATTCAGATTCTGCCAACAACATGAATGAGCTTGGAAGTGAATTCTTCCCCAGATCCTTCAGTTAAGAGCTCAGACTGGCACCCACCTTCATTTCAGCCTTATCAGACAGTAAACAAAGAGCCCAGTCAAGCCTGCTTGAAGTTCTAACCCATATAACTGTGAGATAATAAACAGGTATCACTTTAAGCTGCTAAATTGGTGCTAATCGGTTATACAGCAATAGAAAATACAAAAGGTAATTTAATTATGAGTGAAACCCAAATAACCAAAGAACATATGAAAAGTTATGCAGATTTACAATAATTAGGTAAAATGCAAATAAAGTAATACTGAGAAATCATTATACACACACCAGTCTTTTTTTTCTTCTTTTTTAAAATGATACAACATCCCTAGTGGGGATGAAGGGCATGGGTAATTTTTATACTGTACATTTACTGATGAAGATATAAATTGCTCCAGCCTTTTTGGGAAATAATCTGTCAATAGTTATTAAAAAAATTTAAATCTATGTAGCTGTCAACCAGCAATCCTACTGCAGGCAATCTACTCCACAGAAGTGACACCATCATGGTCATGAGTATGTGCACAGGCATAGTTACCATAATAGTGAAAATCCGGTAGCAAAGTACATGTCCATTAATTAGAGAAGAAGTTTAAGTCATCATCATAGAGTATTATACAGCATTCAGAAGAATGAAATAACAGCTATGAGACAGACTTGGAGGGATTTCCATCACACATTTTTGGATGAGAAAAGATGCACAGGGTATGTGTTATCCCACTTATTTACAGCAAACAGACGCACCAAAAAAAATCTCATTTCATTTACACGGGAGTGTGTGTGTGTAGATTAAGGAATTTAAAAGAAGTCTATGTATGGACTTGAAGGTGCTCAAAATACACATTAAATTTTAAAAGCAAGTTGCAGAGAACATGTAGAGTAAGACAAAACCCTGTGTAGTATTTGTGTACACCTATCTGGATGAACAAAAATAGGGATACATAGATCAGGCTGTTACAAGATGGGGTGGGAGTGGAATGGTATGATGGTGGGATATGAGTTCTGCCATTATGTCTCTTCATTACTTCACTTGTTGCTTTTTTTTTTTTTTTTAATTAAGTAATCTCTACAGCCAACATGGGGCTCGAACTCATGACCTCGAGATCAAGAGTCGCAAGCTCTTCCAACTGAGCCGGCCACATGCACCTTGTTTCTCTTTTAGTTAATTGCAGTAATTTAAATTGTACCCCTATTTACATCTGTGAAACACCCATCTCCTTTAGAAATGGAAATGTGAAATGTGAAAAATTCAATTCACTACTCTTCTGATGATTCTCTTAATGATTTAAAAGTCATTTGATTGTTAAAATATAGTCTGTCTCTAACTTGTTGACTATTTTGCTCCTGAAGCAATTCAGCTTTTCAGCTCAAGGCTGCAAGCCACTTGGGCCTTGGTGGAATGGTAGCTGCAAAGCAAGACAACACAGAGCTCGGTCCCAGGAGAGTTAATAAACGTTTAGATAATTACCATCAAATCTTCTAGGCAAAAAGCAGCCCTGAAAACATCCCGAGGGATTTGTCCTAGATTCTTCAAATCCAAGGCAAGTTCCCCCAGAGGAATGCCTTTCTTGACAATCTTCTACTGGGAGGTACTTCCTACTTCTTTGGGGAAAAAAACAGCCAGTTAGGAATAGCTGGACCGTCTGAGGGTTGCAAGGAAAGGGTGGTGGATCTGGCCTGGGCCCAAGACAGTCCCGGCAGGTTTAAGTTCCAGACTGGAGGAGCTGCCCCACAAGAGATCAAAGGCCAGTGGGTTGGTGCTAGAGAGGTTAGGGAAAGAAGATGCACCATTAACAGTGTTCAGACACATGTCCTTGTCCCCCACATGCTCTGCTTAATTCCCACGTAGGCAGGACTGGAAGTGTGCAGGAGGGTGGTGTCTTGGCCATTCTGCTGCCACCTTCCAGGTGAGATCCAAATTCCTCCTTAGGGTACAGACCTCAATCTTAGGATCAGCCTCACAGATCTAAATATATCTGCGATCGGCTAGGAACCTGCAGGGATGATTTATTTCTTTTTGAAGATCTGGATAGATTTAGAGTTTTGAAAATGTGCTTTCTAATTTCTCAACCCACAGATAGTATTTGAGTACTTTTTATATGGGAAGGAATCAGGAGAGGTGCTAAGCAGAATATAAGAAAAACAAATGAGCTTATAGAGACTGAAGCAATCATTTACCTGTTTTAGTTACGTGACACTGAGCAATACATAATATGTAAAATGTGAGTTGAGGATGGGGTAGAAACAAGGCATTCATAATAAAATTCATCACTACATGCTTCCCATGCAACACAAAGAATCTAAGATTTTGAAAGACAGTATATAAAATAAACTTAACACATCTTCCTTGCTGATTTTTGTACTTCCAAAATAACTTTTAAAAATCATACAAAATAAAATTTGTGTTTTTCTGCAGAGGCAAGCTGTACATAACTTGCATATATCAAGGAGACAAAACTGCACGGATCTCTCACCTTCATTTTCTGAAGTAAAATAATTTCTCCTCCAGAAAGCAATGATGTTCCTAAAGACGGGGAGGGGGGGTGGGGGAAGCCTGCTTGCAGGGTTTATTTTTTCTTAATTGGAATCATTAGATGTGTATTCCCAAGTATAGTAGGATATGAGAAATAGTTTATTGTCTTGCTTATTTAAAAGGCTGACCAAAATGAATAAAAGAAAGCCTGAATGTTTTAGAGTTGGGAGAAAGCCTGATTTCTTCTGACCCTGAGATCTACAAGGAAACTGAACACGTACTGTTTCACTGAAAAATAAAGTTTCCATTTAAATGAATTAAGTGGTATTTTAGCTCAATGTGCATACTTTCAAAACTCCTGAATGGTAATTGGCAGAATCTAACCTTAATGTTGTTAGCTGAGGGGACACTGCTAATTAACATTATTCACATGATATTCACAATCATTTTGACATGTATCAAATATACAAGGTTCCATGTTTATCTGCAAACTATACAACATGCTGTTTTTCCAGGCAGCCAAAACATGGAGACATATGCTACTGGTCTACATACCAATGAGTTCCAGCGGGGAGGGGAGGAAAAGGGGAGGGAGTGTCAGGAGTTTGATCATTAATAACTGTCAAAAGATATGAGACCATTGAATTCTTTTTCTAAAATACACACTGAATAAAATTATTCTACCAACAGGATATTCTGAAATATATGGGCTCAAAAGTCTGTAGAGAAACATGCAAATATATTTTTAAATGGTTTTGAAAGCATAGTAAAATCACTCAAAACAACTCATCCTACAAAAATGACTTTCTGATCTTTTCATGGGATTATCACTTGGCCTCATGAGAACATTTTTACATTTCTGGTCGTCATTCTGACATATACAAGTGGCACAACATACTTGGGTCTATGTTAATATGGCTTCCTAAAATATAATAAAAGCTATGCTGACACTTTACCTGGGAGCTCTAGAATACTTTTGATGTACTTCCTAAAAATCTTTCATTTAGGTAACAGGGAGCAATGACAAGGCAGAATTGGAACTATTCACTTTTAGAGGTCAAAAGATCTCAGAGGTCATCGTTCCAAGTCATTTAAAGAAAAAAGGGAGCCAATGGGTGGTGGGTCCAGATGGCAGGGCTGGTGGCTTTTCCTTCTTGGTACGGTAGTTTTCCCCCACACTCTCACCCAAGTTAGCCAGCACCCAAAGTAAACTTTCTGATGAGATTTCTTTTGCTCTAAGTAAGTTAATCTTACTTATGAAAAACTACTGCCTTGGTCCATTTCACTCAGAAAATAGCTAGATGTCAGTGTACTTTAACATTTCAGCACATCTTACACAAGTCACAAACTCCTTGTTTTTACAATTCACACTAAACATAAAATTTTTGCATTCCATGCAGTGTTTAATTAAAGAAAGTTTTTCAGTTTGGGAAATTTCATTTGTAAATGATAGGTTTCCCTTACCATTACCCTTAACTTGGTGATGCTATTAGATGAGGTAATTCAAAAATATCTGTGGTTTGAGGTTAGAGATTGGGAACCTGGTATATATACTGCAGTTTATGAGAGCACAGAAAACTTTGGCACATGAATTAGCCATACTCATTCCAGTGCTCCAAGTGCTATTTAACAGATGTTTTATGGTGGGTTCTCCTTTACATTACTGGATTAATTGTATCTTTAAAGAGGCACACAGGGAAAGTCAATGCAGAGTTAGCATCTGGACCAGCCTGCAATGTAAGGTGAATGGCTAAATCATCGAGGACAAGGGAATTTTCTACAAAATAGGCCCTTCCTGTTAGCAGGATATTGCAGATTTTGTTCAAATAGATCCTTCTTCAAGTCTGACTAAAACCACCATTACCCTTAATTAAACCACTAGGATGGAGAAAGGACTTGGGGTTGTAGGATCTAAGTGAAATGCAAAGTGAGTCATTTTGTGGTTGGTGAACTTTGAATTCTGTGGTTTTGAAAGTATACAAACTATACTAAGTTAGTGTTCCAGAAGACAGGGTTTCCAATATTTAGAGGTGCATACCAGTGATTCCCCATAAAATCAGAGTATCCCGATCACTGTAAGCAACAGATGTTAACTAATAAGGAACAAGTGGAGGGGCACTTCATAGCCACAGTGTTTGAGTTACATGGCGCTGCCAAGATTCCTAGGTGTTCCTGGGGACTATCCTAAGTGCCAGTACATCTCTGGGGCCCCTCAAAACCTCGGTGATGGTCTTGGGGAACCCAATGCAGGTCAGAGGAACACTCTGGGGCACCCCAGAGGGCCCGTTAATCCATGAAAAAACTTTTGGCATCTTCCTAGCCTTCTGTACTAGATTACTCAAAAATTACTCCAGCAATGTCTCAGTTCTCATTAAAAGGCACAAAAAGGGGTATTTCTGACGCTGCTGAAGAATGTGTACGTGCTAAAGGATATAAACTCATCACTACAGCAGAATACAAAAACATCAGAGAACGGCAGATAGTTTCAAGGACACTTTCAGATTCCACATAGTATGGTGGCTTCAGATTGGAACAAAGAGACTGTGAGCTGTGGGCAGAGAGAGCTCTTAAAAACTAATGTTGATCTGAAAAGGCAAGGGGGAGGGGAGGGCTTATGTTTGTTAAGTAGCCAAACAAAAAATTAAATAAAAATAAAAACACATTAAATTTATATATGTGTGTGTAATTTTTAAAAAATATATAACTAAACACTTGAAAAATATGTGTGTCCCTGAAAGTATCAATTATCCAATCTCATGGGGTATTTTAATTTTACTGGCTTTCCAAAGGTTCACACTCTATAATGATAAATTTCTCTATCTTCCTCACAATCAATAATTAAGACTGGCTTATTACTTTGGACTCACATCTACTTTGTCTAATACTCCTTCATTCCTCTGCATGCCTCTTCTGCCCCACCCCTACTGGAAAAAACAAAATCAAGTTGTATTAAAGTATTTTATAATAAACTGCAAATCCACTAGATTCCAAAATATTTCAATTCATGAGACACCTATAGCACATTATCTATATTTGTACACTTTATTTAAAAACAAATAATACACTTAGAGCCACCAAATAAAGATATCTTAATTAGCTTATCCATACCCTGAATTTACAAAAGAAACTTCTTGCACCACAAAAATTAGCATTTGGATTAATTTACATTAATTGATATTATAACTAAATTTAAAAATACCTGAAGATCAAACAATCTGGTCCAGGGCCCACCAGTTGCGGGGGAGAAGGTGGGGGGGGGGGGGGTGGAGAAAAGAAGTTAGTAGGAATCTAAACTGATGATGCCCTGGAGTCAGCTCTAGTAAACTGAAGTTAAGAAGGACGTAAAGTAACCAGTAGATTTCAGGATTACAAAGAAGTGGTTCCTCCTAAAAACAGATATTAGATCATACAGTTGGAATGCATGTAGGGAATACCTCTTAATCTGGATTGAAAAAAGCGTGTGGAGAGGGGGGTCGAATTTGTTTCTCACAAGAGGCAAACTTCAGCCAAACAATGAGAAGAAAGTAGGGAGGGAGGTACATGGTAGACTGAAGGCTTTCTGACTGCTGATAATACCGAACTTAGCAGCTCTGTACAAGTCAACTAAAATACCATTCTCTGAGACATTTTCAGAAAGGAGCTAACAACCAGGGAAGATCATTCTACATTAACAAGGCACTCACTGGTTCACAGCCTGTTAAAAATCCAGGCAGACATTAAAGTTAATCTAAATTAAAATGAACTTTTAATTTGCATCACAGGGATGGCAACCACGTGGTCCCAGTTAAATCAAATCTAAAGCTTAACTAGCAAAGATCCAGAAAATTCTGACCCCTAAGCACCACTTCAGGAATACTGCTAGAATAAGTAAGTGGAATCTAGGGATCTCTGTTTGGCCTAGATTAGTTTTTTGGTTTTTGTTTTTTTGTGGTTTTTTTTTTTTTTTCCGATTAAGAAAAAAAACGAAAACAGAAAAACAAAAACAAAACTGATGCAATCTGCTAAATACTTTGTCAATCTGGTGTCCCTTACACTGACATGGAGGTCCAGCTAGATGATGGATACGGCCAATTAAAAAGCTTCCAGTGCTGAAAGTAAAAATGATTCAAATCATTTACCAATGACCTGTCCTTTGTTTTTAAAGATGGACATGTTTTCTGGACCTTCTTCTAAAAGGAACTTCTGGAATTGATACATTTCACAAAAATATACATATAATTTTCAGTCAGCTACTACTTTTATACAACCTGAATCCCAGTGTCAAACACATAAAGTACTGCAATTATATAAATAACAAGTAACAGTAACAAAGGCAACTTCTGAGTACATAAAATTAATGATTATGTACTTAATAGCCTTGAAATAGCTTTCAAAGAATAAAGTAAGCTGAAGAAAACTGTACTTAGAGCTCTTTTTCCATGTAAATTCAGTAACAGTTTGGCTCTTGGTTGAAAATATCACAGACGTATACTAACCAGAGTTGAACTATATCCACTCACTATCAACACTGATGATAAATTTTAAGCAGTTCTTTCAAAAGAAAACCAAAACTCTGAGTCTTTCAATCTGATTTGTGACATCTTAGTTCAATATAACTTAAATGACAAAGCCTGAGAAAAGCACCAACAGAGAAATTGCATCCAGTCATTTCTGATGTCATAAAGATTTGCTTTCATTAAAATGGCAGCAATGACAACGAGGTAGATATGAAAGATGCCATTTAAACACTATTCTTAGGTGGTATTTTAACTAGTTCAGGTGTTTAATCTAAAAACAATTTTTACTAGTTGGATCTTCATCACAGAAGAATTTCATGGCATGCTCTTGTGTAAGAGGGAAATATATGAAGTACTAAAAAAGTAAGCCTTTAAAAATTACATTTTTACAAAATTACCTAGCCAACATTAGAAGATCCCATAATTTTGGTGAATCAATAATTTCTCCTTTTACCTGAACTTAACTATCATGAAAGAATAGTTATTTTCCTGTCTACTGAAATTTCTAGGAATTCACATTCAAAATCCTTGGAAAGTACACGTGGTGCTCAGAAGAGCACGAAGACAGTGCATGAAATGTCCCTTGAAATCCTAGAAGTTGAGCAGATACACTGAAAAGACATTGATGGTCACAAATCAGGATCTTCACAGACTGGCAAACACACACGCACACACACATTCACTCTCTCTCTGTCTCTCAATCTTTCTCTGCCATAGTCCCCCCCCCCCCCCCCCCCAGCTCAATCCTCATCCTCACTGTAAGGCTGCATTTGTATTTTATTTTAAAGGCACCTCTCATTCTCTAGCTATTGCCTTCTTGATGATATCTGTTTTGTTAAAAAAAATCCTGAATGTTCAATGGAAATAGTTCAGTACTGAGAATGGAATATTTTTCAATTCACATCTGAATAGCCAGGTTTTCTTACATTCAGATTTTAATAAACTAGAATGACAGTCTTTAAAACAAGCATGCTAGCCTATAATGAATATAGTATATACAGTAATTGAAACATTTAGAACTATATATTATACTGCAAAAGCAAACAGCACAACACTCATCATACTCATCATTACCTGTGGTGTACACGACCTCTAAGAATGAAAATACAAAACAGTAAAATGCACCTATGGTTTATATATATATATAATATATATATATAATATATATAGTCTATATATATTATATATATTCCTACAATATATATAATATATATTTATAAAATATACATACATTTTAGACATTTTCAAATAAATCTTTATCATTATCTCCAAAAGAAATTTATAGCAAGAATACTGAAGGAATGAAAGTCAGATAAACAAAAATTTTTCACAAAGTTCATTATCAGTGATGCAGCATAATTTCCCCCCTTTTAGTCATAACTAAAATGATTATAAAAGCTAAATACTTTGCATAACTAATTATCTGTTTAATGGCAAAAATCGCTAAACTTGTTCAATAGAAAAATACTGAAGGTCATTATATCACTTATGTTAAATACCTGTCTAGGGTTCGAGTAGCAAATGAGCTCCATATGACATCTGGGTTTTGAGAAGGGTGCTGCAAGTCCCAGAGATGTATTCATAGCATATGAAAATAAGGCAGGGACCATGTCTCCTGCTGATTTTCATACTCTCCCAATACATTTCACCCAAAATATTTACAAACCAAGCACTATGAAAGCATTTCAATGACTGTGTGAATCTTGAATTTGTTCATTTGGGGGATTAAATTTCTGATAGGCTGGCGGGGAAAGCAGATACATGTCTATGCTTCTCTCTGGCTGGAAGACAGCTTTGGCTCATTTCTAGGCTGTGATCACACAGTGCTAGTGGAGAGGAATCTGTTTCTGTCTAGGGTCTCCAATGGCCCGGCACTGGCTGGCTAAAGAACTTCCAAAGCTCCATCATCTGCACCACAGTTTACCTATCTCATGGTCATTTTCCACTCACGAAGGGAGAAATTTCAACCAGGAGGTATAAAATGTAAAGGAAGAGACTTTCTTGGTTTTGAGAATTTCAGTGATGTAAGTAAAGCAGGCACTGGAGACCTTGCGAGGTAATTTAAGCAGTAAGTGGTAAAACAATAGCTTAGTCCATCATAAACATGCCAAGTAAGGGCACCCGACTGGATTTTCCAGTATACTTATATGAATATGTTAGGTTAGCAACACCATTTTTTTTTACTCACTGAAGAACCAAAAAGAGGAATGAACCAAACACAATGTGGACTTCTATATCTGCATGGGAATATAAACATTCACCTGGGAGTTCAAGTCCAGGTCAATTCATTCGATTATAGAAAGGAGTCCCTTGAGCCCACTGTGAACCAAAGCACAGATGAAATGACAAGGTAGCTGTGTCAAAATATTAAAGTATATCTGTCTATCAACCAGGCAAATCTAGCTTGTATGCTGCAAAACTCCAGAGGCAGAAAAGCAGAAATTTTAAAGAAAAATTGTCAATTACTATCCATATCACCACCAGAATACTTTTTCAGAGTAAATATACATATCATCAGAAGTGTCATTGTTACAACAATGGAATATGTTGGGAGAGGAATGTAGGAATTATATTAAAAGATTAAAACATTTATGGATATGGATTTTAAGTATGAAAACTACTATATATACATTTTGCTGAAAAGTTGGGCATTAATAATTTATTCCTAATTTCTATACTGGTCTCTGACATTTGGGGCAAACAAAAGAATGTGAAGACACTAGGTCCAAAGAGTGGGGTCATGGGAATCTTAAGAGCTGGTCACATGTGGGTCACAGGCTAGGTGAGCTCAAGGAACCTAGGTGAGCTCAAGGAACCCTGGTCCTTTATGACAGTTTTCCACAGAAACGATACTGACACACTGCCTATTAAAACACGCTGTGTACTCCAATTAAAGAATGGAGGGGTAGGGGAAGGGAAAGAGAAAACTCTTTAACCAAGGGATGCACTGAACTCTTCCGTCCAGATTTCCAGCGGGCTCTTCTTCTTGGATAGATTAATGGAAGACTTCTGGGGCACAAACCAGGTGTTTTATTTAGTACTGCAAAAGCAGCTGCCTGACATTAACCATACCCTTTGGGCTGTCAAAACGTAATTATAAACTGTTTTTGGTAGGTGTCAGATAATTTGAATATGAGAGACAAAGAAAAAGCAAGAGGTCATCCGAAGCATGGTTATGTGGATTTTGAAAAACAAGTACTCACAGATAACTTCTGTCTTTTCAACCACTAAAAGGTAAGATTTCATCAATATGAGATAACCACTCTGGTACTAGAAATATCACATGAATAAAGTGAATTTTAAAATTAATAGAAATTATCAAGATATGCCCTGCTTGCCCTTAAAAATAAACAGAATCTTGAACCTGAATAAGTTAAATTCTTTAGTAAAAGCAGACTCTACTGACTATTGATAATGGTGACTGTTTTTGACAGCTTAACTTTACAATGGTACCAAATCTATTTTCAAAAAGGTAATACAATATAGAAATCTGCTTACAAACTAAATATTTGTTTAGCATTTTTGAATAATAATATATTTAACATATTATTGCATTTCTTTTTTTCCCCTAATGGTAAAATGCTTTGCCAGGTGCTTTTATGTGCACAGATGAAAGGAGAGCTAAATTAAAAACTCATTTGAACACTGCCTGCTCATTATGCACATCGGGGTTAGTACAGCAGATATGGTAAAGATTACTGTTTTGACTACCTAATGTGGTTAACAAGATTTCTCAGGGGAGAACTGGGTCTAAATTTCTGTTCTTCCTCTATCATTCCCAGTCATCAAGCTTTTTAATTATCCCTTATAGCATGCCCTATTTACTCAATAGGGACAGGCTAAACCTATGTTCGCTCAGGCCTGCCTAGCGAATTAGAACAACCTCAGAAATAATAGCTCCTATTGGGGGAAATTTTGAAACAGTTTTCAGGCTCACAGATTCAGCTGAGCTTGCAGCAACCAGAACAAACCTTAGTTTTAGAAAACAGTATACGAATTGCAAAACTATACTTTAACAAATGTTCTCTGTGCTCCTTCGGCAGAACAAAAGGGCAGGACAGGTTGATTCTTGCCCTGGTCTTCTGTATCTCTTTTGTGCAGTTGATTATTTATAAAGAGCTAGAAGGTGAAGATGATGCATTGTGTCATACAAAGACTTTGGCCAGTGCATCAGCCCCAGCACTGGCTATATAGCATTTGGATGGGTGGAAAGCTACATCGTGAATTGATTCTTCAAACTTTTTCCGATGAGCTGTAAACTCTTGGATACACGTCTTACTTTCTAGGTTCCATAAACGTATTGAACAGTCATGACCTGTATCAAAAGAAAAGAAAAAAAAAGAAGAAAAGAAAAAGAAATTGAAAGGAAAAATTACATTAACATGAAAATAGTAAGGATAAATAAATAATCCATAGTTGATGTACTTACTCCCAGACATCAAGTACAGGCCATTGGGATCAACTGCTAAACTTGTAACAGCTTCTAGATGGGCTACCATGGAGTGGATGAGTTTGCCTTTGGGAAAAAGAGATTGTTACTCTTTATTAACAGCTTTCCTCATCCTGAACATACGCCAGTCACCATGTTACACTGATTTCTCCAGTCACCCCTCTCTGTGTACTTACTGCATCAATAGCTTTTTCCATCACAGCTAAAACAATGTGTCTCCCTCCTGCTCTAGCCATGGTAATGAGAAACAAAAGCTTAAATTTCAGATTATACTTCTGTCTTTCAAATAGCAATATAAAAGTCAGTCATTTATACACAAATATTCCCTTAAGCCATGTTCATTAACTAAGACTAAGACATGAATCACCTACTTTGCATCCTTTAGCTACAGGCAAATTATATGGGTTGTGAGAACAGAAGAGACGGAAAGACAAAGGAACAGAGGGAAAACCTGGCCACAATATTGGTGGAAACAACATATGGAAAGGGATTAAAATATTAAATTACTCATTACTCACAGCTAAGCAAAGTCAGCAAAAGTTAATATATCTACAAAGCTAATAGCAGATACTCAGGTAAATATGGCTGCCAATATGGAGTGTTTTCCTCTGAACACAGCTCTTCAGGAATTTCCTTCTGACTAGTGAATGAAAGCTAATAAAAAATGGGAAAGCCCACATATCCTCCCCACCTTACATATAGTAATTCAAATCAATCAGGACCAGATAGTCAATATTATAATACCGAAAAGAGTAGTCTATGGAAAACTGAATCAAAAAAACAAATGACTTAGGGGTTTCTATCTCCAACACTAAGGCTCTCCAACATTGGACAATTTTAAAGTTTACTTATTTACAGAGAAACTGTGAGCTGGGGAGGGGCAGAGAGAAAGAGAGAGAGAGAGGGAGGGAGAGAGTGAGGATCCCAAGCAGGCTCCGCAGTGTCAGTGTGGAGCCTGACATGGGGCTCAAACTCATGAAGCGAGGCTCAAACTCAAGAACTGTGAAATCATGACCAGAGCTGAAATCAAGAGTCAGATGCTTAACTGACTGAGCCACCCAGGCACCCCAAACTTGAACAATTTTAAACAAAATATAATGATCATATGCCTCTTACTTCTAACATGTTTCTACTTTTCCCCAACATATTCACAGCAAAAGATCAATTTTATTGGTATTTGAATGACCTTTTCAATTGTGTCCCTAGTGATAACCTTGGTGCTAGGGCCAAAACATAGTATCTACTTATTATTAAATAAACTAAGATGAGGGGCGCCTGGATGGCTCAGTTGGTTAAGCATCCAACTTTGTTTGGCTCAGGTCGTGAATCTCACTGTTCGTGGGTTCAAGCCCTACATCGGGCTCTGTGCTGACAGCTCAGAGCCTGGAGCCTTCTTTGGATTCTGTGTCTCCCTCTCTCTCTGCCCCTCCCCCGTTTGTACTCTGTCTCTCAAAAATAAATAAAACATTAAGTAAATGACTTAAATAACCTAAGATGATTTTATATGCTATCATGAAGACTAGTTCTTAGCAGATTTGGACAGAATGAACAGAAACTGAGCTGGAAGAGTATTTGTTTCCATGCTTATTCCTAGACTATATAGCCACTAACAGACACCCAAGTCAGCCTACTTACAGTGGGTTTTACTTATTTATCTTAACACTGATCACTCTGTAATAAACACTTACCTGTGTTGTTATCATAGAATTTGATGTGCCTGTCTTCATGAGCAGTGATGCTGATGGGAAGAGTAGGATGGCTGATGACTCTATTTATTTGACAGGAAGAGGTGGCTGCAAAAAAGAAAAAAAAAAAGAGCAACAAAGTTAGTTAACGCTACTATTTCTTCATTTAAGAGGACTGAATGCTCACCTATGAGACTTTGTGACTTTAATATGTCTTTAATTTATTCTGTGACTGTATTCTCAATATCAATGTTAGGAAAGAAGAAGTGCCTGAACAATACCATACTGACAAATGTAGAGGTACTTACAAATGAGAATTTTCTTTTCCACCACCTGCAATCAATGGGTGCCACCTAGCGCTGAGCGTGGGGCCACAGACATTTCTCATTCTCTGATGATCTATGATATTTCTGCAGCTTTAATAAAGTTCCATCATTACTTACAAGTAGATGATAACCAAATTTAAATCTCCACTCTTTCTAGATATTCTTTATCACATGGTTATCATCTGAAGACAAATATGACAAAGAGAGCTTCTGAAATGTATAATCTTCTCTTTCTCATCATAATAGAAATGGTTATCATTTGACAGTCTACCGTGTTTGGAATCTTCAAATAGTCAGCATCCTAACAGTATTTTTTGTGCCCTATACAGTAACTTTCAAAGAATTTCAATTATACGCACAATGAGAGAAGCAGGCCACATGTCATTAGGCCCGTATCACAGTACATGAACTGTTTCATGGTAGAAACTGATGAATCCGTGTGAAATGTAACTAGTTCTTGTACTATTTTTGAAACTCTGCATATTTAAAATTATTTCAAAAAGAGTTAAACATTTTAAATCTTAGTAAAGTTATTACGAATTTACATTCACATAATAGAAAATATAGCTAAATATAGATAAAAATAATGGTAATATTAGGGTACTCTATTGGATTTTCTTGTGGTCCCTAAAAATATGACATCTTAAAAACTGAAGGTAATCTTTTTCCAGTACTAACAGCCTGTTATCTAAGAATAAAAGAAAAAGTCACTTGACCACGTGGAGTAAGCTCAGTTATACTCAATTTAAATGGTCCTTAACAAAGACTTTAGTTTCAAAGCTCAGCCTGTAGTTGTTGTTGTTGTTTTTTTTCTTTCCTCCAGAGATAACATACCACTGAGCATTATCCTCTGTAGGATCTAGCAGGAGAGTAACAAAAGAAAAGAAATACTTTAAGTAAAATATCCCATGTATTCTGAGAGAGAGGTTTCTGAGAATAGCTTCAATTATGCTGAGATCTAGAAAATAATTATGATAGAAATCAAATGATGGAAGGAAGCAAAAGAGTTTTTACTTAGTAATACTTTTAAGGAAGTTTCTCCACTTAATGGTAAATCAGACATGTAAGCAAAATGCAAAGAACACTAGGAATAAATTGAACAATGAATCTAAAAAACTCCTGCAAGTATTTGTATTCAGCTTGTAATGTAGAAATGGCTTACTTTTCACTGGACTGACAAGACCTCAATTACCTGCTTCAAATACCTTTGACTTTATCACAAATCACCACTGACATTAATGAACAGAAAGTGAGTCTACTCTGATTTTTAAAACAAAAACCTCCATCCTTTTTAATTCTATAAGAAATTTACTGTTACCGTGAAACATGTTTTTGGTCTGAACTTTAGTTTTTTAAAAATCTGCTAAATTACAGAAAAGAACAATGTAGTAAAAAAATAAATAAGCAGGGGTAGTCACAGTAGAAAAGAATAAAAGTACAGCTCTGAAGTAATAAAACTGATAATTTATACAACTCTAAAGTAATCAAACTGATAATTTAGGAAATGTCAGGACAGGGGCACCTGGGGTGGCTCAGTCAGTTAAGCGTCCGACTTAGGCTCAGGTCATGATTTGAGGTTCGTGGATTCGAGCCCCATGTCGGGATTTGTGCTGACAGCTCGGAGCCTGGAGCCTGCTTTGGATTCTGTGTGTGTCTCTCTCTCATTTCTCTCTGCCCCTCCCCTGCCTGTGTTCTCACACTCACTCGCTCTCTCTCAAAAGTAAATAAACATTTAAAAAAAAAAAGGATATATTTAAAAAAGAAAATGTCAGGACATATTATTATTATAACTCAAAGTAATTATCACTTATTCCAATAATGTTGCCTTTGTTCAAAACATTTTTGGCAGTTTTCTTCAGAAAATGTTTCTAGTATCAGGCAAAAAGTCACATGACTTTATTGTCACACACTTAAAGAGAAAATTGGGATTGCCGAGTTTAGTTCATCCATCTCATCCACCAGACTTGACATCTTATTAATTTGTAGCAGTCATTAAAGTCAGTATTTACCACTCAGGACATTCTAAGAATTGACTACAATTTCTGAAGGTAATTCCAAAAATGTTCACATCCTTCTTAGTTTCATATTGTTATCTGTATTTTACTACTGTACCTTTAAGTCATATATTTAAATTGATTGAGAGTCTAAAACCTATTATTTATTGACAAAAAAAAGTTTCTCCTTTTCTTATTCCATAATATCAGTTTTTATTTTTTCACCCCTCTCTTTTACATCCAAATAGTTCAAAACTCTATTCGTGTGTATTTCTCCAAACAATTCTCCTAAGACCTCAGAAAAAAACAAAGGCCAACAGATCGGGAAGAGAAAATGAAGAAAGCCAAAATGGAATGAGGGAAATTTTTGCAAGGAAAAGAGTGGGGGGGGGGGGGGGGGGGAGGGAGGGAGGGAGGGAGAGGGAGAGGGAGAGGGAGAGACAGACAGACAGACACACACACACACACACACACACACACACACACACACACACGCACACACACCATGGTAATTATTTTTAAAGCTAGTTCTCAGATTAAAACAACAATATATATGTACACAGCTTCCTTTGTCAACTGCAACCTAAAATGTAATTGTCTGGATTAAGCCTAAAGACAGAAAGCAGTGGTTAAAAAGCCAAAAATCAAAAAGATTCTACAGTATCTTTTTCACAATCTGAGAAATTATTTCCTGACTTTCTGTATCCAATGAGAAGCTTCATATTTGAGATTTTAAGAGACACAACTTGATTTACAGTCTAATCAGTAGTGAGCTGTGTCAAATAATATTATTAATACAAACTAAATTGATTTAAAAAATGAAATTATGAGAAATGAAAAACAGATTTATTTTATATTCAGAATAAATATTACTTTCTTCAAACAGAATTGAAAACTAATCATTTGGTATAAAACTTGACTCCTCTTTGTTTTTTTATCCCCATATTGTTTTTTAATATGAAATTTATTATCAAATTGGTTACCATACAACACCCAGTGCTCATCCCTCCCCGCCTTCCCACCCCCCATCAACCCTCAGTTTATTCTGTTTTTAAGAGTCTCTTATGTTTTGGCTCCCTCCCTAACCTTTTTTTTTTTCTTCCTCCCCCCTCCCCCCCCCCACTTTGGTCTTCTGTTAAGTTTCTCAGGATCCACATAAGAGTGAAAACATATGGTATCTGTCTTTCTCTGTATGACTTATTTCACTTAGCATAAAACTCTCCAGTTCCATCCACGTTGCTATAAAAGGCCATATTTCATTCTTTCTCATTGCCACGTAGTATTCCATTGTGTATATAAACCACAACTTCTTTATCCATTCATCAGTTGATGGACAGTGAGGCTCTTTCCATAATTTGGCTATTGTTGAGAGTGCTGCTATAAACATTGGGGTACAAGTGCCCCTATGCATCAGTACTCCTGTATCCCTTGGGTAAATTCCTAGCAGTGCTATTGCCGGGTCATACGGTAGATCTATTTTTAATATTTTGAGGAACCTCCACACTGTTTTCCAGAGCGGCTGCACTAGTTTGCATTCCCACCAACAGTGCAAGAGGGTTCCCGTTTCTCCACATCCTCGCCAGCATCTATAGTCTCCTGATTTGTTCATTTTAGCTACTCTGACTGGAGTGAGGTGATATCTGAGTGTGGTTTTGATTTGTATTTCCCTGATGAGCATCTTTTCATGTGCCTGTTGGCCATCTGGATGTCTTCTTTAGAGAAGTGTCTATTCATGTTTTCTGCCCATTTCTTCACTGGATTATTTGTTTTTCAGGTGTGGAGTTTGGTGAGTTTTTTTATAGATTTTGGATACTAGC
Source organism: Acinonyx jubatus (assembly GCF_027475565.1). Taxonomy (NCBI): domain Eukaryota; kingdom Metazoa; phylum Chordata; class Mammalia; order Carnivora; family Felidae; genus Acinonyx; species Acinonyx jubatus. The sequence goes on along the minus strand of NC_069388.1, from coordinate 108,415,586 downwards.
CCTTTGTCTGATATGTCATTTGCAAATCTCTTTTGCCATTCTGTCGGTTGCCTTTTAGTTTTGTTGATTGTTTCCTTTGCAGTGCAGAAGCTTTTTATCTTCATGAGGTCCCAACAGTTCATTTTTGCTTTTAATTCCTTTGCCTTTGGGGATGTGACTTGACTCCTCTTTGGAATAGCTCAAATGCTATTCCAAACAGGATAGTTATAAATGTGCATAAATTTAAAGTCTTAAAATCAATTGTAAATCATTTTATCCAAGTAACTGTGTTCTGTGATTTAAAAGGCAGAACTCTTTATAATAACAAGTATTTTTTGTAGTGACTCTAGTAATTATAATTTTGAGAAAGTTTAAAAATTTGACCCAAAGAATACTTAAAATTGGTATACATACTTGTATCTAGGTTGGATTCTAAAGTGAGAATGCGCTGTTGCGTTTCCATGTTAAAGATGCTTGTATATCCTTTGCTGAACGATGCTACCATATGGCTCGGGTCACTGCTCACTAGATCCACAGACGCAGGGATTCCCAATTCTAAGAGAGTCAGAACATATTCAGAGAATGGCGATCAGAGGGTCTAGTTGAAAATGTCCTTATAATATAGCAAAACAAATAGTCACAAGATTTCCTTAAGAAGTAAAGAAGGCTCAACATTAGAATAAAAATTAGCTCATTAGCCATTCAGTAGAGATTATTTCTTTTTTACTGTTAGCCCCAGCCTATTTTATTATCTTTACCTGTTCAGCAAGTCTTCTACCTGTTACTCAGCTAATATATTCACAGAATGCAGGCCTTTACTCAGAAAATAAATGGAAAACATTTCTGGACTACAAGTTTTGTTGCTTCCACTTTTACCTGAGGCTTAGAGTGGCATTGTGGGAATTCTTTAAGAGACCATCTCTTATGAGGAATTCTAACTCATCAAAAATACGGAATTAAAAAAATAAAATTTCAAATTATTATTTACTGGTAGAGTCATGCAAATATCAAATGCAGGCAACTCATCAAAACCCAGACACAAGTTAAAACAGCTCAAGAATAAAGAAGGTACTTTATTTATCATCTAGAATAGGATAAAACTTAGTTAAACTTACAGTGTACTTACAAACATAAAAGAATAGAATGATATGTATGCATATCATGTGTACATATACATGAATATAATCTGATTTTTTTATATGGTTGAAAATCTAAAGCAAGCAAGCAGTTTAAAAATCTGTATATTATAGAAGAAGATACATTAATAGCTAATAAGCACACACACACAAAAGTGCTCACAATAATTAGCCACCAAAGCGATGCAAATTAAAACCACAATGAAACACTGCTACACACCCGCCAGAGCGGCTAAAACTAAATGAACTGATAACACCAATTGCTAATTAATTAAGAATGAAGCGCAGCTGGAATTCTCATACATGCTGTCAGTGGTATAACATGGCACAGCCACTCTGGATAAGTTTGGCAATTTCACATAAAGTTGAACACACAAAACCACTTCTAACTCCCAGCAATTCTACTTCTAGCTCTTTACTAGCTCAATAAATAAATAAATAAATAATGAATGTTCATAGTAGTTTTGTTCATAATACTCAAAAACTGGAAACAACCCACATGTCCATCAAAAGGTAAATAAATAAACACAATGGTTTAATGAAATACTATTAAACATAAAAATAAATAAGTTGATATGTAGAACACGGATGAATCACAAAAACATTAGAGAGTAAAAAGCCAGATATAAAAAGAGTACATATTATATGATTTCACTTCTATGAAATTTTAGCACAGATAAAACTTATTTGTAATGAAAGAAATCATACCGCTGGTTGGAAATGGGAAGAGGGGCTGGGAAGGACCCAAAGACACTTTGAAGAGGTGACGGAAAGGTTCTAGATCTTGAGAGGTATAAGAGTTATATATTTGTCAAACCCAGTAAGACATGTCTTCAATATCCATTTTTACTGTAGATGTTATATTTTGATTTAAAAAACATTTTTTAATGTGTGTTCTTTCACTGAACACTATGCTTTTAAAAATCATAAGTTGGAAATTCAAACAAATATGCTTTCATTACTTAAAAAAAAAACCCTTCAAATTAAATTTAAACTTTAAGAGTTTATAGAATCCTTTACTTATTTATTTGCTTGTTGTTAGAATTAGACACTTTATAAAAGATTCAGTTGAATGATAAAAAAAAAAAAAGCATATACCTTGATTATCATTAAATACACTTAGGGCTGGAGCAGCCTCGGCTGTATTCCATAATCGGAGAGTGCCATCTGCTGAACAGGACAACAGGCGCTGATGGGCAGCACTGTAAGCCAAGCCCCAGACAGCATCGGTGTGGCCCAGCAGAGGGCCCCTTAAAACAGAAGGATCTACACAAAATAGCAAGAATGCAAAATCAGGAGAAAAAAACAAATCATAAAGGTAACTCAGATTCCAGAGAAAGGAAATACAAACAAAAGCGTCTAATAACAGCACAAAATATGCTTCCTAGTTTCTATTACTCTTCTGAAATGTTGCAGTAACTAAAAACAGGCTTGGAAATACGCACATGCAGAGTCTAGGACTTATAAATTAAAATTTTAAAGTACATATTTCTCTCCTTAAAAAAATCAGGTATTTCCTTCTCCTTCCCTTCTTTCCATTTGTCTAGATTTTTTAAAAAGCACGTTAACACACATCATTTGAATTTAATCTGCGTTCAGAGAAGTCACAACTATTCCTCGAGGAAATGAACAGAGATCCTTTCCTCGTTGAGCTCTGTCAGCACTTTGGACACACTTCTTCAGACCAGCCTCCTGTATCTCCGCACTACGAATGGCAGTTATTCCTGGGAGCAACAGGTCCCTGGAATTCACGGTGGACACGAACTGAGACATACAGGTATTCCCCTCTAACAGCACTAACCGACATGTGAATGATGTGCATGAAGGGAAGGAGGCTCACTTAGCACGGTTTCATGACAAAAGTCAAACTGGAAACTGTAATTATCAATCCTCACAGTGACTCTATGAAGCAGTACTTTCAAGATGGCTCACACATGTTAAGTTTAAAATGTCAATGTTATCTGTCCTCTACTCTGTCATATCATAAAATATTTATTGAAGACACGGTGTGTTAGGCACTATGCTAGATGCTGGGGCCACACAGATAATTAAGACACAGTGCTATCCTGGTCTCAAAAGATGTTGTGATAAGTACAATAACAGTGACTGACATTGTATCCATGGAGAGTAACAGGGTTGAGTGAAAGCTTCCTGGAGAGAATGACACCTAGAGTCTACGGGGGCTGGCCAGTCAAAACTACAGGGAAGCCACTGCTGGCAAAGGAGGCGGCACCTGCAAAATCACAAAGGAAGGAAAGCACGACATGTGAGGAAATTTACAAGCAATTCAGCACCACTGAAGTGTGAAGTTGGAGACAGACAGATGAGAGGAGAGCGGCTACTTTAAGGTGGGATTTCTACAGCATATCAAGGTAGTTGGGAGTTATTCTGAAAGCAAAATGAACCACTACGGGGTTTTCCAGGAGCAGTAGGATGAAGTAGGTATTTAATAAGGTAGCCTTCACTGTAGTGCAGAAGACAGACTGGACAGAATCCAGATGACGGCAAGGGAACAGTTCCAGCAGTCTGGGGGGGTGATGATGAACACCTAGGGGAGGGCATTGGGAAAGGGGGCAAAGCAGAAGGGCTATATTCAAGGAATATTTAGGTAATTAATATTAGGTAAATACTAATTACTAGGAAATTAATAAGGTGCAGATAGCAAACAGAACAAGGCAACAAGGATAACTGTTAGGTTTCTAGCTTGGGTAACTGTGGTGGTGCCACCATCTCATAAAGAATATATGGGAGAAGAAACACAGCACTTGCGGGGATTTATGGACAATGAGATGGTGACTTTGAAATGTTCTGTAGGCAGTCTGAGGCTTACAGAAGATATTTATGAGTCAACAGCATATAAAACCATAGAGGTGGATTCAGTCTACCAAAGAATATGCATACAAAAGAAGGAATGAATAGGGTGTGGGCCTTGATAAATGCCAGTATCTAAGGTGAGAAAAATAAAAGTTTATGAAGGATAGGAAACAAATTGTCACAGAAGCCAATAGTGGACAAATTTCAACAAGAATGGAATGTTCTACAGTTTCAGATAGCCAATACGTCTAGAAAAACAAGGACTGGAAAATACCCCTTGGATCAGCCAATCAGGTAGTCACTGATAATCTTGGTATATTTAAGGGGAATGACCAGAAGACAGACTGCAGAGGGATGATGCCCGGGGAAAGGACATGGAATTAGTAACTCCAAATTGTGTATTCTAGTCACAACCACCAAAGAGACACACATACAGATGATGAGGGAAACAGAGACTAAACAGAAGCCTGGGAGGGAAATGAAGTCAAGAAAAGGCTTCCCCTTGCCCAGGAGAGAAGCTAGCTGGATTTACTTATATGTGGAGGGGGTGGAAAGAGAGAAAAGAGGGCAAGGCTTAAGATGAGAGCAAGAGAGACAGCAAGAACAAATCAAGTGCAGTCTCAAAAGAAACAAGAGAGAATGAGGTCAAGAGCCAAAGGAGAAGGGCTGGTTGCCTTGGGACAGAACAACTGATCCTCTCATAGAGAGATAAAGGAAGTAAGGAAAAATATGGAACAGATCAATTTTTAAGAGACCCGGGGAGAGAGAGGGGCTTTACCTTTCACAAAATACATGTTAAATGTTTATTAAATATATGTTGGGAAAATTTTTTGTTTATCGAATTTATCTTTACTTAGGTTTGGTGGCAAAATTAATCTAAAGTGAAGAGGAAAATATGGTTTTAGGACAAATACGACACTTCATACCATTCTAAAATCTGAGAATATAAGAGGAAACCAAAAGAGTCATTCCTAAACAGTTTTTGCAAAAGAATTTATGGTAAAATCTAGAGATAGATTATCATGTGGATTTATGTTTCACAGTACTGTTCCCAAGACTAAAGGCACTTCTTAATTTTTAAGGCCTTTCAAGTATTTTGGTGTCATGGAGCTTAAAAATCATTACCCTCTACACACTCCAGTAACTGATCAAGAAGATGATGCCAACATTAATTTTCCTTAGGCTGTTTGTCAAGAACAGTAATGAAATGTGTAATAATGTCTCAAGTAATGTACAGATGCCCAAAATGAAGAAAACGATGGTCAGTCATAGCCACCATTTCCAATCAACAAAACTCTGGGAGGGTGGGAACTGTTTTTTGCTGGAATAACCCATTTTGTTTCTTTTTTCTTTTAACATCATATATCAAATTGATTCCTAAATACAAGAGTCCTTTTCAACCATATAAAGACCTTGTTGTCTTTTACCAATTTATTAACATATCTCATTTTATCCTTATATATGCTATGTAAAATGTGTAAAAGGAAGACAAGTTATTCTTGCATATCCTGGGGGAAACACCTACCGTAGGAGTCATAGGGATCGACGTTGGGGTTGGTGGTATTCCAGCCTTGGATCAGTCCGTCGGCACCCCCACTGTAGCACTGCTCGCCGCTGCTGCTCAGCACCACACAGAGCACTGGTCCTCTGGGAGATAAAAAGCAATTTCTATTCCCCCAAATCAATCTGATAATAGGACTTGTTAGAAATAAGAGTGCTTAATTAATATGGTTTCTATGTTTCAGCTTTTTACGATGAATAAAAATACTATGGAAGCATCGCACATCTCTCTTCTGCTGCTAAACCAGAGGTTGGCAAACTATGGCCTGTGGGCCAAATCCAGCCAGTGGTCTGTTTTTGTACAGTCCTCAAGCTAAAAATGGTTTTTACATTTTTTTTAAAGGGTTGTAAAAAAAACTGAACTAAAAACAAAAATATACAACAGAAAATATATGGCCTACAAAGCTGAAAAAGTATTTACTATCCGACCCTTTCTATAAAAAATGCCAATCTCTGTGTTAAATCAAGTGAATAAGTATAACCCTTAAGCTTATGTGGAAATATGAGCAGCATGCAATATGTGTTCATAATTTTAAAATTCTTGGGTTTTTTTAATCTATATTATCTTTAAGGAAAACAAAGGTCAGGATTTATAATATTTAACCCTTACTGCATCAACTTATTTTAAGCAAGAGAGATATCATATTTAAACATTATCCAAATAAAACCTAATTTTAGCAAGGATCTCTGGTAGTGATATACTTGTTTTTAACACTGTATTATCTGCCAGTTTCTTTTACATTTACAAAAGAAAAAAGCTACTAAATACAAAAAATATATAACACAAATATTTAAGGGAAAGAAAATAAAATACTCTAATCAGGCTGATGTACAGTGATGCTGACTTAAAACAAAGAAAAAGCACATACTTACTTATGAGCCCTGAATGTATAGATAGGCTCCACATCAAGAGATGTACTCCTAAATCCAAGAGAGAGAGGACTTTTACCACTCTAAGTTTCAGTAGTAAACAGTAGCCCTGAATATATGCCACAAAATTGCCTTTAGAAATACCAACACTGTGGTAATATACCATTCTCAACCTAGGACACCTAAGACAGCTTATCTGATATCAATCACATATTTTTGTGGCCTCAAGAAACACTTGTTTAGTAGTAGTTTAGTAATAATACCTGATTGTAGTGTTCTCAGCATTATCATAGTCTATTTGACTAAAGGAAGAGAGAGTCACACTCAAAGAGCATCATAGGCTTTGAGGAGATAAATTTCTGGATTCAATTAGCTGGCTAACTTCAGGCAAATTATTTATTCTTTTGGAACTTCAGATTCCTCTACATATTTAAAACAAAAGTGAAAAATCAGGATAATACCAAATACTCACAGGATTAAATAAAAGTCTACATGTAAAACAGACTAGGCTAGAAACAAGCATTAGCAGGATTTCAGCACATGGCACTTTAATTTCTTTGCATTTCCATAAAGGTTAAGATATCTGTCCTCGATACTTGTAAAAGTTGTCCAAGTCATCAGTTTATTCATTAATCAGAACACTGAACGTATAGATACTCTACACTAATACTGGCCATGACTGTTAATGGAAACTGGATGTAAAGTCAATTACTTACCATTTCTGATATTGTATTACAGTTTTTTATATGATTCTCTCCTCAAGCATTTCCAAAATTTTATGCTCAAAGGTAAACAGGTCACTGTTATTTACATGTGGAGATATTGTTCCTAAGCTATCACCAGCTAAGAAACTTGTTTCAATATTTTTCTAAGTTTTAGTCAAGAATATATGAGACATTGACATTCTTTGGTCGAATGAGATGCCGTGGCCAGAGAACTAAAAAGACAAAAGGCACGATTTATAACAAAGAAATAATTACTCTCTGCTGAAGATACCTGATCCTTATGAGAAGTCACTTGGTTTTAGCAAGATCTGGTTGAACTGGTTGATGAAGACTGATAAATCAAGTATTTTATCAAGTTTATGTAGGACTCACAGCAGGAATGTTCGCTGATCTCGTTTAAACTTGGCAATAGATATCCTCTATCAGTAGTAAAACTTCTATAATCTTTGCCAGTTCATGTTTATTTCTCCTTCCAATAACAGAAGTGCCTGACACCAGAGAAGGGCCATTACTGGCACATGCTAGGTTTGGACCATCTGATTCAAGGACACAGGAGAGCGACCTCCAGTAAGTACCCTACCAAGTGGGACCCGGACTAGCTTGGTCACTGATAAAAGAGATTATAACAACTCATGTCTGTTCATGCTTAAGAGAGGAACCGAGGGGCTGAGGGAAGAAATAGCAGTTAAGTGACAGGAATAACAGTGCCTTTCAGTCTATACATGTTGGTAGGTATGGAAAGTACCTAAAAGGTCAAGGCCAAAAGACAATACCAAAGAACAGTCCTTCACCCCTCAATCAGCCTCCCTTCCACATCATTAAGTCCAAACCTAATAAATAATATGGCAAGGTTGTGCTGGGGAATGATGACACGCCTACACCTCTTTACAACAACAGTAGAAACCTTCAATATAGACAAGGGAATCCACAAATATGACAACCATTTAAAATACTGTGTAAGGATTGTAAACAGCATTCACAAGCTCTGGGAAACTATCAGATAATACTATTTCTCCCTCAGTGTTAGTTTTCCAACCTGATATCAGATTGTGAGTAAGAAGGGAAAAATTCTAATTATGTGAGACATGGTAAAGAAGAAAAAGCTGGAAGGTATACTTGAGAAATTTAATAGCAAATAATTAAGTACTTTTCTGCTGAAAACTGATAATTAAAATACTCAAATACAGGGCGTCTGGGTGGCTCAGCTGGTTGAGCATCTGACTCTTGATTTCGGCTCAGATCATGATCTCACCTTTTGTGGGTTTGAGCCCTGTGTTGGGCTCTGTGCTGACAGTGTGGAGCCTACTAGGGATTCTCTCTCTCCCTCAATCTCTGCCCCTCCCATGAACGCTCTCTCTCTCTCAAAATAAATAAATAAACTGAAAAAAAAAAAAAACCCCTCAAATACAGTTAAAGTAGAATATTCTCACTTTTTGGCTGGGGCTGTTTTCTGCAAATTCCACATTTTTAATGTGTGATCCTCTGATGCTGTTATCAAAACGGGCTCAGTGGGGTGGAAAGCAAGGGCTCGAATGCCATCGAAGTGACTTCGTAATGTAAACTTAGGGTTCCATGTCTTCCTCAATGCATCTTTATTGTTTGCTATCTATTAAGGAAACAAAAGAAAGATACCCGGACATCTGGTTCAGGACATGAAAAAAATTCTATTTCAACATTAATTCCTGCTGATTTGTCATTAAATCATCACATTGTGCAATTGTCAAAACAATATAATTTCTAAATGCAAATAATCAAATCAAAAGGCAAAATTAACAGTACGTCAACAGTGGTTTTCTTTGAAGAAATATAAATGAATACACAACATAAAAACAAGTAACATAATTCAAAATTGAAAGAAGACTAAATAACAAGAATGGGTCTTTACTAGGATGACTTAAAAAAACAACAGACAAGTAATTTCAACCTAAATTATAGTATAGAAACTAATTTGGGATAAAACCTGAAAACTAAGTTACCTTTAATAACCTATTAACATTATAGAATATGATCCTACTTCTAGATTTTCAGTACTTTCTATGAAAAGCTAAATTTTCTTTGTCAAATTGGTAACAACGTTTATAAACTGGAAACATAAAATGTTAACCCTGGAAGAGACAATCAGATGTTACAAAACAATAAATTCCATTTGCAAAACACAACATTATCTTGCTTTTCTCCACACAGACTCCATCTCAACAACTGAAAAAATGCAGTTTTTCATTCCAAGAATATTCCAACTTTTTTTTTCATTTCCAACTAACAGCAAAGCCAAAGAGGTTCATGTTTAACTTTACACTAGCACCACATATCCTATCACATATTACTTTACACTCCATGACTAACAAGCATTCTAGATTTAAGCACGAGTAGGGCACATATTGGTTAACACACTGAAGAAATATTGCCATACTTACAATGACAAAAAAAACCAATACTAATAATAACTGCTATTTTGAGCATTATTCGTTACTTTATACATTTTTCAAAAACTTAACATGCATTAACTCACTTAAGTGTCACAACAGCTCTATGAAGGAATCAACATTATCCCCACTTTAAGGACCAGACATGTAAAGAAAAGAGAAGCTGAATGAGTTCCCTCTAGCAAGTGGAAGACTCAGGATTCAAAACCAAATAGCCTGACTTAAGAGGCTACACTCGTAATACAAACTATAACTTAGGACCCAGAAGTTTAAAAGTCTGCAGAAAAATTTGGATAGAACAGGTCACAACTGGAACAGTAAGAAGACAGAACACACGATGCAAGGAACTACTATAAGATCTGGGGCTGGTTATCTTTGCATGGGGGTTGGGGGTGCGTGGAGCAGGGGGAGAAGCAGAACAACTAAGTTGACTCTTGTCTGCTCTTATTGAAGAGCTGAAATATTTTCATATACAAAAACAAGTAAATTCCTTCTGAACGTCTTAATGTGGTAGACAGCCACTAAGATGGTTCCTGATCAGCCCTACATCCTCATATTTACACCTTGTGAAGTCCCCTGCCACAATACAGGGTTGCTCTGTGTGACCAATAACATATAGCAAAAGTGGTGGCAAATTACTTCCAAAATCAGGTCATAAAACCTTGCATCTTGGGTGTTCTTGCTCACTCTCTTTTCAAGTACACCCACACTGGGAGAAGCCAGCTGCTCCACCGAGAACGCCACACAGAGGCTCCTGGGTGAGAAACCAGTCCCTAGCCAATAGCCAGCAAGGAACCAAGGCTTTTGAACAACTGCATGAGAGAGCCTGGAAGGAGATCTTCCCAAGTCTTCATTTAAGACTGCAACCCCTGCTACATGCTTACTATAACCACATGACAGACCAGAACCACACAGCTATGCTGCCCCAGATTGCTGGCCTCCAGAAACTGTAACAAATGTTGTTTTAAGCTGTGTCGTGTGCAATTTGTTACACAGAGGTAGGTTACTAATATATTTATTAGAACTAGAGACTTCTTTTAGAAACACAGACATAACACTAAGTTTTTAACAACAGCTAAAAAAAAAAAAAAAAAGAATGACATTTGTCTAGAGACATGACTGAATTCTGTAACATATGGGACAAAATCTTTGTGAGGTACGTATAGAGAGGACAAAAGTATCTCATGGGAACTTCTGCTTTTAGCCATGATGTAGACTAGACCATTAGGATCAAGTCTGTACTGAGGACAAGTAGAAAAGCAGAGCTAATAATTTTTAAATGGAGAACCAGAAAAATAGTGAAGAAAAAGGAGGCCAGGATTTAGGGGAAGACAGAAATCTAAAAAGGTGAGCCTGATATTTGGAGTTGTTTCTCCCCAGAGGGTATTTACTGATTCCAGAGGGGATGGTTGAGAGGTCAGGCTGTGCTTTTGACGCTTGGGCAGTGCAAGGAGATACAGACTGGTGTCCAGGGCCTGCCAAGAAGGTGGGGCTTGGTGAACCACTGTGCTTTGGGTTTTGAGTCCAAAGGGTTGCATCCTAGACAGAAGCGTGAACTAGAACAAAAGCCCTTACAGAGACTGCAGATCAGCTTTAAATCATCTGAAAAACTGAAACTGAAATGAGGTGATCCAGATTTCTACTGGCTACAGACATTTGAGAGAAGCAAATTAAAATATACTCCCTGGGGGAAGGTATCATCCTAGGCCTAAAGTTATTTCTATAGACATTTTTTCAAGTATGGTTATTTGGACACAATAAAAAATAACCATGCCCACACAAGATTATACAGCTTAATGAAAACAACTGGGAACATAATCATGCTTACTGTGTTCAAGAAGATAAAAGACAACATTGTAAATTTTGGAATAAATCTATAGAAAAAGAATTCTAGAAGCAAACAATGTAAGACCTAAGTAGATAGGTTTAATTACACATTACACATAACTGAAGAAAGAATTAGTTAACCAGAAGATGGGTCATAAAAACATCTAGAGTGAAGTATAGAGACAAAAGATGGAAAATACATAACAAAGGGAGCAGGAGACAGAGGATGTAGAGAGTTCTAACAATATAACTAGAGTTCCAGAAGGAGAAGAAAGAGAGATGTGTAAAAGCAGTATTTGAAGATAAATAGCTGAGAACTTTATATAAAACTGAGAAAAACATACTAAGCCAAGAAGGTCTAAGAACTTCATGAAGGTTAAATAAAAAGAAAACTAAACCTTGGCTAACAGTCAAGACATAGGAAGATTATGAGTCATAGAAGAAAAAAAAAATCAGACTAACATTGAACGACCAATAAAAGAAATGACAGCTGACTTTAGCAGAAAACGAAGGAAGAAAATGAAGTAATATATTTAGAATGTTTAAAGTGAAACTAAATACAAAACAAAACAAAACAAAACAAAAACCTTGCCAACTGGAACTCAATACCAGAGATAAAAGTTAACCCACTCAGGTGAAATAAACAATAAAACCAGAAACTGAGGGAATTGGATACCAGTAGACCTTCACCAAAGAGAAATATTAACTGTTCTTAGAGTAAAAGAAAAGTGTTCCAGATGGACAGTCAGATGCGCAGGGGAGAACAGAATAAAGCAAAATGAATCATGTAAAATGGATAACCTAACTGAATGTTGAGTGTATAAAACATTATCTTGTAGGAGATAAATGTCGACACAAAATATATAGTAATAGTAACATATATGTACAGTAGGAATTTTTTAAGTATAGTTAAAAGTGTTCTAAAGGTCTGTGCATTAAAATTTTGATAAGGATATGTGTGGTAATCTGTAGGGTAACAATAGAAAGAGTAATGAAAGACTGCATAATCTCCAAATAATGGAGTGGGGGTGACTTATAAAAAAGAATCCCAATATAGCTAAAAATAGGAGAAAAAAGAACACAGAACAGGTAGCACAAATAAACAGTGGGCTTAAATCCAAATATATCAGTAATTACTTTAAAAAGAAATGGACTCAATGGTCCAATTAAAAACGTTGTCAGGGGCACCTGGGTGGCTCAGCTGGTTAAGCATCCGACGTCTGCTCAGATCATGATCTTGTGACTCAGGAGTTCCAGCCCCTTATGGGGCGAGCGTGAGCCCCGCTTCTCTCTCTCTCTCGCTCTCTCTCCCTCGCTCTCTGCCCCTCATGGGATTCTGTCTCTCTCTCTCTGCCCCTCGCTCATTTGCGCCCTCTCAAAAATAAGTACATACATACATAAAAATTAAATAAAATTTAAAAAATAAAAAGGTTGTCAAATATTAGATGAAAAAACAAAAGTCAACTAAATTGTGTTTTTATACACAACAGATGTAGAATATAAGAATACAAAACTACTGGAAACAAATATTTTTTAAAAACCTGTATCATATATGCAGAGAATGGGGAACCAAGAGCCCATTTAGATGAGGTTATTGTAGTAGTTCCAGGTGAAGAAAACAATGGAGTAGGATGAAAAGTAAAAAACAGCTAACGATTTTAGGTATTTTTGGAGGAAGAACCCAAAAGACTTATTAATGGACTTAGCAAAGAGTGAGAATTTTGATTTGTAGGAAGAGGAGTGAGTGGTGAGGTTCCTCTTTGGAGCACATCATTCTCACATCCATGGTTTGCTTAAGCATCCATCTTTACAGCCCCCATGTGGTAGGAGCTATACTGTGTTCTCCAACAAAGATAATGAGGTATCAAAGTGAAACCATTTTCATCAAGACAAGACAGGTTGTAAATACTTTATAAAACAAGCAACTGTTTTTCTGACAATTTAAATGTAGTTATGAAACAACTGTGTTTGGGATTAAGTAAACGCATGCATGTGTAAAGGTATGACGATTTCAGTTTTGGTCTAAATCACTGATGGGTCGGCCTTAACATGTGCAAGACACCCTGTAGACATCCCTGCCTAACAATAACTAAAATTTCCTGTAGACCAAGTATTCACTGATAATGTACTGGAGAAGAAACTCAAATGTTGCCATTAGGGAGGCATGAATTTCAAGTGATCTCTGGCGCCTTAAAACATAAAACCCAAACTTGGTAACAGAAAGGGAATTCTTTCCCTTAATCTAAAACCAATAAACAAGATATATAAACTTACGGATTTAGGCAAAGACCATAATTTTAATCTCTACACAATGTGAAAAATACTGTATTTTCAAAGTTTGCAATTAAAACAGAACCAAATTCTATACCTGTAAAGAAATTTTACCACTGTTATCTTTTTCTATTAGGTTAACTTTTTATTTTTAAGAAATGAAAAAACAACAAAAATAAAACCATGACTCACATCATAAGTTAGTGAATCTGCTTCATTGGCCACTGTAAGTCCAGCCAATTCTCCAAGTCCCAGTTCACTTTCAAGGGCTTCATCTGCTCCCATGATGAAGGACTTCCCAGAAGAAGGAGGAAAGGTCAATGCTTCCACTGAAGGGGGAAGACAGAAGACACATAAAAAAACTTCTAAAGTGTAAACAGTCTCTTAAGGGCATGTCTATATTTGATTATTTTTAAACGCATTCAAACACAGTATAATTCAGTGAGCAGAAAATCCTCAAGAACTGGTTGCTTTTTCCGTATCTTAACCATAGGCAAAGGTATCTAATTTGAAAAGTACAACACAAGGGGCCTGTGGGTGGCTCAGTCGGTTAAGCGTCTGACTTTGGTTCAGATCATGATCTTGCTGTTTGTGGGTTCGAGCCCCGCATTGGGCTCTCTGCAGCCCCTGTAGATCCCACATTGGATCCTCTGGCTCCCTCTCTCCTCTCTCTCAAAAATAAACAAACATTAAAAAAAAGAAAGAGAAAAAAGAAAAGTACAACAGGAAACAAATCCAATAGACCATTGTCCCTTCTTTTTCACTATACAAAAAAATAATATGACTAAAGCAAAGTAGGCTTTCCTCGTTTGCTATTTCATGTTAATTACTCAAATTACTTCTATCAAATATTAAACATAAGTAACAAGTGATCTGAACACTCCTGGTCTCATTCAAAATAAAATTGCTTAATTCTATAACTCGGAAGAATACAGAAAATTTCAAACGAAAATGGTTATTACAACTGGGGTGCGTGGGTGGCTCAGTTAAGCGTCTGACTCTTGATTTCAGCTCAGGTCATGATCTCACAGTTCGTGAATTTGAGCCCCACATTAGGCTCCATGCTGACAGCACAGAGTCTGCTTGGGATTCTCTCTCTCCCTTTCTCTCTGCCTCTCCCCTGCTCATGGTGCATTCTCTCTCTCTCTCTCAAAATAAATCAACATTAAAAAAAAAAGAAAGAAGTAAAATAGTTACAACTATAAAATATGCCTATATGAGGCGAACTTAATGTTGGTGTTAGAACTCAGGACTGCGTCTGGAGAGAAGGGGAGACGTAGTAACTTGAAGCCCAAGCAGCCCTTCAAGACCCTGGTAATGTTCGGATTCTGACCGAGGGAGTGGTAACACAGCTGGGTTCACTTTGTGATAATTCACTGACCTGCTCCCTTACCACTTCTACAGTTTTCCACAGGTATAGTTCAGTTAAAAATGTCTGTTTCAAAGACATTTTCTTTTCACTATAAGTGGATTTTTATTTCAAAGACTTTTTTTAACGACGTGTCCGTTTGAACAGTTTCATTAGCCGCGAGCTGACGCCATATCTTCTTTGTAATAGATGACACTGAACATACCAATCCAATTCCTCCAATCACCATCATAGAAGAATCAGTTAAAAGCAAAATGCCAAAGTAAAACAGGAGTTTTACCTAATTTGGTCAATAGTAAATTGTTGATTTTTATAAATGCAATTATGCTGGCAAACTGTCAAAGATAGTCTTTGAGTAGTTTTCTAGAGGTGGTTACTTTACTAATAACAAACATTTATAAGTTGATAAGACGAATTTAACAGTTTAAACTCCGGCTGCTAAAAAATGTTTTGTTTCCTTAAGAAAAACAAGTCAATATATTAATTAGCATATGTAGAAAACTGGATTTAAAGGTGTTTTTCAGCTTTAAATTATGTAAGTTTAGATTCAATCATAAGTATTTGTTGAAGAAATGAAAGAATAGTTATGTCTTAAAAATAGTAGACATACGAGTTATGTCTTAAAACCCTTGTAAGAACAAAGGAGAACATAAATTAAGACCTTATGCAATTAAAACCACCATGCAATAAAGCAGCAATAATAAAAATGGGTTTTACCCAAACATACCACATATCCTCTGAGGGGTTCGAGCAGCTCTCACATTAACTACTGCAGGGTGGAGACTGTTTAGGTTAGAATAGCAATTTTCATGCCAAATTTCAATCAAATGACTCACAGGAGACTATGAGACTGGGTCTTCAGCCAGGTGTTTTGTTTGTTTTCATTTCTACTGTATCCAGACAACTTTGTTCAGGTGTGAAATAAAAAGGACTCTTAAAAACAAGACTAAGATTCATGGGATTTGAGCATACACTCTGTTTGGGCTAATTTAAACAATGCTCTAAAAATGGCCATGTAAAACCTTGAAACAAAGGCAGAGCTCCTTCCAGCACACTCCCTGGCTAAGCCAGCAGACCCGAGGGCCAGAGGGAGCGACCATGGGCAGAACTCTAAGACTCCTTACAAGTTGAGACGATAGGCCACATTTCTTCAGCTTTTACAAAATTATTTAACTGTGCCTCTTTACTATTTACAGTTAAATAATTACAATAAAACAATTAAAACAAAAATAAAGTGATAAACATTTATAGCACACACAGGCTATGGACACTTTTTCTGAAACTAAACTGGAGACCAAGAGGCATCATTCATGGGCAATTAAATACACGGTGTATTTCTTACATACTTCTTATATTTTTGAAAACCTTTCACTGAGGAAGAAAGCTTATAGGACCCATGTTAGAGATAGTAAGTTAGATATTCAATGCTTCAGTTTTAAGGTTCTTCAATATTTTTTCCCATGAAGGGCACTTTCTGTGGCTTATGTAATGCTTCTATACATTTGTCATTTAGTATATAGTACTTATTCTGTCTCTGTTATTAGAATTCTGCAAGATGAATCTCTGATAAAACTCTTTAGGAGTTACTAGAACAAAAGAAAAATGAACTTCTTATCTAGACTTGATCTTAGAATAACAAACTGATTAAAATTCTCACATGGATAGTGTCAAGTGAATGTATCTCCTAGAGGACAACAAACACACCTAATGAGGCCCATGACTTCACATCTTTAATTCAAAAGACGTCTCTATATCAAAGAAATTGTGTATTTAGAGTATAAAGGTGTAATGTACAAGTCTTTGTTACTTAATGTATGAGTAATAAATTCCAGGTATACTATGTATAAAATTAACTCTAATAAATAACTAACCATGTGATGGTCAAAAGTTTCATTTAAAAAGTACTCCAACCATGAAAATCTGTCCATCAAGGTTCTATCAGTTTATGTCTCTCTAAAATGTAACTGAATTTAAAACCCAAGAAAGAAAAACACTTATGATTTTTCTGTGGCTTTTTCTCTGTTTTATTCAATAAATAGTAATTTGAAGAAGCATATTCACTGCAAACAATTACAGTATTTAAATTCAGGCAATTTTAAAAAATAAATATTGAAAAATATTTATTAATCATTAAGGTTCCTTTTACATCATACTGGATTTTCAGCTAATGTAAATACATACTTTAAAATCAATTTCTAGGGGTGCCTGGGTGGCTCAGTCAGTTAAGCACCTGACTCTTGATTTCGGGTCAGGTCATGATCTCATGGTTCGTGGGTTCAAGCCCCCACATCACGCTTTGTGTTGACAGCATGCAGAGCCTGCTTGGAATTCTCTCTGCCCCTCCCCCCACTTGCACATACACTTTCTCTCTCTCTCTTTCTCTCTCAAAATAATAAACATTAAAAAAAAGTTTAGATCAATTTCTACATATAAGCATTTTATCTATTTATAAATAGATAAGTCAGAACTTATGTCTAGAAAACAGGCAGAATTGTATTTAAATATCGTAAGACGGTACTGTAAAAAACTGGGAACCTAAATGTCCAAAAGGGATACGGTGAAGTATCAAGTCTAAAATATAATGTGTAATCTCAAAATTATAATGATGAAAGTTGTTTTGGGGATTTATGTTACATAAATAAAACAAGATAGAATTATTCTATGTGGTGACTGTAACTTTGTTAAAAAAAATACACACAGTTAGACAAGGACTGAAAGGGAACAAAGAAACACAGTTGCAAGTGTGAGTAGACTTTCAGGTGTCCTTCCCCCCCCCCCCGCCCCCCGTTTTCACTTATCAATGACAAACTTTAAAGAAAACAGCTGAAAATATTTATGTGAATCTCGAAGTAAACATTTACTACCTATCATATGGACTTAATTTTCTTCTTGTTGCAGTAGGGTGAATAAAACAGCCTATACATACCAAATACACGGCTTCTAGGGAGGTGGACTAGAATCTGGAGTTGGACTTGCTGTTTATGCGCCCTTTTCAAGTCTAACAGATTGAAGGGGGAATCAAACCCCTTGAATGTAAGAAAGCCTACATTTGGGGAACACCATGTCGATCAAACATACGTAAAATAAAGTTATTTTCTTAGGAAAGTCCTTTCTAATAACTGAATTTAGATATGCATGTGTGTGTGTGTGTGTGTGTGTGTGTGTGTGTGTGTGTGTGTGTGTGTGTGTATGCGCGCACTCAGGAGTGTCATATACTTACCTTCGTCTGCCCTATTTATTTCGTGTTCTGGAAGCCTGGAGCTGGTGGGTCTGGAAGGTGAACCCACAGATGGCTGTAACGAGGGAAGTTCATCAACATCTCTCAAGTTAGCAAGCATATCTTGTAGTTTTGACCTATTGGGCCCTAGCCCAGAAATAGGGAGGAAGAGAACAAAAAAGAATGGAATTATCCAACTGTATCAAAATGGTGCCATAAACCTTATTCACATTTGCTTACATTCACCTTTAAAACTACCCTACTATATTAAAAAGTAATTACTTTCCAAGTTTTCAAATTATTTTAAAAGTTTATTTCTTGAGAAGAATTATGTTTTACATATATTTTTAAAATTAAGCTAATGGAATAATATCGCTATTTCAATAAAAAATCATGTTCATATGCAATTTGGACCATTAAAAATAATAGCATTCTTTTAATCCTTATATATTGCTCTAAATGACGACAGATACCAGGGATTGTGAAGCTACTGTGTACTGAGTTAAACGGCAACATTCCTTTTTGTCCATTTATGTGAAGTTGCATTCACTGCCTTACATCCTGAAGCTATGGTACCCGAGGTGAAGTCTCATACCCTACTGATTACTTACCTGAACTTTGATTCTTCATTCTCCCACATCCCTGTTTTGACTGTTTTATATAGGATAGAGGCTGAAACAGATCTTCGGTAGTTTTTCCTGTTACAAGTTTAATTAAGAATGGGAAAATCTTACCCATAGTCCATTATGGTTTTTTTTTTCCTATACCAGCAAAGAATACAACTATTTTTAAGCAATTTTAACTACTACCTAGAAATATATTTCAAGACCGTATGATTGGAGTACACGATTTGACTGGAAATATTTCTACTGGCCCATATCAATAGGAATCAAATTTTTCCAACAGTAAACGTTCAATTAAAAAGATATTTGTGGGGGTTTGTAAATTTCTGCTTCATACCAGGTCAAAGTTTTGCTTCAGTTCTGTTTTTACCATGTCTTCACTTGTTCCCAGATCACCATTTTATGAAAACAGTGTGAACTGATGATGATAAACAAAATGTGTGGAGCCTCACCCTGCAGTCCCTCTACCCTAAGATATTAAAATTTCTCCCCCTGTAGTCATTTTTCTTTGTCATACAAAAAAACTATGTGCTATATACCTGCATGCTGATCATAATCTCCAGATTCAGGAAAGCCAATAGCTTCCATTAGTAGGAATACGGTTCCAGTCAAATGGTGCCATTTTAGATCTCAAGTGCTAAATGCCAACTATAGCAATGTCTTGATATTTGACAAGAACTAAATAACCAGTATAATAGTAGGTGGATTCTACGTAAATCCTGGATACCCTTCCAAATGAGAGATTTTTTACATTTCAAAACATTATTGTAGCATAATGACTTAAAGAAATATCAACTTATGTCAACCTGAAAATTAAAATATTCTTTCTCATTTATGACATTTGCATTAAAATTTCAGTGTAACTGGTTTTGCCATGGCTCTGAAAAGCCCTAGTAAATCATGTCTCATTACTGTTCAAGTTCACATTTATTATCCATACATTTGGATAAAAAGTACAAAATGCTCTTAATGTTTTAATATTAATATTTCTCATTATAATTTAATTTATATTGAGAAGGCATCAAATAATAGTTTTTAGTTATGTAATCGTTACAAGTATAACATCAAAAATAGCCACTGACTTTTTAATCCATTCAAGTTAAATACTTGTAACTCCTAGCATATTTTAAATAAAGATTTGAATTGTTTATCAATAACAACTACGCTTTTTCCAACTTTTAAATACATGTTTCACTAAACTGGATTTTAATCCCACTTTACACTACTTTAATATCCCAAAGGATGCAATTCCTTTTGCCATAAAAGGGAGACCCATGTGCATATGGTCAACGGGAGTGGAAGCACAGGAGGTAGTTTAGCTTTGCTGTCCTAAAAAGGTGTTTTAGATGGTTTTCAGGGATGCTTGAAAGCTTCTTCAAGATTTCTACTTTACATACTTAATTAGATCTACTGCTAAACCTAATAATTTGCATAATTATGTATGTATATATATATGGTTATATATGGTTCACAGGGCTAGCAATTTCATTTTAGCTTCCAGTTCTTATGTGGCAGACATCTTATTAAAAAGAAAAAAGCTAATTGGCAATATTATTATAAATGAAATTGGCCAAAATTCTTAAATTAGAAAATAAATACTTTTAAAAGTTGTGTATTTGACTCTCTGCCCTGTATAGCATATAGTAGTGAGAGCAAATGAACTGTGTGTTATGAACACACAATATTCAGGGGTAGAAATTAACTTTCTGTCTCCAAGGTCTAAAATTATATGCAGTAATTTTGGTGGATTGCCAGAGGGTCAAACTAAATGAGATTTAAAACTGTCAACAGTGAAAAATCATTGTGGTAATTAAGCACATATACTTTAAAAATGAAATTATCACTATGTTTTGAATATATAGTTCCATATTCTCACAAGGCTCTAGATTTATTATTGGGATATATTATGATTCCATAATCAGAAGCATGGTTGTTTTTATTTTTTTAAGGTCACAATCAAATAACTAACCACTTAATTTCAACCCCTGAGAGCAGATGAAAACGAAAGAGACCAGGAGCAGAAAAGAAAAAGAGTAAGTGGTTTTAGGAAAACATTGGGGAAAAAAATTGGGGGATATAAAAAAAGGAAAGATTTATGGTTTACAGATACAATGTTTTCCACTTACTCTTCACCCCCTTTTTCCCCTTTCTCTCCTTTTTGTATTGTTCCTTGAGTTTGGTAATTACTCCCTGGTCCACATTCCAGGCTTCAGGCATGAGACACTGGTCTTCCTTTTCTAAATAGAGTAAAACAAATGAAATAGCCTTTTTAAATTAAATATTGAACACTATAAGTCAATTCACTGTTGTGTCACTGAATGACAACAACCATTTTCTTCAATGTAACACTAATTTTAAAGTTATTGCTTATAAGTCATACAAAATGTAATATCTAAGAAACGACAATTCAATTTCCTAGGTAATAATATTAAATTTCTCTTGAAAGAAACAGAAAAAAACACTAGAAGATTTGAGTGACTTTTATTAAATTAAGCCCCACAACTCTATAATGAGAAGCCCTCATTTTCATTCCATTTTCTGAATTCAGTTATGACTGACTCACAAAAAAAACACTTATTAATTTATGTAATGAGAGAAGATTATTATTAAGAGATTATACAAAACAGTCTTCAATGATCTTTTCATTTCAAAAATTTTATATTTTTGGCATGTGTTCATCAACTAATCATTTTTTTTACAGGCCTTATAAACAGCACTTTGTAAACTTATCAATCAACCTTCATTCAAAATTTAAAGCAATTTAAGTGATTTGTTAGCCTATAAGTTCTTAAACAGGAAACTGAGCTTCTAGCAGATAAGAAATTCAATCATTAATTTTCACTATTTCAAGAGAAGAAAATTTAAGGAGTAAATATGTTACATATTTTATACTTAGTATAAATTTATATACTATATAACATTATGTGTTAGCTCAGAACTCTTGCTTGAACTCAAGACTCATATCCAACTGCCCACTCTACATTTCCATGAGAAATTCTAAAAGATATCTCCAACTAAACATATAAAATCAAATTCCCCCCTTTTCCAAATCCAATGTTTCATCCTGCCATTTGCTCAGACCAAAAACTCCCTTTCTTTCACACCTCACATCAAATATTTCAGGAAATACTGTTTTTTCTACCTTCCAAACACATCTAGAATCTAGCTACTTAGCACATACACTACTTTTCTAATCACTCTGTCTCTTGCTAGAATTACTACAATAATTGCCCCCTTTCCCCTAACATCAAGATTATTACCAACAATGGCTACTATAGGTAGTCTTTCTCAATACAGCAGCCAGAAGGATGCTTTAAAAGTCAGACCATGTCACCCTTCTGCTCAAATTCCCCTGTAGTTCCCCATCTCACCAGTGGTCTATGGCCCTACACGATTTGATCATTTGTTACCATATTCCCCTTAGAATCACTCTGCTTCAGCCATTCTGGTGTCCCAGAATTCCTCAAGCATATGAGGGCTACTGCTATCCTGGGGCATTTGCTGTAGCTTTTTTTTTTTTCCTGAATATTCCTCCCCTAGATATCTTACTGTCAACCCATCAATCCACTTCAAGTCTTTTGTCCAGATGTTACCCCTCAATGGGGCCTACCCCATTACAATTTTAAATTGTAATCTGTCTCCTCCAGGCCACCCTGAGCCCAGCACTCCCTATCTCCTTTACTCTGTTCTACTTTTTCTATTTCCCACAACATTTATCACCTTCTGACATGCTCTATCATTTATGTTTATTGCTTACTGGCTATATTCCCTTAGCAGACTATATGGACCACAAGGGTAAGGATCTTCACCAAATGACTTGGCACATAGAAGGCACTTTATCAATATTTGTTAGATGACTGGAAAAAATCTAAATGAATCAGAACAAACAGGAATCTATTTTTAAGAAGTTTAAATTTCAATCTACAGTTTTAAAAACTTTATTGGGCCTCTGAATATACTAAACACAATAAATTTTAAAATTCTCAACATTTTTATAGCTCTAACTATAATCTATCAATAATAAAAATACTCTATTTTTCCAGAAAGATCTAACAATTAAAAATGTTAATATTTTGGGGCGCCTGGGTGGCTCAGTCGGTTGGGCATCCGACTTCGGCTCAGGTCATGATCTCACGGTTCGTGGGTTTGAGCCCCGCATCAGGCTCTGTGCTGACAACTCAGAGCCTGGAGCCTGTTTCACATTCTGTGTCTCCCTCTCTATCTGCCCCTCCCCCACTCCAGCTCTGTCTCCCTCTGTCTCAAAAAAAAATTTTTTAAAATGTTAATATTTCATCAATCAGCTCTTAGTAATAAATGAAACTGGGTAGCTTTTGGATCCTAGAGTGTCTTCCATTTTTTTTTAATTAAAAGTTAAACCTTATTGTTATCTTCACTAGACTCACAACAATGGTAATGAAAGGTCACAGAAGATGTGTGGTGAAATCTGTTACTTGCCAGAAACTAACAAGATTCTTTTTTTTTTTTAATGTATGAAATTTATTGTCAAATTGGTTTCCATACAATTGGTTTCTATGCCTTGTACAAACTGATGAAATCTGCCTAGAATGAGTAACTACAATTTTTTAAATCTGTACTTCTTTTTGCACAGAAGATGCCAGAGATAAGTCTCTAAAACCCTCTATTACATTCTCATACTCAATTTCTACAAAATCTAGATTTACAAGTTCTACTATCTAGGCAGAAAACACAGAACAGTCTGTATACGGATTCAAATTATTTTCATGGATATTGCTTATATTTTAAAAAAAAAATAAGATAACCAATACAACTTTCTTTAAACAGACACACACGTGCACACACACACACACGCACACACACTGATATATACATCGGATAAAAGGTGACAATAGTAAAAAGTTCATAGGATGTTCAACATTTCGACATTATGAGAAATTTACAGTGTTCTTCAAGATGTTGCCCTGCTGGTAAAATACTGGTTTCTTTTACTTAACGTCTCTGGTGGGATCCATATGCTTCCTTACCCCATTCTGTTCCATCGCCTGCACTTCTAGACTCACTGTCTCCTTCCTCTGATGTAACCAAGAAGTCAAACTCCTTTAGGGCTTCTTTTGTATCTCGATCTTCACTGCTATCAGGCAATGCTTTTTTCCTAACAATCTAACGAAAAAACATGCTAAATTAAAATTTTAGGATATATTATGGAATTTATTTTTTTTAACATTTATTTATTTTTGAGACAGAGAGAAACAGAGCATGAACGAGGGAGGGTCAGAGAGAGGGAGACACAGAATCTGAAACAGGCTCCAGGCTCTGAGCTGTCAGCACAGAGCCCGACGCGGGGCTTGAACTCACTGACTGCGAGATCATGACCTGAGCCGAAGTCAACCACTTAACCGACTGAGCCACCGAGGTGCCCCTGGAATTAATTTAAATAAAGAAAAACAGTATCCCTTTCAAATCGAATGAGAAAACCCAACTATTGGTTTCTTCAGAAAGTAGATCTTTGTTATGTTAAATAGCTGTAATACCTAACCAAATCAATGGAAAACGGGTCATTTTGAAAAGATACACATTACACATTTTAAAGTAACCATTTAAACTTTGTTCAATGATGGCTTGTTTTAAATAAACGAATGAAATCAGATATTGAAAACATTGTTATAGTCGATGAAAAATGTCCCTGACATACTACAGTACTAGGAGAACCACAACCATCTCTTACATTTCTTGGATGCAGCCTGTATAACGTGTAGACATTCTATTCTAACCAAAATGAGAAACATTTCACACAACAGTGCAAAGGTTTTACAGAATATAACCATGATAAAGGTTAGCTCTACTACATCATTCCCTTAAAAATCTAAAATCCCAAAATGCATGCCTTAAGACTTAGAAAGTATTCGGTTAGAGGGGGAAAAAAGGTTCCCATTACTATTTCTACTGTTCCAACCTGGCATCAGTTTTCTCCAATAACTCTACATATTTAAACTTTTTCTAAAACCTTGATCTTTCAGAGTGTGACTTAACTTAGATTTACTAGAAAATCTGGCAAGGGCTGTTATGTCTCATTCTATCTATTTAGGAATGTCTCTGGAATCACAAATCCAGTTGAAGGATTAAAATTTAGGCTTAAGGCATGCAGCGGTAATTTTTGAGATCTATATGCTGATACTCGTTATGAATCATTTTCTTTTTAGTCACCTGCACCACTAAGAGCCCAAAGAAATTAGGATGACTGGTTTGCAGTTTCTTTTGCTACAATGGACTCAGTATCTCAACTTCTCCAGACCTCAGCTTCTTCATTTCATGCAAAATGGAAATAGCATGAGCTGATCAAACTGTATCAGTGGGTTACTGTGAGTGGTTTAAAATTTTAAGGTTCAACAGACTCATCAATAGGACAGACTAGAGTCTAGAAACAGACTCTAAGAGATAACAAATACTTGACTTGTATTACCCTGTTCTCCTGCTCATTCCTGGTATCAGTTACCAATCATAGTGCTTTTCATCTAAGATCAGATACAGTCTCAAAAATCCTTCTCAGTGCAGCACTCCAGGAAGCCACTATCAGAAGAAGAAAGCTGGTGCAATGAATGAAACCTTATCTGCCTTAACTGTCCTGGTGTGTGTGTGTGTGTGTGTGTGTGTAAACTGAATAGGAGAAATCAAGGATTCTTTAATGCTGCTAGAATAACTGGTTTAACTATTCAGAATATTTCCCTAAAATCAAGACATACTTTTATGTTTACAGCATATTCCAATCTCCCATCTATGAATCTATTAAACAAACAAAAAAAGCAAGACCAGTTTGACATACTGTGGTATAGAAAACCCATGCTGAAGGTGAATTCTTTTGTAACCACATGCCAATAATTTGTTCTAATTTTCCCTGGGTGGCCAGACCAAGGTCAAAAAGTATCTCTCAAGAGTTATGCCAAGAGAAGATGCTAACCTTCATTGCTCCACAAACACACTGCCTAATCCCTCTTCTTTTACCCTAGAGGCTTGATCCCTCTCTTTCCTTGACCCTGATGGGACACCAGATATAAATTAGATAGGCCATCACCAACATCTTGTAGATAGAAAATTCTTGTTCTCGATGCTTAACAAAAAGGGCAGAGAAAATACAGACTTACATTGAAAGTCTGAATGTATTTTCAACATTCTTATTACTAAATATGGTATTAAGTCACAAAATTAACTCCTAATCTGTTCTAGGTTTCATCTCCTCCACATAACCTTATGAATGAAAATATGGCAACCTGCAGATCACTGTCTATCAAGTCTCCACAACCTAAATAAATTAAAACTCCTGTCGGTTTTTTTTTTGTTGTTCTTATTTTTTTTTAATGTTTATTTATTTTTGAGAGGGAGAGAAACAGAGTGTGAGCGGGGGAGGGGCAGAGAGAGAGGGAGACACAGAATCGGAAGCAGGCTTCAGGCTCTGCACTGTCAACACAGAGCCCGACGAGGGGCTCGAACTCACAAACTGCGAGATCATGACCTGAGCCGAAGTCGGATGCTCAACCAAATGAGCCACCCAGGCACCCCAAAACTCCTGTGTTTTTAATGGTTAGGCATAGAAGAAAAGTATGGTTACCAACAAAGAGTAGGATTAGTAAATGGGAAGGGGTGGGGTTTGTTGTAATAAGCACATATTACTTTTCCTTACATCTAAGGTTCCACTCCACTCTTACCTTCAGTGAGTTTACAAATCAGCTTAAGAAATTAAGGCAGATACAAAAAAGTTAGGAGTTGTACAGGGTGCCACAAAGATTAGAAAAAGGGATAGAAGGTCCCTTTTCAAATCATTAGAAGAAATATAACATAAATAGGGACAAGACTGTGACTAACACAACAGTTAATGATTCTTAATCCCATTACTTTTCTTCCTAAGTATCTGAATGTGGAGACTAAATCTTGCTGGTGAAGTTACCCTTCAAAATTTTAAAGATAATCACTTTATATATACATGTATAATTTCAAGATCATTATTACACATAACTAATGGTACTATGATAAGAATGAAGACCATGATGGTAAAGAAAAATAAGATGAAGAGGTTGAGGAAGAAGAAGGAAAGAGGAGGAAATGATCCAGAATGTAACTCAAAGAACAATCAAACTGTAATAGAGGGTAAAGAGCAAGATAAGAGAACACAGCAGTTTTTTGAAGATACCACAATACTATTTTATAGCCTACACACAAATAAAAGTTACTAATGGCTTTGTTCCTATATTTTCGTAGTTGAATCTATTAAACGATTTTGATTAAAGAAGTAACAGTTTAAAAACCTGTTTGTTCACGAAACATTTTAATAGAATAATTTTCAGCCATTCTCTATATAGCTTCATGATACGTTTTCTAAGTCATGCTTATTCATTGCTACATAGAGTTAGACTTTGAAAGTCCTTTTGGTATGTGGCTATTAACCTGCAGCCATGAAAATGAGTGTTCAGTATCCTAAAAATTAGCAAAGCTTTACAAAGAAATTATTTGTTTAGAGATATTTTTTCCTGAAAAGCTAAAAGGATTTTTGAATCCAGTGCTTAAGTGGGGTTAAGTATTTTATATTAGCTGTGCCTTCACTGCTTGGTCACAGAATTGCTACAATCTGCACTAACTGGAAGATAGGAGATCTTTATGAATTTGATTACTTAAAAATTCTTGAAACCAGTTTATGGTTAGGAATTTCTAGGAAGACCATACTTAATACTTTGAATAATCAACTTACAGATTTTCTTAATATTTAAATCAATATAATGGCTAACAAATAATGTAAAGCATCATAATCAGCGATCATTTACCACTGAGTTACGAATAAAGTATTTTGATGGGAAAATATGATCTCAATGCAATCAGCCCATAAAAATCACAAGGCAGTAGAAAATTTCCAAATGACTAGGACAGAGAAAAGGGATCATACAAGTTTAGGCATTTTCTTTTCATATAGGAAATTAAAACACATGCTATTACTACGTATTTGCATACGAAAAATTGGGGGTGACTACTTGAAGTTCAAATAATGCCCATGACAAGCCTGTACCAGCAGAATGCTACTGAACAGTGGCTCAGGGAAATAAGAATCTGGAAGTAATAATTTGAGAGTCTCTGATGGAAGCAAACAGCATCAAGAACAGAGGAGTTACACCCAGAAAGCGTATACATCATTTTCATATACAACATCTCATTTATTCCTCACAAAATCCTCTGAGGATAAGATGGGTATTATGACCTCTGTTTTACAAAGTATAAAACTAAGCCTGAAGGATAAGAAGCACAGGTAACTAGTAACAGAAATGGAACTTAACCCCAAGGCTTTCAATTCTAGGTCCAGTCAGCTTCCCTACCTTGCTTTCTACCTTACTCTTCTTAAATACACATGGAAGAGGAAATGTAAACATTTTTCTAAACAAAGCATGACCTCATCTATTATTTAAAAGAGGGGAAGGATGGGAAGAAGAAGAGAGAGAAGAGAGGAGGAGGAGGAAAAAGAAGGGAGGAAAAAAGAAGAGAGGGAAAATAACAAGAGGGGCTGAAGGTGACAGAACGGAGAAGGGAAGAGAAGGGAGAAGAAGCAAGAGACACTTCTTATTCCAGGAAACTACCATGGGAAAGTCAATAAATTTATGAAGATCTAAACAAAACTGCAGAATAACTTTAAATCTGTTTGAAGAAATCTAATGGAAGAGTTCTGAGAGTCTATAACATTTGTCTACCAAAGCAACCCGGGCAAAAGTCACAAAAACCTCATCAATTAGAGGTGATGCCAGTCGCCATCAGGCACCATAATGGGTCTGTCAGTTCTATTGTCTTATAGCACCAATAACGCTGCATTGGTATAACACACACATTTTTACCACATTCACCAGCTCTGCAGAAATACTGAAATGTTTAATGAGCTAACCAGTCAAAGAGTAAGGACCTTTCAAGATTTTTTTTTTTTATATTTTAAGTAATCTCTCCACCCAACATGGGGCTCAGACTCACAACCCTGAGATCAAGAGTCACATGTACTACTAACTGAGCCAGCCAGGTGCCCCAAAGAGTGAGGACCTTTAAGAGAAAGCTGCCATCCTAAAAATATTCTTGAATTTTAACTCAATACTAAAACCTCTTAGATTAAATGTCCCCAAATTCACACACACAAAAAAAGTTAAGAGTTTAGGTTGAAGAACACAGATTATTTTTAAAGTACACATAATGATCCCTAAAAATATTAATATCTGAGTAACCAACTCACCGTTGAAGTATCAATGATGCTTTTTTCTCTTCCATCAATGTCATCATCTTCATCTTCATCACTGAAATCTGCAGCTGCACTTTCAAGGAATTTGAAATTATCCAGCACGGAGGCAGAATCTGTTAACTCGGATTTTCTGGTTTAAAACATGTGCATCTTGCTCAGTTCATTTTTTAAACTTAACATAAGAATTAATCCATGATATGCTGCATTAACTTGTCTATATTATAACTATGACCCCTCAAATCATGTTATGAACAACACTGATTCTTATCCATTACATTTCCATGGATTTTAATTGGAAAAGCACTATAGGAAGTGGTTACTCTTAAAGTACTTTACAATCATAACTATTCAGACTAATGGCCCCTCCTGATTCAGTATTCTTTTGATCCTTAAGTCAAACTTAATGTATTTCTTTTTAAAAATATTTTCTTTTTAAACATTTAAAAATATTTTCTATTTTTCTCTGTTCTTTTACTCTCTGCAACTCTTCCTCCAACAATATAAATTTCTATAACTAAAAAAATAACTAGTAGGTCAATTTTCTCTGATGCAATCTTACATTTCTGCTGAACAGCTAAGGAGCTGAAAAAAGTAAATGTGCACATGAAATAACTTATTAGTCAAACTAATATTACTACAAAACTTGATCGTGTTAATGAATAAACCATTCATTTTCAAAATGACTGACTTTTCAAACATATACAATTTTAATTTAGTCCCTCGAAATAAATCTAGTAAATAATTTCCTAATTGCCAGAATAGAATGATTTCTCTCCAGTTCATTAGGAAATGTTTTAGATAAAAGGCATTTTCTTAAAAAAAAAAAAAAAAAAAAAATTAACCACAACTATGGACAAAATTTTCAAAACAGATACCTCTCAAATTTCAAATCTGTTGAGAGCTATGTTTTTGGTTTTTTTTCCACCCTATTCTCTATCCCTACATAAATCAGACAGATTCAGAATAATACCCTTTTCAGTTTCAAAACACAGGTCAAGGACAAAACACAAGACAATTAGAGTGGTCTTTTCTGAACATCTTTACAATGACTTACAATAACCCTTTAGGTAAAACTATAATCAGGAATAAGGCCTGCATTGTTTGTATCTACACAAAGAAACAATCTACTCTTACATTTATAAAAACAAGTTAATGTAGTCTTAGTTATTACTGAATACATTTAAGAAGGCTCCAATGACATTTGTTTAGAGAACTTATAAGTCCTATTTTTGAGCCTTTACCCATATCCCATAATTTTAACGTTCCAACTAACAGAAACGATGTTCCTACTAGAAAATGTATAGAGTTCAATTTAAACCATTCTTATGGCTTTAACATGCATTAAAATGAAGTAACATAATATTTAGACTTTCATAGAATCTTTGGCTTTTTATTTAAGAATCATGCCAACATTTTGTTCAATAAAGAATCTCCTTATTTAACTGTTCATGTTCATTTTAAATAAAATTACATGTAATTGTATGACATATGATCCAAAATGCAAAACAAAATATTTCAAATAGCTATTGAATTTCTCACACTGATTCTATCAATTAAAAACATAAACTTAAAATAGATAATTTTCAAAAGAAAGAGGGGTTACAGTATTATTAAATACACAAACATGGTTAAAAGTTTTACTTCTAAAAAATTTGAGGAATTTATAGGAGTTCTAGGTCACCAGGAATGAAATTTCATTTTTACAGATTTGAACTGAATTTTGAAAGATGATCTTTTGTGAAGTTCTAACAGTAAGTGACTGAGCTTCAAGATATTAAAATCTGTATTAAATCTATAAATTTCAAGCAAATAAAAATATCTTAAACAAAAAATATTATAATAATCACAAATAACTCTAGTCCCTATAGGTTATCTTCTACCAAATGAAATTTCCATTTTTTAATTAAACTTTATAAAAAAATTATTCCTGTAACAGTATCTAAAATTGCAAGTATCACAAGTGTCACCCATAAACCAAAATTATTTAGTAACCCAGACAAAATACTCACCCAATCATTGCTGTCTCTTTAACTTCAGCCTCTGTGCCATTTATAACTGAGTCCTGATTTCTGTCATCTTCCCTGTCCGTGACGTCACTTGAAAAGCCCAAGAGAGCTCGTACTCGTTTAGATTTCACATCTAGAATAGTATCCGTGTAACCCACCTCCTGTAGATACCTGTGTGCGAAGAGGATCCTTACAATCCAGTCATTTTGGAATCAGTATTCTATAACTTAACATGTAAATAAAAGTATTTCTTTAAATCCATTGCCTGCAGAAGACTTAACAGTACAGTACTATGCTGGTAAGACTGGCTAATAAATAATCTTCCAGCTGCCAGATGGAGATGTCTCTTGCAGTACCAGCCTCTACGGTCACTGAAAAAAATCAAAGAACTATACAATACACTATTCATTACATTTATCATAAGAAGAAGCTGTTCCTTAATATACCTAATAGCACATTCTTTCTTCTAGGCAGGATTGGAGCAAACTCACTCTCAGATCCTTAATAAATTACTATTTTATAACAGTAATTATTATAACCAGTACTCTTTTTACATTTCTGCTATGAAGTGTTTTTGGATCAACTGTCTGAGAGCTAGAGAGAATATTTCTAGCATATCTGCTTTCCTCCAAGACATACAAGAAGAGTACATTCCAAAGAGTCATTTCTACAGAAAGGAAGCTTTTATCCTAAGCCAACTCTAAAGTAAAAATAGCCCACAATTCAATTGTGGATGTGGGATGCGTGTGTGCACGTGGGCGTGTGTGATACTGAGAGCCAGCGGCACAGAAAAAATAGGTTTGTACTGAGAGCTAGACCTGGTTCTAAAGCCCATTTCTGCCACTTTCTTCCTGTGTAACTTTAATTCTCCTGAACTTCAGCTTTCTTCCCTCCTAAGAGTGACACATCTAATACATTGGGTGGCATACAGAAGGCATTCGTTATCCTTTAACAGCAAAGATCAATCAAAAAAGACCAAAAACGGTAGCAGCAAAAACATGAAAAAGGCAAACGTCATGCCAAAATACTGTCATTAACAAATGTGACAGACAAATATTAGGCATGAACCTATAAGTAAGCATCAAGTCTATGAAATGAAAGAGAAAACAAAGGTGGACAAGATAATTAGTTTCAGGTCAGTTTATTTCAAGATCATGTATTAACAGATTACAGCTCAAAGAGATATTTCACAAAGATGTGTGACTGAAATGGAGTAAGTGTATCTTACCAAATCAAGACACTCATTTTTCAATACTATCCAATATTTATAGAAAGGTTTTGATGAGGGGCACTCAGGTGGCTCAGTAGGTTAAGCGTCTGACTCTCGGTGTCAGTTCAGGCAATGATCTCACGGTTAGTGAGATCAAGCCCCGCATCAGGCTCCATGTTGGCGGCACAGAGCCTGCTTGGGATTCTGTCTCTCCCTCCCTTTCTGCTCTTTTCCTGTATGTGCACGTGCACACTCTTGCTCTCTCTTTTAAAATAAAATAAACTAGGGGCGCCTGGGTGGTGCAGTCGGTTAAGCGTCCGACTTCAGCCAGGTCACGACCTCGCGGTCCGTGGGTTCGAGCCCCGCGTCGGGCTCTGGGCTGATGGCTCAGAGCCTGGAGCCTGTTTCTGATTCTGTGTCTCCCTCTCTCTCTGCCCCTCCCCCATTCATGCTCTGTCTCTCTCTGTCCCAAAAATAAATAAACGTTGAAAAAATAAACAAAATAAAATAAAATAAACTTAAAAAAAAAAAGGTTTTGATTAAAATCTGAATAAATGTTTAACTTTCCTGAATTTAATTAGTTGTTCTTACAAACCAATACAAAGGTGTTATATTTTTCTGTTTTTAACATTTGATACATACCTATCTTTGTCAACAAAATCACATTACAAGTAACTGTTTTAAAAACTGCTCTTTCCATAGGTAAATTGGCTTTACTAAAGAAAACCTCTTTATTCATTGATAGAATGTCACCTTTTCTTTGAGGGGGCAGATTGTGAATCTTTTAAAAGTTTTTGAAAATTCTCTCTCAGATTGCTCACTATGATAACCACTTCTCATTTAAAAAATCATCACTTTAAGAACACTCATTTATAAAAAGAAAAATTCATAATCATATTTAAGACCAAAGTGAGGGCACCAGTGAAAACCACTTATTAAATATTAGTGAATTCTCATTTTCTTTAACTTTGAATAGATAACAAATACATAAAAGGACACATTTTAATATTCTCCCTGCCATTAGTCAAAAGGAATGGCTGGCACAAATCCACTCTGGAAACCATAGATGTAGACTATTCACAGGAAACCCCAAAATCCAAAACAGGTAGTAAATTTCATTTTACTCAAGCACAAATTAGAATACCAATTTCAAATGTGATATGCAAAAACCAGGCAGTGAGCTGGTAAAGTGGGTTATAGCCTACCACCTGACATCTGAACCTCATTCCAGCTTTGTTTCCTCTTTATAGTCTCAAAACACATTTTATAGGAGAAAGTACATGTTAGTGCAATATCTGCAAATTGGGAAAATTAAAGAAGTTCTTCAATTTATTTAAAATAGAAAGTTTAAAAAACATAACCCAAAATTTTACATCTTAATATTGATTAGACTTCTATTAGGACACACGTATATTCATGTACAAAAGATGCAAAAATAACTTTAGGAATACAGAATTCTTTAAAATGTAAACATAAGCATATATTAAAATTTAGAAGCTTAAAATTAATCTCTGAGGGATGCCTGGGTGGCTCACTCGGTTAAGCATCCAACTCGATTTTGGCTCAGGTCATGATCTCACGGTTTGTGGAATTAAGCCCCAGGTCAGGCTCTGCTCCCAGTGTGGAGCCTGCTTGGGATTCTCCCTCTCTCTCTGCCCCTCCCCAACCCCCCTCAAAATAAATAAATAAACACGTATTAGATATACTCTTTGATAAAGCTAAAATTATAAAATAAAAGAATTTATTCTTGGTAATTCTTGTTAATATTTAATAAAAAATGAATTCTACCACAGGGGGAAAATGTGTAATATGAAAAAGGAACAGTAATTCAATTAAGTTTTTTCATACCAGCAGTCTAACAATAAAAGAGATAATATTATTGTACTGAGTTGCAAATGCAAAAAAAATATATATGTATATATCTATATATATCTATATATAGATATATCTATAGATACATATATAGATATATAGATATATATACGTGTACCCTGATGAAATATACTTCTCTTTGTTTAACCACAGGATACTTACTGTCTGAGTAGTTGTCGACCTTGTTTCCACATTAACTGGCTGTTTTGTTGTGGCTGTACCTCTGTTTCATTACCTTCATCTGGAAAACATTAAATCATAATAAAAATGCCTTGCTTTGTACATTAGAGAGTATCTCAATTCATAAAATATGTCCAATAAAAATTTATTAGATCAGAATATGCAAAACTACCCTGTAAGGTATGTTTTAGGACAATGTAAATTCTGTTTTTTAAATCTAATTTCCATAACAAAATATAAATTCATTATAGCTACTAGATTCCCCTGAGAGTAGCAGAACTAAAATAACGACATTTTCCCAATCTCTAGTAGCCTAAGAATTTTCCTCCAGGACAAAGACTGACACAAATCAAGTCATACAATAGGAGCCCAATGAAAGTATTACGGAGCACCACATCAGAACTAGAACAAAGTACTCAGGAATGATGACCGAAAAGCCAGTCTGGTAAAGAGTAGATATAGGTAAGAAATAATTTCAATCCACATCTATTTCCTTCACTAGTTATTAAGTAAAAACCTCAAGTATTCTTTTGAAGACATTCCTTGAATGAAAACCACCTAAGCCCTGTAAAGCTTTAATTCATCATTTGGTAGACGCTGAACCCTTTTAAGATAGTAAAATGAAAAGAGCCCTCTCTGTGATAAATCTGGACTACAGAATTTCCAAACTATACTCTGACTCAACTTTAAAAATACAAAAAAAAAAAAAAATTCACACTTTTCATCAACCCTTGATCAAACTGCAAGAAACTGTGATCTCTTACAGGGTTTTATTCAAGTGGAGATATAAGAGAGATTGGGAAAATTTGTTTTAGGATTTTCATGTTAAGCATTTACTATGTTCCAGATGCTATGTTAAAAACACATGTTATCTTTTTTAATCTTTACAACCCCAAATCCCCATTTTAAAGATGAGCAAGATGAGTTTTACAAGTTAACTGTAAGATTCCCAAGTTAGAAACACAGTTGTAAGGTGCTGAAATGACACGTGACTCCAGAGTTCTGTTTCCCTCTACATGCTCTCACTACAGTGAGAAGAAATTAAAGAAATAAGTAAATGAGAATTTGGTCTTCCATTTTCATTTTTCTCCTAAAATAGTTAGGCCAAGCTCTGTGATATACCAAAGAAATAGCAGTACAGTGGGGGGTGGGAGGGATTAAGATACCTTAAAAAGATAAGAGTACTTTGGGATAGGATGACTTCAGAGGGTATACTTTAAAAAAAAAAAAAAAAAGAGGGCAAAATGATGTCCCAATATTAAGGAAAAACAACACATCTGCTTCCATTGACTCACAAATTCAGGAACTATGGTTCACAAATGGTTCCACAAATTCAGGAATACACTATGGTATGTTCTAAATATATCCCCTTTTTAAGTGAAGTAAGTAACCTATACCTGCCAAGTGAGAACATGTGCATTGGCATTTCAAAAGACTAAAAATTTCAGATGTGAAAGAACTTTTGAGATCATTTAATTTCCCATCAGTAATGGCCCGAATTCTTTCTATACTATCCTCAGATATACTCAACTGTCTTTGCCTACTTTGGCAGCTCATGATGTTATTACCAAAGTGTGACACATGCACTCATTGGAATACTACTCAACAAGGAATGAACACACCAACACGAATGAATCTCAAATGCATTGTGCTAAGTGAGAAAAGCTAGAATCAAAAGGCTATATTTATTCTGTATGATCCTGGAATTCATATGAGTTTCTGGAAAAGGCAAAACTACAGGAACATAAAACAGATTAGAGGCTGCTCAGGGATTAGAGTGGGGAAGAAGGGTAGTAGGAACAAGACCATATATGTTTGTGAAAACACTAAAAAAGGCAAATTTTGCTTATGTAAATTATATCTTAATAAAAAATAAATTAAGCCAAATCAAATAAGAATGCATCTTCACCCTCTTTAAAAAAAAAAAGTATATTTGTATACTGATATAAAATTTGACTCCCTGGGTAACGTATTTTTTTTTAAAGTCTTGGATTAAAATAAAACTTCTGTACATGTGAACCTAATTTTTCCCACCGTTCTTTATCCAAGTTAAAACTCACAGTTCTCTCAATCAACTATCAGATTCACTCTTACCTTACCAAGTTTAAAAAAAATGACATCAAAAAAAGTGAGGATTTTATCTAAAGTGGTAAGAGTTGAATTGCTTGGTAATATTAAAAGTACTTGAGTCGTACTTCCAGTGCAGTTGGAGAAGAGGGACCCAATTTACCCTCCTGCTTGTAACAAGTACAAAACAAAATAGATGAAATCATGGTTAAGACACTGGACATCAGGCAACAGAGGAAGATGATCCCTGAGAGAAGAGAAGCACGGTGAGCCCTGTGATTATTCCCGCTGCCTGGACAGCGTTTCTAGATCACAGCATAGGGAGGGAGAACAAAAAACAGTATCTGAAGAAATGATGGGTGAAAAGTTCCAAGTTTCATGAAAACTATAAACCCACAGATCCAAGAAACTCCACAAATCCCAAGCACAGAAATATAATGGGGGGGGGGGGGGGGAGAGAACCTGGGAACTATACCATAGCACATCATAATGAAATTGCTTAAAACCAATGATCAAATGAAAACTCTTCAAAGCAGCCAGAGAAAAAGGTCACATTCTACATACAGAGGAATAAAGGTAAGTTTGATAGAAGGTATCTCATCAGAAACAATGCAAGCAAGCAAAATAAAGATGTTTCAGACACACAAAGGCTGGAAGAAGTCATCGGCAACAGCCCATACTACAGGATACATAAAAGCCCTTGAGGCAGATGGAATATGATGCCAGAAAATATGGATCCCCACAAAGGAATGAGGAGCACTAGAAATGTATACTTTTTGTATTATTTAAAAATCCCTTTAAAAGAGAATTGATTGTTTCAACAAATAATGAATGTAGTGTGTGACTTATAATATAATACAAGAAAATATGTGAGAACTACCAAAGAGAGAAATGGAAATACGTGGGTTCTCATGCTACAGCAGAAGTGGTATACTGTCACTCAAAGATAGATGGCGATTTAAAAAAAAAAAAAAAGAAGTATACTATAACCCTAAAGCAACCACCAAACCAGCAAAGAGTTATAGCTAATAAGTAAGCAAGAGAGAAAATAGAACCGTAAAAAAAAAAAAACAAAAAACAACAAAAACTAGATGAATCCAAAAGAAATCTAAAAGGAAAAGGGAGCAAAGAACAGACTGAACAAACAAAACAAACAGCCAAGGTGGGAACTTTAAATCTAACCATATCGATAGTCACGTGAAATGTAAATGGTCTTAAACATCGTGATGAAAAGGTAGAATCTGTCACTCTGGATAAAAATATTCTATTTTTTAATAAGTACCTGCCTTCTAATATTAAATAGAAGAAACTGAACTATGGAAAGATAAATAAGATTAACATAATCTGGGGTAATATTCTCCTAAAACAGAAATGTGAAGGTTTGGAAATAGAACAAAACAGGAAAAAAAAAAAAAAGGCAGAAAGGAAACGAATTTTACAGTGAAAAATGTTTCAGAAAATGTCTGGATTATCAGTTTAAACAAAAGTAGTGTAAATGGATAAAAGATCAAGCACTAGGAAAATTCCTGCTTCTTTAAAGTTTACCCTGTGGTGAACACACCACCTTCGACCCTCTCCTCGTCACTGTCCTCATCACTGTCACCTACGAATCCCTCGATAATGCTCAGAACCAGGCTTACATGCTTCCTCTGCAACCAAACGTTTACATCATCTTGAGCAGTTAACATTCGTGTGGGTGATCCACCTTAGCCTCCCCACAACCACCACCCTCTCTAGCTGTCAGACCTCAGATCCTGTCATTATGAAGAACAGACACAGATGCAAACTCACTCTCTGAGCATATCCTTCAGGCTCATACTCCCACCTCACTAGTTCTTTCATTTAGCTGGGACCTCAGATCAGGGGCCAGCAAATTACAGCCTGCAGGTCAAACGTGGCCCGCTGCACTCATTCATTTCTGTGTTGTGGCTACTTTCATGTTAGGATGTCAGAGCTCAGTAGCTGCAACAGGTAACATATGGCCTAAAAAGCCCAAACATTACTACTTGGCCCTTTACGGGACACCAGTGTGCTGGCCTGCTCCAGACAACAGCCCATCCCCTTACTTTTACCCATTAGCCTCCTTTTTGTCTTCACTTCCTTCCCTCCCTAGTTTTAGTTCACGGTCTATCACTGCAACTGTTCTTTAGCCAATATCCTCAAGTTACTCCTTCCTTTTGTCTCTCCATAAATTCAATGAATTCCATTATTAACTATTTTCATCCTACTTAACTTCCACCCAAGCTGTCAAGGGTGTAAACCAATGCTTCTATATAAACTCATGATCACACACCTTGACTGGACCCTTAGCTTTTCTCAATCCTACTATTTGTTATCAGTTTGTCCTCCTCACTATTATGTTAAACCTTCTCTACTTTTCTTAAACCTGTCATACACTCTTAGCAGATAATCCAGTCTTACACATAAAGCTATCATATTAAATACCCACCACCAAACTGAAACCCAAACTCACAAACCCAACACCTAACTTCTACATTCGTTTTTGGGAACAATAAAAGACACACTCCTCCCAGCATTGTCCAGCTAATTCAGAATCCAGTCCCTATCACTTCTTCAGATACCTTCCTATTTTAAATACCTCTTCTCTTTCCTTTTTATTTGCTCCTCTTCTAAGAAACACTTGCACGCATGTACACACACACACACACACACACACACACACACACACACACACACACACACACACACACACACACTTTCCTTGACCCCATGGATCCTTTCAGCTGTCCCTGTTCTTCACCTTCACAATCTAAACTTCCTGAAAGATGACTACACGGAGTCTTCATTTTCCATTCATGTCTTTGTTTCTGCCCTCACCCTTCTCCTAAAACTGCCCAAAATAATGACCCATGTATCGCTAAATCTTAAGGCTACTCTTCAGAACCTCTGGCCATTACTCACGGTGCTGTAGAGTCCTTTCCTGTGGAATCCCTCCCTTCTCCTGGTTTCCTTCCCACCATTAAGATAATTCTTATCAGTTTCCTTTCCGGCTTTCTACTCTTCTACCAGTTTTGTATTAGAGATCCTGGTCCTCCTCTTACTGTGCATTAAGTCCCTGGGTGAGTTCTTCCTCTCCAGCGACCTGAGTGCCCTCGGTACTACATGCTGAGGCCTCTCAAATCTACATATCCAACCCAGACCTCTGGCTGGAGCTTCAGACCCACACAGCCAGCTGTCTACCAGCCAGCTTCACTTGACTGCCTGACAAATAAATCCAAGAGTGAACCCATCATTTTCCAAATCTACATCTGAACCAGTTTGCAAAACTGGCAGTGTGGGGGCCATCTTTGAGTTTTGAGTGTCCCTGTTTGTCATCCCTTACGTAGAAACAAGAACGAATTCCTGCAGATTTTACTTCCTAAGTACTTCCTGAACACACCCACCCTCTTCATCTCCACTGTCAGTGCCCTGCGAAGGCAGCTTTCCACACTCAGCCAGGTGTGTCCCATCACCCATCCAGATCCTCTCTCATATGCCTGCTACACCTGCCGCCCATGGGGTATAAGAGAAAATCTGATCACGAGAGTTAAGATCCTTCAAATGCCTTCTCAAAACTCTTAGGATAAAATGAGAATCCTTAACATATTTTACGAGACACGTGTAACATACTTTACCATCTGCCCCTCTGGTTAACTCTCTAGCTGCATCTAGAAACACTCCTTCCCCGGCCTTCCTCTACTAGCCGGTTATTTTATTTCTCAAATGTGCCATATATCTTCCCTCTGTCTTTCTCTTACCTCTCATTCAACAATAATTTAGTAAGTTCACTTTCCCTGGCCAGTTCTTACTTGTCCTTCAGACGCTAACTGTTCATTTCCTGCAAAAAAGCCTTTCTTGACTGCTTAAGCCTAGACTTGGTTCCCCTGCTATTGTGCTTCTTAACACCTATTACCTTCCCCATTATACAGGTCATTTTATTGCAATCACTTTTTTCTTATCTCCCCTGTAAAAATCCAGTAAGGCACTGTTATCTCATTCACTGAATCTGGTGCTAGGTCTGACAAGCACTACATATTTAATATTTGTAAATAAATAGTTTGAAAGATCAGTAGATGAAATCACCCTTGGTACTATGTGTTGTATACTAAGAAAATAAACCTGAAAGTTAGGAACTATTTCCTCTATTTTTCCCAGTTTCAGATAAGGAACAGAACAATCTCAGAAAGATTAATACCACAGGTATTTAAAGTGTCAGGGCAGAGTTAAGAACTTACACGCATAAAAGTCAAACTTCTTCTAGAGCCACTTGTTTACTTATAAACATGTATATATTGCAACTAGACCTTTACTAGGTGCAAGTTTACTCCTAAATTAATATTGAAAACATTAACTAAATTAAAAGTTTACTCCTAAATTAGTATTGAAAACTTAGGAAATAAACTACTTTATATAAAAGTACTGATTGTATCCCTTCTGTGAATCAGAGAAGGTAACTTTTAGGACAGCCTTTGACAAATAGCCTACATTTAAAAAAAGAAAACAAAATTAATTTAAGTGTATCTCAAGTCAAAAGAAGAGACACCAGAGTTAAGACAGAACAATTTAAAAAAACAAAGCAAAAAAAACGAGCCAATGATCAACTGGTACCACTCTAAATCTCAAGGACTCAATATTCAGCTGTGGAAATGCGTACACTGAATTCAATTATAAAATCAGTGGCACGTTCAGAACTTACTTTTGTAAATTTTTTTTCATACATTGTCAAATATACGAGCAGTGTGGTTGGGGCACCTGGGTGGCTCAGTGGTTAAGCATCAGACTCTTGATTTCGACTCAGGTCGTGATCAAACGGTTCATGAGTTCAAGCCCCACATCAGCCTCTGCACTGACAGTGCAGAGCCTGCTTGGGATTATCTCTCTCTTTGTCCCTCCCCTGCTCATGCTCGCTCGCTCTCTCTCTCTCTCTCTCTCTCTCTCTCTCTCAAAATAAACAAACAAAAAAAAGCAGTGTAGTAAAATAGGACTAATATGAATTTTGGATTCTATACATATGGGGCACCTGACTGTCTCAGCGGAAAAAACATGCAACTCTTGACCTTGGGGTCATGAGTTCAAGCCCCATGCTGGGTATAAAGATTACATACATTAAATAAATAAACTTAAAAAATATATATGTGAATTTTTGAGTCAACAGACCACGGCTCAGATCCATATTCCCATTACTTAATAGTTGTGTGACCTTGTACAAGTTTCTCCACTTCTCGGGGTTCAAATTTCACTTAGGTAAAATTAGAGCCATGTCATCTTTACGAGTAACTATTTTATGAGTAACTATCTGAAGCTAATATACACAAAGCACCTAGCCCAAGGCATGTATTTCAGCAAATGATATAAACAATAATTGAGATCTTCAGATATTTGATCTTGAAATTTAATCTGAAATTATGTCAAAACATTCTCATTTGAAACATGGTAACTTTTGAACAACTTTTCTTACTATCCCTTATACCTACTAATGTGTCATTTACATCTATATTCCTTAATATCTGATTGCTTACAAAGTGCTATTTTTGTAGGGATGAAAAGACAGGAAAAGAAAAAAGAAGAAATAACACAAAAAGATAATAAAAGTTTTAGCTGTTAAAAGATGGTCTGGCTGCAGAAAACTCCCATGCGTAAGAGAGTCCAAAAACAATCTTGCACCTGCAGCTGAGGGATGAGGTTGAGGAGATTAGGAATTCTCTGTATTTGAGAAGTCTCTGAACTCCATCATCCCTTCTCTTTCTCTCAGGATTTCAAGGGCATGATGTACTTTAAAAAGCACATCTCAAAGTTCCCATTAACATTGGGGAAACCCAACAAGACACAGTTATGTCAGTGCATTACTCCATGAATTCTGGTCCTTCCAGTAAGTGGAGAACAAAGGAGAACATGGGAGGACGAGGAGGAAGAAAGGGGAAGAGGGAAAAGGAAGGAAGGTGTTGGAAAATAATCTAAATGACACTAAATGTTTGGTGCCAAAAATGAGGAGGTCAGAAAAAATAACTAATATGCAAATAATTAGAAATTAACTTGCCATCATAAGTATTACTGCTACAAAAAAACTAGGTATCAACTTCTTTTTAATCACTTAAACTTCCTTTAAAATTAGCTTACCAGAATCATAGCTTGGAGGCTTCATATCTCCCTGATTCAATTCTGTCCCATATTTCAACTTGTGGTATTTGGCTCTAACAAAGAAATAAGAAAATACAAACCATCTTAAAATATATTTAAATTAACTTTAGGATATGTAATAGGAGTAGTCATCATAGCCTTCCATGGTGTCAAAGTAGTAATAAAAAGTGCTTGTCATTATTATTATTTTATTGTTGTCATACCATCAAGTGCCCTCATAACAAATAGAATAACACTGAGAACCACAAATCTTTGTATAATTACAAATGAACGATATAACATTCTAATTTCTATAGTATTCAAATTTTCTTGATGATCGCCAAAGTACAATTCTACTATAAAAGCAGTAGATAAGTTTGGATTGTGAAATAAGCCTATAGAAGACTAACCTTTCTCAAAATTTACATATTTAAAAAGAAAAGTCATCTAGTGGTATGTATATACAATGGAATATTATGCGGCCATAAAAAGGATGGGATATTGCCATTTGCAACAACATGGATGGACCCTAGAGGGTATTATGCTAAGTGAAATAAATCAGACTGAGAAAGACAAATATGGTTTCACTCCTATGTGAAATTTAAAAAACAAATGAGTAAACAACAAAAAGCAGACTCAGACCTATAAATACAGAGAACAAATTGAGGATTATCAGAGGAAAGGGGGCTGGAGGCATGGGCAAAATGAGTGAAGGGGAGTAGGAGATACAGGCTTCCAGTTATGGAATGAATAAGTCACAGGAATAAAAGGCACACCACAGGGAATATAGTCAATGATATTGTAACACCATTGTATGGTGACACATGGTAGCTACAAATGTAGTGAACATAGCATAACATATAGAGATGGTGAATTACTATATTGTACACCTGAAACTAATGTACCATTGTGTATCAACTATACCCAAAAAGTGTTTTAAATCATCTGTAATACCCCTTGCCTTGTCAGGCAATTATGATTTGCCAAGTATGCATTATAGTAAACAATCCAAAGGAAGGAGGGGGAACCAGCCCAAATCACTCATGTTGAATAAGCTATTTCAGTAGGAATGAATAAATTTTTTTTTAATAGTCAAGATATCCTTTGCCTTTTCAGGAAGCAATCAGGAAGAATTATAAACAGAAATTCTTATCTATTTCCCTTTAAAAGCTAGCTAAATGTAATTATTTATGGCTAACCTGATTTCACTATCTCAGATTTAATCATCTGAGATCAGAAAAATAATGCAGATAAGGTAAAAATTGTAAAGGTCAACAAAAATATCCATACTTACTTCGTGTACTTCTATATTTTGATTGGTTTGCTTCCCCAAAATATTGAGGCCATTTGTAATATTCAATGTAAAAAGGTTACACAATAATTTGAAAAACCAAAGTAATGAAGAAGGAATGAAGGGATAATATAGCCAAATTGAAAGTTAACTTTTTTATAAAACTAATTGAGTACTTAACATAAAGAAGTTTAAATATTTCAATATTTAAATTTAAAGTTTCAATATTTTAATATTTAATATTTAAAGTTTCAATATTTCAGTATCATTTCAAAAATGATATAAAAGAAAATTATTTGCTCAAACGTGCAAAGTACTGGATTCATATTCATTTGCAGTTACAACAGAAAAATCAAAGTTTATATAGAGGGGAATCTTAAGAAAACATGAAAATTACAACAGCTGATGTTCTATATAAGGTAGGTGGTGGGTATATGAATAGATTTTACAATAGTCTTTATATGTTTTACATATGTATAAAATGTTTTGTGATAATATATACCCATTAGAAATAAAAAAAGGATATTTGCTTTATATATGTATATATATTTAATATGCATAGAAGAGTTCTGGAAGGATACATAATACATAAGCCATTAGTTACTAAGATTTCCTTTTGGAAAGGAAATCAATGAACTGATACATAAAGGAGACCAAATTGTATTATTTGCTTAATTAACAACATGCATATATTTCTTTTTTTTAATTTTAGTAAACATTTTTGTTCCAAATTAACTAGAGTATGTTTTTCTCTATTCCTAATGCTTCTGTGAGTCACAAAGATTTCATCACCAGATTAAACATTTCCTAGTCTATTTCAATGTATTTGTAATAATGTTGATTATTAGACAGTGATATTTAAAGCCACTTTACTTACAGTTACCAGAAAGTAAATAAGGTTCTTAATGTAACTGTCAAGTTTCAGATTTTTCATCTACAAGGAAACAAAATAACAATACCTCCTAGAAGCCAAATAGCAATTGAAAGTATCTGGTCTGAGGGTGGAATAAAAGCATCAACAAAATATTACGGAGTACATTTATATACATATATAGAAAAACATTTCAAACACAAAATACTACACTATAGTGCATTCTAGTGGTCTTAGGAAAAACTGCAACAG
This sequence comes from Acinonyx jubatus, assembly GCF_027475565.1. Taxonomy (NCBI): domain Eukaryota; kingdom Metazoa; phylum Chordata; class Mammalia; order Carnivora; family Felidae; genus Acinonyx; species Acinonyx jubatus. Next base: position 108,370,675 of record NC_069388.1, on the reverse strand, counting down.
AGTTTATGTAAAAAAGGGAATAGAAAATATTCTTTACAATATACGTAACAAAAACAACATATTATAAACTGACATTTCATAAAAAATTAGACAAAATAAATAAAGAACTGTTGTGTTTACCAGAGGCTGTGTTCCCTTAAAGCAGGGTCTCTCTACTGAACTGTTAAATTCACTGAAAAATAATTTACTCCCAGAACTCTTCTCAACTTAGTAACATTCCTTTTGAAGCCAATATGCTAAATTCACTCATATTGTTTCCTACAGTTTTAATACTTGATCTGTGTTACCTACCAATCCTCTTGTTCCCTAATCTTTTTGTCTAAATCAGATTGTAAATAAATAGCAGATCTCCTATCTAAGAACTCTACGTACGATACGTGGCTAGGCCTTCCAACTGGCCTTTATTGGGTTAAAAAAGCATAAAAATTGTATAATAATTAAAGAAGTCCCATTATACTTTTGTTTCAAAGTCTATTATAACGTGCTAGGAATATGACATAGCATCCAAATCACATTTTAAATGTTCATGCTCAGAATAACTTGATTAAATCAATGGACAGGTTCTGAATTCTCGTGACAGGTCCGGTGCTGTGCTGGCTGATGGGAAAGGCCTGCAGTTACAGTCAGTTTAGGGCGGAGCAAGGAGATGCCTAAGAGACAGAGATTAAAATAACTACAGCACATTGTGTCAAGAGTTAGGAGTCATATCAGGGGCGCCTGGGTGGCTGAGGCGGTTAATCGTCTGACTTCGGCTCACGTCATGATCTCATGCTTAGTGAGTTCAAGCCCCGCATGGGGCTCTGTGCTGACAGCTCAGAGCCTGGGGCCTGCTTCAGATTCTGTATCTCCCTCGCTCTCTGCCCTCCCCCGCTTGCGCTCTCTCTCTCTCTCAAAACTAAATAAACATTTTTTTTTAAAAAGAGTTATGCGTTACATCAAATGTTATAGGAATTCAGAAAAGGGATTATCTAATTCTGTCAAAGGTGGTGTCAAGGAGAGCTACCAAAAAGAAGGTAACATAAGAGATTTTAGCTAAACCTTAAAAAACCAGTAGTTTTTAGTCAGACAAATAAATTGATGAAAAGTATTTCTGTCAGAAGAAAAAGTGGGGGAAAAATACACAATGGGTCAAAAAAAATGTGTGTGTGTGTGTGTGTGTGTACAGGACTAGAAAGGGGCCTGGCTGTAAAAGGTTCTACTAAGAACTTGGGAAGGAAAAAACAAAATTCAATCTGGAACTTGAAGTCCCAAATAAAAAAAATAAAAAAATTTTAAAAAAAAGAACTTGGAAATTAGCTAGATATTTTAAAGCAGGGATAGAACAATCTGTATTTCAAAAAGTGAATCCTGTGAACGTGGAAGATGAATTAGAATATGGAATTATTACAGGCAAAGAGGACATATGGGTTTTTACAGTAGTGCAGATGTAAGAGAGAAACAGGGAAAAATGGAATGTTTCAGAATTGTATTTTATATAGTATTTAAGGTTTTTCAGTATAGAAGTTCCTGGGTAAATCTTGAATTACACACTGTGTACTCTTGAAAAACTAGATATACATTTGCTCATTTTGCATATTCTATTATACTTTAGGGAATGCCTTAAATAAATTCATTGCTAGGTGAGTAATCTTTCTGTAATGTTAAAGATTCAGTTTCACTTAATTTTGGATCTTTTTAAATGGGACTACTTAGAAAATCAATAACACAGCAATTCTAAATTATGATCCTTACACTTAGGTGTGTCAGGTTAAATGACAATGTGTCAGGTTAAAAGACGTCTAGAATTTGCTGTTCTAAAATAGATCAGGATGAAGCAAGACTGACAGGAACATTAACTGCTAAGGCTTGGAGGTGTATATAGAAGATATTACTCTCTTTACATTTATGCTTCAAATTTTCCTCAAAAAAAAACTTCTTAAAAATTCTTTGCTTAAAGCATTAGCAAAATAATTTCAGAATCAAAAGAACTGAAATGTTCTACAACTCCAAAATCTGTAAAACTTCCTGGCGTTAGGGCATTAGAAAAATAATTTCAGAGTTAAAGAACTGAAATGTTTAAGACTCTAATCCACAAAGAAATGCTGTTACTCCTTAATTTATTACACTTAAATAGTGCCATAGTATCAGGAATAACCTCAAATCATTCCATAAATCTCAGAAGATACAAAATCTTTTCCAGGAGAACTCCATTAGTTGAAAGAAAACAAAATGTCTTCCCTAGACCCAGCCAGTTCTTTATCTCTTCTGTTCTTCAAAGTCAAACTACTTGAAAAAATAAGCGACTATATCTGTCTCCACTTTATCTGACCTTCTCACCCCTCAAACCCCTGTGATCTGGTTTGTGTTCCTGCTACCTCCCTGAAGCTCTTCTGGCAAGGCCATTTACAAGCTCTGACCTGGCAAACCTGGATGACTACTTTCAGGTTACAGCTTACTTAGAGTCGTTGTGGCATCTACAATTGTCAAACTCCCACTTTCTTTAGCTTGCTTGCAATATACTGCTCTCTCCTTCCTTCTCCAACTGTTCCTTTGCTGGTTCTTCTTCCTCTCCCTTTTCCTCAAACTTTTCCATTTCCTGTGGCTCTGGCTGATTCTTCTCTTCCCACAACACTTGTTTCAACTACTTGTTGAACTTGTTCAACTGCTTGTTTCAACTACTCCTGCAACTTTATCCACAGTATTAATGAGCCCCAAGTATACATCTCTAGTCATGAGCCTTACTCTCATATCTGCTTTTCAACCCTTCTTTTTTCTTTTTTTTAATGTTTATTTATTTTTGAGAGAGAAAGAAAGAGAGCACGAGCAGGGGAGGAGCAGAGAGGGAGGTACAGAATCCAAAGCAGGCTCCAGGCTCTGAGCTGTCAGCACAGAGCCTGATGCGGGGCTCAAACCCACAAACTGTGAGATCACGACCTGAGCCGAAGTCAGATGCTCAACCGACTGAGCCACCCAGGCGCCCCTCAACCCTCATTTCTTAATCTTTAATTCATTTGATAATTTAACAAAACTTTGACTCAAGCCAGGAATCTGGGAATCATTCTTGAATCATCTTTCTTCCTCATCCCCTATATCCAGTCATCTCCAATTTTTATGGATTCTACTTAAAATGTTTCATAGCTGATGCCTCTTCTATTCTAGCAGCTACTATGTTATAATCTCTCATCCTAGACTATTAGAATCTTCCTGGTTCTACTAACAGATCTTTCCAGTCCATCCCCATATTGAGGTCAGGGTGATCTTTCTAAAATCTACTTCACACTATTCCATGCTCCTTTCAACTGCACAACCACTAAATGCAACATGCATTCCTAGACCAGGAAAAAAAAATACTATAAAAATCATTACTGGGGTATTTGGTGGAAAAAAATGCTATAAAGATCATCACCAGAACATATGAATATGGGCTATATTAAACAATAGAACTATATCAACACTAAGTTTCCTTAATTTTGATAATGAGTTGTAATTATAAAAGGGAATGTCCCTGTCCCTGTTCGCAGAAGATATATACGGAAGTATTTAGAGGCATAAGGGGTATAATGTCTTCATCTAAGTAGCAAATGATCCAGGAAAAAAGCAGTATGTCTACAGAATGAGCATACCAGTAAATATAGCAAAATGTCAACTGGTGAATCTGGGTAAAGGGCATGTAGTTCTTGAAACTTCTATAAGCTTGAGAAATTTTATAATAAAAGGTTTTGAAAAACCTTCAATGTTTCCTATTATATGTAAGATAAAATTTTGAACTCCTTAGGCTCTCCACGATCTGGTTCTTGCCCACATCTATCATCACTTATCAAATCACAACTAACATCTTACCCTCCTCCATACACCGTGACTGTAAATTTCTGAACGCACCAAACTGCTTTGTTCCCTGCCAAACATACACTCTCTACTTCCTGAACCTTGCTTATCTGGCAAACACCTGCTGTTCAAGTCTCACCTCCTCTTGTTACATCCTCACTTCTACTTACTTCTACCTTCCAGATCCAAATAACCACTCCCTTCTTTGTGACCCCACTGTACCCTGTACAGACATCTTCCATAGCACTCATGATACTGCACTGCACTTTTGTGGTTTACAAGTCTGTTTCCTGCTACTCTGAGCCCTTAAGGACAAGGACAATGACCTTGTTTATACTCAGCTCCAGCACAGTGCTTAAGTTGGATGGATAGAGCAATGACTACATTTAATGAGGAGGGCCTCTCTCTCTCTCTCTCTCTCTCACACACACACACACACACACACCGCGCGCATGCAATATCCTTGGTTACTTGAGTACCTGTATATTTTAATTCTACTGTATTATGATAGACGGTAAAGAGTACAGACTTCAGAATCAGACAGACCTGCAGGATCTGAATCACAGCTGTACTACAACTTTGCAACTCTACATACTCAAGTTACTTAGTTTTTAAACCTCAGGGCCTGGTGCACAGTACTTAATAAAGTTGCCATTAATGTTATTATTCTTTCTCTTTGATGACACCTGTAATTTAAATTGCTTAAAATCTCAAATATTCCCAAATTGCACACTTTTAAAAGTAGTTCCTCACCCATACCATCTCTCCAATACAGCTTTCAATTAACCTCTCAAGGAATAAAAAAGAATCATCTCTTTTTTACCAAGAGGTCAACGTGTTTTCAATTTCTTGTGCCATTTAAAGATCTCACGTAAAGGTGAAAATGAGTTCTAATAAAGTTTAATCTATTTCTTGATATCCATAAATATTATCTGTTAAATGCTATTTTATGACAGTTTTGCAAACAGCCCATTCATCAACTTAAAAAAAAGTGAGAAAAGCATGTGATCAAAACAAGCAAAATAGAGAATTTCAGTATCGCCTATCAAGTACTCAATTACCTAAAACAAAAAAACTGTCTCATGTTGCTGACAAAAAATGCCAAAGACCACCTGTTAAAACATACACACTTATAATTCATACAAAAATTTCCTAAACTCTCATCTATGACCTATTGTCCTTTCCCTGTGAACCAAGGTTAAACACTAGCAACATCGAAAGAGAAGATTCACTTCTAGAGAGATATGAATAGCTCATAGCAAAGGAACAAAATACCAAAAAAGTCTAGAAAAAGTTCTCAATCCAGTCTGCTTTTTCCCCAAAGAAAATACACCGAACTGAATACCAGATGATGAGGAGAAGGCATTAGAGAAATTTCCTTTACAACTCAAAAACGAGTTCAATCCCATAAAGAAATGGATCATGACAGCTCAGGAAGCTTAGAAAGGACAGGGCAGGGGGAAAATGTTGCTAAACTTTTAAAAAAATCATACAAATCGGTTTATTGTTCATGACCATTAAACAGTCACGATAACATTCAATATTACAACCATCTGTAAATGTGCATTACAGGTACTATTTTTGTAATTCAAAAGTATAAAATATTAACATTTGGATTTGTTTTAGGAATAACAGAAAAATTAGTCCAGTCTTTAAAGAGAACACAGCCTTCAATCCCACTGAATTACCTTTCCTGTTTAAGAGCATACTCCAGCATTTTGATCCTCCTCACAAGATCCTTCTTCAAATTTTCTTGACCTTTTCTTTCCCCCTGAAGGAAGGCAATCTGGGCCTGAGTAGAGAAAAAAGAAGAAGAAGACAAAACTCAGTTTGGACCAAACAAAAAAAGTTTTTAACTCAGCTGAAGAAAGAACCCTTGGATGATAGGGCACTTAGAGGCAAATATGCTTCCTTTACATATATGTCACAAAATATGTAAGCATATAGAAAGGCACTGATTGCAAGGGGGAAAAATCTTTTTTTTAAATACACATTTTACTTCAGACTAGGGATGTTAAAACAGGTAATGTATATCCTCTAAGAGTCTATAATCTAAAACAATCAATATAAATGCAGACATATACAAAGAATACAGTATAGTTTGCTCAAATGTTTGTGGCATTAAGGGGATTTCTCTTTTATAAAAATGAAGATGGGGAAAGGGGGAAAATAAAATCAAATCATGAGTTCTTATAATATCATCGCAAAGTAACAGTTCTCAGAGCTTCACTACATATTTAAATCTTATGATGGATTTGAGATTGTCTTGAAAGACTTTATTCTGGACCTCCCCTACAAATGAAAAGTAGCTGCCTTTTCTCAATCCCTACCTTTCACCCCACCTCCTTTTAGGAGATTTAATATGCAGGGAAAAAAGTGAAAGTTCAAAAAAGGAAAATCAGAGACAATGGCCCTCCAGAGGTTCCTAGCCCCTCCAAGGAATAAAGACAAAAAAACAAAAACAAAAACAAAAACAAACCCTACAGTTTAATATGTAAACAAACTGTAAAACTCCTGTCTTCAGAAACACAGCTTGGGCAAAGTGGCTCTCCAGAATATCTATAAAGACATGTAGAATTGAAATAGTAACTTCCACTTAAGGAACTGAAACTGTGTTGCAAACACTAACTAGTTAAAGTAATACATAGGGCATTTAAGGGCCCTCAAGGATTGCTATATCAATTTCACTGTTCTCATGTTTTCCCCTTCCATTTCTATTACATTAACCCAGATGACAATGTTATTTATATTTCCACAGTGCTTTAACAAGCAATAACTTGTATTTAATGATGACCTTACCACATCCCTAAGAAATTGTGGATTGTCCAACCAAGGTTTAGTGAGTGAGCCACTAAACTTACTTCTACTCCATTTGAATAACATTCCTTTGTTGTTTCAATGCCATAATGAACATAAAATCCAATTCACCAAGCATCTTATAACTTTCAAAATGAAGGTAGTGCTGTTTTTGTTCTCGTTTCAGTAAGCTCTTAAAAGTTACAGAGCCTGAATGTCCATCAACTGATGAATGGATAAAGAAGATGTGGTTTATATATACCACAGAATACTACTTGGCAATGAGAAAGAATGAAATCCTGCCATTTGCAGTAACGTGGATGGAACTGGAGAGTATTATGCTAAGTGAAATAAGTCAGTCAGAGAAAGACACCATATGTTTTCACTCATATGTAGTACTTGAGAAACTTAACAGAAGACCATGTGGGAAGGGAAGTGGGGGGTGGGGGAAGGCGAGGAGTGACAAACAGAGAGAGAGGGAGGCAAACCATAAGAGACTTAAATACAGAGAGCAAACTGAGGGTTGATGGGGGTGGGGAAGAGGAGAAAGTGGGTGATGGGCATTGAGGAGGACACTTGTTGGGATGAGCACTGGGTGTCGCATGAAAGCCAATTTAACAATAAATTATATTTTTTAAAAAGTTACATTGCAATTAAAAGGATTATTTCCATCTTATTGAATTAAAAATCGTCCAAAAACAATTGTATACACAGGAAAAGGCATCAAATATCTACACTACCTACACCTAATGATTATAAAACCTTTTGAAATTATGTACTCTACAAGGCAATCATTATTTTATGTAAGCATAATAATAATTTCATTTAAAGCTGACAAAAATGGAAGTCCTGACAAAAGGATATGATAGTCCAACTGGTTTGACCAAACAGTGCTTTGGCATAGAATTCTTTATACTCTTCAAAATGGCTTTAATAAAAATATTAATCTAAGCAGCATAATTATGTAATCAAAGTAATAATAACATCAACGATCAATGTCTTCCACTATATATCCTTCGGCGAGTTTTATACTTCTGTCTCCATCATGGTCCCTGGATGCTTCTCAAACTTCAGTCCATAATACTGGAAAAGTCTTTACTGTGACTCATTTCTGAACCCACCAACCACTCCTTGTGTTCCCAGTACACTTGCTTCTCCATCTTCCTGTCAATTCACATATTGGATTAAATATTTAATAAAAATAAAAGACCCAGAACTGTTAAAGAGAAAGATTGCAGAGAAGATAGAGTTACCTGGAAAGAAAAACAAAAAAGATTAACAGGAATATCTGTGTTATTTCTTGGTGATCACAGAACACCTCTGTGGTATTTCTGCCGAAGATGCATAACCCAAAATGCATCATAAGGAAACACAGGCAAACTCAACTTGAGGCACATTTTACATTAGGTTTCTTGTAATGTTCAAAAGTGTCAGGTCATAAAAGTCAAGGAAAGACTGTTTTAGATTGAAGGAGACTAAAAAGGCATGAAAACCAAGTATAATGTATGATTCTAAACTGGATTTGGCTATAAAAGGACATTATTAGGACAACTGATGAAACATGAATGGGGTCTGAGGATTAGATGGTAGTAATATATCCAGTGTTAACTTCCTGATTTTGATGGTTATATGCTGTTACATAAGATAGTACTTATTTATAGGAAATAAACACTTTTAAAGTATTTGGTGGGAAACAACAGGCTATCAGATTAGCTGACAACTTGTCCTCAAATGGTTTCTGTGGGGGCGTCTGGGTGGCTCAGTTGGTTAAGTGTCCGACTTCAGCTCAGGTCATGATCTCACAGTTTGTGAGTTCGAGCCCCACATCGGGCTCTGTGCTGACAACTCAGAGCCTGTGGCCTGCTTTGGATTCTGTGTCTCCCTCTCACTCTGCCCCTCTCCCGCTCACGCTCTTACTCTTTCTGTCTCTCAAAAATAAATAAATGTTAAAAAAAATTTTTTTTAATTCTGTGTATTACCCTTGCAACAGTTCTGTCAATACAAGATCTAAATTTTCTTCTTAATTTTGAAACACTATGCCAACTTCCTTAATATGATAAGATACAAGTTCAATTCAAAGTTAGCATCATGCATAATGGAAAAACCCAAGAGGTACTGACAATCAGGAACAAAACAAGGATGTCCATTTTTCATCACAAATATTTAACCATATTCTGGAGGTGGTGGCCAATGCCATTAGTCAAGAAAGAAATGTTTAAAAACAGAAAGGAGGAAATAAAATCATCATTATTTGCAAATGATACAAGTGGATACATGGAAAATCCAAGGCAACTGACTACAAACGTATTTAAGAAAATAGAGGAATTTTAGTAAATTGGCTACATATTAAAATAAATTAAAACCCATAAAGGGCACCTGGGTGGCTCGGTCGGTAAAGCATCCAACTCTTACAGGTCATGATCTCACTGGTTCATGAGTTCGAGCCCTGCATTGATTGAACTCTGCGCTCAGAGTACAGAACCTGCTTGGGATTCTGTCTCTCCCTCTCTCTAGACCTCCCCTGCTTGTACATGCATGCACATGCTCTCTCTCTCTCTCAAAATAAATAAATAAACTTTAAAAAAGTTTAAAAAAATTAAAACGAATGAGCTTCTATAAAAAGTTAACATAATTATAGAAAACAATCCTATTTATAACAAAAATAAGCTGATTACAATAAATCTTTCAATAAAAAAATAAAAGCCATGCAAAGAATACAGCACACAATGATTCTAAAGTATAAGTGGAAAACTAAATAAGCAAAATAAACAAATTATTTAAAATTCCTGAAATATTTTAAAACATATTTCTATAGTCACTTAAATGGTGGTACTGATGCATGAACAGAGAGCTATGGTATGGGCAATCAAAAAAAAAAAAAACCTAATATATAGGAATTTGGTATAAGCTAAAGGGGACACTGCAGATCACTGGGGGAAACATGGATTATTCAATAAATGTTGATGGGCAGCTATCTGTAAAATATTTCTCACATCAAAATATTAAAAATTTTTCAAAGAACCCCGAAGTATGTGAAAAAAAGGTAGGGTTTGCTTTTGTTTTAATAATCTCAGGGTTAGGAATGCCTTTCTGAGGATAAGACAAAACCCAAAGCCATAAAAGACTAATAAATTTTATCTCAAAAAATATTTACACATATAGCGATTAAAAAGTTACTGAAAAACTATTATGAGAAATAAGATAATTCTTTTTTTGACAAATGTCAAAACAAAATAGAAAATGTAGTCATATCACAAATCATGAGAGTTTGCTTTTCTTAATATAGTAAGAGCACCTACCAATAAGATAAAAATCAAGGACTCCAAGGACTCAACAGAAAAACATACAAAGGACATATTGATAGAAAGGAAATACAAAAAGCTCAAACTTATTAAAAAGATGTTTAACGTCACATGTAGGAGAATACCAATTGAAATTATAATCAGATTTCCCCTTTTCTATCAGACTAAGTTCAATAATGCAATAAAACAATATGTCAAGGGAAAAAGGCATTTGTCAGTTTCACTACAGTGGACAATTTGGTAACATCCATCCACTCTGCAAATGCACACACTCTTTACTCAGCAATTCTAATTCTAGATCATTACCCTTCAAATATATTTGCACATGTGTGAAATGATATATTGAAAAATTACACCCAAAAATGTATGCATAATCCAAATGTCCATCTACAGGGAACTGGTTAAATTAATTATGAGTAAAACTAATAGAAAATCAGGTCCTCAACTAATATCTTTAAAAAAAAATAAGGGGGCGCCTGGGTGGCGCAGTCGGTTAAGCATCCGACTTCAGCCAGGTCACGATCTCACGGTCTGGGAGTTCGAGCCCCGCATCAGGCTCTGGGCTGATGGCTCAGAGCCTGGAGCCTGTTTCCGATTCTGCGTCTCCCTCTCTCTCTGCCCCTCCCCCGTTCATGCTCTGTCTCTCTCTGTCCCAAAAATAAATAAACGTTGAAAAAAAAAAAAAAAGAGGAAGAAAAAGCCAATGTCTTAAATTTTTTTCCCTCTGGAAAACTCTACTCAGAAAGTTAGAAACAAAAGATCTGAAAACACATGTTCTGACAGACTAATTTCTTCTATAAAAATCACCTGAGTCTAAAACATAATAACTGGCATAAATTCTACCCTTTCAAAATAAAAGATAAATCCCAGGTAAAGGTTTTTCTAATATGGTAAGATACTATTGTTTGAATTGGATTATTTAACTGAAAAAGGCAGGAGGAAGACGGAGACTGAAGGGAAGAAAAGACTGAAAGAAAGAACGGAAGGGAAGGAAGAAAGGAAAAAACAAAGAAAATAGGAAAAAAAGTGGGCTACATCTATACAAAGGAAAGCTACACATTTGTTACAAAGAAGACAGTTCTTATTATATTGATATAGAATGAATTCCAAGATAGATTAAATGAAAATAAAAGCAAAACACAGAACAACGTATGTAGTTTGCAACCATTTGGTTTAAAAAAAAAAAAAAAAGGTAAATATACTATTATGCTTCTCTGTATAAGTAATAACCCTGGAATGATTCACAAATATGTATCCATTCTGAATGTCCTCAAAGAAAACAACCGGGTGGCTGAGAGAAAGAAGAATAGAGTTAAAACTACCTTTAAATGTACATGTCCCTCCTTATGCCTTCTGAATGCTGTCCTATAGGCATGTTACTATGCATAAAAGTCCCTTAACTGAAAAACTTAAAACGATTACAGCCAAACTAGTTCACTAGATCTGGCTCCACAAGCCACCAGTTTGTAGACTTGGTCTTGGATGTTTCAATCCAAATACATTATTTTTATAAAAGAGAAAAAAAAAAAAAAAAAAAAGAAGCACCAAGAGATTGAGTTTATGCCCCTAAAGAGCACAGCATTCTCACAAATGAACTAAGATGACAGTCCAAGACCATAAATGAATCACCACCTGGAAAACTCAAGGCACACATGCAACATAGTGGGAGTATTACAACAAGGATATGACAGACAATACATTGTCCAAAGGGCCCCTTAAAAGTTCTCCCTGCACACCACTATAGCAGAATTCCTTCTAAACTAAGAGAGACAGATTTCTAGGGAGCAAATATATTCCGATACTGTCCAGTAATATGGAAGTGATGCATTCAGTTATTGAATTTTTCATTGCATAGGTTCACTTCTCTCTGAACTACGTAAGCTACAACTTGCTTACTTTCTAAAACTCTCACTTCTGCCTTCACTAATATCACCTCAACATTCTTGGAGTGAACTCTTTTGAACTTTCCAGAGTTCCAGGAACAAAAGATTATGACATGCAATTGAAATCTTAAGAAAAAAAGTAGAAAAATGAAGTAAATTCAATATGATCAAGTAGATAAAGTATGAAAATAGCTTTCAAGTATTACAGATAGAATATTTTTTTAATTGTAAATCATCATACATCCATTTATGTGTACAGGGAAACCTAATGGTAATGGCACATATTTTTGAAAAGAAAACTTTGGAATTACCTTCAAGGAAAATAAAAGTTAGAACGCATACAAGCCTTATTAAGATTTTACATTATTTACCTAAAATTAGGTCTTCATTTCCTAACCATTAGAAATAAAAAACATAAAAACAGCAATAACTGGATATTTTACAACTTAAGTCTACATGGTAAACAAAAATTAATTTCTGTATTACTTTCCAATTCCAATTTGTCAAGAGGACATATATAAGGAATAAAACCTGCTATATCTAAGGTTTATCTGCACACACAGGAATATCTAAAAACAAATTATTTTAAATGTACCATTTAATTTATTGAAACCATTTAAACTATCTTGTACTCTAAATCTTAAAAGGTTTCAAATTCAAAACTGAAATCACTGTAAAGCATATTCAAAAAAGAAAAATACACAAAATATTAGCTTGGGTTGGACACTTTTCAGTTGTTTCTTGCTCATCTGCAATGGGCAGAGCACTCACTTTTGCAAAAATCTGAAGTATGAGAAAACTTGACCAATTTAAGCTTCTCACTTTCCATTTGAGCATAAACTCACAAATAACAAGAGAAATCCTTGAAAAATAAAAGTGAATAATACAGTTTACTTAAGCTAAGTAATAGCATACAATGAAGTTTCAATAATTTGCTTTATATCCTAACACCTTTATAAACCACACTTGTTCCCTCTGAAAAACTTTGGATTACATTGCTCTCTTAAATTCTGGCTGCAAGTTGGTTTTCTTTGGCAACACAACTGTTGCCTCTAGCAGCCCTCTCTCCTAAAGACAGTGTGACCACTCAGAGACATCAAACTGTACTGTAAAGGAATCAAAGAGAGGACTTGCTATAACACACATTGCTCGGGCCAGGCTCCACCCTCAATCTGGAATGGGCCTGAGAATTTGCATTTCTAGCAAGTACCCAGGTGATGCTAATGCTGCTATTCTGGGACAACACTTGGAGAACCACTGACCTACACCATCTGTGACATAGTTAGAAAGCCAAAAATAAAGCAAATAGGCCGTTAAAGAGCAAGAAACAGAGCTGTCCCAGAACCCCAGCTCTCTCTGCCACAGAAGTACAAAGTGTTATATAGGCCCTCAAGCTGACAGACAAAGACACATTAGCTGTTTTCTCTGCCAAATTTCTTGTTTATGACTGTATTTTTGTAGTCTCGTGATAAAAAAAATAAAATTGATCATTTTTCATTCAGTTAAAATCACATCTTTAGAGAATACCTATTACCCACTACAGTCCAAATTATTGTAAAGAAAAAAGGAAAAACAAATGAAACCAGGTTCCTACTCACAGTGCGCTTCCAATCTAGTGATGGTGCAAGACCAGAACACGTATGTATAGAAAAAAGCTAAGGGGCACCTGGGTGGCTCAGTCAGTTGGGCATCCGACTTTGGTTCAGGTCATGATCTCACAGTTTGTGAGTTAAAGACCTGCATCAGGCTCTGTGCTGACAGCTCAGAGCCTGGAGCCTGCTTCGGATGCTGTGTCTCCCTCTCTCTCTGCCCCTCCCCTGCTTGTGCCCTCTCTCTCTATTTCAAAAGTAAATAAACATTTTAAAAAAATTTTTAAAGAAAAAAGCTAAGACCAGAAAATGAGGTCTCCTAGTAACTGAGGATTTGAGTAGTAAATTTAGTAAAATATTCACATTTATTCATTTAACAATATTAACTGAGCACCTACCTTGCACCAGGCACAGTTATTGACACTAGGGCTATGATAGTAACAAAACAACAAAACAGTCTAGTAGAAGAACCACTGCATGCCGAATACAACACAGATGGACCAGTAGCATATGTTGTATGTAACTAGAACCAGAAACACAATTATAGGCAAAAGCATTGAATATAAAAAATAAACACAAAATACAGTGGGATGCCTATTCAATTCTGGGGTCAAGTACAAAACTGATGTTCATCTCAGAAACTGTATTTTAATCTAGTATTAACTTTACAGCTAGCTTTATCTTTTAACAAATGAATGAGTTTCCTGACATTTTCCTCATAAAAGCTCCATGCTATTATTTTTACTTATCTAGTATTCCTTTCCAGAAAAGATGAGGAATTTTTTCTAGATGACAGATTATGTCTGAAGTTCTACAAGAGACAGGGGTGTATTCTTTCACAGCAATCCCACCATCCCTAAATACAAATATAAACAAGAAACTCTCCACTGGTCAAATTCACATTTAAAACACTAAATTAATTACATACACATTATCAGGTGATGGCAAAATATAAATAATCGTACATCAGGTTTCTTGACTCCTTATAAAGGTTCCTCTATCCTTCAACCAATCAATTCTCACGGCATGTCCTCCTATATCTCAAATCTTTACAAATGTTTCTAACGTTTGCACAAAGAAATGGAAACTTCATATACATATATATGTGTGTATATATACATATGTGTGTATATTACATGTGTAGACACACATACATGTATATGTAATATACAAGTGTATTAGATCAACATATTGTGCACTATAACTTGCACAATGTTATATGTCAATTATATCTCAATAAAGCTGGAAAAAGGAAAAAGAAAAATATGTACATATTCATATACACACACAGAGTGAAGTGAGAGAATAAGATATCAGTCAAGGGATAGATCTGTGAATGTGCAGTATAATAAACTTGACATTCAAAGATGTAATATTCACAGTTATCACTGTTTGAGAACCACCCAGAAAACATTCCATTAAGACGATGTGAGGCTAGAGGCCAGATCCAGAGTAAATGCTAGCCTAAACAAGCATTCACATCTCAAAGGTCGAAAGCAATAACTCTAAAATAATTTTTTAAAAACTAAGCTTATCAAAAATGTCTCCTCCCAACCCCAAAGAAAGCCAAACGGCTAGCAGTGGTGTTGGAAGTGAAGAAAAACATAAGTACTAAGAAAGTGACAGCTCTTAGTCAGAAAATGTCAAATTTGGTAACAGCTTGTAAGTATGAATGTGAACAAGTCCACCAACTGTTCTATACAAAAAAAAAAAAAAAAAAAATCATTAAACTGACTCAGCAAGTGTTCCAACCTGAGCAAAATCGATTCATCAAAAGAAATAAAACTTTCATTAACACTGAGAAGACTATTAACTTAACAGGAATTCATATATACATATGAAACGTGACTCTCAAAGGAAATAAAATTCAGAGGAAGCAAGGATCCCACACAAAGAGGTCTGAATTTTAAAACCTGAGGATTCACAAAAAGTCTCAGAAAGTATTCCTTGCATATGAAAAGTTTTCTACAATGTATCATTTTCTTTATGGTCAGAAAACTTCAAAGCAGTTCTGAACATGTTTTACACCAATCGAATTCCCTTTTGATTGATATATAATCTCTAAAGAAACAGTCTTCAAGAGGCAACACTTTTCATATTTAAAACATTCATTCATTATGTCTACATTGTGGACCTATAAATCTACAATGCTATGTAACTAAAGCCCAAAATCTTCCCAATGGAATTTAAGGCTATCTACAATCTGTTCCCACCCCACCTGTCCAGCTTTGTCTTCCACATTCCCTTCTCCTGAACACATCCTGTGTTCCAATCAAAGGGGACAGTATTTTAATCTTCAAATATGGCCTGAACTCTCCCAGTCCCACACTTTGGCTAATGTTCCTCTCTTCATCCCCACTACCTCCCCAAACGCTCTTCTGAAATTTCAAATTCTACCAATGCCAAGTCTTGGCCTATTTAGCTCAAAGTAATCTCTCCCTTCTCTGAAGCCCAAGAGTACTTATTATTTTCTACTAAAGAAAAACTCCTCTGTATGTAAATACTGTTTTACTACTTTATGGCACTTAATGTTCAGTCAGGAGGCAAGAAAATAAGGGTTTTTGAGAACCAGGCATTCTGCTAAACACAGTATGTAATTAATCTCATTTTCTGTGTTACTACTGTTTTTATACCATCATTTTCATGGAGTTTATTACAGACCTTCAAGTTACCATACTTACTTAACCACTGCAACAGATCTTCCGGACTGGCTACTCAAAATACACACTTCCAACCCCTTTCTACCTTGTAACTTCCCACTACAGAGTCTAGAAAGCAAAAGTCATGCTTTCTTAGATTCTGTTGTGGCCAAACATGGCTACGCAACCAATGAGATATATATGGATACCTGCTGGGCATGGGGATGGTACTTATGGGGAAGTTTATCATTCACTGATAAAGGAGACACAACAAAAAACACCCAAGCAAACCTTTTTGCTACTTTTCACTTGATGTAACTATTGCAATTTAATAACCATAATGCAACAAAGAAGACAATAAGCCAACACACTGGGGGTGAAGGATGGCAGAAGAAAATAACAGAAAAAAGCCTAGTTTCTTTACGTCATCACTGAATAACTGCACCAGCTTACGTCAGAGAAAAAGACTACCCACCACCAGACTTGTGAGAAAAATACGACCTTTGTTAGGTCACTGTTAAAAGGGTTTACTTCCTAATACTCATTTCACTATAGTTGGACATTCAGACTGTAACTTTTCACTATTACAAAATAAATTGCTAATGATGTTCTTCATGCATATAGACTTTTTTTAAGCTTTTAATTTTAATTCCAGTGTAGTTAACATAGTGTTCTATTAGTTTCAGGTGTACAATATAGTGATTTAACAGTTCTACATAATACTCAGTGCTCACTATGATAAGTGTACTCTTTAATCCCTATCACCTATTCACCCATCCCCACATACCTCCCTCTGGTAACCATCAGTTTGTTCTCTTATAAAGAGTCTGTTTCTTGGTTTGTCTCTTTTTCTTTGCTTTGCTCATTTTGTTTTGTTTCTTAAATTCCACATATAAGTGAAATCATATGGTATTTGTCTTTCTCCGACTTTTTTCACTTAACTTTATACTCTCTAGATCCATCTATGTTGTTGCAGATTTCATTCTTTTTTATGGTTGAAAATATTCCACTGTGTTTACATATATATAAACACATCTTCTTTATCCATTCATCTACTGATGCACACTTGGGCTGCTTCCATAATTAGGCTATTGTAGACAATGCTACAATAAACATAGGAGTGCGTGTATCCCTTTGAATTAGTTTTTGTATTTTGGGGGGTATATGCCTAGCAGTGCGATTAGTGGATCATAAGATAGTTCTATTTTTAACTTTTTGAGAAATCTCCACACTGTTTTCCACAGTGGCTATACCGGTCTGCATTCCCACCAACAGTCCAAGAGGGTTCCTTTTTCTCCACATCCTTGCCAACATCTGTTGCTTCCTGTATTTTTGATTTTAGTCATTCTGACAGGTGTGAGGTGATATCTCATTGTGGTTTTGATTTGCACTTCCCTGATGATGAGTGATGTTAAGCATCTTTTCATGTGTCCATTGGCCATCTGTACATCTTCTTTGGAGAAACATGTTCATGTCTTGTGCCTATTTTTAATTAGATTATTTGTTTTTTGAATGTTTAATTGCATAAGTTCTTTATATATTCTGGACATTAACCCTTTATTAGGTCCAAAATATCCTCTCCAATTCAGTAGGCTGCCTTTCATGCTTATAGACTTTTAAGGGAATTCTTTATTTCTCTGGGATAGACCACAACCAACTGAATTACTAGGTCAAAGTACGTTTCCTAATAGATACTGACCAGATAGATACTGTTGATAATACCAACAACAATGTATGAAAGTGAAGTTTAACACCTCTCCCCCCGAGCACTGGGTGCTGTCATTGATCTTTAACAATTCATAGATAGAAAGAAGTATCTCATTGCTTTAATGAGTACTTCTTTGATGACAATTATTGACTATTTTGCCATATGTTGACTATTGTCCTATAACAGAACCATCCAAGTACTCATTAAGAGAGTAGTTCAATAAGCTATATTTTGATAGCTTTAAAAAAAAATTCTTCTTCCTCATTAAAAACACCAAAAACTGGGGGAAAATATTCAAACTTTATATGAACATATAAAGGCAAAACCAGCAAATCCATTCCTTTACCCCCATTCCACTACCTAGAGATAATCAATGTGAACAGTTTGCTGAATTCTCTTCTGAACTTTCCTGTATGCAGAGATAGAAAGATAAGCAAATATGACATCTGTTTTGGTTACATAATTACTAAAAGTAAGTACAGGAACTACAACTATATATATACACACATATATATTTACACACATATATATGTACATACGTATATACATATATACATATATGTACGTATATATGTATATACATATATTAATTTTATGTATTCATATATACATATGAATACATAAAATTAACAAAAGCTATTTTTTATCGAGTTCTTCCTCTGTTATATTTTTCTGAGTGTTTTATTAACTCATTTCATTGTTACACAAACAAAAAAAAGACACCAAATAGTTATGTACAAACCAATCATTAAAAAGATTCTTCTTTTAATGTTCATTTATTTTTGAAAGAGAAAGAGACACAGTGTGAGCAGGGGAGCGGCAGAGAGAGAGGGAGACACAGAAGCCGAAGCAGACTCCAGGCTCTGAGCTATCAGCACAGAGCCTGATGTGGGGCTCAAACTTATAGACCGTGAGATCATGACCTGAGCTGAAATTGGACACTTAACCGACTGAGCCACCCCGGTGCCCCCAAACCAATCATGTTTAAAACATAAATGTGTACACTAACAGAGATCTGAAGAAAACACAGATGCTAGAGAGTTAAATTTAAAGACCTTGTAGTGAAGGAGGGTAAGACTGAAATGTAAATTTATATGCTGCTGATTTTATTATTAAGGTGGTCACGCCCTACAGGCAGTAGGCAAGGCAGGACTGCAGCTTTCAGACTAGAAATATATTTTGGTAATCTTGATTTTCATATACACAAACCTATGACATGTCCCAAATCAGCTAAAGTAGCTACAAGTATGTGTGTGTCTACAGATATATGTATGTAGACACCTCTGTGAGTGTGTTTATATATATTCCTTCTTTAATTTGTAAGAGAATAAGATCCAGAAAACATGCCTTTTTAGAATTAAATCCATTACATAAAACAATGCCTATTATTTTAAGTAATATTCCTAATACAAATACAAATCCCAATGACTTTATCTTAACCTACTCTACAAGTATTAGATGTATTTAGCTTTAATAAATAGAACTACCATTCTGTTTCCTGCTAAAACTGTAACACTAACCTGAAAAATTACCAAAATTAATAGAAAAAGAAGAAAAACTAATCCTACTTTTAATATAGACAGAAGATGATCTCAAGAAATAGATATTCCATGCTCTCATAAAGGATATGAATAAGCAATTTAGAGAAGAGGAAACCCAAAAGGCTAACAAGCTCAGAAAGAGATGCCTGATCTTGGTGACAACCAGAAAAATGCAAGCTAATATAAATAGGAGATATAACTTTATATTTATGAGATTAGCAAAAAGTAGAATTCTAGATAATGCCAAGCTATATGTGATCATGCTCTGGTAGGTAATGTAGAAAGGGCAGTCATTCTCAAAAGCAATCGGCAACTTAGCCAAATTAGGTTTATGCATGCCCAACAAACCATTACTACGTTAAAGAAATTCTCAAACAGTTCAAAGTAACACAGTTAATGTATACAAAATATCACAAATGGATATTTCTAAAAAGAGGAAAAAATGACATAATTTGATTTTTGTAAATAAAAAGCACACGAACAGAAAAAATATTTTACAAAGATAAAGAAAAATGAAAGGAGAATATGAGAATGGAGATAAAAATAGATTAAACAAGAAAGGCAATAAGTGATCATTGCCAAGTAAATGCAAGTTCAATGAAAAGCCCAAGTGTGTGTTTATGTGTGCATACACATAAAATTCTGTAGGGACACAAACTAAATTGTTAGTAGAATTTACCTCTAAAGAGTACATTTGTGACAAGGACTAGAACGAGGAAGATACCAGAGATATGGCTGAGTATCTTGTATTTCACATGTATACCTATTCTTATTTTAAAGAAATCATTTCTTCTGACAGAGTCTCTCCTCAACCAAACATCAGTCAGGCTCCTGTGAGCCCTCTGCTCCACGAGGCCAGGTCTTTAGACTTCCACGTCCACCTTCACATCCCCCCATTTTTGCAGCAATCTCACTGTAAGTCATTTTGGCAAGAATCCCTCACCTTCAATATCTCCTCACCCTCAATATATCTGATCAAATTCCTCAACCCCCCCAGTACCCCAGGTGACATTTGGTCACTCTGGCCTGGATTCAGCAAGAATCCTGTCAGATTCTGTCAGTTTAGCCAGAATCCCCCTACCTCTGATGTTTACTCTTCATAATTTACATCCACTGACACCACCACCACCATCCTGGCCCTGGCTATAAATTCCCAATTTTCCTTGTTGTATTCAGAATTGGGCCCATTGAGGTCTCTTTCCCCCTATTACAATAGTCTCTGATTAAAATCTGCTTTTACCACCTTAACCACTGTCCAGCTCTCGATTTTTTTTAGTATTGCCACATGTAAAATTTAGACAGTTTCTAAAAATAAAGTCTAAGTTTAACTCTGAATTCTAAATAAAGTTTAAAACTCTCTTTTTGGGGGGCACCTGGGTGGCTCAGTTGGTTAAAAGTGTCAAAGTCTTGATTTGGGCTCAGGTCACGATCTTACAGTTTGTGGGTTTGAGCTCAACGTCGGACTTTGCATTGATGGTGTGGAGCCTGCTTGGGATTCTCTCTCCGCCTCTTCCTTCCCACTCTCTCTCTTTCTCAAAATAAATAAACTTAAAAAAAAAACTTTCTTGGGGTGCCTGGGTGGCTCAGTCGGTTGAACATCCGACTTTTGTTCAAATCATGATCTCATAGTCGAGAATTCGAGACCCATGTCGGGCTCTGTGCTGTCAGCTCAGAGCCTGGAGCCTCCTTTGGATTCTATGTCTCCCTCGCTCTCTGCCCCTGCCCCACCCTCTCTCTCTCTCAAAAATAAACATTAAAAAAATTAATAAAAATTAAAAACTTAAAACTTTTTTTATAGAAAAATTGGTGGTTTTTAGTCAGTGATTCATGCTCTAAATCTCTAATTCACAATATAGCATAGACTCCTTAACTAGGGAAGTCAAGTTTATTAAAAACAAGCTTTTATTAACAACTACCTGATTTTCATAAAACACTCATTTCCTGATTTAAAAAATGTACATATAAAATAAGGTCAAAATATCAGTAACCATTTTTATTCAAACAAGAAACCAAGAGAACACAAAGTAGGGAAAATAGTAAAGACTTACTAGACACACATAAAAAATACCTGAGATAAACTTAAGCTTTGATGTACACTGAATCTTAAAGATCAACAAATTCCTGCTTTTGTTTTGGGAAAGAAAAAAAAAAAAGCCAGGGAACATAATTTTTCTTGGTAACTCAGGACCAGAACTACACACATCAATTATTAAAATATACTATACAAAACTTCAATGTTCTTTGATATGGGAATTGGGAGATTCCTACTCCTGGTTCTCTCACTAATCTGTATGATCTTATTAAACTTTTCTGAGCCTCAGTTTCCTTAACTATACAAGGAAACAGTTTAACACTCTGTGATTATACGGAACTGAAGGTGATATGTGGAAAACAAAATGATACGTGAGTTAAGTCCTGATTCCAAGACAATGAGTATTTTTTTCTATTTCTGTTTACATTCTGTTTATTTGTATGGGGGACTAATAATATACAGTTGAATTACTATCTTCAAAGGCAGTATTACTTTGGCCAATTTTTAAAAAAACTTATAATTGAATTCAAAGACAACAGCCACCTTCCAAAAGATATCCTCACTCTCCAGAAAAATTATCGATTTCTCTACAGTTATCAGTGGTTTTTGGTTGGCAGCAAGGCAGGGTTTTTTTCTGTTTTATTAGTTGGGCTCCGTTTTACAAAACTGAACTCAACTGTAATATTATCACTATTAACACATAATGTTAATACATACTGCCCTAGGTATTAGAAGTAAATTAAAAATATATATATATGGTACAAAGGAAGCTGCTAAAGCTCCAAGAGGGCAGAGACTGTGCAAGTGATTGCTATATTCCCAATGCCTACAACAATCACTTGCATGTGGAAGATGCCCAATAAACATTTGTTAAATTAATTGAACAGATTCATAAAAAGCAAGTAAACAGTAAAAGACAGCACATCCTAAGTGCCAAATGACAAAGCAAGTATTAAAAAAGGAACAATCAAAACCAAAACCAAAAACTTTTCATGTTGGAAATGAGATTAAGCTAAATCTGAATAAAGAAATATATAAATCTGAAAGAATAATACAAACTATGAGGTGGTGGAAGGACATTCCAGAATGATGAAACTTTTTGAGCAATGATTAAAAAAAAAAAAAAAGTAGACGTGGCTTATGTGCAAAGCAAGATTAAACTATGTTGGTTTAGGAACAGTACCCTAATAGGTAGGAAATATAAACAGTCTAATCATGGAAGAGATTTGAAACCTACTATAGGCAAAAAGAAAAAAAGAGTACCTTTTTTTTAATGTTTATTTATTTTGAGAGAGAGGGAGACACCGACTCCAAAGAAGGCTCTAGGCTCCGAGTTGTCAGCACAGAGCCCGATGCAGGGCTCAAACCCACAAACCACGAGATCATAACCTGAGCCAAAGTCGGATGCTTAACCAACTGAGCCAGCCACCTAGGTGCCCCTAGAGATATAATTTTATAAGACATCTATCTATATAAAAGCAATCAATTGGAGTGAGAAGATTCAAATCAAAGAGAAACAGCTGGGCGGGGGGGGGGGAGACAAAAAACAAACAAACAAAAAAACAAACAGTATACTCTGGCAAACAAGTATCTGAACAGTGGCCTGAAAGCAAGATCATAAGAAACTGAGGAATAAATAACCCAAGAGAGAGAAAGAGAACAAAGAAACTGAGAGGGAGGAAAATGAGACTAGTAGAAAACCAAAGGTCCTAAATGTGGTCTGTACAGAGAAATTAACAGCGAAATGAAAGAGAACAAGATAGGATGTTGAGAACATCCTATCGAAATGAAAGAGAACAAGATAGTCTACTAATGGGTAAGACTGCTGACAAAGGGGTTTCTTTTATTATCCCTATCGGCTTGGTTGGTTTTTAAATGGGAAAAACTAAAATGGCCTTGCCACAGTGGATACTACCACTGGCATAATGGATTCAGGTCTTTCTAAAGTTAAGATTCATCACTTGATGATAAGCTCTACAGGAGCTGGAACTATATCTGCTTGTTTTCCACTGTTAAACCACAACGTATTTTCTATGAAGCTTTGGCAACTTTGGTATTTCCATACTTCAGCTTTTTTGTGTTCATTCTCACTTGGCTAGCTATAAGGATCTGGAAAACCAAACGTTCATCTTTGATGAAAAGAAGCAGGCTTAGGGGTTAAAAAAAAAAAAAAAAAAAAAGTCCGAATTTTAATTCTAAATTATGGATAACTGGGGCATTTCTATTTTATTAAAGTAGCAGAGTTCAAAAAAGTTTAAAATCACAGTATATTAATAATGCAAGTATAAATACAATTGGAAAAGTAGAATACAAAGTAATGAAAACTATATATTTTATTTAAAGCAAGATTCATCTTCACAGAAAAAAAATAATTCCTTAATTTATTTAGAAGGAATAAGGAACGTGTATAAAATTTGAACGCATGGATTTTAGAAAAGAAAAAAATGTTATGTGACCCTGCTGATTGTAAAGACTTTTCAGGATACCATGCCAAAGACACTTCCTGGCAGTCAGTGTTTAACACACAAAGGGAAAAGAAAACAAACCTACACTCACAACTACCAAAACCCAAGCACCATTTGCTGCAGCTAACATCAACCTGCAATTATGAAGCCAGTGGCATCCCTAAAAATGAGCTCTGTCAGAATGACTTGGCAGGGCCCAGGCAATGCTCTACACAACAGAATACAGACACTACTTGCTCTAAAAGGCCCTTTCCAAGGGAAGTCATAAGACAGAACTAGCTAGCAGAAAGAGGGACAGACCCTCTGCTCCCATATACGCCAACATATATTGTACACTCACAAAATTGACAAATGCTGTAAATATCAAAGATGTCTGAGTCACAGGACCTGCCCTTATGACAATTTAGCTGAGAGACATAATATACATATTTAAACACATATATTTAATACATATGCAGTAACAGTGTAGTCTAATATATGATTCGTTCATTCAAGAACCATTTAGTAAGCAGCTACTATGTGCCGGTAACTGCTAGACCTTAAAACACCCTTAAGTGACTCAAAACCTAGTGAGGAAAGAAACACACAAAGCAGGAGACAGGTGGTATAACTGAGACACAGAAGTTCTCAACACTAATCCTCTCTTAACCAAACCTCTGGATTAACCAGTATTCTTCAGTCCCTTGGTAAAACACTGCCCAACGCCCAGGGCACATTAAGTATTCACAGCTAGAGTATGCTATTCTTTATAATTCACCCATACACTGCGTTTTCAGTCAAGTTGTGTAAGCTCACCAAGAGTCAATCTGGTTTCCTCCCAAACCTGTTTATGCCAATTGCACTTGTTGCTTTGATTACATAATTCAATTAAACATTACATAAACCAATAAAACATACGTATGAAAAGAAAAACTAAGTTGAATGCTTTGGGAAGACAACACAACAAAGGAGACCTACTAAGCAGGAGACCTGCTATCAAATTAAATGTGGGTGACACAACTGTGAAAGACTAGGGAAAAGTCATAAAAATCGAGGATTCTGTACTGTATACTTTACTCAAGGAAAACCAAAACCAGAAATCATAACCAATGTATTGTAATTGTAGCTTTTTCAAGAAAGACAACACACAACTCCAATCAGTGTTCTTAAAAAAAAAAAAGTGAAGGGCAGGTGGGCTTGGTCTTACGGTGACAAATGACTATGCGTTTATATTATTTTTAACTTAAATGACTTGGTATCATTTCAACCAGATTAACTGCCCAACCACTGATCAGGATGGTGTTTCTGTTATTTATACAAGCTCTTAGAGGAGCATGAAACTTCACTGTGTCTGGAGGTTTCCCGAAGACAGTAAAATGAAACTTGGAAGAGGATTAGAAATTCACCAGGCAGACAAGGGAGCGAAAATATCCCAACCCTATACATTGACTCAAAAGCATGAGAAGAAGAAAAGTGTCAAAATATTTTTCCTTCCATTTACCATACCCAGTCTCACCACTCAAACTTTTCTTATGGCAAATTATTTATCTTTTCTATGAGTTAGGGAATAATGATTACCTACCACAAAGAGCTTTGTAAAGATTAAAATCGATCACACGTGTAAAGTGCTCTACACTGTACCCAGCACATGGTAAGGGATCAACAACAATAAAAACTGTTATTATTGTTGGAGGGGAAAGAAGAGGAAACAAAAGCTAAAGTACTGGGACCATGGTACCATCTTCCCCAAGTAAGGACTCTTTGAAGTTCAATAAGTGTGCTGACCCAGATCTCCAGGCTCCTCCTTGTTCCCTTTTAGCTTTACATGAATCCACATTCCTCAGGAGCAGGCTTTGGTTGTGCATATAATTTAGGCTTTGCTTACTGCTGAACCTTCTCATTTAGGAAATACAAACAAAAAAACTGAGAGCAAGTCCCAGACTGCGCTGTAATTTTCCATCAGGTGAAATTGGTATCACCCTTATGAATCTGACATCTTATTTATTTCTCCTAACTAGATATGCTGGTATTGGATCCAATTTCTGTCATATGTAAATGAGTGCTAATGAAGCCTGTGTGTAACACTCCCCCGGCCCTTTCCTTGGATCTCTGTAGTGCAGTCATGCCCAGAACCTATTCACCACACCCAAAATACCTATTCCACCCAACCTTCTTCAACATTTCCCAGCGCTCCCCTTAATTCCAGGGCTTCTACTCCTTATTCTTCTCCTGTTCTTATCTAAAACAAAACAAAACAAAACAAAACAGGGGCTCCTGGGTGGCTCAGTCAGTTAAGCGTCCGACTTCGGCTCAGGTCACGATCTCACGGTCCGTGAGTTCGAGCTCCGCCTCGGGCTCTGTGCTGACTGCTCAGAACCTGGAGCCTGTTTCAGATTCTGTGTCTCCTTCTCTCTCTGACCCTGCCCCGTTCATGCTCTGTCTCTCCCTGTCTCAAAAATAAATAAAACGTAAAAAAAAAAATTTAAAAAAAAATAAAACAAAACAGAACACTACTCATTTTTCCTTGAGCCATACTGCTTCTAAGCCAGTCTACAATAAAATTTCCTTCTTGCATATCAGTATTTTCGAATATTCCATCGTCTTATTTAGATAAGGTACTTTTGTTATAAAAGTTAAATAGCACTGTCTGCCAAAGAAAGTGATTTTATTTCTTTAAATACCTTAATGCATAACAGCAAATACATGGTTGACATTATTATTCTGTTCAAACAGCATATGTAAAACAGATGGGCTGAGAATAACCTAATAACAAAAGCACTACACAAAAGGTGATATACGATCGATAAACACTAACTATATTAAAATATACATACATATATATGTATAAAATATGTATAAAATATACATGTATACATATTTTAATATAATGTTTAGTATATATAGTATAGCATATATAGTTAGTATATACATATATGGGCCTGTATATCGCGTAGTTAGTATATATATGTATGTATATATAGATATACACATACACACACAGAGACACACACACACACAACATAATTAGGCTACCCTCAGGAACAAGCTGGAAAAGATCCGAATTTGCAGACTTTTTTAAAGAAATAAACATTTTACATCAGTATTCTCTACACAAAAATAAAACAATTCGAAGAAACTAGAGTGACACATTGTTAAACACCTTTGAGGAACACAAATCGTTGAAAACTTTCCTGAGACCCTTAAAATGCAATCATTTCACTAAGTTGTTCTGTTTGAAGTTTGAAATATATAAGAATTTACATTATGACAGCTACTCAAAGCATACTTAATCATCTAAATATTGTAATTCACTTGGCTACTTCAGATCAGAAGCAGCTACAGAGGGTAAGGGACCAATAAAAGGAGATGATGTATGGAGAACAATGCCTGGGCTTGGGTAGTACACTCGTGGGTTCTAAAGTCAATCCCCACCCATTCAGAGTGATCAAGGACCATTTACTTATTCTCTCTGTGGCCCTAACTGATACAACAAGAGATGAGATGG
Source organism: Acinonyx jubatus (assembly GCF_027475565.1). Taxonomy (NCBI): domain Eukaryota; kingdom Metazoa; phylum Chordata; class Mammalia; order Carnivora; family Felidae; genus Acinonyx; species Acinonyx jubatus. The sequence continues at coordinate 108,343,432 of NC_069388.1, read as the reverse complement.
GAATGCAAGCTGGTGCAGCCACTCTGGAAAACAGTATGGAGGGTCCCCAAAAAACTAAAAATAGAACTACCCTACAACCCAGCAATTGCACTACTAGGCATTTATCCATGGGATACAGGTGTGCTGTTTCCAAGGGATACATGCACCCCCATGTTTATAGCAACACTATCAACAATAGCCAAAGTATGGAAAGAGCCCAAATGTCCATCGATGGATGAATGGATACAGAAGATGTGGTATATATATTCAATGGAGTATCACTCGGCAATCAAAAAGAATGAAATCTTGCCATTTGCAACTACGTGGATGGAAATGGAGGCTATTATGCTAAGTGAAATTAGTCCATCAGAGAAAGACAAAAATCATATGACTTCACTCATATGAGGACTTTAACAGACAAAACAGATGAACCTAAGGGAAGGGAAACAAAAATAATATAAAAACAGGGAGGGGACAAAACAGAAGAGACTCATAAATATGGAGAACAAACTGAGGGTTACGGAGGGGTTGTGGGAGGGGGGATGGGCTAAATGGGTAAGGGGCACTAAGGAATCTACTCCTGAAATCATTGTTGCACTATATGCTAACTAATTTGGATGCAAATTTTAAAAAATAAATAAATAAAATTAAGTAGAGGAAAAAAAAATATATCACTTTTGTAAACCACACCAAAAAAAAAAAAAAAGGGATGAGACTATGCAAGTTCTAAGGTCCCACAGGAGGTAAAATATTCTTAGTCTAATGAAGGGAATAGAAAATTGGGAGTCGAGCTATGCAGGGCAAAGAGAGGGGACGTGCGCACGCGCATCCCTGTCAGCCCTAGAATTCTACAGTTACATGTGCTAAGATGAAGACTACAGACAATACATACTCTAGGAATTAACAACAGGTTCATGTGTACAGTTTCTTCCTCCTGTCTGTCTCTGCTCTCCCCATCTCTCTTCCCTCTCTGTCTCTTCTTTTCTTCTACCCCCTTCCTTAGCTTCTTCTCCTGCCTCAGGTTTCTCTCTTGAACTGCAAAGTTCCTCTGTTCCTATCTCCAGTCCTCAATGCTTTCCAGCTATTACCATCTACTACTACATCTCTAGCCTGCTCCTTACTTCCGATACTGACAGTTTATTGTCAGTATTATTAAACTGTCAGTTTTACTGTCACTATTAACAGTGGCATAAGTAGCCACTATGCCAAATGCATCACTTAAACTAGTTCTTGGCTCCTAAAGTTTAATTTAAATAAATAATACCAAATAAGTAAATAAATAAATAAAACAGTTAAAAGCATTCTCTCCACAGAAATCTCAACCAGCAAAAGCAAACCACTTATTGGACATTTATTATAGGTCACAAACTTTGCATACTCTATCTTTTTAAAATTACAACTACTCTGTTTGGTGGCTATATTTACAAACAAAGATGGGGCCCAGAAAAATTATATACTGGAAATGATGGAACTAAGGCCCATACTTTCCACAGCCACACTGCAAGAGACAATGACAATAGACTGTTGTGTCAAATTGACCCCTAAAGCAAGAAACTCCAAAGATCCCAAGGGCAAGTTTATTTCTAATGGCCCAGAATTGAAACCTGGAATCCATTAATAACATTCATAAATCAAAAAGTATGCTGGGGCACCTGGGTGGCTCAGTCGGTTAAGCATCCGACTTCGGCTGAGGTCATGATCTCATGGTTTGTGGGTTTGAGCCCCACGTTGGGCTTTGTGCTGACAGCTCAGAGCCTGGAGTCTGCCTCAAACTCTGTGTCTCCCTCTCTCTCTCTCTCTGCCCCTCTCCTACTCACGCTCTGTCTCTCTCTCTAAAAAAATAAACATTAAAAATTTTTGAAAAAATTTTTAAGTAAAAATAATTAAAATAAAATAAAATAAAACAAAATAAAATAAAATAAGCCTGACATCAAGTAGAGAGTAAGCTGACAAAGGGAAATCAGTCCAGATTATTTGGACTTTCAAACACCAATCAAGGACTGATTAATAAAGGGGTTGGTTGGTTTGTTTTAAATTCTGCTTTAATTTTACCAAGATTTTGGAAAGAAGTTGTAGTCTCCCCCCCACCACTGGGACTCAAAGAAAAGTAAACTTAGATAGTAAATAAAGTTTAGGGTCAAATAAGGATATCTCTTAATAGAGAAAAAGTATCAATTATATTTCTCTACAGATAATTACTGGACCATTCTTATTTGTCAATTTTTCAAAGTAAGATAATTCAGTTTTCAGTAATAGTGCCTCAAATTAACTCTTCTACTGAAAACAGTTAAATATTCTGGACAAAATATTTTTACATATTTAAAAGGCAAAGCTGATAAGAAGTAAGGAATTATTTGGCCAAAATTGAAAGGAAAATGGGAACCTAGTAAGGTAAGAGAACAAAAGCCACTTTTGCTCTAGAGGTACTAGCCAATCAGAACAAATCTGAACCTTAAGTTTGGACAGCCTTATAGGACCCAAAGAGCAAAAACTAAAGACCAGGACCATCCGGAGTAAAAAGTCTAACAGGTGATATGTCCCACATTTAGCTAAGACCCTGTAGCATATTCCTTCAAGGCAAAGGTGAAGGATGCTGGTCCTCAAATGTATTTGTGGCCAAAATTTGCATCAGCTGGGTGGTCCAAAACCTCAAGCAATGAATTGGTTTTAAAATGGTTGTGGATTGCTAATGCCTCCAAAAACCCATCAGAGCAAATGCAAAGACCTTCTAAAGAAGACACCTTTATTTGAGACCTCAGATTAGTCTTAACACCTTTCCAAGGACAGTGAGCAGCACACAAAAATAACTATGCATACAAAGAAATAAGTTACCATGAACAAGGACCGGCAAAAACAAGAGACCACAGAAAGAGATCTCCAAGACTTCATGCAGAGGAAGTACAGATATACCACCTATAAAAACAACTATACTCACTCGGTTTAAAGAAAAAGAAACTTGAAGATATCTTCAGGGAACAGGAAACTATTAAGAAAAAATCCAGCAGATTTAAAATGCAACCAAACTGAACTTCAGTAATAATTAAAATTAGAAACTTATCAGATGGCTTTAAAAGATTAAATTCAACTGAAGAGAAAATTAATGGACTGCAAATAAGTCAGAATAAACAGATAAAGAAGGTCTAAAATACATGTAATCAGAGACCTAAAGATTAAAGAAAAGAGAATGGGATAAAGCAGAAATATAAAGAGAGAGTGACTGATGATTTTGCAGAAATCTAAAGAGATAATGATTGAGGATCATGTAGATTTTTCAAAGAGCCTAACAAAGTCACAAATAAAATAAAAAGAAATATATACCCTGAAACATCATAATGAAACTCAGAACACAAAGTCCAGAAAAAAATATTAAATGTAGACAATAAAATAAGCTAGAAAACAGTGGAACAGAGTAAAATCTCCAGGTCTGTTGTTTTAAATAAAAAGAAAAATGATAAGTAAGCATCAGTGTGACTGATTATCTCAGAAGGATCTAAGGATCAAGCAAGATAATGAATTTAAGGGCTTGGAAAAAACTGTACAGGTATCTAGAGACGTAAGTGACAGTCTGTACAAAAACCTGTTTCATTCTCGGTCATTCAACCTCTCTGTGGGCCTCACTTTACCTGCGGAAGAAGGTTGCAGCTGATTTTTTCCAAAGTTCATTCCAGCTCAGAAATTACTCTATCATTATCTCTCTCAGTCAGAGGGAGGTGAATCAAATTATAATATTCTACTGGCTAAAAATAAAATGCTAGCTATCATCAGAAAGAATAATAGAAACGTAACAAAAATTATATCCCAATTCTATAAAAAGCCATCCATATCTGGAATACTAACAGATGTGTCCAAACAATACATGTAAAATCAGAAACAAACAACTAAAGCAGTGGTTCTCAATCCGTGCTCCCTTGAGGGAGCTCAAAAAAACACTAATACCAGGGGCACTAAATCCTAAAATTCTGATTAAACTGGTCTGGGGTAGAGCACAGGAAATGAAGATTTTTAAAAGTTCCCCCAGATTATTCTAAGGTTGAGCTAAAGCTAAGAAATACTGAACTAAAGTGACAAAAAATAATTTTGAGTCATACTTGACTCCTTTTTCCTCAAATGTCACATCCTATCCTTTAGCACATCTTGTTGGTTCTACCTTCAAAAATGCATTCAGAATCCATTAGATTTTGAATACGTATCAAAATAGACATTCACATATCTCATCACTACCAGCTTAGTTCATCTCCAGCCTGGATTATTAACTAGACTCCATGACTCTCTTACCATTGTCTTCCCTCCAAGTGTATTCTAAACCCTTGCGATGCTGTTCCTTTACTCAAAACATTTCAACTGTCACCCATCTGGCTGAGGTACAATCTAAAATCCTTACAATGGGCAAGACCCAGTATGGCATTTCTTCCATTCTTCTCCTCTACTGTAGCCACATGTGCCTCATTATTCCTCAAACATTCCAAGCATGCTCCTTTCCCCCCTACTGTTCTCTCTGCCCTCCCAGAACACCCCCTCCTTAATTTCACCTTTTCAGGTCTTGCTCAAATGGCATCTCATCAGGTAAGCTTTTCTTCCCTACTCCACCCCACCAAGCACTCCATATCCCCCTTATACCAACCACATGACTGTGGTGCTTACTACCACCAAACATTTTATGTATGTAAGTATTCATTATTGTCTGCCTGTAGGATCTATTTTAACCATCTTGTTTCTCCAGTGCCTAGAACAGGAGCTGGCATAAAATGGGTGAATAACATTTGTTGACTGAAAATATGAATCAATAATGCCAAAATCCAGATTAATAAATACTCCAGTCTCTATGCCACATGCCCTAAGCTACTCAATCATATCACCTTTTTCATACAATTCTAACATTTCCAGGTAAATAACAGAGCCTCCCCTACTACACACACCCCCCAAAATCTAGGGCCAATAGTTTTTGCTTTGTATTTACATGCCTGCTTTCTATTAAGTCAGTAATTTTCAAATAGGTTCTCATTACTTCATTAAGTTCTTTCTTCTTGCTATTCTCCCCATTCACTGCTAGCTCTCTTTTGTGCTATTCTAAGAAAACCTAAGCCCCCACAATGATAAACACTCTGATTTTTCTACATCTTGCTTGTCTATCACTCCAACTAGACTGCATACTTCTTGAAGGTCATCTAGCTCAATGTCTCACATAAAGAAATTTCCCTCGATTGTTATGATTAGTATTCCAACTCCAATTCCTTTCACAAATATAAAGCTCAGTAATAACCCTAACCATTCTTTTCCCATGAACTGCCTATTCTCATCTGAATGGTGGTAGTGAGGCAGGAGGGGGATTATCAAAAATAAAGAGAATTCTAGGGATACCTGGGTGGCTCCGTTGGTTGAGCATCTGACTTCGGCTCAGGTCATGATCTCATGGTCCGTGGGTTCGAGCCCCACGTCGGACACTGTGCTGACAGAGCCTGGGGAGCCTACTTCAGATTCTGTGTCTCCCTCTCTCTCTGCCTCTCCCCTGCTCCCGTTCTGTCTCTCTCTCTCAAAAATAAATAAACATTAAAAAAATTTTTTTAAAAAGAGAGAGAGAATTCTACATTAACTGAGATGGGCAAGGAGGGGAAAACGACAAGTTTACAGCACAGTATAACTGGTTCCTTCCTCCCAAGACCTGAAGAAGGGAGGAAGTGGTAAAGGCAGACCAGGTAGGTGACAGCTTGGATTGCCTTGCACAACTCTGTCCTGACAATGTGAAAGAGCAAGACTAACAGGTTCCTGAAGGGACAAATTAGACTTAATCTTAAAGGTATTTTTGTTGACTTCGGTGTTAATGACTTGAGAAGAGATTTAAAAACCAAAGAGAGGACATCAATTAATCCAAATTTCATCACCACTCATTCTCTGACTTCCGATTTCTTCTAGAAAAATTTAAATGGCAAAAGAAAAATGAAGGGGTATGTTCACATTTAATGATGTTGATAAAAAGAAATTACTTTAAAAATATGTTTTCAGTTGTGAGATTCCCACAAACTCTCTTCCCAAAAAGTATGTTATTTGTTCTGTTTGGAAAATATGACACATTTTTAAAGTTCCTCCCTGGATGCTTAATTTAGTGTAAGCACAAACGAAAAGATACTGTAAAAATGTAGTGCTTTCAGTGTGAGGAGCACCAATTGGAAACCTACCTGAGCTTTAACATTTGCCATTAAAAATCCCAGAAATAGCATGTGTGCGCGTGTGTGTGTAAAACTGAAGAGTGACTACAATTATAGGTAAATTGAAAAGTTGAAATGGAGGGGTGGAAGGGGAGAACTGGGAGATAGGACAAGGGTAAGATGAGCTGCAAACTCCCGAACCTCCACAAGTAAAAAGGGAAGAGTTATTATCTTGTTTGTTTTTGACCAAATTAGTGTGACTCACCTTCCCTAAACTGGAAATTAAAATTTAAGCAGCCACATAAAAAAATCATTCTCTACACCCGAACAACGTTAACGCTAAAGCCTGCCTTTAACACTTCCTTGAAGTCTGAAATCCACAATTTCATTTATGGAATGCACTGTTTAATAAAGTGAATTACTAATAAATTTAAATGAAGCATTCAAGTCTGCTTATCACTATACAGACATGGTCAGATTCATTTTGAGAAAAGTTACAAATACCAACAGACTAGATACTAAAGTACATAACGGCAGACCTAAAAAAAAGTTGCCAAAGAATACAAACATAGAACTGTGGAAATAAAGAATGAGAAGAAATTTTAGAAACTATGGGTCACTGCCTCGCTTCACTCAACTCCTCCCAGAGGCCTTCCTCACCCACCCCATCTAAAATAAAAAAAGCCGCGGGGAGCCTGGGTGCTCAATCAGTTAAGCATCTGACTCTTGGCTTCAGCTCAGGTCATGATCTCACAGTTTGTGAGTTCGAACCCCAGATCGGGCTCCGCGCTGACGGGATTCTCTCTCTCTCTCTCTCTGCCCCTCCCCTGCTCACTCGCTCTCTCAAAATAAGTAAACAACCTTAATAAAAAAAAAATAAACAAATAAAATAGCTGTCCCTATCACATTCTATTTCTGTACCTGATTTATTTTCCTCATCCAAGGTGCCATTATGGTTCGGTATATTATGTACTTACATTTGCTGCTTCTTTGCCTGCCGACTAAAACGTAAGCTCTATGAGGGCCGAAGCTCTGTCAGTTGTGTTCATCCCAGGCCCTCGAGGCACACAGCTGGCACTCAATGAAGTACTGAATAAATAAATGATGAACCTGAAGTTCACAGAGGTTAAAGGATTTCCTCAAGGTCACAGCCAGCAGTAAGCACAGCTGGTACCAAAACGCTGTCTACTCCCTCTTTCCATAGCCACTTCCACTAGGCCAAAGCACCCTGTTCCAGCACATGATTTTCTATTTAACAGATTCCTTCTTTTCTTTTTTTAAGTGCCAAAGAAAATACCCGTTACCAAAAAAAGTGACACGCTGGGTAGCATTTTAACTTCAAGTGTTTCACCAACCAAAACTATACTCAGATTTCAGAAGTGTACAAGATTAGCCAGTAAAACAGCAAGGCACAGCCACTCAGTTCTTCGAGTTCCTTGTGAAATTGGTGTGTGCCTTGGAAGTTTTAAGATCAGCTTCGGAAACACACTTAGCAATTCAGAATGGCCTGTAAAGTATCAGCCTCACTTTCTTCTAAGAGCCCACAACAGCTCCTTCCTGGATATGCTTTATCTTGCAGATTATGCAAGGAAATGTAACCAACTTTCAAGTCCCTTTTAGTTCCTTTCAAAGTACAAGGCAATCTCACAAAACACTGGGCATAAAATTAACCCTTGGGAAGTTTCAGATTCTGAGAATAGGAAACCATCTCCGAACCATCACCTGACGGTGATCATCTAGGTTCTTCATGATCTGAAATACCTAAAAGAAACGCGGAGGTGGGGGGTGGGGGGAGATGGAGGAAGAAGAAAAGAGAAGAAACGTTTACATACATCAAAAAGGAGCTGATATCCCTCATAATACTTTAGCCCAACATCAGCTTCTTGCCTAAAGTCAAGGCCCCACGCACACAACTTCGGTTGTCTGCTTTGGTCACCTCCCTTTCAGAGAGACAGGAGCCAACTACCAACACCTTTCGCAGGGAACATCTCTAGACCTAGGATGGGACTCACTAGGGCAGAGGATGATTTGCTAGACGTCTCTCAAAACTACTGTCAGCCCAATTAGTTAACTGAAAGGGACGACCTAAAATGTGGGACGGCAAGAGAGTTGAAATGAGACTGAGTTAAGAGTGTGAAGGAGCAGACGAAAAGGAACGGGGAGGGTAAACAACGCATCAGGGGCTGGAGTGGGAACCTAGGTCAAGGCAGCGGGGTCAGGGAAAGGCAAAGGTGAAGGGGGGAAAGAGATGCGGTTTCTGAGTGGGATGGGCGGGAGCAAAGGGGGAGGGGACGAGGGGGGCCGAAGGGGGAGGGGGGGGAAGGGTCCTGGGCGGGGCGGAAGGGAGCGAAGAGGCGGGATGAAGAGGGCCAAGCCGGGAGGGTCTTTACCTGCAGCTCCGCCCGCTCCACCTCCCACTGGGCTCTCTCCACCTCGAAGCGGGCCCACTCGTGCTGCAGGAAGTGCAGGATCCCAGGGAGGCTGTATTGGGCTCGCGCCGCCCCCGCCGCAGCCGCCCCGTCGCCGGCCGCGGCAGCCTCCGCCAGAGGCCCGAGACCCTTGGCACCGCCGGCGCCCGGGTGGTTGTTGCTGAAGAAGACGCCGGGACCCGCCTGCTCGTCCATGGCGGCCGCAGAAACCCCGGGAGCTGCCCAGGAGCCCAGCAGCGGAGGCAACGGCGGCGGCCAGCAGCGCCTCCTCCTGCCTCCGCCGCTCCCCGCCCACACCCCAGTCAGCAGGGAGCAGCCGCCTGGGCGCGGGGGCCGGCCGAGCCCGGGACGGGCCGGGAAATGGGTCAACTGCGGCGCGCGGGCGGCCCAGGGCTTGCTGGGAGTTGTAGTCGCGGGGCGGGGCGGCGGCAAGCGCGGTCGCGGCGGCCTGTGGGGCTGCGAGAGACTCGGGCGCGGCCGCAGCTCCGCCCCCGGCCCGCCCCTGCCCGCCCCTGCCCGCGGCGGTGGGGGCCGACTGGGCCGGGAGCGCGGGTTTCCTCACCCGCCGGTCGGGCGCGAGCGGGCTGCGCGCCAGTGCCCCCCTCGCACGCGGAAGTTCTCGGGCGGCGCGCCCTGTTGCATATACACACACATACACACACACGGAAGTTATCGCGCCAAGATACCAGTCCGAGCAGCACGTCTTCCAGGGCTTCCTGGTGGTTGTGCTAAGAAACAAGCTCAAAGCGAGGTTCGGAGGTCCGGCTCCTGGACGACTCCAGCTAGTTGGATCTAACCCTCTCCCTTTGGCTCCAACTTAAGTGTTTCTCTGGCCCCAGACACTCCTCCAGTTCTGGCAATCTGCTTATCGCTATCGCTCCTCCCTTTTTTTTTTTTTTTTTTTTTTTCTCCCTTACGGATTCAAACCTGTTGCCTGATCAGTTTTCACTTATAAGGAACTCTGATCACCTCTCTCTCCTGGACCAGCCCTTTTCAGCTTCTATATTCTGGATTGTTGGCACTTCATCTGAAACCCCGTTCCGCTGAAGTCCCTTTCTCCTGCAGTAAATCTTGCAGTAGTAAGTCCTGTAGACGTTTCAGATATCCAAGGGTGTTATTTCGGTGTCCTTTTTTTCTACCTTTTCCCGCGCAGTTTTTACTCAGTTCAACTCAACAAATATTTGATTGTCAGTTATTTCTGTCGCTGGGGACATAAATGACACAGTTCCTGTCATTAAAGGGAGATTGGCAAGTATATAATCAATTCTCACAGTGCCTTAAATCAACACCACCTGAAGGAACAAAGTCCCTTTCTCTTCCCTAGAACTGTCTTAGGTATCCAGCCACTTCTCCCTTTTCACTTGTCCCGGTCCCAGTTTCTTCCACGGTTCACCTGCAAACCCGCAGCAGTATTAGCCTTCAAAAGCACACCAAAGTCCTCTCAAGTGTTTCTCCAAATCTTATCCTCCGAAGTCCCTGAAAATATGTCACTGTAAAGTCACACTACAACAATAATGAAAGGAAGGCGCCTGAAAAAAATTTAACAAATGAAAATGAAATGAAGCACTTATCTTGTCCCCATAACAAGTTATCTGTAATTCTTTTATTTTGTGGGATGGATTTCCGGGATATCAGACCTGATGGCCATGAAAAAAAAATGTAAAGATTTAAGCTGCCTGGTGACATGTCAGGGAAGGACAGCCTGTTCCTGTCCTCCCCCAACCCTTCCCTTCCCATGGCTGCTTGTGGAAAAGACAGGAAACACACTGTATCTGCCCTGGTTGCAAATAAAGATGGCAACCTCTCTTTTCTCATTTATTGAATGTTTCTGCTTCATGAATTCATTCTTTATTATAATAAAAGTGTGATCCAGGCTTGGCCAAATTCCCTGTGTCATAAATTAGTTTGGCTGTTAAGTGTCCTTTGAGACACTGCCCAATCCTCTCATTTTACAGCTCAAGAAACTTAAGTCCAAAGAAGTTGAAACTTGTCCACAATGAGGCTTTGAGTGAGTGGCACAGTCCAAATGAGAAACTAGAATTCCTGACTGCTAGTTCATTGATCTTTCCATTAACACGTTGCCTCCTCTCTTATCAGACCTCCCAGAATGTGGAAGGGACAATAATGCCACTATGGCATATTTTCTCATCTGGAAGATTTAAGTACTCTTACAAGTTTAAAATGTTAGAAAGTTGTTTTTTTTCTCTAATAGAAGACATGGCTGACAATTCCCTGAAATAAATTCATAACACACTATAAAACAATTACATTTAATGGTAGCTGTTTAAGAACCCATAAGTCCTTTAGCTAGACTATCAAGAAAAAGGGAGAGGACTCAAATAAATAAAGTCAGAAATGAAAGAGGAGATATTACAACTGATACCATAGAAATACAAAGGGTCAGGGGTGCCTGGGTGGCTTGGTCGGTTAAGCGTCCGACTTCGGCTCGGGTCATGATCTCACGGTCCGTGAGTTCGAGCCCCGCGTCGGGTTCTGTGCTGACAGCTCAGAGCCTGGAGCCTGGTTCAGATTCTGTGTCTCCCTCTCTCTCTGCCCCTCCCCTGTTCATGCTCTGTCTCTCTCTGTCTCAAAAATAAATAAACGTTAAAAAAAATTAAAAAAAAAAAGAAATACAAAGGGTCATAGGAGACTGCTATAAACAATTCTATAACCTAGAAGAAATGAATAGATTCCTAGAAAACTACAACCTATCAAGACTGAATTGTGAAAAAAACAGAAAGTCTGAATAGACTGATTACAGTAAGGAGAAGCAGTAATCAAAAACATTCCAACAAACAAAAGTCTAGGACCAGATGGCTGCACTGGTGATTTCTATCAAACATTCAAAGAAAGATTAATACCAATCTTCAAACTCTTCCAAAAAAAAAAAAAAACCAGAAAAGGGGAGAATTTTCCTAAACTCATTTTAAGGGGCCAGACAAGTATGCCACCAAAAAAAGAGAAAATTATAGGGGCACTTGGATGGCTCAGTCAGTTAAGTGCCTGACTGAGGCTCAGGTCATGATCTCGTGGTTTGTGGGTTCGAGACCCACGTAAGGCTCTGTGCTGACAGCTTGGAGCCTGAAGCCTGCTTCAGATTCTGTCTCTCCCTCTCTCTATGCCCCTCCTCTGCTCACGCTCTGCCTGTCTCTCTCTCTCTCTCTCTCTCAAGAATAAATAAGCATTAAAACAATTCTTAATAAAAGAAATTATAGGCCAATATCCCTGATGAGCATAGATGCAAAAATCATTGACAAAATATTAGCAAACCAAATTTAACAAGACATTGAAAGGATCATACACCATGGTCAAGTGACATTTATGCTAGGGATGCAAGGATAGTTCAACATCTGCAAATCAATAAGTGTGAGACATCATGTTAACACTCAACAAGGCAGGTATAGAGGGAGTGTACCTCAACATAATAAAGGTTACCTATGACAAACCCACAGCTAACATCATATACTCAATGATGAAAAGATGAAAGCTTTGGGGCGCTTAGGTGGCTCAGTCGGTTGAGCGTCTGGCTTCAGCTCAGGTCATGATCTCGTGGTTTGTGAGTTCGAGCCCTGCATCTGGCTCTGTGCTGATAGCTTGGAGCCTGGAGCCTGCTTCGGATTCTGTGTCTCCCTCTCTCTCTGCTCCTCCCCCGCTCATGCTCTGTCTCTCTTGCTTTCAAAAATAAATAAACACTTAAAAAGTTTTTTTAAAAAATGAAAGCTTTTCCTCTAGGATCAGGAACAGACAAGGATGTCTACTCTCAACACCTGTATTCAACCCAGCACTGGAAGCCCTAAACAGAGCAATTAGGCAAGAAAGAGAAATAAAAGTCATCCAAATTGGAAAGGAAGAGGTAAAACTGTCACTATATACATGACATTATATATAGAAAACCCTAAATACTCCATCAAAAAACTGTTAGAATAAATGAATCCAGTAAAGTTGCAGAATACAGTCAATACACTAAGACATGTTGCATTTCTACACACTAACAATGAACTATCAGAAAGAGAAATTATGAAAAAGATCTCATTTATAAGTGCATCCAAAAAAATAAAATACCTAGGAATAAACTTGACCAATGAGGTGAAAAACCTGTATACTGAAAACTACCAGATACTAGGAAGTTGAAGAAGACATAAAAAAAATGGGAAGATATTCCATGCTTATGGATTGGAAGAATTAATATTTGTTAAATCTCCATACTACTCAAAGCAATCTACAGATTCAATGCAATCCTTATCAAAATTCTAAAGGCACTCTTCCCAGAAATAGAACAATGAATCCTAAAAGTTGTATGGAACAATAAAAGACCCCAAATAGCCAAAGCAATCTTGAGAAAGAAGAACCTCAATTTTATTCCTCACTCTACAGTTATCTAAATCTGGAAATCTTGGACAAATGGTTTAACTTTTTTGATTCACTATTCTGTCACTTTTAATATGAGAATAATATTCAGCTTTTAAGTTACCACAAAGATTAGACAAGAGAAAAAATGTAAAGCCCCTAGCATAGTGCTTGACCAATAGCATATACCAAATAATGATAGCTATTATTATAACAGAGTTCACAAGACTGAGTAACATATAAAGACGATAAATACTAGGGGGAAAATAATTGTTCTTTTTTCTTTTTAATCCCCTATGTAGAAATTCAATTCAGCAGAGTTAAAATAATCTTTAAAAAATATTAATGTCTATGCCTTACCCTTAAGCCTCAGACCTTAAGGTGGTACTGATTTCCTGATCATTTCATTTTATAATTGATAAAACCTATGACACAAAAAATAAAGTTTCATTTCCAAGCACAGAGAGAGCTGTCAAAATGTTGTTTCATGTATCAGTATAACCAGTATAAAGTGAAAAATTGTGAAATGCTAAATGTTTATTTAGATAATTAGAGTGTTGGCTTTTTTTATTTCAATGTGTATGTTATATGGGATGGGGATTATAGGAACACAAAACAACGAATAAGTCATCTGCTCTTTTTTTTTTTTTTGTATTTTTCATTAAAATGAGTGGGTATTTTTAAAAAACTGTGCAGGAGACTGACCGGCTCCGTGGTAGAACATGTGACTCTTGATCTCAGGGGTTGTGAGTTTGAGTCCCATGTTGAGTGTAGAGTTTATTCAAAAAAATTTTTTAAATAAAATAAATAAATAAATGATAAGTCACTTGGGTCTCTGATTTTTTAACTGCTCCAAGAATAGTCTTCAAATTGAGCTTCATGGCTTTTTCAGGATTCTGGCCAGAGAATAGAGTGGACCACTTGAGTAGAGATAGGCCTCCACTAGCATGAAAATGTTCAATAGCTCACTGTTTGCCAGCCTCTGTACTATCTGGCCACTACCTAATTTCCCTCACCTCCCCTTTCTGCCTACCCTGCTTCTACCTTTCCTCAGCTTCCAAGCTCCCTCTTAGATTGGAAGTCTGAAAAATGACTGGGTTGGGAGAACAGCCAATAAAAAATTGGGCAGTAAAGGAACTCCGTTATTTGAAAATGTTCTTGGAGTCCAAGAATTAAATCTACCTCACAGTCACGTGATAGGATGGGGAAAATCGCCTCTACTATTATTTATTATTACTACTATTATTTTCTTTTGGAAGAGTGTGGTTGAAATTAGAGAGTTGCCGGGGCGCCTGGATGGCTCAGTTGGTTGAGCATCCAACTTCGGCTCAGGACATGATCTCACAGTTGGTGAGTTTGAGCCCCGCGTCGGGCTCTGTGCTGACAGCTGGGAGCCTGGAGCCTGTTTCAGATTCTGTCTCCCTCTCTGTCTGCCCCTCTCCAGCTCACCCTGTCTCTCTCAGGAATAAATAAACATTAAAAAAAATTTTTTTTTAAGAAATTTTATGTTACTAACACATTTTAGTAAATTCAACTATTAAATAAAATTTCATTTTGAAATTAAAATTAATTTTAATTTTGTAGTGGCTGATATATGGAGGAATAGATACTTAAAACCTAAAATCAGGATTACTTTCACTGATCTAAATAGCTAACACTGCAGGAGGCTAAAATGATAATACAGCTCTGAAGCTGTAGCAAGACTTCTCTCAGAATATCAGTGGTGACCAACTTAAGATTCTGTTCCTCTCAGCAAAGATCAACTGGTTTTTGAACATTCTTTTTCATCCTCTCCATCAACTCCATGCCTTGCTTCTCTATCCTTGTCTCTTTTAATATTTCCAGGGAATGAAAGCTCTACTCAACTGGTTCTTGCCTTCCTCCTCATTTTCTCCTTAATAACTATGGTGCCCCTATTTCTAAAGCAGGAATTGAACTTTAAACAATTCACAGAACTTCGTTACAATTCACAGAACTTCGTTACCTAAAAATAACCGTTGTGAGGCTTGAGGTGGGGAGAGAACCTTTTTATAAGCTGACTCTCCTTGCCAACCATGAAACAGAGATATACTGATTTCCAGGTGGAGCCTTTGCCCAGAAGACACCCAACCTTCATTTAGATTTGAATTGCTCAGAACAGCAGCTTCCCCTCCCCAAACTCCAATCTGATAGTCCTTAAATATAAACTAAGTCAGTTCTCAAAAGAATTTAAATGTGGTGCGTCATCAGTATTATTATTTGTAAACATGATGGGAAATCTGGATATTGTGCCAGAAAAATAAGAAAAATGAGTGAGGTTAAAGTCTGATACGTTTTTGTTTTAGGGTTTGAAGACCCCTGTTTTCTTAACTTTTTCCAAACAAGATACACGGAGTGTATCTCCCTCCCTCTCCCCTGCAGGCCCTCAATGCGCTACTGCTATCCAGTCGGTATTAATTTTAGCACTTGGAGTTGTTCTCTGTAATGGAAAATTCTACCCATTATCTATGTTATCTCCTTGCCCAGATTTCCCCCCAGCTGCAGGACATGAAGTAACGAGAGGAGGAGGGGTTTGAACCAGCTCAAACACACTTTCACACGAAATCATAATGTGCAACATTACCGCCTGCGAGCTGATTGTATTCAAGCTGAAGGAGCCAACACATACATTTTTATTAGAAGAGAAAAAGATCATTTAAATAATACCATTTTTAGGATATTTCAATAATCAAATTAATGCTGCAACATTTTTATGAGAATACACCAGATTAAAACATGAAGGAAGAGTATAAATTAGCTAGCGCCGGGTGGAATGGAGCTTTTTCGGCCAAATTCAAACACCTGAGGAAGAAAAGTACATCGTGCATTTGAAAGAAGTCCGATATCCCTGACATAAAGAGCAAGAGGAAAGTAATAACAATTATTACTTTTATTCACCGCTTACTAAAAAAAAAAAAAAAAATATGCGTTTTCTATGCATTAACTTGATCCTTACAATGTCCTTAACGGGTAAGTACTAACATCATTTTCACTTAACAGATAGGGACACTACTATATGGCTGTAAGACCAGGATGAAATGAGTAGGTGAAGTAGGCAGGGGCCAGATTACTCGAGTCCCCTTAAAGAATTGGTCTTTAGCTAAGGTAAGCAACTGGAGACTTTTCAGCAAGGTATCAGATTTGAATTTATGAAGATCATTTCAGTTTCTCTGTGGAACACATAGTATTAGTTAACACTTCTAAATTATTTTCTAAGAGTCAGGCACTGTTTTCAGGACATTTGCAAGTCTTAACTCATTTAATCCACAGCTGCTCTATAAAATGGGTATTGTTATTTTCATTTTGCAAAAGTGGAAACTGAGGCACGGAGAGAACAAGTGACTTACCCCTGGTTGCACAGTTTGTGAATAATAGAGCCAGATTCCAACCCAGGAAAGCTGACACTACAGTCCACACCAGCCACTTTGGTATACTGCAACCAGATGTGATTGGGACTAAGATGGCAATAATGGCAATAAAGACATGTGAAGGGATTTGACAAGATATTTAGGAAACTTGATGAACTAAGCATAGTGAGGGAGAAGGTGGAAAGTGTCAGGGATGACATCACGATCTATATTTTACACGACAGGACATAATAATTGTATTATTTACTGGGAGATCACGAGTGCAGAAGTTGGTTTTAGATACAGGTGAAGAATTCAATTTAAAATTAATTGGGTTTGAGGAATCTCTGAGACAACCAAGAGTGCGTAGTCACATTTAAGGTGTGAAGAGTAGATGAGAGTCTGGAGTTCTGAACAATTCTACATAGAAATCCCCGCCTGTTCTTTCTCAAACCATACTCCATACCATTCCCTCCAACTACTTCTCACAACTTGTGACGATTTCATATCTCTCATGTAAACATATCATGGAAGATTCTTTGCTTGACTCTTCGCTATATTCTTCCCAATGCCTGGAATATAGGTGTGCCATAAATAATTGTCCAATGAGTGAATGAGATAGCATCAGACAGCCATATCACAAAATCTTTGACCAACAGGAATTCAAGTTTGCCTTGTACATGTCCAGTGTCAAGGAACGCACTATCATAAGGCAATCATTTTTAACGGCTCTCTTCAGAAATTCTCATTTTATATTCAATTGCACACCACTTATTTGAAACATTGACCTGTTGGTGCAATCCACTATCTGGTCCTGCTATCTGAAGATTAATGACCAAATTGCCCATTTTATTCTCAGTTCCTCTTTATCACATGGCTTGGATACACCTTAGTCTGTCATTGCTCTTGATACGTGGCATCTGAAGCTGATCCTCTAACCCCAAGCCCAGGCCTCACACGCTGGGTCCTTCAGGGTACAGAGTAGGACTGTCACCTTTCTTGTTTCAGCTAGCATATTTTGACTAAAAACAGCCAAACTCTATTAAGTGTTTCTGCTAGCTTCATAATGATTTACAGTCAACTAGAATGCCATTTTTAAACAATGTCTAGGGAGGCAACTGGGTGGTTCAGTTGGTTGAGCATCTGACTCTTGATTTGGGCTTACGGCTCAGGTCACGACCTTGAAGTTTGTGGGATCGAGCCCCACGTCAGGCTCTGTGCTGTCAGCTGAGCTTGGGATTCTCTCTCCTTCTCTCTCTGCCCCTCCCCCCTCCCTCTCTCTCAAAACAAATAAACATTTTAAAAAATGTTTAGGTATAACCAAATATTTGTGATTTAATGATACTCCCAGGTATATTCTCGACTTTGGAAAACAATGGCCCAGTTTCATATTCACATGTTATTTCAAAAGGCATCACTTTCTAAGATTCAGCAATGTGTATCAAAATTTAAAATCTGTCATCTTTTTATAACCCTTTAAAAAGCAATCTATCCCAAGGAAATAATCTGTGAAGTTACATTTTTTAAAAGTCAAATGCAGCATTATTTAGAAAAATGTAAAAACTAGTACCCAGCATAGGTCAGTAGTGGTACAGCCACCATTAAGTAGCCATCAAAAAATGATGGTTACTAAATCTAGCTCATTTTATTATTAGAGTGATTCCAAGGGGAAATGCTTATAAAATAAGTTGGCAAAAGCAGGATACAGCATTCCACTTCAGGATGATTACAAATGTAGAAGGAAATAGACTAAAATATCAACAGTATTGTCTCTGTGTGGTGAATTGTGATAAGTTTTCCCCAAAATTTAATGAATGCACATTTTTTAATTAAAATCAATTTAGAATAATGTATAAAATTATTTTCCTTTTTCCTCTTGAGTCTACTTTTATGCTCATTAGACAAGGTTAAAGTCCCACCCACCCCCCCCCCCTCCATTTTCTTCACAAATAAGAGAGGTATTTTCCTATACAAATGGAAATAAGTTGGAAAGAAGGAAGAGGTTTAAAGAAAGAATGAATAATCAAAGTTAGAAGTTGGAAAAGCCAAACAAACTCACTTAAATTTTCATGTATTCTTTTGTTTAATGTTGATTTATTTATTTTGAGAAAGGAGTGCACGCACACGCACCAGCTGGGGAGGGACAGAGAGAGAGAGAGAGAGAGAGAGAGAGAGGGTGGGAGAGAGAATCCCAAGCTGGCTCCACGTTGTCAACGCAGAGCCGGAGGCAGGGCTTGATCCCACCAACCATGAGATCCTGATCTGAACCCAAATCAAGAGCTGGTGGGCCGCTCAACTGACTGAGCCCCCCAGGTGCCCCTTCATGTATTATTTTGACTTGCATTGAAAGTTGGGGGTGTGGGGGTGGGGGAGAAGGGCAAACAGGGCATATGGGTATGAGAAAAATGATGCCTGAAGTGGAAACCCTGACTTCTAATGGTAAAAAGAGACAGGGAATTGTGAATAGGGGCCCAAGGCTGTAAACAAATGCTCTGGAAACAAAAGAAAAAACAGTTGTACTGTTATTTGTGCATGCATGGTCCTCACATGTTTGTTTAGTGACAGCACCAAGACCTTAGCTCAGGATGATTTTTCTAAATTGTGATTAAGACATGAAATTTTTAGGTAAAATTTTGTGAAGTCTGTCAATAATAATTTCATATGTTTTTACAAGTAGAAATAGATTCGTGATGATTAAATTAGGTTTTTGAAATAATCCATGTGATGGAAAGCATTAAGGCAAGACATTTATTTATAGCTGGACTCTAGCCATTTCTGGCATGGACCTAAAAATTCCAATTAAGAAGGAAGAAAATGTGAGGTATAGTGACTCATACAAGTAAAGGTGTTTTTGAAAATTGTGCTAATTGCATACCTCATTCAGCATTGTTTGCGTAGAAGGAAATAATGGATATAAAAGTGCCTAGCACAGTGCCTGGAACACAATGGGAATGGCAACTCTTCTTGATAGTGATAATCTACAATATTTAACTGCTCTCTGGATTTAATGTATTTTATACTGTCTTACCATGATAGCTATTTTATATCCACTTAACAACTATTTATCAGACGAAACAATATTGTGCGCTAATATTAAAGGATCAGCCAAAGATTCCCTCTCTTGATAAAAATAAGCAGGATAAATATACAGACATACATACTTTTTAGATATGCAAAAGATCATAGAGAGAATACCCAGGAAACTTTCCTCTCATTTTCTAGAGGAGGGAACTGAAGCCCCCAAGAGGTTAGGTTGTCCAAAGTTCTATCCCTAGTTGATGGCAGAACCTATTTGGAAAAGGGAAACCTGACTTCAAAGTTTTGTTCTCTCTCATTAGATTCAGAATCCAAATGGACAATATTAACAAGAACCTGGAAAGGAAATAGAAAATATTTATTTTAATGTTAACAGTGCTCAAACTACGCTTCAGAAAGAATCCATTGGCTACCACGATGCTTCTCCTTTTAGCTTCCTGATACTGGATGTTTGCAAGCAAATAGATACAATTATTCAGGTTGAGAAGAAGCTCATGGATTGGGCAGTGAAACAAATTAATAAATATAATTCTTCAAACCAAACAGAGCTTCTTTTATAAATATTATCACAGAAACCTAGACATTAGGTTGTAAGTGGCTCAGAAGAGTTTAGGGAAAGTATAAAGAAGAACTGGGGAGAGGGAGAAGGAAGGAAGATATTGAGGGAGAGAGGGAGGGAAAAAAGAATCATTGCCAATGCATGATGCAGCCTACCTCAAAGTAGGAAATGATGGGAAAAGTCTGGGAGGTACCAAGAACAGAAGAAAACAGCCAAGGCTGAAATAAACTTTATTCTCTACACACAGGTGAGTGAAAAGGGGTTATATGCGCCAGAAACAAGGGACTGAAGAACAGTCTGGCAGTTCCTTAAAAAGTTGTAGAGCTACCAATTCCACTTCTAGGTATATAGCCAAGAGAAATGAAAACACATATGTCCACTCAAAAACTTGCACACAGTTGTCTGCAACAGTATTATTTACAATAGGCAAAAGGTGGCAACAGCCCAAGTGCCCATCAACTGATGAACGGATAAACAAAATGTGGTCTACGTGTAACGGAGTGTTATCCAGCCATAAAGAGGGATGAAGTACTGATGTGTGCTATCATGTGGAGGAAGCTTAAAAACATGAAGTCAAGGGAGGCGCCACATCCGGGTATCTTCGCCTTTGGCTCCTTAGCTGCGGCCCTTGCGTCCTCGTACCTTCCACTTGCAGAGGGGGCCATGTCATGAGGGGCCTGGGACCTGGAGTCCGGCGGCTTTGCGCATCCTGGCCATGTCCAAGGCAAAGATGTCGGGCATTGGGACTGGTTCGTCGCCACTGTCACGATGCCCTTGGTGGGCAAACTCAGTCCCATCAGCCCTCCCACTTGGCACCGCTCGCTGCCCACAGGAGGGGAGGGGTGTGAATTTGGCGTGCCCCCTGCTAGCATGAGGCGAGATGCTGATCAGAACGGTGGAGGCGGGAGATACAATTGGGGACAGGGTTTGGGGACCTATGAAAGAGTGGCCTCTGGCCAGTCCACCAGCCACTGGCTCAGATGAAGTTTTCTTCCCAGTGCTGGGTGTGCTTAACAACCAAGTTCTAGCAAACGCTGTTGGACCTGACCCACGCTGAAGTAATCTTTCAGTACAAGAGAAAATTTTTTAAATCCTTAAGACAGATGTGTGTTCTTCAAGTTTCCGGATTCTCATTCAAGCTCTTACTGTTAGGAATAAGTATCACTTGTACAAATTTCTGGACTCGTGTGTGTGTGTGTGTGTGTGTGTGTGTTTCGCTTCCTTTTCTGTCTGAATAATGGGCTTTGGTGGGCCCTGGTCTGTGGGCACCAAGATGGGCATCTGGGGATGGGTCACCAAACCCTTGACAAAGGGATTCTTACCTCTTTCTTGCACACACGCCTGGCTCCTTCTTTTCCCAAGCCCCAAATTTGCAGCTAGAGGAGGTAGCCCATATAATGGTTCTGCCTTTGACAAGCTTTCTTATTTATGGACTTTTGCCAAAGACTGGTTGCAAAGAAGTTGTCCACCATCTTTCCCCCTTTGGTGGCAAAACTAGTAACAATAAGGGAGAAGATTGGACCAGTGGATGGAGAGCTTTTTCAGCTTTTGGAATTGCTGTAACCTGATGTATGTTGCAACCATTTGCCACCTCTTTGGTTGTTTTTATAAAAACAAAAACAAAAACAAACAAAAACAAAAAACAAACAAAAAAAGCACCACGGAGTCAGTGAGGGCCACAGATTGGTGTTAATGAGGCATAAAGGTTGTTCCCTAAGGGAAGTGATCAAAACTATAGTGGAGCTACACCTTGCACAGGGGCTAGGTGCAAACTGTGTGTACCCAGAGTAGTTGGGATGTATTATGCTAGAGAGTTCCAAACCCCATGCACCACAAGGACTTGCTCTCTTTGAGAGGCACCTGGGCATTGATTCCATTTCATTCTCATTCTGGATATATGTTTATTGGATAGTGTAGAGAGGAGGACCTTATACTCTATTTGTCATTTTTGCCCTCCCTCCCTTTAATGGCCCTGTGCTTCAGTTAATTGTGAGGAAGGTATAGCTCCTCTGTACATAGGTCATATTTTAGGAGCCAATATAAGTGAATCACATGGGTTGTAATGGCTTTAGAATCATTTGTATTTGAGGGTCCTTCTAAAAAAAAATTTTTTTTTTAATGTTTATTGTTGAGAGAGGGACAGAGCATTAGCAGGGGAGGGGCAGAGAGAGAGGGAGACACAGAATCCAAAGCAGGTTCCAGGCTCTGAGCTGTCAGCACAGAGCCCAATGTGGGGCTTGAGATGAGATCATGACCTGAACAGAAGTCGGACGCTTAACCGACTAAGGCACCCAGGTGCCCCCCTTTTTAAAAAAGATTATTTATTTTGAGAGCGACAGAGGCAGTGTGAGCTGGGGAGGGGCAGAGAGAGAGAGAGAGAGAGAGAATCCCAAGCAGGCTCTGTACCGTCAGTGTAGAGTCCGATGTGGGGCTTGAACTCATGAACCATGAGATCATGACCTGAGCCAAAACTAAGAGTCAGACGCTTAACTGAGCCACCCAGGCACCCTGAGGGTCTTTATTTTGAGCCATGAATGTGTAATTCATAGATGTACATCAGACCAACTTAAATAATCAGTCTTCTTTCATAGGTGGGCTTTTTCCACTAGAGCTAGGCTTATCCCCCAGTAAAGTTTTTTGAAGGCTAATAAACCGTCAAGAAGCCAGTCACAAAAGACCCCATTCTATGATTTCATTTATATGAGATGTTCATAATAGGAGAATTGATGGAGACTGAAAGTAAATCTGTTGTAGTGACAGGCTAGGGAGAAATGGAAGGATTGTAGGGTGATTGCTAAAGGGCGTGAGGCTTCTTTTTGGAGTAATGAAAATGTTCATAATTGATTGTAGGGATGGTTGTTGCACTACTCTGTGAAAATATTAAACACCATTGAATTATACCTTTTATTTTTTATTTTTATTTTTTAAAGTTTATTTATTTATTTAAAGTTTTTTTTTTTTTAAACGTTTACTTATTTTTGAGACAGAGAGAGACAGAGCATGAACGAGGGAGGGTCAGAGAGAGAGGGAGACACAGAAAATGAAACAGGCTCCAGGCTATGAGCTGTCAGCACAGAGCCTGACGCGGGGCTCGAACTCACGGACGCGAGATCATGACCTGAGCTGAAGTTGGACACTCAACCGACTGAGCCACCCAGGCGCCCCTAAAGTTTATTTATTTTTGAAGGAGAGAGAGAGAGAGAGAAAGAGAGAGAGAGTGAGTTGGGGAGGGGTAGACAGAGAGGGAGACCCAGAATCTGAAGCAGGTTCCAGGCTCCGAGCTGTCAGCACAGAGCCCGACGTTGAGCTTGAACTTAAGAGCTGTGAGATCATGACCTGAGCCAAAGTCAGACGCTTTAACCGACTGAGCCACCCAGGCGCCCCTCAATTATACCTTTTAAATGGTGAATTATATGGTGTCTGAATTACATCTCAATAAAACTGTTACCAAAAATATCTCCCCTGAAACAAGAATAACTTTGGAAAAGCAAGTTTGAGATGAAACAACAACCCTGTAGCCATAAAAGAAAGTAAGGAATGGGCAAACGAAAGCCCCCTCTAGAGGCCTAACAGACTGAATAAGGAAAGCCAGCAAGAAGATGGGAGCTGCCAGCTGGTGAGAGTATGCAAGCCAATAGAAGGCCAGCCAATGAGAAACAGGTGTGCATCTGGAATATTCAAAAAAGTGACTTGCTGTTGCTACTGCAGTCTATGTGACACCTGCAGTCTATGCGACACCTGCAGTCCATGAGACACCTGCAGTCTATGCAACACCTGCAGTCCATGAGACACCTGCAGTCTATGTGACACCTGTAGTCTACATAACACCGTCTGGTAAAACATGGTGTTTAATATTTGCTCAACACTGTGCAAATGTTCGTTTCATCAATTATCTATTTGATGCGGTAAAATTCCCATTGCACAAAAGACTGGCATAATCATAATTATGACTAATTCATTTTTGTATGCCCTGCAGCACTCAGCTTGAGGCCTTATATGCAGCAGGCACTCAATAAATATTTGATGAACAAAAGTAACCATCATAGTCGGGGCTCAAGACTCTGCACTGTAATTATAAAACATAACCAAGGCCAAAGTTTTAGCCATCAAAAAAAAAAAAAAAACAAAACACAGAACATTATTCCACATTTGAAATATTTTAATGGACCTTTAAATGAGAGTTTTAATTCAGTTAACAATTAAACTACACACAAAGCATAATTTAGTAATCTAATATGAAAGTAAAAAGATCTATCAGAAAGGTAAGGACATTCTGAGAAATGCTAAGAAAATGGGATTTTATTCATATTATATATACACCGCAAAACAGATAATTTCCATTATTCTGGTTACTTCAAAATTTAAATTCTGCATGTTTTTCAATTAAATTTTTTCATGACAGATGCTGAATACTGACCTGTTTTTTCCTGACAATATCAATAGGCTGCCCAACTACATGATATAATTGTTTTTAGCATTTAAATTTAAGAGCCTATGGCTCAGTGTTTAAAAATAAATTAATTAACAAAAACAAAACATTATTAGGAGAAAAATGAAAGCACACCTACCACATGATAATAATCACTCCTTCAAAATCAGAAAGCGGCGGCATGAGCATTATTTTACTTGTCCTGCTTACCTGAGGCATACAATTCAAATGACGCAGAACCCATAGCTCGGAATGATACAGTTGCTATTGCTAATTAGGTGCCACTAGGTAGTATAAATAAAAACAAATGGAATATCAACTTAAAAAAAACTTGTTTTTAGCTTAATCGTTGGTGCAGTATGTACGGTCGGGGTTGGCTGTCTGGTAGCTGCTTTAGCTTTGCTGGCTTGGCTTGCCCGAATAGCAGTTTCCAAACGCACTTTCAACTCAGGCGCTGCTCCCATTACTGTCTTGAAAGCATGTGGATACAGAGGTCCAATATGCATTAAATTCTGGAGTGCAAACTCATGAAGATCTTTGGAAACTGTGCTTGCTGAGGCAAAGGAATTTTCATCCAGCAGATAGGAGATCAAAGTGGGAACTAAAAGGGCAAGTAACTGGACTCCTGTAAATAACAAAGATAAAGTCTGAAGATCATCCCGGGTCTGTCAATTACAATAAACTTTAATTTTAAAATTATGCAATTACCATGGTGGTCTCAATCATAATACAACATAAGCAAATACACATACACAATCTGTTTTAGACTCAACAATAACTCATAATTAATATCAAATATTTACTTAATGCTAAGCTATCTGGCTGAGACCAGATTTGTTACACTGTAAATCTTAGGTTTATATTAATTTGTTCTATTAAAAAAATTACTGCCTAAAAAGGTTAAAAAGGAACAAGCATTTTACAACTGCCATCTGGTGGAATGTATTCGGCTAGTAAGATTATGACATCTTTAAGGGTATTCCAGAATAGGGAGGTTCGAGTAGGAAACAGATACCTGAACAGCATCCAATTACTAACATTTAACTAAAACTAAGTATTTCTTTCTTTTTAAAATGGAAATATAACTCTCTCCCATTTCATTATCTCCCCAAACGCACAGTAAGTGAGGGAAAAGAATCTCACAAAAATAATGGAATATATAGAATTTAGGGTTAAAAACCAAGAATTTAGGGCTAAAGAGCAAGGATCTTTGTGTGTTTACTTCATGACTAGAACACACCTGGTGCATAGCAGGCATTCAGTAACTATTTGATGAATGGATGAGCAAACACATAAACACCCTTTCTCTTGAAAACCACTCAGAGGTTCTTATCAATTGGATTTTTCCATGATAAAATTTCAGAAGAAAGAAGACAACAAGCTGATATTTTAAAAGTCCCAAGAATCCTCAAATAAGGTAGTTAGTTGAATGTTCCTCATACAGAATTATAACATTACTGTTTAATAAGAACTTTCATAATGAACATATAATAGTAAATTATCAAATAAATATGAAATTATCTTGAGTACACTGTGCATACTAGAGCAGACAAGGCTTTCCACCATTACGTTGAAAAGCAAGGTTTGGTTTTAACACTTAATTAACTGGAAAAAATCTATTATAAATTATTTAAGTACCCATCAAGTATCTAGAAATATGCTAAGCATTCTAGGAAATATGTAATAATTCATCTATACTTAAAACTGTTATTACCTAGCTGAAAAGACTATACAGCACAGGGTGCGTGGGTGGATCAGTCAGTTGAACGTCTGATTCCGGACTTTAGTTCAGGTCATGATCTCACAGTTCCTGAGTTTGAGCCCCACATAGGGCTCTGTGCTGACAGCACGGAGCCTGCTTGGGATTCTCTCTCTCTCCCTCTCTTTCTGTCCCTCCCCTGCTGGCACTCACCCTCTCTTTCAAATTAAACAAATAAACTTAAAAAAAAAAAAAGAGTATACAGTACACCAAACAAGTACAGAACTAAGTGCTAAAAATCTGTGGTTGGCATCTGAGATAGAATTCCTCAAAAAACTCACACAGCTGAGGAATACTTTAGGATTTTATACTTTTAGTGATTATCTTAAAATCTCAGGGCCATAGAATACGGTTGATCATAACTGCCAAAGAAATTGTATGAAGGGAGAGGTCAGAGAGGGCTGAGTAATCAGGCAACATTTCCCTAAAGAAATGAGATCTGACACAGGTTGAATCCGTTTGTATAAGGAGAAAGAGGGGGAAGAAACACACCCAAGAAAAGTGAAAACAGAATGCAGACTGTATAGAGATTAAAATAAGCTGAAGGAGAAAACTGGACTGGTCAGGTTAATGGGTACACATTAGGGAGGAGAATAAAAGTTTTGAGAACTGAGCAAGGATATTCGGACCTGAGGCAGTAATGCAAGAGGAAACTACTTACAGTTCTTAAACAAAGAAGAGGTAAAATTGTTCTAGGTAAAATTGATGGGGAATACTCTTAGGAAATTATTATAGTTATCTAGTTATGAGATGATTAGATATAAGAATAGGAAGTCAGAGTCTCTTGAATCCTAGAGAAGTTTCAAAAAAAGATAGGATAACTTTTGAGTAATAGATTGGATAAAGATGAATAAGAATTAAGACTCAAATATAAATCCAATGTCTTTAGCTTGTAACCCTGGTCATGTCGGGTGAAAAAACTTCATTGTCTATTTCTGTAATGGATACTATCAAGTTAAAAACAAAAATTAGCATTTGGAACTGATGTGAAAAACATTGAGTGATAAAGCAAATTTAAAAGCTGAAAATTTACACTTTGGGTTTTATAGTACTGTATTTTCTATAACTATGTATTGTAGTATTAAGTATAACTTTATACTATATATTATATATGTAAATTGCTATATATTCTCATATTAAATATTAGTGAAATATCATCAACAATAAGTATTATAGTTTCTTCATTTTTTAAGATTGCTTCACTCAGATAACAGATGCTATGTACTACATCAAGACTTAAAAAAATTTTTCTTTAATGTTTATTTATTTCTGAGAGAGAGACAGAGAGCACGAGAGGTGGAAGGGGGAGAGAAAGAGGGAGACACAAAATCTGAAGTAGGCTCCAGGCTCTGAGCTCAAACTCACAAACCGTGAGATCATGAGCTGAGCTGAAGTCAGATGCTTAACTGACCAAGCCATCCAGGCACCCCTATACCAAGACTTTTAAGATGTACAATAAGACTGGTGTATAAGATCAATTTCTTTTTTCAGAGGCACCTGGGTGGCTCAGTCGGTTAAGCATCCAACTCTTGATTTCCACTCAGGTCATGATCTCACCACAGTTTGTGAGTTCGAGCCCCTAACTGGGCTCTGCACTGGCAATTTGGAGCCTGCTTGGGATTCTCTCTCTCTCTCTCTCTCTCTCTCTCTCTCTCTCCCCCCCCTCCCCCACTTACTCAATCTCTGTCTCTTAAAATAAATAAATAAATAAAATTAAAAAAAACCTTTTTTTTCATAATCACCTTTACATTTATCCTTTTTCACTATCATAGTTTTGGATTATTACTTAGAAAATTTTTTTTTAGTGTTTATTTATTTTTGAGAGAGAGAGAGACAGAGTGTGAGAGGGGGAGGGTCAGAGAGAGAGGGAGACACAGAATCTGAAGCAGGCTCCAGGCTCTGAGCTGTCAGCACAGAGCCCAATGTGGGGCTCCAACCCACAGACTGTGAGATCATGACCTGAGCTGAAGTCAGATGATTAACCGACTGAGCCCCTGGTTCCAGGTACCCCTGGATCATTACTTTATAGGGAAACTATAACAATAGCTTTTTCAAAATCTCTCCTATCTTCCCAATTTCCTGTAAAAATTTTTTTCAAGGGAAGAAGAAAAAACTTATGATAGAAAAAATGGATATAATTGTTATCTGGAGCATAAACCAGCAATATATATTAAAAGCCTTAAAAATGTACATTTCCTTCAACCCAGTCATTTCACTTTAAGGAATTTGTCTGAGAAACAGAATAAAAAATCTGTACAAAGATACTTAGAATCCCAAAGAAAGATACAAAGAATCCCAAATGTGTACAAGGATACTTAGCTCAATTATTTATGATTTTGAAAAACTGGAACTAGCTTAATGTTCAATCATAAGGTACTAGTTTAAAAGGTATAGTCTTTCTGCAATAATTGAAAGTCCTATTTCTAAAGACAAATTTTAGATTGCGATGAAATCAAGGGAATAAAGAGTAGGTATTAAGCTAAGTCTGTGATTAAATTGATGTATGTATGTGGTAGCTTTTCATTAAATAAAAATAATTTTTAAATTTCAAAATTGGAAGGATTTTAGTAATGATCTGTGGTATTAATACTAATCTGATCATGTTTGTTATAAAGCTTTTGTACTTCTATTATGAACACAACAATAAATTATTTTTATAAATCTATTAAACATCCATAGTTTTCCTAGTTCTTTTTTTTTTTTTCCCTAGTTCTTAAAGAGTACATTCCTAGGAAAAAACATCAATGTGCTGTAATGCCATCAGTAATTTATTTTAACCTCTTGCTCATAAAAAAATGAATATAAATCAACTCAATACACTATATTATTAGCACCCTAAGAAAAATATTAAGCTTTCCGATAGTAACCACTCCTAGTAAACTTACTATTGCAATGGCCTGTGTCCAATATCAAATTATATATATATATATATGTATATATATATATACATATATATATGTGTATATATATGTATATATAATACAGTTCTTCATTTGAGACTTGGATTTTTATACAAATACTTACTGTTCTGTTCTTCCCCAAGAGCAACTAACGTTTCAAGAACTTTGATTCCTTCTTGAACAGCTAAAAGTTCTGTGCTACTGGCTGGTCTGTTTCTTTCAACAGCTTTCAGCTTTTCAACTACTATTGGAGCTAAGGAATGGATATAAGGAGTTGAAAGGGCACGATTGGAATGTTGGAAGACTGACAAGAGAAGCTGGTAACATTTGGCTTGAACCTATAGAAGAAAGTAATTTCATTAATTAACATGTGCAATAGTTCTTGTTTGTGTACACTCACACTGCAACTTAATATAGGAAGAAAAGATATGACACTATAGGATGAAAATTAAAATGTAGGATGAATTAATGCCATTTTCTATTTATAGAAATGAAGCTAAAATAACAAAATTGCCAATAAGCTAACTAAAAAAAAACTAACTTAAAAGAAATTAATCAAAAAAACATTCCTTATACGGTAACTGCCAAATTACCAAGTCTATATAATTTGTATATTTCAATAGTGTGGAAGATGCTAGAAACCAGGAATTCCAATTTCTGTTTTTAATTTTTTCTTTACTCGACAATTGTCCCTTCCACTTTAACCTAACATATTTAGTAAGGAAGGCGATGTCAAACAATGCTATAAAAATACACTGGTAAGACACCTCACATTCATTTGAACTCCCTGGAAATAACTGCTTATGACAACTTAAGTTTTTTAGGTCTCTAGAAAGTAAAATCTCATTGACTCCACTTTAGCTTAGAAATACTTCATATTACCATTTAAAAAAAAAAAAAAAAAGGAAGGAAGGAAGGAAGGAAGGATCAAAGGAAGGTCCATCACCATATGGGACAAATAGTGGAATAAAGCTGTTTCAGCACTTTGGTAGAAGAGAAGTTACCAGACCTTGCTGGACATAAATACTTGGGCAATATTTTTAAAATACAGATTTATGATTCAGGAAGACAGTAGCAGAGTTCTAGGAATCATGTTACTAAACTGATTTTTTTTTTTCTGATACGAAGCAGGTTTGAGAATCATTAGTTCAGACTTTGACATGTGAAACCAAAAAAATTTATTTTCTAGAAAAACTAGTTTCCAATAGGTTCATCAAAACATGTAATAATACAAATTTATTTTTTAATGTTCTTGGTGCCATTAAGTAAACAGTGAAAAATATAATCGCAGACTCATGTAAAATTTCTACCAATATAAGTCAGAGTTAATAAAATATTTTAGACATTGGAGAATAAACATACACATAATGTGTCTCCTAGTGCTTAAACCCCGTGATCTTTTCCAGCTTTTCTATTTAAAAACCACATAGCAAATATTTAGGTTCTCATTTGATGTATTACCCCTTTTAGTGAACCAATCTGAAATATTATTGATAAAGTGGAATGTTTACCTCTATGTTTAAGTGTAACTTACCCATGGGTCACATGAATTCAAGGCATTCTTAAATCTGTTCATGCAGCCATTCTGTAATGACTGGACTCCTATTATTTCACTACTAGCAGACCACAGGAAGAGTGCAATCGCTGTTAGCATGCTTACTTCATCAGGCATAGGCATGGAATCTTCTGAAATATATGAATAATATTAAAATATGTGAAAAATGAAAGCAATGTCTTGTTTCCAACATGCTTTGGAA
The DNA here is from genome assembly GCF_027475565.1 of Acinonyx jubatus. Classification (NCBI taxonomy): domain Eukaryota; kingdom Metazoa; phylum Chordata; class Mammalia; order Carnivora; family Felidae; genus Acinonyx; species Acinonyx jubatus. The sequence goes on along the minus strand of NC_069388.1, from coordinate 108,312,729 downwards.
TTCCAAACATGAACAATAACCTTCTCTCCCCTAAAAGACATTTACAGCAGCATGTACCTCAATCTAATGCAGTCCATAAACAACTTTATGGATAGAATCTACTACTAAGGAAACAGGGATACTTCCTGTATTTAAGGTTTTTTTCCTTGTTTTTCTGGATGATACAATATTAACTGAAAAAAAATCAGGCATAAATCCTAATAAGAACTCTACAAGGGAAAGCAAATTGGAATAGGAAAGATAACACTGTAATGTAAAATTACTTAAAAGTTACGTAACTTCCTTGTAGTTTAGACTGATCAACAATTTCCAAATACAGCTATTCCTTCAACAAAGCCAGGTGATTATAAGATATTCTAAGTAGTTTAAAAATCCAGAGTGTTCTTTGTTAGTGATATCACCTTTATATTCAGTAAATATGAAACCTTTAAGTTCTACACAACCATAATCAAAAAAATCTCGTACAATTTCCTGAAGGCAGTATTCTCATAATTTTAAAGAACTTCTTGCTATTGCAACCATTTATTTGGGAATAGATATGACTTTAACCTAATGGAAATACAGTATGTTATTAGAAACACAGGAAATATATACATTTTTTCTGAAGAAAAGTACTATTAAACATATAAAATAAGAAAAAAAAACATAAAAGAAGAGACCTCAACTATTTTGTCATTATCATTTCTTCCACAGCTGAACTTACTAACATTCTTTACATATGAATTTGGACTAATTTGGAAATTGCAAATACTCTATAATCAGTAATTTATCAGGATTATGAATATATTTAATATGCTGACACTATCTCCTAATTAGGGTACCAGCATAAAATAGAATGTGCTACAAAAATAGTTAAGAAGCCCACTAACTTGGAGAAAAGGAAGAGATGTAAAATCTGAAGGATTCAGCCAATCTATAATAACCTAAGTCACAGATGTTAAAAACCTGAGAACTCCATCATAGGAATATTACTGTATTATTGTAGTAGGAATATTATTGAACAATCTCTAACTCAGAGTTTGTGACACTGCAAGCAATTTTTTGTTGGAAAATTAACACTTTATTTTAAAATTGCGACTTTAAGATTTGCTATCTAAATACCATTTCCTACTAAAAGAAACCAGGGCTTTTTTAGAGAAGTGACTAATTCCAGAACAGTAATAGGGAAAACATAAGGTAAGTCTGCCACATCTTGGTGCCAGAAAGTAAAAATGTGCTCAGGAAATAATGGAGATATGTCAAAATGACATTAATGGACCCACTGAACTAAAAAAAGAATCATAAGTCTGTACTGATAGTAATAAACAATAACCATATAAAAAATAACAAATGAAGGCAAAGAAAAAGCTCTTCCTTTCAGAGAAATGCCAGCTAATAAATGTAAAAGGAAGAAAACTAATGAAGAAGTTAGAAAATTATCATTTTGACATCATCACAGTAAGAACTGGTTCAGGTATAACAGATATTAAAACGACTGGGTATGGCACGCCTGGCTGGCTGGGTTGGTGGAGCATGTGACCCTTGATCTCAGGGTCATGAATTCAACGCCCACACTGGGGGTAGGGCTTACTTAATAAACAAAAACAAAAACAAAAACCATTGGGTAAAAGCTTGATGGGAAACAGATAATTGATATAGTTTCAAAGTATCTCCCTACAAATTCCTTACTAATTGTAAAAGGGAAAAATGTAAACTTTATGGTGGAGAAATATGGCAGACAGCATCTTAATCAAGTTATTAAAGTTAAGACTCCTAATAATGGGGGGGCGGTGCCTGGGTGGCTCAGTCAGTTAAGCATCTGACTTTGGCTCAGGTCATGATCTCATGGTTCGTGAGTTCAAGCCCTGCATGGGGCTCTGTGCTGACAGCTCAGCGCCTGAAGCCTGCTTCGGATTCTGTGTCTCCATCTCTTTCTCTCTCTGCGTCTCCCCCACTCATGCTCATTCTCTGTCTCTCACTCTCTCAAAAATAAACATTAAAAAGACTCCTAATAATGAGACGAAACACCATTATATGGCTCTTTACATGATGCACTGAGAAAGACCTAACAAAATCATACAGTATTCCTGCCAAAAAAGCATAACCTGAATCTAAGCACAACACACACACACACACACACACACACACACACACACACACACACACAATTCCAAGCTGAAAAACAATCTATAAAATAGATGGTCTGCACTTTTAAAGGACAATATCATGAAAGATAAAGAAAAGCTGAGAGAGACTGACTCAGATTAAAGAAGACTAAAGCATTAAGACAAGTACAATGCGTGATCTTGGACTGTATCAAAAAGAAAAAGAAAAAACTTCTATTCAAGTCATTATTAGGACAACTGGTAAATTTGAATATGAATAACAATAGCATTATATCAGTGTTAAATTGCTTACATGTGATAATTCTTCTGTGGTTATGTAAGAAAATGTTCTTGTTCTTAGAATAGCCATAAAGCATTTAGTAGTAAAGAGTCATGATGACTTCAGTGTATTCTCAAATGGCTCAGCATAATTAACAATGATAATATTAACAATAACATGTGGATTATAGAGTAATAAGATACGTGGCAAAATGTTAACAGCTGGTGAATTGAGGAGAAGAGTATACTGTAGTTAACTATGTTATTCTTGTAACTTTTAAAAAGTTTGAAATCTATTCAAAATTGAAGTTTTTAGAAATGAAAAAAAAACTGCAGCAATATTAAGAGTATACACTACATCCAAGGAGATTTCTATTCATGGGTGTATGTGTTCACATACATACATATGTACATTTTTTCTAAGTGGAAGTCTCAGATTTTATACTAGGAAATATGATTTCTATAATAAAAATTCTCAATTACGAAACTTTTCTTGTAAAGCAAGGGATTCTGCTTGCCTTGCCTACATATACTATACATATATTATACACAATGGTACTTGCGGCCTTGATCCCATTTTCATATTGACCATCTCCTAAGAGTTCAGTTCTGGACAGAATATCTTAGGCAAGTTCATTCTTTTATCATACTTTTGAATTAATTTAATATTACTAGACTGATAAAATATCAAAACCTTCCCTTGTAACTGACAATTTAAAAAACATGATTATTGACTACGGAACTGCCCCGTGAAAATTAAAACAATATTTAGATTTTTAAACAAATTCTTAACTATTTATCTTGTTACTCATATCTATTTATGTACTTACACATATATACATACACATACATATATAAATATGGTATTTAACATTTCTTTAGTTGGTTATAAACATTCACTCAAGATACAGCTAAAATACTTCCAGTAGCACTAATAAAACTAATTGAAGTTTTCCTTTCCAAATAAATTTTTTAAAATTCAGATAATAAAAATAACACAAGGTCATTGTTTAACATATAAAAATGGTCTAGGGAAGGAAATAAAAGTAATTCTACCATCAAGTGACAGTTTAATTTCTAGGTACTGTTTTAAATCCTTCTGGTCTGCGTTCTTTTTGTATGTATTTATAAATATGATTTTAATAGATATAATGATATATAATCCAAATTAATATATAATCATGTATTTTATAATTTTTCCCACCGCCAGGTAATTATATTTATCACATATTTTCACTATTGTAAAATAGACTGTGATAAATAACCTTGAACATAATGAATCCTTGAAAACGCTTTGTACATTCTATAGAATTGATTCCCTAAAAGTTTAAACCATTTTAAACTCCCTTCAGCAAAGTAGGAAAATGTTCTACGGGTACCAATGCCAACTGTACAATCACATTTAAAAAAAAAATCAACTTTACAAGAAAAATTTGACAGTACTTCATTTTTGTTCATATTTCTTTGCTTATTAATGTGGTTGATTTTTTTTTTACACGCTTGGTGGTCATCTCTACTTTTCACTAATGTGTGTTCTTTCCCCTTCTATTGGGTGTTAAATGTTTATCTTACAAGACTTCTTTGTATATTAATGATATTAACACTAACATAAATATTGTTGTCAGTTTTTCAGCTGTCTTTTTTTTCAGCTACCTTTTAATGTAAGAGGTTTTGACAGGTAGAAGTTACTCTATAGCCTAGTATGTTGATATTTACCTCTGTGATATTTTCCGTTCTTACACTTACACACTCTGTTGCCATCCTTACATAAAAGTTGTACATGTATTTTCTGTAACTATTTTTAAAATGTTATATTATCATTTTAATTTATCTGGTATTTATTTTGAGTCATGATCTAAGGTGAGGGCCTAACTGGAACTGGTTATCTCAAACAGCTACCTGACACAAACCATTTGAAGGATAATGAATGGTCTTTATCATGTATTATATTCTCATGTGCATAAATGTCTGTTTTAAAGCAATTTGTGTGTTTCGTTGTGCTGTCTGTTAATTCATGGGCCTGCTCCACAGTTTTAATGTGGAAATGCGTGAAAGGTGACATGGCAAATTTTAATACGTGAAACGTGACATGGCAAATCTTTATTATTCTTTGTCTTCCGTCTTTGTTTCTGTCTTTACAACAGAAATAAAATGAAAGAAAAAGTCAAACACAGAACAGAAATGAACAAAAGTGCAAATAAGCATTTCCCTCAAAATTAAACACAAGCATGAAGAATGCTTATTATACTCACTAGGAAAATGGGAAATGCACATTAAAACAACAAGACAGTACATTTTACCCATCAGATAGCAAAATTTAAAAGTCTGAAATACCAAGTCTTGGTGAGGACATGGAGAAACAGAGATTATCATCCACTGCTGGTGGGTGTTTAAATTCACATGGTTACTTTGGAGAGCAATTTGGCCAGGTCTGATAAAATTAAAATTAAAATATGTCATCAATTCCATCTCTAGCGGTGTACCCCAGAAAATCGCATAGCACAAGTGTGTGAACAATTTATAAAGATGTTCATGGCAGCAATTTTTATAATGGGGAAAAATCTGAAACAGCAGAAATATCAGTTGACAGGGAATGAATAATAACTGAAAAATTCATGTGATGGAAACTATATAGAAGTTATATAGAAGGAATAAATGAGAATTTTATATGTACACATTAATAGCTCCAAAAAACCTTACTCTTGAGTGAGAACGTAATGGCAGAATGACATGCTGTGACATTACTTATGTCGATTGAAAAACACAAAAGAGGGGCACCTGGATGGCTCAAGTCGGTTGGGCGTCCGACTTCAGCTCAGGTCATGATCTCACACCCCATGAGTCGGGCTCTGTGCTGACAGCTCAGAGCCTGGAGCCTGCTTCAGATTCTGTGTCTCCCTCTCTCTCTGCCCCGCCCCTGCTCATGCTCTGTCTCTCTCTATCTCAAAAATAAATAAAAACATTAAAAAAATTTAAACACACAAAAATACTATATATTGCGCATGGTTATTTATCTCATTTTATATATAACCCATGTATACATTTATTAATATATACATTTATTTTTATTATTTATTAATAAGGACCTATATTTATTAGTACAAAAAGTATATTTACATACAAAAATATTTCTGGAATGAAATATATCTAAATCAAGGCTGTGGTTTCATTTGAGGATAAGCTTGGTGAGTGACAGATACTTCAACTTTCTCTATTTTATTATATTTATTTTTAAAAATGGAAGCAAAAAAATATTTTAACACATATCAATTTGATTCTGAGTATGTTTTCTGAAATTTTCTGTCCTTTTTGGCCTGGGGAACCTCCAACATGTATTTAAGTGCTACGACAAGGACATTTACAGTCAATATCCAAATATCCAGAAAGGGGTACTAACATTCCTATCTAACATGACTACAAGACATCTCTGAGTTGCTTCAGTGTTCTATAGCACTTTTCTGATAAGCTCATTCAACTACTTATTGGCATACAGATATCCCAATACATTATGGATTTTAAGCCCTGTTTAGGTTACCTGGCTGAGAATATTCCAGGATGCATGCAAGAGTGCTGCGAATTAGAGCTGTCCACTGTTTCTGAGTGTCCTCCGTCTTGGCCATCGAGAGTGTCACGATGCTTTTAATCCCTTGAAGAGCTGCACTGACTGGTGCAGGAACCTGATTATCTGCTGATTTTATTGCTGTGTCTTTCAATATTCTTGCAATTAAAAACAGAATTGTGGGCAGGATTGTCATACATCCTGAATTGAAAACAAATCAGATTACCTCATAACTATTCAGTTCTCACATTACAGTTCTTCCAATTGTTTTCACATTTGATTGTGGTTTAATATTATTTTTTTTCCTTGTTGTTTTACAAAATGTGCTGCATTCCTATTACTTAATTCAATGTTAAAAAAGAAAATGAGAAAGTGGCAAGTTATTTCAAAGAAGACAATATTTTCTTTCTTATTCTGGCTAGCCTTATTTTTATTATTTCCAGTATTTCATCTAATCATGCCCTTCAAAATGAAAATGAGAAAGGAAGACAGAAAACCAGAAGGGAAGCACTACCATATCCTTTGAGAAGCATCTGAGTAACTTATTGAATCATGTAACAATTCTAAGACATGTAATCAATCTTTAGTGTATTCAAGTCAGCCTTAACCATGCTGGGAAAAATGATGAAAAGACTATATGGGTAAGCAAAGAAGAAATGAAAAAAATTCCAGAATTTCTAGCTAAAAGAACTCGAAGGTCATTGAATTCAAACTCCCACCTCGGGGAAGATGCCCCTCACCACGTTTCCATGCAGCCATCGTAGCTGGCCTGCAAAGCCCCAGCAATAGAGAATTCATTATTTTTACATCCACAGGCTTGCATTGAGCTGAAATTTGCCTTTATATCTCCTGATACTATTTCTCCTATTTCTCCCTCCTAGATAAGTAGAGGGAAAGTCTAAGTTTCCATCTGGTATTTTTCAGGTTATCTGCAGACAGCTATAATCTGTGCAGCTATAATTTCTCTAGTTATTCCTTACAGTTGGTTGTCACAGTCATCTGACGTTTAGTAGTTTGTCAGTGTTACTCAAAAGTGGCAACTAGACCAGAAACTAACAGGTTTAGTCGTCCCGCCTTATGTCTATCCACTAACATTCAGTGTCTTGCTTCAAGCTGTGCTTCTATCTCTTTGCTGGTTTGTCTGAAATATATCTGAAAAGCATCTTGAGTTTTTGGTTTTTAAATCCTTAACCTTTCTAGGCTCCAAAAGGTAAACGTCATAAAAGACTGACTTCTTTCATACTTGAGATTTAAGAGGGAAAATAAGTCATAACAGCACTTAAAAACAAAGGAAGGCTCATCTTTGTCTACTGCAATATAATGCATTTGCAAATAGTGTTCAATACTGTACCAGCAGGCGAGCAAAGGGACGGTAAGTCAGAGAGTATGGTAACTGTGGCTGCCACCAGACGAGCACTTTCTTCTGACAGTCGAGTTTTAGTGGCTACGTGACTGGGGGAGTCGGACATCTTGGTACTGAGATGTGGCATATGTCGCACTAAAATGAACATCAACAGCTCCATAGTTGCAAACACAAGAGATTTTCCAGGAACAAGACCACCGCTGTCACCTCCTTCTCCTACTACAGGACAGGGTTCTTTTTCCATATCATCTTCATCTTGGGGGGAAAAATGGGTAAAATTTCCAGCAAAAAAAAAAAAAAAAATAGCACAGAGTAGATAAAACTACACAATAAGTATATTTGAGAAATTCTTTCAAAAGAATTTATAACTGAATGTCTAACTGATAGCACATGTCTTTCAGAATAATTCTCTGCCTTCCTAGAATTCTGTTTATTGACCTCTCCTTAAAAGTAAAGGACAATTCAGGGGTGCCTGGGTGGCTCAGTCGGTTAAGCGTCCGACTTCAGCTCAGGTCACGATCTCGCGGTCCGTGAGTTCGAGCCCCGCGTCGGGCTCTGGGCTGATGGCTCAGAGCCTGGAGCCTGCTTCTGATTCTGTGTCTCCCTCTCTCTCTGCCCCTCCCCCGTTCATGCTCTGTCTCTCTCCGTCTCAAAAATAAATTAAAAAACGTTAAAAATTTTTTTTCAAAAGGTAAAGGACAATTCATTTTTGACTTCAAAAATTCTTATTAGGTATTTTTATTTGGAATGTATTTCATATTACGAGTAACACACGTTAGATTGAACCATATCAACTTGACACTTTTGAAGGTGAGAAATAGCTATCAGCAATTTCCTTTGGGTTTTTTGTTTGTTTAGTTTTTTTATTTTATTTTATTTTATTTTTTTAACATTTATTTATTTTTGAGACAGAGAGCGTCAGAGCATGAGCAGGGGAGGATCAGAGAGAGATGGAGACACAGAATCCGAAACAGGCTCCAGGCTCTGAGCTGTCAGCCCAGAGCCTGATGTGGGGCTTGAACTCACAGACCACGAGATCATGACCTGAGCCGAAGTTGGACGCCCAACCGACTGAGCCACCCAGGCGCCCCTGTTTAGTATTTTTAGAGAGAGAGCACAAGCAGGGCAGAGGGAGTGGGAGAGAGAGACTCTTAAACAGGCTCCACACTCAGCACGGAGCCCGACAGGGCTCAATGCCACAACCCTGGGATCATAACCGAGCTGAAACCAAGAGTCAGATGCTCAACTGAGTGAGCCACTCAGGTGCCCCTCATTTGTCTCTTTCTAATTAAAGCAAAATCAACTGCAAATCTTCTATATATATGGTTAAATTTTTTGATTAAAATTTTTATTAAAAACTTGCTGGCATTGATACTTAAAAGTCAGAGTACAAATAAGATATATTTCAAAGTTAGCATAATTTCTAGTACTTACTTAGAGTGTTTCTTTTTTCTTGCAAATAATCCTGAGCAGCTCTTACTATCTGTTGTACAACTCCAGTAACCAGCAGTTGGACAGATGGGGGGTTCCAGGTCAGCAGGAGGCGGTGCAAAACACTCAGCAACTCTACGCCAATCAGCTATTATAAATTAATTCAGGTAAACTTAATTTATCTTAATTTGAAAGGATAAATTTAGGTTATTAAAATCTAAGAAAATATGCGTGTAAAAATAAGGTTGGTAACTAAAGTTAACATTTATGACTATGCAACAAATAAGAAAATTATAACAATCTTGAGAAATGGTCATATTGTATCCCAACACCTTTTCAGTCAACAAATTATTTTTCCGTTTAAATAATTTTTATATTAAAAAAATGATCATTCTCCTATTTCTTTTCTCCATTTGAACTAAATGGCATTGCTAAAGTACAATGCCACTAAATGTATGATTTCCAATCCTAGCTGAGCACCAGGAGTTGTCTACCAGGGATTCTAAGCCCTTCTAGTAAGTCCTTGTCCAATTCATCTCAGCAATTATTACAAACTTTCACCACTCATTTTAAGCTTCTTACAATCTTCCACATCAAACCCATCCAATGACCCTGCCTCAGATTTCAAAGGGGAAAAAAAAACACTTAACTATAACCAAAGCCACCTTTGCCTTTTTCCTTAAGACTAAGTATCCAGGCTCTATCCAAGGCTGGTTCATCTTTCCTCATTTGCTTCCTATCCTATCCTATTTGACCTCCCAAGGGTTCTTCAAGGACCTTGATTGTACTTCATATATCATCAACCTCTCTCCCTCTGGTTAGGCTCTTCTCCCCAGTATAAGGAAAACACTCACGTCTTTCCTGTCTAATTCGCCCTCCTCCCCTGAACCCAGTCAGATCCTTCTCTCTTGCCTCTATGTCCTTTCTATCTCTTCCTCTGTTCCCAGCCTAGATAGATGCTTCCACTTCCTTCACCCTCTCATTTACTCCGCACTCTTCCACTGTCTGGCTCTGCCCAAAGTCACCAGTAACCTCCTTGGGACTCTCTTATGTCCTTATATACTGGATCCTGTTTCTTCTGAGACTTGTCTATCTCTGAAACTCTCTCTTGCCCTAGTAACTCTGTTCTTAGTTCTCCTCCTACCACTCTAGTGATCTCCACTGTTGACTTACTTCCCTCATCTCCACCCTTATTTGCTATTTATCCCTCAGGCTCCAGTCTTGGCCCTCTTTTCTTCTTCCTTTGTTCAGTTTCCTAGGCCAGTGTAATTCATCACTTCTTTAGAATTATGAAAAGAGCCTCTTAATTTGGTCACCCTGCCTCCCTTATCATCTCTTACCGACCAATCTCTACGAGATTGATGAAAGTGATCAAATCTATATCTACCATATTCTTAAATATAAGTTTAATCATGTCATTCCTCTATTTTAACATTAATTTTTTTTCATATTTATTTTTGACAGAGAGACAGAGACAGAGAGGGGAGAGCAAGCATGAGCAGAGGAGGGGCAGAGAGAGAGAGGAAGCCACAGAATCGGAAGCAGACTCCCTCCAAGCTGTCAGCACAGAGCCGAACATGGGGCTCAAACCCATGAACTGCAAGATCATGCTCTGAGCTGAAGTCGGATGCTTAACCGATTGAGCCACCCAGGTGCCCCTATTTTAACATTTTTAATGATTCCTTACCACTTTCAAGATAGATTTTAAATGCTTTAACATGCCATAAAGGAATCTTCATGAGCTGGCCTTTTCCCCATTGTCCAGCCTCATCTAACAACCCCCACATGCTCCTTTTGCCTTGGCCATAGTAAATGAGAGTAGTGTCCTTGAACTGGTCCTGTTCTTCATACCTTCTTGTCTTTGTATCTGCTTCTCTCTTGGAGAGGAAAACCCATTCCTCTTGTGCTGCCTCACTAATAACTCTTTTAAGATGTAATCCAACCATCATCTCCTTTGACAACCCAATCTTTATTTTCCTTGATAATGTCAGCACTCCTCCCCTCTGTCCTCATCAGACCGTTACATCCGCTAGCTCAGCACTTATCATATTGTACTGGTCTCCTAATCCAGGTGCAGTGAAACCATTTTTGATACCTATAGCCTCAAAATGTGTCTGATGCCAGGACAGGCACAGAGTAAAAGTTGTTGGGTGAATGAATACAATTTTTGAGTCAATGTACTCTGATGCTATTGAAATCATAGGAACCAACTCAGGAGAGAAAAAAAACAAAACCCATCCAAGTGTAAAGCAGTGCTTGAATAAACAAAACACTATTATGTGCAAAAAATAGCTAGGTAGTTAGGTGTGGGACAAATTATGTTAACACCCAAATTACTGAGTGTAAATATAGTATTCCCTTCTCATTCACTGATTGAATTGTATATGTGTGACTATTTGAAGACAACCCTGAAGTTTCTTGCAGCAATCTGTAGTACAGCTGAGGAATAGCTTCAGGATGCAAGGCTGGGGTGCAATGAATATATAATGAAATGACAGCAACTTTGTTTTTTATCTGTTAGTTTGTGGTTTATAGAAAATTACCCCACATGGTAGTGATGGCAACCAAAAAGATGTTTCTTATGAAAAGAAAATAAATTTTTTTAATGTTTTTATTTTATTTTTGAGAGAGAGAGACAGACAGACAGAAAGAGCACGAGCAGGGGAGGGGCAGAGAGAGAGAGAGAGAGAGAGGGAGACACAGAATCCGAAGCAGGCTCCAGGCTCCAGTTGTCAGCACAGAGCCTGATGCGGGGCTGCAACCTATCAACCATGAGATCATGACCTGAGCTGAAGTAGGACGCTTAACAGACTGAGCCACCCAGGTGCCCCCAGGGAAAGAGTTTCGAATTAAAAAGAAGAGTAACAAATCTGCTGGTAGCTTGCTTCTGGAACATGAATAAAGGCTTCTAAATAATCCACACAGAAATTAGAAAAAGCAATTCATTAAACTGTTTAGAGGAGTACTTGAGCAGTACAAAAAACAATCTCATTAAATGAGAGATAAAACTTATCAAACATTTAAAAGTGGTATAATTTACTTAATAGCCTTATAAATTACTTCAGCCCCTTTTTAGTAGAATCATTAACTGGGATGGAAGGCATCCCTTAATTTTTAGTTGTACCTGACTGCCGATGAACACATCTACAAAGATATACTGACCAATCTCTATGCTGGCTCTGCCTGGTCATCCAACATTCAGTATAATGCCTTAGATAAAGCCAAAATCCTGAACAGTTACTACATAAGATTTATTTCGTAAGGGAGAAAATTATCTTAAGATAAAATATGACGAAAACAAAGCATACGATTTATAGAAATTGTTATAGAAATACACTGTACCTGATCTTCTGCGATATGGACTCGGGCATAAGGAGAATCTAGCAAGGTGTGTAAGGCCTGTAGACATGCTGTGACGTGTTCAATAGGCTCCTCGGGTCTAGGGGAACAAAGGAACTGTATACTCACACCTGCGATGTACATAATAAAAATACACATTTGTCACCATCACATACTTCGTTGCTTCCGCATCAATGTTTTTTCTCTATTTTTCCTATTTCTTTGTCAGATGCTTTAGCATATATTTAATGCTACCTTGAAGTAGACTTCCAAATGGTTACCAAAAGCAGCAGCCAAACTTTAGAATACAGATTCTAGCTTTTTAGAATACAGATTTGTAACTACAGATTGTAGCCTCCAATGAAATTGGAGGTTGGGGGAGGGAGGCAGTTCCACAGTCATCAAGTTGATTAAGAAGATATTCAATTTTTTCTTTCTAGGACTTTTAAAAATAAACTTATGAAGGTTATACAATTAACTCTCATTAAATGGTTGCCAAACAATTTTCATATCTACAAAGTTTTTTTCAGTGGCAAGCTACAGATGCACAACGGATAACTTGGGTAACAATTTTTTTTTTTTTTTATCTATTTATTTTGAGAGAGACAGCGTGAGCAGGAGAGGGGCAGAGAGAAAGGCAGAGAGAGAGAGAATCCCAAGCAGGCTCCACACTACCAGCTGTGGAGCCCAACGCAGAGCCTGAACTCATGAACTGTGAGATGGTGACCTGAGCTGAAACCAAGAATGAGTCACCCCACTGACTGAACCACCAAGAAGCTCCAGGTAACAATTGTTTTTAATTTGCATAAGGGTAAGGTCATAGTTCTAGAAGTCTCTCATTTTTTCATGTATAAGATTTACTGACGAGTTCTATAATTTCATCCTACCACTGTGTTCCTTTCCCCTCCCAGAAAAGATAAGACCATTTAAGAGCCTCATTAGAATCTATAATATCTTAATGTTAAAAGAACACCTATGAAGCAATTATAAATTGAAATTTATTCAAATTTGCTTTAACTTTGCATTTGTTATTTCCTCATGGGACAATTTGTTAAGTGCCAACTAAAAATAAAATCTGTTGTTGAAAAAGAAAAATGTAGCTTTTTTTTCTTGAAAATTATTCAGTACTGCTCTGTGAGTAGACACAACAGGTAAAATTTTTAGAGTAGTTTTTTTTGTTTTTGTTTTTGTTTTTAGACAGAGAGCATGTGAGCAGGGGAGAAGGGCAGGAGGAGAGAGAGAGAGAGAGAGAGACAGACAGAGAGAGAGACAGAGACAGAGAGAGAGAGAGACAATCCCAAGCAGGCTCCACACTTAGCACAGAGCTCAACACAGGGCTCAATCCCACAACCCTGGGATCATGACCTGAGCCAAAATCAAGAGTCAGATGCTTAGCTGACTGAGCCACCCTGGCGCCCCAGAATATTTTTAATAATTAAATTTTTTATATTAAAAATTCAGTTAGTAATTTAGAAAATGTACTTAAAAATTCTTTTATTATTCCCTCTCTGAACTGCAATACATAAAACCTTTCTATGGCATTAAAATGAAAGATGGAGGAGTTCAGAACATGCCACACCAAAATATGCCTCTCTGGCATATTGGTTATTTTGAGCTGAAGGTACTTGATGAACAGCAGACCCCTTTCTACCTACAAGCAGGTCATAAAATTTCTCATGAGAAAGGTGCCCTCCCTGTATCAGGAAGACCAGACTGGGAGTCAATGCTGAAATAGACCTGTACAAACAAACCTACTAAAACCAGTTTCCTGCACATATTTCCTAGCCCTGTCCCACAGTTTACTGCCCCTGGCCCAAAGCCCTTTCTTGTCACATTCCTACCATTTACTGTTCTTTGTGCAGAATGGCATGTAAGTTTTTGGGCCTAATGGCTACTTCAGGTTGAAAATATTAAAAAAATCTGTGTGCTCTTCTCTTGTTAATCTGTCTCATATCAATTTAATTCTTAGGCCAGCCACAGAACCTAAGAAGATAGAAAAGAGATTTTTTTCTTCCCTACAGATATGAATTTTCAGAAATGACACATCTCGAAATACAGTAATATGACACACCTACCTAAAATCAGATGCATTCTATCTTTGTTAATTTCTGGCAAAGATTTAGCACTAGGTGTTGCTCCTGATGCCTGGTTTAAATTGACGGGTGTAGAACGTTTTTGTAAGCCAGGTATCGCTGCTGCTTCTGCAGACTCTGAACATGTGAATCCTGTGCTATTTAACCAAAGTGCCACTGCGTGGAGAATAGGGGCCCAGGAATTCCGGTAGTGAAGTCTAGCTGTATCAATAGTCTCAGGAGTATAAAATGCTCCGCCTGTAAAATAATCAAGCCAATCAAAGCCATTACTTTTTATTGTACGTGTTTAACCATTTATCAACAGCTAACTTAAAAATACTCATTCCTTACTGTGTTAGTCCATTTGGGCTGCTATAACAAAACACCACAGACTGGGTGGCTTATAAACAACAGAATTTATTTCTCACAGTTCTGGAGGCAGGAAGTCTGAGATCACGTGCCATCATGCTCGGTTAAGGGCCATGTCTCTGACTCCATGTGGGGTCTCTTCTACAAGGGTACCAATCCCATTCAGAAGGGCTCCGTCTCATGACCTAAGCACTTCCCAAAGACCTCACTTTCTGATACCATCACCATGGGGATTAGGTTTCAACACGTGAATTTTGAGGGGACACACAATTCAGACACAGCACATACAAAAGAGCAATCTGACCAATTGGGATTCTCTTCATTACCAAGCCACCAAAACTAATGTCTTTCCTGCCACTGCTGAACTGGAGTGCCTGTGTTTTCCTCACCAATGCTATGGTTTCCAGTCTTTCCTCTGCAACTGTGGATGCTGATGGGAACCCAGTACCTTTCTCTACCTTGTGGCCACAGGCTTCCTCTTCACTGTTGCCAGACACTCCCTAAAGCCCTTGTCGCCTTCACTTTCCATCACTCTTTCTATCGCCTTTCTCTCTGTTGCAGAGACAGGGAACTCTGTCCCTTCTTTCTCTTTCTTTCAACTCCCCCTCTGCCATTCTCCCTCATCTCCTGTTTACACTGTCAAACTGAAGATTTCCCCCACCTGTCCTTGCATTCACTGACCAGCACAGCAATAAACTTCAATATATAGCAATAAACTTCATAATGACTTGTTATGCATAGTTATTTAGAGTATGTTAGCTCATAAAGTTATTATTATAACAGGGAGAACATGTTTGCTTGGGTTAACAAATAAGCTTAAGGCTGTATTTGAATTCAGAAATTCAATATGGAGAACAGGCTCCAAGTGAGAGAATGCCAAGTATAAGTCCACAGAAATTGAAAATGTTATTGCTACATCTTAAATCACTTTATTAAATTATCAATAATTAAAAATTTAAATTTAAGATGTTATACTATCTTTATAAATTTAAGATGTAAAAGTTATATCATAATATTATTAGTGATTGTCGCTAGCTTCCACCCATTACATTTTGTTTAATTACTACTCTGAACTCCATAAAGGCCAAACTCTGAACGCAGTACTTACCATCTGCGGGGAGCTGACTAGCAAATTCAGCTGGTAAAGTCAAAAGCGCGTAGTCTTTTAGTGCCGCCAACCACAGGCGGCTGAGTGTTGGCAGCTCGGGTTGCACAAGTGTGATTAAACTATCTGGCGGTAGTTCATCTATGGTACCAAAATCATCATCATCATCATCAGCGCTTTTAATTGCTCTTTTTGGTTTTGACTCCGCTTCCTTCTTAATATTCATAGCAACCACATATACCTAGTGCGGTATTCAGGAGGAGAAAATAACAAGGCATAATACTAAGAAATGACATAATCTAAGTTGCTATGATTATACAATTGAATTACCAAAAGTAGCTGAGTACAGACACTGGAGAGGATACAGCCTCATGAGTTCCTGAGAGCCTCCAAAGAATAATTCCACCTGCTTTGGAGGTAATTTGTTTTTATTGCTCTGACTTCTGACTATTCCTCTCATAAAATATTCCTTGAGTAGGGTTCTCTGAATTTCTTCTGGTTTCTCTTGCTATACTTTACAAAGCCCCCTTTTATGTGTGTCTTTTTTTAACTTTTTCTTTTCGTCATAGGGTATAACTTCCTGTTTACTGTCTCTACTTTCACAGACTTATTAGACACAATTGGACAGCATTCAAAGAAAAAGGCTGGGGCATGGGGGAAGGGCCACAGAAAGGATTTCCATAAATATCCTTCTAACCCCTTAAGTGATAGTTAGCAATCTAGTCTTTATAACAGAGAGATGAGCATATAATTTACTGCTTACATATATATTATCCATATCCTTTCTCTCCACTTGGTAAACCAAAAGGATGTATAATAGCAACTTCCTAAATCATAATTTAAAAAAAAAATTGTTTTAAGTTTATTCATTTTTGAGAGACACACACAGCGTGAGCAGGGGAGGGAATAGATAGAGATAGAGATAGAGATAGAGATAGAGATAGAGATAGAGACAGAGATAGAGAGAGACATGGAATCCAAAGCAGGCTTCAGGCTCTGAGCTGTCAGCACAGAGCCTGACACGGGGCTCAAACTCATGAACCGTGAGATCATGACCTGAGCTGAAGTCGGATGCTTAACTGACTGAGCCACCCAGGCGCCCCTCCTAAATCATAATTTTAAAGATTCTTCTTTGTTACAGTTATACACGTTTGTTTTTGTACATGCATTCAGGCTTTGGCAAGTGGTACAGACCGAGCAGAGACTAGGAGGCAAAAGTAGGTGAAGGTTTTACTCTATATGCAATGGGGAAGAAAAGAGGTGACTACAGGATTTATAGACCAGATGTTATGTATCTTCCCTTAACTTTTGATGTTATTTAAAAAGTTATACTATAAAAAGTTTTGGAAATGGGTTTTTAAAATTACTATAATTCCAATTTCCAGGTTATCATATTCTGTCTTTGTAAGCTGGAATGCTGTTGTACAGAGAACTTTGGGTTTAATTTTATCTTCTAACATATCATAAGGTTTTCCCATGGAATCCTAGTCTTCATAACCATTACTCTTCATGGCTGCAGGGGGTGAGCCATAATAGGTCTAACAATTTCCCCATCACTGAAATTTTATATTTACTTCTGATTCTCTAGTCAGCCTTCAGAATCTTAAAAAAGACTACATATAGTTTTCAAAGACAAAAGGTGTTCAGTTCTTCACATTATAAATAATGTTCCAAGTAAACCTTTTTTGTAAACACTTCCTTCCTACACTTTGGATATTCTTCCCTAGATAAAGTCTCAGAAACAGAATTACTGCATTACTGATTATAAATCTTTTTATAGCTGTGAATAGACACTGTCGAAACCTTTCCAAAAGGGTTCTATAATTTATATTGCTACTTGCAATACAGGAGAATATATTTTTTAGGATTTTTTTAAACAAATTTTGGCTTATTTTTCTTATTAGATATCACACAAGAAAAATAGAAAAATGAGAAGCATAAAATGAAGAAAATAAGAAAATATCGTTAACGTTCCAGATAAGTTGTATATACATATTCATAGTCTTTTAAACAATACTTGGATTCTTCTAGCACAAGATAATATCTAAGGAGTGATCAGGTAGGGTCATCAGTTTTCCAAGACCACTGACTCCAGACACCTTGACACTGAGACCTCAGGCTCCAGGGCACAAGTGACTCACGGAGCATGTCTGAGCACTTGTTCTTGTTTTGACCGGTCCGTGGACGCCTGAGAATACATGTACACCAGACCACTGTCCTCAATAAAAACCCCAGACCCCAAGCAAAGATGAGACTCACTCTCCTTTCCTTTCCAAGTCTCCCAGAGACTTGGTATCTGTATCTGCTCTCTCTATATCTTCAGTAAACTCTGCTCCCACTTCCTCTCAGCTCGTGTTTGATTTCTATCCTGCGCAAAGCCAAAGACCCTCCTGGTTGGTCCTGTAGGGCCCCCTCGGGGTCCTCGGACCCAGCTAGCCTGCATCAGTGAAGACCCCAGATTGTGGGGGACTGAGAAGTGGGTGGCCAAGAGCTTAGGAAGTGGAGATACTGAAATTTCAGTGAACTGAGATGTGAAGAGGAGAGACAGAAAGCAGTGAGTAAAAGAGAATGCTGAGTTGGGGAGGAAAGCAGGTAAGAGGACCAAGCATGTAGAGGGAGAGGCTGAAGACACACAGGTGGGCAGGACTGATGGCACTGAGCTGGAAACAGTCTCCCCTTCCTTCTCATGCCTAACGGGAAAGTTCCCAAACCATGTAAATCTAAAGATTTCAAGGAAACGATCTGAGGAGACAGACAATGGAAATCCTCAGCTTTCTGAGTGAAAAAGTATAACCAAAGAAAGGTCTTGAGGAGAGAAATCTAGAATATGCTGGCCATTTGAAGAGAATGATAAAGGAAAGGAAGATAAGCAGGGAAAGAATTGCTAGACAGCATTGAAGGCTGAGGCGTGAGGTGCAAATCATTAAATTATAGCACAAGTTACCCCCCCAAAAAAATGTGTCAAATACAAATGTACATTGTTAATTTAATTATGTGAGGTTCTGGGGCGCCTGGGTGGCTCAGTCGGTTAAGCGTCCGACTTCGGCTCAGGTCACGATCTCGTGGTCCGTGAGTTCGAGCCCCGTGTTGGGCTCTGGGCTGATGGCTCGGAGCCTGGAGCCTGCTTCCAATTCTGTGTCTCCCTCTCTCTCTGCCCCTCCCCCATTCATGCTCTGTCTGTCTCTGTCTCAAAAATAAATAAATGTTAAAAAAAAAATTAAAAAAAAAATTATGTGAGGTTCTGATGTAACTTTTTAAAAGTAATGATCTGTCTTCCATTCAGTCCCAGTTCCAGTCCCAGTAGTTGGTCCTTTTATATACATTGCCTTACAAGATATTATCTCCATGTTGTAATGAAAAAACTAAGGCTCTAAGAGGTTGAATCACTTGACCAAAATCACAAGGATGGTAAATGCCAGAGACAGAATTTGTTCTAGGGCCTCTGAGTCAATATTTAATGCTTTTTATATTAAACTATGCCAGGCTTCCTAGTAGGTGAATCAAGCATGTTAATGCAGGTCAGCAAAGAACTAGCTGACTGGCAACCAATGTGCTGACCTTCAGACCCCACAGTGGTCTCTACATTTGGGGAAATGAGTGAATGGGGTTAGAGAGTTCAGAACAATGCGGATTTTCAGATAAAAATCAATACATCAACTGCAATGTAATTTCTACAGACAAGAAAAGTAGCAGTTTTAGATAAAAACCCAGATACATGAAAATTAACAAAGAATTTTTATCATTTTCTAAGTGAGAAAACAGAGATAAGTCATATTATAGTAACTTTGTCTTATACTACTTCCCATGTAAAAAGGTTTGCATTGATTTGGAAAAAAAAACTAAATGTTTATCAATAAGAGCAATCATTTTATCAATCAAACAAAAAATATTATTTTGCTTTCTAAGCCAAAAATGGCAGCAAGGAAAAATAAGGCAACTTTCATGGATAATCTACTTGAAGGATAGCTTGATCTACAATCTAAAAATCAGAGAAAACTAATTTCCATATCTTATTGAGCTCTATATTTTTCCATTTTTATTTTTGTGGGGGAAAAAAGTACAGCAAAAATTCAGAGGTCCTTTATCTGAACTATATCACGTGGATGCTGCATGCTTTGAGTCAGCAAGTATCTACTGGGTAGTCATCAGCCACTGATACTAGAGAAATAGAGAAGTCAGGTGCTGGTTGGCAGAGGGAGGGTTACTTGAAATACTGTAGGTCAGATAATAAGAATTTGAAAGCAAATGGCAGAAGGAATTTGGAAAAGTGAATTTAAAGCAATATCACAATTTTTTAAAAAATGGCTGTGGAATGAAAAAGGTAAAGCCAGCTATAGAAACAAAACAAAACAAACAAAACCAAAACAAAACACACAAACAGAAAACTGCAATCTTGGTATCAATGAGCAGTGGCAAGTCTCTTGAAATTTAATCAGATAAAAGACTTTTTTTTTTTTTTTAAGTAAATTCTACACCCAACGTGGGGCTTGAACTCACAACCCTAAGATCAAGAGTCGCATGCTCCACCAACTGAGCCAGCCAGGTAACTGTCAAATAAAAGATTCTTGGCATAAAATATTTTATATTACTTATATTTGTAGTTTTCTCTGCCTAATTTCCACATAATTAGTTAAGGGATCAATTTCTCAATATTGAAATTTTGAAAAAACTGATTAAAAACTGTAATTTTCAAAGGCTTCATAAGAGCTCTTTTGAGACATAAACATATACGTATTTCAGCGAGAAGGAGCAAATAATAGATTTTCAAAAAGCATTCCATACCAAAGATCAGTTTTAAAAGAACAATAACCAAATAAAATTTTTTTTTACCTACAGGAGGAGTAGGGGAACATTTTCTCATGGATGGGGAAATGGTTCAGAAACAATAGGCTGTGGTTACCTCTGCCCACGCTTTGAGAACAGCCAGTTTTTCCATGGTTGTGGCACTTTCTCGGTACAGTTGGCTAGAAGATCCTTTTCCAGCCTGCACTTTGTCCAGAGAAGAAACAAGCAGATTGTGCACTCGACGGAGGTCATTGAGATCACTGACAACTCCACTTCCGATCCACGTACTACACACCTGGCCAAAGAAAAACATTGTTAATGTTGTATAAAAAAATTAACACAAAACATTTAAGAGTATAAATATGATTTTTTTCCTTGGGGAAGAAACATAAAACAAAACCAATGAAGAAAACAAAACAAAAAAACCCCAATGCTGTGCTTCAGTATTATTTTGAATCAGAAATCAATAGCAAGAGTAGGATTTATTGTACTCTTATGTGGAAAATGAACTGTGATTTACTTATGCTTCCATTTTCTAATTTGACAAAAATTTTAATAGAAAAAATTTTCTGCCTGTATCAGTTCAGAATCAGTTGTGAATAATCCTTCAATTCAACAACATTTCTGCTTACCACAGATAAAACGTTATTCTGAGTGCTATGGAAGAGATTAAAAAATAAACAAAGGGTTAAAATCTGGTCCCTGTTCTCAAGGAAGAGAACGTACGTAGATTGAATGAACACACACGACCATTTTAGGATTGCAACACTACACTTAAAAACAGAGAAGGGAGACATCACTTCCAGGAGGAGAAATGGGAATGTTTGGAGATCAGGAAGGTCTGTGTGTATAGATACAGAGGAGTTACAAGGGAAAAGTGATGAGATTAGCAAAGTTAAGTGGGATCAGATTATGGTGCAATTTAAATTCCAGGAGAACTGAATACTGACTTTGTTCTATGGGCAATCATAAGTTTCCAAGGCCTCTGGGCAGGGAGATTACAATTAGAATTATGCTTTAGGAAGATTGCTCCAGCATTTATGCCAGCAAAGAGGGTATTTAGATGGTTAGCCATGTGTTCAGTAAAGTGACTACTATAATATTGTGGGACAGAGAATACAGATGAAACTGGGAATGGAATAAAAAGGGAAAGTCATCTGAGAGAGATTTGGAGGTAGAAATCACAGGATTTGGAAACCAATTAAATATTTTTAGGGGGAGGGGGCGGGGCCTTAGAAAAAGTGTGAGGACTCAAAGATTGCCAAAGCTTCTAACTTGGATGAAAGTGAGGAAAGTGAGGCCACTGCTTAAGAGACAAGAAAGGAAAAAGGAAAGGTTGGGGGAGATGAGAAGTTAGAGAGCATTTTTAACCTTGCACAGTTTAACATGCTGAGTTCAAAGTACTAGTAGGGGACCTGTGGGAAGATATTCAGCAGACAGGTGGAACCTTGGTTCTGGATTTCAGGAGGAAGGTAAAAAATAACGAAGTAGATGCTCAGTATCAGTCACCATCAGGGAAGTGCAAATCAAAACCACAATAAGATATCACCTCACACCTATCAGAATGACTAAAATAAAAAACGCCAGAAACAACAGATGTTGGTGAGGACGTGGAGAAAAAGGAACCCTATTGCCCTGTTGGTGGGAATGCAAACTGGTGCAGCTACTATGGAAAACAGTATGGAGGTTCCTCAAAAAGTTAAAAATAGAGATAACTTATGATCCAGTAACTGCACTACTAGGTATCTACCCAAAGAATACGAAAACAATTCAAAGGGATACATGCACTCCTAGGTTTACTGCAGCATCATTTATAATAGCCAAATTATGGAAGCAACCTAAGTGTCCATTGACAAATGAATGGATAAAGATGTGGTGTATATGCATGTGTGTGTATACACACACATACATATATACACACATATCATATATGTTATACATGTTACATATATACACATTATACATATTACATATATATACATTATATACATATATATATATGATGGAATATTATTCACCCATAAAAAGAATGAAATCTTGCCATTTGCAACAACATCGATAGATCTAGAGAGTATTATGCTAAATGAAATAAGCCTATGCTAAATGAATAAGACTAAGACAAATACAATATGATTTCATTCATATGTGGAATTTAAGAAACAAAATAAATGAACAAAAGAAAAAAAAAAGAGACACAAACCAAAAAATAGACTCTTAACTATAGAGCAACAACTGATAGTTACCAGAGGGGAGGTGGGTGGAGCTAGGGTGAAGGAGATTAAGAGTACGCTAATACGATGAGCACAGAGTGAACGACAGAATTGTTGAGTCGCTAATATTGTACACTGAAACTAATATAACACTGTAGTTAACACTGGTTATTATTTAGTAATAATAGCAATGTTACCAGGTAAATTTGTTCAAGGACTGAGGTACAAAAAAAAGGTGTTAAGGGCAGAACACAGGGCAAATATTTATACTTAAGGGACAAGTGGAATAAGAATAAACAATGAAAGAAATTGAAAAGAAAATTCCAGAAAAACAAAAGAAAAACCAGGCAAGTGTGGTGACACTGGAGCCAAGGGAAGAATGTCAAGAAGTAAGGGGTGGCCTGGTAGTGCCACCTTTACTCCACAATTACAAGTCCTCATGTTCTGATTATCTGAAATCTTTGGGTCAAGATGTGGGTCACAATTCACAACTTTTTGATGAAAGGTAGTAAGGCCAGTGAACCTCACTAAGAAATACATCAAGCAAGACGTGTGGCAGCACCCCCCCAATTAACAGAAGGACACTTCTGTCGTGAAATGTAGTACAAATCACAGTAAGAGGGACGGATCAATACTCTAGCCCCACTCAGCTTCACATCAAGACAAATGAGGACAGTCAGCTCAGGTTTTACCAGCAAATAAATAATGAAAAAGCTTTTGTTTTTCAGAGCGTTTGGATATTAAATCATAATTAATGGATTATGTTTCTATATTTAAAATTTTTTTAAGCTGAGAATAAATATTTATGTAAATCATTTTATTCTCTTATAATCTTATCCTCCCAGAATTCAGAACTAAGTTTAATAAAAATTAAAAAGGACATTTTAAAAATTGTTATTAATTATGAACATATTGATGGCAAAATAAAATGCCAATCAAAATATTGTTGGAAATATAATGAAACTTGAAGTAGAAAGATTTTAAATATGATTATGAAAATAGAGTTGCTATTCTTTAGGAAACTGAGCAACATATTGAAGACATCTGATACACATTTCTCTTGAGGTAGAAATACAACTAAAAGTTGGGGGAAACTAAACACTGAGGATTTGGCACAAAGTTTAATTTATAAAAACATTAATTATCTCTTCCACTTTAAAGAAGATGAAACTAGATATTGCAGGTACTGCATTATAGGTTTGGTTTATCAAGAAAGGCATAGCAGCACTGAATCAGCAAAATCATTTTCAGAGAAAAGACCTTGGCCTTACATCAAAGGAGGGGTGCGTGAATGTACATTTATAAATTTTAATCTGAAATAAGATAAAGTATATATTATGTTTAAGATTGCTAGGCTGATTTAAATGATTTTTTATTAAGCCATTGATTACTTGTCCACATGTGTGTTCCACTTGAGTCTTCCTGTAATATCTAAAAATTGTCCTGATTTTCAGGTTTAACATAACATCTATTCCAGTAAATAAGGTGGGATGCAATGTTTCATGACCTGTCCAAAGCCAACTCCTTACTTTTCTTTAAGGAAAAGGAATTTGCAACCCACTGTTCCATTTGTTTCAAAACCAGGTTTCCTTCAAGAAACAGAAGGATAGGAGGTCAAAACTTAAGCCTGCCTCTAGATAAGGAGAAACTTCTTATAGAAAAAGCAGCTAGAGCCACATAAAGAATGAGACGTTGAAGGCAAATTCAGTAAGAGGAAATTTTCATAGTACTCATCCACAAGATGAAATCTGAATAGCCTTTGCTTTTCTATGAACAGGAGCTTTGTATGATTCTTCTGCTTAAATACTATGCTTTAAAACATCACCATGATACATTTATTTATACATAACTATGATTTCTGATTGTGTGTTGGTATCCCAAACAAAACGGCCTCCTCTAACTCTGAGGTTTGTATCATGATCCACAGACTTCTCTTTTCTTTTTAAAATTTTTTTAATGTTTATTCATTTTTTTTGAGAGACAGAGAGTGAGTGAGTAGGGGAGGGGCAGAGAGACAGAAAGACACAGAATCTGAAGCAGGCTCCAGGCTCTAGAGGCAAACCCATTCAGCCACAGAGAGAACACAGTAAGAACTTCACACTTACCATTGCAAACAGCAGAACATTCTCTTTCTAGAGGTCACAGCTTGATTATGGATTCTAAGCAATAATGATGGACCCAAACCCATACTCCAGAAAACTGGGAAGGAGAGGGTTGCCTCTTTTCTATCTTTAGGAAAGCAGATAAAGACTCTGATTTCCTGGGGGCTCCTGGGTGGCTCAGTTGGTTGAGCATCCAACTTTGGCTCAGGTCATGATCTTACAGTTTGTGGGTTCGAGTCCCATATTGGGCTCTGTGCTGACAGCTCAGAGCCTGGAGCCTGCTTCATT
The DNA here is from genome assembly GCF_027475565.1 of Acinonyx jubatus. Taxonomy (NCBI): domain Eukaryota; kingdom Metazoa; phylum Chordata; class Mammalia; order Carnivora; family Felidae; genus Acinonyx; species Acinonyx jubatus. The sequence continues at coordinate 108,287,743 of NC_069388.1, read as the reverse complement.
CTGTCTCCCTCTCTCTCTGCCCCACCCCCACTCAGCTGTCGGTCTGGCTCCCTCAAAAAGAAATAATAAACATTAAAAAAAAAAAAAAAAGAATTGGATTTCCTGAAACACGGGAGTTTAATGCATGAATCCTTTTTCAGAATGAGGCATGAAAAAGAGGAATTTATTAAAAGTGTAGGAATATAAGTGCTTGCTTTTGTGACTCTTTTCAAATGTAATAATGTTAGAACAATTCCCCTGCAATTAATTTTACAATTAAATTTCCATATTGTTAAATTCTCTTTAGGATAAGTGATTCCCAGAAACGTAAATTTTTCAAAACTTGTGATGAAAAGTCTTTTTTGGGGGTGCCTGGGTGGTTCAGTCGGTTATGATCTTCAGCTCAGGTCATGATCTCCCGGTTTGTGGGTTCGTGCTTTCTCTCTGTCCCTCCCCAGCCTGTGCTCGGTCTCTCACTCTTAAAAATAAACATTAAAAAAGTTTTTTTAATTAAAAAAAATCTTCTTTTATGTTTATTTTTTAAGTTTATTTATTTTTGAGATAGAACATGGGGGAGGGGAAGAGAGGAGAGGGGCTCGCAATCAGTCTCTGCCCACTCTCAGCCCAGAGCCTGACATGGGGTCTAATCTCTCTAACCATAATATCATGGCCTGAGCTGAAATCAAGAGTCAGATGCCTAACCGACTGAGCCACCCTGACGCCCCCCAACAATTTTCTATTACCTAATTATCATTCATAATACATTATTTAATTATTTTGTAATCTTACTTTAATTTTTAGTTGTTTTTATGATTTTCATACCTCTGTTTACTTCTGGATAATATAAAAGCTATGTATTCCAAAGTCATCTCCTCAGCTATGACAAAAAAAGGGATGCGACTAAGTTACTACTTCATCATTTGATACAGAATAAAAAAGGAAACTGTCACTATTGTGTTTTCAAGATAAAAAACAAATATTATTTGATTTTTCCCTCTTCTTTCTTGGAGGTGAAATTCTAAGGCATCTATTAACTTAAAGAAGGTAACTATAGGGGCACCTGGGTGGCTCAGTCAGTTACGTGTCCAACTTTGGCTCAGGTCATGATCTCGCGGTCTGTGAGTTCGAGCCCCGCGTCGGGCTCTGTGCTGACAGCTCAGAGCCTGGAGCCTGTTTCAGATTCTGTGTCTCCCTCTCTCTGACCCTCCCCTGTTCGTGCTGTGTCTGTCTCTGTTTCAAAAATAAATAAACGTTAAAAAAATTAAAAAAAATTAAAAAAATTAAAAAAAAGAAGGTAACTATAGAAAACCCTATTTTTCTTCTTACCTGGCAAGCTTTTGCAATTATGTCTGATGGGGTATCTTGTGAAAAGGCTGGTCTTAGAGCAGCTCCCACCTAAAAAAAAAAAAAAAAAAAATGAATATGAGCGTTTTGTTTTAAAGATACGTGGTAAACATAAAGCCTCTTGTGTCCTTGGAGATGAAAACACACAAAATACATCATTGTTACTTTCCTTTTTATCACATCTCCCTTATCTCTCTTCTCAGTTACAATAAACTCAAACATACCGTGTGTTTCTTTTGCTTTCCAGGAGGTTATAATCATTATCAAATCTGTATGAATGCTATACCAAAGAGGCAATTAATCTTGTTTCTTTTTCCTTTGTTTTTGTTTAATACTAAACAAGATTTTCTGACAAAGTCACAGGCTCCTAGAGATAACAGAAAACTGCTATTCTTTTTTATTCTGTCTATATTTTCCTGAATGTATTTCTTTAAAAAAAATTTTTTTTTATTATGTTTATTTATTTTGAAAGAAAGAGAGAGACAGAGTGCGAGTGGGGGAGGGGCAGAGAGAGAGGGAGACACTGAATCTGAAGCAAGGCTCCAGGCTCTGAGCTGTCAGCACAAAACCTGATGCGGGGCTTGAACCTGTGAGTGTAAGATCATGACCTGAGTCCAAGTTGGACGCCCAACCGACTGAGCCACCCAGGCGCCCCTCCTGAATGTATTTCTAACAGTATTTACCTCATGGGTGAATCTCATATAACTGGATCAACTCCTTTAAATAACTGAGTAATACTAAAAATTCACATAGTCATTTAAAGACCTTAGAAGCCATTTTACCTCAAAAAGAGGTGCTTTCAGAGAAGGATTCTCAAGAAATATTCATTTGTGTACCATTGTTACAGTAATAAGTAAAGGAATATTAGCTTTAGTTTTCAAAAATATTTTTTTTTTACATTTATTTATTTTTGAGAGAGAGAGTGAGTACGAGCAGGGGAAGGGCAGAGAGAGGGAGACAGGATCTGAAGCATAAACGCAGAGCCCAACGTGGGGTTCAAACTCACCAACTGTGAGATTATGACCTGACCTGAAATCAAGAGTCAGCCACTTAACCAACTGAGCCACCTGGGTACCCCATGAACTTTAGTTTTAATAAGCCAACCCAGTCATTGATTTTTAGATATACTAAATTTAATGTGCATGAACTGAACAAGGAATTAGATACATTCAACTCCTAATTTGAGACATTTTCCCTTACACAAGAGTCAGTCACTAAGATATATCAGTAGCCATTTGGAAATGGATTGAGTCACTCTCTGTGACTAAACACACATGGCAACTAATTGCAGTATTGGTGGTACAATCATCAACTAATCACAGAGCTGGTGCTGGGTCCTGTACTGAAGGTGGAAGAGAATATACTGTAAAAGAGATTACCGGCTTGACTGATAAAAGTGGAATATGACAGACTATATAGAAGTAATATATCAATGTTGAATTTCCTGAAGTTGAGAACTGTTCTGTGGCTATGTTAGACAATGTTCTTGTCCTTTGGAAATACAGACTGAAGTATTCAAAGATAAAGGTACATGATTTAAATAATTTATCTGTAAATGGTTTAGAAAAAAAAATGTGTGTATAAAGAGAGAGAAATATAAAATCAATGCTAAAGCAAATGAGGCAAAAATAACCATTGGTAAATATGAGTAAAGGGCATAAGACAGTTTTTTGTACTATTCTTATAATTTTTCTGTACGTTTAAAATTATTTCTAAATAAAAAGTCAAAATAAAGCAAAACAGAACAACAAACCTTCATTTGGATAGGTTGGGTATTTGGGAGTAAATAGTTGAATATGGATTTTCTATAGCCAGCTGGGCTAGAAGCTATAACTTCCTCACCAGTACTTATGATGGAAAAACAATGGATTAAAAATTATTCATACTTTTTAATTTTATGTATGTTTGAGTATAGCTTTTGGATAAGGTGTTGTGTATCTGAAGCGAAGATTTTGATCACAGTAAAAAAAAAAAATGTGTATTCTTTCCTTGCTAACTTTGTCTTCATATAACCCATCATTACCAGGATTATATCTATTGTGCCTCAGGCGAAGAAAACAAAGTTATAAATCTCAGGAGAAAAAAGTATCTCTGTTTAGAACAAAATAAAAATATTTTTGAAGGTATACAATTCTTTCAGTAATATTTTTAACTGCTATTATTAAAAGTTATCCTTCAGCGTACAAAGTTGCCCTTTGTATTTTTAAAAATGCTTATCAAGTCTTGACATATAAAAGTAATGTCAGCAAATCCACAACACTCTTTGAATGTCCTTTTATCTTTTAAATGGCATGGCTAAACATCTAAACACAAGACTGCAAAGCTAGCCTGCGACTTCTATTCTAGTTTTATCATGAATATGCTATCATAACTTAAAAATAGTTTTATCCTATTGTTTCTTCAACTGTGGGATTCAACTATGCAACAGACAATGGGAATAAAGACATACAGTTGAAGCTCCAAAGACATTTCTCCAGGGAATCCTTGTCCCCTTACTCACCACACAAAGAATCAATTTTAAGTTTTTAAGTAAACAGAGTATCTCACTCACATTAGCTTGATACTGCTCCAGAATCACTTGGCCTGGAAATTCTGGCTCAGGCACAGATGCAAACTTCTTGATAATGTCTTCAAGTGCTTGGAGCCCAGCCATCCGCAGCTGGTTACTATGATCTGTTGCAGCCATGAAGGCCATGCGAATCAGGTCAGAGAGATGAAGTACCAACAGGTCATCTAAAAATAAAATAGACGGCAAAAAGGAAAATTTCTGCCCAAATAGGTTTAATATGAAATGAAATAAATGTCTTTAAAAAAGCACTTATGGGGGCGCTTGGGTGGCTCAGTCGGTTGGGTGACCGACTTTGACTCAGGTCATGATCTCAGAGTCTGTGAGTTCGAGCCCCGCATCGGGCTCTGTGCTGACAGCTCAGAGCCTGGAGCCTGTTTTGGATTCTATGTCTCCCCCTCTCTCTACCCCTCCCCTGCTCATTCTTTGTGTCTGTCTCTCAATAATAAATAAATGTTTAAAAAATTAAAAAATAAATAAAAAATAAAAAAATAAAAAAGCACTTACATTCCATACATTTCACTGTGTTTAAAAATAACAAAGATACACTTTCAAGAAAGCTTATCTATCATAATTTCTCAAGAACATTGGTAAACCTTTTACACAGTATGGTAAAATAGATGACATTATTATGCGATAACATTTGAAGCAAAGTAACTGATTATCTTAACTTTCCCCAAAGAAGTTTATAATTCTTTAGAATGGGGTCGGCAGATTTTTTTTTCTGTAAAGAACTAGACAGTAAATAGTTTTGGCTTTCCTGGCCATATAATTTCTTTTTATTTTTTATTTTTTTAATCTTTATTTATTTTTGAGAGAGAGACAGAGCGTGAGCAGGGGAGGAAGAGAAAGAGAGGGAGACACAGAATCCGAAGCAGGCTCCAGGCTCCGAGCTGTCAGCACAGAGCCCGACGCGGGGCTCAAACCCACGAAGTGTGAGATCATGACCTGAGCCGAAGTCGTACGCTTAACCTACTGAGCCACCCAAGCACCCCTGGCCATATAATTTCTAACACAGCTACTCAACTCTGGTGTTGCAGAATGAAAGTAGTCACAGTCCATGTGTATATAAATGGGCGTGCTGTGTTCCAATAAAACTTCATTTAAAAAAACAGGCTATGGGCTGGATTTAGACTGTAGGCAGTAGTTTCTCAACTTCTACTTTATGGAAAAGACTTTTGCAAGGTAAGACATAGGAAGGAGAAGACTTTTTCCTTTTAGAATAAAGGCTGCTCCAGATCTGCCCAAACAAAGCTTAAATGCAAGTCTCAAAGGATTCAAAAGATAGCAGGTAATTTAACTATATCCCAGAACAAAGTATAATACTATTTAAAGGAATAGAACAAAATCCAGCACTACTACCATAAAATTTGCAATATCTGGCATGTAATAAAAAAATTACCAGGGATGCAAAGAAGCAGGAAAATATATTTCATAACAAGGGAAAAAACTCTCAGTGAATAGAAACAGATTCAGAAATGAAAGGGATGATGAAATTAACAGACAGGCAGCCTAAAACAGGTTTATTATAAACATGTTGCCTATATTCAAGAAAGAAAAGGAAAGCCCGAGCATAATGAAGACAGAAATAAAAGAGAAAACCACAAATGGGACTTGTAAAAATTAAAAAATATATATATTGGAAATGAAAGATAAATTGGATAAGATTATTAGGGATTAGTGCCAAAGAGGAAAAGATTGGTGAATTTAAAGACATAGCAACTAAAATCATCTAAATAATTTATCAAGCTCAAGTACTCTAAAGTTCTTCAGGCTGCTGCAAGACTCTCAAAGTCTTTTTGAAGCAGTGGCAAGTCTGTGTTTCAGCCTGATTCCCAAACAGCTCCTATTTAAACAGGTTTTTGCTGTTATTCTTATTGTGAATGTTGTAAGACAAGTTCTTCTAATTTTTTCCTGTGCCTACCTAAAATTCTTATTTTAGAATCTTAAGTTTAAAAAAGAATATCTATTGGTTTGGGGAAGAGGAACAGAGGAGAGAGAAAAAGAACATTTAGTCAGAAGCCCCCAGTGCTTCCTCACCTCAGGGAAACAAAAACATTCCACCAATAAAAATCAGGAATAATGAAATGCTGCCAGAAGTTGGGAGGAAATTTCCAAAGTAGATGGAACTCGCTTAAAATGGGCCTATTCATATTATGCCAACCCAGAAGTAAATTAAAAGGCCCATTACTCCTCTGTTACTCTCTGCCACCTAATTAAAAAGGTCTAGAATGACAGCACTCTCACAACGAAAAAGTAGGCAATAATTCCTAAATGAAAGTGCTATCGCTTCTCTACACAATTCTCTACCTCCAACTTTTCTTAAATCAAGACCGCTTTTTTTTCCAAATCCTAGGAGATGAACTCCTAAAGCAGGGGAGTGGGAAGGGACATGGGGCAGAAATTCTAAAATGGGGAATTAGGGGACTGTTAGAGGTTTATTATATTCTGGGACTGGTAGTTCTGTGCAATGAAAGCACAGTGCATGCAAAGGGAGATAAGGATGATACAGGAAGAGCCTGGATAGCACATTTATTTGATCTGTAACTTTTCATACACACTGACATTACTGTTCAGGACAGCACGCAATGGGAACTAGAAAGGATCCTCTTTCAGTCCAGCAGAACAAAGCATGTCAGATACTGAAATCTAGGTTGGAGAGCTGTTATATCAGCTCACCATCCAGCTACCAATGTGAAGCACCCAGTTAACAAAGACAGAGAATATGGGCAATCCACCCACACACAATGTGAGCAAATTCCAAATATGCACTCTACCCTTTCAAGGATTTATAAACAAATAAGCCTGTGGAAAAAAAATACACCCAGGCAAAAGAAAGATTATGAAGATTCCGAAAGAACTAATCTCAAGAATAATTTTCTGGGGACACCTGGGTGGCTCAGTCGGTTAAGTGTCCAACTCTTGATTTAGACTCAGATCATCATCTCATGGTTTGTGAGATCAAGCCCCACATCAGGCTCCCTGCTGATCACGCAGAGCCTGCTTGAGATTCTCTCTGCCCCTCCCCCATTCATGTGTGTTCACATGTGCGGACTCTTTCTCTCAAAATAAATAAAATGCACCTAAAAAATAATGTTCTATAAAAATCAGAATAAAATACAGAAAATCACTTGGCATCTCAACAGGATGCACAAAGTCACGGTTGCTATAGAATAAGAACAGAAAATCATAAGGAGCCCAAATGATATGATACGATGAAGGAAGAAGACAAAACAATTAAACGAAAACTAAAAACATAAAAGAAGACTTCAGATCCGCTATGGGGGGCAGAAAACAGTAAAACATTATATCCATGACATAAAGGGAAGCCTTGTGAGGATCTCTGAGAATGCAGGGAAAAAGACAAGATACAAATAATGAGAGAAAAAACAATTAAACACAAAGAAAGGAAAGCCAACTTAAGGATCTTCACCTTTCCTTAAATGTAATATGCATACTTCTGTGCCTTTACAAATTCTCTTACTTTCTTTGCTTATAATAAACCAGTGCGGTAGGCGGAATAATGGTGCTCAAATATTTCTACACCCTAATCCCTACAACCTGTGAATGTTAAAGGGACTTTGTACATGGAGATTATCCCAAATTTAACAGGTGGGCCCAATCTAATCACATGTGCCTTAAAAGCAGAGCACCTCTTCTGGCTGTAGTCAGAGAGAAGTGTGACAACTAAAGGTGGATTACTGAGACAGCCAATGTTGTTGGTTTCGAAGACAGAGAAAGGGGGCCACCAGTCGAGGAATACAGGCAGTTGACAGAAGCTATGATGAAAATAGACTCCTCTAGAGCTTCCAGAAAGGGATGCAGCCCTGCTGAGACCTTGATCTTAGGCCAGGGAGACTCATGTTGGACTTTCTGACCTACAGAACTATAGGATAGGGCCACTGAATTTGTGGTCTTTTCTTACAGCAGCAATAGAACACTAATACAATCAGCTTCTTCTACCTGCAAAATCTTTTCTCTGTCTTTAAAATCCAGTTTCAAAATCACCTTTTCTGTGAGATCTTCCCTGGCTCTTCAGGAAACGAACACTACTTTTTTTATGTTCCCCAAATACTCCATCATACCACTATGGGACATGTAATTGTTTGAGACAAGCCTTTTTGTCTTCTAGACTAGAAATTCTTCAAGGATGTGGACTCTGTTTTCTTTTTCTTTGTATCCCCAATGTGTAGCAAAGAACAGGATTTGGTAAATATTTGATAAATAATGACAGGAATAAAGACACTGTGCTCATGATAATTGTGCTTTCCTGATAACTGTACCTTCAGATTCACATTCTATACATGGAGTACTGTTTTACCTTTTGTTTTTTAATGCATTTCTGAGCTCTAGTAAACTGAAAGGCATTTAGTAACAAAACAAACTGGAAGGCATTTTAATGTACAGACTTCAATACTATTAACACATACAGTTTGTCTTTACATATGTAAGAAAATGACAGGGCAATGAAGAGACAACAAATGACGAGACAGAGTCTATTACTCTCTTACTGCCCTCAGCTTCTCTGATTCTCATTTGTAAAATGAGGATATTGGATGCAATGATTTCTTTGCAAACTCCCTATAATATCGGATCCAGGGAATTATGGGATATAAAAAAGGTCATAAAATATAAAAAAGTGACAGGTCTCAGTAACCAACAATTTTCACTTTTTTAAAACTACCTAGCAGCATTTCTGAAATCTGAGAGTTTGAGTTGAATTGAATGATAGCACTCATGAATTCTGACATTCTCCATGGCTGGGGACTGCAAAATTCACTTTGCTTATGCACCTTAAAGCGTTGCTCTATCTTTTACATTGAAGTGCTAAACCTAGGACAAGGTATAAAGGATATGTAAGTTACTGTCATTATTACCCTGAGGGGACATGATTAAGATACATCTACCTTAAGATAGGTAGACATATACCTTTGAACCACTTTCTTCAACTTATCTTCCAAATACAAAGCAGAAGATGGGTAGTATGTTTAGGGGACAGAAAACAAAGGTAAAAGGCACATGAATGCAAGACATGAAAGGCAGAATCTAAAGCATGTTACCTAGCAGCAAAATATCTCAAACCTATAGAAGAAGTACTGATTTTAAATTTACTTGTAGGGTTTCGTAGTTTAGCAGAACGTGCCATCGCAAGATCAAAGTGGGCCTGGTCCGCATTCTCACACAAATTGATGATTCGGCACAGGCAATCGGCAGCGAACACCCGAGTGGCCCAGCGAGGTGCCACGAAGGGCTTTGATTTATCTTCTTCGCCTAGTGTGGTGAACATGGTATCATCATCCATTTCATCTTTCTTCTCAGATTCCTCATCTTTTCCACTACTTAAGGGAGTTGCAGTGCTCATATCTATAACAAAAAACAGCATATTATGACAAATTTCCATATAGCAAAAATGATGTTATAGAACTTGCATTCATGTTAGAAGATTGTTAATAAAAAAGGACTAAATTCTCATTCCTTTGAAAACAGTAGAATTGGTAACTTAAAAAAAAAAAAACCAATCAGAAACCAAGCAGAGGGTAACATAAAAGCCTTTTACATATTTCACTAGTTTTACATACTATGTTGAACTATGGAGTAACTGGGGGTTTTCATACATGAAAATTTAGTTTGAATTTAGCTGTTTCCCCCAAATCAAAGAAAGCATATTACTTTGTAATGTAATTTAACCTTCAACATTTATATAGGGATTTATAGATTAAAATGTATTAGTATTTTTAAATGCAAGCTCAAATTTAAATCTATGTATCTATATATCTTTTTATGTATCTGTATCCATACATTTACACATACAAATGTATATGAGAGGGAAAATATTCACTATTTTATATATTGAATACATACCACTAGAAGCTGCCAGGACATCTTTACAAAGCATTAGCCAATGCGAAAGTTTTTCTACAGCCAGTGATGACAGCATATGCCCCAAAGTATCGTGAATATCAGAACATAATTTTCTATCTGTCTCCCGGTCTAGCATTCCAAAAAGAAGCCCTTCAAGACCAGTTTCTGTTATATTAACACCTTGGTGCCGGCAATGGATATCACTTCGAGAACTAACTCCAGGTGCAAAAGGACTGACATCTGAAAAGCAAATTTTATAAATGAACTTGTACAGGATTTTGTTGTACACTAGAGGTAACAATTACGTTAAATACCAACGCTTACATGTAAATTCAGGATTACAACAAAACAAGCTAGCTACACATACAATTTATGTTCTCCAATTTACATACATATCCTTAGGTTTAGAATTTAATCTGACAATAAATCTGATCTTTAAGACTGATTATTCTGAGGTAGTTTAAACAAATCTCCAGGGAATGCTAAATAGATATATATTTCACGTAAAAAAGAAAAAGTGTGGGAAAGAGATATATTTCTAGGTAGATTGAATTTAATGGCCTAAAAAATAATTACTGCTATATTTGTTGGAAGAACAAATTGAAATTCATTCAGTCTTATAGTTCAGATTTTTAAAAATCTGGCTTTATAAAGCCAGAACACAAATCATAAATGGATTATATGCTATACGAACACTTAAAAACTGGGAAAGTCCTTTCCAAGAAACATACAATCCAAAAGTAATACTGAATGGCAAGATGGATAAAATAGGTGAAGGGGATTAGGAGGCACAAACTTCAAGCTATAAAGTAAGTCACAGGGATGAAAAGTACAAACAAGGAATACAGTCAACAATATTGTAATAATGTCGTATGATGACAGATGGCGACTACACTTATCATGGTGAGCACTTCATCATGTACAGAATTGTGGATCTCTATGTTGTATCCCTGAAACTAACATAACATTGTATGTTACTTATACTTCAACTAAAAAAGCAATATTATTATAAGATAGTAAATGTCTTGCTTTATCTGAAAATCTTTTTGTTCTTATAAACAGCAAAACTTGTACAACAGGTAGCCTTAAGAATGGACACCGTGGGGGTACCCAGGTGGTTCAGTTGGTTAAGCATCCGACTTTGGCTCAGGTCATGATGCCATGGTCTGTGAGTTCAAGCCCTGCGTCAGGCTCTGTGCTCACAGCTCGGAGCCTGGAGCCTGCTTGGGATTGTGTCTCTCTCTCTCTCTCTGCCCCTCCCCTGCTCATGCTCTGTCTCTATCTCAAGAATAAATAAACATTAAAAAAAATAATAATAATGAATACTGCGAGCTCCGAAGTCTAAAGTCCTCTGAACCTTGAAGAGAGTGACACAGATGGATGGAAACTGAAAAGTGACTCTTAGTTGACTCACTCCAAAGACAAATGAGGGGTGTCTGCAGAAAACAGCCACAATGAAAGGAATTCAGACAGTAGGAAAAGTCAAAAGAAAAGGTTCCAAGGAAAGAGAACATTAGTGAGAAATTAGACACAGAAGCTTAATTTTCACTTAGCAGCAGGTAATATGTTCCCATATCAGGAATTATACTTCTATAACATGAATTTTCATAGCTACATAGCAAACCACTGAATTAAGAGAACATTGATTAACTCATTGAGGATGAATTCCTAAAAGGGGAATTGCTAGGTCAAAGGGTAAGCTGACAAAAAATACTGACAAATCCAAAAAATTTGTATGACTTTACATTTCTTCCTATCTGCAGTGTAAGACATTTGTCTTCTATTCATACCTCTCCCAACGCTAGTTATAATCATTATTTTTAATCTGGTCAGTTTCATAAAAGAAAAATGCTATCTTATTATTGCACTGACTTATAACTTAATTATTATTTAATCACTGGAGGTTGAAAATATTTCCTATGTTGATACTTGTTCTTTGATAAAACATGTTTCTTATGCTCTCATGATTTCTGTAGATGCAAAAGACAGTTAACATAGCAGCCTGAGAATACTTAGTAAGGCCTGATATTCAGGTTAGCCCTCTGTTAGCATCTGAGAGAACTGGGTTTCAGGAGGGTTCCCATAATTTCCTGGTAAAAGTGGCTCACTATGCCTAACCTGTTTGTACAAACAGTATGGTTTATGCCAAACATCCGCCTGACTCTTGAACATCTGGGCTTTTGAAACATGCTAGGCAGACATACCCTGTCAACCAGTGCCCAATAAAAACCTTGGGGACTGAGTCTCTGAGAAGATTCCCTGGTAGACATTTCGTATGTGTTGTCAAAACAGATTGTTGGGGAGTCAAGCAGCTCCTGTGTGACTTCATGGGGCATGGGCGCTTGGAAACCTGAGCCTGGTTTGCTCCAGACTTCACCCCAAGTACCTTTTCCCTCTGCAAATTTTGCTTTGTATCCAGTTGCTGTAATAAACCATAGCCATAAGCACGACTATATGCTAAGTCCTCCTACTGCATCATCAAATGTGGGGTGGTCTTAGGACCCCCAACACGCTAAGCTTTTAAGCTTTAAAAATATTAAAACAGGGGCGCCTGGGTGGCTCAGTTGGTTGAGTGTCTGGCTTCAGCCCAGGACATGATCTCGCGGTCCGTGAGTTCGAGCCCTGCGTTGGACTCTATGCTGACAGCTAGGAGCCTGGAGCCTGCTTCTTGTTCTGTGTCTCCCTCTCTCTTCCCCTCCCCTGCTCATGATCTGCCTCTCTCTCTCTCTCTCAAAAATAAATAAACATTAAAAAAATTAAAAATTTTAAAACATAAATATACACACTTCAATAAATAAAGCAATAAATATATTTTGCAAATATTTCCCCCTCTTAGTTTGTCTTTCAACTTCAATGATGGTGGCTGAATGTAAATGTTTTAAAATTTTGTATCTTGGGCAGCCATGGTGGGTCAAGAGGATCGGTACTGTGAGAGGTTCAGCAGGACTGAGCGAACTGGGAGTATACTGAGGTCATCAGCAGCAGCATCAACAAATTGTGGACTTTCTCAACTCATTCGATACATCTTGTTGTTCAAGACTTGCAACACTAAACGAGAAACTGACAGCCTTTGAACAGAGACTAGAGTACACTGAAGCACGGGTGACAAAAGGTGAGACCTAGCACCATGCCATGCTGCTGCTGGGAGGCATACCTGGGAAAGGCCCCAACAGCCTCCGCTCCTTCCTCTCTCCTTAAAGAGCAACAGGGCTTATTCTGGTTTTACTTTTTTCCAAAGCGTGGCCTTTGGGCCCTGCCACATACGTTGGTGTGTGATGTGGCGTGTGGGAAGAAGTCCAGGGGCACTCTCAGAAACAACATTAGGCATTTTACCTTTTAAGTAACCATTTTGTAGAACTGTTTGTCAATGCATTTGAGGCCGTGCAGAGCCAAACGCCTGGGACTCTTTGTTAAGGTCCTCCCCACCTCCTTTTCTCTCTCTCTCTCAGACTTTCCTTATAGCTCCCATTGCCTCTGCATTGGTTCTATAAACAGTCTTTGTCTCCTTTCCACCTTTGGAGGGGAGGGGGGTGGAGTGGAGCGGTGCTGGCTGAGAACACTTATGCCCTGGCAAGGTGGCCACCAGAGAATGTTGTTGGTAACCCACCAGTTTCTTGTCCTTTTGGGGAGGTCAAGGCCAGGCCCCCACTTGGCTTGAAGGGACATTTTCAGAATTTTCTTTCTGTCACTTGGGGTGTCTTTGCCTCTCATATTTCTCTAATAAACTCCTCAATTTTTAAAAAAGATAAAAATAAAAAAATTAAAATTTTATATCTTATTCAGGAATATTCTGTAATTACTTTTGGTTCTATGTTTTCTCTCTTAAAAGCAATAATGTTTATTGTATAGCTTCTTTCACATTTCTACAATACAGTATATTTGTTAATAGAGCTCCTACACTATGCTAAAATTGAAGATATTTTAGTATCTTGCTTCTTAGTACCCAAGCAACTTCTATGCCTTTGAAAGCTCTTGTAAGTAAAATTTTTTCTCTCACAATAAGGAAATATCTGTCAATTAAGCTCTGAAAAAGTTCCCAAGCAACCAATCCCTAGGGACCAGAAGACCAAGTATGAAATTCAAGTTATACATAAAACCCCCCCAAAAACAGAAAGAATTGAAGAAAGCAAAGATCTACCTTTTGCTACCCAAACATGTACTGACATTTCTTGTTTTATTGGTTACTCTAGCTTTACCTTCTTGAGGAAAAGTTGCATCACTTTTCAAAAGGGACCAAAGCTTTCAGGTACCCCCCAAATAGATCACTGCTCTTTCCAGAAGTCTATCAGTGATACTGAGCAACATCCTTAGAGTTAGTAATCCTTTATATATAGCTAAATCATCCTCAAGGCATGGCACAAGTATCTTGATATTAAATGCTGTTTAGCTCCAAACCTTAAAAAAGGTAAAAGTGTAAAATTACCAAGAAAACCATACTGGAATTTTTGGGGGCATGTGGGTGGCTCTGTCAGTTAAGCATCTGATTCTTGATTTCAGCTTGGTCATGATCTCAGAGTTGTGGGATCAAGCCCCATGTCGGGCTCAGTGCTGAGCGTGGAGCCTCCTTGGGATTCTCTCTCTTCTCTCTCTGCCCCTCCCCTGCTTATGCTGTCTCTGTCTCTCTCTCTCTCTCTCTCTCTCTCTGTCTCTCTCTCTCTCTCAAAAAAATCAATAAACATTTATGGGACGCCTGGGTGGCTCAGTCAGTTGAGCGTCTGACTTTGGCTCAGGTCATGATCTCACGGCTTATGGGTTCGAGCCCTGCATCAGCCTCTGCCCTGAAAGCTCGGAGCCTGGAGACTGCTTCAGATTCTATGTCTCCTCTCTCTCTCTGCCCCTCTCCCACTTGCTCTGTCTCTAAAAAATAAATAAAAACATAAAAAAATTATAAATAAATAAACATTAAAAAAATCTTTCTAAAAACTACACTGGAGGTGTTTTCTAAGTGATAATGGTTTTATTTTATTTAAAAGGACAGGAAGAATGACTATCCTTGAAAGCAAAAATGTTACTTAAAGAGCAATACTCCTGTGAAATGGTTAAGTATTTAAACAAAAAGAATAATGACCGATAAGGTAACTTACTAGTACCACTGTTCTCCTTGTCGCCTGCATTTTTGGCTAGGCTCATGGCATATTCACAGACTTCCGCAGCTTCTCTTTGGGCGAGCTGCCGGAGACAAGCCACGGCTGCGCGTCGAAGCAGCAAATGGGAACTACATAAGTGAACCTGTAAACCATAACATATTAGACAATTTTTTTAAAAACACTGCGATCTCATTTACCTAATGAATATATATTAACACTTTACTTGGGAAGAGGCTCTTCATTGAACAACATCAGTTGTTAAATATATAGCCAAATAAATGGCCTTTTGGAAAAATAATAATACCAATAAAGCATATAAGGAATATTTTAGTGGCCAAAATAACTGTCCCAAGACCTGGTCACTAAAGACCATACAATATACTTACATAAAAATCCAGATGGATCTCTTGCACATCTTATTTTACACACGGTCCTACTAAATGTTGTCATCCAAAATTTTTAACTGCAGGGGTGCCTGAGTAGCTCAGTCGGTTAAGCATCCGACTTCGGCTCAGGTCATGATCTCATGGTTCGTGGGTTTGAGCCCCGCATTGGGCTCTGTGCTGACAGCTCAGAGCCCAGAGCCTGTTTCAGATTCTGAATCTCCCTCTCTCTATGCCCCTCCCCCACTCATGCTTTGTCTCCCTCTGTCTCAAAAATAAATAAACATAAAAAAAATTTAAAAATTGTTAAGTGCATAAAGATTATATGTAGTGAATGAAAAGTTAGCAAGGAATGAAAGCAAAGAAGGGTTGTTTATTAAAATAAAAAAAATCAAGCCAATATTTACACGTGGAAAAAATTCCAAAATGGGCCCTTTTGGAAAAGAATTGTTTTTCATCTCAAAAGATCCTGAAAGACATTGAAAAAATCAATGTAGCACACTTTAATACATGAAGTATAAGACACAGCATAACATGATGATTAAGAGCTTGTGCTCTGATTGCTAGACTGGGTTTGAATCTTGGTTGTCATTTACTTCTGTGTGACCTTCGACGAGTTACTTAACCTCTCTGTGCCTTGTTTGTCCATATGCAAAATGTGGAGAGTAATTCTTTGCAGGAATATAGTGAAAATAAAATAAGTTAATGCAAGTATTTTGCTTAGAACAATGATTGACATACTTACTCAATACAGATTAGTTGTTATTACCATAAAGCTGATTCACCAAGAAAATATTAAATTAGGTCCCATGAGCTACTTCTTAAGCAAGGAGATAAGAAATGTAAGTAATATATGTTAGTAAAAAATCTCATCCAGAAATAGCGAAAGGGGGAATAATTATATGGAATACACCACCCCTTCACAATGCTAGATAGTATATTTTTATACTACCAATATAGCATTTTTAATTCCAGATATATTTGCATAAAATTCATAGCCTGTGAAACTTATACCAAGTATTTAAAATATATATCTATATCTATATCTATATATACATATATATGTATATATATATATATATATAACTGAGGAGAGAAAACCTGACAGATTTCTTTCAATAAAATGTTTTATTCACTCCATTTCCTTAAAATTAAGACATTTTGGAACTTTCAAATATCCTCTAATTAGAAAGCTTAAGTATGGTCACATGAGATGTGAAGAACAAGTCACTTAGTCTCTCAGAGTTTCTGCCTTTTCATGTGTACATTGGGGACAATACCCACCCTATCTTACATGATTGTGGTAAGAATCAAATGATTAAATATATATAAACATAACATCATAAAAATTTAATTTAGTTGCAACTAAATAGAATTGTAGCTAAGAGGGGTGCCTTGCTGGCTCAGTCTATACACCATGCAACTCTTTATCTTGGGGTCGTGAGTTCAAGCCCCACGTTGGGCACAGAGTTTACGTAAAAAAATTTTTTTTAATATTAAAAAAAAAGAATTGTAGCTAAGAAAATACATTCAACAAATGTTGATTGGGAGAGCTGAAGAGAAAAAAATAGAACACTTTTGTTTTCAAAGTACTTTGAATACTCCATTTTAATGATTTTGAGGCATATATATTTTTTTCCATTTGAACATCTCTAGTATTAGAGATGCAAATTACAATCGATGGTGTCTTACAGTCACTGTAAATCAGGTAAAATAAAGACATATTTGTTTGAATAAATATTTGATAAAAATATGTGGCTTCCTAATGTCCCTCCCTAGCTCCTTAGAGATAATGAGAATCTATAGTGACATCCATCATTATAGTTTCATTTAGCCTGCTCTTGAACTTTATATAAATGGAACTATGTAGTGTGCTCTTATGTCCGACTTCTCAGAAATTTATCTGTGAGATTCATCCAAGTAACTACATTTCAGTTTGTTTTTATTGCTGTGTAGTGTTCTGTTGAATATTAATTATATCACTATTTATCCACTGCTCACTGGTAGACATATAGGTCATTTCTGGGTTTTGGCTATTTTGAATAACCAATCAATGAACATTCCTGCACATGTATTTTGGCACACATATGCATGTATTTCTTTCAGCTATTTACTTAAGACTGAAGTTGCTGGGGGCACCTGGATGGCTCAGTTGGTTAAGTGTCTACTTTTTTTTTTTTAATGTTTATTTTTGAGACAGAGACAGCGCAAGAGAGCACGCACGCACGCATGCATGCATGCGTGAGTGGAGCAGGGGCAGAGAGAGGGACAGAGGATCTGAAGCAGGCTCTATGTTGACAGCAGCAAGCCCAATATGGGGCTCGAACTCAAGAACCGTGAGATCATGACCTGAGCTGAAGTCAGACACTCAACTGACTGAGCCACCCAGGTGCCCCAAGCGTCCTACTCTTGATTTTAGCTCAGGTCATGATCTCACAGTTCCTGAGATTGAGACAGCATCAGGCTCTGCGTAGACAGCACGGAGTCTGCTTGGTATACTCTCTCTCCCTCTCTCTCTGTCCCTCCCTGCTCACATACTCTCTTTCTCTCAAAATAAATAAATGTAAAAAAAAAAAAGCCTATAAAAAAAAGAGTGAAGTTTCTGGGTCATAGCATATGCATATATTAAACTAGTTTAGATTATGCCTAATTGTTTTCCAAAGAAACTTTTTTGTCTTATATTTCACAAACTTCAGGAACATTGTGTTGCTTACTCCTACAGTAGACCTCCACCTTCCTATAAAAATGCCTGTTATTTTATACTTTACATCATCTTGCTATCTCTTGTTGCATCCACTGCATATACATCCTGGACAACTGGACATCCCCTGCTCTGACACTGATGACCTGGGCATTCAGTTCAAGTCTTTTTCTCACTGACATTTCCTACAACTATCCCAGATGACATCAATGCCTATGTGTGGAATACTTCTGTCAGGATGGGAGAATGAGTAACTGTGGTCACCTGGTAGAAAAGCAGTTGCTTGCCAAGAGGGAAATAACAATACGTCAGAGTGGTGGTTGTTCTTTCAAAGACACATTTTGAATAGTTCTAACATCACACAAATTTTAACACTTTTATATCACTTAAAGATTACTATGGTGAAACTCACCTCTCAATACATTTGCTGAAAAAATAAATCACATTTCATTTGTGTGAGGTATTACACATGGTATCACATAATATTGCCATTTCTTTTTTTTTTTTTTTTAATTTTTTTTTCAACGTTTATTTATTTTTGGGACAGAGAGAGACAGAGCATGAACGGGGGAGGGTCAGAGAGAGAGGGAGACACAGAATCGGAAGCAGGCTCCAGGCTCTGAGCCATCAGCCCAGAGCCTGACGCGGGGCTCGAACTCACGGACCGCGAGATCGTGACCTGGCTGAAGTCGGACGCTTAACCGACTGCGCGACCAGGCGCCCCTAATATTGCCATTTCTGATGGCAATGATTGAGTAGGAATAAACATGAAATTTGTAAAAATCTGAACCGATTTCACTAATTTGGATGAACCCACGTGTGGACTAATTTTCAGTGTTGAAAGATCTGGTATGGAGACAGCACAGGGGCTTTTGGCAATGTGGAAACAAGACAACCCCTTGCATGGCCCCTTTTCTCATCGCTACCCTGCCAAGCCACCTCCTTCCAACCAACTACCTGGAATCTCACTACTTAGCCTCTTGGAAGAGGTTCAGGAAAGTGCTCCAACACACCTTGTAATAAAACCCTTGGTGTTCTGCCAAGGGAATCAGTTTGGAGGCTCATTGCACAGCCTGTGGCTTATTGATAACCTCCACTGAGATAAAGAAACTCATGTTATTACTTTACCAGATCCTCTTAAATGTGCTCTATTTCATAAGGTCAATGCCATAGTATAATTATATTTAAGGAGAAAAAAATGGAGAGAGGAATCAGACAACCTAAAGAATACATGTCTGTGTTTTGTCAGTAACCTACGTTTGTCAGTAACCTAAGCTGTATCACGTAACAGAGTCACCTTGTTCAAGAGATGCCATCAATGCCCTCGGAGCTTGGGCATTAAACCATGGTTTTTGGCAGGATGCTACGTATCTTGTTGCAGAATGCAATCAGATATGAACTATTAATCGACTATTTTCTTTGCAGATGTTTTTTGTACACATTTCATGTGCATCTGGTTTCTGCCCTGCAGCACTCTCAGATTCTGGGATGGTCTAGGACGGATTCACATTCCCCTGGTCTATGGTGAAACAAGAGCAAACCTTATTGCGTCCGTTAAATATACCACATCAGATCTAACAACTAATATGTTGGCCTTTCAGTCCCTTCACCTCATTCTGGGTAACCTCCTCCCTTTTTCTCAGCAATATCCTCCCATGGTTACATCTGTAGTGCCTTTCTTTCTCCTTGTATATCAGCCTCATACTGTCTTTTCCTTCCTCCTTTACTGAAGTGAGAGCTCACAATCTCAGCACTATCTTGTTAGTATCCTTATTTCTTTCATCCTGCTGTCATTTAACTGAACCTGCTTGGCTAAAGTCCAACCATGAATGTACCAAAGCATCTATCTGGCTGCTCAGTGCCTGCACTCAGTTGATTACAGGTTTTGGAGAAAAATCCTACAAGGTGAACTGCTACCATTACAAATCACACCCTGGAGCCAAAAGGGTCACTATTCTCCGCTGAAGCCTTAGTCCTACCACAGAAACTCCTATTTCTCCAGTTAGTTCAATCTCCCACATCCCACTCCTGTCAAATTTCTGGCCCTCTTCTTTGCTCTTTTGTTCATAAAACTTATCTTCCCTTTTACGTGAAAGTAAAAGTCATTGGATGATAACCCCCCAACTTCAAGCCACCAAATCCATAAACTCATCTGTATGTACACTCATCCTCTCCCCCTTTCTTCATGCTGTACCGGGAGAGAGATTCTCTTCCTTGTGCCCTGAGAAGTTTATCCCATTAGAAACCTTGGGTGATTAATTATCTCTCCACTCTCCGTCCCACACCTTAAACTCTCCCACCCTACTGGTTCCATCCCCTCAGCATTTAAACCCCCACATCTCACTACCATAGGAGAAAAAGTCCATCTCCCCCTTGACCTACTGTCCTCAGTCCTCTCCTACAAAGTGAACTTCTGGAAAGAAGTTTCTATTCATATCCCACCATTAGCCCAATGTATTTGGGCTTCCATTGGTACCACTCTGCAAGATGAGCTCTTGCTAAAGCCATCATGTGACAAAAGCCAAAGGACACATTATAAATCTCATTCTTATCTCTTAACAATATGTTATAGCAGCCCACTCCTCTAATCCACTTGGCTTCCGTGAACACTACAAACTCTATTTTTCCTTTAATCACTCAGATTGCTTCATATTTTTCCTAATTCTTTTTCTTTCCCTAAATGTTATATGCTGAGTTCCTCATGCAGCACTCTCCCTGGTGATCTTATCTACTTCTGTATTTATTGCCCATCTAAATGCTTATGCCTCCCAAATTTACCTTTCCAACCAGACTTCTCTTTTCTGAGCTCTAGCTCATGAAACTAACTAAATGTCTAAAACTGAATTCATTACATCCACCTTTCCCAACCTTCTCCTATTCTGGTGTTACCAATCTCAGAAAATTATATTACTATGCGCAAGTCAGGAACTTGGATTATATCCTTCTCCTTTTTCCTTACAGCCCATTAATCAATGAATTGCACTGATTCTTTCTCTTAAACATCACTCAAATCCATTTATTTTTCTGCATTCTCATTGCTACTAATAGGGAGCAAGTCATTACCATCTCTCTCCTAGACCACCGTATTTCTCTCTTTAAAAAAATTTTTTTTAAAATGTTTACTTATTTTTGAAAGGGGGACAGAGTGTGAGTGGGGAAGTGGCAGACAGAGAGGGAGACACAGAATTCAGAACAGGCTCCAGGCTCCGAGCTATCAGCACGGAGCTTGACATGGGGCTGGAACTCATGGACCATGAGATCATGACTGGAGCTGAAGTTGGACGCTTAACCAACTGAGCCACCAGGCGCCCCACCGTAATTTTCAAAGCCAAAAAAGTCCAAAGTTTTACTAAATCTAGAAAGTCTGCATGATCTCTCACCTGGCTAACTGTCTAGCTTCATCCTGTGCCTGGGCCCTATCCACCCCTTCTCTCTCAGCCTAACCACACTGACTAAACAGTTTCTTGAAAGTATCACACTCCTTCCCATCTTGGGGCCTTTCACATTTTTCTCTCTCCCTAAAAATAAATGCTGTCTATACCAATACCATGCTTTCTCTCAAACTAACTCTTATTTATCACACCTTGAATATCATTTTTTCAGGGAAATCTTTTCTGAATGCCTGGATTCTGACAGGCTCCCCTGTTACATGTTTTCCTATAGCCCTTTCTAGCAATTGTCATATTGGTAAATAATTATTATTGGCCATGTTCCCTTGTAAACTATAAATTTTATATGACAGAAACTTCATCTTGTCTCATCTATAAAATGTATTCCCAGTACTTTGCATAGTACATGACATATGGCAGTTTCTCAATAAGTATTTATTAAGTGAACAGATTAATGACTGTGATAACAGCAACTGCCCCTCAGAAGTTATCAATCAAACTTTAGGAGACAAAATTCTGAATGGGAAAAGCTAAAAATATGATACATCCTTAACCAAGACATAAACAGCTCATCAAAATATTTCTTAAAAGGTGAAAAAGGAAACCAGTAAATAAAACGAACAGTCAAAAAATGACTACTGAAGCTGAATCTCTAAGATTCACAATCTAGGAAACTTCCATTTTTTGTTTTGGGTCTAGTTTAATCTTTTGGGAAACAAATCTGGGGCTCTCTAAATAAATCCATGAATGAGGGGTGCCTGGGTGGCTCATTCAGTTGAGCATCTGACTCTTGGTTTCGGCTCAGGTCATGATCTCACGGTTTGGGAGTTCGAGCTCCACGTCTGGCTTGGTGCTGACAGCCTGCTTGGGATTCTCTCTGTCTCTCTCTCTCTCTCTCTCTCTCTCTCTGCGAACCGCACCCCCTCCCCCCACCAGCCACTTGTGCTGTCTCTGTCCCTCTCAAAATAAACTTTGAAAATATTAAATAAATAAATATATAAACGAAGCAACTTTATACTTACACACAGGCTAGGAACAAGACTAGATAGGTTGACATGTCGTGGTGCAAACATGTGAAGCTGCTGAAGGCAAGAAATGGCAGCAGCCTGAACAAGGGAATCTGAATGGTCCTGGGTTATGGCACAACCCACCAAACAAGAAGAACGAATGGTGGAAATTGTTGCTCCGTTCCCTAATCGAAAAATACAAGAAAATGCAAAACACAATTATTAGTATTACCAAAAATATTCCTAGAAAACAATTGTCTTCTAAATAACCTCTCTTTCTGATTACTGTACAGTTTTGAAGACAAAAAGTCTACGAAGTCCATAGAAATGATTTCAAAACATGATTGTCTATCAATAACAACAATATATCCCTCCAGGTTTAGCTAGGTTTACATATACTCTCTAGGAAACTATGTTGTCTTTTAAATCCATCATTGTTTTATTTGAAAGAGACAGAAAATTCCTCATTCTGTTTCTCTGTTCAACCAATATTATCACGACAGTATTTAATAACTTTAAATCGTATTTTCCTAAGAAGATTAATGGAAATTTTTACAGAGATAGGAAAAATAATTGTAGTATTATATACTATCTGTATAAAAATGGCTTAATTGCCGGGGCACCTGGGTGGCTCAGTTGGTTGAGCGTCCGACTTCAGCTCAGGTCATGATCTCACAGTTCATGGTTCAAGCCCCACATCGGGCTCTGTGCTGACAGCTCAGAGCCTGGAGCCTGTTTCGGATTCTGTGCCTCCCTCTCTCTCTACCCCTCCCCCACTCATGCTCTGTCTCTGTCTCTTTTTTTTTTTTTAATTTTTTTTTTTAACGTTTTATTTATTTTTGAGACAGAGAGAGACAGAGCATGAACAGGGGAGGGGCAGAGAGAGAGGGAGACACAGAATCGGAAGCAGGTTCCAGGCTCTGAGCCATCAGCCCAGAGCCCGACGCGAAGCTTGAACTCACGGACCGCGAGATCATGACCTGAGCCGAAGTCGGACGCCCAACCAACTGAGCCACCCAGGCGCCCCATCTCTGTCTCTGTCTCTTAAAAAAAAATGAATAAACCTTAAAAAAAAATGGCTTAATTGCCTAATATAAGTGATTTCAAACTTTTGCCAATGTAAAATAAAAAATAATTTTATAGACATAAGGAAATCATAGGGTCACTTCTAATTTGAAATACACATTGCCTCCTTATCACTGCATTAGAAAGCACTTGGTAAACACCTATGTTTAATCAAAGTTGTATATTTATCCTGTGTATATCCTTATGATAACACTGAAAGAAAGAATTATCAACTTTCTCAAAGAGGACACTGAGACCAAGAAAAAAGACATGTCTAAATCATGTATTTTCCACTTTCTAGCATTCTTCATCAAGATCTTTTTATTTCGGCTTCCTTTTTTAAAATATCTGTCTGGATGGAGGCAACACAGACAGCAGAGTGGTTAAGAATGCATGCAAAGGAAACTGATCTGGGCTTCACCTCTGGCTCCAACCACTTGCTGGCTATACAAAACTTGGAAAAGTTCTTAACCTCTCCCAGCCTTAGAGTTCCATCTATAAAATGGAGTGATATACCTATCTCAGGATGTTGTCAAAGTTAAATGAGATAATGTGCATAAACACCTTGACCCACTTAAAGCATTTACTGAATGATGGGAAAAAAGTGAAAATTTTGAAAATGGCTGGTACATTCAGGATAAATTCACAGTAATTTTCTGCCTTGTATGTTTCATTCAACCTTTAGTAAAATTATGTCGGTGGAATTGTGTGGTTAGAATGCGGGCCTTAGGATCATATCTATCTTCTCTGAGTTTGCTTCCTCACAGAGAAATTACATAATATTATCCCCTTTATTGCAGTGGGTTTTCAAACTTTGATCCTGAGCTTTAGAGTTCAAAGAAAACAGTGAAGCAAAAGTCCATGAAGACAAGTGGATGGCACTCCGGGACACAGGGACTCCACTTTCATCTTGTCTTCATGGGGATCCAGGTAAAATATAATTTGGAAAGGCTGTCTCTGCTCAAAACTTCAAATAACAGTCAGTTATAGGTATGGTGTACGCATTAGATTAAATACCATATGTAAAAAGAAGAGGCATAGGTCTTTGGTAAATAACAAGCATTCAGTACATAGTAATTATTATTATTATAAGTTTTCATTTAGCAACATGATAGTGACATGCAGGAAACTGAAAGACGGCAAAGTGTAGTTCCTTTCATTTAAGATGAATTCACTCACCTTGTAGCTCAGGGCCAACCGTAGTTATTATGGCACCCAAACATCTACCCAAACATTGATGAACTTCTGTATGTGAAGGTGGAACAGTCAACAGCAAGGTAAGAACTAGAGATAATGTTGGCTCCACATATCCACGATACATTGGGCCACTAGAATCCACTATAAGAGCGAGTGAATGAAGAGACCATGTCTGGAATGAAATATAATTTCATTTAGTTGTAAGGAATAATTAGAGTATACTGAGCTGATTTTTTTAACTTAAATTTTAGTAACTACTAACATCTTACTTTTTTAAAAGTTTATTTATTTGTTTTGAGAGCGTGCACATGCAAATGGGGTAGGAGGGGAGAGGGAGAGAGAGAGAGAGAGAGAGAGAGAGAGAGAGAGAGAGAGAGAGAGAATCTCAAGCAGGATCCGTGCAGTGCAGAGCCTGACACAGGGTTCGATCCCGTGAACCGTTAAGATTATGACCTGAGCCAAAATCAAAAGTTGGGACGTTTAACTGACTGAACTACGCAGATGCTCCTTGAGTTAGGATTCTTAAAACGGAAGACAAATTAGGGAAAACTTAAGAATATCTACTGTACTCTTCTTGTGCAGATATACAGTAGTGCTGAGGGAATGCAATTGATACAAATTATAGTAAAATGTCCTCTCATATAAAAAGAATCATGTAGGGGTGCCTATCGGATGGCTCAGCTGGTTAAGCCTCCACCTCTTGATTTCAGCTCAGGTCATGATCTTGCAGTTCATCTCGCAGTCTACTGTGAAAACAGAATTTTTTTTAAAAAAAAGTGTAGCGCCTAACAAGTAATAAGCTTACTTAACTTTTGTTTCTAACCTTTTTGGGAATTTTGGGCTTTACACAGCTGGAAACTTTTACCAAGAAGTCAAAGGCAAACTGAGCCTGTAGACTGGAAGCCTCTGCTGGATTTACTGCTTCTTGTCTAACTGTGAAGGAACTAATTTATCAACAAACTAATGGTATGTAGTAATGGCAAATGAATTGTTTCTTCTCCCAACTTACAGTCCCAGTATGAAGCTGGCAAGCTGAATGCTACTATAGTCATATACTCTTAATATTTTTAGGTGCATCAGTGCATGGTGGCAAATCCTTAGTGTAGTATGTTTTCAGACATGTGAAGCTCTTGCCTTTCGTTGTGGTTGTATTTATTTGTATATAAAATGTTCGAGCATAAACAAACAAAAATTCCAGGAGAACACTTGAAAATTCAACCAAAAAACCCAGACTTTGACTGGTGTCTGAGTGGGAAGAGAGACAGGATAGCCATTAAAACAAACTTGATCAACTCAGCAAATGTGGAGCGCCTGGGTGGCTCATTTGGTTAAGCGTCTGACTTCAGGTCATGATCTCAGTTTGTGGGTTCGAGCCCTGTGTTGGGCTCTGTGCTGACAGCTTGGAGCCTGGAGCCTGCTTTGGATTCTGTGTCTCCCTCTCTCCCTGCCCTTCCCCTGCTCTTGCTCTCTCTCAAAAACAACAACAACAACAACAACAACAACAACAACAACAAAAACTTAGCAAATGTAAGGAAATGCAAAAAAAGAGGAAACAAGTACAAAAGATAGTAAATTAATAAAAAGAAACTATATTTCGAGAAATATATGTGAATGGGTTAAATTCCCAGAATAAGACAGATTTAAGAGTAGGTTAAAATACAAATTCCTGTTCTACAGTTTTACAAATAGAACTCATAAAACAAACACCCTAGTAACATTTTTCCAAACAAATTATAAGAATCATTACTATTTTATAAAACAAATGACAGTCCTAAAAATATTATTTAAAAATGTCATAATGAAACAAAATCAGCATTATACCTGGACTTCAGAGGATGTTCCATCTTGTGCTAGAGCCAATAAAATGCTGACACTGGTTTTCAGATGTTGTCCTGAGCCGATACCACCAACATAACGATGCAAGCAACCCAGAGCCAATGAGTGCCCAGTTCTGGATACAACATCTCGGGCTGATTTCAACCTGGGAAAATAATTATATGCTTCAGGGACTGGCCTTTCTATTTCCCTATGACAATAACAAGCTGATTATGAGTCACACCATAAACTGGATTTATTGTGGAAATCAGAAAAGACTACAATCATGATTACTTCTTTATCCACTCCCTACCAAGAGTCAGAGATTAATTTAAAATGGTTGGCTAACGTCACATATTTCATTTTAATTTTAGAGAAAATCTGAAAGAAGAATCACAACTTCTCAGTTTTTAACATTTATTATTCCTTGAAAAGTTAAGAATCATTTGAAACATATTTTTATTATTGGTGTTTTAAATAAACACGAATTGCTTTTATAACTGGTTTTAAAAATCTAAAAATTTAGATTACAGAAATTACAAAATTACAGAAAATGTTAACTTAAGAAATTCTCTATAATTATGATCTGAACCTCTTTAACATGCATCAGTCTTTTTCTTTGTGAAATATATCTAATGAATTAAAAAATATAAAAAGAAGATATTGCAGATTACTTAAAAAATAAGCTTTATTGAGATATATTTATATAAAATAAAATTCACCAATGGTAATTCTTTTCAAGTATCCATAGAACATTTACCAAGATAGATAATTAATTGAGCCAATAAGGAAATAAAACATATCAGAATTTATGGTATGCAGCTAAAGTGTGTATCAAGGTGAATTTATAGCATCAAAATCCTTGTATTAGAAAAGAAGAAAGGTTTTAAATGAATTATCTAAACCTCCACCATCAGAATCTAGAAAGAGAAAAGTAAACTGAACTGAAGGTAAGCATAATGAAGCAAGTTATAAAAATAAAGCAGAAATCAGTGGAAGAGAAAATGGAAAGACAATAGAAAAACTCAATGAAATCCAAACCTGATTTTTTAAAAAAGAATTATGAGAATAAGGAGAATAAGGAGAGAGAGAGAGAGAGAGAGAGAGAGAGAGAGAGAGAGAGAGAGAGAGAGAAAGGCAGAATGTATATTGCTTCTTTTGTAAAGTATTCTACAAATGTCAGTAGGCCAAGCTAGATGACAGCGTTGGTAAAATCTACATTTTTAATAATCGGAGTGTCTGTTCTATTAGTTACTGAGACAGGAATGCTGAGATCACCAAATATAATTTTAGACTTGTCTATTTTACTTTCACTTCTATTAGGTTTCGTTCCATGTATTTTAAAACTATATCATAAGATACATATACATTGAGAATTGCTATGTATTCTTGTGGGGAATTGGTCTTCTTATCATTATGAAAGCACTCATTTATTCTGGTAACAATTTTTGTTACAAAATCTACTTTTTCTGATAATAACAGAGCCACTCTAGCTTCCTTTGAATTAGTGTTTTCCTGGTATATTATCCCTATCCTTTTACTTTTAAGCTATTTCTTTCTTTAGAGTTAAAGGGGTTTCTTGTAGATAGCATTCAGTTAGATTTTGCTTTTTATCCAATATGACAAATTCTAACTTTTACTCGTAATGTTTAAACCATTTATATTTAATGTAATTATCAGCAGGTTGGGTTTAAGTCTCCCATATTGCTATTCATGCTCTGTCACATCAGTTTGTTTCTTTTTCCTTCTTTCCATCTTCTTTTGGATTTAGTATTTTTTATGATTCCATTTTATCTCCACTATTGGTTTATTAGTTATACATTTTTGTTTTTCAGTAGGATCTCTGGAGTTTACATTATACATTTCTAACTCATTATGATATACCTTCAAAGAATATTATATTCTTTCATGTATATTGTACACAGAGTATGCCACCATTTCCTCTTCCCATTCTTTGCACTGCTGTCATGTATTTTTACTTCTCTATTAAAATCCTACCATACATTATCATTTTTGCATGAAAGGGTCAATTATCTTCCCAAGGCATTTAAAAAATGCGACTAAAAATAGCCTGCAAACTCTGTTGCCCAGGAGCTGCCTGTGCCACTCAGCCATGGTCAACTCCACCATGTTCTTCAGCATCGCCATAGATGGTAAGCCCCTGGGATGTGTCACCTTGGAGCTGTCTGCAGACAAAGTTTGAAAAACAGTAGAAAATTTTTATGCTCTGAGCACTGGGGAGAAAAGATTTGGTTATACAAGTTCTTGCTTTCATGGGATTATTCTGGGATTTATGTGTCAGGGCGGTGACTTGGCATACCATAATGGCACTGGTGACAAGTCCATCAATGGGGAGAAATTTGATGATGAGTATTTTATCCTGAAGCATAGGGGTCCTGGAATCTTGTCCATGGCAAATGCTGGACCCAACACAACAGTTCACAGTTTTTTCATCCGCATTGCCAAGAGTAAGTGGTTGGATGTCAAGTATGTGGTCTCTGGCAAGTGAAAGAGGACATGAATATTGTGGAAGCCACAGAGCGCTTTGGGTCCGGGAATGGCAAGGCCAGAAAGAAGATCAGCATTGCTGACTGTGGACAAATCTATTAAATTTGACTTGTGTTTTATCTTAACTACCAGACCATTCCTGCTGTAGCTCAAGAGAGCACTCCTTTGCCCTTGTCTGCTCTCGCTGTAATCTTTGTATCTCGCTGCAGTTCTGTGGGTTCCATAATTTCCTTATTCCCCTCCAAGTTTAGCTGGATTGCAGAGTTAAATTTATGATTATGAAATAAAAACTAAACAATAACCAAAAGTAAAATATAATAAAAAATAAATGAGAATAAAATAATAGGTCATTTTAAAACAGACATATAAAGAGTAAGTCTTTATATTTATCTACATACCTACCACTCTTGGCACTCTTCACTTCTGTATGTTACACTCAAATTTTCATCTACTATCATCTTTTTTTTTTTCCCAAAAAGCTTCTTTTAACACTTCTTATGGTACACCGGGTAAGCAATGAATTTCACAACTTTTCACAGTCTGAAAGTCTTTATTAAAACTTCAGTTTTAAAAAAGTATTTTCACTGGCTATAAAGTTCTAGGTCACTCTACTGCCTTTTGCTTGCATAGTTTATAATCAGAAGCCTGCTGAAATTGTTATCTTTGTTCCTCTGCGTGATGTCTTCCCCCAACTGGCTGCTTTTATGACATTCTCTTTATCACTGGCTTTATGAAATTTGATTATGCTATGCTTTTCTTTTGTCTTTATTCCACCTCGGGTTTGTTGAGGTTATTGGATGTGTAAAACTCCTATTTTACCTATTATTAACAGAGCACAAATCATTAAACAGGTAAGACTGGTTGTATATTTTAAAAAATCTTTAATGGAAGTTGGATTTCAGAATCAATGACATACTTGGAAAAGCAAAACTGATCTATTGTTAGAAAATGGTAAAAGTCATCCTACAGAAGATCAAGTGTCAGGGACTATTTTATCTTCTGCTTGCTCATATTATCCTTAGTGATTCAAACAACACACTGGGGCATTACCCTATAAGCAAATTGTTGCTCATGTCTGAAGACGGGGAAAAGCCATTCTCATATAACCAAGAATTCAGAAAATACTTTTTATTCAGAACTACTGCTTCACAACCATTGCTTCCCCCCCACCTCTCTCGTTAAAGATTATGGCCTAGTTTGGTGTAATTAGTACTCAAAATATACAGTGGTTAATTTACATAACTCAAGTATCAGTTCTTGACCACACTTGATTTTCAACTTGTCTACTTTAAGTACTTGATTAACAACCAACCAAGAGTCACTAATAAGGGCATCATCTTAACCATGCTTATTTGGAACTCTGAGATCATTCTTTTTAATTAATATGCAAAGAAATCCTTAAAACCTAACACCAACTTTTCCTGTTTCAGGGATAATTTAAAAGATGATAAACTTGCTGGCAGTTATAAAAAGAATGGCTTATTCCAAAAAATGAATAATTAACAAAAAGAGTAATGTAAGGAGCAGAGATAAGAGAAAGGGACTTCCAGAACACGTCTTCAGAGCAGAGTACATATAACTAACTAAGAGAGGTCGTATTAACAATCTGCTTGATTCCATTATGTAATACTCAAAGGCTGAAGCCTGACCACCTTAAAAGTATCTATAATATGACAACTTTCCCAGGTTCTGGAGTTTAAACAATTACTGCATTGAAAATTAAAATCATTATAAAAAAACACACAATATTTTGTCATATGCTATACCATGTGGAAAGCATATCACCCAGTTAATATAATTATTGACTACTAAAAAGACATCTTTGTCTCTATGAGAAACTTACTTGTCAGTAAAAAGACCCACTTACTTGTCAAAGCTATACTGGGCCATTCTAGCAATGAAGGTTGCTTCCCCAACCACCTGAGCCATTCTTCCAAGAGCTTCCCCTGCTGCACATCTTAAGATGGGGTTTGGGTTGTCAAGAGCACCCATAACCAGAGTCAGAGCAGATTTACGAACTTCCTCAGGTCCTAAAGTACTTTTGTTTTCAGCCAGGCCCTATGGTTATTAAAAACAAAAAAGGGGGTGGGGGAAGGGGGCAAATTCAAAATTCACAGTACATAAAAGAAAAAGATGTGCTGCTATCTTTGTAAATATACATGTATTTCCACCCACCTTTTTTCAACCATCTTTTTTTTTAAGTTTTTATTTTAATCACCTAGTGCTCACCATGACAAGTGCACTCCTTAATCCCCATCACCTATTTCACCCATCCAACCACCCACCTCCCCTCTGGTAACCAGTTTGCTCTCTATAGTTAAGAGTAGTTTCTCTCTCTCTCTTTTTCCCTTTGCTTGTTTTGTTTCTTAAATTCCACATATGAGTGAAATCATATGGTATTTGTCTTTCTCTGACTTATTTTACTTAGCATTATACTCTCTAGCTCCATCTATGTCACTGCAAATGACAAGATTTCATTATTTTTGATAGCTGAGTAACATTCCATTGTGTATATATACCACATCTTCTTTATCCAGTCACCAGTTGATGGGCACCTGGGCTGCTTCCATATCTTGGCTATTGTAAATAATGCTGCTATGAAATAGGGGTATTATGTATCAACCATCTTTTCGTTTTAATTGAAGTACAGTTGACATACTGTACAAACCTAGTTTTAGGTGTACAACATCATGATTAGACAATTCTATGCATTAAGCTATGCTCATCATGATAAATGTAGTCACCATCGGTCAATGTACAATATTATTACAATATTAACTATGTTTCCCATGCTGTATTCCTATGACCTATTTGTAACTGGAATTTGTACCTCTTAGTCCCCTTCACCTATGTTACCCATTCACCTACCTGCTCCCCTGCTTCAGCCATCTTCCATATGCATATATTATGCCTAGAATCAATACCCGTTAAACTAATCATTTTCCTAAACATGATTCACAACATGATATATAACAAGGTTATAGTCAATCAGCCCTAAGATGAACAATCCCTGGACGTGTCTTTATCCAAAGACTGATGCTTTTTATATAAAAGTATTGCTTTTATGTATAAAGGATGCTATACTATTAAGTCAACTGGTATTCAACTAATTGACATTTACCATTAGAACTTTAGGTAAGGAAAAAGGCTGATGAGTATGAAAATTTGACATGTTTCTATAAAAATTCCAGAGAAGATAATTATGTCATCAAGAGTACATTCAATATATATATGAAAAGATAAAATAAGGTAAAAATAATCAGTAACTGGATATCGATACACTTTGTTCATCATATTAAATGTTAGTATCTCTGTTCTAGGTACACCTAGAACATGGAACTTAGCTTACATGAGACCAAAAATCCAACTCATGGTGCCTGGAGAAAATGTTAGCCATAGCAGGGGCATTAGCAAGCAAATCTATGAAGAAAAGTATACTGTAGAGCAATATTACAGTTGGTTCACTCACCTTCCAACCACTAAGGAAGACTGACTACCCAATTCTTTTTTAAAAAACTCAGATGTTCATATTAGCTGATGGTCTCTAAATAGGGCATATACTAATAGTTATATAAATGATACAAACTTCTATTTCTGTATTCAATGCCTATGTCCCTTTTCCCTGATGTTTACAAAACACAATTTAATTCACGCCCATTTAAACACTTGTATTTGCTGTCATTTTAACGGTAAACCTTATAACAAGCTTAGTGCTGAATAATATAAAAAAGTTTTCAAATATGTCACGAGAGGCTGTAGGCTGCATAGAACAGTGCATGAACTCTGACAGCTAGGCAAAATATTGGTTATTTCACTTCAAACATACAGAAACCGAGGTTCAAAAGGTTAAGGAACTGCTTAAGACATAAACCTATGAGATCTAAACCACAACACAGTCTCTAAATGTAGCCTTTTTTCAGCTGTATAACATAGTCTCTCCTGATTTATGGTCTAAACCACAAATGGAACTCAAACTTTATCTAGTTAACCTCAAGTAGAATACAAGATTTTATTAGTCAGACATCTTTGAAAATTCCAAGAAAACTTACTAGAACTTATAAAATCTGAAAGATCAGATCAAAAAATGAACTTTAACATTATTAAACTATATTGCAATGAGTCTAATAAATAGTTTCTAATAATTTAGTTAAACTAATGTAAAAACACAGTTTTCAAGTGATATACATATAATCGTCATAATGGTCTAGATATACCTGCCTTATTAAAGGCATTAATTAAAATCTTAGTTCAGAATACTTATGTTTTTTTTTAAATTTTTATTTATTTTATTTGAAAGAGAGAATGTACACACGTGCTCAAGTGGGGGAGAGGGGCCAACGAAGGGAGAGAGGGAGAGAGAGAGAGAGAGAGAGAGAGAGAGAAAGAGGGTGAAAGGGAGAGGGAGAGAGAGGGTGAAAGGGAGAGAGAGGGTGAAAGGGAGAGGGAGAGGGAAGGGGGGTGGGGAGAGAGAGACAGAGAGACAGAGACAGAAAGAGAGTGAATCTTTTTTTTTTTTTTTCAACGTTTTTTATTTATTTTTTTTGGGACAGAGAGAGACAGAGCATGAACGGGGGAGGGGCAGAGAGAGAGGGAGACACAGAATCGGAAACAGGCTCCAGGCTCTGAGCCATCAGCCCAGAGCCTGACGCAGGGCTCGAACTCATGGACCGCGAGATCGTGACCTGGCTGAAGTCGGACGCTTAACCGACTGCGCCACCCAGGCGCCCCAGAAAGAGAGTGAATCTTAAGCAGCCTCCACATGCAGTGTAGAGCCCGTCTTGGAGCTATTCCCACAATGGTGGGATCATGACCTGAGCCAAAATTAAGAGATGCTCAGCCAAATGAGCCACCCAGGTGTCCCCAAAAAACTTATGTTTTAAAAGTAAATACCTTTAGTGCACTAAGAACAGCAGTAAAAATATTAAGCTGCACAGCCTGCTGACGGACGCCTTTGGCTTGTTTAACGCATTCAGCAAAGTGGTCCAACATTTGTAATCTATGAAAACAGAATAAAGATCACATTAGCAATACTTTTTATTCAAATATGGCTCAAAAAAGATACATAAAAAGAGTATAAGCTAATTGGTAACAAATAATGCCCCATGCTGTCTCATTTTTATTTCATTCCTGCAGCTGGTTCAAACCCGAGCTCCTCCTGAATTGATATAGGGGCATGCGGTTTTTAAGTGGAACAAGGCAAGAGACTAAATATTAAGTTTCAATGAACAAAATAAGGTCATAATTTCAGTGTTAACATTAATGCCAGAATCTAATAAAGTGCCTGGTATACAGTAGGTGCTCAAGGTTTCTTGAACAGAATTAGCAATCATTAATTATGCATCTGTGTAGAAGATTCAGTTGGAAATTTTTAAATGAGGCATAATTTTTTTCTTCTTTTCAAAATACACTCACATGGAAGAAAATTGTACCTCATGTCCTATTCTCAGAAGCTAACTGGGAGGTTTTTATTTTATTTTTTTTATTTTTATTTAAAAAAAATTTTTTTTTAATGTTTATTTATTTTAGAGACAGAGAGACAGAGCAAAGCAGGGTCAGGGCAGAGCGAGAGGGAGACAGAATCTGAAACAGGCTCCAGGCTCTGAGCTGTCAGCACAGAGCCCGACACGGGGCTTGAACTCACGAACCGTGAGATCATGACCTGAGTTGAAGCCGGACGCTCCACCGACTGAGCCACCCAGACGCCCCAACTGGGAGGTTTTTAAAGGGATTTAGCTTTGGTCATTTTTTTCGTTTAATGTAAAAAATCAGAAGTGAATTTTTTTTTATTTCAAATTTTTTAAATGAGACAGTCAGCAAAAAAAAAAAAAAAAAAAATCACAGCCATTTGAGACTATTCCGATAAGAGAATGAGATTTCAGATTCTTCTAAAAATAAATCAGATGGGCAAAGGAATCCGGGATGTTGGATTCAGTACCAAAATAACTATGATCTAAAGTAGGAAATCAGGATCTCCCTAAGGTCACTATAAGGATTTAAGCTTAATTTACAATAGGCCATAGGTCTCAGGTCAAAGTATTCTTCAAATATCACATAGGAAGAAATCACCTAATCTTTCAGTAAAACTCCACTGAGAGTTACTGGGGGCTAAAATTGACTACTTAATACTTGCTCTGACATAGACCCACATCTTCTAAGGATGAGGAGACTGGGCATTGCTTTCAAGCATACACATAAGAAGACACACACACTACCAGAAGCATGATTTACCTATGACTGATCTCAAATACATAACCTTTTTAAAAACCTTACTTTAAAAAATGTTTTTTCTTTTTTATAAAATATTTGTTTCATTTAATTTGAAGATTAGTAACAAAAAATTATATCCAGAAATAACTACTCTTACCCTCAGATACATTTCCTTTCAGGTCTTTTTTTTCATCATTATTTTTAATGTTTATTTATTTTTGAGGGGGGGAGGGGCAGAGGGAGAAGGAGGCAGAGGATCTGAAGTGGGCTCTTTGCTGACAGCAGAGAGCCCAATGCAGGGCTCGAACTCACAAACTGTGAGATCACAACCTGAGCCAAAGTCGGACTCCTACCCGACTGAGCCACCCAGGCTCCTCTCAGGTCTTTTCTTTAAAATACAGGACAGGGATCACTTCTTGCCTTTTATTTTACTTTTATCATTTAACATTGTATAAGGAGCATATCAAAACATTGTCCATGTAAAAAAAAATTCTAACCTATTGACCTTCCATAATTGATAGACTCATTCCTCTATCACTGGATATTTAAGTTATTAATTGTTAATGTAATTTATTTAATTGTTCTACAAAAGTGAGTTAATATAGTCAAAATAATCCTGGACTCTACTTACAGCTCTCATAACTAGCTGTGTAACTTTGGGCAAACCACAAACTCTTAGACCTGGATTTCCTGATTTAAAACAAGGATATTAAAGTAGATGCTTTATGAGATTCTTTCCCCTTTCATATTCTTCATTTATGTGACAACCAAATGTTCTTAAAGATACCTGGGTAAAGTGAAATTTTACACGGAAATTTTTCTCCTCAAATTAAAAAGCAATTAACCAAGTAACCTATGCATTTTTTAAAGATAATATTTACATTATTTTTTATACTTATGTTATCTTTATACACAAACCTAACAATGTTTCAAAAGCATTATTTATTTTTTATTAAAAAAAATTTTTTTTTAACGTTTATTTATTTTTGAAACAGAGAGAGACAGAGCATGAATGGGGGAGGGTCAGAGAGAGAGGGAGACACAGAATCTGAAACAGGCTCCAGGCTCTGAGCCATCAGCACAGAGCCTGATGCGGGGCTTGAACTCACGAACCGCGAGATCATGACCTGAGCCGAAGTCGGACGCTTAACCGACAGAGCCACCCAGGCGCCCCTCAAAAGCATTGTTTAAAAAGATTTTTTATTTTTAAGTAATCTCTATATCTAACGTGGAGCTTGAACTCACAAGCCCGAGATCAAGAGTCACATGCTCCACCGAATGAACCAGTCAGGCACCCCTAAAAGCATATTTTGTTAAACAAGTTACCTATGAGTGTCTTACACTAATTCATTTTCACTCTTCCTCTTGAGAAAACCACCATAAATAGATAAAATGCCTACAAAAATTAGGGATAGTGTCTGTGGACACAGAATACAGCAAACCAAAATGCTCCTATTAGAAAAACAACCTGTTACTTTAGTTTCCTAAGTCCCAGACTAAACCATATGACAGACAAACACTATTAGAGAATGGACCTCACATTCATTAACTTCTTCAGTAATAAAAAAAAGAGTTAGCAAAGTGATGTCTCTAATTAAAGATATGGAAAACCTACTTAAAAACTCGCAAACGAATTATTGAAATGAAAATCTTCCTGTTTTAAGACAGTCCACAAGACAATGGATGTCAGAGGCCAGTTCACAGAGCCAGATCTTAAAAAGTTTCAATTATGTGGAATTTTCAAGCAATTTTTTTCATCATGTATGTGTCACTTACATTATTAAATTTATAAGCCTATTATTTAAGTAGTAGTTTACCTTATTGCAGGTAACTGAGATGGGAAAATCTATTGCTTAAATATAATTTATATATATGTTTTTCCTGACAGCTTTATTATGTTAAATACTTAAAAAGTGTTTTTATTTTTTATTTTTTTATTTTTATTTTTAAAAAGTTTTCATTTAAATTGCAGCTAGTTACCATAGTGTAATCGTTAGTTTCAGGTGTGCAATATAGTTATTCAACACTTCCATACAATACCCAGGGCTCCTCACAATAAAAGCCCTCCTTAATCTCCATCACCTACTTAAACCATCCCCCCACCCACCTCCTCTCTGGTATAGTTTATATTAAACTAAAATTATTTGATTGATTTTATACTAACCGGTGTTTGTAAGAAACATGAGGAAACACTACACCAAAAAGAGCCACGGAAGCATCAATGACTGAAACCCCAAGCGGGAGAGGACCAGGCACAGCTTCTCCAGCAGGGATTCGTAAGTAAATGGAGGATGGGTCGTGCTCCAGAGCCCCACTTCCAGATGCACTGTTTGGCTGGAGCTACAAAAAGAAGGACATAAAAATCATTCAAAATCTACTTTAAGAAACTCACTAAGTATTAGTTAGGCATGAAAAACAGAATGAGAGGAAGGAAAAAAGGTAACAACAGCACAAAAAAACCAAGAATGATTGAATTTGAAAAAAAAGAAAAAAACAAAAATGATTGAATCTGAAAAATGTTAAATAGATAAAAATATTATTTGGCCACTAAAAAAAGCCATCAGTAACACCTTGTATAATTTTAAGAAAATACTTATTCATTTTAACATTTGTATATTGACCACCTTACAATGTGTAAGCAAAACAATATCAGGAATAACTTCAACTCACGAAAACTCACTAAAAGAGGCATTAGTAAGTCTTTTTTTAAAAGAACATAAGAAATTCACCATTTTTCACTATTTTTTTCTACCACCAGGAAGCGATCTTTAAATGTCTAAGGAAGCTAAAATAAAATTAAACTTTAGTCTGAAATATTTCCTTTTCAAATAACAATCTGTAACAGCCCCATTGCTTTTGATGACGTAGTATTTCAATTCCCTGTGTAGTTTGCTACCTGGTCTTCAATTGATTTATGATCAGTTTCTTGAAGCCAGGAACCAAGAAGAACACTGTCATCATAATGGCAGAGAGATCTGAGGAGGGAAGTGGTTGTGTTGGCTGAATTGTCAGTCAAAGTGAATTCTGCTACCAGTTCTCTAAGAAGTGCGTTGAAAGATCCTAAAAAAACAGAACTTCAGATCAGACATGAAAGAATAGTTTTTATGAAAACTGCAATCACTGCCCACAAAAAGAAGCACCATGTTCAACAGGGATAAAATAATTAAGTCCCATCGCTCCTCAGCCTCTTGCTAAGATCAAGTGAGATAATTAAGTCCCCCCTGTTCTCTTTTTTAAAAAATCTGTATCAAATACTTTAATGCGGTTTTAAAATACAATAATGGTACTTTCTTTTTTATTATTGTATTATGCGTTTTAGCCCAAGTTATTTAAAGGAACAAAAAACTTAGAGAAAATATTTACAATAACTATTACATTTACTATTTAAATTTAAAACATTTAAATTTACTAAATATATTAAATATTTTCATGCTTTAAATATTTATTTAAATATACTAAATATGACGCAATTATTATTTATTAATTACCCAGTGATGTGCAGACAATGAAGCCGAGCACATCAGAATTCTTGGACATGGCTGAAGTGAAGACAAATCAATGGCTTATTTTAATATTAACATTTTACATAATATTTGATATCTATAGAGTACATTATTATTCTCTTTCAAGATTCCTAAATTATTGGCTATATTATAATATATATGAAGCAGTTTCAGATGGTGATTAAAAGCAGAGACTTTGTTGTTGTTGTTGTTGTTTTTTAGTGTTTATTTATTCTTGAGAGAGAGAGACAGAGCGTGAGCGGGGGAGGAGCAGAGAGAGAGGGAGACACAGAATCCGAAGCGGGCTCCGGGCTCCGAGCTGTCAGCACAGAGCCCGACGCGGGGCTCGAATGCACGAACCGTGAGATCATGACCTGAGCCGAAGTCGGACGCTTAACCAACTGAGCCACCCAGGCGCCTCTGTTGTTTTTTTTTAATATGAAATTTATTGTCAAATTGGTTTCCATACAACACCAGTGCTCATCCCAACAGGTGCCCTCCTCAATGCCCATCACCCACTTTCCCCTCTCTCCCACCCCCCCTCAACCTTCAGTTTATTCTCAGTTTTCAAGAGTCTCTTATGGTTTGGCTCCCTCCTCTCTAACTTTTTTTTTCCCCTTCCCCTCCCCCGTGGTCTTCTGTTAAGTTTCTCAGGATCCACATAAGAGTGAAAACGTATGGTATCTGTTCTTTCTCTGTATGACTTATTTCACTTAGCATAACACTCTCCACTTCCATTCATGTTGCTACAAAGGCCATATTTCATCCTTTCTCATTGCCAAGTAGTATTCCGTTGTATATATAAACCACAATTTCTTTATCCATTCGTCAGTTGATGGACATTTAGGCTCTTTCCACTATTTGGCTATTGTTGAGACTGCTGCTATAAACATTGGGGTACAAGTGCCCCTATGCATCAGTACTCCTGTATCCCTTGGGTAAATTCCTAGCAGTGCTATTGCTGGGTCATAGGGTAGGTCTATTTTTAATTTTTTGAGGAACCTCCACACTGTTTTCCAGAGTGGCTACACCAGTTTGCATTCCCAACAGTGCAAGAGGGTTCCCGTTTCTCCACATCCTCTCCAGCATCTGTAGTCTCCTGATTTGTTCATTTTAGCCACTCAAAGCAGAGACTCTGAAGTTGAACCAGTTGGGTCTGAATCCAAGCTCTGCCACTTACTAGATCTCAGACTTAGGTAAGTTACATCACCTCTCTGTACACCGGAGGTTCTTCATCTATAAAATATAGGTGAATTACCTCATAAAGTTGTGGTTAGAGTCCAAGGAGATAATCCACGTAAAGGGATTAGAACAAACCTGGAACACAGTAAGTGCTCAACGAGAGTTAGCTACTCTACATGAAGAAAAGTAAAATGGTTGTCTTCCTTTGTACGGTCAGGGGACAGCCTTGGTCAGAACTCTGTAATGTTGTGAAGAACTAGAAAGATACACTGAAGAATTTTTATTAGATAATGCAAATTTCATTTACCTTCATAAGTCTTTGGAGGTAACAAAGCCAAGATATCATAAAGTCTTAAACGGACCATTGCTGCACTAGCTTTCAGATGAGCTCCATGGGCTTTAATTACAGACGGAATGCTAAAATATCAAAAGTACAGTTGGTGTCAGCTTACTAGAATAAGTGTTATAGACATTTTCAGCAATGTATCGATGTACTGTCAAAATACATTGGCAAGTATAACATTTTCATCTTAGTTTAGACTGTGACCTTTATTGGAACAGTATAAAATACAATTTTATTTCAATTCATTCCATGACTATAGTTTTTAAGTTCATTTTAAAAAAGTAAAGTTTTACAT
The DNA here is from genome assembly GCF_027475565.1 of Acinonyx jubatus. NCBI lineage: Eukaryota > Metazoa > Chordata > Mammalia > Carnivora > Felidae > Acinonyx > Acinonyx jubatus. The sequence goes on along the minus strand of NC_069388.1, from coordinate 108,247,310 downwards.
GTTTCCTGTATGACATTAGAGAGGAGTGCAAAACATGATTATTTATAAGTATGTAAAACTGAACATTAACTTGTTATAATCGCTTACTTACTGTGACATCATGGTCATGGCACATTCAATTGGGGTCATCAATTTTCTAATCACATCTTCAGTCAGGAGCTCAGGGCAATGTGCGACAAAACTCCTCATTGCTAGATAAAATTTTTAATTCTTAATTATTATGAAATATAAGGTTCTGAAATCAGGTCAAATCAAACAAAGAACTAACTGCAACTACAGAGAAACATCATTAGAAAAGGCTAGAAGAAAGGTGGAGGGAGGGAAGATATCTGTTAGGGAGATTTCTGTGAGTGGGAATTCAAAGGTCTGTTAACATCACTGAATTCAGATAACCTCAAAGAAAGCAAGACAGAACCAAGGGTGGACAAAGTGGCTCAGTGAGAAGGAATATCTTTGCTGCCTCTTTAGCAATAGAACTAAGACAAAAAGAGCTCTCAGATGTTTGGGAACAAAACTGACACCTTCCCCTGCCACCTTTATGATTTAAGCATATATCTGTTTCCCACGGTTTGGAAAAAGAAGCACTTTCCAACCAAAAAAGAACAGAGTCACCCAGTGTAATTCTAGTTCCCAGTTGAAACAAAACTGGAGCCTTTCCTGTAAGTTGCTGACTTCTAAACAAAAACAATTTTATTCATAATTTTTGTAATGTGGATGTCTAAAAAAATGCATCTCAACATTTGTAGATTTGATAATGCTGGAGGGAACAGCTGTTTGTCCATCATGAAAAGACTCACTGTCAACTCAGTGACCTGGGAGATCCTGAGTGTCTTCTTCCTTTAAATACCTACTGGGTTTTCTATGTGGTGACAGTGCCTCTTTGACAGGTAGAAGACTGCAATAACTGGACTCAAGAGGCCTGGGTTCTAAGTCTTGTCTGATGACCACTAATGCTAACCTCCTCTTTCAAGTCACTGCTTCATTTCCATCTCAAAATTAGGTTATTTATGGGATGCCTGGGTGGCTCGGTCAGTTAAGCGTCAGACTCTTGGTTTTGGCTCAGGTCATAATCTCATGGTTTGTGAGTTTGAGCTCAGTGCTGACAGGCAGAGCCTTCTTAGGATTCTCTCTCTCCCTCTCTGTCTGTCCCTCCCCTACTCATGCACGCATGCACGCGGGCTCTCTTTCTCTCTCCCCACCCCCCAAAATAAATAAATTAGTTTACAAAGTTTCTTTCTAAATCTACAAGTCTATGAGTTCATCATTACACATTAACATAAAAATCTGAAGTAGTGATTCTCCTTAACCTCACAAATATTTTCGTAATAAAATTATATTCTGGGAGCACACCCCTTTCAGTTCTTACCACATAAAGCTCCGGCACGACCTTCCAATGTTACCTGCCAGGTAAAAGAATCGCCTCGGGCCTTCTCAGCCTCCAATTCCTTTAGAGAACGAGGGAAAACATTTCGCCACAATAACAACATCTTGGGCAGATGGTATCGAACTACAGATGGTCCTAATGGAGAAAAGGAGAATACGAAACCATACATACATAAAACAAACATTACAAACAAAAGTCAAAGAGCCCCACACAAGCTTTAATAATATCATTTCACTCTACCTTCATCTGTGACAGTAAGAGTTTCAAAATGTTTCTTTTATTTTCCAGTGTGATTGAGAAATAAGTGGCATACATCACTGTATCAGGTGAAGGTTTGGGTTACAAATATTGTGAAATGAGCACCACAACAGGTCTGGCCAACATTCATCATCTCATATAGATACAATAAAATGAAAGAGAGAAACAGAGAAAGAGAGAAAGAGAGAAAGAGAGAGAGAGAGAAAGAGAAAGAGAAAGAAGAGAAAAGAAAAAAAAGAAAAGAAAAGAAAAGAAAAGAAAAGAAAAGAAAAGAAAAGAAAAAAGAAAAAGAAATCAAAAAAATGTTCTCCCTGTGATGGGAAGCCTCAGGATTTACTACTCTCTTGACAGCTTTCCTGTCTGTCACATAGCAGTATATCTGCATGCCGGACATCGCATCTCCGGTATTTACTCATCTCAGAACTGCAAGTCTCTACTTTTTGATCACCTTCCCCCACTTCCTCCCTAACTCAAAGTGCTTCTTATTCAGTAAGTAAAACACGTATCTACTACTAAAGTTGGAAGTTGGACATGTGAACTAAAAAGAAGACACACGCCATCACCATGACAACAGTTCTGTTCTATGTACAGTGCTAGACTTTGCCTGCATGTCAGGTTTATCATAGCACTTGGGAAAGTGAAGGGGAGAAGGGTAACTCCAGAAAAGCCGCACCAACAAGACCACTGGAATGTGACTTTATCACCCCACTAAAATCATGTCACTCACATCACTTTGGGGATGGAATGGGCCCCACACTCTTATCTCATTTGGTTAACACTAAGCCAGTTAGTTAGACCAGGGCTATTCTGGTGACACTTTGTTATTTTTTAAGGTGAAACTTTGTTAACCATTTTCTCCTTAAATGTACTTAAGCAGAAGTTACCAGAAATAGAAATCTACTCCCAAATGAGAGGAAAAACACCTTCACCATTTTACCATGTCATTCAAAGTCTAGAATGTGAAGTTTAATACTTTTAAATTACATTTTATTTATAATCTACTGACACTTACAGAGTAAGACGACATCCTACTCAGATATAACTATACCTAAAGTCATAAGTGCTCCAAGTAAAAGCCATCCAGCTTGGGTGCGCTGTAAAGACAGCCTGCTATTTTGAGCAGCGGTTCGTAAGAGATCTTCAGCGATACTAACTACCATCTGCAAGAGAAGTTCAGAATTGGATTTTAACTGAAACAAGTTAAAGAAACCAAGTAAGAAAATACATAGCTAGTGCGCCTTATTAAAAAAGGAAGTTGTTCTTTTTTGTTGTTCCTGTTAACATGTTTTAAAAGATCCAACATCAAGACCTACTTCATCTCGATCACACTGTCGTCTGTGAGGAGACCCTGAACAGCACAGTGGTTGAGAGAGAGCTCTAGAGCCAGACTGCCTGGGTTCACAGCCCAGCTTTGTCATTTCCTGGCTTTCTGATCTGGGACACCTTCACCTCCCTGCCTCAGTTCCCTCACCGGGGAAATAGGAGTAATAGGAATGCCAACCTCACTCCAGCAAGGATTAAATAAGTTAATACAGCAAAGCACTCAGAACAGTTGCTGGTCCATGAAACCACTTAATAAATGCTATTACTGGTAGCACCATTATCCTATATTAAATGATTTGTTGAACTCCTAATATGTTTCTGCCATTAAAATCATCTTACAGCACTTAAAGTCTTCGAGAAGTCACAGGGAAATGGGAAGTAACAAGCAGCACATGAATGACAAAAGAGTAAGCAGATATAGTAGTGGTCCACAAGGGCAAAGGTTATCGCAGACAGAGTAGCTCTGAAGAAATTTCATAAAAGAGATGGAACTTGAATTGGGCCTCTAAACAGACAGATATGTTTGGTTCATGTGACCAAGAAGGGGGATGAGATGCTATTGTGTGAACACAGGCATGAAGGCTGCAAAAGGCATGGAAAGAGAGCAAGACGACTAGTCTAAGTAGAGCAGTGGGAACGCAGAATGAATGGGTAGAATGACAGCAAATTGTGGAGGTGCCGGTTTACCAGACCGAGGGGATTCTATTTACTCTCTGAGCACCGGGTAGTCCCTAAGGGTCTTGGAGCTAATGTGAAAAATGCAAGTGGTGTGGGGAGACGGGAGAAAGACTGCAGGCAGGATAATCAGAGAGGAGGCAGTTGAAGGACAAAGGGAGATGGAAGCCAATATTCGAGTGGTAGCTATGGAGCTCGTAAGAGTGAATGGATCTGGGCCTAATGTCCCAGGAAGAGTAAGAAGTTAAAAACCTAGCCCCAATCTACATATGTAAAGTTGCAGACAGTATTTACATAAATGTTTAATATTCTTTTTTTTTTTTCTAAATTTTTTTTTTCAACGTTTTTTATTTATTTTTGGGACAGAGAGAGACAGAGCATGAACGGGGGAGGGGCAGAGAGAGAGGGAGACACAGAATCGGAAACAGGCTCCAGGCTCCGAGCCATCAGCCCAGAGCCTGACGCGGGGCTCGAACTCGCGGACCGCGAGATCGTGCCCTGGCTGAAGTCGGACGCTTAACCGACTGCGCCACCCAGGCGCCCCATAATATTCTTGAGAAAAAAAACCATAATAGTGTTAGTAGGTATAGTAGAAAGAAAAAGAAAAAGGGGCGCCTGGGTGGCGCAGTCGGTTAAGCGTCCGACTTCAGCCAGGGCACGATCTCGCGGTCCGCGAGTTCGAGCCCCGCGTCAGGCTCTGGGCTGATGGCTCGGAGCCTGGAGCCTGTTTCCGATTCTGTGTCTCCCTCTCTCTCTGCCCCTCCCCCGTTCATGCTCTGTCTCTCTCTGTCCCAAAAATAAATAAAAAACGTTGAAAAAAAAAATTTAGAAAAAGAAAAAAACTGACTCATAATAACCTCTGATTATTATTACCAAAATGCTAAATGCAATAGCATATTCTCCTGATATCTTTGAATAGAGCACTGTGAATTTTTATCTCTAAAAGCTGAAAGAATAGCTCTGATTTCTACATAATAACTGTTAAGGGTTTGGGGTTTTTTTTTTCTCTAAAATAAAATGATACTACCCCCAGACAACAGAATTAAAGAATTAAATATCAAATTTGAATTAGGGTCTGTCAACTCCATATTAGCATAACACTATATTTTATACTATTATATTAAAATTGATTGATCACCCAGCTCAGCATTAAACACAGGAGGTGTTCCAATAGAGACTAAAGCCCACGTGACAGCACTCATAATTCCGTCGTACCTTTCCCTTGGCATGAGGAATGCCCAATGGACACTGATGAACTCCACCTAACAGAGCAGCCATTGCAAAGCTGTATCCACTAACGGCTTCCGGTGACGTTTTCAAGTTGTTGAGCCGTTCGGCACACCTGTCTAGAAAGGGTGTCAACTGGAAAGGTAATGCCACAGCCACACAGCGCAAACACCATGCGGCAGCAAGCCGAGCAGCCATACTCGGATGAAGAAGCACGGAAGTCACAGTCTCCAAAAGTCCTAAGAAGAAATACTCAAAAAATTACTCTTTAACGAAGTCCAACGATTCCATGAACTAGAAGACTACGTGTAACACAATGATTAAAATCATAATCATTATGGTTTTAGTCACATACATTCAGAACTTTGCCAGAAAACACATAACATCATCTCAGAAACGGCAGAGAACCTCAAAGAAACATTTTCTACAAAAGAGAGTATAATTACATCTAATAAAATACAAATGATGTAAAAATTAAATGAATATTTAACAAACGTTAGCCAATTATTACAAACTACCATGACGTCTTTGTCTCCCTAAACTTTCACTATTTATTCAACATTTACAATTACAGTGAATCTTAACTTAAATAAAACCCAACTGATCTAAATGATCTAAAAACTGCTAATTATGATGACAAGCAACTAATCAGGAGTTAAGTATCAGTCACACTTCTGACTTTCTTTTTTAAATAGTGAAAAGAATCCCAGCAAGTAAATGAATTCTCATACCTATAGATGCTTCCTGAATAAGAGGAGAGGCGGTAGCATTCAGGCTCTGCACCAGGCTCCCGAGCTCCTGGAGGGCACAGACCATCACATGCTGGCTTGCTGCGATGTCTGCCGCTCCAGATTTGTTTTCACCGCTAGTATCATTCACGACTGCTTCTGGAAACACACAATCATGTGTTTGATGTGGGTGAGTTAAATTGTGACATAATGTTTTTGATTTATACAACTGATATTTATTTTAACTTTATTTATTTATTTTGAGAGAGACAGAGATAGGGTGAGTGGGGAAGGGGCAGAGAGAGAGGGAGAGAGTGAGAATCCCAAGCGGGTTCTGCACTGCCAGCACAGAGCCCAGGCGGGGCTTGAACCCATGAAGTTCTGAGATCGTGACCTGAGCCGAAACCAAGAGTCAGATGCTTAACCGACTGAGCCACCCAGGAGCCCCCTACAATTGGTATTTTTATATCAACATTTATACCAGTTGATGTCTGCATGTTAAAAACTCTGTATGTAATTATTTCTTAGCAGAACACTTGTGTAATTAAACGATGAAGTGACTTAAAAACACTGATTAATGACATCATGACAGTACTTCAATACATACTGGGATATCTTGTCTGCTTTCAGGAAGACACCTAGCTCTAGTCAGCAGTAGCAAATCACATTGTACAAAGCACTGGCTCTGGAGAAAGGAAACCTGGGTTCCTGTCCCATCTCCACCAGTCACGTCAGCTATGTGACTCTGGGCAAGATACTCCGCTGACCCGAGTCTTAAATTCCTCATCTGCGGAGAGGGTTAAGGGCCTATCTCAACGGGTACTGTGGTGATTAAGGAAGACAGCACAATGCTGCCCGCAATACATGTTCAGCAAATGTCAGCAGCCATTACTGTCACTTTATTATTATTGCTATCTCAAGTGCTGCAACACTGTCAACTTTCTGACTAGAAAGGAAGTAGATCTATAAGGAAACTGGCTTTAGAATTTCTTACTGAGATGTTCCTCAAAGCTCCTTTAGCTTTGCTGCCCCCTTCCCTGACCCTTCATTAGAATTAAAATGTATTTAACATAAAGACAACTGAAGATTCCTTGTCAAATTAATTGAGAATATATTCTGGCCCATAAATCCCAGACATATGGCATTACATTCAGTTCTGCTTTTAAGATTGTTTAAATATTTATTTATTTATTTATTTATTTTTTACTTATTTTTAAACTAAAACTGTATATAAAACATTTAATTTATTGGTCTTTCTGGGGTATTTGATGTATCACCAGTGTCTTACAACTGAGCCATTAATCTTGTCGCTTCATCAACATTAACTGGCTCGTTTTCATGACACTGCTGAGGAACTGACTATTTCTGCAGAGGTTCAAGGGAAAGTCCTTTGGAGAAACATGCAAGTTCCTTTTGTATATCTACAAAAGCTTTATTCACTCTGTTAACTTTTCCATCATTCACAATGTTTATCTTCTTAAGATTAGTGGTAACTGGTTTTGCTTTGTTTTTAGTCTTAAAATTTTTTGGCTCGCTATATGAAATCCATTCCTGGACCCTTTGCCCTCTTAGTTTGCTCTTGGCCATTGTCTTCAATAACCCTGTGCAGCAACTGAAGCTCCAAGTGACGCCATCTGCACGCCTTGTAAGATTTTTTTAAAAATCAAATGGCTAGTCTGTTGCCTTAAGATTAAGACCCTTATGTGACTGTAAAACTTCCTTACCTTTATTGCATTCATTGTGTATTGACAGACTATAAAAATATATAATACCTAATTATGGAAGAGAATAGATTAATACACTACAGACTGTAATTTTCATTACGGACCTCTTTATTTTTACCTATTTCTGGACTTGGAAATGCATTAACTCCACCTTTTGATTACTAAACCATAAGCCCCTTGACCAGGTACTATCTATATCTGGTTCGCTATTTTATTCCCACAACCTGGCAGTGTTTCTGGCACTCAAACATTTCTTCCACACATCAATGTACAAGTATTTGTCAAGTTGTGAAACTAGGACAGACTACTATTTTAAGATAACTAAAGAATGATGCCTCATTCATTTAAACACCCTTCAATTCACAATTCATAACTTTTAGTTAACCCTATACATTTAAAAATGGTTTGCTAAGTAAGCTATTATAAACAATGAAAGCAAGGGGTGCCTGGGTGGCTCAGTTGGTTAAGCGTCCGACTTCGTCTCGTGTCATGATCTCAGGGACTGTGAGTTTGAGCCCCATATTTGGCTCTGTGGTGACAGCTCAGAGCCTGGAGCCTGCTTCAGATTCTCTGTCTCCCTCTCTCTCTACCCCTCCCTCACTCATGCTCTGTCTCTCTCTTTCTTTTCCTGAAAAAATAAATATTTTTAAAAACTTAAAGAAAAAAACAATCAAAGCTATAACTATTTGTGAATTTACTTTTATGGATTTTAGAAAATGTTTAATATATATTCTCTAAATATAAGTTACCGAGTATTCTCTATTCATTAAATTCTTATTTCTAAAGAGCACTAGTAGGCAATATAATTTGCATGATTAGAATTAATAAAACTGAACTGTCCAGAATTTATATTTTACGTTATATAGTTCCCTAACTGGATTACAAGCCAACTGGATTGCAAGAAACTTTTATGTCACTCATTATTCAAACCCTGAATTACTGCTTTGCAAATCTCAGATACTCAATATTTGTTAACTGAAAATTTTATAAATGGACATTTCTTTGAAAAGGATTTCTTTTAATTATGAATTACTGAGGTTTCACAGTGTATCCTCTGGTGGGCTAATAACCACATCTTCACAGTAAGCCTAGTAATGGAGGGAAAACAAACAAACAAACTTGTGTTTATAAAAAAAAGGGTCCAAGCAGAAAAATTACAATAGACTGTTCCTTAAAGACAGCAAAGCACAACAGAGCTTACCAGGAGAGCTCTAACACCAGTATAGGTACTGGAAATAAAACAGAAAACCTAACCTTTCAAACACGCTACCGAAATCTGTAAAAATTCTATTTCACTGTAATGACATTGTTTGAATAACAAAATAAGAGTCCTCAATAAAACTATTAAACACAGTCCAGAAAGTGACACAAATGAATCAGATCTATTATATTTATCAAGAATAATAATACTAAACTAAATGACTAATCAACCAGACACATCAAGATATCGATTCTTACCTACTGCTTTCATCTGTTTCCCAATAGCTTGGCATATTTCTTTGGCAGCTGCAATCTGGGCTTTTTCACCTAGCAAACTGCCCACGGTAGCTCTTAGGATAAAGGAGACACATCGTCTTGAGTACACAGCCTCTACGTGAGTTTGTGTTGCCCGAGGATGGGAGACCAGATCAAGTACGTGAGACAAGAATGTAGCAAAGCTACGCTCCAACCACTGACCACCCAACGTAGTCACAAAAACGACATACGCCTATAAATAAAGATACAACTTCAGCTAAATTATATAAATGAACTGAAATTAACAGACAAAGCAAACACAGAAATACATGATGACAGTATGCAAAATAACTTATATTTGAGAAAAGTTTTCAATTAGCAATAATCACGCCTCAGATAAACCTCATTGGCTACAATACTGCCACTGCGCAAAGCTAAAATAACTTATATTTGAGATTAAAGTTGAGAAAATTGACAACTTGAGACCTGGTGGATTAAAAACTGTCCTTAAGATAATAGCTTCATGAAAAACACAAAAAGAGAATGGGGAGGGATAGCTGAATTCACCCTAATACTGAGGAAGGTAAAAGGTTACAGGACTAAGAAAACTCACACATCCTAAATAAACATGGACCTGGAAAATAGTTGCTTATGATAGTAAGATAAAAATGGCTTACTATTATTTTACACTTGTTTTAGGAACAATGTATAGCTGGAGTGATTTTGACTAAGATCACAAAGGAACATTTTATCTTATAATGTATTAATTATTCTTGGATCATTACCCATAATACCTTATTTGGTTAATTATTATTTTGAAATTATAAATCCAAGTCAGGATTCATTTCATAATTACACTGGTGATTAATCATTAATGATAATCCAATCAAAGTATTAACCAATATGGTTGGCTACAGGGTAGCTGGAGTACGTTAACATCTAAATGCCTAAAGCTATTTGAATATAATTTCAAGTAAAACTGAATTATTTTACATCTGATTTTCAGCCAAGTAAAATTTGGGAAAATGTTATTGGATACTTATATAAATATAGTAGACAAAGGCTTATTTACACATCATTAAAAATCTATCTTTCCATATAAGTAATTTGGAATCTGAATGTAATTCATTCATTTGGTAAAATAAATGTTTTGAAAGAAACCAGACAGGGTTAAAAACTTGGGTGTACTGTTACTTAGTAAGAATGTTCCATGAGATTTCATAAGCGATGCAAACAGAATTCTTTTATAGGTATACATTACAAACCTGTGTGACTCCAACTCTCACTTCACGATTAACAGACCCTCCGACTTTTAACATTTCTCCACCACTCTTTAGAAAACCTGACCCTCCACGTAGAAATCCTGTGGCCATGAGTTCCAAGACTTCATCAAATGTCGCTCGCTTCACATTCTGCCGCATTACTTTCAGGAAGAAAAATAAATTCATAAGCAATATATCTTGCTATTAGTTGAGTAACACTTTCTTACAAATCTAGCTTAAAATTCAAGGAATTATTTTCAAGGATTCTTTACTACAAAGGAGATAGGGTCCTTTTGTTCTCTTACAGTCTTTACATTTACAATGTACTTGTAAAAATAAATTCAACTTTGAAGCTAAATGCTAGGAAATGGAATGAACTAGATATTAAAGGTAATTCAATAAATTGATGTCAAAAATAGCTTAATAATACTGTTAACCTTGATATATGTAACACAAGGACAAAGCACACCCACAGCCCTCATTGATCACAGCCCTCAATCCCAGCTGAGGTGGACTCAAAGAAACTTTGTCAAGTACATGCTTTTTACACAATGGTTAGCAATAAATTAAAATGTCACTGGACTGCCGCTGACTTGCCCTCCCTTATACAGAGCTTCATATTTTACAAAGTCCTTTCACAAACAGCTGCAAACATAATCCTCACAAAAAGTCTGTAGGAGAGGTATAAAGCTCATGATTAAGTATGTTAACTTTGGAATCTGGCTGCCTGGGTTTGAATTTGTTCTGACACTTAACACTTAACAGAATATAAATTAATACAATCGCTCGACTTCCTTGTTTATAAAATAACAGTACTTATAGGGCCGCCTGGGTGGCTCAGTTGGTTGCATCCGACTTTGGTTTTGGCTCAGGTCATGATCTCACGATTCATGAGTTCAAGGTTCATGAGTTGGAGCTCTGCATCGGGCTCTCTGCTGTCAGCAGAGACCGTTTCATATCCTCTGTCCCCCTCCCCTACCCCTCCCATGTGGCCGCATGTGTGCACACCCTCTCTCTAAAAATAAACATTTAAAAGTAAATAAATAAATAATAGTACTTATAAGTCACAGAGCTTTTGTGAGGATTAAATAAAACACTTTTGTTATATGCTTAATTCAGTGCCTGGCACAGAGAGCTTGGTAAATGTTACCTGTCATCATCATCTAACTGCACAAATTGAAATAATTGAAGATAAAGAGACTACAGCTCAGAGGGCTTCATAGCTAATTAACATAAGAGCCTGGACTTGAATCTATGACATCTGATTCTCCTTCTACTATATAAAGGTGAAGTAGGGGTGGGGACAGTAGCAAACGGTGGCTCAGAGCATCTACTCACAACCCTCCCTCACTGAGGCATCTCTGTGGAACTGTGAGGCAAAGCACAAATCACATGACAAATCAATGATGCCTCTGATTTTGCTTAAAATAGTCATCAAAACAAAAAAAAACCAAAAAAAAAAAATACTGTACTATAAGAAGGGTCTACTCACAGAGATTGAAAGAAAGCATATAAAGTGCCAGACTCTGGTCCCTTGACGATTACACAATACCATTTCATAAATCTTACTTGCTTATATATCCAGTATACTTGATATATATTATCTTGTATGTTAAAACCATAAAAAAATGCCTATATCAAGAAAAATTCCATTTGGGTAGTAGACAAAGATACTCAACAATTTAAAACTTTAAAGTGGCTTGCCTCTAAGAAAGAACTCACTTAGATGAATTCCATATACCTTCAAGTATCTGTTATAATCTACATTAGGGGCTGGCAAACAATACCTGTTGCCTGTTTTGGCATCAATGCTGTAGCCATGACTGTTCCTAAGAGTTTAGACACTGCCACTCGAACCCCATAATTTGAGTTTTCCAAAGCCTTGAAGCAGAGAGTGGCAATATTTTCCAGTTCAGCAGTCCACATGAACACAGCTTCATTCTGTAGTTCTAGTAGACACTGGAATTAAAAAAAAAAGAAAAGAGAAAAAAAAAAAAATAAAGTACATCCTAGAACTTCCACTTCCATAGATATAATAAGAATCAGATTTACTCTTTCTCCTGAAATAACTAAAAAAATTAAATTAAAATATATGAAACAATAGTTTTCAAGACGCTGGACATCAGGCAATGAAGCACAGTGAGCCTTAGGAGATGGAAAATAAAGTTAACCCTATAATTGTCCCAGCTTACTGCCTTGAGTTTTCAGTACTTTGGAGAACATATTTAACAGTAATTCTTATATTAGAAAGAAGAAAAGTCTTAAATCAATAGCCTCAGCTTCCCCTTAAGAAACTAGATGATGCAGAGCAAATTTAGCACAAAGTAAGCAGGGAAAAAAAGAGAATAATAAGATAAAAGAGCCAAAGTAGAAAACTGAAAAGAAAAACAGAAATAAAACCAAAAGCTGCTTCTTTGTGATGACCAATAAATTTGACAAATCTCTAGCCAGACAAATGAAGGAAAAAGGGAGAAGACACAAATCACCAGAATCAGGAATGAAAAAGGTCACATCATTACAGATTCAATATATATTAAAAGAACAAACAGAATATTATAAACTTGATGCCAATAAATTTGACAACTTAAATGAGACAGATAACTCACTGAAGAAGAAATATATAACCTAAATAGCCCAATATCTATTTTTATTATTATTTTTTTTAACGTTTATTTATTTTTGAGACAGAGAGAGACAGAGCATGAACGGGGGAGGGGCAGAGAGAGAGGGAGACACAGAATCGGAAGCGGGCTCCAGGCTCTGAGCCATCAGCCCAGAGCCTGACGCGGGGCCCGAACCCACGGACCGCGAGATCATGACCTGAGCTGAAGTCGGACGCTTAACCGACTGAGCCACCCAGGCGCCCCAGCCCAATATCTATTTTTAAAATTGAATTTGTATACAAGTAAAACTGGGAAAACTAAACAAGATCAATGGATTGTGTCAATGTCAACACTGTATTAAACTAGTTGTAATACTGTACTATATTTTTGCAAGATATTACCATTGGAGGGAACTGGGTAAAAGTTTATAAAAACTTCTCTATATTACTTCTTATAATTGCATGTAAATCTACAATTATCTTAAAGTAAGAAGTTTAACTCGAAAACAGCAACAACAAAAACAACACAAGTAATCAAGTATAAAACAAAAGACATTTGACAAAATCCAACATCCATTCCTGCCAAAACCTCTTAGCAAGCTAGGAATATAAGAGCACTTCCTCAATTTGGTAAAAGTCATCAAGAAAAACCAACACTTAACACTAAATGGCAAAGTACTGAATATTTTCTCCTTAAGGATCTGGAATAACACATGGATCTTTGCTCTCATGTTTTCGTTTTTGTTTTCAATGTTTTATTTATTTTTGAGACAGAGAGAGACAGACAGACAGAGTGTGAGCAGGGGAGGGGCAGAGATTGAGGAAGACACAGAATCCGAAGCAGGCTCCAGGCTCTGAGCTGTCAGCACGGAGACCGACGTGGGGCTCGAACTCACAAACCATGAGATCACAACCTGAGCCCAAGTCAGACACTTAACCAACTGAGCCATCCAGGCGCCCCCTTGCTCTCATGTTTTTAATTCAACATTGTACTGAAGGATTTAGCCAGAGCAAGACACCCATGTTGGAAAACAAATAAAACTGTCTTTATTCTTAGACAACATGATTGTCTATGTAGAATATCTGACAGAATCCATTAAAAGAGCTGACAGAACTTATAAGTCACTTAGTAACACTGACAGATACAAGGTCAATATATAAGAACCAATTGTATTTCTGTGTTAGCAAAGAACAATTAGAAATTAAAATTTTAAAAATCAGTATCATTTAAAACAGCATCAAAAATATAAAATGCTTAAGAATAAATCTGACAAAAGATGTACACGACCTACACCTAGACTCCACAAAGTGTTAAGAGAAAACAAAGAAGACCTAAATAAATGGAGAGATATAGCATATTCAAGGGTTAGAAGATTTAATATTGTTAAGATGTCAACTCTTCCATGGATAAAGAACATGTGGTTATATATATACACACATATATATATATGGGTGTGTGTACATATACATACACCCATATATATGGAATATTACTCAGCCAAAAAGAATGAAATCTTGTCATTTGCAATCATATGGATAGAGCTAGAGCATATTATACTAAGTGAAATAAGTCAAAGAAAGATAAATACCATATTATTTTACCCATATGTGGAATTTAAGAAACAAAACATATGAACAAAGGGGAAGGGGTGGAGAGAGAGGGAAGCAAAGCATAAGAGACTCAGTGATAGAGAACAAACAGGGTTGAGGGAGGAAGGTGGGGGGGATGGACTAAATGGGTAATGGGTATTAAGGAGGGTACTTGTGATGAGCACTGGGTGTTATATATAACTAAATTCTACTCCTGAAACCAATATTACACTATATGCTAACTAACCAGAATTTAAATAAAAATGTGAAAACGAAAAAAAAAAAAGGAAAAAAGATACCAACTCTTCCTAAATTGATCTATAGATTCATTGCAAAATACCAGCATGAATCAGAATCCTAGCATGTTATTTTTCTACAAATTGATAAACTAATTCTAAAATTCATAAAAAATGCAAAGAGCCTAGAATACTATTTTGAAAAAGAACACAGTTGGAAGGTTAATACTACCTAGTTTCAAGACTTATGAAGGTACAGTAATTACGACGGTGTTATTGACATCAAAATAGATCAATAGAACATAAGAGTCCAAAAATAGACCCATACATATATGGACAATCAACTTTCAACAAAGGTTCAAATCCAAGTTAGGTGAAGAAAGGATAGTGTTTTCAACATGGTGGTGGAACAAGTGAATATACGTGTGCAAAAAAGAAAAAAAGGAAAAAAAAGAACTTTGATTCATACCTTGTACCATATTAAAAAAATAACTCAAAATGGATCATAAAAGAAAGAACTTCGATTCATACCTTCCACTATATTAAAAAATTAACTCAAAATGGAGTGTATATCTAAGTATAAAACTATTAAACTTCTAGAAGGAAACATAAGAGAAACTTTCAGTTAGGAAGTTTTCTTAAGATACAAAACCAGCAGTATGGTCTATATAAGAAAAATTGGTAAACTGGACTTCGACAAAATTCAAAACTTCTCTTCTTAGAAAACCACTATTTAGAGAATGAAAAGACAGTCCACAGCTGAAAAAAAAATATTTACAAATCATGTATCTGATAAAGGAATACATACAAAAACTATAAAGTACTATCAAAACTCAATAATAAGAAAACAACTCCATAAAACAATGGGCAAAGGATTTGAAGAGATTCTTCACCAAAGAAGGTATGGATGGCAATAAACACATCAAAATATGTGTCTGTTTTTGTGCCAATACCATGCTGTCTTGATGACTACAGCTTTGTAGTAGAAGCTAACATCTGGGATTGTGATGCCTCCCACTTTGGTCTTCTTCTTCAATATTACTTTGGCTATTCGGGTCTTTTGTGGTTCCATACAAATTTTAGGATTGCTTGTTCTAGCTCTGAGAAGAATGCTGGTGCAATTTTGATTGGGATTGCACTGAATGTGTAGATTGCTTTGGGTAGTATTGACATTTTAACAATATTTTTTCCAATCCATGAGCACGGATTGCTTTTCCATTTCTTTGTATCTTCTTCAATTTCCTTCATAAGCTTTCTGTAGTTTTCAGCATACAAATCTTTTACATCTTTGGTTAGGTTTATTCCTAGGTATTTTATGATTCTTGGTGCAATTGTGAATGTGATCAGTTTCTTTATTTGTCTTTCTGTTGCTTCATTATTAGTGTATAAGAATGCAACTGATTTCTGTACATTGATTTTGTATCCTGCAACTTTGCTGTATTCATGTATCAGTTCTAGCAGACTTTTGGTGAAGTCTATCAGGTTTTCCATGTATAGTATCATGCCATCTGCAAAAAGTGAAAGCTTGACTTCATCTTTGCCAATTTTGATGCCTTTGTTTTTCTCTTGTTGTCTGATTGCTGATGCTAGAACTTCCAACACTATGTTAAACAACAGCAGTGAGAGTGGCCATCCCTGTCGTGTTCATGATCTCAGAGGGAAAGGAAATTTACCCAAGGGATGCAGGAGTGCTGATGCATAGGGACACTTGTACGCCAATGTTTACAGCAGCACTTTCAACAATAGCCAAATTATGGAAAAAACCTAAATGTCCATCAACTGATGAATGGATAAAGAAATTGTGGTTTATATACACAATGGAATACTACTTGGCAATGAGAAAGAATGAAATATGGCCTTTTGTAGCAACATGGAGGGAAGTGGAGAGTGTTATGCTAAGTGAAATAAGTCATACAGAGAAAGACAGATACCATATGTTTTCACTCTTATGTGGATCCTGAGAAACTTAACAGAAGACCATAGCGGAGGGGAAGGAAAAAAAAAAGTTAGAGAGGAGGGAGCCAAACCATAAGAGACTCTTGAAAACTGAGAATAAACTGAGGGTTGGGGGGGGGGGATGGGAGAGAGGGGAAAGTGGGTGATGGGCACTGAGGAGGGCACTTGTTGGGATGAGCACTGGGTGTTGTATGGAAACCAATTTGACAGTAAATTTCATGTAAAAATAAATAAATAAATAATTAATTAATTAAAAAAATATGCTCACCATTAGTCATTAGGGAAATAGAAATTAAAGCCACAATGAGATGTGGGTACATATATACAAGAATGGATAAAATGAACAAGCATGACTAACCAAATGTTGGTGAAGATGTGGAGGAATTAGAAATCTCATACATTGCTGGTGGAAATGTAAAATGGTATGATTACTTTGGAAAATCGTTTGGCAATTTTTTAAAAAGTGAAACACAAATCTATCATAGGATCCAGTTATTCCACTCCTGGGTATTTACCCAGGTAAAATGAATGCATATGTTCACACAAAAATTTGTACAGAGATGTTCATAGCTTTTTTTGTAATAGTCTACACTGGAAGCAACTCTAATGTCCCTAACTGGTAAAGGAATAAACCAACTGTAGTACGTCCACACAATGAAATACTACCAAGCAATGAAAAGAAAATAAACTATTGACACATATGTAACAATATAGATGAATCTCAAAATAATTACATTGAGTGAAAGAAGCCAGACCACCCCCCCCAAAAAAGAGAGGGAGAGAGAGAGCACATACCACATGATTCCATTTATACATAATTTTATAAAATGAAACTAACCCATGGGGACAATAAGCATACTATCATATTTTAAAACTTAAAAAAAAAAAAAAAAGAGCAAGCAGGAGAAGGAACAGCATTATAAAGTGGCCAAGCACTAACCTTGGCAACTGCACACCTAACAGCCATTGACCGGTCAGTCAAGAGGGATCTGGCATTCTTGTAAATATCACGATGAGAGGAAGCTGCCGCACCTCCCAGTCCATTCAGAACTTTCTGTAGACTCATTAGGATTTCACTTCGCCCTTGAGACTAGAAGTGAACATAAATCAAACTGAAAACTTTGTTGTAAAACAAATTCCATGTTTAAACAAGAACATACCAAAACACAACAGTTTTCTGGGCTTCCTGGTCTCATAGTCTTACCTTTAAATTGTAAACAGTAAGTAATGAAAAGCAAAATAAAATAAAGTATCCTAGAAAGTACCTGAAAGGTAAGAGTAGTTATTAACTTCAATTAAGGAATACCTTTCTGAGAAATTAGGTTACAACTAGAAAACATATTCTAATGTTTCCACAATATGTTGAAGTGCAGCTTAATGAGAACATGAAAACAAATTCAAAAACTTCACTATAAGTGTATCTCAAGGATCCAAAACCTCAGAATGTGAATGATTAAGCAAAACAGTAGTTAAGTAATATAGGCATTCTAAGAGAAAAACCATCCAACACATTTAAAAAATGTGTCACAGAGATATGCTAAACCTTCATCTTTTTGTAGTTCCTGTTGTCATACTCTTAACACTTATTCAAACACAGATCTCTTCCACTAGACTTGATGAGGTCAGGGACCACATCTTGTTCATCTTTATGTGCTTACTACCTGACAGTATGTCCTCAATCATTGTTTAATAAATGAATGGACAAATGATTCCCAGAAGAAGGGTTGTCCAAGAAATCTTTACCTTTCCGAGATGAAGGAATTAGACTGTGAGAGTCCAGGGCTTGGTCCAGTTTTAGTCAACACCAAGTTGATAAGGAACTTTCAGAAGTAACACGAAACTGACATCACAAAATAGAACTATTTTTACTAAATAGCAGCTGCTGTGGATTGAATAGTGTCCTCCGAAAAGATTAGTTCAAGTGTTAAGCCCCATTACCTGTGCAGACGACTTGATGTGGAAATAAGGACTTTGCATATGAAATTAAATAAAAACAAGGTCATACTCTATTGAAGTGGCCCTACTCCAATAATTGGCATCCTCATAAGAAAAGAAGAATTTGGATGCAGAACACAGGTACGGAGGGAGAACACTATGTGACAACAGAAGTAGAAATTAGAAATGTGTCTATAAATCAAGGAATACCAAGGAACAACAAGGGACTGCCAGCAACCACTGGAAGAAAGCAAGCAAGGAGTCTTCACAAGTCTTCAGAAGAAGCATAGCCTTGCCAAACATGTTGATTTGGGATCTTATCTTCCAGAACTGTGAGACAACAAATTTCTGTTGAAGTCCCCATGGTCATTCATTACCCTGGGCAACTCTTGGAGCCTAATACATTAATTATGACAAATAAAATGGCAATGCAAAAATATCCATAGGGCTAAATAAAAAATAATAAGTAAACCTATTTTTGCCCAGGTGCCAAGGAAAAGCATTCTTTTCCTTCACACTGAAATATAAGGTAATATACATTAAAGAAGGGGCAAGCGATGTATTTTTTTGCAAGTAATAATCTTAAATTACCTTCTTGCTAAGCACTAGGAGTACCACAGTGACAGGAAAAAAAGGCAAACATATATTTTTAACTGACATCTAACTCCTGCCAAAAGCAAAACATTTAAATAATATTTGTTGTAAAACTTACCTCTGCACTTTTCAGAGATTTCAAAAGATTATTCACTGTTTCTGGAAATGCACTTCCTAACATTCTCCCCATTTTTTCATAAAATGCTCCAACACAAGCCACTGCAGCCCTGTAAGAAGTGATGCTTTCACTGGTCGCTGTTCAGGTTAATAAAACAATTTTCATGATACCTTTCTCATTTTCAGAAATCAGTTTGTATTTGTGCAGGACACTTTTGGCTACAAATCCTTAATTTTCAGCTTTCAAAAACACCTTGTTTACCTACCTATTCATTACAATCACAACAAATACTACCATTAATCGAACTGTATTGTTAGGAATACAAGAGAAGAAATATATTTATGTAAGAAATCCTACCCATCCTTTGGAAAAAAAACGAAGTTTTCCTTTCATGAAAACTTCCCAAATTATGTCAATCCACAACGATTCCTTCTCTTCTCTCATTATATATAACACTCCATGTCAACCATTCATTTTCACAAAATTATGTTATTTACTGTGTTGTGACTTGACCATTTATGTGACAAGCATAAGCTTTGAAGTCTGGCAGATCTATGTCTAAATCCTAGGACCCGCCACCTAATACCTATGGGTCCTGAGCAAGTTACTGAGGCAGAAACATTAAATATGCTCACTTCACTACCATATATGTAATAAATAACAGAATCATGGAATCAACCTTCATCTGTTTGACTCTAAATCCTGTACTTTTTTCAATACTCTCCAGGCTGATAACAAAACTAAAAATGACTGAGGTCACATGCCAGAATATTCAGGAATTCCTAAACAGAATCCATGAATCCACTGGAAATACATATGAATAATATGCAATATGTAATAAATTCTACTTAAGCAGAACTAGAAAATCATGTGTGGATTTGCTAAGTGGTGGAGAACTAAACCACCCAAGTTTAGTTTCAAATTCCAAATTAAACTGGAAAGCACTGGTGCTCTCTAATCTCTTCCAAAACTTTTGAGATCTACATCTATCCCAAACAACACAGAATCTAGTCACAACATACCTATGCAGTTGAAAACAGACTTAAAAATCAGTGCCCAGGTTCAGAATAATGTCCCTGTTTCCTCTGTAAGCTATTAAACTGGCCCAGGCCCCTTGCATCGTGTTCTAGAGATGTATCTCTGGCCAGTCTCTGTTCTCAAATAGTAACTCTTTCTAGGTAACTATCCATACCAAAGCTGCGTTGCCAAAAGCTACGTTCTCAACTCAGAGCTCTGATATCCAGACCACGACTTCCAACTACCGACTATACACACTGTCCCTTGGATATTGCCTCCTGTCCTGCAAGTCAGCACACCCAGAACTGAACTTCTCATCTTCCCCTCATGACTTGTTCCCTCCTCTACTTTGCATCTTTCTGAAAAGCTCTGTAAAGTATAAAGAACCTACTTCTGTTTCCAATGAGAAGTTTCCTTTGCCTAGAAAACAGGTTGGCAAACTACTGCCTGCAGGCCGAATCTGACCCATTATCCAGCCTGCCACCTGGTTTTGTAAATACAGTTTCCCTGGAACACAGCTATGTTCGTTTATTTACATACAGTCTTGGGCAGAGGCGAGTAGTTGCAACAGAAATGTATATATGGTCTTATAAGCCAAAAATAGTTATTACCTGGCTCTTTTTTATGAAGTCTGTCAATCCCTGGCCTATCACATCCACCTTCCCTTCTTCCCATCTAACCACTTACTTGACTATTTCCATGTGTCCTTCCCTGCTGTTGATCTTCTTTGGCCGATGCTTTGTTGAGAAGCCTTCCTGACACTGCTCTCCGCTCACACCACAGCTAAGCTTATTTAGGTGTCATTTCCCCCTCCCCACCCCACCCCGGACAACACTCCTCACTGTACTCTAACTGCTGATTTTCTTATTTGACCCTTTCATAGGACATACCCCATTGCCATTATTCTTAAGGCTTGCTCTGAAAATGTCTGTCTTTGACCCAAACCACAAGTTCGAGCCACGAGTTGGGTAAGCCCTTAATTTAGAGGTCATCAAATTTGCAGGCAAAATGGTCTCTGTCTCAGCTATTCAATTCTGCCATTATAACATGAGAGCAGCTACCACCCGAATGAATATGTCTGTATTCCAATAAAACTTTATTTACAAAATAGGCAGCAGGCTGGATTCGGCCTGTGGGCTAGTTTGCCCATTCCTGCCTTAATCCCATCACTTAGAAATTCTTGACTTTTCTTTCTATCTCAGTCAAGAATATTCTCTCCATCCAAATTTACCAAGAGATCTCTGTGCAAATTGAAGACACCACACCAATTCTCTGTAGTTTACTGAAAAGTCCCAGGGGTGATGAAACACGTATTGAAAAAGAAACCCTTCCCCAGACCTACTTAGAGCTTTCATTGTCAAGCAGAATGCCTCAGGTTCCATTGACCTTGGGGTCTTTATGATCAGTAGTCCCTTATTAAGATAAGTTACTCTAAAAAAACCAAAACGTCAAATTAAGTACTTACAGTTTTGTTGGTAAGTAGGCTGCAGTGTCATCTTTATTTCTGATAATATCATTACATTTATCAAGTGTTTGAAAAACAGTAAAAGTATCCCCAATGCTATAAAGGGCTGCCAGATTTTTAGCTAACAATTTTCGTGTAGGTGGTCCAGGTGAACTACTTATTAATCCAGTTAATTGTTCAACAAGTTTTTTCTGTTTTTCCTTTACGTCAGTCTGTTATAAAAAATAAAGAACATTAATCAGCTTTTTTCTTATGTGTGCTTTCATTACCTTTCAATCAAAATAAAAAATACTCAAAAGTTAAAATCTATATTACATTAGGCATAAAACCATAAATGAAAATGTTCAAGATAAGGAAAAGTTTGGTAAGAAATGAACCATTCTTGGGGCACCTGGCTTGCTTAGTCTGTCGGGCATGCAACCCTTGATCTTGGGGTTATAAGTTCAAGCCCCACACTGGGTATAGACATTACTTAAAAATAAAGTCTTAAAAAGAATAAATGAACCATTCTTTCCTAAATGTTATCCTTTGTTCCCCTCCAATACCAAAAATTTAGCTGCTAATACAAGTGACTGCTCTAGATGAAAAAGTTTCCACACCAACTTACTAAGAAACCAACAGTCAAAGGATGTAAAATATTGGGTACATGGACAACTGACATCTTAGAACCTAGCTAGGCTGCCCTGTAAAAGCCAAGTCAGCAGTTCATAAGACACAGGTCCGTGAAGGAAACCAAAAGAAACTCTAGGAGCCCTACGCAGTAAAAAAAGATATTCAAATAGACTCATAGTCAATACTGAGAGTTCATTCATTCATTCAAGAAATGCTTATTGTGCACTTATTATATGCCAAGCACTATTCCAGGCACTGGGATGAAACAGTGAACACAACAAAGTCTCTGCCCTTGTGAGTTTATATTCTAGTGGGGAGAGGCAAAGTTTACCGAATAAACAAATGAATAGTGTGAGTTCTTACTGTTTTGTTCAGATTAGTAAGAAAAGGCCTCTCTAAAAAGAAGCGAAGGTGTGAGCTATGCAGATATTGAAAGAAAAATATTCCAAGCAGGAGAAACAAGGGCAAAGGCCTTGAGGTGGGAACTTGCTTGGGAGAGGACAGCAAGAAGGCCAGTCTGGCTGGCAGAAAGTGAGAGAGAGGAAGTAATGAGAGATGAAGTCAGAAGAATAGAAAGGACCAGACTGTATAGCCCCTTATACACCATTGTAAGAATTTTCTATTTCATCCTGAGAATCTGAAGCATAAGAGGTACATGATCAAAATGTTTTAATAGGCACATTCTGACTACTGAGTGAAAAATACTCCACAAGGTCCATGGTCGGAAGCATAGTGAGCATTTAAGAAGGTGTTGCAATGATCCAGATGAGAGAGGAGGGTGGGAACAATGGAAACGATAACAAATAATTCAATTCTGGACACATTTAGTGGATAGAACCCTTAGGATTTGCTGATAAATATGATGTGAAATTTCCAAAAGAGAGAAGAATGACTCTAAGGTTTATGACCTGAGCAACTGGAAGGAAGAAATGGTTGTTTCCTGAGATGGTGACCACTGAGGAAAGGACAGGTTTGGAACGGAGAAATCAAGAATTTAACTTTGTATATGTTAATTTTGGGATGCTATTTAAAAGAGAAAGAGGTAGTTGGAGATCTGCAAGTCATTACTGTATAGATGGTAGCAAAAATCATGAAATTAGATGATATCATTGCGGGAATAAATATTTGTATATACTCTTCACAACAAAATAAAATACCTATTTAGTGTTTCAAGGGAGAGGATCAACTATGTCAAAAGCTGCTGATGGTCAACTAAGACGGAATACTGACCATTGGCTGGAACAATGTGAGATCACTGATGACTGGACAAGAGCCATTTCAGTGAAATGGATGCAGCAAATACTCAGTTGGAAGGGGTTTAAGAGAAAATAGAGACTTCTAGCTAAGGGCCATAAGTGAATCCATGCATTAACTTTGTCTTTCCAGAAATACTAGTAAAACTATATTAAAGGGCAACCACAACACACACCCAAATGCACAAATCCACAAGAGCAAAGAAAACAGGAAAAAAATCAACAGAATATACAGAAGCCAGGTACCTCCAATGGGGAAAGCTGAGAAGAGACGCAACTTACAACACAGAATCCCATGAAGCTCATGTCTGTTTTGTTGTTGTTGTTTGAAGCTCCAGGTGCTTATGGAGGAGGGAGTGAATTATGCCTGGAACTGGAGGAAATGGTTGAGAGTCTAGAAGTTGTAAGACTCTCATACCTCTCTCCTCCATTTGGGACTTAGGAAGCTCCAGCACAGCTGTGGGCTGGAAAAACTGTACTGAAAACAGGGGATTAAACGAAAGTTTTCATACTGGATGTTGAAGCCTGGAGCCTTCTCCCTGAATTCCTAGAATCTAGGCAGCTAGTGATATGCCCTAGGACACTAGAGTAGAAAAGTCTCTTCCTGGGAATCACTAGCCAAGGGAAATCTATGATGCCAATGCCAGGGGTTCCTCAAACCACAGGACTGGCCTACAGTGAAGCACAGTTAGCAAACTTCACCCTGCCCAGGAAACATACTACTCATTCTTAAATTTGAGCAGACAGCCAAACATTATCAGATATTCGAGGAAAGTATCTAATTTTAAAGACAGAAAACAAAACACATAATGAAAAGCAAGAAGGCTAAAACAGACTATGTAGGAAGAAGAAAACAGAAAAAAGCCACCCCATTATAACTCCTCAGAGAGATAAGTGAAGATATTGGGATTGCTAGACAGCGCAGAGGGACCACTTGCAAGGTGGAGATGAGTGAATTTAAAAGTCATATAATCATATTTTTCTCCAGTCACATTCAGTTGTCCGGGTAGAGACATGAAGTAGGCAAAGAGCTAGGTTCAAATGAGATTCTGGTTTTGCCACAAAATAGAAAAAGAACAGACAAAAATTTCTATTACTGTGTTATATTCTCAATTCCGTAAGTGACCCACAACCTTTCCAAAACATAATGCGTGCTCCCTTACAAAGCATGAACATATAATACTCTTCATTATGTAAACCCAGCTGGGAAAAAAAGCAATACTATACCTTGTTGGCAGCGACCAATACTTTATCAAGAAATCTCAACCATTCAAAGATAAAAACTGGTCTCTTTGCTTCAGTGATTTGAGCCAAAGCTTCTTCATTTAGCAATAAACTGTGGGCCAGCTCCATTACTGAAGTTTAAAAGTCACACCTTAACAAATCAAGAAATACTTGTAAGGATTTTTTTTTAATGTTAAAAGTCAAAGCTTAGTAAATGCAACCACTAAGAATTGAAAAGTGTGGTTTTACTTCTCATTTCATTTGCGGGAAATTTACATTACTTCTTTGAGGCAAAACCCAAGAACCTAATTCTAAAGAACAAGGGTAAAACAAAAACAAACATAAATGAGTCATGCTTGGTGAAGAAGAATGAAAAAAGGACAATTTAAATCAATACTGCAAATAACAGGGCGTCTGCCTGGCTCAGCCAGTACAGCATGCGACTGTTGAACTCAGGGTCCTGGGTTTGAACTCCACGTTGGGCATAGAGATAGCTTTTTAAAAAAATATTGCAAAGAAGACGTTATTCCAGAAGCAATATGCCTAGCAAAACATGTGTCATTAACCCATTCCACGAATGGGAAAACCACGGCACCAAGATCATCCACCGGTTGGGCCTGACAATCCACCCTCCTCTTTTCTCGCCCACGGCTCAGTGCACAGCACCCTTACCCTCCCCTGGCCCAGGACGACGTCAAAACTCCCGGAATAAAGATCTCACACTGGAAGTCTCCAACAAGAGTCTTCCTACGGTGACGGGACGGGGAAGGCCAGATCCCTGTGGCCGAAGATTTAGTGACAACCCCGGGCGGTCGGGGAAATGCAGCCCACAAAGGCTGCGCGCGCTGCGGGTCTGGGTTAGCCCGGCTACTCCGAGGACCGCCGTAGCGCAGCGCCCGGCCTGGGAGGAAATGTTAAGAGGCCGCCGCAGGCCTCGCAAGGGCCACTTAGGGCTGTCAACTACAGGAGGCAGTGGCTCGGAACCAAGCCCGGAGCCTGAGAAAGAAAAATGTTCCCTACGAATTCGATTTTCCTCCCCAGTCCTCTGAAAACATACGGGGGGACAGGGGTGTGTGTGCGTATCACCGTGCGTGCTTTGGCCGCAACGGGGATGGCCTCACCTCCTAGTCTGGCAGGGGCTGAACAGCTGAGTTCCGGGGCCAGAAGCAGCTGCCAAAAGACCCGGATGCCCCGCCTCCCGCACTCCTGCCAGCAGGAAACGAGAAGAGAGCGCGTGCGCGGAAGGCTCGTGTTGCGCAAGCGCACTAACGACATCCTCCTGGCTCCTCCCGCCGCAGGTTTCCAATCGATTGCTCGCTAAGAAGCTCAGGTGGGAGCTGAGGCTCAGAAGTCCTGTGCAGGTGGGTGGGCGCATGCGCAGCGCGCGCTCTCACAAGCCGACCCGGGGCGAATAGAGCTACCAGGTAAGGGGATGGGGACACCTGATAGAATGGTAAAGGGCGGTGGTCTGTGCGCTGGTCGTGACTGACCTATCACACCATCACCCACATTCCTGCCTGTGACGCTTGCAGCTGGGCGGGACGCGAGAAGGGAGAAATCAGCCGTCCCTAAGGGGGGGTTTGGGGACTGAGGCTTTTTGGTTACCTTTCTACTGTATGTCCAGCTAATTAGCCCTTCTCTCCACTTGGATGTATAATGGGATTCTCCGTGTGTCTGAAGCAGCGTTCTTGTTGCCACCGCCTCTGCCTGCTCTATGTCGAAAAAACAAGCAAAAGTCTTCACCCGAACCAAACCTACTACAGTCTAACCACTCTTAACTGGTAACTCCATTCTTCCAGGTGTTCGGGCCAAAAGCCTTAACATAATCGTTGACATCGCTCTTTCACACGCCGCCTCCCATCCATCAGCCAGTCTCCTTAGCTCTACCTTTAAAATACGCTCAGGGGCGCCTGGGTGGCTCAGTTGATTAAACGTCCGACTTCAGCTCAGGTCATGATCTCGTGGTTCGTGGGTTCGAGCCCCATGTTGGGCTCTGTGCTGACAGCTCAAAGCCTGGAGCCTGCTTCAGATTCTGTATCTCCCTCTCTCTCTGCCCCTCCCCTGCTCTCTCTCTGTCTCTCTCTTTCTCTCGAAAATGAACAAACTTAAAAAAAATTTTTTAATATACGCAGAATCCGACCGCTTCTCACCACTTCCACTGCTGGTGGTCCACTTCCACTGGTGGTCCAAGCCACCGTCATGGTGGCTTTACAAAGTTTATCCTTATGCTTGATGCGAATGGATGATGTTGAAGTGTATTGGACCCACAAAGGGGGAGTTTTAAAAAGAAGCTGGAACCCCTTAGGCAGCCCCCCCCCCCGCCCCGTTCCTAAGACCAATGGATTACTTCTGTCCTATAAAAGTTGAAAAAGCCATGCTTTTATGCATGGAGACATGAATTAGCAGTTCTTGCATACCTTTTCAGTAAATAGGAAGATTCAAACTTCTATTATTAGACTAACCAATCTAATGTTTTTATTAAACTATATTTACAGTAAATAGGACCTAGAACGATTTTGGGATTTAGTGATAGGAGTAGGAGCGGGAGTAGGTGGAGAGTTATTACGGCATTTTCTCATGTAAATGATGGTTTAGTGCTTTTGATATGGTGTGTGTATTTGCCCCGTTGGGTTGTGATTAGTATATAAGGGGAAATATAGGGCTGTAATAATAATGTGTGTGCCTATGAGGATAATAGTAATATTGGATCATGAGGATGAGGCTATTACTACAGATAGTTCTCCAACTAGATTAATTGTAGGGTGTAGGGCTAGATTTGCAAGGCTGGCTAGTAGTCATCAGGCAGCTATTAAGGGGAGGAGTGTTTGCAGACCTCATGCTAGGATTATCGTTTGGCTATGTACTCGTTCATAGTTTGAGTTTGCGAGACAGAATAGTATTGATGATGTTAATCTGTGGGCAATTATTAGGGCTGTTGCTCCTAAATAGCTTCATGGTGTTTGGATAAGAACTGCTACAATAATTAGGGCTATATGGTCCTATACTTCTATAAATTAACTAAATGTTTTGATTTATTGTTTTACATTAGTTGAATTTATGGTTATTTGGGCTAGTTTTGGCTCAAGATGGCCAGTTTGATATGAAATCTTCTGGGTGTAAGCCAGATGCTTTGTTTAAGCTGCATCTCGTTTTACCCAAGCATACTTTCCAGTATGCTTACCTTGTTACGACTTGTCTCCTCTTGTGTTTTTTATAGTTTGAATAGATTGTCTTTGGGTTTTGTCACTTGAGGAGGGTGACGGGTAGTGTGTGCGTGCTTCGTGGCCCAATTCAATTGAGCTCTCTCTTCTCAATTTACTACTAAATCCTCCTTTGGTTCTTAATTTCATAAGGACTTTTCATGGAAAAGTGTTCTAGGATAGAAAATGTAGCCCATTACTTCCCACCTCATAGGTTACAGCTTGACCTAACTTTTTTATGTTAAGATACTTGTGCTTACTTTTCTTCCTTTTTACGGTTTGCTGAAGATGGCGGTATACAGACTGGATTAGCAAAGGGTGGTGAGGTATATTGGGATTTATCGATTATAGAACAGGCTCCTCTAGAGGGATATAAAATAAAGCACTGCAAAGTCCTTTGAGTTTTAAGCTGTCGCTAGTTCTCTGGCAGACAGATTTGTTTAGTTAGCTATCTAAGTTTAGGGTTAAGCGTAGTGGGGTATCTAATCCCAGTTTGGGTCTTAGCTATCGTGTGGTCAGAGGTGTTAAGTTACTTTCGTGCCATATTTTTATGTTAACTGTAGCTTTTTACAGCTGAGTTAAAATTTAACTTTAGTGCGGGGTGGGGAGGGGTTCCTCTATAACACGCTTTATGCTGTGGGTCTATTAATTCGGGTTAATTGTATGACCGCAGTGGCTGGCATGAAATTTACCAACCCTAGTTTAATACGGCTTAGCTGAACTTTCATTCATGGCTTAATTTTTATCGCTGCTGTGTCCCGTGGGGGTGTGGCTAAGCAAGGTGTCAGGCCTATCTTTGCCCATTTTTTCTATCTGGCTTCATTCTGCAAGTGGGATCTCTTCATATGGCCAGGAAGATGGCCCTTTGGAGCCCACCTTCACATACTCTCTGTTCAGAAACCCCAGTGAAGAGATCTCTTTTCCCCCATAAGACATGCTTATCTGACCTGGTTAGGTCATCACCTCCTCTGTTGCTGGGACATAGTGAACTATAATTGGCCATCTTGTGCCCAGGGAAGTATAGAAGACAGAGCTTGCCACCCTCCACTAGAACCCAGTGGAGGGCAGAGGGTTGGGTTCCCAAAGAAAAGGATGGTGGGTGGGCCAAAACAGCCTGTGTGTACTGCAGCAAATGACTGCCTTCTGTAACTAGCTTCTAGACCAGAAGCATTGATATCATCTGGGAGCCTATTAGAAATACAAAACTTCAAGCTCTAGCTCAGAATCAGACTCTGGATTTTAAGAAGATCCTGAAGCAATTCATATACATAATAAAGTTTGAGATGTGCTTTTTTGGATAACTATTTTATCCCTGTAAGAGAAAATAATTACATGATTTTAACTATTTTGGATGGAAACTCTCCCCAAAAATGTCTCCGTATAAGTGAGATGTTAAGTATACCAAGTTCCAAGTGGACAGCTTGAACATGGAGTGCTGTAGAGAGAGGCCTGGAATGGTTAGGATGGGTTTCGTGAAGGAGGGGAGCTTAGGCCAAGGAGGAAGGAAATGTCTGTGTATGTTCAGAGAACAATGAGAAACCCATGTGACTTGAATATGGAGCCCTAAAGGAGCGTCAGGGGTGAGATTTTGAAGGATCCCTCCTGCTACAGTGTTAGAGTGACTAGTCCTCCAGGGCCTGCAGAGTAAAGTTTATTGAGGGATTGAAATAGACAGATTAAATGACCTGACTTATGTTTTTTATAAAACCACTCTGGAGAGGCTGGCTCAGCAGGAAGAGCATGCAACACTTGATCTCAGGGTTGTGAGTTTGAGCCCCACTTTGGGTGTAAAGATTACTAAAAAAAAAATAAACTTTAAACTTTTTTTAATGTTTATTTTATTTTTGAGAGAGAGAGAGCAAGTTGGGGAGGGGCAGAGAGAGGGAGACAGAGGATCTGAAGGAGAACTCAGGAACCATGAGATCATGACCTGAGCCAAAATTGGATGCATAACCAACTGAGCCACCCAGGAGCCCCAAATAAAAAAAAATAAAAAAAAAAAAAAAGTTGTCTTTAAAAAAAAAAAACACTGCAGAGGGTGTAGGGGATGCACTGGAAGAGGAGAGGCCACACACAATGAAACTAATTAGGAAGTTGTTGTAATAGTTCGGGTGAGAAAGAAATGCCTGAACTGAAGCAATGGTCACGACTATAGGAAAAAAGCTTTTGAAGGATATTGTAGAGGAAGAATTGGCAGAGGGCTATACGAGGTCAGGAATGGGGAGATTGTAGCGACATTTATTTGAAAAAATTAGGGGATAACGGGGGTTTGGAATGGAAGAGAACGAGTCGTTGGAGAGCTTCCCACAGAAAGATGTCAGAAGGCACTTGAATGTGTGGTAGAGCTCCAGAGAAAGGTTTATTTCCATTGTCGACCAAACAACAACAAAAAAAGGTGCTGTTACTTTATCCTCTTTGATTTGTAGATACTTTTGCCATATGAAGTTGAACATGGCGGAAGAAGAGGACTATATGTCTGATTCCTTCATTAATGTCCAGTAAGTAAATTTGCACACCTCATGTAGTGATATATATAAGACATTAATGTAGACTCCTAAGTGATGACATTGATTTTAAATGTGAGTTGAAAAGTCAGTTTTGTTGCTTTGTGGAAACACCTCCTACATTTCTGTACAAAGATACCAGGAGCCTTTTCTTCCCTTTTAATGCTAAACATTTGACTTCTGCCCTTGATTCTTGTTATTTTCCTCTTCCAAGCAAGTTTACACTTTTGCTTTATTTCATCTTACTGTCTCTTCTAGCTCGTATTCAGCTTGGCTCTTTATTATTTCCAACCTCCTAGAAAAATTAGTCTAAAATTACTGTTTCTTCAACTCTCTATTTTCTTTAGCTTCCTACAATCTGGCACCAGCTTTCATTATTTTTACTAAAATAGCCATTCTCAGAGGTCACTGATTATGTTCTAAGATCAATGAAAACAAAGGTGGTCATCGTGGTGGTCCTGAAATATTAAGTAGCGTCAGGTAAGTAAGTAGCAAAGTTATGAGAAAACTGCATGTCCTCATCTAAAATAACCTTCTCCATTATTCTTTAGACAAGACATCAGACCAGGATTGCCAATGCTGAGGCAAATCCGAGAAGCCCGTCGAAAAGAAGAAAAGCAACAGGAAGCTAATTTGAAAAACAGACAGAAGAGTTTAAAAGAAGAAGAACAAGAAAGACGTGACATTGGATTGAAGAATGCACTAGGCTGTGAAAACAAAGGGTTTGCTTTGCTCCAAAAGATGGGATATAAAAGTGGTCAGGCCCTTGGCAAAAGTGGTAAGTTCCATCTGGACATAAGCAGGGGTTCCTAACCACCAAATGGTGCTCTATTGATGAGTGCCAGAGAGGACTCCTTATCCATCTACACAGAAAGTAAAGCAACATAGCTACTAGGTGTAACAAGCATATAGAGAACGGTGTCTTCCTACACCACTTTAGACAAGTGTGTGTCATCAAGAGCTACTTACCAGCCCCACTTCGCCTTCAAGGCACCAACAGTGGGGATGGACGAGGCTTACAACGGAGGCAGCAGCTAACAATGGTGATAAGAGAAGGGTTGAGAAGTACAACAGCCAAAGGACAGTGAAGCAACATTGAGGATGATGGCAGGACACCGCCCTGCTCGCTCTGTACCTGTGCCAGGTACCCCAGTGAGCGCGTGGTTGGAGAAGCTCCATTCTCGCCTCCCTATTTAGGAAGGTGTAGAGGCCATACATTCATAGTAGATTCTGTAAGCCATTTTTCTTTTCTTCCTTATTATAATTGCTTTGATCTTCACCGAGCAAGGCTTTGCTTTCTCTGGAAGCTGCCACTTTCTTGGACATATATCAGTGTTTTCCCTTCCTGAAACCCTAACTTCAGATGGCATAGGAGGCTGTGGGTCAGTCTTACTGAGGAGTAGATATTTGAAGGCAAGGGAGGTGGTTGATTATAGAGTATTCATGTTCAGATTTCAATTTCAAATGGCATCGAAACTGGAAGGGTTATGTATAGAACATTGTAAAGCTGCATACTACGCTCACCTGTAGTTTGAGGAAGAAGTTCTAAAGTCATGTGTGTGTTTTGTTCTCTTTTCTTAGGAGGTGGTATTGTTGAACCAATTCCTCTCAACGTCAAAACAGGTATATAATTATTTCTGAGCATATTTACCAGTAATAATAACTTATGCTTAGATCTAGCACATAAACTTGCATACTAAATGGGTTTTTTTTGTGGTAGCACTGTTACAGTTCTTATCCTAGGAAGCCCCCAGTAAAATATTTCTTAGTTAAACTTCTCAATATTTTAAACTAAAAATAACAGTTTGAGTATAAAATAAAATTTAAATCCTAAAAATATGGGGGGGAATCATAACCATTAAAAATGCAAAGCTATTTTTTGCCCATTGAAATGTGCTAAGGGGTGCCTTGGTGGCTCAGTCAGTTTAGCGTTTGAGTCTTGATTTCGACTCAGGTCATGATCTCACAGGTTGTGAGTTTGAGCCCCGTGTCAGGCTTCCCACTAACAGTGCAGAGTCTGCTTAGGATTCTTTCTGTCTCCCTCTCTTCCCTGCTTGTGCTATGTCTCTAAATAAATAAACATTAAAAAAAAAAAAAGGAATGTACTGAAAGTATTCTGAGACAGACTTATCCATTCAATGTTTTTCTTAAGACTTTGGATGAATTAAGGAGAAAAAGACATATTTTATTTGGTTATTATATTTATATGGAAGTATGATAGTTGATACTGTTTTCCCAATTTAAGGAATTTTGTATTGTGTGACTATCTCATTAAGTCAGACTAATGATCTTTGTAAAACTCAAATTGTGTGTTTGGGTTTAGGAAAAAAAAATCTCCAGTGTTTTCATGTCAAATGATTTTGAGTGATTGTACTCAAATCAGAATTGTGTGTAATTTGCACCTGGTTAGAGGTCGTGTTTTGAAGTGTGAAGTCATCAGGTTCTAAAGCAGTTTGCTCTTTGAACAGGGAAAAGTGGCATTGGTCATGAGGCATTACTGAAGCGGAAAGCAGAGGAAAAACTAGAAAACTATAGGAGAAAGATCCACATGAAAACCCAAGCCGAAGAAAAAGCCGCAGAGCAGTTTCGGTAACACTTGGTATTTGAGCTATTTTGGGTTTTACCCCGTGTTTGTTGTGATGTTTTCTGGTAGTTGGGCATTTAAATGGATAAAGGGAGGGCAGACTCTCGGTAGACTATTGTTTTCTTTCGATTAGACTGCGATTGAAACATAAGCAGGATGAAGTGAAGCTGGAAGGGGACCTTAGAAGAAGCCAGCGAGCCTGCCAGCAGTTGGATACTCAGAAGGCAAGCCTTTCACCTGTGTTCCGTTTGGAAAGGTTTTTCGGCGCCCAGTGTGATTTGCCACGTAATTAGGAAAAAAGAAAGAAAAGAAACTCCAGGCCTGTGGTATCTAGCCCGCTACCTATTAAAGCTTTCATTTAACATGCAGGGCTGATCTTTGATGGTTGACACTCATGACGATGACCTGGTCGCTGCAGGAACCGGAGTAGTCTGAATCACCCAATAAGGCTCAAATAACATTTTTATATTTAATCGTTCTCTGCTTTATTTGGATATTGGAGACTCAGAGCTAGTGTGTGTGGAAATTCTGTCCACCAGAATATTTGATGAATAGCCTATTTTTAGTCCATCTTCAGTACCTCTTGTGTCCCTAACTAGTAAAATCATGGTAGATTACTATATATTTTGGCTGTTTTTAAAATTCTGTTTTTGGTTTTATTTGTATTTCATTTTGCAATTTTTTTATTTTGATCTTTCCATTAGAATAAAATGACTTCAATTAAAGTCTCTAAAACATTTCCCTTCTATGTAAATAGATCTCTGGAAGCAATCTCTCACTTTTCTGTATTCCCATAGCACTTTATTTTGCGTCATGACACTTTCCTAACTGATGTGTAGTTTGTGTGTGTGTGTGCGTGCTGTACAAGTAAATCTCGCGAGATCTAAAACCAAATCTCATGAGATTTTTTTTTTTTTAATTCAAGTTAATTAACATACAGTGTAGTCTTGGCTTCAGGAGTAGAACCCAATGATTCACCTCTTACATATGACACCCAGTGTTCATCCCAACAAGTGCCCTCCTTCATGCCCATCCCCTCACCTACATCCCTCTTATGTGTGTTATTTTATTCCCATTAAGATATGTATACCCATGGCTTATTTCCCTAATAGACTGGCAGCCACTGGGGGACAATACTTGAACTGAGTCTTCATCCCTATGGTTCATACAGCCCAGGGCTTTACTTTTGAAGCAGCAATCAGTAAATATTTCATTGAAAGAAAGAATCCATGTCGATATGAACGTACTTGTGATCGTCTTCTGGTTAGCTGTGTTTAATTGGGAATAATTCTTTATTTTCAGAATATTCAGGTTCCTAGGGAAGCATGGTACTGGTTGGGGCTTGAAGTGGAAACCGAGGAAGAGGAAGAGGAAGAAAAAGAACACGATGAAGATGAATATAAGAGTGAAGACTTGAGTGTATGTTTTGGTACCAGTTCCTCGAGCAGGGTGTCTTAAGTGTATGCCTTGGTACCATTCACATTTTGAGCTGGGTAATTATTTGTTGGGGCACACTGTTCTAACAGCATCCCTGGCCTCCACCCACCAGGTGCCTGTTGCACTTCCCCCTTGTGACAATCAAAAATATTTCCAGACATTGCTAAATTTCCCCGAGGGGAAAAATCACCTCTAGTTGAGAACTACTATATTATAGGGTTATTTTATTGACCCCAAACCATTATATAATTTCTTCCTTTAGCTTCGGTTTACACTCTCAGCTTCAGTTTGGATGACAGATGAGCCACAAATATAAATTATCTTAATTTCTACTTTGTAGCCTGTTAAACCTCAGGAAGTGATTCTAATGAATACCTCTCTCCTCCACCCATAAACAAAGCAAAAAGACACAGCTCAAAGGAAGTGGAAATTATTCAAGAAAGGAATCCCATTTCTGTGTTTTTTTGTGTGTAAGAATTTTATAGGAAACATTTGCAATTTGAAAAACCAGTGTTCCACTTAACTGGGAGACCATTGATGAGAACTTTAATGACAAAGGGAGGCAGTGTTCACTCTCATTCCATCTGGGAAGGTAGGTTCTTTGAAGTAGAGGGAGGTTTTTAAAGGATCCTGATTAAAATAAGAGCCAGCCCAAATGTATTCTCCAAATGTTAACAAGTGGTCTCTTTGTGTCTGTCAAACATGTGAAAATATCAGGGTGGCTGGTAAACTGGGACACGTTCTAATATATTCTTCCCTTGATACCTATCCTACATGGTTAAGAGAGTAGCAGAAGATTTATGGCCTTGGGCTTATTTGGCAGGATCCAAGAGACCAGAATACCAAGATTATGTTCAATTTGAACTATTAATGTGCCTGTGTCCTACATGTAGGTACTGGAAAAATTACAAATATTGACTGGTTATTTAAGAGAAGAACATCTGTATTGTATTTGGTGTGGAACAGCCTATGAAGGTAAGAGGATACTTTGCACTTTTTAAAAATATTGAACACAAATGCTCTTTGATTTTTTAACTTTGATTTTGTGTGTGTGTGTGTGCACGTGTGTGTAAGTCACATTTCCCATAGACAATGGAAATTTCTTATTTCATCCAAATGGCAGTGTGGGGTCAATGTCTTAAAGCAGTGGTACATATAGAAATAATTGAGGCCTTTTCAGAAACTAAATGTGCAGAAGGGAATTTTTCAGTTCTCTATTTCAAAAGGAAGAATTTTTTAGTTACTTGAGGATGAATTTTTTTCATGCTTTATTTTTAAAGATTCTTTCTTCAGCTGCATTACTTGCAAGATATTTCAGATTTTTAGAATTAGCTTTTATGTAGATAGAATATTGTTTCAGAATACTGAAATCCACTCCATTTTTTTTTTATTATTATAAGGAAAGAAATGAGTTTAAAATTTGCCAGATACCTTATAGGGCCAAGCACTTTCCCTTCTAACACATTCTCCCCAAGTTGGCCCTGTTAACTTGAATTTAAGGACTTTACACTTGACAGTAAAGAATTGTTGGTTATGGTTGTATCTTTTCCCAGTTTAGCTCAGTAAGTAGCAAACACAGCTACATGTGTTTACATGTTATGTTGAACTAATTTTCTAGAGTAGTTTACTATACTAGTATTAATCTTTTATTTTCCTCACATACATTACAGATAAAGAAGACCTCTCTTCAAATTGCCCAGGACCAACTTCTGCAGATCATGACTAAGATTATTCTCAATAAAGTAGAAACTTGGAAAATGTTACTGTTTTCTAAAAATAAACAATTGAGCAGTTAGAATTCCCAAATTATGCCAGTTAAAGAAAGAGGGCCTTTTTATATGTTTTGTTCTTTTTGTGATTTTAGAAGCACTTTGTACTTTATAGTTGTTCATTGATTTCAAAAAAAAAATAACAATGCTGTTTCAGAACGCAAGTGTTATAGACATGGGCAAACACAATTTGTGACTCTGTTGTGATGCTATGGGGCTCAAGGACACCAATAGGTAACTCCCTCATTCCTCTCTTCACTTTGGAACAAAGTGAGAAGTAAGACATGGGAGTCAGAGAGAGATCAACATGTCAGCTTTATTATCAGTGACGTTGAGATAGAGAGCAAGGTTGACTTGTTCTCCTATTAGGCTCCCTAAAATATCTCCCTGACTGGACACAACTGCAGACCTCTGCCTTGCCGGGGATGGAGCCTACCTTTGCCTTCTGAGAGCATTTAGCTTTCAAGGAGAGAGGACCCACTAGGGGCGGGGCCACACGTGCTAAGTTCCTTCTCCTAAAATCACATCTCAGATAAGACACTTCTCTGTTGAGAGGGAATGAATGACGGTTCACAGAGCTTGCTCCCATACTTCTCTCTCCCAAGGAGCAAGAAAAAGTCCCTTCCCTCCATGCAGATAGGAGGAAGGAAAAGCATCCCCCTCAATAAGACTGATGTCAGGCCATGTTCCATTAACACTACTTCATTCTAGCCAATTTCAGAAACAAAATAATTATGATACTTGTGGGTAAATCATGAGTTTTCATGACAGTGTGTATATCCACTATAAGTGAAGATTGCAAGTTTTAGCTAAAGAAACTTTAGAATTGGAAGTAATCTTAACTATCAGGTTATCCAAGTACTTCCTAAATTTGGGAGCCCTTGGACAACATTCCCAGCAGTTTGCAATCTAACCTCTGCCTTTATTTCTCCAGCCACAGAGAACTCACTGCCTTAAAATGGATTGTTCCATTGCTGGGTAGCTATAAGTGATTTTTAAAGTTATTTTTCTAAAATCTGCTTCTCTATAATGTCACCACATATAGCTAAGGACATACCATGTAGCACACCTCTAGATATCTTCAGACAAAATTGGGCATCAAAAATCCTGAACTTTTTTTAAAGTTCACAAGCTCAGGTACCACCCGTAGTGATTTTGATTCGGCTAGTCTAGGGTAGTTTCTAGATATCTGTATTTGTATAAAGTGCTAAGAATACATCTGATAAGCACCTGTGCATTAGGACTAATGCTACAGGTTAAATACAGAGCACTGTTACATTCTTGGGGATCCAGTTTTATAGCTAACCTCTCTTTCAGTACCACTGAGCAAGAGATCAGCCTCTTCTTTTAGAAACAGTATACACAAGAACAGAGCAAAAGCATAACCTGTATTTGCATAAGTTAAGATAATCAATAGCACAACTTGTATCAGCCTTTGCCCTAATATAACCTAATCCATTTGTTCTCAAGTTTAGCTTGGGGAGCTTTAAAAATGATAATACAAGGGGTGCCTGGGTGGCTCAGTCGGTTAAGTGTTTGACTCTTCATCATCACAATTTCGTGAGTTGAAGCCCCACATCAGGCTCTGCGCTGACAGTTTCCCATCGGCAGAGGTTCTGATGTAATTGGTCACTGTGGCCTGAGCGTGACCACCTTTGACTCTGAGATGCAGCAAAACTTGAGAATCACTACACTAGTTAACTTCTGGGCCTCCAGAAAATGAAGCATTATTTTTATGAATATAAACACACATATAAAATACTAGAGCTTATACTGTTGTATAATAGTATTAAATATTTACTTTTTCACTTAACAATAAAATTGTATTAATAGCTGAAACAAAGGAGTTCATCTTTCCTGGGAATTACAGTCAGATACTCTCCCGTCATTTCAGCCAGTATACTGCCATCCATGCAGTCATTCCCAAAGCCATGTGGGTTGTTTCAGATGGAATGGAGTTAGTCACCAGCTTCCTTTTCTACTACTGACTGTGGGGACAACCATCCACCTGCCTAATGGCCAAGAATATTTTTAATACGTTCATGCTCAGAATATGGGAATAATTTTGATAGAATCCATGACTCCACCAGATTTGTGGTTCGCATTTCCAGGTCAAGGCTTAAAACTAGGCTTACCTTGGAGAATGGGAAACATTCCTTATTCTTATCCATTGACAATTAAAAATACAGGCTTCCAGGGCGCCTGCGTGGCTCAGTCAGTTAAGCGTCCAACTATTGATTTTGGCTCAGGTCATCATGAAATGGAGCCCTGCATCTGGCTCTGCACTGACATCATGGAGCCTGCTTGGGATTCTCTCTCCCTCTCTCTCTGTTCTTCCCCTGCTTGTACTTTCTTTTCCTCTCAAAAATACATAATAAACTTAAAAAAAAAATACAGGCTTCCAATATGAGTAAAAATTTACTTTTATTAACATAAGCCTTTACTGATTTCAAAACTAGACAATAATGAAAACCAAGATAAGCAAAACATTAGAATTTTTAAATTTGCTTTAGGGAATTTGAATTTGCTTCAGTGAAATTTATGTAAAATTTGAAACATAATATGTCGTGTTGTCATTTACTTTTATTTATATTGTGCTTTGTTTCCTTTTTTTTTTTTTGAGTGCTTTGTTTATTTTCAAAGTCCAATCTATAATTTCTAAAGTCTTTCATTTTCCTAAAATATAAATCCAAAATACTGGAGCTTCTACAATTCAAAATGAATAGACTTTAATGTACAAAATTTGTTTCCCTTAAATACCCCTTTTTTTAGTGTTATTTGCCATTTAACTGTTGAAATTTGAAAGTGAACATTATTATTTAGTATTAGACACATTTTGTAGGATCAAGCATATGAAATCCTTAATACTTTTATTTCCCACCGATTCAAAAGCATTTACAGAGTTCCTGCTTTATGCAGATCAGTAGGCTCACTGCCTTGGGGTAGACAAAAATGAGAGAGCCTGTCCCTGCTTTCCAGAAATTCATCGAAAGAGCCACACAGGGAAAACTGAGCTCCCAAGGCAAATTGGTAAGCATAATACTGAGGCACTGGACAAGAGCAGAACTAGGAAACTGTTCCATTCTGGGTGGGGGACAGTGGAACATGATGAAGTCACACTGAATTTGATTCTGAATGTCATTTCAATACGCGAAGTTATGAGGAAAGGGTTACAATATAACCCAGCACTTTCACTCCCAGTATTTACCCAAGAGAAATGAAAACATACATCCACATAAAACTTGCACATGAATATTCATAGTAGCATTGTTCATAATAGCAGGAAAGTGGAAACAACCCAAATGTCCATCAACTGATGAATGGATAAATTGTGATAGAGCCATAGAATTGATTATTAGTTGGCCATAAAAAGGAAGGAGGTCCTGGTCCATGCCACAACATGGATGAACCTCAAAAACATTATGCTAAATGGAAAAGACCACATATTGTATGATTCCATTTAAATGAAAGTCCAGATTGGGCAAAAAAATCTCTTTGGGATTCTCTCTGTCTCTCTGTCTCTGCCCTCCTCTGTGCACTCTCTCTCTAAAAAAAAAAAAAAAAAAAAAAAAAAAAAATTTAAAGATTAAAAAGATAACATCGTGGTGATGGTTGCACTCTCAACATACATGACGTCACTGAAATGTATAGTTTAAATGGGTGAAATGTATGGTATGTATTCTATCTCAGTAAAATTGTTATTAAAAAAAGAAGGAGATTTTAGGTAGAAACCGTAGTTGAGAGCCATTGAGTGCAAAACCTTATTCAGGTAACACAGCTGACCTGTGTGGCAGGAGCTTAGTCAAGTAAGTCAGTGAACATGGGTCATGGAGTGGGAACCTCCAGAGGAACATGGCCCTGTCAACACCTCGACTTTAGCCCAGTGAAACTCACTTCAGGCTTCTGGCCTCCAGAGGTGTAAGAGAATAAATGAGTGTTGTTTTAAGCCCCCAAGTGTGTGGTAGTTTTTCAAAGCAGCCATAGAAAACTAATACAGGTCTCAACCCCTGAAGAGTCACACATATTTGAGAGGTATTTGCCTCACGGTTTTATCTCTTCTACTGTTTTTAGTCAGAGTTTAAACCAATAGTGAGAACACTGTACATCTATCAACTGTAGTCCCTTCATCTGAGACTGTTCTGAGGACATGCAGGATTGGGACAGGCCATAGTTACAGATAGAGAATCACACAGACGTCAAGGACAGGGTTGACATTTAGATATAAAGAGTAAATACCTAAATGGAGTGTTTGCCATACTTTGTTCCTTAGTCTGCCTTCCTCTGCATAATCTCCCCTGGATTCAAAGTTGAGCCTCAGGGGTTACTTCCAGATAATATACACATCACTCTGTGTATGAATCCATCCTCTCTCTCATGTGTTTTCCACGGTCTGCTCGACCTCTTCACCTCAATATTCTGGCAGCAACACAAACAGCATCTCCAAATGAGAGCTAACATTTTACACCCCATACGTGCTCCCCTCATCACGTGGACAGATGTGCGGTGGCCTTCCTATTGGCTTAAATCCTAACGAAAAATTGTATAATAGATAAAAGTGTGACACAAAATATCTCTCAAATATGTGTGGCTCTTTGGGGGTTAATCCTATTGAAGCCTACATCCTAATCTGGCTACTCACCTTCAAACAAACCTGGAGGTAATCTCTGGCGGTACTTTCTCCTTAATCCTCACAACTAGTCACCGACTCCTCTTGGTTCTGTCCCCAGTATCTTTCAGGCCGTCTTAGCCTCTCAGCCTTCTGGTCTTTCAAATATAGTCTCCTCCTGCTCCAACCCATTCTAAACACAACTGTTTCAAAGAGCTGGCTGGGTCATACCGCTGCTCAAAAAACGAAAGCCTTATTTGTTGCCTTTGGGGGTTACCAGGGCACCAACTCATTCTAAAATATTTATTCCATCTATTCCATTCTGCTTTAAAGAAAGTTCTTTATAGAATAACCACAGATGATAAAGATTACAGAATCCAAAAATCTCTATTTTGCAACCCCTAATGAAATAATGGATCCAAACAACAATCTCCAACCATTAGGTGGAAGATTGGAAAGAAACTTTATAGTAGATTACACCACCAGAACCCACGGATCAATCTTAAGATCACTGAAAATGAAACAACCAAACATTATGTTACTCCTGAAGAGATGTCAAGGAAAGTATACACCATCATCTATGCAGTATTCTTGGGGAAAAAACTTGAACCAGAATCAAATCAAGCTTCTAGTCCTAACTAGACACCATGGGGATACCATCAGTCAAGTCCTGAATGAAGGAAATTCCACAGGATATATGATCTAGTTCCGTCCTTAAATAAATGGCAAGAGGAAAGAAATTTAAAACAGGGGTAAATGTTACAAAGCAAAAGAGACATCAGCTAAATGCAATGTTGGATCCTGATTTAAACAACTGGCCAAAATATATTTTTGTGAAGAAAACTGAACACAGACTGGTTACTATACAACCATCAAGGAAATATTAATTTTGTTGAATGACAATGTATCATGGCTTTGTTAAAATTCAAAAGATCTTATGTCAGAAATACATTTTTAAGTATTTACAAGTGAAATGACACAAGGACTGAGATTTGCTTTAAAATACTCCAGTAGAAGAAAATTTAAAAAAGGAAGGGGGGTTGGGACACCTGTGTGGCTCAGTCGGTTAAGCATCTGACTCTTGATTTTGGTTCAGGTCACCTCACAGTTTATGAGATCGAGCCCCATGTCTGGCTCTGCACTGACAGTGCACAGCTGCTTGGGAGTCTCTCGCTACCTTTCTCTTTGCCCCTGCCCTGCTTGTACAAGCTAGCTCATTCTCTTTCAAAATAAATGATTAAACATTAAAAAAAAAAAAGGAAGGAGGTATATATAACAAAGAAGGCATAATATTGATATTTGAATAATGAATGAAACATAGAGTTTCATTATTCTGTTTTTGTGTATGCTTTAACATAAAATTTATTAAATTAAATATGAATAATATTAGAATCATTCAATATTCCATAATATCCCATAATGAAATATTCCACAATGAATTCCAATATTCCATAATGAAAAGTTAACATGCCAGGAACCTCAAGTTATGGTGGACACTCCAGTAGGGAATGGATGTTGTGAGTTTGTTTCTAGTGAGGGTCCTGGATGATTTGAGTCTTGGAGAAGCTGGTATTTAGACTTCTAAACATTTCATCTCAGATACATATGCATGTGCACGTATATATGTGTGTATACATATATATCTTCACACATGTCTGGCTTTACGGCTGTGGAACCTGTGCAGCTGTACAAAGCTCCATATTCAAGAAGTGACCCATGCTTAATTACTGAACAAAGTCCCCATGTGTTCATTTCACTGGGTCCCAAATGATGTAGCTGCCCCCACACACACACTTATCTATGTATATGTGTATATATAAAAGCTAAATCACATATGTGCATAAATAACTTTATCCTCCTCCTGGATTTATCAGTCATTCAGTTGTTAACATTTTGCCCCATTTGCTTTTTCTCCCTTCACATACAAAGTGATTTTCACTAAACATTTGAAAGTTGTCCCTATCATGCTGCTTCACCCCTAAATATTTCCTCATTCACTGCCTAAGAATAAGACCTCTTCCTGCATAACTGCAATATCATTATCACACCTAAGAAAGTTAAAAATTATTCTATAATGCCATCTAATATGCAGTCCATACCCAAATGTTAACTGTCCCCAAAACGTCTTTTATAATTTGATGGGTTTTTTTTTAATGTTTATTTATTTTTGAGAGACAGAGAGGGAGTGTGAGTGGGGGAGGGGCAGAGAGAGAGGGAGACACAGAATCTGAAGCAGGGTCCAGGCTCTGAGCTGTCAGCACAGAGCCCGATGCAGGGCTTGAACTCATGGACCATGAGATCATGACCTGAGCCAAAGTCAGACGCTTAACCCACTGAGCCACCCAGGCGCTCCAGGTTTTTTTTTTTTTTTATCTCTTTTTTTTTTAACATCCAAGATACAATCAAGGTTCAAGTATCACATTTGGTCATTATATCTCTCTAGTCTCTATTTAGAATACTTCCTCTACTTTTTTGTGTGTGATATTGACTTTCTGAGAAGCCCAAGGTAATTATCTTATAGAATGACTTAATTCAAGATTTGTCTAATAATTTCATGATTGAGTTCCAGTTAAATGCTTTGGCAAGAAAACGAAATAGGTGATAGTACATAACTCTTACATCAGGAGAGGCATAATATTAGGTAGTCAGTCCCACCTTCAGTGATGTTGATTTAATCACATGGTTATTAAGGAGACCAGGAGGTCTTTCCATTGTAAAGGTACATTTCCCTTTCCCCCTTGTAACTGATATATCATCTGTGGGATTATATTTAAATCCTTTGAAGATCTTGTTCCCCAACACCTTTTCAACCAATGGTTTTACCCTCCATTGATAAACCTTGCCTTGATCAAATACTGCATTGAGAGTTGAAAACCATATTAACTGCTTTCAATAACTTTTTAGAAATAGCTATAGCCTTCATAATAGCCTTTCTCTGTGACTTTTCTGCCTAGCCTAAACTTGGCTCACTTTAAAAACTGTAAAATTATATGACAGGTTTTTTCCCTCAGGTTTTTTTCCAAGATGTCACCCAAATTATCTTCTGGTATTCTCTCCAGCAATTCAGGGAAACAAAGTATACCCAACATTCTTAGGTATATCTTTTCCAGAACTCAAGCCATGGCTCTTGTCCAGACTCCTGCCCATATTTGCTCCTCACTACTTGTCTAAATCCCTAGCCTACTTAGA
This sequence comes from Acinonyx jubatus, assembly GCF_027475565.1. NCBI lineage: Eukaryota > Metazoa > Chordata > Mammalia > Carnivora > Felidae > Acinonyx > Acinonyx jubatus. Next base: position 108,203,383 of record NC_069388.1, on the reverse strand, counting down.
AGTCTCACTGGAATGCCACTTCTAAGCCGTATGCCATGATACCTCAGTAGAAAGTGATCTCCTGGAAACTTCTCCAGACTGATTCTTCTCTGTGCTTACCTACTGCCTTCTAGCACAGTTATCTCTTTAAAGTGTTTGTTCTAATAGATACAAAATGTATTTAAGATAAAAAGAGTACACAGTAAACAGTAGTGAATGCAACATCTGGTTTAAGACAAAAAAAGTGAGGAGTGCCTGGGTGACTCAGTCATGATGCTTAAGCATCCAACTCTTGACCTCGGCTCAGGTCATGATCTCATGTCTCAGGAGTTCGAGCCCCACATCTGGCTCCATGCTGTAAGTGTAGAGCCTGCTTGGAATTCTCTCTCCTCTCTCTCTCTCCAAAGTAAATAAACTTAAAACAAAGTGAACTGTTATCTCTGAAGTTTACTTCCCCTATCACACCACTTCCATCCCTCCTCAGAAAACCACCATCAAAATGTAGAATTTCTTATTCCTTTCTTTCCCTTTATTGTTTTACCACATTTGTTTGGATTTCTAAACAAAGTATTTCATTTAGCGTGGTCTGCAACTTTATGTAAATAGAATCATTCTGTATATGTTTTCTGTAACTGGCTTTGTTGGCTTAACATTATGTTCCTCAGAGATGTATCATGTTATTGCACCTAGCTATATAATTGTTCATTTTCACTGCTATATAGTATTACAATGTATGAAAAAATACAGTTTATCCATTCTTCTTGTGATGTACGTTGTTTTTTGTTCTTTTGGCTGTTATGAACAAGGTTTCTATGAACATTCTGGTAGGCAAGCATGTAGGAACCAAACTGATGGCTTTGAGGGTATATACACCTTCAACTTTACCAGATCATACCAAATTGTTTTCCAAAGTGATTGTATATCACTTATCTTCTTATGAGTACCATATTTCTCTAAATTAGCTATTTCAAACAGTGAGAGATCTCATATTTTTTGGCCTAGAAACAGTGGACATTTAATGAATATTAATTGATTTGCTAATATTTTAAAAATTTGAGAGATATTCTCCCCTATGTTTATAATAAGAAGATAAGCTCAGGAAAAGAAAAGTGTCTGAATGTTTTTGAAGTAAAAAAAAAAAAAGATTCAAACCTTCTTAAAATTTAGTGAAAAATTAAGAGGAAAATAAAAATAGAAGGTAAATACCCAATCGGTGTCCCTAGAAGAATTTAGACAGTTATAGAAAAATTGAATATCCAAGGCAGGATACTTTTTTTAGAAGAGCTCTAACATGTGCTTCGTTTCATATTCTCTTTTACATTCCTCCACTCCTTCAAAGTCTCCAGTATTTCAGATGCATGAGGCCGTTTCGTGGGTTCGGGTGACAGTAATTTTTGCAGAAGAATTTTCTGTAATGATAGTGAGTCAATACTAATAAATAGAACACTGAAATGAAGAAAAGTCTGATTATTTTCAAGTACTTACTTCTCTGCCATCAAATACATCTGAGAACTTGCCGTCCCTTAGCTCTTTAAAAATCTGAAAATAAAACACACACACACACACACATATATATATGTATATATGTGTATATATATATATACATATATATATATATATACACATATATATATATATATATATATATATATATATATATACATATATACATATATTCATGAGGAAGTTATTCACTCAGGAGGAAAACCAAACTTGCTTCTTGGCCCAGAGGCAAGCAGGACTCTCCTCTCCCACCTTTCCCCATCCTTAACATCAACATGTTGAGTGCTAAGAGCGTCATCTGCATTACTTCCCTTCATCCTTTTTTGGCATCCTACGTGCTAGGTATTTTCATTATCCCTGCTGTCCAGGGAAGGCTGTTGGCTCCAGCAAGTCCATTTACTGAGCTTCAGACCAAGATATCCCTCCGGTTGCCTAATACGTTTAGCAGCTCCCCACTGCCCCCATAAGAAAGTCCATAATCTTGCCTTAATTTAGTCCCAACACGTCTCTCCAGTGTGCCAACCATCCCTTCCTTGTCACTTACTACTCCAAGAAAAATGATTCTGTCTGCTAGTCCCACCCTCTGCACAAGGAAGGCTGGAATGATCTTTCTTCTATTTTGGCCTATTAGAAGCCAACCAATCCTTCAAAGCCCAACTTAAACACCCCATGAAACCTAAATCGCTACAGCTAGAAAGATCTCTGTCCTGTTTCCCCAAGACTTCATGTCTTTTCCCAAAAACATGTAGAGCATTCTCTTATAGTATCTTCCCTTCTAAAATAAAAGCTCCATGAGAACGAGGCTTATTCACATTTAAAACCCTGTAGCACTTAGCACAGTGTCTTAGGCAAAGCAGGCAATCAATAAAATTTTACTGACTGACTCAAATAAGAAGAAACAGCTTTAGTTTTGTGAGATGTACACACCTTAAAAGAAGACCAAAGTTTCTGGTCTGAAGCAAAAAGTTTTGGTTGCCCAACTGTGTGAAAGATTAAATCCGTATTTCCTTCTCAGTCAATACTAATATATTCAAGTCTATCCTCACATAAGGGCAGTTACTGTAGCAGCACTTTGGAGATGACTGCTAATAATTTTTGTTGCTTAATTCTTTTTTGTGATATTATTTACCTGTAATGTTTCTGAAACAGTGGGACATATGTAAAGGAGTTCCGCGAGAATTAGCCCCAAAGCAAAGATGTCCACTTCGTTTCCATATTCTTGTAAAGAAATCTAAAGAGACCAAAATATGTTTATATTTGTTACTGATAGATACCTGATATAAACATCCATGGCTTCTGAAACCAAAACAGCTATTTGACCAAACTATCTTATATCATGTAACAATGCATGTTTATTAGCAAGATCTAAGGAGTCTCACTGCCCTGGTTCAAATGTGTCACTAACTGGCTGCATCACTCATGTAAATTAACCATCAATGGTGGAATAATCTCAGCCATAAAATGGGGATAACAAAAATTTCAGCCTCAGAGCTTGACAGTAGTGTTAAATAAGATGCAGGAGGCGAAATAGTTAAGAGTTCCCAGTAAGTGGCTTTCATGCAAATGTTCATATGTATTCATAATGTTCTATAACTGGAAGCAATCCAAATGACCATCAGAAGAATAGGGAAGCACACTGTGGTATATTCAGGCAATGGAATAGTACTCAGTAATCAAAAGGAATAATCTGCTGGTATAAACAACCACTAGAGGTTCTCCAGCAGACATTAGTTTGACTGAAGTAATCAAATACAATAAAAAAATCATACATAAAATATGATTCCACTCATATGAAGCTCAAGACAGGGAAAACTAATCTGTGGTGACAGAAATCAGAGCACCAGCTGCCTCTGGGAAGGAGGGAGGGACTGGAAAGGGCCTGAGGGAATTTTCACAGGCCAGGGAGATGTCCTACATTTTCACAAGTGTATGGGTTTCCCAGGTATATATGCCTTTGTCAAATGACAAATGTACCTTTAAAATACATACACTTCATGATGTATAAATTATTTCTCAATAAAATGTTTTTCAGTTTAAAAACCACTAAGGAAATGAAAAGCACAATGAGGAATGATTTTTTCAAAAATATTTTAGGGTGACAATACAGGGTGCAGGAGTTAAAGTTTGTCTTCCAGTTTCCTATTCCACAAAAAAAATTAAATTATGTTTTTATGCCACATGGTCCCCAAGGGAAGAAGGTGGATTTCCTCTCTACCCTAGGCTCTCAAACATCAAAAAGATGAAAACAGACAATAAGCTATCAACCAAAAATGGAGACTATTAGAGTAATGAAACTACACATAAGACAAACATTCAAATGTTCTCCTTGATGATGGTTTCTTGTTATTTCTTTGTTTAAAATGTAGCATAGACGATTTTAAGTTGTCATACAAGAACATTTCTGTAATATCGTTAACAGATACAGAATCAATATCCAAAATATATAAATATTCCTTACAAAGAAATTAGGAACAGATAACCTAATTAAGAAAAATGAGGAGAGTACATGAATAGAAAATCTGCAGAAAAGCTGTAAGTACATACATATATAGATGGCCTACCTTACTAAAAATCTGAAAAATGCAAACTAAAACATCAGGATACTCATTCATCACCGAGGCCAAAATGCAGTCTGCTAGCACCCTAGTCTGGTTGGGAGTGTGAAGGAGAAAGCAGCATTGTCCTACACTTTGGGAGGAGGGCATAATAGAATCACTTTTTTCCGAATGACAATTTCACAGTGTTTACCAAATTTGAAATGCACCTGTCAGCCTACTCAGTAATTTCACTTAAAGAAATCTATTACAGATTATCATGGAAATACTCATTTTTAGGGGCACCTGGGTGACTCAGTTGGTTAAGTGGTGGACTCTTGATTTTGCCTCAGGTCATGATCTCATGATTGTGGGATCGAGCCCCGTGTCGGGCTCCACACTGAGCACAGAGCCTGCTTGAGATTCTCTTACTCTCTCTCTCTCTCTCTCTCTCTCTCTCTCTCTGCCCCTCTTACTGCTCACTAGCACACTCTCTCTCAAAATAAATAAACTTAAAAAAAAAGAAATATGTGTTTTTAGAGTCAAAGATAAGGAGGAAAACACGTAAAAAGTTGGTAACAGCCTAAATAAACACTCATCAGTAGGGGAACAGTTAAATAAATGATGGTAGAGCTATACTTCAGTATACAATACAGTTGCTAAAATGGATGTCAGATCCGTCTGTGCTGGTACGGAAAGATTATGATACATTGTTGAGTGAAAAAAAAAGCCACAAAACAATAGTACAGTCAGTTATAGAAACACCTCTTTATATTTTTGTGCAAAAAGTCTGCATATATATACAAATGTGTGTTTATAAATGTCTATAACTCACAGAAAATGATCCAAGAGGATAAACAACAGACTCTATGAGAAGAGTAGGGATAGAAAGTTGGGTTAAAGGGAATTTTCCACTTTCTTCCTATATCCTTCTGTGATGTTTTAATTTTATAAGAGGTGCCTGTTATCTTTCTAATTAAAAATACAAAAGAAATGAAAACTATATAGACAGAAAGGAAAGGGACCTCACCTGTTCTGGGCTCATGTATCGAAGAGTTCCTGTATTCCTTGTCCGATTTGCGTAATTTTTCAGGGATGTCACAAGTCCAAAGTCTCCTATCTTTACTTGTTTTGTATCTACCAAAAACACGTTACCTGGCTACAAAAAAAGAAACCCAATATTGAATTTATAAGCACCAGTTTGACAGACTGTTAACACATATCCAAATCACATTTAACAAGGGCTATTTTTATATTTCCTTATAAGACATTTACCCTTACACAGGTAGCCCCAGACAGGATATTTAATATCACAGGTCTTTAAAATGCCAGCTGAAGAAGTAAGGATTTCTCTGTCTACAGAGAGGGCTTTGGGCATTGCTGCCTTCAAATCTCTGGAGACATGTTAAGTGGGAGGTGGATTCACTCTGTACAGTACAAAGGGATGGATCCAGGACTGGAGGGCAGAAAAAAACCAAAAGTTTTACTTTAATATATCCTAATAGACTAACAGTGTGGTCCAAGGAATGGGAATTTGAGAGTCCCCATGTCAGAGAGTATTCAAGGTGGGGCTGGACACCCACTGGTTAGAAATGTTGCAAATATGAGTCCAGGATCTGTTGGGGATTGAAGTCGACACCTTTAAGATCTCTTCTAAGTTTGAGATTCTCAGAATGAGACTCTTGTCAATAATGTTGTAAGATAGCGCATGCAGCAACCGTAGTAGAGAAGCTAGAAAAGTTGGAAGATGGAAAGAAGGCTCAAGAGTATTAAGGTCTGATCTCTGAGCAACTACAGACACGGAGCAAACATCGTCTGCAAACAGACACAAGAAAAGAACACTGTGACACAGGGCAACAGGAAGTATGGGGTACAGGAGAGAACGGGCAAGAGACGTGCTAGAGAAAGGAACATCCAGTCAGCACCAGTCAGTTTCGAGAATTCATCCAGAGCAGGGGAGCCTGGGAGTTAATACCCAAACTTCTGCATTTATTTGCAGGTTACTTTATAAGTAAATAAATGTGCTTAATTTGTTATTTAACTATATATATATATATATATATATAGAGAGAGAGAGAGAGAGAGAGAGAGAGATATATATAGATAGAAAGATATATATATCTCTATATATCTATATATATCACCTATTCCAAGGTGAAGGCATAGCCAATCGAAATGTATTTTTCTGAACACAGTTCTTACAACATTCCAACTTCAAAGAGCACCTTCAGATATTAAAGCAGATGAAAGTAGGTGGACTCCAACACAAAGGCCTTGGCCATCCAGCTCCTGGGCAGACCAAAGACACGATATCTTTTATGGGCCAATTATTCCTATGTAGGCCCAACAACTACAACTATGGGTCCTTCTTTTACTCAAGAAACTCTTTTGTTTCATCCTTATTCTTGACTATTTTAGATGGGTGGGGTAAGCAAACAGCCAAGATCTACACAGAAAAGGTGCTTCTCCTGGATCCAGAGTCATCAGGAAAGGCTACATGAAGAGCCTGAGACCAGAGAAGACAGAAGAATGTTCCACGCAAGAAGAAGAGGAGCAAAGCCTCCGTGATAGGATTCAGCATGGCCAAAGTGTGATGGAAGTAGGCCAATTACAGGGAAGAGAGAGTGAGGGAGGCTGTGAAAAGCTGTTCTGTCTTCTTTGATTTTGATGAGGAGGTAAAATGGGAAAACAGCTCATCTCAACCATAAAAGAAGCTAGGAAGCCAGCAGAAAATAAAAATACAAAGGTATGCTGTGTGTTCCAAGTTTTGGATTACAATTTTCCAGTCACGGGGTAGAAATGTCTAACCAAAGGCCAGGAAAGTTCTAGACTCTGGACCCAGTAGCTATGATTGCCGTCATGAATAATGACTGATAGGGGCGCCTGGGTGGGTCCATTGGTTAAGCATCCAACTGCATCTCAGGTCATGATCTCAAGCCCCACATTGGGTTCTCTGCGGTCACCACGGAGCCTGCTTTGGATCTCCTGGCCCCCTCCTGTCAGCCCTTCCCCCACTTTCTCTCTCTCTCTCTCTTTCTCAAAAATAAATATTTAAAAAAAGAGTAATGACTGAGAAATTGGGAGAATCATGTTCCCAAAGCCAGTCATCAGAGTCCCTTCTGCTTCTCAAACAAGCCTGAGTAGCAGCAGAGGCAATGACAAAGCAGCCCACTGGCTGTGGTAGCCACAGTAATTCTTTGCATGCAAAGGTAGTTTACTGAAGCAGTGTTTGCAAGCGAAGTATACAGAGCAGCCAGATAGGACCAGAAGTGAATGAGCTCCTTCCTATAGGGCTCACTGTCTCAATAAATTGATTTGTCCTGAAGATCCTCTGAATGGTCCTATGGAATGGTATTTGGGGCAAGAGCTAGATCCATTCTAACTTCAGAGGATCAGAGATATTATTTCCTCAGGACTGTTAATCAATTCTAAAACTACAGAAGATACGTTTTAGAATGACTAAACCGTAGGGGCGCCTGGGTGGCTCAGTCGGTTGAGCATCTGACATCAGCTCAGGTCATGATCTCGCGGTCCGTGAGTTCGAGCCCCACGTCGGGCTCTGTGCTGACAGCTCAGAGCCTGGAGCCTGCTTCGGATTCTGTGCTCCCCCTTTCTCTGCCCATCCCCCGCTAGCACTCCATCTCTCTCTCTCTCTCTCTCTCTCAAGAATAAAACAGACATTAAAAAAAATAAAATTACTAAATCATATTTATCAATTCCTAACAAAGTACATTTTCATTTACCTTAAGGTCTCTATGGATTAACTGTTTGCAATGTATATAATCCACACCTGCTGTTATTTGTTCATACAATTCCAAAGCCAAATGTTTGTCTGGTGTCTGGCCTCTTCTGCTGTCAATCCATTGCTCCAAAGTCCCTTTACCACAGAATTCCATTTGGATGAAAAGGCACTTAGTCTTTGGTCTGGATATAAAATTCACAGTATATTACAAATAGCAATAAAAAGAAATTTATAAAAAAATAACATTTCTTTTTAAAATTATACTTCATCTTCTTAAGAATCCCAAAACATGTCTGAAGGCAGAAATCTAGGGGTGCCTGGGTGGCTTAGTCGGTTAAGCATCTGACTCGTGATTTTGGCTCAGGTCATGATCTCACAGTTCATGAGATCTTGCTAGCATCTGGCTCTGAGCTGTCAGCACAGAGCCTGCTTAGGATTCTCTCTCGCCTCTTTCTCTGCCCCTCCCTTGCTCCCATATGTGCACACACATGCTCTCTCTTTCTCAAAATAAGTAGATAAGCTTAAAAAAACATGAAAATCTAAATGTAATAAACTTGAATCAAAATACAATAAATCATTTTTGACTTAAATTGTAAGTTCCCAAATGTCCAGAGCTTTATTTGTTAAGTAATTTACAAAGTATGAGACTGCCCATTCTCTAATGGTAAGGGTCCTTGATCACCTTTGCTAGTAGAAAGGAATAGCAACACCAATACAATGGAATTAAGGAAAACCAAATTGCATTACTACATAAAGTAATTCTGGAACATTTTAATTCACTATTGGCCTACTGAGCATCTGTTTTGTGAAAGGCCTAGAACAGTCACCTAGAGATGAGAAAACAAGTTAGATACTATCCTTGCTGTCATGGGGGTTATAGTTTAATGAGAGAGAAATACAGGAAAAACAAATCGAAAACAATAGTGTAAGGATCGTTTCTCAAAGAGAAATGCCAACAAATTGCTATGACATATACTTGCAAGGACTAATTTTGCTAACCATGTTTTTATCTTGCTTTATAAACTAAGTTGGCTTCAATATTAATTTATTCTCTTCAAATTTATGTTGGTTAGAAAATAGGAAAAGAAAGCCAAAAATCTGCTGAAAGCTGAAGAAGTCCTGTCTGTATGCTGATGGTCGATGAGTCCTGAAACTAACGATAAAGCTCTCAATCACATGGGGTGGATGGAGCTGGTGCTGGGGGTGGGAGTCAATGAATGAACAGACCCTCATTGTCCTCAGGATTTCAGTGAGGACAGTCCCCAAGAAACACTGGCTGACTTTTCAGAAGCAGATGCCAGGTCTTTAGAGACCTCCAGTCCTTTGTCAGGGTCTTACCTGAGACAAAGCATGAGTGATGCAAGGTGGGGTACCTCCTTGGTCTTAAATTATCTTCAATGCCCACCACTCCACTGTAAGTGGTGTGGTTGTATTCAAAAGGGACCCCTTGGGGTGTCTGGCTGGCTCAGTTGGTAGAGCATGTAACTTTTGACCTCAGGGTCATGGGTTCAAGCCCCACGTTGGACATGGAGCTTAACTTAAAATATTAAAAAAAAAGAGAGAGACAGAGAGAGACAGACCACTTAACCGCACCCCAACAATCAGGAGTCTCTGAGAGGGACAGAAAAGTGTTGGCAGCTGAGGAGGGGTTTCCAGCTGTAGCATCCATAATGTGTTCAAACCTTCTTCCTAAGACTGCATGTACAGCCTAGCCTGAAGCCGGGGTAAGTGAGCAAGCCTACAAATTAAACAATGGAGACAAAAAAGCTAAACCTGAGATTTTCAAAACAGATGAGGACAGGGATACCTGGCTGGCTCAGTCAGAAAAGCATGCAACTCTTGATCTTGGGGTTGTGAGTTCGAGCCCCACACTGGGTGTAGAGGTTACTAAAAATAATAAATAAACTAAAAAAAACCCCAAAAAAACGTATAAATTTAAAAAAATAAAACAGTTGAGGACAATAAAAAAAATTTTTTAAGCAAGTGTGGAGCAAGGGATAGAAGCAAGGACAAGATTATTGTTTCAAACGGTGTTTGTGGTTGGTGGTTATTAAATGTAATAACTTATCTTCTGTAATGTAATTAAATGTAATGGCCTTATCTTCTGGCCTACACCAAGTAAATAACAGTTTCTTCCATCCTGTTAGGGCTATGAGAATTCTTTTTAGTTACCTTGAAGTGTTAATGCTGTCCACAGAATGGTAATCATCGCCAAACCAGCAGCTGTAGTAGTGAACGATATTTGGGTGATTGAGAGCTGCCAAAGCTTTTACTTCACGCTCTGCCTTCCTGCTTTAAAGAAACAGGGAACATAAAAGTGTCAGCATCATCCCTGCTATGAACTACAAGTCAGGTGACAGAAGACAACTACCTACGCTCCCTTATGAAACAGTTGCCGTGGTTCCCTCACCCTGAGTTTTTAGAATGGAGGCCAGGAGTACTCGAAAGGAAAAACTGAACACACAGAAAAAACATGGCTGTCCTCACTCTCAACATGAGAAAAAGCAGTGACTTAATCAAGTTCAAGCATCAGACATTTTAAAAGCCATTTGTAGTCGTCTTTGAAATGCCAGTCAAGCATTTTTGGTTGCTAATTCATACATCATATTTTGTTTAACCTTGTGTTGAAATCACTTTGGATTTCATAAGCAAACCCTAATAGGGCAGCAAGGGTAACCCAGGCAACATGATGAACCTAACTCAAAAATTTTAATGTATAACAGAAATACACAAAGGAGATATCTACGCAGAGAAAGCTAGACTTCACTGTACGTGTGGGAGCTTTATAGTGATCTGGAGTCAAGAGCTGAGAAAATGCTATGCTACATGGAATAAATTTGAGATTTCAATGAGGAGAAAAGATAAGCAAACATTTTACAATTCCATTTTCTAATTTGCAAAGTTCCATAACCACATGACATAACATTTGTAAAAATAAAGGGAAAAAAAGTACTCATCCATCAACAGCCCTAACACAATCAGTTATCGTTTTGGATTGTTTCTTATAGTCTTTCTTCCTATATATTTTTATATACTTGTAATTATAGTATATAGTTTTTATCCTATTTCTCCATATAACAGGTTATCTTTACCATTTTCCTTGTTATACAATTTGTATAACCATCATGTAAACTTTTTAATGTAAGATTTCTAAAGTATAAAAAAGTAGAGCAAATAATTTCATGAACTGCTACCTAGCCATTACCCAAATGAAACTGTTATTAACTCCTGGCCAATCTCGTTTCATCTATACTCTCACCCACTTCCTCATCTTCCCTGGATTATTCTGAAGCAAATTCCAGCATCATATCATTTCATGTCTGAATATTTTCCGTATGTAAGCTTAGCCATCGAACAGGGGAGAGAACAAAACATACTTAATCATTCCTTCGTTGCTGGACCTTTAGTTTGTTCTAATTTTTCACTGTTATAATGGCACAGTGATTTACATCTTCTTGTATAACTTTTTCCATAATTTGGATAATATCCTTAGAATAGGTTCCCAGATGGGAAATCCATGGGTCAAGGTGTATAAATATTCCAAGTATATTTTTTTTAATTTAATAATTATTTCTGAGAGACAGAGAACACAAGCATGGAGAGGCGCAAACAGAGAGGGAGACACAGAATCTGAAGCAGTCTCCAGGCTCGAGCTGTCAGCACAGAGCCTGATGTGGGGCTTGAACTCACGAACCACGAGATCGTGACCTGAGCTGAAGTTGGATGCTTAATTGACTGAGCCACCCAGGTGCCCCTCCACGTATATTTTTAACTGTGTTATACCAATTTATGAAGCTACTAAAAATGTCCAACATACTGTACTCTTATCATCATTACATATTACCATTAAGAAAAATGCTACTGAATGGAAAGAACAACACTTCATTCATGTTAAGCAAAATAATGTAATGGGAAAAATAACCTTGTTTTGATGCCAGGTGGACAAGGCAAGGCATTGTCCGTGGGAAGGGAAGTAGGTGTGTCTGGCTGAGATGAGGAATGGCCAGGACTCCATGCCTGCTTCTCCTTTACTCATGTCATTTTCCATAGCTCATATCTGTTTCCCATATCCTTCCCTAGTCCTTGAGGGATAGGTATACCAAGTTATACATAGTCCAACTGTCAGAAACCAACAAGCAAGATTGGTGAACCGGTGAGCTTGTGATTTAATACTTCCTTCCCACATGTTCTCTTTTCTGCAGGAGTTCTATCCAGTAAGTGGGAAGGGTGGGAGTAAGTGGGTGCAGATAATACATGAAACAAACATGGGGAGCAAGGGGTTATAGTGGGAACACAATGGATCAGCATTCCAGAAAACAAGTTCTAAATCTCCACCTTGTTACCATAGTAGGTAGCATCCAAAGATGGTCATCAATTCGTGTCCTCCCCATACATACATCCACTCCTCAGATTAAGAGGTAGAGTCTATTTGCCCTCTACCTGAGTCTGAGCTGGCCTTAGTGATGCTGTTTATCCGATATTATGTAGAACTTCCAAGACTAGGTCAAAAGTAGCCTTTGCTGTTCCCTCTTGGGATGACTTTCTCTGAGGACAATCCTTGGAATGCAGCCACTAGGTTGTGAGAAGCCCAGGTGACATAAAGAGGCCACGTAGAGGCGCTCTGGTTAACAGCTAAAATTCCAGCCCACAGCCAGCATCAACTGCTAGCCATGTGCGACAGCCATCACTAGCCAAGCTTTCAGATGACTTCTGACAGCAAATGCGTGAGAGACCCCGTGTGAGGATGGCCCAGATGGCCACAGCCAACTCAGAGGACCATGAGAGATAATACCTGTTGTTTTTAAGCCACTACATTTTGGAGTGGTGTATGATGCAATAATAGACAAACAGTTACCTATTTACCTTTGACAGATCAGTTCCCAGCTTTGGGTCTCAGTCTCCTAGTTCTTCCGATAAAGGAGAGGAGACCAGAAAATCTCAAAGGTCACTGTAAGCTAGATGATTCTATTACTTCTGTTTTCATCAAGACAAGCTCAAAAGAATGATCAATGGTATATTCTTTTTTTTTTTTTTAATAACCACAGTAAAGTGAGGTCATTTCACGGTAAGCCAAGCCCCTGATGATAGAGCAACATTTTTAAGGAAGACGAGAAAAAACTAAATAATATGCTAATGAAGAAGAGAGAAACATAAAAAAAGAATAGTGCAGGTTCACACACCTCATTCAAAGAAATAAAACATTTACTACTTACTCGCTATCATATTTAACACGTTTAACAACGTAAGTCTTCCTATCAATTCTGTGTTTTGCTTTGAAAACTTGGCCATATCCACCTGAACCAATCGGTTCTATTTCTGTAAAATCGCTGGTAAACCTTAAAAGATAAAAAATACATGGTTATTCTGAGGTTCAATGGTCACTGCCCACCCAGCCTCCCAACCCTTCCACTTTCCCTTAATGTCACTGGCAAAATGGACTCTACAAGAAACATGGCTCTCTCCTTCTAAATGAGAAGAGTCTACTCCACAGAAACTCTTGAATCACAAAGGATAGCTACGCCTGCTCCTGCTCCCAAAATAACAGACCACCTCTGGTAATTACGTTCAACTTCTGGCTGGTACAAAAGCCATGATAATTTTATCTCAAGTATAAAACTTTAGAAAGAAGTGCCATGGGGCGCCTGGGTGGCTCAGTGTGTTAAGTGTCCGACTTCAGCTCAGGTCATGATCTCACGGTTCGTGAGTTCAAGCCCCACGTCGGGCTCTGTGCTGACAGCTTGGAGTCTGGAGCCTGCTTTGGATTCTGTGTCTCTCTCTTTCTCTCCCTCCCCTGCTTGAGCTCTGTCTCTCTCTCCCTAAAAATAAATAAAGATTAAAAAAAATTTGTTTAATAAAAAAAATAGAAGTGTATTATGTTCCACAGCTATCACCAAGCTATCATAAGAGAAATGAGCATGTTCTCTGAGCCTGCCTAGGTCTGTAACTACCTGGGGTTCCCCTCTCTCTCCTGTCCTGCATTCCATCATTAAGCCCTGCCAATTCTACTTCCAAAACCTATCACTGGTATGCACCCACTTTCCTTATCTCCAACAGCTGTACACTAGTACAACCTTCTATCAGGCTCCTTCATGAGCCACACAGCAACGAGTGTCAAAAAATGGAGTATGATCATGTCTCTCTATTGCCTAAATTCTCCAACAGCCTCCTTTTCATTAAGCCAGAAAGTCCTTAGATGGCCTATAAGGAGTCTCCTACTTCCCTGCTCAGCCTGTCTCATGGCACCGTGTCCTTGTTCCCTGCACTCCAAGCACACAGCCTCTGCTCCTTGAACACTCACCTACCTTTCCTACCTTTACTTTTCCACATGTGGCTCTTTTGCAGAGCCACAGAGCTTCTCCACCTCCCTGTCCTAACTCATCCTCTAGGCGCCCCCACACCGGTGACCCCACAGGAAGCCTTGCTTCACCCCTCACACTAAACCCAAGGTTCCTATTTCCACTTCTTACCATGTCATTGCTTCTAAGACCATGCGTGTTAATTACAGATTTTTCATCGAATTATTCTCCCCACAAAACTGTGAGGGTGGAAGATGTTTCTGTTTGTTCCACTCTAAATCCAATGCCCAAAACTGTGCCAGGTGTGTATTAGGGACTTATAAAATGTTTGCAGATTCTTTTAAACTTGTATTCAGTGTCCTCCTATTGCAAATAGGCTTCATTTTTTTTTAGATACTTTATTCAAACCCAAACATGCAATCTACCACAAGGGGAACCTTTTTCCAAAGTGAAATCTGGAATGGAGCTGGAAAGTGGAAAACATATTCAAGTGGAGCTGTTCGGATTCCTGCAAGAGTCTTTTCTAAGAAATCATTGGTTTATAGAAATATTTACCTTCAATATTAAAAACGTCCATGGATGTCAGAAAAATTCACATAACTATCCAGTAGATCTACACTTACCACATTCCACCTGGATTCATCTAAACTTTCCGTCTCCAGGAGACAATGATCCTTTGTGGATCTGAGTGTACTAAAAAATTAAACTGTTCAGGTAGAAATATAATTTAGCCTGGCTGACGAACAACAGTCCCTTAAGAAACTTTTGTCGAAGGGGCGAACATATCTGTAACCAGATTCTTGTCACAGCTTTCCCTCTTACCTGAGTTCCACAGAACACCTGCTGTCTTTTGTCACAGGAGAGTTAAATGTAGGTGCCAAACTTCTAAGATTTAAGAATATGAAACTCAAATAAAACTGAAATCAAATATAACGTTAGAAGAAGTTTTATGTCACGCACTAGTTTTTTTTATATATTCAGTCAACTATTAGAATTACAGGGTTGAAACCATTCACCTTTTCCTTTATAAAACAATAAACTTAACAGTTCTCCTCTGTCAACTAATGATTTTTCATTCCTTTTCTGATTCCTTATTTATTTATTTATTTATTTATTTATTTATTATTTTTGCCTGAACACATTTATTGCTGGTATGCCCCAGCCTCCCTTTTTCTCCCTCCAGACTCAGAACCAAAGGACTTCTATCTGCTTGCACTGTCATTCCGGTCATTTTACCCTTTGTACTTTATTCCTTACTGGCCATGACACCTGCTTTTGGAAGTTCAAACCCCACTTAAAGCTAAACCTCTTCCAATTGCTACCTTCCCTTTAAGCCCTCAGGTTCCTAACACCATCAGCTGTTAGGCCATCAGCCATGATGCCTGATTCCGTCTACATCTCACCCACAAGGAATAGTCTTCAAATCCTTTCTCCATTGCTTCTTCCCCCAGTTACTGGAACCATACTCCCTCAAACCCTGCCCACTCTTCTCGTATGGTCTGTCTTGCAAATTCTCCTCACCCTCCTCACTGCCACAATAACCAATGGCTGATGTCTGGATCACCTCACATGTACATCTCTCTTCTCTCCACCCAAACACCCACATCAGGAATCATTTTTCCTTGACACACCTCCTACTCTTCAGAATATATCGGTGGCTCATAATGGCTCCTACTGCCACCTCACCCTCACGGCTGACTTATAATTACGTCCTCGTTTTTCTCTTCAGGTCAAAAAAACAATCCACGTGGGGCGCCTGGGTGGCTCAGTTGGTTAAGTGTCCAACTTCGACTCAGGTCATGATCTCACAGTACATGAGTTCGAGCCCCATGTCGGGCTCTGTGCTCACAACTCAGAGCCTGGAGCCTGTTTCAGATTCTGTGTCTCCCTCTCTCTGCCCATCCCCTGCTCACATTCTATCTCTGTCTCAAAAATAAACATCAAAAAAAAAAAAAAAAAGAAGAAGAAGAAGAAGAAGAAGAAGAAGAAGAAGAAGAAGAAGAAGAAAGAAACCAATCCACCATCATTTATGTAACATTTGGTCTTTTTCTTTTCTTGCCCAAGTCATTACACCATCTCTACCCTACCTAGCTGTAAAATAACACAATTCATGGGTCATGGGAGAGTACTTCCCTAAGCCCACATTTGTCAGCCTCATCCAAAATAATTCCCTTAACCAATGACTTTAGTGACCCCCTACAGGCTTTATGTCCACAGTGCAGTATGTACATCCATTCAAAGATTTCTCTACATATTTACACTTATTTGTTTGCAGATGTCAAGCTTTCTGTGATCCTCAACCATGCTTTCCACCTCTGAAACTCCACACAAATGACGATGTATAGTATTCTACAAATACTAAAGACTTAGTAAATAAGGCTAACAAACGAAGTCTGAAATAAAACTTCGTTTCAAAATACAGTCACTGCATAATGATACTCACCTTTTCACCTTCTTTTCACTATTTCTGACATTGTCCTATAATAAAAGAAAATGAAAAATAGTTTCAGATGATTAAATCAATTCTCTTGCTTGACCTTGCTCTTCTTCCTGCTGTACTTCTAGATGGTTCTGTGACATTTTTTTGGTCCCTTAGATGAACAGCATCATCAACTTGTGTACTCTCGTCATGCCCTGCTTCTCAGGTTGGCTACATCAGTGTTCTCATCTATTATAGCAACCAGATAGACATGGTGGGAAGAGCAAAAAGGTAGTCCTAGGGCATGTTCAGCAGAAGCACAGATTCCCTTGGTACAGAACGTGGCCTCCCTGGCGACGCCCCGGGCTGGTGGGTCTCACCAAGTCATCCACAGTGCTAATGAAGAAGAAATGGAGCTCAGGGACTAGTTTAAAGTAATTCCCCAAGTGTTTCTGATCTGATCAGTTAAAAATGGCAATGCTGGGGCACCTGGGTGGCTCAGTCGGTTAAGCATCTGACTTCAGCTCAGGTCACGATCTTGCAGATCGTGGGTTTGAGCCCGGCATTGGGTTCTGGGCTCATGGTGCAGTGCCTGCTAGGGCTCCTCTGTCTCCCTCTCTCTCTGCCCCTCCCCTGCTCGTTCTCTCTCTCTCTCTCTCAAAAATAAATAAAATTTTTAAAAAATCCAAACTGTTTTAAAAAATGGCAATGCTGAAATATTCATTTTTAGCAAAAATGAACAATTTAATTAAAAAAAATTTTTTAACATTTATTTATTTTTGAGACAGAGAGAGCAGAGCATGAACGGGGGAGGGTCAGAGAGAGGGAGCCACAGAATCTGAAACAGGCTCCAGGCTCTGAGCTGTCAGCACAGAGCCCAACGCAGGGCTCGAACTCACGGACTGCGAGATCGTGACCTGAGCCGAAGCCGGCCGCTCAACCGACTGAGCCACCCAGGCGCCCCAACAATTTAATTTTAATAGTTAAGAAAAAAAGAGAAGTCCTGGATATATCTCAAAAACTAATTTCACATAGCTATTCTTTATTCATATTCACTTTTATTCTGGTAGGTTTGGTAACTTTGTAGTTTTACCAAGTTGAGTATGTTGACACAGAGTGGGGAGCATCGAACTAAGAACTTTTGAGCTCATAGCACCTACCAGCCTCAGTATTGTGTGATGACTAAGCTATGGTTAATTTAGCCATTCTGTTAATGGACAATGTTTTTTTTCTAATCTCCTCCTGTTACCAATGCTGTTGCAAAGAACGTGCTTATCCAGTGTCTCTGTACATACGTATGAGTGTTTCTCTAGTACACATTCCCCAGGAAGGGAACTGCCTGAAGGCACAGCACACACACCCTCCACTTCACTACGTGTCGCCAAACCGTTCTCCACAATGACTGCACCAACTTACGCTTCCACCAGCAGCAGCGTATAGCGGTCATAACTGGAACACAGCTGTGCCAATGTTTAGTACTGCCAGACTCAAATTTTGCCATGGTAACGGGCTTAAAATGATACCTAACTGTGTTTTGATTTGCATGTTCACCATTACTATGCAGTGAAGCATCTTTTCATATGTTGGGGCCTATTTGGGTATCTCTTCTCTGACCTGTTTGTTCAGATATTTTGCACATCTTTATACTGACCCACTTTTCTTTTTCTTATTGATCTGTTCATCACTCATTATAAACAGGACACTTTTATAACACTAATCATCACCACAAAAATTATCTGATTTTTTAATTTACTTTTGAGAGAGAGAGAGACAGAGAGAGAGGAGAGACAGAGCATGAGTGGGGAGGGGCAGAGAGTGAGTGAGACACAGAATCTGAAGCAGGCTCCAGGCTCTGAGCTGTCAGCACAGAGCCCCATACAGGGCTTGAACTTGTGAACTGCGATACCATGACCTGAGCTGAAGTCAGATTCTTAACCGACTAAGCCATCCAGATGCCCCCCAAATTATCTGATTTTTAACATTAGTTCTGATTTTTTAAAACAAGAGCAGAACTGGGGTGCCTGGGTGGCTCAGTCAGTTGAGCATCTGACTCTTAATTTCAGCTCAAGTCATGATCCTAGGGTCTTGGGATTGAGCCCTGTGTTAAGCTCCGTGCTGAGTGTGGAGGCTGCTTAAGATTTCTCTCTCTCAAGCCAAACCATAAGAGACTCTTAAAAACTGAGAATAAACTGAGGGTTGATTGGAGGGGGGGGTGGGAGGGAGGGGGGTTGGGTGATGGGCATTGAGGAGAGCACCTGTTGGGATGAGCACTGGGTATTGTATGGAAACCAATTTGACAATAAATTTCATATTAAAAAAAAAAGATTTCTCTCTCTCTCCCTCTGCCCCTCTCCCCCACACATGTTCGTGTTCTCTCTCTCTCTCTTGAAAATAAAACAGGAGCAGAATTATATTAATGGACCTTTCAAGTACTAATTAATAGAAGATAAGCATGATCATAGGAATATATGAAGCCATGAAGGTGAGTAGGGAGAAGATGAGAGTGAATAGTGGAGGAATTTTGCATGTGAGGAATGGGAGTTAATAAAGGAGGAAGTCAAATGCTGCCACATATCAATATGAAATAAGAGTGCACCAGATAATAGAAAAATTACGGTTGGGTACGGGAGATACTTTTTAAATGAGGAAATACAAAGAAAATAAGGAAACTAATTAGGAAGCTAGAGGCTAATACTATACCATAGGAGATGAAGAATTGTTTACATGGCCCCTGTCACAACTTCCTCCTGATGAATTTTCCAAGAAATCATTTTCAGATGGTGATTCAGGAGCACTGGAAGAAGGGGGAATAATTGTTAATTTGTGAATTCTGACTATTTTTTGTTGATCAGTAATTTCTTTCTCTAAATTCTCCTTCAACATTTTCATAAAATGTGCACTTTCAGGCAGCAATCTTAATTTGTTAAATATCACAGCTGTTTGCTCATACTTACGATATGCTTTTCACCAAAGTGTTGCTTCCAGAGTCACCAGGCGAAGTAATCAAAGAACCAGCTAATACCGAGTCAGCTTTCTGAAAGAAAGAGTACCCCTTAGGAGTTTGAAGAGCAATTAAATTATTGCTCCATACTGACTCAGTCTCTGTGCTAACTACCACATTTATTTACGAATGCTTGATCTGGATTTACAAAACAACCCTGAGGGGGGCGCCTGGGTGGCTCAGTTGGTTGGACGACCAACTCTTGATTTCCAGTCAGGTCATGATCTCACATGTCTGTGAGTTCCAGCCCTGCATCAGGCTGTGCTACGAGTGCAGAGCCTGCTTGAGACTCATTCTCGCTCCCTCTCTCTGCCCTTCCCCCGCTCATGCACATGCTCTCCCTCTCTCCCAAAATAAATAAATAAATATTCAAACAAACAAACAAACAAACAAACAAACCCTGAACTGCCAACAGAACTTTGATCTCTGGGGCCTCATGGCCCCATGGCTCATGGCTCATGGCTCATTGGTGAAACACAGAATGGAGGAATCCTTTTGCTATGTTACTGGCTGTCCTGGCATCATCTAAACACAGTCTAACCTTTCCAGGGGAATTCTACCAAACACTTAAAGAAGAGTTAACACCTATTCTTTTGAAGCTCTTCCAAAAATATAAATGGAAAGAAAACTTCCAAACTCATTCTATGAAACCAGCATTACCTTGATTCCAAAACCAAAGACCCCACTAAAAAGAATAGACCAATTTCTCTGATGAACATGGATGCAAAAATCCTCAAGATATTAGCCAACCAGATCCAACAATACATTAAAAGAATTATTCACCACAACCAAGTGGGATTTATACCTGGGATGCAGGGCTGGTTCAATATCCACAAAACAATCAATGTGCTACGTCACATCAATAAAAGAAAGGACAAGACCCATACGATCCTCTCAATAGATGCAGAGAAAGCATTTGACAAAATACAGCAACCTTTCTTGATAAAAACCCTCAAGAAAGTAGAAATAGAAGGATCATACCTCAGGATCATAAAAGCCATATATGAAAGACCCATCGCTAATATCATCCTCAATGGGGAAAAGCTGAGAACTTTCCCCCTAAGGTCAGGAACATGATAGGGATGTCCACTCTCACCTCTGTTATTCAACATAGTATTGGAAGTCCTAGCCTCAGCATTTAGGCAACACAAAGGAATAAAAGCCATCCAAATCATCAAGGAGGAAGTCAAACTTGCACTCTTCAAAGGGAATTTTAAAATTTAAAAGTTAAATCCAAAGGCAGTACGTACCATTGAGGTTTTCTCTGAAAGTATCTGCTCATATGCAAGCTTAGCAGCTGACTGTTTGGCTTCTTGCTTAGTACTACCTACACCAATACCGTATTCTTTCTGTCCAATTTTGCATCTATAATGAAATCTAGGAGAAATGATGGAGAATATGTAACCCAAATACCAAAAAACAGTGAATCTAATTTATGATGTGGAAACAAACACATATTAACAAAGACCTTAATATGATGTGGTAGGTAGATTTACAGTTGGTAGCTTGTATGATATAAATCTTCAAAACTGGCTGACCAGTTTCCCAGAATAACCAGGATTGGTTGACATCCTAGCTTGCATTTTCCAGCCAACTTCTCTTTGTTGCTTCACTGAAATTCTGCAAAGGTTGGGGCACCTGAGTGGCTCAGTTTGTTAAGCATCCAGCTCTTGACTTCAGCTCAGGTCATATGAGTTTTAGCCCTGCATCAGACTCCGTGCTGACAGTGTGGAGCCTGTCTGGGATTCTCTCTTTCTACCTCTCTCTTTGCCCCTCCCCCCCCATGTTCTCTTTCTTTCTCAAAATAAATAGATACAATTTTTTTAAAAAACTTTTAAAAAATTCCTTGGGGCACCTGGGTGGCTCAGTCGGTTAAGCTTCTGACGTCAGCCCAGGTCATGATCTCAGCATTCGTGAGTTCAAGCCCCACATCAGGCTCTCGGCTGTCAATGCAGAGCCCGCTTCAGATCCTTTGTCCCTCTTTCTGTCTGCACCTCCTCTGTGCTCTCACTCTCTTTCAAAAATAAATAAACATTAAAAACATTTTTTTTAATTCCTCAAAGATCAAAAGATATGGAGGAAAAGAAGGACGAGAGAGATCTGGTAAATTTTTCAGAGATGCTCAAATGGAAAGAAAAAGCCTGAGTAGGGAAAGTAGGACATCTACAGTAGAAACAATAAGGTTATAGTGTTTTGTAGGGAATGGGCAAATCATAGATTTGTTCTAACTTCAGCATTTTCTGTCCCCTGCTCATGTGCCCCCAAACCTAAGAAAATCCCCACAGTACAAAAGACAAAAGCCCCATGCTGAAGTCCAGACACCCCTCATATTATATGTAAGAATATTTGTGGTTAGGCAAGGATACTTGAACAATTACATGAGAACTATATTTAAGGTAGCAAAGCAATGGACATGGTAAGTATCATCGAGTTACTATATATTACCGCAAAACTATTCTAGTATTATTTGCCATAGAGGCAAATACATCCAACCAGGGTGAGTCTTTGCTGCTGGGCCCTGAAAGCAGAATTAGGTTGAATGACTGGAGGGTTTCTATGGCCCTTATTCTCTCAGGCACCTCTAACTAGACTTCTCTCTTTTAGGGAACTGACGTTAGAGCACTTAAGCCAAAGGAACCAAACAGGTGAGCTATGAAAAAATAAAATGGCCTCTTACTTTATTGAGATTGACCCACACACTTCACTATTTCATGCCAATGAATACTATCCTGCTTTTCTCATCCTGGTTCTGGCCTAAAAGCCATCAGAGTAAAATAGTCAATAGCTGAGTCAATTCAGAGGACAGTGGGGCACGCAGGTGGCTCAGTAGGTTGAGCGTCCGACCTCTGCCCAAGTCATGATCCCGTGCTTTGTGGGTTCAAGCCCCCCGTCGGTCTCTGTGCTGACAGCTCAGACCCTGGAGCCTGCTTCAGATTCTGTGTCACCCTCTGTCTATGCCCCTCCCCTGCTTGCACTCTGTCTGTCTCCCCAAAATAAACAAACATTAAAAATAATTCAGAGGACAGTATCCTAAGGTAGTTATTTGGGTTATTTGTCAGTCAGATTTTTTTTCTCTCATTTACCTGTTGGTTGTAGCCAAGAAACAATCCCCTTCAGACTCATTTGCTTTCTGCTTTTCCTAGTTCTTATCTATTCTTTATCCTTACTTCCAAAGTCTTGGCAGCTCTGAAGCTCTACTCCATCCCTCAAATCATATTCCTAAAATCCTGGTCTCCTCACAGTCTACGACTAAAGCCCATTTCTTTTAATACCTGGTATTTGTCTAGGGAGTGACACCATTTAACTGAATTTGTAGGACAAACACCTGGACAAACAGCTCTCTAATCTGATGATGGTAGAAGGAGAGTCATTTTGCCTACACGTGTGGCACAGCCATTTTCATCTAGCCACTTCCGCTGTGACCCCTGGGATGGAAATATCTCTGCACCCCCACACTCCCGAGCAGGGCCACCTCACACTCTCATAGGTCTCCTGCAGACTAAACCATCCAGATATACCTCAGAAACAAAGGATTCCCCAGATTTGATCTATTATGGTATATGGGTCCCAAGATTTCAGCAAGTAAGCATTTTAATATTTCAATTACAAAGATGTCCAATTGCGTATGAGTTCTATAAAACCTTCCCTGCAGAATATACAAAAAAGGAAGACAAATATTTCTGGAAAATTAGACATGAAACAAGCCCGTTATATTGCTGTTATATTGCTTAGATACAATGAAACCGAAGGAAAAGCTGAATTACGTCTCACCTTTCAGGCCCAGGTTCTTTCAGTTCACATTGTTCATAATTTACAGACAGTTGTTCCTTCTGGGCAAGCCTATTGATACGGCCTATGAAATTCCCAGTGGATCCTAATCCTAATCCTTCTGATGAATGTGTTGTTGGCAGTGATACAGAACTAACTGCCTACAAAGAAAGAAAAATCTTGCTTAATATACATGAAAACAGAAGTTGAACTATTTTGATAAATACTAAATAAAATTTAGTTTATTTAATAAAATTTAATAAGATTACTAGAAGAATAATTTGAAAGACAATTTAGATCTTATGTGTTGTCCTACTCTACTACCTTGAGTACAAGTCTAAGTATGTATCTTTTTCTACCAGAAAAAATCCACAAGGGTAAGTGTTAACCATAGGAACCACCATTTTCCTTTGATAGTTTCCTAAAGAAAAACAAAGTAGGTAACTTTCTTGTTTATCCACGCAAAATACTATAACACTGTCTCACTCATCCTTTGTAAATCTCAAAAATGAAGACAACCAAAATTGAAGTAAAGCCATATCCTGGATCACACCTTAGTGGGAAAGATGAATATAATAGCACATTCCTTCCATTATAAGAATGGAATGTACTTTTTTTAATCTGACGAAAGCTTGTCCAAAGTTTTTCTATTTAATCTTGTCAGAGAACTAACTTTTAGTTTTATCGACCATCTTTATTATTTCTTTGTTTTCTTGTACATTAACGTCTGACCTTGTTATTATTTTCTTCTGCTTCTTTAGGGGAAGGCATTCTATTGTTCTTTTTCTAACTTCTTGATTCGATTTTCTGGCTCATTAACAATTCATGAGTTTACAATTTTGCCTGATTTACTTTTCCCTATTTGAGTTACCAGGGAGACATCATCGAGTAAGATTTTTCAGGAAAGTATCTTGAAAGTCAATGTTTTCAAATGTTCAATATGTGAGAATGATCCTCTCTTGTCCCACATATAAACGAGCTCTTGTCTCATGTTACAGCCATTTCTCGACTATCCCTTGGCTTTTAACGTTGCTATGGACAGTATGATTTTTTTTCATTTTTATATACTTTTAAAGTATTTATTTATCTTTGAGAAAGAGAGAGCACAATCAGGGGAGGGGCAGAGAGTAAAGGACACAAGAGGATCCGAAGCAGGCTCCACGCTGACAGCACAGAGTTTGATGTAGGGCTCAAACTCATGAAGCTGAAGTCGGATAGCTAACCAACTAAGCCACCCAGGCACCCCTTCATTTTTACATTAAAAAAAATTGTTTTTAATGCTTATTTATTTTTGAGACCGAGAGAGACAGAGCGTGATCAGGGAGGAGCAGAGAGAGAGGGAGACACAGAATCTGAAGCAGGCTCCAGGCTCCAAGCTGTCAGCACAGAGCCCTACGCGGGGCTCGAGCTCACAAACTGTGAGATCATGAGCCAAGCCGAAGTCGGACGCTTAACTGACTGAGCCACCCAGGTGCCCCCATTTTTACATTTTAAATAATTTACTTTTGGGGGTGCCTGGATGGCTCAGTCAGTTAAGTGTCCAGCTTCGGCTCAGGTCATGATCTCGAGGTTCGTGAGTTCGAGCCCCGCATTAGGCTCTGTGCTGACAGCTCGGAGCCTGGAACCTGCTTCAGATTCTGTGTATCTGTCTCTCTCTGGCCCTTCCCTGCTCATGATCTGTCTTTCTCTCTCTCTCTCTCTCTCTCAAAAAATGAATAAACATTAAAAGAAATTTTGAAAAAAATTTTTTTTAATAAAAATTTTTTTTTAATTAAAAAAAAAATTTCTTTTCTGCCTAGATGCTTGCAGGATTTTGTCATCACGCCTAGAGCTCAGGACTTTCCCAATGATTGATCGATCTTGTTCTTGGTGGCTCTGTATTTTTCTATGATCTGTTGTTTTAATCTGGATGCAGGTCTTCCTTTATTTCAGAAACATTTTCGACTGGAATCTCTTCAGACAGCTTTTTCTGTACTCTTTACTCTGTTCTCACCTAGAACAGAGCTCTTGATCAGGCTCTCGATCATCTGCCCTCCTGATACATCACCCTCCTCACAGTCCCTCCACCTCTTTGTCCTTTCCCACTGCACTGCTCACTTAGGTGGAGGGGTCCTGCCAGGACCTGTCGGCTCATTTCACACTGTTTCCTTTCCCCATTCTTCCAACTTCAGAGGCTACCACTACCATTAGCATTCTAAATAGGTATGGCCAAGCTTTGCCCACTATCTCCTAGATATATCTTTCATTCAGGGCTTTACAGAAATGGAGATGGTGGGGGGCGGAACTTCTGAATGTAAAAGAACTTGTGGGAGCACCTGAGTGGCTCAGTTGGTGAAGAGACCGACTCTTGATATCAGCTAAGGTAGTGATCTCTCAGTTGTGAGACTGAGCTCCTTGTCGGACTCTGTGCTCATAGCATGGAGCCTGCTTGGGATTCTCTCTCTCCTTCTTCCTAAGCTCCTCCCCCACTTGCCCTCGCTCTCTCTCTCAAAATAAATAAATAAACTTAAAAAAAGAAAAAGATGGGGTGCCTGGGTGGCTCAGTCAGTTAAGCGTCCGACCTCGGCTCAAGTCATGATCTCACGGTTTGTGAGTTCAAGCCCCGCATCAGGCTCTGCGCTGACAGTGCGGAACCTGGAGCCTGCTTCGATTCTGTGTCTCCCTGTCTCTCTGCCCCTCCCCCGCTTGCACTCTGTCTCTCTCTCTCTCTTTCAAAAATAAATAAAACATTTTTTAAAACTTTAAAAAATAGGGGCGCCTGGGTGGCTCAGTCAGTTAAGCGTCCGACTTCTGCTCAGGTCATGATCTCACAGTTCGTGAGTTCGAGCCCCATGTCGGGCTCTATGCTGACAGCTCAGAGCCTGGAGCCTGCTTCGGATTCTGTGTCTCCCCCTCTCTCTGCCCCTTCCCTGCTCATGCTCTGTGTCTCTCTGTCTCTCAATAATAAATAAATATTAAAAAAAAATTTTGTTTTAAAAACTAAAAAATTAATTAATTAATAAAAAAAAAAGAACTTGTGAATGGCTTTACTCTGTATGGGTATTTTCTCACAGAGAAAAGTTAAAAAGGGCATTTACTCACCTTGTTTTCTTTATTAAGTATTTCAATCGCCAATTTGGCTGCAGCATTCCTGGCCTCCTTCTTCGATTTACCTTCAGCTTCTGGATATTCTCTCTCATCTATGATAACTTGGTATTTAAACCTGATTACAAAGACAATATTCATAAAATATTATAAAATTCATACATTATCTAAAGACAAGTGTTCTAATTACACTGCCTCCTGTGACTACCCTGAAGGTTTTAACCCATTCCACATAGAATTTAAGCAGTCACCCCCAAACACCAAACGGCACATCATCTTTGTTCTAGAGCTAAATTATTATTTTTTTCTTTTTTTTAAGTTTATTTATTTATTTTGAGACAGAGACAGAGAGACAACAGGCAAGGGGCAGAGAGAGAGAGAAAGAAAGAGAGAGAATCCCAAACAGGCTCTGTACTGTTAGTGCAGAGCCTGACATGGGGCTTGAACTCACAATCTGTGAGATCGTGACCTGAGCAGGAATCAAGAGTTGGATGCTCAACCGACTGAGCCGCCCAGGTGCCCCCATAGCTAAATTATTGACTTCAAAATTGTGCCAGAGTGGCCATTTTCCCAGTTCATATTTTATGGAGATATACCTTTTAAAAACCCCAGCAATCAGATGTGCTTGGGTGGCTCAGTCGGTTAAGCATCTGACTTTGGCTCAGGACATGATCTCGAGGTTTGTGAGTTTGAGCCCCGCAACGGGCTCGGTGCTGATAGTACAGAGCCAGGAGCCTGCTTCAGATTCTGTGTCTCCCTGTCTCTCTGTGCCCCTCCCCCACTTGTGCTGTGTCTCTATCAAAAATAAATAAATGTTAAAAAAAAAACAAAACAAACAAACAAAAAAAACAGCAATTTGAAAGACCTAGTTGGCCCAGTCAGTCGAGCATGCGACTCTTGATCTCGAGGTTGTAAGTTTGAGCCCCACATTGGATACAGAAATTACTAAAAAAATACAATCTTAAAAAAGAAAAAAGCAATGTACCTTAAGTTATGTGGAGGTCCTGTCTTAGACAGTTCCTGATACTTAAGTACCATGTTGTGCTTCTGACAGTATACATTAAGTTCTTCTATAAAAAAACTTGGTGGACGATGATTGGCCATTTCTTCTAATGACCTAGAACAGAAGAGATGTTTGAAAAAAGTAACACAGAACATATTTAATCTGATTTTCCCAGTCCAGTTTAGGAGACAAAACAGGGTAAGAAGAATCTTCTTTAGAAGACTCTTCTCTGGGCACCTGGGTGGCTAAGTTGGTTAAGTGTCCAACTTCAGCTCAGGTCATGATCTTGCACCTCATGAATTCAAGCCCCGCGTTGGGTTCTGTGCTGACAGCTCAGAGCCTGGAGCCTGCTTCCGATTCTGTGTCTCCCTCTCTGCTCCTCCCCCACTCGCATGTGCACGCACGCTCTCTCTCTCTCTCAAAAATAAACATTAAAAAAAGAGACCCATTTCAGCCCCACATAAATACAGAGAAGACTTTGTTACGAAATCTTTTTCTCTCATGAACTGCATACCAAAACTTTCTACTTTCACAACTCAACTGGCCAAAAAAGGAAAGGGATCTCTCTCTTCCACTCCACTCTCTGTTTCTAGTGAATGTCAGGTACAAGTTTATCTACCTGCCTGAGAAGGTAAAAAGGCTACAGGAGTAGAATCAGAATTCTTCATGCTGAGAAGAAAAAGGTCGAGAGTACATATATAAAGTGAAGTTTATGAAATCATTAAAGACTTTGCAATACAGAAATAGACTTCCATATGAAATCTCCAAAATCTTTCTTTGAAAAGTCAATTTTAGGTAAATTCACCTGGGTAAATTATGACCCCAGTTTATGGGTCTCATTGGACCAAGAGAGTAGCAATGACTTAAATCATAAGAAAAATCTAAAAAATATATAGAATCTAAATACAGGAGCTCAAACTGTAAAACTCTTAGAAAAAAAGACATAAGGGTAAATCTTCATGATCTTGGATTTGGCAATGGAATCTTTGTTATCACAGCAAAAGCACAAGCAGCAAAAGAAAACACAGATAGACTGGGTTTTATCGAAAGTAAAATCATTTGTGTGACACAGGCCACTATGAAGAAAATGAATGTACAGAATGGGATATCTATAAATCATATGCTGATAAGGGTCTAATATCCAGAATATATAAAGAACTTTTACAACCCAACAACAAAAAGACAACCTAATTAAAAACTGGCAGAGGACTTGAACAGACATTGCTTGTAAATATTCTAGTACCCCAGGGTCCAGTCCTTGGATCTCCTCTCTCTTCTAACACTCACTCCCCTGGTGATCGCCTCTAGAATTATGGCTTTAAATTCCACCTACACAATGGTGGTGTGCAAAAGAACACTTCTACCCCTCCCTCCTGACTCCTAACTCCTTCTGTCCAACACGCTGCCTCCTGAAATGTTCTTGGCTCTACCCCTTCCACTGCCTTCGCCTGGTCAACTCCTATTTCCTATAGATCTCAGCTCAAATGTCACTTCTCAGACACCCTTGAAGAGGTCCTGGTTTGGTGCTCTATCACAGCTCTTGTCCCCTTTACTGCAATTGCTTATATAACTGTGCGCCAAAAGAGTTCACAAGCTGTAAAAGGGAAGGGAGCAGGCTATTATAGTAGTGGCTCAATAATCAATGAATGGATGCCAAAGTATCTGCAGACCCCCCCCCCCCCGCCCAGACCTCCCCCGCCATGACTTGTCACATGCTTTTCTCTTTGCTGTGAATGCAATATGTGAGCCCTCTGTCTACCAGGCAACTCCCACTCATCTGTGAGGCTCCACAAGTCTTCTTTGATGTTGGAGGGCCCACTAGTATTCCTCCAAGGCCCGGCCGCTCCATTTTGCCCAGCTCTGATAACAGCCCAGTGAGTTCTTTGGGAAGTAGGTTCTATGTCTTACTCATCTTTGTATATCAACACCCAGTGGGCAGTGGTAAGTACTGAACAGTTGAACGGTATACAGAGAATGAAAGAATGACTCATTAAAATTAATTACTGCACGTTCAATCCTCTCGTCTTCTCCTTTTTCTTCATCTGCTGTTTTCTGTGTATCCTTTCTTCATTTATTCAGTAAATGTTTATCAAGTGTCAGGCACTGTTCTGACCATGAGTATACAGATGTGCACAGGACAGATTATAACTCTACCTGCATTCCACTGAGGGAAGACAGAAAATGATCATGTACAGAAACAAATAAAAGGAATGGATAATATGATGATCAGATGGCTGAAAGTGCCACGGTGAAATTAAATAGGGGTGCGGCATAGAGGATGAGCTCTGTTGGTGGGGACAGAGGGAGGTGGTTGTAGACACAGTGGTCAGGAAAGACCTTTCTTAGGAGGCAATATTTAAATGAAGACTGAGTAATGAGAAAGTCCATCATATTAAGATATGGGGGAAGAGTATCTCAGGAACCAGCATGGCCTTTGAAGGGATAACAAAAAGATCAAGGGGACTGCTGCACATTGAATGAGGGGGAAAGAGTAGGAAGCGAGACAGAGAAGTGGGCCAGTGCCACCCACATAGACCTTGTGGTTCACGGTCAGAACTGGTGGATGTTACTACAATTGCAATAGGAAGTTAGTTACAGAAGGTTCTCTAAGTAGTGGGGGGATGTGATTGGATTTACGTTTTAAAGGATTACTCTGATACTACGTAAAGAACAAGGTATGCAGGCAGGGACAGGTGTGGAAAGGGAAGCAGAGCACGTGCAGAAGTAAGGCGACCAAACAGAGGCGGATGCAGTGGTTTGGGCGAGCAGTGCTGGTGGCTCCCAGTGCCTGGAGCCCGAGCAAAGGTAAAGCCCTCACATGACTGCTTACTGTCGTAGAGACAGGCTTTACAGCCACACGGATCTGGGCTACACCCTCTCTGAACCTTTTATTTATGACTTGAAGACAGGAATAAAAGCACCTGAGTTCAACGTTGTGGGGAATAAATCAGATGAAAAGCATCCAGCAGAGTCCTTCCCACACCATTAACCTTCAATCAATGGTGCTCCTGGTCTGCAATTCCAAAATCCAAAAGGCACTGAAAATTGAGGTTTATTTTGTTTTCATTTGTTTGTTTTGTTTTTGATAGGTGTGTAGCCCCCTGTCTAGACCTGAAATGACACGAGCTAGCTTTATGATACTTTGTCGTCCACTTATACAGTTCACTACGGAAACTGTTTTATTAGAGAGTGCTGCCCCCAAATCCCACTGAGAGCATGGTATAATAAACAGGATGTATGCTGCCCTACCTTTCTAAAATCCAAAAACCTCTGAATACCAGAACACATCTGGCCCAAGGGTTTTTTTTTTAATTTTTTTTTTTAACGTTTATTTATTTTTGAGACAGAGAGAGACAGAGCGTGAGCAGGGGAGGGGCAGAGAGAGGGAAACACAGAATCTGAAACAGGCTCCAGGCTCTGAGCCGTCAGCACAGAGCCCGACGCGGGGCTCGAACTCAAGGACCGCGAGATCATGACCCGAGCTGAAGTCGGCCGCTTAACCGACTGAGCCACCCAGGCGCCCCGAGGCCCAAGGGTTTTTGATAAGGATCTGTAGATGTACCATAGGAACAGTGTCATTTACTTTGGTCACAACTATGAGACCATATGTCAGATTAGGGGAGGGGATCACAGACTTCAAAATAGCAGTTATGGAAGAGACCGTAAATTCTCTCAAATGCTCTAAATCCTCTGTACTCTTAATTTTAAGTAACTGCCCATCATCAGAATTTAAGTGAAATATACGTGCAACCTAAGAAAGTGCTGAATTAACATGTTTGCAAAAGTACTTACAAGCCTGGAAAAAAGAAGCAGCAGGTTTCTTTTCCAACTACTGTAAATTAATCTTGTTTTAAATCTATGTTATCATTTTCCTAAAAGAAATCCCCACCTAAATCACTGACGAGTGTTATGTATCCATCTTACTCATGCCCGGAAGTCACTATGACTGTGGCTTTGCCCCTTCTGGCAGACTGTTAGCTCCTTGTGGGCCCAGCCCCCTCCCGGGCCTCCACGATGCTCGCCACACAACACGTATCATCTAGTATCTGACTAATGAAATGAGTAAACTATAGGTCCAGGGTTATGGATCCTCAGGGTCAAATAAGCAAATGGAAGAAGAGCACAATCTGCCCCAAATTCAAAACTCCGAAGTGACAGCAAAGTCTCTTTCAGCCCTCCTTCGGCAAGACATTTTTTAGTGCTTAAGAAATCACAGGCTGGGAATGCAAACTGGTGCAGCCACTCTAGAAAACAGTATGGAGGTTCCTCAAAAAATTAAAAACAGAACTACCCTACCACCCAGCAATTGCACTACTAGGTATTTATCCACGGGATACAGGTATGCTGTTTCAAAGGGGCACATGTACCCCCATGTTTATAGCAGCACTATCAACAATAGCCAAAGTATGGAAAGAGCCCAAATGTCCATCGATGGATGAATGGATAAAGAAGATGTGGTATATACACAGTGGAGTATTACTCGGCAATCAAATCAAAATTTGCAACTACGTGGATGGAACTGGAGGGTATTATGCTAAGTGAAATTAGCCAGAGAAGGACAAGTATCATATGACTTCACTCATATGAGGACTTTAAGATACAAAACAGATGAACATAAGGGAAGGGAAGCAAAAATAATATAAAAACATGGAGGGGGGCAAAACATAAGAGACTCTTAAATATGGAGAACAAACAGGGTTGCTGGAGGGGTTGTGGGGGGGGATGGGCTAAATGGGTAAGGGGTATTAAGGAATCTACTCCTGAAATCATTGTTGCACTATATGCTAATTAACTTGGATGTAAATTTTAAAAATAAATTAAAAAAAAACACAGGCAATAGGAAGTCTCGTTATTCTGTAATTCAAAAGAGAATTTATGAATCGCCATTCATTAAACAGATATTTAATGAGAACCTGTTATGTACTAGGTGCCCAGGCAGTACCAGTGAACAATACTCTTGTGAACTTAACTAATGGAGGAACTCAGACAAATCCATAAAAAATGTCACAGGCTGAAAACTACCATGTTGAAAACTGAACCAGAGTAAGGGGGGACTGCCAGGGAAGGGAGGTGTTTTGTTTGTTAATAATAGACAGTATTCAGGGAAAGCTACTCTGACATAAGTGACATTGCAGGAAGCACAGGGTAAAACAGGGGAGTCTGGGTGGCTCAGTGGGGTGGGGGTCCAACTTCGGCTCAGGTCATAATCTCATACATAGGTCATGATCTCACCGTGGCTGGGTTGGAGCCCCGCATCAGGCTCTATGCTGATAGTGGGGAGCCTGCTTGGGATTCTCTCTCTCTCCCTCGCTCTCTGCCCCTCCCCAACTTGTTCTGGTTCTGTCTCTCTCAAAAACAAATACACTAAAAAAGAAGAAGTGCAGGGTAAGGTAAAAGAACGGCCCAAGAAGGTATGGGGGGGAAGAGCTTTCCAGGAAGGGTAAACAGGCAGTGCAAAGGCCCAGAGGCAAGCATATGCTCGGCTGTATCCCAAGAACAGCAATGGGGCCTGCATGGTCGGAGTGGAGAGAGCAAGGGGCCTTGTCTGTGCCATTTACGGAATTCTGATGAGCCGGTAAGCCATTGGGATGATCGGAGCAAAGGACTGTCCTGTTCTGATTAAAAGGACCCCTGGGGCAGCGGCAGTGTTGAAAAAAGGCAAGGGGGAAAGGGTGGTAGGGAGTTGGGGCAGGGGAAGGAGGAAGGGATGGGGGCGGGGGGAGAGGAGGAGACCGGGCGGGGGCGGAGGGGGGGAGGTGGGGGGAGGGCTAAGGCCAAGCAATCGGGAAACAAT
The DNA here is from genome assembly GCF_027475565.1 of Acinonyx jubatus. Classification (NCBI taxonomy): domain Eukaryota; kingdom Metazoa; phylum Chordata; class Mammalia; order Carnivora; family Felidae; genus Acinonyx; species Acinonyx jubatus. The sequence goes on along the minus strand of NC_069388.1, from coordinate 108,170,260 downwards.
TAGAAGTGTCTAGGCAAGGGATTTTTAGCCAAGGCCTATTTAGCCAATCTATGAGAAGTCCAGGCCTCCGTATTTCCGATCTGTCACATTCCCCACGTATCTGTTTTCCACTAGATCCCCCCGCCCCCGCACCCCCACCCCACCACCCTGCCACCCCGGCCTGGGAAATTCGTTACTTGCTCTGACCGAAATTCTTCGCGGAAAAAAACAGCTCTCAGTCGCCAGCGCGCTGAGGGATCCCCTCCCCAGCTGCGGGCCTCGGACAGCGCTTCCGCGCTGCCAGGCCGGGGGTCCGCGGCGTCTACCCCCGCCGCCACTTCCCGGGCCGGGGCCGCGCCCCTCGCCGCGCCCCTCGCCGCGCCCAGCACCGCCCCGCGCGCTCGCCGCGCACCCGGAGCCCCGCTGCTCACCGTGCACCGCCGCTGCCGCTGCCGCTGCCCGCCTGCCGGGTCCGGGCGGCTCGCTCTCGCTTTCCTTTTCCCCGCCGGCTCCGCCTTCTATGACCGCGCGCGGCCCCTCCCGCACCGACTCGGGATCGCGGGCGACTCGAGTCTCCTTCCGAGTCCGCGCCGCGCGCGCTGCCGCCCACGTGCTGCCGGCTGCCCGCCGGGCGCGCGGGGACTCTCCTGCGGCACCCCCAGCTCCAAGCCCTCCGGCTTCCAGGTGTGTTTGTGGCCGGAAGGGTCCGCCGGGAGGAAGGGAGGACAGAGAGGTGTCCAAGCGCCCGTGGCGTGCGAGGGTGGGTATTATTCGCCCCATTTCAGGATCGAAGAAACTGAGTAAATTTACTCGTCCAGAGTCCTGCTGCTGCTAAGTGGCAAAGTCAGGAGTCAACTCAGGGTCAGGCCTGTAAACACCGAAGTACTCCGTCCCCGTTCCCTTCTGCCTCCTAACTTTCACGAGACTGGGGATGAAGAGACCTGAAGGCCTAGCCTTCCTTCGGTCAGTTTCCACCCATTTGTCTATTCATTCAACAGGTACTTGCCAGCGCTGTTCTAAACACCGGCCGCAGGTCCAGCCATTAGGAGAGCTACCTGCTCCCTGTGGGACCTCGTGGAGTTTTGCTCCCGAAGCCCCTACGGGTAGTCCTCGGTTTATAAGAAACTGACACAGCGATTGAGGAGTCCTGAGGACTTACGATAGGGCAAAGTAGGTACCCATTACTGTACCCATTCAACAGATAAGAAAACTGAGGTCTGGGGCACAGAGAAGTTCAGTAACACAGAAGTTAAGTAAGCCGGAGAGCTAGAATTAGAATTACAAGTCTGTACCCTCAACATCTGAGTTAGAGTGAGGGAGTGAGGTGGTCCCAAGATGGACCTCCGATATACTATTGGCATTGGGCATTGGCTCTAGGACTCATTGCCCACTCCTCTTCTCCATCCCTCCGGAGTTTCAGTGGCTAAACTGAATGGCTAAATTTTCGGTGGTTAAACACTATATTTTCTTTAGAGCCCAGGTCCTGGGCAGAGGATTTAAATTCTGCAAATGTGAAGTACTGGTGGAAAGTTTGAAAGATAGATAGGAGACAGAGCCATCTTTCTGTGGGATTTCCAGATGACGGAAAGCTCCAGAAATAGCAGGGATTTGCATGAGACCATTTACCAGGTTTGTGGGTGCGTGGTGTCTGTGACAGCAGCAACAGCGGTAGCAGTGACAGGTTTTCTGAAGGCCCTGAACTGCCCAAGAGAGTTTAAAGACAGGAAATGACAATCTCAAGCGTGGTCAGAGGATACAAGCTTTAATAAATGCCCAGAAGCACCTCTCATTTCATGTAGACTCAGGGCTGATGTTGCAGAAATTAGGTGCAGAGTCTGCAGCTGCAGGTAACAGAATTTTGCAATACAAATTTAATTTGCAGCCTCCCCAGGTCTCTTCTATGAACATTGAGGGCATTGAATGGGAAAGAATGAGGCCCTGGGAATTTGGGGGGATTTGAGTGAATCCAAGTACTACTGCCCTCCCAAATACTGCTGAGCCTTCAACAGTCCTCTGCCCATGTTTGGTAAGAGTGGTACAGCCTGGTTTGAAGATTATAAAGTAATCACCTTGCAGGGAGGTGCTGATTCTCCAAATGCCCCATCCCTACCTCATACTTTGACTCCCAGAACTAGAATCAGATGCTAGCATGCCCCAAGAGGATACGGACAAGATCTGATCCAGAGGAGATAGTTTATGGGACAAAAGATTTGCAAACTTCCACTAATTTTTATCAGCAGAAACCCAGGAAATATGCATGCAAATGATTCGAAAGGTGGCATTTAGAAATGAATGTAATTCGGATTATGCACTCAGTGTGCTGGCTCCAGCAGCTGGAAATGGCTCATTAGAAATGTTACTGCAACCTGGGCTCAGGGGTGGCCCCCATTAAATGAAATTGTGATGCCAACTAATACAGATAAATCAAAAATACTCAGGGAGTCAGGAATATTGGAGTAGAATGATGGCATTCATTCACTCCCTAGCCATGCTCCCCAAGAAGATCCAAAGGACCCTTCTTCCTCAGGCATTGAGGAAAATATTGGAGTGAGGATCCATTGGAGTGATGTATCCTTGATGTATCCTTGAAAAACTCTGTAATGCCTGACCACTGTAGATTTAGAGAATGTCAGTGGGAGGTGCTGCCATTGGAAAAGCTCCCTAATTTCAGTGGGGATTATGGCAGGTATATAAGACCCCCATGGCACTCACCGCTGCTCTGTCAACCCACAGCACTGAGCTCATGGAGAGTTCCCTGTGACCAGATGACTGAGAAAGAAAAAATCGAATGAAGCACAGTATACTGGCGTTAATCAGAAGTGGATTGATGTATTAAAACAGCCCCTCTGGAAGGTGGCCCTAAAGAGTATTGGGAGAAAGGAAATCCAGCAGGCAGAACTTTGAGCAGTACATTTCGTTGTCACTTGGAAAGAGAGCAAGCCAGTGGCTTGAACACACCCAGTGTCTCAGAGGCTAGCTGGAGATTCAGAGATTTGGAAGGAAGAAGATCAGAGGGTTGGTCATAAGCGGTCTGAGGAAAATGGTGTGGGTGAACCCCTTGGACACTATGAGCATATAGTGAATGTTCATCAAAGGCACCTACTACTTCTGAGGAGGCTTTTGAGGAGCAAGTGGCCAGGAAAACTTCTGTAGAGGTCAGTCAGCTTTTCCCCAGCACACACAGTTGCTTGTTCACGATGAATAAGGAGACGACAACAGCAGCAAGGTATGGAATGTGTGAGTTCATCGACGCGAAATTCTCATCAAGGCTCATCTGGCTGCTGAGCACCCAGCAGTCTCCCATCAGGGACCAACTCTGAGCCCCAGTGTCGAGTACCATACCCCAAGGTAGACCAAGCGGCCACTTGGTGGCAGACAGGTTACACAGGAGCCCTTCCATCTGGAGTGCACAGGGATTTGCCCTGTGGGGAGTGAGCATTTATTTCAGGTACGGATTTGCATTTCCTTCCTGCAGTGCTTCTGCCAGCATCATCATTGTTGGATATTCTGTATACTTGCTCACCATCACAGCCTGTCTTGCTAAGAAACCCGTTTTACAGAAAAATGAGGCAGTATACTGACTGCTGTAGAATTCAGTAGTTTTATTATGAACCTCGTCACCCCAAAGCAGCTGGCTGTACAGGGCAGTAGGGTGGAGTATTGAAGGCTCAGGTGCAGCCCCAAGCAGGAGTATACTGAGTGTATACCCAGCTGAGTGTACTGTCCTTCGGGCAGTGGATGTTCTAAACCAAATTGCTGTTTCTTTCATGGCCAGTACACCTGAACTCAGGAAACAGTAGAAGTGAGAGGGTCGTGTTCCATAATGAAACCTAGTCATGCCTAGTCATCGCAAAATAGTGCTTTCCTGTTCCTATGACATTGGGCTGTGTTTCCAGTAGGAGACACATAGTTCCTTGAATAGGAATTTGAAACTGCATCTGGACATTTCAGGTTCATGATGCCATCAGGCCATCAAGGAAATAAGGAAGTTACCAAACCAGCTGGGCTGATTTATGGGAAAATAGTGATGTAGCCACACAACGGAGTTCGAGACAAGCATGTCTTTAACTCAGGAGTTCCTCTTGAGTTCCTTCTAGTAACTCCCTGTTCAATGATACATGTTAGTAGAAATCTACAGCTGTTCAACAAGACAGGACTGTTTAGGGCTCAGATCCTTCAGGATTGAAGGTTTATGTCACCCTACTGGCTGGGAAGATTTCTGAGGGCAAAGAGAATAAGGAATAAGGAATAAGGAAGTAATAAACACCAACTACAGTTTCGTGACCTATTGCATTTTTCTTCCTTGCTTTGTTTTTGTATTAATAAACTTCTTTTCATTGCTTTTCCCTTTCCTTTTCTATGAGATTTGCTGGTAGTGGTTAATTTTATAAGATAGTCTTCTGGTTAGAGTGTCTTACGGTAGAATTTGTGACTAAAAGAGAAGAGGGAGGAATATCACATAGCCATGGGTATAAAGACTAGGGGCTCGGATAAGCATGTTTTCATTTGAAGAAGGGAATGGGTGCATTAGGTGGGAACATAGTTCTGTTGTCTGCTTGAAAGATTATTAGTGCAAGCAGTGGACTGCATGATATTGTTCATTTTTATTTAGCTTCTAATCTCACTCCTTTCTATGTGTCCCTGTCTCCTGGATTATAAAGTATGGAAAGTTAAAATCACGTTGCCAGATTTTTATGGAATTAAAATTCTGGAGTTCTGCTAATGACTGATGAGCCATGGTGCAAGATTTGGAAGACGGAAGGAAGGAGAAGGCCATCCTCACGTGATAGAATGAGCTGATGAGCAAACTTTTGTGCTCATGACTCCAGGTGCCCTTGTCAGTTCTCCAAGGGTATGGTGCATCCGTGGCGGCAGCCGTGGTAGAAGCAGTGTCAGTGACAAGGTCCTGAGCTCTGGATGGCAGGTGCAGTGGAAGTCTCTTGGTTTTCATTCTGCCAACCTTTCCGACATATATGCATTCATTTCCCACTGAATCCTTATGCTTGACATACTTATAGTGGTTTCTGTTTCCAGATTTCCAAAGAGAAATCTCCCCCAAAATGGAGGCTACACTGAGGGGGTAGAGTTGAGAAGTGAAGGTTGAGAATCGGGCCTTTCTTTGAGCTCTGGATCAAGACTAATCTGAACCAGACCCATCCTAGGCCAGTCAGTTGTAAGACTTCTCCCCTCCTTTTCTTTCTACTATAAACCAGTATGTGTTTGATTTTCTGTTTATTACATCAAAAGGATCCTGACTGATTTATATTCTAAGTAACACTTCTTGGTTTTTTAAAAAAAAAGTCCCTTCGTTCATTAATTTATTCAATAAATATTTATTGAGTGCCTACTATGTGCAGCATTGTACTGGATACACGATGATGGCACTATGTCCTTAAGTGTTTATGTAGAAATTAGTTTCAAAAAGATAGAGTGTAAGAAAGGAAGCAGGCATTCAGTTGATCTTTATTTTTTTAAGTTTTTAAAAAAATTTTTAAATGTTTGTTTATTTTTGAGAGACAGTGAGCAGGGAGGGGCAGAGTGAGAGGGAGACACGGAATCCGAAGTGGGCTCCAGAGCCCGATGTGGGGCTCCAACCCACGAACTGTGAGACCATGACCTGAGCCGAAGTTCAACGCTCAACCAACTGAGCCACCCAGGTACCCTTTAAGTTTTTTTTTTTTTTTAAGTTTATTTATTTATTTGGTGAGGAAGAGAGAGAATGAGTGGAGGAGGGTCAGAGAGAGAGGGGGACAGAGAATCCAAAGCGGGCTTTGTGCTGACAGCAGAAAGCCTGAGGCGGGGCTCAAACTCACGAACCATGAGATTGTGACCTGAGTTGGACGCTTAACTGACTGAGCCACCCAAGCACCTCTTGGTTGTTCTTTATATACTCTAAATAGTAGCCTTTTATTTAGTAACTTCTTCAAGTCTCTGCCCTGCCATTTTACATTTTTGGGTTTCACTTTCTTAATGACACAGTTTTACTTTTTAAGGTTTTTTTTTTTTTGTTTGTTTGTTTTTTTACTTTTTAAACTACATCCAGCCTGGGGCTAGAATTGACAACTCTGAGATCAAGAGTCAGGACTGAGCCAGCCAGACACCCCACAAAGATGTTTAGATTTTAATGTAGCCAAAAACATAAATTGTGTCCTCTTTGTGCTTTCTGTTTCTTCTTTAAGAAATCTCACTCTAGTTATAAAAATATTATCTTGTATTTGCTTCCAAAAAACTAAAGCTTTAACATCTTTTTTAAACATATGGTTGTTTAATTTGCAAGAAATTCATTTTTGTGAGTGATAGAATGTGAGAATCTGATTTTACTTCTTCTGTATCATAACCAATTGTCTTAGTAGCAAATATGGAAGAGTGTAATTTCTTCCTAGATATGCAATGGCAGCCCTGTCCTCTATGGGTCAGTTCAACAGCTCTGTTTTGCTCTATTTGTCTACTCCTGCACCAATCATGGGGGTCTGGGCATTAAAACCCAAGCCTCTGTTGCTGACAAGTCTCTCAGTAAATGGTGGCTTAATGTCATCTCTGATTATTACTTGGTCTCCTTCTCTGTTCCATCTGTGGTTTTGGGCCCTGATGAGTCCACTTACTCTACTGGGGGCTGAGAAATTCAACTAAAAAGAATTTGTAAGAATTTTTATCCAGACTTTCTTGGTGTTCTGAGGGAAGGGTTTTCAGGTTATGTAATCCACCATACTACCAGAAATAGTAGTCCTGCAGTCTTTCTCAATGCAAATTTTTAAAAAAAGTTTAATATTTATTTATTTTTGAGAGAGGGAGAGAGAGAGAGACAGAGTGCAAGTGGGGGAGGTGCAGAGAGAGAGAGGGAGACACAGAATCCGAAGCAGGCTCCAGGCTCCGAGCTGTCAGCACAGAGCCTGATGCAGGACTCACACTCACAGACCATGAGATCATGAACTGAGCCGAAGTCAAATGCTTAACTGACTGAGCCATCTAGGCACCCCTCTCAAAGGAATTTTATTTAACTTTTCTATGAACCCTTCTATTCTTCACTGTGACTAGCTATGGTGTAAAGATTAGGGACTGTTGAGAGGGTTCGTCCAAAACTTTCTTTACCTTCTCTCGTAAGTTCCACCTTACTACCTAGGGTTCTGTGGTCGAAAAGCCTTTATGCCAGAATGACACAATCTCTAATATTTAGCTTTGAATTAAAGGTTGTGTTAAATAGACATATAATGCCCCTTGAGAGTGGGGCCTCCACGGGGCTCACTGCAGGGACATACACAGAGTAGATGAGCAGTGAATGCATTTTCCTTGAATTATATGAGGATAGGATTTATTCATCTTAATTCAGTGCAGAGTTGGAATTAAATTCCCCCCGACAGTAAGTCTGAGATAACCACAAGTGCTTTGGTCTGTAGTGAGGGACAGAGGGATTATTCTGGGAGGACAAAAAATTGTGCATCACTGGGAGGCCTGTCTCATCTACACACCATTCAGACGCCAATTTACGTGTGTCTCTGATAGTATCTGCTTATGCTCTTATGTGAACCCAGAGCATGAAAGAAGTTACAACCCCAGCATGCCACATGAGCAAGAGTATCCCCTTTGGACAGCTAAATGGTCTTTCCTCAAAAAGCAAATGGGCGCCTGGGTGGCTCAGTCGGTTAAGCGTCCGACTTCGGCTCAGGTCATGATCTCACAGTTTGTGGGTTTGAGCCCCTCGTCGGGCTCTGTGCTGACAGCTCAGAGCCTGGAGCCTGCTTCGGATTCTGTGTCTCCCTCTCTCTCTACCCCCTCCCCCGCTCGTGCTTTCTCTCTCCCTCTCTCTCTCTCTCTCTCTCAAAAATAAATAATAAACATTAAAAAAAAGTTTAAAGGGGCACCTAGGTGGCTCAGTCAGTTGGACATCTGACTTCAGCTCTGGTCATGGTCTTGTGGTCTGTGGGTTCGAGCCCCGCATCAGGCTCTGTGCTGACAGTGCGGAGGCTGGAGTCTGCTTCAGATTCTGTGTCTCCCTCTCTCTCTCTGCCCCTTGCCCACTCACTCTCTGTCTGTCTCTCCCTCAAAAATAAATAAACATTAAAAAAAAAAGTTAAAAAAAAAGTGAACAAACAACTCTGCACTCAAAAACTTCAATGTTATCATTATTATTAATGTTTTATTTATTTTTGAGACAGAGAGAGACAGAGCATGAGCAGGGGAGGGGCAGAGACAATGAGAAAAAGACACAGAATCCGAAGCAGGCTCCAGGCTCTGAGCTGTCAGCACAGAGCCCGACGCAGGGCTAGATGTCACAGACCGCGAGATCATGACCTGAACCGAAGTCGGATGCCCAACCGACTGAGCCACCCAGGCGCCCCAATGTTATCATTATTATTAAATTCATATTATGTATATCTAAACGTTGTTTAATTATCATTAGTTGATTATTTGATCAACTTCTTATTTCATTATTTAATAATCATTCAGGAAAAGAAAATACCCATGCCTGCTGAATTGGCAATCGGATGGCAGTAGGATTCCTACTTCAAGGGTGGCAGTAGGATTCATACTTCAACTTTGCTCCTAGGGAAGTGCCTGCCAAGCACTGTTTGAATTTTTCATCCATTTCCTGGTTCTGAGTTTCACTGAACAAATTTTTCCAATCACCAACTTCACCTACAACACACACAAAAATAACAGACCCGGACACCTGTTAGAAGATAGTTTCCTCATTTTTTTTTTTTAGCTATTTATTTCATTTTATTTTTATTTTTATTTGAGTATGGTTGGCACACAGTGTTACATTCGTTTCAGGGCTATCACATAGTGGTTCGACAACTAGACACACTATGCTGTGCTCACAAGTATAGCTACCATCTGTCACCATACAACGCCATTTATAATACCGTTACCTGTGCTGTGCCTTTTAGTCCCATGACTTGTTCCTTACTTAACTGGAAGCCTGTACCTCCTACTTCCCTTCACCCATTTTACCCATCCCCCTATTTCTTCTTGATTTTACCATTTTTTCAGTGCAGCATTTCACTTTGAAATGTGAAATGGAGACATAAAGAAAATTAAGCAGTCTTAAAAATGAATGTAATTTCTCCTGTAAAGTTAATGGTATCCATTGGGGCCTCCCCATCTGTGGCATAGTAGGTGATGTGCTTTCTTTATATCACCGAAGGGACTGTTGGCCTCAGTCATCTCCTAGCCCCACCCCTGTCTCAACACTTGGGACCTAAAATTCCACTTTTTGAGAGTCATTCTTTTTTCCCCCTCTGTAAAGTCTTTTAAATACCTCACCCCTTGAGAAGTTATCATTTTACAACAGGTTTTGGTTAAGACCTCAGATGCTGATAATTTTGCAAAAAGTTACTACTTTGCCTGAGATTAGGATATGTTTTTCTTATTCCTTTTTTTTTTTTAATTTTTTTAACGTTTATTCATTTTTGAGACAGAGAGAGACACAGCATGAACGGGGGAGGGGCAGAGAGAGAGGGAGACACAGAATCGGAAGCAAGCTCCAGGCTCTGAGCCATCAGCCCAGAGCCTGACGCGGGGCTCGAACTCGCGGACCGCGAGATCGTGACCTGAGCTGAAGTCGGACACTTAACCAACTGAGCCACCCAGGCGCCCCTCTTATTCCTTTTAAAAACAAAGGAAGTTGGGGCGCCTGGGTGGCTCAGTCGGTTGAGCGACCAACTTCGGCTCAGGTCGTGATCTCACGGTTTGTGAGTTTGAGCCCCACATTGGGCTCTGTGCTGACAGCTCAGAGCCTGGAGCCTGCTTCGGATTCTGTGTCTCCCTCTCTCTCTGCCCCTAACCCACTTTCATTCTGTCTCTGTCTTTCTCAAAAATAAATAAACACTAAAAAAATTAAAAAAAAAAAAAGGAAGTTGCTTCTTTCTTTAGAATCTTTTGGTGATTTGGGTTGAAGTTGCAAGTTCCTTGTTGCATAGCCATTGAAATGTATGTTTATAAAGAGGGTTTAATGACAAGGAAGTGCTTGGATGTATGAAGGGAGTAACATAAAACACAAAGCTGTTTACAAATGTCATCCACTATAAAGAACATCACAGAATGAGGCTGGAAGAGATATGCCAAAAAGTTAAACTTGCCTCTGGTGGGAGAAATGTGAATAATTTTTAACGTTCTTGCACATTTACCTGTGCCTTCTGAATTTTTGCAAAGAATATTGTAACTTAAGTTACCACTTTATTTTAGAATTTTTCTGTTCTGAATAGTGCGTGATTAACGCCTGGGTGTTTCAGTTGGTTGAGCGTCCGACTTTGGTTCAGGTCATGATCTTGCAGGTTTGTGAGTTTGAGCCCTGTGTTGGGCTCCATGCTGGCAGCTCAGAGCCTGGGGCCTGCTTGGGATTCTGTGTCTCCCTCTTTCTCTGCCCCTCCCCTGCTCTCTCTCTCTCTCTCTCTCTCAAAAATAAACATTAAAAAAAAATTTTAAAAAGCAATATAAAGAGAAGTTCTATTTTCTTCCCCCTCCTTTAAAGCTAATCAAGCAAGGCATAAAAATCAGGGGTAAAGTCAGGAATCAAGCCCAAGCTAGATTTACATTCAATGTTCCATTCACAGTGGGTATTTTAGATGGGTCTTCATTTGATAAAGTAAAGTGGAGTAGACTCAAGTAAACCTACGTTCAAATCCTGACTCCATCGATCATTAGCTTTGTGGCAACGGACAAATTAATTTCCCTGAGCTTTGGTGCCCACATTTATAAAATTAAGGAATTCATGAATTTTTTTGCTGTAAAATTTATGCCTAGTAAAAGGTCTAACACATAGTGCTGCCTCTAAATCATGTTATATTTTCAATATATATATATATAATTTTAAAAAACTGGTAATACCTAAGCTATATTATCATAAACTGTCATAAGAAGTTAGATTGCCTTTAAAAAAATCACAGTTCCCAACCAACAGGGCAGTAAGAGGTGGCCAATGAGGTATAAAGAAGTCACTGATGAGGCTTCCCACAAAGTTCTTTAAAGGGGCCCCACTCAGCTAACATGCGATTCTGTATCTTGCTATTCCCTGTTTATTTTTAAAATGTATAATCCTTTAGTTTTAATGTAATGGTGGAGCGCTGGCTGTTGTCCTGCCATCACATACTGGCAAGCAGAAAGGTACAAGGAACTTAGTACTCTGAAAGGTACTTTAGATATTGTGGAACTCACTCAGTCTACTTCTGTGGAATTAGTACACAGTAGAAGTATACTACTCAGTGGAACTCAGTCTACTTTGAGCTCACTGTGTCCAAACTTATTGAGGGAGAAACAAGAAAATCCTGTCTTAACTGAAGATAAAAGTATTTGGATTGGGGCACCTGTGTGGCTCAGTCGGTTAAGTGTCTGCCTTCGGCTTAGGTCATGATCTCATGGTTCATGGGTTCAAGCCCCACGTCTGGCTTAGTGCTGACAGCTCAGAGCCTGGAGCCTGCTTTGGATTTGGGGTCTCCCTCTCTCTCTGCCCCTCCCCTGCTGGTGCTCTGTCTGTCTTTCTGTCTCTCAAAAATAAATATACATTAAAAAAATTATAAAAATAAAGTATTTGGATTGCCTGTTACATGCAAACCAATGGATGTCCCAGAAACAAATGTGACTTTACCTTTGCGGAACAGGAAGGGCCCAACGGCACCGTGTGTTTCCTGGGACTTTGCTCGCATTGCTTGGAAGGTACTCTGGGCTGAGATGGTTTGGATCTGCTCCCCAGTTAAAGAGAATCCAAAGAACTCAGCAATTTGTTTTATTCCAGCGGTCAGGTTCTGAAAACAACATTTTCAAGGATAAACTTCTTTCTATGGGAATTGTGCCTGAGCAAAGACAGGTTTCTTAGCCAGAATGGATTCACTAAGCTTACCTCTCCAACTCACCTTTTCATCTCTCTCTTTAGACTTTCTTTGATACTTCTGTATCAATATTTGAGATAGCCCTACAAAATATTCTGTATTGTTTTTACTTTGTAGTTTCAATGGGTGACTCTTACTAAACTCCTCAGGATACAAATAATGATAGCAAGCATTAAGTAGTAGGTCTTATCTAAGATGATACTCATTTTATTAAAAAGCACCAGTCTAGGGGCACCTGGGTGGCTCAGTCGATTAAGCATCCGACTTTGGCTCAGGTTATGATCTCCCAGTTTGTGAGCAAGCCTTGCATCGGGCTGTGAGCTTGTTTCAGAATCTGTATCTACCCCTCTCTCTCTCTGCTTCTCCCTGGCTCTTGCTGTCTCTCTCTCAAAAATAAACATTAAAAAAAAATAATTAAAAAAAAGCACCAGTCTAAATGAGCTGAGGAAATCAATGTATTTGTACATGCCCATTCCAATTCTCTTTTCTTCTGAATCCTATTTATAGCTAATGTTTAATTCTATCCAGAAAGTCTAATTTTTAGAATCCTGAAAACTAGAAGGAATCTTGAAATTAATCTTGTCTAAATACCCTTGTAACCAGTATCCCTACCAATGACGATTCATAATCTTCTAGAACAGTTTCTTAAACTGTATTCTACAAAACACTAATTTACTTCAAGGTGGCTATAGATGTTTTGTGAAAAAAGAAAAAAAAAGAAAAGAAAAGGAGAGTGAAGGGTGAGGTCAAATAAGTTTGGAATCCTTTTGGTTAAATAAAGAGAAGTTTGTTTTCTTTTTCCTACAGGATCTCTCACTTTTTTTTTTTCAACGTTTATTTATTTTTGGGACAGAGAGAGACAGAGCATGAACGGGCAAGGGGCAGAGAGAGAGGGAGTCACAAAATCGGAAACAGGCTCCAGGCTCTGAGCCATCAGCCCAGAGCCCGACGCGGGGCTCGAACTCACGGACCGCGCAGGATCTCTCACTCTTGAGTATGTCAATTTGCAATGTGAATGTCCCAAAAGAGCCACAGTCCCCAAATCAGTTTGAATAGGCAACCTCCAAGCAAGAATTATTAACATCTGGGCAACATGGCATTCCATGGAACACAAGTTTCAGAAACATCATTGTAGACTAGAAGGATAAAAGACTAAATTAGTATGTTCTCTCATGTTACATAAATGCACTCGAGAAACAGAAGGGATGGATTCATTCATACTTCCCTTTGATAAGAATGTCAGAGGAGACTGGTGTTAATAACCCAATTCCTCTAGAAAGCATTTGGCACGCTCCCTTTTTAACATACTTTCTCTACTGGAGTCCAGGACTCTGGCTTCCCTCCTGCCTTATTAGCCCCTCCTCCATCTCCTTTGCTGGTTCCTCCTGTTTCCCAAACAGTCTATATGGGGGACTCTAGGGCTCAGTTCTTGGTCTCCTTCTCTTCCCTATGTATATACTTACATACATGTAAGTGTGTAATCTCATGGCTTTAAATGCCATCTATGTGCCAAATTTATATATACAGCCCAGCACTCTTTCCATTCAACACGTTTATAGTCAACTTGACCTCTCCATTTGGATGACTAATAAACATCTCAGACTAAGCATGTGCAAAGCCAAACCCCTGATCTTTCCCACAATCTCACTTCACCTGCTGGCATCTCGTACTCAAGGGACAACAATTCAGTCCTCTCAGTTGGTCAGGCCAGTAATATTGGAGTCTTATTTGACTTCATTTTTCTCTCACTGCTCTTTCTCCCATCCAATCCAGCAGCAAATCCTAATAGCTCTTCTTCAACAAATATTCAGAATTTAACTACTTATTACTTCCATTGCCACTTCTGATCTAAGCCACAATCTTCCTTTGCCTGGACTACTATAGTACTCTCCTCATGGGTTTCTCTACACAATCTTTGCTTCTCTCTAGTACGTTTTCATACACCAACCAGAATGAACCTGTTAAAAACACAACTCCTATCACTTTTCTGCTCGAATCCCATAATGGTTTTCTATTTCACTCAGAGTGAAGGCCAAAGTAATTTCAATGGCTGGCCACATTATTCCCCACACTCCTCTCTACCCCACTCCCTTGCCTCTGTTCTCATTGGTTAATCTCCCCTGGTTCACCCCTACTGACCCAGCCACATCCGCCCCCTTCATATCACTTAACCATACCAGGAACACTCCTACCTCAGGGCATTTGCTCCAGTTGGTTCTGTATGCCTGGAAAATTCTTATTCCAGTTACCTACTCTGCTTACTCCCTCATCTTCTTTAGATCTTTGCTCAAATCACATCCATTCCATGAGGTTTCTACCAGCTATCTTATTTGGGGATTTGTCCAACATCCCAATTTCCTACCCCTGACATTTCCAGTTTTCCTTAATCAGTTATACCATTTCTTTTTTCTCACATATTATAAACATTTTTAAAATGTTATATTTATTGTTTTTCTCTCTCCCTGCCTCCTCCAGCTAGAAGGTAAGCTTCTCCAGGGCAGTGAATTTTGTCTGGTCTGTTCATTGATGTATCACAAGGGCCTAGAACAATGTTGGGCAGCACTAAATGTTCATGAATGGGGGAGGGGAAGGAAAAAAAAAAAAGAGGTTAGGGTGGGAGACAGCCGAAGCATAAGAGACTCTTAAAAACTGCGAACAAACTGAGGGTTGATGGGGGGTGGGAGGGAGGGGAGGGTAGGTGATGGGTATTGAAGAGGGCATCTTTTGGGATGAGCACTGGGTGTTGTATGGAAACCAATTTGACAATAAATTTCATATATTAAAAAAATAAATGTTCGGGGCGCCTGGGTGGCTCAGTCAGTTGGGCGACCAACTTCAGCTCAGGTCATCATCTCACGGTTTGTGAGTTTGAGCCCCGCATCAGGCTGTGTGCTGACAGCTCAGAGCCTGGAGCCTGCTTTGGATTCTGTGTCCCCTTCTCTCTCTGCCCTTCCCCAACTTGTGCTCTGTCTCTCTATGTCTCTCAAAAAAATAAATAAATGTAAAAAAAAGTAAAAAATAAAATAAAATAAAAAAATAAATGTTCATGAATACCAATTTAAAAAATAACATTATATGGAAAAATCAATTCACAGCCAAATGCACGTTCAATTCCATCTCAGTTGAAACCTACTTATTATTTCTGCCATTCTTAAGTTGGGCTGTCTATCACAGAAGGAAAATAAAGCAGCCACTGTTAGTAATAAGTTGCTAAGCATTATTTTATTTCTGTTAAATAAACAACCTAAGCCCCTATGCACTGTGTTTTTTTTTCCTAGCATTGTACCACAAATCTGGAATATTTATTTTTTTAATTGAATACAATATTTGTTCACACAACCAGACATTAAAAGTAGGTTCTCTATGTGATATTTTATAATAAATCTTGCTATAGAATGTCAATAATCAAAATCTTACCTTTTTCAGGTCTTCATATAATATGAACTTAACATTTTCATCATCAAGATGTTTGTTCCAGTTAATGGCAAAATCAAAATAGCTTCCCCAGGAAACTAAAAATACAAGGAAAAAATTCTCAGGGAATTTCAAATAATTGAGGTTAAAATTATAGATGGTTAATTTATGCTTTAAAATATAAACTATATATATATGTGTGTGTGTATATGCTCAGACAAGATGTTTGTATGTCATTATAAATCCCTGCTCCAGAAGAACTGGCATACGGCCATTCCTGTGTCAGATTTCTATTCATTTTATTATTTTCATAAATAATAACTAAGCAAGTTGCAAAAGTGATTTGATAAAAACTACCAGACATTCATGAATATTTAGGTGAATAAAATGATTCAGAAATAGTGAAAGGTACACGAAAAACGACAGATAGTACCAGAAAGAAAAGAAATGATGAGACAGATGTTTTCTCGATCAGCATTGTCCAATAGAAGTTTAATGAAAGCCACATCTGTAAATTTTTAAAAATGCTTATTTATTTATTTTTGAGAGAGAGAGAAAGCAGAAGCAAGGGAGGGACAGAGATAAAGGGAGACAGGATCCAAAGCAGGATCTGTGCTGAGAGCACAGAGCCTGGTTTGCAGCTCGAACTCATGAACCGAAAGATCATGACCTGAGCCAGAGTCAGAGGCTTAACTGACTGAACCACCCCAGCATTCCCCCCACCACATCTGTAATTTTAAATATTCCAATAGCCACATTAAGAAAAGCAAAAAGAGGGGCGCCTGGGTGGCTTGGTTGGTTAAGCGTCCAACTTCGGCTCAGGTCATGATCTCACAGTCCGTGAGTTCGAGCCCCGCGTCGAGCTCTGTGCTGACCGCTCAGAGCCTGGAGCCTGTTTCAGATTCTGTGTCTCCCTCTCTCTCTGCCCCTCCCCTGTTCATGCTCTGTCTGTCTCTGTCTCAAAAATAAATAAATGTTAAAAAAATTAAAAAAAAAAGCAAAAAGAAACAGGTGAAATTAACTTTAATATTTTATTTTGTTTAACCAAATATATCCCAAAATATTATCATTTCAGAATATAATCAATATAAAAAATTACTAAGGAACCATCACACTTTGTTTCTAAGTCTTCAAAAGCCAGTGGGCATTTTACACTTACAGAGAATCTCAATTTGAATGCCAAATTCTTTATCAAAAATACTTGATGTATTTTTAGACCTTTTTTTAAAGTTAATTTGTTTATTCTGTGAGAGAGAGACCACAAGTAGGGGAAAGGCATAGAGATAGGGAGAGAGAGAGAGAATCCAAAGCAGGCTCTGCAGTGTCAGTGCAGAGCCTGATGCGGGGCTCAAATTCACAAACCCGTGAGATTGTGACCTGAGCTGAAATCAAGAGTCAGACCCTTAACCGACTGAGCCACCCAGGTGCTCTGATGTATTTTTAGACGTTTACAACTTAAGTTGAGAAAGTAGATTCATATACTCAACTTGTACCAAATTCATTTAAAAGTTTCCAATAACTGAATTATCTGGGTTTTTTTTTTTTTTAATGTTTATTTGTTTTTGAGAGAGAGAGGGAACAAGCAGGGGAGGAACAGAGAGGGAGGGAGACACAGAATCTGAAGCAGACTCCAGGCTCCTTGCTGCCAGCGCAGAGTCTGATGCGGGGCTCAAACTCACGAATCTTGAGATCATGACCTGAGCCAAAGTCAGACCCTTAACCGACTGAGCCACCCAGGTGCCCTGAGTATCTGTTTTTAAATTTAAACTAATTAAATAAGATGCAAAGTTTAACTCCTCGATTGCACCAGTCACAATTCACGTGCTCATTTGCCACACGTAGCTAGTGGCTACTACACTGAACAGTAAACATCTAGACACTGATTAGCTGTGCTGCTTATTAACTGTGTGACTTTGAGCAACAACCGAAACCTCTTTGTACCTTAGTTACCTCATTAGTAAAATGGCATTGTTGTCAGACTTAAATGAATTAACACACATCAAATGGTTAAAACAGTGCCTGATTAATAGTACCCACTCAGCAAATTTTAGCCGTTACTATAATCGCTAGTAATAATAATATTCTCATAATTCTTATCATCATCATTGTTATCATTGAAGCCCTTGCTTTGAGCCAGGCTATTTCCACATGTTTTCTTTGTTGAGGCAGACACTGTATGTTTCATACCCAATATCCAATATTTTCCTGTTTTTGCTGCTAACCAAACTCTGGTTAGTTACTTGGGTCTAAGCCAGTTATGGGAATTCTGGTTCCTGTTTCTCAGCCTCCCTTCGCGCTGTGATTGGTCTCAGGATATGGTTCTGGCGAGCAACACACAAGCAGAAGTCTGCTGGAAGCTTTCTAGTAAAACCGTTGCGGTCTTGATGAACCTCCTTCAGGATCTGAAAGTGATGCTTGGAGGCACAGTAGCCAGCCTGAGAGTATGTTGCAAAAGGCAGAAGGGAAAGGCCAAGGGAATGGCAGAGGCGTTGGCTTTGCCATCACTGGGCAACTGAACCAGCTGTCTCTCTTCAGGCTTCTTGTTGAGTGAGAAAAATTAAACCTAATCTGTTTGGGCCACTGCGGTCAGGTTTTCTGTTCTTCCCCATGCACTATTAATTGATAGTTACACATTTGATCCTGGGATCTTTAAAGCAATCCAGGGTGATAGGTACAGGTTTTATACCTATTTTGTTGGTGGGGAAATAACCGCTTTAAGGTCACACAGCAAGTTATGGGTTTTGCCGTCTTTCAACATCTGTCTGACACCAGAGCTGTAGTGCTGCCAAACAAAATGCTCTACTGTCCTACTTCCTGCAGGTCAGATATTCTTACCTTTCCTTTATAAGTCAGGAAACCAATGTTCATAAAGATCAAATGTTGTGGGGCGCCTGGGTGGTTCAGTCGGTTAAGCGTCCGACTTCAGCTCAGGTCACGATCTCACGGTTCGTGAGTTCGATCCCTGCGTCGGGCTCTGTGCTGACAGCTCAGAGCCTGGAGCCTGCTTCCGATTCTGTGTTTCCCTCTCTCTCTGCCCCTCCCCCATTCATGCTCTGTCTCTCTCTGTCTCAAAAATAAATAAACGTTAAAAAAAATTAAAAAAAATCAAATGTCTTGCTCAACATCACCCAGGTGTGAGTGATTTGAACCTGAATTTAAATTCAAGCTCTGCTACTTAGTGGCTGTGTGACCTTTTTATGCCTCTATTTCCATCTTTACAAAAGGGGACAATTACAGTATTTGTCCCCATGGGTTCTTACGAGAAATGGAAATTTTGGGGAGCATCTGGGTGGCTTAGTCGGTTAAGCGTCCAACTCTTGGTTTCAGTTCAGGTCATGATTTCATGGTTCGTGTATTCGAGTCCCTCATCGGGCTCCGCACTGACAGCACAGAGCCTGCCTGGGATTGTCTCTCTCCGTCTCTCTCTGCTCCTCCTCTGCTATCTGTCTCTCAAAATAAATAAACTTAAAAAAAAATGAAATGTTAAAATGTACACGAGAGATAGTATATAGTGCCTGGCATGTAGTAATTGCTCAGTAAGTGGTAACTATTCTATCTAATATTAATTACTAATATATAATAATAAGTGATGAAGCCAATCCAGTCCTCTCATTCCAAATCCTGCATGTTTTCCAGTACACTGAGCTTCCTTCATAAGTTGAACGTAACAAAGCGTGCAAAGAAGAAACTTTGCACCACTTAGTGAGTGGTTTCCAGACAAACAAAACTTTGATCATGGTGCTTCATAAGCACCTTCTGTGCACTACCCCCCCCACACCCCCCCCACACCCCCGCCAATCCCAATACTTAATCTGTGCTTAGGAACCAATACTGTACCCAGTGGCCATGCATGTGGGGCGTGGTGTTGCTGTGCTGGTCACCTTTAGAAGTGGTCCTCTTTGGGCGCCTGGGTGGCTCAGTAGGTTAAACATCCCACTCTCGATTTCAGCTCAGGTCATGATCTCACAGTTTCATGTGTTTAAGTCCCACATCGGGCTCTGCATTGACAGTGCAGAGTCTGCTTGGGATTCTCCCTCTCTCTCTGCCCCTCCCACACTTGGCACGGCTCTGTCTCTCTCAAAATAATAAATAAGTCCGTGAGTAAGTAAATAAATAAATAAAACTTTAAAAATCATGTTAGGATGAGCACTGGGTGTTGTATGTAAGTGATGAACCACGGGAATCTACCCCCAGAACCAAGAGCAGACTGTACACGCTGTTTGTTAGCCAATAAAATAAAATAAAAGTGGTTCTCTTAGAGTGACCTGTCAACAACTTCTCAAGGATCATGTGGCATTAATTCTGCCTTCTATGACACTGCCAAGACTGAAAAGAGCCACCAACTAAAGGAGGCATCTTTAATCTCTGGCCATTATACCCATGGAAGTAGAGTCACTGGGGCTTACAAGCAGTGGGACCACTGGCAAGTGTTTTAACTTTTTGGATTAGTTTTCTCATCTGCGCAAGGGGCTGGAAATACTTTATTCATAGTTTGTTATAGTCTTAAATGAAATCAGGCACATAAAACACCTCCTTTGGTACATTGGAGCATCAGTAGGCACTTACAAGAGTTTTTTTTAAGTAATCCCTACACCCAATGTGGGGCTCGAACTCACAACCCCAAGATCAAGGGTTGCATGCTCTGCTGACTGAGCCAGCCAGAAGCCTCAGTAGGCACCTACAAAATTGCAGTTATCAATAACCAGAGGTAAAACATCAACATGGTCTAACAAAGCCTTTTCCTTTCTGGCAAACAAATATCTTAGATGTGTTTGCTCAATGTCATGGTTTTATCTCTCTCTCTCTCTCTCTCTTTTTTTTTTTTAATCATTGTGTTATATAGAGACTTAGGGTAAATTAACCAGAGATGCTTTTCCACATGACTCTGTATAAGCCTCTTGGTCCTATGTCTGTTCTACGGCCACCTCATACTTCTAGGCAACATGTAAATTGCCCAAATTATTTTTAAAAACAGTAATGTATTATTGTTTGATGTGCAGAACTAGTGGTGCTATAAAACTTCATTAAAGTTTCATTAAAAGCAACTTTTTGGGGGGCGCCTGGGTGGCTCAGTCGGTTGAGCGAACGACTTCGGCTCAGGTCACGATCTCGCGGTCCGTGAGCTCGAGCCCCACTTCAGGCTCTGTGCTGACAGCTCAGAGCCTGGAGCCTGTTTCAGATTCTGTGGCTCCCTCTCTCTGACCCTCCCCCGTTCATGCTCTGTCTCTCTCTGTCTGTCTCAAAAATAAATAAACGTTAAAAAAAAAATTTTAAATAAAAGCAACTTTTTGGTTCCTGGATCCTCCCTAGTCTTCTTTCTTTACCTTAAAATACATTTGATTTTTTGTACTTTTGTGGTCATCTGTCAAAGTAAGAATTCTTTCACCAACAGCCATACCTTGGCCTTTCATGAACTGTCTGAAGAATTCATCCCAGGAGCCATAGCTTGGAATATCAGGGACATCGTTGTGGAAATGGAAAAAAGATACTGCCGTATCTTTAGGGTTTCGAAATATCACCAAAATCTAGAAAGAGAAAATTAAGTTAATTTATTCAGGTCTATATTTTGAACTTTGGAAAAGTGAAGGGGTGAACAATATCATTGTGTAATCTTGTATACGACATAATTTTGTTAACATACAGAGAAATTGAAGAAGCGGGGGTGGCAGATGGGGAAGTCTGGGGAGAGGGAAGAGAAAAGAAGAAAAAGCAGACTGATGTTGTAGCAGAGAACTTTTGCTAATGAACTTAGACATTAAGAAGGCATGTGTAGAAGATATGAAAAAAGCAAGGTGCCTGGGTGGCTCAGTCGGTTAAGTGTCTGACTCTTGAGTTCAGCTTAGGTCACAATCTCATGGTTTGTGGGATTGAGCCCCAAGCCAGGTTCTGCACTGACAGTGCAGAGCCGGCTTGAGATTCTCCCTCTCCCTCTCTCTCTCTCTCTCTCTCTCTCTCTTTGCCCCTCCCCCAGCTAGCATGTGTTCATGCGTGAGCAGTGCACACACTCTCTCTCTTTCTCAAAATAAATAAATAAACATTAAAAAAAAAAAGAAGATACCAAAAAGGAAAAAAGGGCAAGCTCATTAGAATAGTCATAAGGGCATGATCTGGAAGGGTAAACCACAAAGTAAAAATTGCAACATAATATTAAAAAGTAATATTAAGGACAATGAAAATAATGTTCAGAGTTTGGTCAGCAAAAATAAAAAAATGATAAGAGTAGCCAAAGCACCTATAGTTAGTTTGCAGGACATGAAGTTTGCTATTATACGTGAAATTCAGAAATAAAATTGCTTCAGACCTCACATAAATAATGCTCACCAGAAAGAACAAAAAAACACAACTTCTCGTTTTCCTATCACATTCTTTTGTTAAACTCTCTAAATATCTTAGTGGGATTCTGGAATCTATTCACTATAAAACAGATTTTAAAATATGTTCAATTCTAGGTATATGTTTTATATCCTAACTGAAAATGCATTTGCTTTGAGCACAACAATAGCAAATATATTTGAAGAAAGAAACAACAGAAGAAATGCTAAATCACACGTTTCATTTCTCAAAATTCTATGATAAGATGCAGACTTCATCACATAGCTCAGAAAGGCAATATCTAGACATTAAAAACTTCAAACTGAAATACGAGTAGAGAGGGACACTCACTTTGGCTTTATTCTTGAAGATGGACCCAGGTAATTTGTCATAATGGAGATGAGTTGCCAGAATCCTTGGGGATGGAAACTGTTTCATTCTCTTAAAAACAGACATGGTAAAGTAAAAGTGTGTATGTCTTATGGTGAATCGCTCTTAAGTGTAGTATCTGAATGGTAGTTCCAAGTATCACTACTGTGCCTTTTCTATTTCCCCCTCCAGTTTTTAAAAATTTATTTCCGTTTTCTTAATTTGTGGGGATAAGGAATGGAGAAAGTCGTAAATAATTTAAATCATCTTTCTGGACCGCCTTATAGGGTTTGGCTTACCATTTTGGAGGGGTCTGTTTTTTGAAAATTTTACCTTTTCTACAATCATACTAAATTCTTTTTAGAATTGATTCTTTGCAGCTCATAATTTGTGATGTATTCTGTCTTCAGTTGGCTCTCTTCTATAGTCAAGGTCTTTACCAGAAATACTCAAGTTTTTCCATAGGTCTCCCAAACCCACTTTTAATATCTAGACTTTTTTTTTGCCAACAAAATTCCATGCAATCAAACATCCTAACAGAACCTGGAAGTGCACAGTCACTTGAATATCTGAGAAATATTTTACTAGAGAAATTCTTGTCAATGTAAGGACTCAGTGATTGATTCTTTGTGTGTGTGTGTGTGTGTGTGTGTGTGTGTGTGTGTGTGTATGTGTCTGCTTCTACTGATAATTTTGAAAATGAAGTTACCTGTTTAATCTGCCAGGGTTAAGGGTTTTAGTACGTTATATGGGCTAAAGCCTCAAGTTTCATTTCCACACTTGTAGAGGTCACTCACAGCTGGGGCACATTATTTCAAGTGGTAAAATGATATTTAGACGTTTATAGCCAATGTTTCTGTAGAAACTTAGTGGACAGTAGACACCAGCTCATGTCATGATCTCGCAGTCCATGAGTTGGAGCCCTGCCTTGGGTTCTGTGCTGACAGCTCAGAGCCTGGAGCCTGCTTCAGATTCTGTGTCTCCCCCTCTCTCTCTGCCCCTCCCCTGCGCACTGTCTCTCTCTCTCTCTCTCTCTCTCTCTCTCTCAAAAATAAAATAAACATAAAAATTTTTGGAAAAAAAAAAGAAAGAAACTTAGTGGACATCTCAATTCAAGCAAGAGCCAAAAAAAAAAAAAAAAAGGAAAAAAAGAAACACCTGAGATTTTAAAAATAAAAAACCAATTTAAGTCAATGATATGGGTTCCAGTGGCAATTAATAGTCATAATACTTGAGGGGCATCTGGGTGGCTCAGTCGGTTAAGCTCAGATCATGATCTCACAGTTTGTGAGTTTGAGCCCTGCATCTGGCTCTGGGCTGACAGCCTGCTTTGGATCCTCTGTGTCCTTCTCTCTCTGCCTCTCCCTTGCTTGCACTCTCTCTCTCTCTCTCTCTCTCTCTCTCTCTCTCTCAAAAATAAATAAACATTAAAAAAAGAAGAGAATAGTCGTAATACTTGATTTACATCAAATTTCCCTAATTTTTAGTTTTGAACATTACTTTTACATTCATTCACAGCAATCCCCTCAAGTGGATATTATAACCCCCATTTTAGAGATTAACAAATGACTTTGAGGTTTTAAGGGCTTTGTGCAAAATTGCACAGATGGTAATTTTCAGATTAAGTTATAGAATGCAGTTTCCACTGCACTGCATGGCCAAAAATCACAAAAAGACATATGAGAAATGGTAAAGTTCCTAATAGGATTAAAGAAATATCCAGGGAGAAAACGGGAAATAACTGTAACAAAACTGATGTGTCAACGAAAATGTGTGATGGGGCCAAACTATAAGCAATGTAAAGACTGGATATAGACATATTTTAAGAAAATACATGTATTTAATTTTATTTATTTTTGTAAGTATCTCTATGCCCAATGTGGGGCTCAAACCCACAACCCGGAGATCAAGAGCTCACATGGGGCACCTGGGTAGCTCAGTCTGTTGAGCATCCGACTCTTGGTTTTGGCTCAGGTCAAGATCTCACAGTTTGTGGGTCTGAGCCCCTCATGGGGCTCTGTGCTGAGGCACGGAGCCTGCTTGGGATTCTCCGTCTCCCTCTCTCTCTGCCCCTCCCCTGCTCATGCACTCTCCCTCTCTCTCTCAAAGTAAATAAATAAATTTTAAAAATTATAAATAAAAGGGGAGTTGGAGGGGCGCCTGGCTGGCTCAGTCAGAGCATGTAACTCTTCATCTCCAGATCGTGAATCTGAGTCCCAATTCGGATGTAGAGTTTACTTTAAAAAAAGTTGGAGGGGCACCTGGGTGGCTCAGCCGGTTAAGTGTCTGACTTCGGCTCAGGTCATGATCTCACAAGTTCGAATTCGTGAGTTCAAGCCCTGCATCGGGCTCTGTGCTGACAGCTCAGAGCCTGGAGCCTGCTTCGGATTCTGTGTCTCCCTCTCTCTCTCTCTCTGCCCCTCCCCAGTCATGCTCTGTCTCACTCTGTCTCTCAAAAATGAAGAAATTTTAAATAAAAATTACTTTTAAAAAAAGTTGGAAAGCTAGAGAAATGTTAGCATAAATTTTAAAGGTGATGATACACACCCTCTTTAGATAAAAGGTTATGCAGTGGCCTGGAGAGGAAAAATCAATGGGGCTTTTCATTAGCCCGTTCATCTCTACCTAGGAAAGTTTCTTAAAACTCCTGTCCCCACATCCTGAACTGGTCCTGACCTCCCACCTCTGGGCCCTGCTGTGGCTGCTAGGCCTCTGCTTCCTCCTGACATTGCAGCCCACCAGATCCAGGATGCACGCTTAGCTCCGCACTCCAGCCCAGCCCCAAGTCCCTGAATACCTTATCTGCCTGTGTTTTTCTGTTACTTTAACCCAATCCATGGAAATGGGCTTCCTTCCCCCTAGGATCCAACTTTTCAGTTTGTATTTGTCATCATGCCATATGTCTCTGTCGTTTTCCAGAAACCCCTTCATCAGTCCCGATCCAGTGACTTAATTCTCAGTAAATGAGTTCTTCTGTGTGCTTGTTGGGAGTCCTGGCGGTAAGCATCTCTGAAAGTTTTGCTGAGACTGTAGTCCCCCCCCCCCGCCCCCAAATGCGTTTCTGGCGGGGCTGGGGCTGGCCCTCCTCCCACCTGTCCTGTCCAGGCACTGAAGTCTTGAGGCAGATCCTTCCTCCCTCCCTATCCTTGCCTTTCCTGCCTGGGAACAGAACTTTCTGTCTCACACCCAAGCCTCACCTGGTTATATTGGTAGTGGGAGCAATAACGTGTAGTAAAGTGAATTAGAACAGGTAAGGGGGCGCCTGGGTTGCTCAATCGGTTAAGTGTCCAACTCTTCATTTTGGGTCAGGTCATGATCTCACAGTTTGTGAGATCGAGCCCTGCATGCTGATAGCATGAAGCCCGCTTGGTGTTCTCTCTATATTTCTTTCTGGCCTTTCCTTGCTCATGCATGCTCTCTCTCTCTCTCTCCCTGAAAATAAATAAATAAACATAAAAAAAAAAAAAGAAGAACTTTAGGGTGCCTGTGTGGCTCAGTCGGTGAAGCGTCTGACTTCGGCTCAGGTCATGATCTCATAGCTTGTGAGTTCTAGCCCCACATCAGGCTCTGTGCTGACAGCTCAGAGCCTGGAGCCTGCTTCAGATTCTGTCTCCTTCTCTCACTCTGCACCTCCCCTGCTTGCACTCTGTCCCTCTCTGTCTCTCTCAAAAATAAAAATTAAAAAAAAAAAAAGAACCTTTATGCACAATCAGTGGCTTACTCTCTCAGCTACTACCCTTTCCCATCCCCCCACACACCAGAGACATCACTGATACAGGGACACCAAAGATAGTGTCTTATTAGGAAAAGACTGGGGGGTGCTGACATAAACTGAAGGTAGAATGATTCAGGCCTTAGAGGAACCCTTCTCTTGCCATCCCACCAAGT
The DNA here is from genome assembly GCF_027475565.1 of Acinonyx jubatus. Classification (NCBI taxonomy): domain Eukaryota; kingdom Metazoa; phylum Chordata; class Mammalia; order Carnivora; family Felidae; genus Acinonyx; species Acinonyx jubatus. Next base: position 108,144,473 of record NC_069388.1, on the reverse strand, counting down.
TTCTGTCTTCAGAGAGAAAGTTTTTATGGTTTTAATTTTTTTAAAGAGATCTTATTTTTTAAGTAATGTCTACACCCAACATGGGGCTTGATCGTACAACCCCAAGATCAAGAGTAGCATGCTTTACTGACTAAGCCAGCTGGGTGCCCCTCATTTTAATTTTTTACTTTCCCTCCTAGTTCTCTTTAATAAGTAGGCTGTCTATATTGTGCAGAGGTTAAGAAGCTCAAATTGGACAATTTGGGTTCAAATCTTGGCCCTGACATTTATAAGCCCCTTGACCTTGGGCAAGTCTCTGACGGTTTGATCTTTTGAGAAACGGTGATGAGGTTTTTTTGCCCTGAAATGAGACAATCCTTGAAAGGTGCAGGGCTTAGAGGGTACGCACAAAATAAGTTGCAATGATTATTAGTATTAGTACTTTCTGAACCCAAAACTAAAAAAATCCCCCAAATGGAAGAAGTCTTTCTATGATAATTTACTATAAGTTTAAAGGCTGTTTTGTACTAACCTGATATTTTTCTGGGTCCCCACATTCAAGAATTGGAAATTCTGGATATTCATACTTTTTGTTAGATTCAGCAAATATTAACTCACTAATGATATGTAGAATCCAATTTGAACCTATAAGAAAAATCAGAGAATCAAAGCTCATTAAAAGAACCTTGGTATAGCAAAGACATGTTACTTGTGCATATACATCATAAAAATTAAAATCTATAGCCACTCTGTGGTATGTACAATTGGTTCTTCTGCATTTGAAATAAACCGGGCTATGGAAAGAAATAGAGTTTTGTGGAAAATAGAACGTACTTACATTAGTATAAATTCAGGTTACCTTATTTTTCAGATTTCTCTTTTAACAAGAGGCAATTCTTCTTAAATCTACAATATGTTCCTTATAGAACAATGTTATGTTATAGAAATGATTGTTTATTATATATCACATATTATTGTACCTTACATTAGTAAATATTTTCTTTGAAAAAAATTTTTTAATGTTTATTTTTGGGAGACAGACAGACAGACAGACAGAGCCTAAGCAGGGGGCAGGGGGGCAGAGAGAGTGGGAGACACAGAATATGAAGCAGGCTCCAGGTTCTGAGCTGTCAGTGCAGAGCCCCGATGCGGGGCTCGAACCCACGAACTGTATGATCATGACCTGAGTCAAAGTCAGACGCTTAACTGACTGAGCCACCCAGGTGCCCCAGTGAATATTTTCTAAAAAAGTATATATAATTTTGAATTTATAAAAACTCAGCATCAAATAATAGAAAAATATCAAATAAAGATGACTTTAGTAAACACTTAGAGATGAAATAACAGTTTAAAAAATCAGATTGTGTAAAATAGGGATTTAGATTCTGTTTTTTTTTTATCGTTTATTTATTTTTGAGACAGAGAGAGACAGAGCATGAACGGGGGAGGGTCAGAGAGAGGGAGACACAGAATCTGAAACAGGCTCCAGGCTCTGAGCTGTCAGCACAGAGCCCGATGCGGGGCTCGAACTCACGGACCATGAGATCATGACCTGAGCCGAAGTCGGCCACCCAGCCGACTGAGCCACCCAGGCGCCCCTGATTCTGTTTTTTTTAAATGTATTTACTTATTTTGAGAGGGAAAGAGAGAGGGGGAGAAAGAGAGAGAGAGAGAGAGAGAGAGAGAGAGAGCGCGCGCGCGCGCTCATGGGGGAGGGGCAGAGAGAAAGAATCCCAAGCAGGCTCTGTGCTGACAGCGCTGAGCCCCATGCAGGGCTCGACCCTATGAACCATGAGATCATGACCTGATCTGAAATCAAGAGTCAGATGCCTGACTATGTCACCCCGGTGCCCCACAGATTCTTAATTTATCCTCCATTGATGAATGACCATTGTAACACTGGTTTGAGAAGCTGGAGGATTGATGATGTTTGATCCTGAAAAATAATTACATGGAAATCATCATATACATTATAGACATGGCCATGCTCCTCAGTCAAAAACCAAGATGAAAATCTTTCCTGCTCTCAGTGGCCGATGGCAAATGGACTTTCTTGCATTTCTCTTTCTGGTTGCTAGCCCCACCATGACTCCCTTTTTGCATCCATCATCCTTCCCTCAGACCCCAGGATTTCTAAATCTAGCAGTTCTGGTTATTGATTTCACAAGCTATGTTCTTAACCATCTTGGTCGTCCTCCTCCCTGACTTCTGGCCAGCTTCATGCGGAGAGGAACCGCCTTCCTCCCACCTTTGCCTTGCACCCTGCCCAACCTACTCCTTATGAAAAGCGCCCTTGTAGAAAATGACTTGTTATTTACCACACTTTGGATAAGATGCAAGCACTATGTCATTGCTTCTGGCTTCAAAGTTGTCCAAGGCCTGGAAAGTTTCTGAAGTGCACATGGTGATGGGGTACGGAATCCCCTGATGGGTGAAAAACAAGTGAGAAAGTGCAGTTTCTTTTGATTTTTCCAGAGCTTCATCAATGTAGTCAATAAATTTCGACTTGTTGGCCATGCTGGCTTTCTGCTAATGAACCTGTTCTGTGGTTGTCCGGCGGCAGCCATCGCTTTTAAAGGAGTTTTTCAGGAGGTGGAATAAAGGACTCCTCCCATTCACATGAGAAACAAGTCATTTCATTCTCACCCCTTTCTCACCCCTTCCTCCCCCCACCTGCCTGTTTGCACGCCCACCTCTGACAAAAGGCAAACCACAGGTGCAAAAACAGGCTGAGGATCAGGGAGTATTACCCCAGGGGTCGATTATATTACCATTATGGACAATCCTCCCAAGGAAAGTAAGAGTAGAATCTCCGACCAGACGATAATAGATAATAACTATCGAGCAAATAATTCTTTAATTGAATCAGACATACAATTTTCCATCACCGAATTGAGGAAATTTTAGAAGTCAGCAGAACATATCTTACTGAGGCAGGTAGTACACGTAGGGGAGCAACTTTCAATCTCCGTTTTACAGAGGGAAAAAAGAGCTGACCAAAGAGGGTTCCCAGTTAGATAGGGTTCTGGGTTTCATTTTATTTATAATAATGTCTTTTTAAAATGTTGGTAAAAAGGTAGAATTGGAATGTCCAATTGTCTTACTATTTTTGTATTTCCTTATGTAACAATGGGATGCTATTCACTGTAGGTGGGAAGGTGGTGTATTTCAGAAGCTCCCTCCCCACCCCCTCCCGGCCAAAAAGGGAGGTAGGATTGGACTCCCTGCCAAGCTGCTTAGTGGGATTGCCCCTTACATTATAAAGAGTCTTTGTTTACCTGGGGAAGGTAGAATTTAAGGTATTAATTCAAATACTGCTGTTGTCCTTAGTTTGCTTCTTAGTGAGTAAAATGTTAAAAAAAGACAATATGCCTGGATCCTGTTTTGACAGTAATGCCTGTAATTATAGGAGGATTTGGAGGACTGTTTGGACTTGGTAATGTGAGCTCTGATTCTTCTTAGTCTCCCTGGGCTCAGGGCAAATGGTCAGTCTTAACAGTTCTACCTCCTTGACTCTGTTTTATCTGCAAGATTTTATTTTTTAAAGTATTCTCTACACCCAATGTGGGGCTTGAACTCACAACTCCAAGATCAAGAGTCACATGCTCCATTGACTGAGCCAGCCAGGTGCCCCCCTACTTGACTCTTAAGTGTCTACATGCATGATGCAGGGAAACAGCATGAATGATTGTAAAATAACCTAGATTATATGCTCGTGTGCACTGGTGTGCTTTTGAGTGCGGGTAGGCCCCAGGTTCTGTGCAACCCCAGCTTTCATTTAGCTCCTGGATCCACCTAGGCTGGAGATAAGTGGTGGGGGACCTCTCAGACGGCACTGCCCAGGCTTGGTTCACGCTCCTTGGTGGGAGCAGCAGAGAACGTTTGTTTAAAGCTCCTTTTCTTGAGATTACACACATTGCTCCCTCTTTTAAAAAAAATTTTTTTTAATGTTTATTTATTTTTGAGAGAGAGAGAGAGACAGATTGTGAGCAGGGGAGGGGCAGAGAGAGAGGGAGACACAGAATCTGAAGCAGGGTCCAGGCTCTGAGCTGTCAGCACAGAGCCTGACAAATGGCTCAAACTCACAAACCACAAGATCATGACCTGAGCAGAAGTTGGATACTTAACTGACTGAGCCACCCAGGCGCCCCGAGACATTGTTCCCTCTTAACTTCTTTTCTTTTTATTTTTTTCTCTAGGCTATGGACTTACGCCAGATGACAGAGAGAGACAGAGAGAATTCTGGAAAGAGAGATTGAGAAAACAGGTGACAAAAAATGTCTAGGGTGATCGAACTCAAGTCTGGTTAGTAAAGCAAGCAAGTGAGGATCAAGAAGCATATGTGCCCATTGGCCTCAGGCTGATTTTTAGGGGCAGGTAAATCAGCCCCTCCTGTGCCATCCCTCCCTTTAGGGAGTGGGATGCCCCTTCAGGATTAAATTGTGGTTTTTTTTGTCTTCTTTAGCAAGAGAAGTCTTACTTGCTAGTGTAGTACAGGATTGAAATTTACTTTGGAATCTTACATGCAGGGAGAGGGCATAGCCTCTTGGTATTTGGGGGAGTTTATTAAAAATTGGCTTCCCTCTTTAGAACTTGAACACCAGAAAGTCAGGGATGATGTGTATGAGTTAGTGGATGCTGAAAACATTCAGGATCCAGGATGGTTTATCTGGTGACACTTTGACATCCTAGAATGGGGACAACGAAGAACCACTCCACTCCAGCCCTGGGCAGCTGGCAAGGTCCTGCCGCCACTGCCCGTGTTTCAGGGACAGTGCCACCAGAGGCTCAGTCACCCACTGTTCTGTGTTCTGTGGCCCTCCTAAGGGAAGGCTGGGTTGTCACCAAGATCCTGGGCCTCTCTTTTCCAGTAGGTGCCTTTTGGCACCAGTGGCCATGGGTCATCTAATCTCTGTAACCTCATGCCAGTTAATTGAAAGAGCTTTATTTGGAGGATCCCAGACAGGTTGGGTAGCTGCTCTTTCTCTGAGATAACCATGGGAGAATGGTCAGCAAACCTCCTACGTATTTATTAGTGAAGAGATCCCTGCTGCCTTACACCTGCTACTTGTGAGTCTTTCCAATTGACGCTGGTGGGAATCGGTGCCACTTTGAAAATCTGCCATCAGAGTCTTTCCCACCACCCCCATACCCTCTGCCCTCTACCCCAATTCACTGATTGTATTAACTTAACACAAGTCTCCATTGGAGTCTATATTTCTCCTGTTCTAAACCTTGTGGGCAAATGGTCCTTACCTGCAAACATGTTTGTGAAATTTATGATGGGGTCCAGGATGTGTAAAAAATGAATATGAGGATGCCATATAAGTTTTGTGTAATACCAGGAAACTCCCACTCTAATGGACAGCCTCCTTTAATTAGTTTATATACACTCTCAGTGGAAGTGATTGCATCTCTGTGCAATTATTTCAGCCTTTGTTATCAAGTTTTTTCTTTTCTTTTTTTTTTTTAATTTGAGAGAGAGAGAGAGAGAGAGAGAGGGAGAATCTTAAGCAGGCTCCATGCTTAGCACAGAGCCCAACTCTGGGCTACGATCACAACCCTAGGATCATGACCTGAGCCAAAATCAAGGGCCAGATGCTCAACCAACTGAGACACCCAGGCGCCCTTCTTTTCTTTTCTCAATCTGAACCATTCCAATTTACCTTTTCGTCTTGTTTTGTCACCCTGGTTCATATATCTATGTATGTATGTATATAACAAATATAAATATAAATTATATATTATATCATATTGTGTATTAAATACAATATATATTAAACAAATTCCTGGAAGTCATTTGGGCTGCTTTTGAAATGGGAAATATTTATCCTGGGTGAATCTTTGAATAGAAATGAATCTCTAAAGACTGCACATGTCTCGGCTGGAGGAAAAAGAAGAACATTAACAGAGTAGGTAATAGCTGGGGGTGGAGTTCTGAAAAGTTTTGAGAAAAACAGATCATGACAGCAAAAACAATAACTGACAAAATAAAAAAAACAGACCAAAAAAAAAAAAAGAGATCTTGGGAGAAAAACTGGAGAGAAAGTCAGATATATAATATTAATAGAATGGGGGCTCAAGCCAGAGATCGTTACCATAGAGCAGATAGAAGAGATAGAGACTATACAAAACCCAGACGTTAAGCGGATACTGATAAAGCCGTGTTGTGGAAGTTGGGGATCTGGATCTGTAGGGATCTGAGTGATCTTGACCAATGACATGCTTTAAATTAGTAGTTTGCAGATCCACATTTCTCACAACTTATGATGGTTTAGTTGTGTAAATGAACCATGTATGCGGCACTGTGGGGTTGTACAGGAAAACTGGGGACATCACAAAGAGCTCCTCAGAGGCACTTCCTTTACCTGGCTTTGACAAAGACAGCTCCAACTAGCTTGCCAAAGACAACTCATCCCTTCTCTAAAACCTCGGGGGTCCTTCAGATTAGTACCAAGACCCTAGGGGCTCTTGGCTGGCTCAGTCAGAAGCAAGGCCCTAATCGCTGTGTACTTTTCATTGGCTATTTGTGAATGTATTTTACCCCTACTAGACTATAACCTCAATGAAGGTAGATCTGTGTAACTATTTTGGCTAGCCCAGGCTTCGTCTTGTACATAGTACCATAATAGACCTTTATATTCCTTTTCTCCTCTTCCTCCTTCTCCCCTTCTGCTTCTCCTTCTCTTCCTTTTGGGTAGTATAGGCAGTGCATCTCAAAATTCAATTTACAAGCGAATTGTCTAGGGATCTGGCTAAAATGCAGGTTCTGATTCAGTAGGTCTGCATTTCCTACAACTTTGTTTTGTTTTTTAAGTAGCCTCCATGACCAGCCTGGGGCTCAAGCTCATGTCTCTGAGTTGCTTGCTCTAACGGACTGTGCCAGCCAGGTGCCCCCGTAGGTCTGCATTTCTAAGAAGCTCCCAGGTTGCTGATTCTATCACACTTTGGGTTGCAGAGTGTAGAAAAATAATTGAGCACAGGTTTTCCAGTCAGTGTCCCGAGTTCAAATCCAATTTTAACTCTTGTTAACTCTGTGCTTGTGGGCAGGGTAAAACTCCCGCCTTCTCTGTAAAATGAGATACTCATACCACCTAGTATGACATAGGGTTTTTCTGAGGATTAAATAAATTAACGTACATAGGCGGCAGTCAGGATCTACTTTCTGTAAGGAAAGCACAATAACGGGGCACTTGGCTGGCTCAGTCGGAAGAACATGCGTTCCTTGATCTAGGGGTCGTGAGTTCCAGTTCCACATGGAGTGTAGAAATTATTGAAATAAATAAAACTTAAAAGAAAAATAAAAGGACCACAATAGGGGCGCCTGGGTGGCTCAGTCGGTTGAGCGTCCAACTTGGGCTCAGGTCACAGTCTCACACAGTTCGTGGGTTTGAGGCCCGCATCAGGCTCTGTGCTGACCGCTTGCTCAGAGCCTGGAGCCTGCTTCGGATTCTGTGTCTCCTTCTCTCTCTGCCCCTTCCCCGCTCACGCTTTGTCTCACTCTGTTTCTTAAAAATAAATAAATGTAAAAAAAAAAAGGGGGGGGGGCGCCTGGGTGGCTCAGTCGGTTAAGCGTCCGACTTCGGCTCAGGTCGTGATCTCTCAGTCCGTTAGTTCGAGCCCCGGGTCGGGCTCTGTGCTGACAGCTCAGAGCCTAGAGCCTGTTTCAGATTCTGTGTCTCCCTCTCTCTGGCCCTCCCCCATTCATGCTCTGTCTCTGTCTCAAAAATAAATAAAGGTTAAAAAAAATTAAAAAAAAAATTTTTTTAAAGGAGCGCAATAAAAAGTAATCTCGGGGCGGGGAGGGCCCAACGCCGGGAGGGGCGGGGCTTTGACAACACTCGCGCATGCGCAGTCCGCAGTAAGCGCCTCAGGTAAGAGCGAGGGCTGACTCTAGTTGAGAGTCCTCTTGATCCTCGGAACGCTGAGCTGGGCAGGTTTTCTTTGGCGGGGGTAGGAGGTGGGGGTGGGTGCGTGCTAAAGTTCTGGGTTCATAAGGAGGAAAGTTGGGTGTCGCTATATCCATCCATTCAGCGGGAGAGTCGCCGGAGAGGACCGAGTGTTTCCGGGTCGCTCTGCGACCTTGGCCCCGTGACCGGGCAGTGCAGCCTGCGATGATGCCCGCGGGAGTCGGCTGCGGGCCGGGCGGGAGCGTCCGGGGAGCCCGGGCAGGCGGGAGAGCGCGGGGGGCCGCCGAGATACACCGGAGACCCGGGGGCCTGGGGGCCGCGCGAGGGCCTGAGGATCGTGGGTAGCCAGCCTGAGGCAGCTTCCGGAGGCCTCGCTGGTTCCTTGGTTCTTGACCGTGGGAATCTGGACAAAGTGCTTTAGCTAATCAAACCCAGGGACGTAGCTGAGAAACCTTGCTCTCCAACATCTAGCGTGCGTGTGAGAGACCTTGCTGTGTGATAAATCGTGTTGCCTGCAGATGCTGAGCCGTGTCGGTTTCCAGCTGTAGTGGACGGATGAGGGTTTTCAGACGCAACATTTGCACGTTTAAGCTTGTGCACCCTGAATCAGCTTCTCAGCCCGGTGCTGAGACCCCCATGACGCACAGCCCTGCTTTCCTTCGAGCCCATTCGGGGACTGCTTTCTTTTAAACTTCGCCTAAGTTCTGTCCTTCTCCAAAATCTTGCCTAATCTTGTTCCTCCTCTGCTAGTTAGTAACCTAACTTCGTCGTGGACAGGTATGCCTTTGGTGGTCTTTGTCAACTAGGCTTTATCAGTCGTTATAAACACCTTTACTGAAGTCGAGGGACTTGTAATGTAAAATGTGTGTATATATTTTTCAAAAAGGTAAACACTGAATTATACAGTGTTACTTGTACTTTATGTTTTGAACCCTTAACCTCACCTCCCAACAGAACAAAACCAGATTTTACTTGGATTCCTTACACTGTGGTTATGGCTGCAGTCAGGCTTTATTTTTAAGTTAAAAGAATATTTTTTTTTCACCCGTTGAACATTAAAACTTATCCCACGAGAGGTCCCTGTACCAATCATGACTTACTTGGTGTCAGGTACAGCATTGTAAACAAAACAGTTCTCCATTCCCACCCACTCAGCTGCCTGTTGGTTACATGCAAGTTCTTTATTAACTTCCTCTGCTTCGGTTTTTAAAGATACGAACAATAAAGTTATAATCTTTTAGTCCCCAGGGTGATCATATTATCAAAATGAGGGAAAGGAATTTTGGAGGGGAGGGGCACCTGGTAAAGAGATTAATAGGATAATCCCACAAAGTAGGGTATTTAATTACCCCGTCTGAGGCATTATAAAAAGGAGTCAAAAGGAAATGGTGCAAACGCATGACGTGAGCAGAGAACTGGGACTGTAGAATATCACAGAGCTTACCATCTCTGCACCGATGTTAGAGAACAAATACTATGACACAGCATACATTGACGATATCAAAATCCTAAGATTAAAAACGACTGGTTTCTCCTGTTGTTGGGGTTCTAGGGAGGCAGAGTAATAACTTGAGTTTATGTTTCATATACTCAGTAAGAGTCATGTGTTATTTTCTTGACTTACATAGCCCCTTTCCCTTGTTTAGCTTTTACATTAGAGAAAGAGAATGAAGACTCAAACCCTTTTTGATTGGCTTTTATTTTAATTGAAGCGAATCAAGATCTGAAGTCTAGGTTGCGACTTACTGGATGGTGGTGATCAGTTTTCCTAATGTGGTACAGGGGCCTCTTGTATACAAGTCATTGGAGTTGCGTGCAAATGGGCACCTTACTGGGATGCTAACCCTCAACTTGTTGAATCAGAAAGCTGGGAACTCGGGAACTGCAGGGTGAGGCCCAGGAATGTGCATTTTTAAGAAGCCTTGTGGGTGATGTACTTAGTTTGAAAGTACTGTTAGAATAGCACCTCCCCAGAACAAGTTGATTTGTTGCTCAACTTTGAAATGCTTGGGCTGTGGCACCTAGTTCACTATATGCTGTATAAATAAAATGAAAACCTCCAGCTATGAAACATGTACAACCACTCAGAGAATAGCCTTACTTTTGTAGGGTACTTACAAAGGGCTTTCACATATGCTGCCCATTTAGATCATCTTAATATTTTTTTTGGTTAAAAAGAAAGGATTTACCCTCTCTCTCAACATTCTATATTCTTAGGTAATTAAAAGTCTTAGTTCCATAAATTGTTGGTTCTTTTTACAGTGCTTTTTTCAGTTTTATCTCCTGCCTGTGCTTTATCCAATGGTGTCTTTGGTTCATTGTGCCCTTAGGGGTGGAGATTGAAAACTAGGAATGTGGGACATCTAATACAAATAAGTATACAGTATACATCATTCAAACTGGGAATGAATTATTTTTATGGAAGTGGTATTAAGTTTGTATATGTTCACTCAGGTTTACATGTTGTTATTGTTAAACTTAGGATGGCCCGCACTATGGAACCACTGGCAAAGAAGATCTTTAAAGGAGTTTTAGTAGTTGAACTTGTGGGCGTTTTTGGAGCATATTTTTTGTTTAATAAGATGAACACAAGTCAAGGTAATTCTAATTCAGAAGTTAATGTTTTCTAGAGGGGTATACAGTCTGTTAATGCATTTAGGTGCTAAACAGTTTTAGAGAAATTGCTTCTTCCACGTATTGGGCATTTTTATGGGTATAAGAGGAACACTTGGTGTTAATTATGGACCTAATGACTCTTCTTCCTAAATGTTGTTTGTAGATGAAAGAGAATGTTTCACACTTCTATGGATTTTACTAGTCGGGGGCATAGAGCAAGTATTTTTGGTCTGGCTTAGTTTGGGAACATGGGTGGAAGAAATTCAGCCTGCCAATTATACCTCATCGTCTGGTAGAGTAGTGGTGGCATAGCTGAATCATCAAATAACCACTCTCAAAGGCTATCATATCTGAGTTCTTCCTGTGTGTCAATATTGGACACTAAAAACCTTTCCCATGCCACCGGCTATCACTGAAAGTGCTTGACATTTTGTGGGGGGAAATTGTAGAGTCCTCAACTTTTTGAATTATTAAGTGGTGCTTTCTTTTCCTAAAGCAGATAATAGTAGTCCTGGGTGGTGGCCATCTTTGAAACTTATCATGTGTCTTCTTAAAGTATTTTAGTGCAACACTGTGTTCTGGATGCTATTCGATCTCACAAAGTCTCTACACTTTTCAAGTGTAAGGGTGTAAAAGAAAACATCGACATGGAATTTAAGAGCAAATTAAAGTTTCTAATTATATTAAGAGGGTAAAATAGAATCCATCGAACAATGAATTGTTTTTATGGATTCCATTTTGCCTTACTATGGAATTAGAAATACGTCTACTCAGTTTTTTATCTCAAACGTCATAGCTAATGTGTCTCAAACACATTAACAATGAAAAGTTGCTTTTTGTCCCTTTTCTAAATAAATTACATCATGTATACAAGCCAAATTTGAAAAACTCCAAAAGGAACTATGGGAGGCAACATGTAAGGCAAGTACAACTTACACCCTAAAAGGATATAGTTCCTGATTGCCAGAAGGACCTTAACACAGATTCTTATCTCATAAACCCTAAAGCTAGCACTAATTATGGACTCTATGCTTTAATATTTAATTTTAACACTTTTTCTCCATCAGATTTCAGGCAAACAATGAGCAAAAAATTCCCCTTCATCTTGGAAGGTATGTTTTAAGAGTGTACAAAACCTTTTTCAGGTACCCTTTAAGTAATTTTTTAAATGACCAATTAATGGCTGAGACTTTAATTTTGTGGTGTCAATTTCCAAGAATTACTGCCTATCCCTATTTTAGCTCCTCTGAGAACACAGGGTGGAGAAAATTCTCATTTGGAGAGGAGAGTAGTTAGCCAGTGGTTAAAAATGTAGACTTTGGAATGAAACCTATCTGAGGTGGTGATGGAATCAAATCACTACCTAAAACTTGAGTGACCTCTGGTTTGCTAATTTCTTGGGAGCTGTTTCTCCATACAGCAGTGATGATAATGGCCATCTTTATGAACTGTTGTAAGGATTAAACAAGATGACATTGTGTAATCACTTAGCGCAGTATCTGCTATAAAGTAATGCTTAACAAATAGTGCTTATTATAACAGTACAGATGCTAGAGGGCTTGTAAGTGAAATACGTATCCTACTGTCTTTTTTACTTTACTATTAAGAAATAAGGAAAAAAGGTTTGATTTCTTTCAATATAGTTTAATTTTGACACTTTTACATGATTTTATAAATGACAGCTGTCTTTATTTATAGTTTATTACAAATCCATTGAACAGTCTGGAATGTATGGAGTCAGAGAGCAAGATCAAGAAAAATGGCTGAATAGCAAAAATTAAGAGTAAGTACAATTTTAACTTATAGTTTATTTAGAAAACAATCAATTTCTTTGCTTTTTAATTTTCTGAGTGGTTTTTGGCCTCTTCTTTTTGAAATTTTTCTTTTTCTTGATGATACTTTTTACATCTCTGTTGTGTAGCCAGTCATCACGTTCAGCCTCCCATCTAAGCTGTTTGAGACCTTTGTGGGGAAGAAGAAAGATGAACACACCGTGTTGTAGACTCCTGGCCCCACAGAACAAAACAGGAACTTCTGGTCTGCTATGGCTTACTCATTTCCTATCCACTATGCAAATCCCCTGCTCTTGTTTGTTGCTTTCCTTCTGCATTTATTGTTAAAGATTACTGTTTAACAAATAAAAGACTAGGTCAACAAAGGAACAAATACCCTAAAGATTTTATTTCCCCTGAACGCTTTTATTGGCAAAAGAACAGAAGCCAGTAACAATATCAGAAATTATGTCTATAAAGTACTTGTAAAGCTACTAAGCATACTCACAATATATAAAAACTGCCTCTCTAAAAGAATTAAACAGTTTAAAGTAACTACAGTCTTTATTACAAAATGTTTTTTATATTTATTTTGAGAGAGAGAGGGAGACAGAGTACACAATTGGGGGAGGGGCAGAGAGAAGGAGACAGAATCCCAAGCAGGCTCCGCAGGATCCACAAATCATGGGATCATGACCTGAGCTGAAATGAAGAGTTGGATGCCTAACTGACTGCATCACCCAGGGGCCCCAAACGTAACTACAGTCTTTATTGCTGTAGTCTAAATGCTTTTTAATCCTACATGCTCCCCAGACACTGATGAAAAAAGCCATTCCTTCAGGGTTGTAAGGAACCATTTTATTTATCCTTACTAAAAAAGGTTGTCTAAAAATACATCTTCGGAAGTTGTAAGTTAAGGCTATTTAAAAACCTCCATAAAAATTCAAGTTACTTACTTGCATTGTCTTTGTTAGCCATGGCATTCATGCCAATGTTATCAAACTTGGATCCCATATTTTCATCCAGTAGGTGGCCAAACTTAAAAAGAGATACATTTATTAGAAAACTCAAAGCAGTGTAGAATAGCTAGCTTTTTTAAAAAAAATTTTATTTTTTAATCTCTCCACCCAACATGGGGCTTGAACTCACAACCCTTAGATCAAGAGTCCTGTACTCTACCGACTGAGCCAGCTAGTTACCCCCAGAGTAGCTAACATCATGAAGCAGTATTTTAACCTTACCTCTTCAGCTGATACAAATAGGCTGGAGTCATTGAAATTTCCTTTCTTTTTTTTCCTTGGTCCTAAAAAAAATGTAAGTGTAGGTTATTAAATTGTAAATCCATTAATTTTGGAAAAATACAACATTTTTAAATTGAAGTATAGTGGGCACACGTTACATTAATTTCAAGTATATGACACAGTGATTCAACAATCTTTCAACATAGTTTTGTTGTAAAAAAGTTGTATTTGGGTTAAAACACAGAATTACAGTTTCCTCATAGCACCATTAAGTAGCTGGCATTTTAAAATAAATATATTTTATTTAAGAGTTGGTATATAGTACTTTTAAAATTGTATCCTAATAAAATTGTTTAGATGACAAATAGTGTCTTCTTGACTGCCTTTCCAATTTGGCCACTGATCAAGGTTTACCTAATTTCATAGTATCAGGCAAGATTAATTCTAAGGGTGACATGGATGAATTTTGGAATTTTTAAGGAAAACTAAATTCTCATTAAGTCAGAGGTTTTATTCTTTGGACTAACAGTGAAGAAAGTGATGGAAGGTATATTATGTTGTAAATGAAATTTTTGTTTACACTTCTCAAAATGGTTCTCCTTAGAAAAAATAACTCCACTTATAATTGTGAATATAAACTTTTTTTAAGTTTGTTTATTTATTTATTTTGAGAGACATTGGGCGCAAGAGAGGGGTAGGGGCACAGAGAATCCCAAGCAGGCTCTGCGTTACCAGCACAGAGCATGACACAGGACTTCAACTCATGAATGCGAGATCATTACCTAGGCTGAAATCAAGAATTGGGACGCTTAACTGACTGAGCCACTCACGTTCTGAACATAAACTTTTCAAAATAAAAAACTAGAACATCTATTTCTAATATTCATTAAATTTTAATTCATACACTAATAAAAATTTTTAAAAATGGCTCTACTAGATGCAAAGAATTTGAGTAATACTGTTTCAGAAAAAGTGAAAATGGATAAAAACAGTATTTCTAGTTAATATATTTTAGATAATGTGATTTTAACTAGAAATACTGTTTTTATCCATTTTCACTTTTTCTGAAAAAGTGAAAATGGATAAAAACAGTATTTCTAGTTAATATATTTTAGATAATGTGATTTTAACTAGAAATACTGTTTTTATCCATTTTCACTTTTTCTGAAACAGTATTACTCAAATTCTTTGCATCTAGTAGAGCCATTTTTAAAAAATTTTTATTAACTATGGGGCACCTGGGTGACTCAGTTGGCTAAGCATCCAACTTTGGCTCAGGTCATGATCTCAGTGCGTGAGTTCAAGCCCCAGGTCAGGGTCTGTGCTGACAGCTCAGATCCTGTCTCCCTCTCTCTGCCCCTCCCCCATTCACATTCTGTCTCTCTCTCCCTCTCAAGAATAAACAAAAACAAACATTAAAAAAAACCTTTTTTTGATTTTTATTTACTTTTATTTTTTGAGAGAGAATATGCATGTGTGAGTGGGGGAGGGGCAGAGAGAGAGGGGAGAGAGAGAGAGAATCCCAATTAGGCTCCACATTGTCAGCGCAGAACCTGACATGGGGCTTGATCCCATGTACCATGAGATCATGACCTGAGGCAAAATCAAGAGTCAGACACCCCATAGTGGGCCAATTTTTAAAATAGCTTTATTAGGGAATAAAATTCATAATAAAACTCAGCTGTTTTTAAGTGTGTAATTCAGTATGTTTTAGTAAATTTACAGAATTGTTCAACGTCATCACAATGCAATTTTAGGACAATTCCATCAACTCCAGATCCTGGTGCCCATCTGCAGTCATGTGCCCTTTTCCCAAGAAGGCTTTTGCCTTTTCTGGTTATTTCATGTAAGTGGGATCATGATGTGGTATTCTGTATTTGGCTACTTTCACTTAGCGTAGTATTTCTGAAGCTCATCCATGTTATAACATGTAACAGATCAGTACTTAATACCATTTTATTGCTGAATAATATTCCATTATCTATTCTTTAGTCAACAGACATTTAAACTGTTCCCACTCTTTGGCGGTTAATAATAATGGTGCTACTAACAATCATGTAAAGTCTGTGCATTGATACCAAAGCCACTTTTGATAAAATAGTTTCTACAGCATTTCATCTCAAATTTTGTGTATCCTTAAATGGGATACTGTTATTGAGTATTTTCTCTTTAGCTAAAATTCCCATTTGTGTATAGCACTTAGAAACGTGTTTTTGGTGTTCACTCACATTATATGTATACATCTATAACTTCAACTGGTGAGCCCTGTTACTGCCCTCTTAAAGTTGCCTTAAGGTTTGTTTATCCTTAAGGATATCCAACGTTTGCAAATATAGGGTGAATACCACCCACCTCTCCCTCTGCAATTTATCAATGTTTGAAATTCCTTTGCCTTCTTTTGTTTTAATCAATTATGTCAGGTATCCTTTAATTCAAAACTATTGTCAGCTGAGATCTAACATCTTTCAGGCTCTGGTCTTCAGAAATAATAGTAAGGTCACTGAGAGAGCATCTTTTAATGAAAGTCTCAGTAGGACTTACGATAAAGCAACATTTTTAAGTTTACTTATTTGAGAGAGCACAGGGGGGAGGGGTGGAGAGCGAGACAGAGATCCCAAGCATGCTCTGTACTCAGTGCAGAGCCTGACATGGAGCTTGAACTCAGGAATGCTGTGAGATGATGACCTAAGCCAAAACAGTTGCATGCTTAGCCGACTGAGCCACCCAGGTACCGTTTTCATAATTTTAAGTAATCTCTACACCCAACATGGGGCTTAAACTTAGAACTCCAAGTTGCATGCTCTGCTGACTGAGACAGCCAGGAGCCCCAATGTTTCTTTTTGGAGATGATTTTGGGGAAAGCCGTCTTATATTTGAGCACAGGCTAGTATTAAATTGCGACCTTACACCACTCAACGGATGACAAAATCTGAAAGATAATGTTATCATTTACATATCAGGTAAGTCAATCTAATTAAGAGGATTATGGCTGTCAGTACTTGAAAGGGCTTATAAAAGTTTTGCAGGTATAAATGTCTGAGAGACTACTACCAAAATATAGTTATTATTTTTGATACTTATTAGCAAAAATATTTAATGTCCAAAATATTTTAACATTTAATTTTAAAAGAAATGTTGTCAAGCATTTTAATTATTTTTAACTTTGCAAATCTATTTTTATTCGTTATCAGTATTTATTAGTCAGCAGAAACGAGACATTAGAAGCAAAGCATAGAAAAAAAGTAAGCCTATGAATTTATCACAGATTTCAGGAATAAAATATAATGCTTTCTACATCACAAAAAATTTTTTAATGTTTATTTAGTTTTGAGAGAGAGAGAGAGAGAGAGTGCACAAGCAGGGGAGGGGCAGAGAGAGGAGACACAGAATGTGAAATGGGCTCCAGGCTCTGAGCTGTCAGCACAGAGCCTGATGTGGGGCTTGAACACACAAACTGTGAGATCATGACCTGAGCCAAAGTCAGACGCTTAACCCACTGAGCCACCCAGGAGCCCCCTGCTTTCTATACATTTATCAAAAAGTTAAAATTGTCACCTGATACAGTACCTTTTTCTTTTATTACCACTTTACAAGTGTTAACATTAAAAGGCATAATCTGTTATGATATACTTTATAGATGATCGAGAGATTTAAATAAGAAAAAAGTTATGAAGAGAAAATAATTGAAGGCATATGTGGCAAACAACTTTCACATATTAAAAATAGAGAAAATCGTTATTATCCATTATAAAAACAAAAACTAAATTATACTAACCAATTAAGAAGTTTCCCAAAATAATAATGAGTGGTAACTTTCCCATAACCACTGTTTAGGTTTAAAAGAGAGTAAATGCATTCCTTACCTTGAAATGATCCAGCAAAGTCCAAATCATTTGCACCTTTCCTTTTGCTTCTCTTTGTATTGATTTTGGAGCTGACGTCATCAACTTCTATTTCAAAAAACCCAAAACAAAAAACAACACCATGCTATTAAGCAATTTAAAAAACAGAACTGCCACTGGGCTAAGAAAAATGATTATTTTGACTAACTTTTAGAAATAATTACTACTCTAAAATTTAAAAAGGGGAACGTAACAGCTCAACAGGTATTGAAGAGACAGCTTAAGTGCTGATTAAAATAAAAGCCCAAACACCTGGGTGACTCAGTAGGTTGGGTGTCCAATTCCTGATTCTGGCACAGGTCATGATCCCAGGGTGGTGGGATCAAGCTCTGCATCGGGCTCTGCACTGAGCATGGAGCTTGCTTGGGATTCATATTTCTCTCTCTCTCTCTCTCTCTCTCTCTTCCCCCCCCCTTCTGCCCCTCTTCCCCAGCTCATGCTCCTTAAAATAAAATAATATATATACACATATATATATTTATGTGTATATATGTATATATGTGTGTGTGTATATATATATGTAATATATATACATATATAAATAAATGCCCAAAACTCAACTCTTTAAAAGAAAAAAAAACACACACACAAAAAACCCTTCAGTTCCAAATAAAAATAAGAGGGGAAAAGGTCCTATTTAAATTTTTGGCCGATCTCATTATTAATTTGAATATAGGATAATATGTAAAAAAAAAAAAAAACAAAAAAAAACCACTGTAGTAGAAAAACTAGCTTACACTGAGGAATAAAGGAAGATATGTTTTTTTGGCCCATATTTAAAAAATGCCCTTACTTTCCTCATCCGACACATCCATGAATGTTCCTCCATCTTCATCAATTTCAGTAAATTCCTCATTCAGACTTCCTAAAGAAACTTCATCATCATCTAAGTTATCAAATAGGTCATCATCACTGCCTTCTGAATCTTCATCTTCTGGGTCTTCCTTAGCACCTTTTTTTTCCTTTTTCATGTTGCTGAAGAAAACCAAAAACTTGTAATGGAGAACATTGTTTTCCTAAGTGTTTTTTGGTGACCAGAGGGTACTAGGCTAATAAGAGCACAGAATCTCTATTTAATACACTAATGTGTATTATAAAGGTCTAAAATGAAAGTACAAATCCATTTCCCAAACTTATTTCAATAAACTTCTCCTACACATCATAGTCCTGTACTTTACTGTTCTGAAGACAATTTGGGAAATGCTGAGAAAACAACAAAGTTAAGAAAAGACCAAAAAAGTTGAAGTATTTTACCCAGCAAAATCAAGGTCATCCTTTCCAGAGGTGAAACAATTATCATCTTCAAATGTGTCTGTCAGAGAACAATATACAAATTGTCAGATATAGCAAGGAATAACAAAGTTGACCTATGTCTTCTATTTGAATCAATTAACAGTTATGATTGTGCTAGTTATGACAAGCAAACACCAAAACGATATAAATCTGATTACTGCTGGTGTGTTTGATTAATCTACATAAACCTATGAATATACTGACCTTAATTAAATCCCCAAACTAAAGTGGATTCCAGTTAATTTCAACTTCTTTCTACAACTCTTTTATGGAAAGAGGGTAAATATCAAAATACTTAACAATGTGTAGTCCTTTTAAGTGATTGTTGTTTAAGCGCTTACGGTATTCTATCTACACGATGCACAAGAAAAACAAACTCAATGTAAGCTTTTCTAATTTCCCATTTTTTGTTTTAGCCTAAGTATAGATTAAAATTTTTCTAGCTCTGTGGATCACAAAGGTAAAACAGATGAAACAGCAGACTATTGCTACGAATAGTGCAAGGAGATTATTAGTAAAAGTAACAATGGCTTCTCTTTTATAAGAGATTAGGCCTTAAGAAGGAATACATACCATATAAACACAAACTTATTTTTCCCATTAATAGTCCATGCACAATCCCATACATTTCTCTGGAGCAAGTGTAGGTGAACTACCGTATGCCACCAAGGTACTTCCCAATCCTCTGTTGTCATTTTCATGGCATTCTTAGCTAAATGATTTTTCTAAAACTAAGATTATTACTACAACTAATATTCCAATATTCTAAAAGGAAATAGAAATAGATTATTTTACAAATTGAAGAGCTGACAAAAACAAATTACCAATCATCTTTTCAAATTCCTCATCGTCCACATCTTCTATACTTTCTTCATCTGCATTCCGTTTTTGTTTCTCCTTAACAATAGCAACCTTTTTATAGTATCTAAAATAAAACAGATGTTATATATTTGATAATTTTATGAAAGAGCCCATTTAACTATAATTAAAGCACCTATGACCAGTGACACAAACAAATGTAAAAACTTAACTCAGCTGGATATAAATGACTAAAATTTGTATTTATTGTAGAAAAAGTTTTGAATTAAAATAGAAGCCTCTGGATGTGAAGTATAATACATTTCAAAGATTTCATAAAAACACTTCATCTTAATTAAACGGCATAGCAAAAAGTTGTTTTAGCATCAACACTAACGATCTAAGTGTTAGAATAAGACCAACTGTGACTCTAGAGAATAGCTAATCACAATATTTTATCAGTCAGACGCATCCTCTTACAAGGGTACAGTGAAACTTGGCATTCTGCAAATGGGATCATACCCTCAAAATTCTTCACACAAAATGTTTTTTAAAAAGCAAATCAAATCAAGTGGAATTAACCAATCAGATAATGATAACAGTACTAGTAGGTTTAGGACTTCTCTCTACAGCAGCACAGTGAATTTTGCTAATTCTGCTTAGAACCATGTTTTAGACAACTTACTCATGAGTTGCTTATTATGTTAGACTGGTAACAGATTTAAAGCCTATAAGACAATTACTATATTAAAAAAATAAGAAAGATAAATTTCATAAAGTCAAGAGTCATAAAAAATTCCCCCAAATTTACTTGTTCTTAAGTTTCACTTACATATCCTTTTTTTTTTAATTTGAGAGACAGAAAAAGCGAGTGAGACAGAATGCACATAAGCTGGGGAAAGGGGCAGAGGGAGAAAGAGAATCCCAAGTAGACTTGACACTCAGCAGAGCCTGAGGCAAGGCTTAAGACAAAATCAAGAGTCAGACGTTCAGCCAACTGAGACACACAGGTGCCCCAGATTTCACTTAGATATCTTAAGATTAGTAAACTGAATGATTTATAAATTCCCTTTGCAAAACAACAAAAAACCTACCTTCTAATCTTTTCAAGACACACCTATGTTAATGAAACATTTTATGGAATCTAAAAATTTCAATTTTAATAGTACCCCAAATGAAACTGTATTAAGTAGATTACCTGTAGAAAAATAGTTCATCTGCTGGTATTTGGCTTTCTTCTTTTGCAAGGAACTCCTTACTGTTCACTACGAAAACAGATTAAGATAAAAATTTTATTAAAGTAATCCTTTTTTATGTTATTCAAGCTCTTAAGACTACATACAGCATACCTATAACTCTAAGTCTCAAAATGTTAAGGAAGATGGACAGAAGGCATCTTCTAGTGCATAGGACAATCTCTGGAAAAGTCTGAGTGCAGAAGACCCAACATTTGAAACTATTTGTCAGCTACAATGAAGTATGCAGCCACCAGTGCATCACAAAGAAAGAACATGGTTCTCTCATTGTCCTCCAACTGCATCCAGGATCCCAATTTCAAGAGAAAATTAGAGTTCTCTTAATAATCACTTTAAACTTGACATTTTCATCTCAGAAAAAAGACAATAATGCCTGCCATTCTGGAACAGGAAGTAAACGTAAACAGAATTATCCACAATTTTACATAATACTAAGACAGAAACTAAGGAACAAGAACAAGGCACTATAGGAATATTAGTTTTCCCTCTTCTGAATACAATTTTCTAACTCCTCTTGATTAAAAGCAGATTTGGGTGAATTCTAACTATTAACTTTGGGCAAGTCCATTTACATCTCTGGGTCTCTGTGAAATCAGTTGGGAATTAAATGATTTATAAGGTGCAAATTAACCCTAGTCTCTGAACAAAAAGCTGTGACTTATTATATAAAGAAATATCTGAATACAGAAACAGAATCAGGTCCACAAGATGGGTATTCAAAACCCACAGAAGGTTATCAGCTAGTTTAAAATGATGCTTTGTGGGGCGCCAGGGTGGCTCAGTTGGTTAAACGTCTGACTCTTGATCTCAGCTTAGGTCATGATCTCACAGTTTGTGGGATAGAGCCCCACGTTGGGCTCTGCTGCTTGGGGATTCTCTCTCTGCCCCTTCCCTCCCCTACTCTTGCATGCGTGCACACATGCTCACTCTCTTTCAAAATAATAAACATTAAAAAAAAGGGGAGAAATCTATTACAAAGAAATGATGCTTTGTGACAAAAGCAGTTGTGGGTTTTCTGCTGAACCCATATTAGAGAGCTTAAGATGGTATTCAACTATGAAAGATAGTTATATGTGTGTGTGTGTGTGTGGGATCATCACCAATAAAGCTATAGATGATAGAGAAATGGCAAAATATTGATAACTGTTCAAGCTGGTGATAGTTATAGAGGGTTCATTATACTATATGTGTATTTACTCTGGATATGTTTGAAACTTTTTGTAATGTAAAAAAAAAAAAAAAGAAGAAAAGAAAAAGCCCAGTCAGACATGGTAAACTCGCGAATGCATACACATTTTTGGGAGTAAGAGATGGATAATGTCTCTGGTGCTTAGTTTTATTCTGGTAAAGTGGAGGAAAGAATAACACAACTTATGTATTATTGACTTGTTCATTTCAAGTGTCCAGGCTTGATGCTTACCAGCAAGACTACGAACATCCTTCATAAAATGTTTTCTTTTTGGCTGCATCACAACACTATCTGTGTTTTCTGAAATGTAAAATCAAGACAGTGCAATGTAAAACCTAGTTGTATGCTCATTTTATTTATTAAATATCAACAATGAAAACCAAATAATTAAATAGAAGCATACCTTTGCCTTTATGTGGCTTTGGATTTCGGTATACAAATCGATCTAAGAATCTCATTAATGTAAAATCCTGGAGTGGGTCCCCTGAATACTGAATATGATTTCCCTGAAAGGCAGACAGGGTGGGAGGATTAAGAGCTTAACTCAAGTTATATAGATGCATCCAGATAAGAAAGAAAAAAAAAAAGGAAAAACACAATGCACAAAGGCACAAATATGCCATAAATGATGGTTCAAATATCCATCTCATCCCTCTTTACTTGAAGAATTACACACACACTCATATATACACATATGTACTTTACGATACACTGCTGACTTTATCAATAGGCCAATGATATTAATACTATAGGTCATCTAACTATTAACCAGGAACACTGACGTGGCAAACACAGCAAATGGGAAAGGAATGGGCACTCTTTCCTCAGGAGACAAGCCAGAATGTAGTTAAGTAATGGCTGAAGTTTTTTAATATCCTGTATTTCCATTCACCTCAGAGTGGGAAGACTTATCTGCTGCACTGTATTAGACAAGCCACTGCTCCTTTACAACAGCAGAAAATGTTTATGATTCTATGTGGTAGACAGAAAACAGTGTATGACCAATTATTGATTATCTAAAACTAGATTATTTATTCTTATTTCTTATCTTTGTAGTATTTTAGACTTACCTGAAGGATAGTCTTTGCAAAAAGGGCCACAGAGGGATGAAAATGCTCAGATAGCTAAAAAGAAAAATGTGAGCAAAGTCAACTTTTACTACAGTAAATCCAAAAAACTGAAACTTGAGCCAATACATTAGAGAAGAATGATTCTCAAAATTTTGGTCTCAGGAGTACTTTATACATTTAAAAGTCAGGGACCTCAAGAGCTTCCTTAATTTAAGTGGGATATATCTACTGTTATTTACCTAATTAGAAATTACAACAGAAAACATTTTTTTAAGTTTATTTATTAATTTTGATAGAAAGTCAGATGCGGGATTGGAACTGTGAGATCATGACCTGAGCTGAAACCAAGAGTCAGATGCTTAACCAACTGAGCCACCCAGCCACCGGCAAAAGAATTTTAAGTTTTTATTTACTTAAATAATCTGTACAGCCAAAGGGGGCTCAAACTCGACCTGGAGATCAAGAGTCACACGCTCTTCTGACTGAGCCAGCCAGGTGCCCCACAACAGAAAAATTTTAAACAACTGTTTACAGTCAACTTAAAATAACAATGAGCCTATTATACAGTAATGTAAATAACAGAGTTTACCAAAAGTAAGTTTTTCAGAATAAGTAACTATTAGAAGAGCAGAATTATTTCACAGTTTTGTAAAACTACTCAATGGCTGGCTTAATAGAAGACAGTGGATTTGCATACATGCTTCTGTAGTCCATGTTATTTTTAGTTGGAAGTATATGAATGGTCTTTCTTCACACAGATACATAGTTGGAAATAGGAGGGTTAACTAATAGTCTTTCACATAATTGTGGATTTTCTTCTTTGCTACTACACCCAAACTGAAGATTAGTTGCAATATGGAATCTGAAACCATTATCAATCAGCTTTTCGTACTTGCTACTTAAAATTAATTAGTCTACTTTGAATAGATCTCTTATTCATGACTTTGTAACACTGTGCATCAGTCGTTTGGAAAATACTGATTGAGTTATGCAGTTCTTCCAAATGCTGGTTATATTATCACAAAAATTACACTGGTGGTATCCCACTGATTTTATCAGAAAAGTTTTTACATATTGAGAAAATGTCTAATTCAAGGTGGTGGTTACAAGATTTCTAAATTTTTAGTCTTTGCTTAAAGGCTTGAATTTTAAGGGTGCCTGGGTGGCTCAGTCAGCTAAGCATCCGACTTCAACTCAGGTCAGGATCTTGCGGTTCATGAGTTTGAGACCCACATTGGGCTCTGTGCTGACAGCTCAGAGCCTGGAAACTGCTTCGGTTTCTGTGTCGCCTTCTCTCTCTGCCCCTCCCCGCCTGCACTATCTCTCTCTCTCTCAAAAGTGAATAAACATTAAAAAAAAAAAAAGCTTGAATTTTATCATTGACCATAAATACTGTCAGCTGTTTCACTTGAAATAAGAGATTCACTTCATTCACTTTCAAGAAAATGTCTCCCAAATACCCAAATCTGAGTAACCAGTTTATCAGTCAGCCAGTCTTTCATGAAAAAAGCAGCTAGTTGAGCTTACAACAAACTACACGTGTACTTTTCCTAAGACCCGAGAAAACCTTCATACTTACTTAGGTATGCACAAGTATGTTATGGATTCTTGCTGTATATGCACACAGAATATAAAAAGACATGTACTCTAGGGTAAAGATCATCACTAATTTTTCCTGCTTCATCATTCCTATGTGATACTGGCTTTTTTTGGTTTTCCTTGGAAAGTAAGTGGCAATGAAGAATATAATGGCCATGAATGCAGTATGGTGCTACTGTCCCTATGTGTGCTAAGGCACAAACAATTTTATCCATTTTAATATCATCAGTACCACGGTCAACACAGTTACAAAGGCAAATAATGTGCCTTGGTATCACTATGAAAGTAGCTGTGACCTTGTAGACTCATTGAAAAGGTGTGAAGGACACACAGGAGTCTATAATGAAGCACTTGTTTAACCAAAGGTATCATAGAAAGTTTATTGGATATATTAATTCCTCTAATGCATTTCTTTAAAAAAACTTTTTTTTAACGTTTATTTTTGAGAGAGAGAGTGTGTGAGCAGGGGAGGGGCAGAGAGAGATGGAAACATAATCTGAAGCACACTCCAGGCTCTGAGCTGTCAGCACAGAGCCGGACACGGGGCTTGAACTCAAAAACTGTGAGATCATGACCTGAGCCGAAGTTGGACACTTAACAGATTGAGCCACCCAGGTGCCCCTTCTCTAATGCATTTAAAAAGTAACTATATTTGTAAATAGTTCTATCTACACAAAACTTCTCAGGGAGATCTAATGCATGAAGCAAAATTTACCCTTTATATTGAGTCCTTATATGCAATAACCTGCTAAAAACACAATTTCTTTTATTAGTATTAAGATGTTATATTTATTATTTATTAATTTTGCATGCGCATTATTTAAGATTTTCTACATGTGAATGTAGAAACGTATAAATGCGTAAATTTAGGGGTGCCTGGATGGCTCAGTCAGTTAAGTGTCCGGCTCTTCATTGCAGCTTAGGTCATGATCTCACAGTTCATGAGTTTCAGCCCTGCAGTGGGCTCTGCGCTGACAGTGCAGAGCCTGCTTGGGATTCTCTCTCTCCCCTCTCTATGCCCCTCCCATGCGCACATGCACGCTCTCTTAAATAAACTTCAAACAAACAAACAAACAAATAAATGTGTAAATTTAATGTTTAGCAGAGGCCACAGAAGTATGAGTTATAAAGCATTACAGCTGGGTGACATACTTCAAATTGGTTCCTTATGCCAATTAACTAATGTCTAAGCAAGTAAACACTATCATTTACAAGAAAAATGGAAACTTCAAAGTGTTAAATCCATGAGGGCAAATAGAAAGCGCTATTGAATTAAAAGACAATTTAAAATTACTTTACCTTTTTGAGTTCCCAAAGACTTGTGTTTTCAGCTCCACAGAACAGAGGGTTTCTACTGAATGGATCATAGGTCTTTAACTTTTTGCCACCTGAGAATAAAAAAATACTATTTCTCAAGTGCTTTATTCCCAGCCCAAGAGTTCACTAAAAGCTATCACCATTAATGTCTCCAATAACTATAATATGTATGTGTATATGTAATGTAACTACAATTTTCAACATTCTTAGTTAGCCAGGTATCTACCTAGATTAAAAATTCTAAGCCCCAACGAGAATTAGTTATGGTACCCAAAATAGCATTTGCTACCTTGAAATAGCAAACTGAATAAACCAGGCAGCAAAAGGTACCCAAATCTGGGTCAATTAGGTCGTTAGTGTTAAAATGGCAAATAACCTGATGATGAAATACATCTAAATTCTTTCAGAACTTTAAGAGCACTGAATATTTGTTATTAAATTATGTGCAGAAATAATCCTCACTTCAAACAAGTTTTACATTATCTTCATGTTTGCAGAAACTCAGGATGAAAAATTTAAGAGAACTTTCAGAACAGATCACAATGTCTCTACTTCACAATGTACATGCTCATCATCTTTCTGATGGATTCTTTTAAAAATTTTCCTGCTTGCTATCATACTTCTCTTTTATATTTCACAGGCAAACTGAATCTGGGGAGATGAAATAATTTGACTAAGAGTCCCATGACAAGTTTGAAGAAATGGATCTGGCCCATTTCTTGATCTCCAAGGTTAGTGTGCTTTTCTTTTAGAGCCTCAAATGAAGAAGCTGCATTTCCAAAAGGTATTTGCTTTATTTTTTAAGATCTAATTTACTTTAAAATGTGCTATTATCTATATTATTAATAAACAGATCAGTGATTCACTATATTAAAAATTTAGTTCTAAGTTCCTGAATATATCTGGTTATAAAAGCTCTATTTTATTTTTTTTTTCAACGTTTATTTATTTTGGGGACAGAGAGAGACAGAGCATGAACGGGGGAGGGGCAGAGAGAGAGGGAGACACAGAATCGGAAACAGGCTCCAGGCTCTGAGCCGTCAGCCCAGAGCCTGACGCGGGGCTCGAACTCACGGACCGCGAGATCGTGACCTGGCTGAAGTCGGAC
This sequence comes from Acinonyx jubatus, assembly GCF_027475565.1. NCBI lineage: Eukaryota > Metazoa > Chordata > Mammalia > Carnivora > Felidae > Acinonyx > Acinonyx jubatus. The sequence goes on along the minus strand of NC_069388.1, from coordinate 108,117,423 downwards.
GCTTAACCGACTGCGCCACCCAGGCAGGCGCCCCTATAAAAGCTCTATTTAAAAAAAAAAAAAAAAAAGAAAGAAATACTGAGGTCTTCTAAAATGGTATACTATTAATTTCTATTAAGATCAAAGGGGAATCCAATTCCCTGGTTTAAAAGTTCAAGAGAAAAATTTGAAGATTAAGAAACTCACCTTTCAAATTATCAAAGTGCACCCAAGAAGCAGACTCTGATTTTTTTGTCCCCACAGGTCCGTCAGACACAGTTTCTTCTATCTCAGCTTTTTTTACTGTATCTGTTTCTTTATCTGCATCAGTGAATTGTTCTGTGTCTTCATCATCTCCTATGTCAATAAAATTCTCTTCATCAGACTCCTAAAACAATGTTTTAGTAAATCTACATTAATCAGCTGAAAGTCTGTATTTAGTTAAGTGAGGGAGTTCTGAAGAAGATCCACTTATTGCAATAATGGTGAAACATGAAAGTTCCATCAATCAAATTGATAATGAGAGGATTCCATGTTCTTTTTCCTAAATGTAAAAGGAATTAAGTTTTCAGCCACAATTCCCTGAAGACTTTGGGGATTTTTTTTGTTTTTTTTTTTACATGAAAACATTCAGCCCTCAAATTTCTGACATGTTATAAATAACCCTATGAAGTAGGTGCTGATATGTCCATTTCACAACCAAGGAAACAGGTTTAAGAGATCTACTAGCTCTGTAACTATCTGTAACCACCTCATATAATTTTAGTTTAGTACAGTTTATTATGAGTAAAGGGATCAAGCAACATGCCCACCTAGTAAACTGTACACCTGGGATTAAAATCTACGTCTGTCCAAATCCAGGACTCACACTTGTTCATGTTCCAGAGAACTAAGTTATTGAAGCAAAGAAGAAAATACCAATATATTTCAGAACCCACTCGATTTAAAAAGCAGTTGTGAAATATACCGGATGATCATCTAGTTGGCTTCTTAAACCTGGTTTTGCTTTAAGGATCTCCGACACAAGATATAAAGCTCCACATATGAATGGTGGCATCTGTTCGCAAGTAACTTGGAGTAACCTCTTCACAAAAGCCTTGACCCTGCGCAACACGATGTCCGCTTTCAGAGACTTGTAGACAAGGTTAAGAAACATGGCTTGCTTAGAACACAACATCAACCCTGGATCCAACATCTTCCTATAAAACAAAAACAAGATCAAATATTTATTCATAAAATACCTCCACAACCAGTAGCAGAGGCAGCTGCTAACCTCATCTTAGTTAGGGATAACCTTCCTGTTTATTTTACAACAAGAGACCATTTCTGGTAAAATGGAAGTCAATGACCAAAACAGAAAGAATGATGATCTTGGGGGTGTCGGGGGGGGGGGGGGCGGGAGTTATCACAGGAGAAAGAGGCTTTTTGTGGGTTTCTTTTCCAAGTGTTTCTCCATTCTCTAGGATAACAGCCTAATTTTTATATGGATACAAAACCGTACATGAAAGGCTAATCCAAAACCAAATAATGAAAACTACTTATGAAAGCAGTGGACTAGACCAGGGCTCTTCCTATCCTTGTAGTACTACCTCCTACCTGGGGACCAGAGGCAGCCTCGACATATTTCTAATGAAAAACACACATGTAGAGTAGAAAACTGAACATGATACTTTTAAAATTGTCTTTATCCTAGTTGCTGAATCCTAGAGATGCTTCAGACATTAGGATATCCAGAATTAACACAATCCTTGGTATATGCTCATGTGCAGTATTACTTCTTATTCTAAGCACTTCTATTAACTTTTTCCCGTTATACTAGAGATGGAAATATTTCATCTTGTGATACATTTTCATATTGCTCTGCATCCCAGTTTTCCCCATTTGTCAGTTCTGTAATTCTGGTGATATTCTGAGATCTCCTATATTATCTAATCTTTGATATTCAATTTTCTCTCTGCACATTTAAAATTGTATTTCCATCTGTTTTATGCTCATTTTTTTAAAACACTTGAGAGTTTAGATAGGTGTGTCCCCACCACTTGGCAGAGAACATGCTCTGGAAGTTTTTGATAAATCATATTTTTGTAAACGAAATCATCTGTTTCCTTTATCCTTCAAATATTAGGGAATTTTTGTTTATAGGGAATTCTGCTTAAATAAAATACTATAAGAAGGCTTAGATGCCCTTTGAGGAGATACATCTGTGAGAGCTCCTGGCAAGCAATAATTTAAAGAATTTACGAATGTACTCCTCAGATATTAGACTGTTGTGTTAAACACTGAGATAGTAAATGGATATTAGAAAAGTATATTTCCAATAGACTCTAAATGTTGTCCAAAAGGTTCTTGTGACCATCAAAAGTTACAAAAAAAACCCCCTAGGACCCTGAAACCTCTACATTTTCAGTCCTGGAACTCTTTCCAAAGTAAAGAAGTTTTTATTACTTAAAAAAATTGTAGACTGTTAGGAGTTATGGAAAGGACTCTTAGATTTTCTTTAGTTTACCAGTGCAGTCAGTACCGTGCAACATTATGAATTCCCAGAGCTCGAAGTCCAGGATTTGCCATCTCAGTTGGCTTTGTCATGTCTGTGTGATTTTGCACAAATCACTGTACCTCACAGACTGGAGAGGTGTTAAAGGGAAGAAATTCATGTGAGTAACATTAATAACAATAGCAGCCAACACTTGCAGAGCACTTATTGTATATGAGGCATTATTAAACACAACATACATGTGAAGATTACATGGGTTAACATATACATGGATTCAATAAAGCCCCAGTTCTGTCATTTTTTAGCTATGTAACCTTGGGAAATTTTAGAACAATTAATCCTACAGGAGAGGTGCACTCCTTTCCATTTTACAGACAAACTGGGCCACAGTAAAATGGGATCAATCATGTTTACCAACAGGGTTTTAAAGAGGATTAAGTAATTTGTCCAAAGTTACACAGCAAACTAATGGCTGGGACTCAAAGCCAGGCACTGGGTCTTAAGTTCAAAATATTAATTAGCACATTGTATTTCTTATAAAATACATGTATGTAAAATTAGTAAAATGAATTAGAAAGGAACATAGGGGTGCCTGGATGGCTCAGTCGGTTAAGTGTCCGACTCTTGATTTCAGTTCAGGTCCTAATCCCAGGGTCACAGGACTGAGCCATGCATCAGGCTCCGTGCTGGGTGTCGAGCCTCCTTAAGTTTCTGTCTCTCCTTCTCTCTGCCCTGCTCCCCCACTCACACTTTTTCTCTAAAAAGAAAAAAAAAAAAAAAAAAAGGAACATATAGCTTGTTGGTATACTTGAACAGTTCCAAAGTGTTTGTTTATACACTGTTCAAAATACCATCCCTCAATAGGTGTCAGGACAATTGCAAAATTCAGTAAACAAAATCTTAATTCTAATAACTAAAAAATTCCAAAAATGCAACCCTAACCCTCCCTAACAGACTTTCTTATGTACTATCTGTCCTCCCCATTATAAACGTAAGCACCTCTAGGGGTAGGAATTTTGTCCAGTGCTATAGCTGGAGCACTTATAACAGTGTCCAGCATATAGATGTCACTCAAAAAAAAAAAAAAAAATTCCTGTTGAATGAATTACTAAATGGCTGTGTGAAGGGCAGGGGGAAGAAATATAGGGCTGAGGATGGGGGTGGTGGGAAATTTTAACTGCAGTTCTAATTTTTTAAATTTCCTTTATTTTTTAAAGTTTATTTTTGAGACAGAGAGGGTATGCATGTGAACTGGGGAGGGGCAGAGAGAATCCCAAGCAGGTTCCTCCCTGTCAGCACAGAGCCTGACATGGGGCTTGATCTCAATGAACCACAAGATCATGACCTGAGCCAAAACCAAGAGCAGGATACTTAACAGACTGAGCTACTCAGGTGCCCCAGCAGTTCTAATTTTTTAATATTTGAAAGATTTAAAACAAATATAGCAAAATGTTAAAGTTGAAATATTAGGTGGTAGAATATGGATGCTTTCTTTGGGGAGGGTATTCTTATGAATTTTAACAACTTCTTAAAACAAAAAGTAATGTATGCAAAACATTTAACAGTTTTCCAAGAAGGAAACAAAGATTAAGTGACTTACTCAAAGTCGGTGATTAGCAAGTTGCTGAGGAGGGGGACCCAAAATCCAGTTTTCTAAGTCTTTTTCCCGCAAGTGGGGCACAGTAGGTGCTGTATATTAAATCACATTATTATTAAATCATGTTATTAATGGTATGTACTTACCTATATAGTGCTGCATAATATCGATCTGATATTGTCTGCTGAGAATTCATTACTTGAAAAAGCAACATTAAAGCCTGGACGCTGGTATTAAAATTCACAACATGTAGCACTTTAAAGAGCGTGTCAACCTGCTCCCTCACTTTGTCATCACCAGTCTGGGCATAAGGGTATGCCCTATTTACTCCTGTTAAAAGGGCACTAAGCATTTTTGATTCAATATCTTTTTTCTTGATACAAGTCCGAAAAAAACAAAAATAAAGAGTAATTAATTTGTTAGCTAATTCACTTTCTTCATGGGAAAGGACCATTTGATTTAAAAAGCAAATTGCATAATATTGGGCTTTGGAGCTGATATTTGAGCGAAAGAGCAGTCTTTCTACTTCGCCACATACAACTCCTTTCATATTTGGATGTTTAGAAAGCAAGGTCTCTAACAGATGGGAGGCTTTTGTGGCTATTCTGTTCTGAGGATCTCCCAGTTTATTTACCACCTGCACAAGAAGAGCCTTTTCTTCCTCTGGTTTGTTGCAGAGAAGTTCATGAGCTACCACAAGGGCTCGAGTTTTAGTGGCCACTAATGAATCATGACTTAAAGTTTCTAAGACCTGCACAAATTCAGCCACTAAATGTTTCAGCTGGTGTTCAAAATACCATAATATCAGCCTTCTATCTCTTGAGTCCTTGTTGCCACTGGACAACTGTTCCAGTTTGTTGAAAGGATGCTGGCTGAAAATCCGTAGTTTCCGACTGTCTGGCAAAAGGTCTGTAATCAGTAACTCTTTGAAAGTATCCAAAGCCATGAGGCACTGCTGTTTGCTACCCTTCTTTTTAACAAGGCTCACAAGAGTTTCTACAAACTGCAGTGTGTGAATAGCATCATCCTGAATAAGAAGAATCATGGCTGCCATCCTGTCACCTAGCGTCCCTGACGACACAATTGCCTTCATCCAGGTAGAAGCAGCTCCCTTTTGATTATTTGTCTTATTTTTGAATAAGTTGATTTCATGCTCATACAATTTCTGAGCTAAGGTTTTGTACTGAGACACAACATCCCGAGGCTGGGGTTCCAAAGAATACTCGTTGCTGTATTCTAGATCATACCATTTGCCTCCAGGCTTGAGCAACAATGTCTGTCTCTCACAAAATTCAAAGATGTCCTGTTGTTTATCTTTCTTAACTTTTGGTGTGGCACTGTTGTTCTCACCAGAATGCTGTTCTGGCCTCTTCTTATTCTTCACCTTACCGAGTGATGTCCTTTCACTTTCTGCTGCGTTTTGCTTTTTTTTATCTACTTTAGATTCGCTTGCTTTTTTGCTGGCATTTTCTTTTTTAGCTGGTTCATCTTCTTCAACTAAGAAAGCTTTTGCATACTTGGCCAAACTAAGATTTTGAATAAATGCTTCTAATTCACCTTGCTGAAGGTCATCAATTGTTCCTTTTTTGCCTCCATCCACCACTTCCTCATTTTCATCCAAGGTAGCCAGCATAAGGTAATCTTGCTGCATTAAAACATAAGAAAGTTTAAATTACAAATCCAACAGTTTAGGTAAGTTTCAAAAGTTAATTTGAAATCTGTATCTTCAAAAGCAATTAAATTCAATTACCATGGTATTGCCTGGGCTCCCACCGTACAACCAAATAAATACTTGATGAATTAAAGATTTATGTGAAAAATAAAACCATAAATAGGAGGATGCACACTGTAATTCAAATAATTTCAGAGTAGAGAAAATCTTTCCAAATCTGACATACACTGCAGGCCTTTAAAGGCAAAGATGGGTATGACTGTCATTCACAGAAAACATGCAAAAGTCAAAACACAAATATGGGGAAAAAAGTAATGGCAACTGACATCAAAGTAATTGGGCTTAATATTTAATACAAAAGTTCCTACATGTCAATTAAAGAAGTGACAACCAAAAAGAAAGATTTGCAAAGGATATAAACAAATGGTTCACAGAGAAAAATGTATTTTTTTCAAAATATGAAAGGATGCTCAACCTCACTGACATTAAGAAAAATCCAAATTATGGGGCGCCTGGGTGGCTCAGTTTGTTGGGTATCTGGCTTTGGCTCAGGTCATGGTTTCACGGTTCATGGATTCGAGCCCCACGTCAAATGAACCTGTACTGTCAGCATACAGCCTGCTTCAGATCCTGTCTCCCTTTCTGCCTCTACCCTGCTTGTGTGCACTCTCTCCCCAAAATGAATAAAACATTAAAAGAAAAACAGGATTTAAAACCACCACGATTTTCTAATGTGTCAGATGAGCAAAGATAAAATTATGACAGCTGGTGCTGGGGAGAGTGTGAGGAACAGGCATTTTCCTACATGGTTGATGGAAATGCAAACTAGCACAACCTCTACAGAGAGCAATTTGCTACCTTCAAATCAAAATACAAGACACACTTCCTTTGATCCAGCAGTTCCATTTCTATCAATTTGGGTTATACATAACACTTACAATGTGGGAAAGGATTTATTTTCAAGGTATTCACTGAAGCATTATTTAAGATAGCAAAAAGTTGACAACCCACAATAAATGGCTGGTTAGACAGATTAAACAACGATTTATGCAGGCATAAAACCAATAAAACCAGTGACACAACTGCATATACTGATAGGGAAAAATCTTCAAGACAGCAAGAAAAAAAAGACACACAAAATATTATACAATATGGTATCTTTTGTGTAAAAAAGAACCTGTGTTGTGTGTTTGCTTGGAAGATATCCAAGACACATAAAAATAATGGAAAGGAAATTGCATGGCTGGACATAAAAGCGGGAAAGACGACTTTTTACCGTGTACTCCTCCTTTTTAAGAGAACCTTTTTGTAACATCGGAAATATTATATATTCAAAAATTAAGTACAGGGAAAATTGTGAATCTGCCCCTGTAAAGTGCATTTCTCCTGCCCCCATGTCTCCCCCTCCCCAAGCTATAGTCTCAAACATTTACTAAAAAAATAAGCTAAATTCTGCCAGGTATTTGCTCCAAACCTTTTAAGGTTTTCCATCAAACCCAGGGACAGGCCTACATTCTTACCTTTCTTACTTCATTTCTTACACTCTCTCCTTACCTCACTGGGCCTCAGCTACACTTGACATTTTTGTTGTTCAGAGAGCAGCATGGCTCACTCCTTTCTTTCCTAGTTTTATGCCTAAACATCTCCGTGATGAGTTCCCCGATCACCTCATGTGAAACTGTTACGCCCTTCCCACTCATTACCCTCTTTTCTGATTTTCTTTTTTTCCGTGGCACTACTCAGCATCCGACGTTCTATGCATTCAAAAGTTGGTTACTGTTTCTTTTCCTTAATTAGGATGTAAATTCCGAGAGCGCAGAAGGCTTCTAGAGCGCACAGTAAACACGTGCATGTATTCCGTGAGGACAGAAGTTAACGTTCCAACCGCACTGGAGTACAGAACACTGATGCCACGATGTCAGGACCCAAAAAAGGTCAGTCCTCTCTGACCTTATGGAGTGCCAATTATCCATCAGTGAAAATGAGTGACCTACATCCTAAGAAAGGCCATAGCGTAAACACGTTCAATTCTAAAGCACTCTTCTCTCGTAGAGAGCAGTAGAAAAGAAGTGCAGGAAGGGCACAACACAGTTTCGAAGCTGGAATCAGGGTTCAGGTCACCCTCCCACGCCACTCGCCGGATCACTTGCGAGACCACCCCGGGCGCCTCTGTCCCCTTGTCTGAGTACGAGGCCATTACCTTGGTGCCTCCAAGCCGTAATACTTCCTCCAGAGAGAACCCATTTTCGGCTTCATCGTTATCCTCTTCGCTGTCCTCGTCCGGATCTTCTACCGCCTCCTCTCCGCCCCAGGGCCGCTTGGCATGGAACTCCAAAGGCTTCCTGGCGGCCGCCATTACCAGCACAGCACGCGCAAACAGCCCAGAGCCTCCTTTCGTTTGCCTGAGTGACGTACTTCCTGCAGGGGCGGGCCCTCTCCCGGAAATGGCTTTACTCCACACCCCGGGACTGCGCGCTGCAGCCTGCGAAGTTCGGCATGAACGTCCTTGCAAGGGTAGGCGTGGGGCCGCTGTGCTCCGCGGCTCGCGCGGGTAAGCGTTCGCCTAGCCAGAGCCCCGGTTGCGGTAGAGACTGTCTGGGGTGCCTTCCTCAATTGGGCGCTCCTGGGGTGCAGGACGCCTCTTGGGGGTTTTGAGGTGCAGACGAGTCCAGCCTCAGACCCCAAATGGCTGGTCGCGGGCACTGTGCGTTCCTGCTGGCGCCTGGTGGGCTTGCTTCGTGCGAGGTTAAGAGTTAACGCAGCTGCTTCGGAAGCACTCAGGCTGCTTGCACTTGCAAAGAAACTAAGATTTTTTCATGGTCCCGTTTAACTGTTTTTCGCAGTCATTCCCTGGTTTTGGAGAGGGAAATACTTCAGTTCCGGGAGAGAGCCGGCAGAAAACCAGGTGACACCAATGCTGCGGCATCTTGTGTACAAAATCAAAGCAACTGGCCCCATCACTGTGGCTGAGTACATGAAGGAGGTCTTGACCAACCCCGCCAAGGTACCAGTCGGGGAGCCCGAGGACCAGGCCCTGCTCTAGCGGCCTTGAGGTGTGAGCCAGGAGGGGTGTGCACAGGGAAGCCCCAAGTCCAGGCAGCGGTGGTGCCTTCTGCAGGGGAAGAGCCACTCCCACAGACCTGGAGATGGAGAATTAGTGTCAGGTGGTTAGGGATGGATCAAGTCAGTGGCAGTGCCATAAAGAAGAGAGAACGAAATCAAAGCTGTTCAGGAGGCAGTGTAACCCACTGAATTTAGGAAATGAGGATGTCTTTCCTACCTGGGCTGATTGATGGTAGCTGGTGGTATCATTTCTCTGGGAGAAGGGAATGTAGAAGGAGAAAGAGCAGTAGCCTCTTTAAGAGGGAGGGAAAGTACAGAATTCAATCCAATATATGAACCTGAAGTGCAGACAGGACTTAAGTGGAAATCTACAATAGGCATCTGGAATTATGAATTTAGTCCTGGAGCTTTGTCTGTGTTGGGATGGCATTAGCAGGCATTGGAAGCATATTCTGGGTTTCCTTTTTGGGAATGGAAGGTCTAGGTCTTTACGCTTCAAGGATTAAGCACTGCCCCTGCTCTCTGTCCTGGATTTCCTTCTCTGCTCAACAAAGCCACTTGGTGAAAGCTGGGGTCCTTTTGGTTTAGAATGTATTACCTGTTGATGGGTCGAAATATGAAATCTGGACTTCTGGGGTTTGTTTGGCCTATTGCTGTTGGATGTGGTGAAGGCAGGGATCCTTTCATACCTGTACTCAGTGCTACCACATACCAACAGTTCACATAGGGAGAAACTTTAGAACAAACATCTGTGTGTTAGAGTGAGGGTTCATTCATCATTGATTCAGGCTCCAAAAGGGCCAGGCACTATCTGAGGCACTGGGAATACTGCAGTGGACAGTGGAACATGGCACTTATGTTCTAGTGAGGAAATGATCTATAAATAAGGAAACAAGATAATTATAAATTGTTGCAAGTGCTTCTGAAGGCAAGGAAAAGAAGAAAAAAAAAAAACCTCAACGGGTTGGTGGGGTTGAAAATAAGTGGTGCAGTGGGAGTAGGGGTTGTAAAAGTTCCCTTGGTAGGTAGGTGGCCAGGAAAGGCTAGATGGTTGAGATGGGCCAGCCTGGCAAAGAACTGGGAGTGAGTCCCCGATGGAGGAAGGGGAGGTACAAAGTTTTAGAGCTGGCAAATGTCTTGGCATTCACAGAGAAAAAAAAGGCACCAGTATGGCTGGTGGGTGGTGACTGGGTGTGGCAGGTAATGGTGAGGAAAGTAGATGAGTTTGAGGGAGGAGCCAGTTCATTCAAGGCTTTCCTGGAATTTAGACTTTTGTGTTAGTGCAAGGGGAGAACATTAGGAGATGCATTTGATGCACGTTGGTGATGACATCCAGGCGGAGACAGCAAGTGAGCAGCTGGCTGTAAGGGTCTAGAGTTCTTGAGAAAGATTGGATATGCATATATTAATTTGTTCACCAGCGTATGGATGGTGTTAAAATCCAAGGAATCTGAAAGAATATATTTAGAGAACTGAAGGTTACCCCGGATTAAGCCTTGAGGAAACTCTTTGAATTTAGAGTAGAGGCTTTTTTTTTTTTAAATCAGCCTTAATTTTTATTTAAAATTTGTTAAACCTTTTTTTTTAATTGGAGCATAGTTGATACAATGTCACAGTAGTTTCAGATGTACAACATGGTGATTTCGATGACTGTACCTTATACTATGCTCACCACAAACGTAGCTACCATTTGAAAGTAGAGTTTCTTAACCTAGGGATCCTTGAATAGAAACGGGGCTGTGACCTTGGATGGGAATAAAAATTACACCATTTGCATTAGCTTCTTTTTTTCCCCCATTTTTACTGAGAAATAATTGATGTACGTCACTGTATAAGCTTAAGGGGTACAGCATGATGGCTTGATGTGCACATGTTGTGACATTACCACAGTGAATTCAGTTAATATCCACCTTATGTAGATACATTAAGAAGAAAGGAAACAAAAAGGGAGAAAAATTTTTTTCTTGTAATGAGAACTCTTAGGATTTACTTTCTTTTTTTTTAATTTAATCTTTTGTTTTTTAAAATTTACATCTAAACTAGTTAGCATATAGTGAAACAATGATTTCAGTAGATTCCTTAGTGCTCCTTACCCATTTAGCCCATCCCCCCTCCCACAACCCCTCCAGCAACCCTCAGTTTGTTCTCCATATTTATGAGTCTCTTCTGTTTTGTACCCCTCCCTATTTTAAATTATTTTTGTTTCCCTTCCCTTATGTTCATCTGTTTTGTCTCTTAAAGTCCTCATGTGAGTGAGGTCCTATGATTTTTGTCTTTCTCTGACTAATTTCACTTAGCATAGTACCCTCCAGTTCCATCCACGTAGTTGTAAATGGCAAGATTTCATTTATTGCTTGCTAATACTACATTGAATACATATACCACATCTTTTTTTTTCTTTTTTCTTTTTTTTTTTTTTTTTTTACCACATCTTCTTTATCCATTCATCCTTTGATGGACATTTGGGCTCTTTCCGTACTTTGGCTATTGTGATAGTGCTGCTATAAACATGAGGTTGCATGTGTCCCTTTGAAACAGCACACCTGTATCCTGTGGATAAATGCCTAGGAGTGCAATTGCTGGGTCGTGGGTAGTTCTATTTTTAGTTTTTTGAGGAACCTCCATACTGTTTTCCAGAGTGGCTGCACCAGCTTGCATTGCCGCCAACAATGCAAAAGAGATCCTCTTTATCCACATCCTCGCCAACATCTGTTGTTGCCTGAGTTGTTAATGTTAGCCATTCTGACAGGTGTAAGGTGGTATCTCATTGTGGTTTTGATTTGTATTTCCCTGATGATGAGTGATATTGAGCATTTTTTCATGTGTCGGTTGGCCATCTGGATGTCTTCCTTGGAGAAGCGTCTTTTCATGTCTTTTGCCCATTTCTTCACTGGCTTATTTGTTTCTTGGGTGTTGAGTTTGATTGTAGAAAACTTTGTAGATTTTCAATACTAACCCTTTATCTGATATGTCATTTGCAAATATCTTCTCCCATTCTGTCGGTTGCCTTTCAGTTTTGCTGATTGTTTCCTTTGCTGTGCAGAAGCCTTTTATTTTGATGAGGTCCCAGTAGTTCATTTTTGCTTTTGTTTCCCTTGCCTCTGGAGACGTGTTGAGTAAGAAGTTGCTGTGGGCAAGATCAAAGAGGTTTTTGCCTGCTTTCTCCTCGAGGATCTTGATGGCTTCCTGTCTTACATTGAGGTCTTTCATCCACTTTGAGTTTATTTTTGTGTATGGTGTAAGAAAGTGGTCCATGTTCATTCTTCTGCATGTCGCCGTCCGGTTTTCCCAGCACCACTTGCTGAAGAGACTGTCTTTATTCCATTGGATATTCTTTCCTGCTTTGTCAAAGATTAGTTACCCATACGTTTGTGGGTCCATGTATGGGTTCTGTATTCTGTTCCATTCAACTGAGTGTCTGTTCTTGTGCCAGTACCATACTGTCTTGATGATTACAGTTTTGTAGTATAGCTTGAAGTCTGGGATTGTGATGCTTCCTGCTTTGGTTTTCTTTTTCAAGATTGCTTTGGCTATTCGGGGTCTTTTCTGGTTCCATACAAATTTTAGGATTGTTTGCCCTAGCTCTGTGAAGAATGCTGGTGTTGTTTTGATAGGGATTGCATTGAATATGTAGATTGCTTTGCATAGTATCGACATTTTAACAATATTTGTTCTTCCTATCCAGGAGCATGGAATCTTTACATTTCTTTGTGTCTTCTTCAATTTGTTTCATAAGCTTTCTATAGTTTTCACCTCTTTGGTGAGATTTATTCCTAGGTATTTTGTGGTTTTTTTGTGCAACTGTAAATGGGATTGATTCCTTGATTTTCTGTCGCTTCATTGTTGGTGTATAGGAATGCAACCGATTTCTGTGCATTGATTTTATATCCTGCAACTTTGCTGAATTCATGAATCAGTTCTAGCAGTTTTCTGGTGGAATCTTTTGGGTTTTCCATATAGACTATCATGCCATCTGCGAAGAGCGAAAGTTTGACCTCTTCCTGGCTGATCTGAATGCCTTTTATTTCTTTGTGTTGTCTGATTGCAGAGGCTAAGACTTCCAATACTATGTTGAACAACACTGGTGAGAGTGGATATCCCTGTTTTGTTCCTGAGCTTGGGGGGAAAGCTCTCAGTTTTTCCCCATTTTGAGGATGATATTAGCATTGGGTCGTTCATATATGGCTTTTATGATCTTGAGGTATGATCCTTCCATCCCTACTTTCTTGATGGTTTTTATCAAGAAAAGATGCTGTGTTTTGTCAAATGCTTTCTCTGCATCTATTGAGAGGATCATATGGTTCTTATCCTTTCTTTTATTGATGTGATGAATCATGTTGTTTTGTGGATATTAAACCAGCTCTGCATCCCAGGTATAAATCCCACTTGGTTGTAGTGAATAATTTTTTTAACGTATTGTTGGATCCGGTTGGCTAATATCTTGTTGAGGATTTTTGCATCCATATTCATCAGGGAAATTGGTCTATAGTTCTCCTTTTTAGTGGGGTCTCTTTCTGGTTTTGGAATCAAGGTAATGCTGGCATCATAGGAAGAGTTGGGAAGTTTTCCTTCCATTTCTATTTTTTGGAAAAGCTTCAAGAGAATAGGTGTTAACTCTTCCTTAAATGTTTGGTAGAATTCCCCTGGAAAGTCATCTGGCCCTGGACTCTTGTTTTTTGACAGATTTTTGATTACTAATTCGATTTCCTTACTGGTTAAGGGTCTGTTCAAATCTATTTCTTCCTGTTTCAGTTTTGGTAGTGTATATGTTTCTAGGAATTTGTCCATTTCTTCCAGATTACCCATTTGATTGGCATATAATTGCTCATAATATTCTCTTATTATTGTTTTTATTTCTGTTGTGTTGATTGTGATCTCTCCTTTTCATTCTTGATTTTATTTATTTGGGTCCTTTTTCTTCTTGATCAGACTGGCTAGTGGTTTATCAATTTTGTTAATTCTTTCCAAGAAATTTGTTAATCAAATTTTGTTAATTCTAGTTTCATTGATCTGTCCTACTGTCTTTTTGGTTTCGATAGCATTAATTTCGGCTCTAATTTTTATTATTTCTTGTCTTCTGCTGGTTTGGGGTTTTATTTGCTGTTCTTTTTCCAGCTCATTAAGGTGTAAGATTAGGTTGTGTATCTGAGATCTTTTTTCCTTCTTTAGGAAGGCCTGGATTGCTATATACTTTCCTCTTATGACCGCCTTTGCTGCATCCCAGAGGTTTTGGGTTGTGGTGCTATCATTTTCATTGACTTCCATATACTTTTTAATTTCCTCTTTAACTGCTTAGTTAGCCCATTCATTCTTTAGTAGGATGTTCTTCAGTCTCCAAGTATTTGTTACCTTTCCAAATTTTTTCTTGTGGTTGATTTTGAGTTTCATAGCATTGTGGTCTGAAAATATGCACGGTATGATCTTGATCTTTTTGTACTTACTTAGGGCTGATTTGTGTCCCAGTATATGGTCTATTCTGGAGAACATTCCATGTACACTGGAGAAGAATGTATATTCTACTGCTTTAGGATGAAATGTTCAGAATATATCCGTTAATTCCATCTGGTCCAATGTGTCATTCAAAGCCATTGTTTCCTTGATGATTTAAAAAAAAATTTTTTTTAACATTTATTCATTTTTGGGAGACAGAGACAGCGCATGAGCGGGGAAGGGGCAGAGAGAGAGGGAGACACAGAATCCGAAGCAGGCTCCAGGCTCTGAGCTGTCAGCACAGAGCCCGATACGGGGCTCAAACTCATGAACTGCGAGATCATGACCTGAGCTGAAGTCAGACGCTCAACTGACTGAGCCACCCAGGCACCCCTCCTTGTTGATTTTTTGATTAGATGATCTGTCCAATGTTGTGGTGGGGTGCTGAAGTCTCCTACTATTATGGTATTACTATCAATGAGTTTCTTTATGTTTGTGATTAATTGATTTATATATTTGGGTGCTTCCACATTTGGCACATAACTGTTTACAATTGTTAGGTCTTCTTGCTCTGTAGACCCCTTGATTATGATATAATGCCGTTCTGCATCTCTTGATACAGTCTTTATTTTAAAGTCTAGCTTGTCTGATATAAGTATGGCTACTCTGGCTTTCTTTTGTTGACCATTAGCATGGTAGATGGTTCTCCATACCCTTATTTTCAATCTGTAGGTGTCTTTAGGTCTAAAGTGGGTCTCTTGTAAACAGCATATAGATGGGTCTTGTTTTCTTTTCCATTCTGTTACCCTATGTATTTTGATTGGAGCATTGAGTCCATTGACATTTAGAGTGAGTACTGAAAGATATGAATTTATTGCCATTTTGATGCTTGTAGAGTTGGAGTTTCTGGTGGTGTTCTGTGGTCCTTTCTAATCTTTTGTTGTTTTTGGTGTGTGTGTGTGTGTGTGTGTGTGTGTGTGTGTGTGTGTGTTTCATCTTTTCTCCCTTCAGAAAGTCCCCCTTAAAATTTCTTGCAGGGCTGGTTCAGTGGTCACAAACTCCTTTAATTTTTGTTTGTCTGGGAAACTTTTTATCTCTCCTTCTATTTTGAATGACAGCCTTGCTGGATAAAGAATTCTTGCTGCATATTTTTCTGATTCAGCACATTGAATATATCCCGCCACTCCTCTCTGGGCTGCCAAGTTTCTGTGGATGGGTCTGCTGCAAACCTGATCTGTCTTCCCTTGTATGTTAGGGACTTTTTTTCCCTTGCTGCTTTCATGATTCTCTCCTTCCCTGAGTATTTTGTGAATTTGACTATTTGACTATTTGACTTATTGATGGTCGGTTTTTGTTGAATCTAATGGGAGTCCTCTGTGCTTTCTGGATTTTGATGTCTGTGTCTTTCCCCAGGTTAGGAAAGTTTTCCACTATTATTTGCTCACATAACCCTTCTACCCCTGTTTCTCTCTCTTCCTTTTCTGGGACCCCTATGATTCTGATGTTGTTCCTTTTTAATGAGTCACTGATTTCTCTAATTCTTAAATTGCACTCTTTTGCCTTAATCTCCGTCTTTTTTTCTGCTTCGTTATTCTCTATAAGTTTGACCTCTATATCACTGATTCTCTGTTCTGCCTTGTCCATCCTTGCCGCTGCTGCATCTATCCATGATTGCGGCTCAGTTAAAGCATTTTTAATTTCATTCTGGCTATTTTTTACTTCATTTATATCTACAGAAAGGGATTCTAATCTATTTTCGACTCCAGCTAGTATTCTTATTATCATGATTCTAAATTCTGGTTCAGACATCTTGCTTGTATCTGTGTTGGTTGAATCCCTGGCTGTTGTTTCTTCGTGCTCTTTCTCTTGGGATGAATTCCTTTGTTTTGTCATTTTGAAGGGAGAAGAGGAATTAATGAGGTAGAAAAATTGAAATTAAAAAAATTAAAATTAAAAAAATGGTAAAGTTAAACATTAAAAACACACACATACACACAAATCAAATAGATAATGCTAGATCCTAGGTGTGTTTTGGTCTGGGTGTTGAAAGTGGTTTGACAGATTAGAGAAAAAAAAAGGGGGGGAAGGAAATCGTTTGAGAATTTGAAAAAATGAATACACTGAAGTAGACTAAAATGAGATGATGGGGGTAAAATAGAATTTGAAATAATATGCACAAAAATCAAGAATATAGTAGAAAAAATATTTTTAATAAAAGTTAAAAATAAATATGAATTTTTTCATTTTCTGTATTTAAGAAAAAAGAAAAGAAATGAAAAAGAAAAAATAAAATCGTTTGAAAATTTGAAAAAGTGAATACGCTGTAGTAGACTAAAATAAAATGGTGGAAGTAAAATAGAATTTGAAAAAATTTACATAAAAGCCAAAAATATAGTAACGAAAATTAAATAAGAATATTTTTAATAGAAATTGAGAGTAAAAATGAAGTTTTTCTGCATTCAAGAAAAAGAAAAGAAATGGAAAAGAGAAAAAGAAAGAAAAAAAGATTGTATGAAAATTTGAAAGATTGTATGAATACACTGAAGTAGACTAGAATGATGGAAGTAAAATACAATTTGAAAAAATTTACACAAAATAAAAAATATAGTAATAAAAATAAAAGATATTTTTAATAAGATTGAAAATAAAAATGAGTTTTTTCTTTTTATGTATTCAAGAAAAGAATTGTAAAAGAGAAAAAGAAAAAAAAGAAAGAAAATTGAATAGATGAACCTGCTAACAGATTGAAGTAGGACTGAAATTGTTTCATTTTCCCTTAGAAGTCAGTCTATGTAGCTCTTTATAGTCCATAAATTAAGCTGATGGTGAGACTTGTGTTCTTAAAGAGCAAGGTTGGCCCAGTTGGGTGGGGCTCAGTGTAACAGCTCTGCTCTCCACTAGATGGCGCTGCTAGCCTATTGGGGTGGATTGTTGAGGCACTTGCAGGTGCATATGCGCATGCACGGGAGTGGAGAAAATGGTGCCTCGCAACTACCCAGTCTGTTCTCCCGGATCAGCAGTTGCACACCCATCCTCTGTCTTCAGCTCTTGTCCACTCCCCGCTTTTTCACTCTCCATGATCAGGCCCCAGGCAGTACCTCTCTCCCAAGTTTTGTCTCAGATGCGGCTGTTTTCCCTGGCCCCTTACTTCTGAAGGACTGTGGCTTTGACCCATTGTGCCCCTCTGCACAATGGTCTCACTGAGCGATAGCCGAATGAGCAGTGGCCGAACGTCATCTGCACCCAGGAAAGCCTGCTGTATCCTGCTGTTGCCGATGTCCTGAGGCTGCAGCCAGGTGCAAGCCTGTCCCAGAAAATGGTCGCAAGACAGTGTAGCCGCAGCATTTCAGGGATTATGGAAAATCACAACACACATCTGGCACCAGGCCTCACTCTCAATGGCCTTGCCCCAGCACCAGCGAATGTGGCTGCCTTCTGGGGTCTACTGGGACCAGGTGGCTTCAACAGTCTCTACCAAATGTCCTTTCATTAGTGGAACCACTTTTCCCTGTGTGGCCCGAGAACCTCCCGGATCCCACTCTGTTCCTGGGGATTCGCCCTTCCCACTGGAGCACCGCCAGGTATTGAGCGGCTGAGTTGCAGCCTTTGTGCTCCCCTTGTTTACAGTCTTAATGGAATTTAAATCCTCTCCTTTCTCCCTTTTTAATTTAGTCCCTGTGGCTGTTTCCAATTTTCCACTTTGTCCTCTAGCTGCTTTTAGATACTTTTAGATACTTTTCCCATATCCGCGCCCCCCCCCGCCCCCCGCCTCCAGTCTCCATCCTCTCTCCACCCGCAAAAGTGGTTCCCTACCTTCCACGGCTTCTCGCTTCCCAAGTTCAGCTCTCCACGCCGTGTGCCTGCTGAATTCTGTGGTTCAGGCTGTGCAGATTGTTGTGTTAATCCAATCAGTTTTCTAGGTGTGTAGAATGGTTTAGTGTTGGTCTGGCTGTATTTCGTGGACACGAGACATGCAAAAAGCTTCCATGCACTTCCGCCATCTTGCCTCCTCCCCTCTCTTTAACATTTCTTGTCAGGCCAGTTTGGTAATGATGATCTCCTTTATCTTGTTTTGGAAATTCTTTGTCTCTCCTTCTATTCTGAATTTTAATCTTGCATGGTAGAGTATTCTTGGTTGTAGGTCTTTTCTTTTCAGTGCTTTTAATATAGCACTCCTTTGTTCCCTGTAAAGTTTCTGCTGAAAAATCAGCTCATAGCCTTATGAGGTTTCCCTTGTATGTTACAGTTTTCTCTTGCTTCTTAAAAAAAAATTTTTTTTTAAATGTTTGTTTAGTTTTAAGAGAGAATGAGCTGGGTAGGAGCAGAGAGAGGGAGACACAGAATCCAAAGCAGACTTCAGGCTCTGAAGTGTCAGCACAGAGCCCAATATGGGGCTCAAAGTCATGAAATGCAAGATCGTGACCTGAGCCAAAGTTGAATGGTTAAGTGACTGAGCCACCCAGGGGCCCCTCTTGCTGCTTTGAAGACTGTCTCTATCGGGGCACCTGGGTGGCTCAGTCGGTTAAGCGTCTGACTTCAGCTTAGGTCATGATCTCATGGTTCATGGGTTCAAGCCCCACGTTGGGCTCTGTGCTGACAGCTTGGAGCCTGGAGGCTGCTCCAGATTCTGTACCTCCTTCTCTCTCTGTTCCTTCCCTGCTCTCACTCTGTCTCTCTCTCTCTCTCTCAAAAATAAAGAAAGATTTTAAAAAAATGAAAAAAGAAAAGACTGTCTTTATCATTACTTTATGCGGTTTTAATTATTATGTGTCTTGTTGTGTACCTCCCTGGTTTGTCTTGTTAGGTGTTCTGTGTGCTTCCTGGATGTCTGCTTTCTTCCTCAGATTAGGGAAGTTTTCAACTATTATTTCTTGAAATAAGATTTTCGCCAACCTCTCTCTCATCCTTCTGGGATTCCTAATAATGTGAATGCTATTATGCCTGAAGATGTTGCAGAATTCCTTTAACTTATTCTCATTTTCAAAAAAATTTTTTTAAAGGTTTATTTATTTTGAAAGAGAGAGAGACAGAGCACGAGCAGGGGAGGGGCAGAGAGAGAGAGAGGGAGACACAGAATCTAAACAGGCTTCAGACTCTGAGCTGTCAGCACAGAGCCCGATGTGGGGCTTAAACCTATGAGCTGTGAGATCATGACCTGAACCTAAGTTGGATGCTCAACCAACTGAACCACCTAGGCACCCCTAAATTCTTTTTCTTTTTGGTCTTCAGTTTGTTTGCTTTTCATTACCCTGTTGGATTACTAATCTGTCCTGCATCCTCTAATCTGCTGTTGAGTCCCTCTAGGATATTTTTCATTTTAGTTATTATATTCTTCAGCTCTGACTGGTTCTTTTTGAATATTTTCTATCTTCTTGTGAAGTTCTCACTGCATTCATTCACTCTTAAGTCTGCTGAGTTTCTTTATGGCCATTACTTTGAACTCTATTATTAGGGTTATTGCTTATCTGAGTTTCATTTAGCTGTTTTTTCTGTGATTTTGCTTTGTTCTTTCATTTGGGACATAGTCCTCTGTCCCCTCATTTTGTTTCACTCTCTGTGTTTGTATATATGTATTTGTTAAACCAGCTACATCTTTTGGTCTTGAAAGTAGTGGCCTTGTGTAAAACAGGTCTTCTGGTACCTTATGTGCGGTCTCCCCTGGTCACCAGAACCAGATGCTCCAAGGATATCCCTTGTGTGGCTGCATGTGCCCTCCTGTTTATATACCACAGTTTCTTTATCCATTCATCCATTGATGGACACAGGCTGTTGCCATGTCTTGCCTGTTATAGACAATGCTGCTGCGAACATGGAGGTTCAGGTCTCTTTTCGAGGTAGTGTTTTCATTTTCTTTGGATATATTCTAGAAGTGGAAGTGCTGAATCATATGGTATTCTATTTTAAAGTTTTTGAGGATCTTCCATACTGTTTTCCATGGTGGCTGTACCATTTTACAGTCCCACCAACAGTGCACAAGGGTTCCCTTTTCTCCACATCCACACCAACATTTGTCATCTCTTGTGTTTTTGATGGTGACCTAACATGAGGTGGTATCTCATGGGTTTAATTTGCATTTACCTCCTTAGCTTCTGAAAGTTAGCATTTCTCTCATTATGAACAGAGGAGACATCCTGTGGCATCAGTAATACCTGTGACTTTAACATTAGTGGAAATCACTGATGTTGTCATACCCAACAGAGTGATCGTAGGTATCTCACAATACCATTGTGCTCATCCGTATTTCAAAACTTTGTTACTTATTGGACCTTAAGTTTGGCTTTATTAACATACTTCTAAAGCTGCATATATATTATTATATCATCAGTTTAGTTTTTAAATATTGGATAAGTATTTTTCTTTTTTTTTTTAACCCTATGTGTTTTAAAGTCTTGCATTTAAAAACATTGTATGAAGGGATCTATAGCCTTCATTAGGCTACCAGAGTGGTTTGTAATGCACCACAAAAACATCCCTGCAATCTTCACTTATGAAGAGAAAGGCTAGAGGGGGAGATGCTGTATGAAGTGAAAAGTTGTTTTTTGTTTTTTTTTTTAAGTTGAGAGTGACTCAAGTATATTTCTGCTGCTGAGAGAGGGAAGTTAAAGCTATAAGAGAAGGGGATGATAACAAGATCCTGGCCTATGAGGACTGTGTGAGGAGAGGCAGTGGTCCAGAGCACAGGTGGTGGGATTAGGTTTGGGTAAGAGCAGAAGGTGAAGGCATTTCATCCTTTGAGTTCCGAGGAACGAATGGGAGCAGGTGGAGGCCAGTTGGGGTCAGGAAGCTGAGTCAGTCCTATTTTGTAACATTTCGTTACTTCCTGTGTAGACTGGAGCCCAGGTCACCTGCAAAGAGTAAGATGGTGAAAGAAGGGGCTTGAGGAGCATAGAGGAATTTTTAACAGAATTCTTGAGTATTTCTTGAAGTTTAGACAGTATGCTGAAACTTGGAATAGTATGGTAAATAAGATAGTTCTCTATCCCGAATAACTGTGTTTCTTGGTGAGGAACACAGATACATAAAAAAATAAGCACATAAAAGGAAGCACTGCATTTAGTCTGAAGTTGGAGGGCTGGAGGAGGAGGTCAGGGAAGGTGACATTTGAGCAGATATTCACTTTTATTGAGTGTAAGATTGCCAGGGAGAAACAGGCAGGGAGAAAGGAGAGCATCTGCAATGGCATGGATTTGTGGACAAAGAGGGCTAATTAAAAAAAAACAACAAAAAAACTTTTCTTGGAAATATAAACACAGTAAGCAGGATCTTACTGTGTTGGGTGTTGGGAGCAGGGAGGGACTGGCGGGTGTGGAGATGGATGTGGTGTGGCTTCTGCCTTGATGGTCAAGGAGGGGTCATGTTGGGATAGTATAGTTCTGCAATGTGATTGGTGCTGTGTAAAGTTTAAATCAAGTCACAGTGCTTATCATGTTTATTTAGAAGACGGAACTTTCTTACCAAATGATTATGTCATTGTATACGTTATGTAAGATTCTGGAGGGGTGTTTTACAAAACTTACTTGAAAGTTAATCCATTTTCTCCACTTTCTCTTTTTACTCAGGGATATTACGTGTATCGTGACATGCTAGGAGAAAAAGGAGATTTCATTACTTCACCGGAAATAAGTCAGATCTTTGGGGAGGTAATCGTCAATTTCAGCTATAAAAGAAGCTAATATCTGGGCGCCTAGGTGGCTCAGTTGGTTAAGTGTCTGACTCTTGATTTTGGCTCAGGTTATGATCTAACAGTTCATGAGCTCGAGCCCTGCGTTGGGCTGTGTGCTAAAGGTGCAAAAAAAGCCTGCTTGGGATTCTCTGTCCCTCTGTCTTTGCACGCCTCTCTCTCTCTCTCTCTCTCTCTCTCTCTCTCAAAACAAACATTAATTAAAAAAGCTAGTATCACAAACACTTGAGAGCAGATCAGGTTGTATTCTTCTGTAGTAAGTAGTCTCTTACACCTTTGCTTTTGTGATTCATCAAAAGTTCTAATTTTTAATCATTTATATGCTGGAGGAATACAGAATAATAGAGAAAAGAGAGAGAGAAAAGTGAAGGGAGAAAAGTTGCAAAACCCTGAGGAGTTCGTGGGGCGAGATGTGGTCTCAGGCCCCACCCTGCCGTGGTTGTACCGTAGTTCCAGTGGAAACCCCCCTCACAAATTTTCAATTCTCCTCAGGAATTCCAGTTCATTGATTTCCACATAAAAACCCCCGATGAATTTAGAAATAGAAAGTAGTACACAAGAGGAAGTGGAATCCAGGTATTAAAAATGGTAATTGTGCCTAAAAAGCCATGTAATCGTATCAGTCATATGAATGTAAAGAAATGGCATCATCTTATTTCATATGTCTGTCTGCTGTTCCAACAGCAGCACCTTTCTGGAAGTGCTAGCCTCTTCCTTGTGTCAGGGGACCTCTTACAGTGGGGCTGCCTTTTAATGGTGCTCTGTTACTAGGCTTCCTAAGTGGTGTCTTTTGTAATGCCGCCTCCATGAGGCTTCTGGGTGTGCATACGTATATGTACATAGTAAATGACATACATGTGGTCATTGGCAAATATTTTGCTTTCTGGCATAAAATGCATATTTCCTTGGAGTTTTATATACTTTTACGCTATAATATTTCAGTATAGTTTTTTTTTCCTTGTCCCAGCTGCTAGGTATATGGTTCATTAGTGAATGGATGGCCACTGGAAAAAATGCAGCTTTCCAACTGGTGGAACTGGGCCCAGGCAGGGGTACCCTCTTGGGAGATATTTTGAGGGTAAGTAATAAAAGGAACGTCTTCAGAGTCTCGTGTACTTGCCTGAACCTTTGTTCTTTTGATTTGTTTGCAAACTTCATTGACTTCAGTGGCTTTTGGTCCTCCCTCCTTACCTTCTCTTTCTCCGCTAAAATACAATGTCAGAATGATGTAATGAATCATTACTTATTGTTGTCTGTTTGTAATCTAAAAAGTGAGGGTAAAGGAGAATGTGAAAGGGAAAAGTTTAAAACCTTTAGAAGACATCATGGGAGAATATATTTGTCTTCTAGGTGGGAAAAGAATTTGTGAATTATATAAAGGTAGAAGCCATAAAGGTAAAGGTGAATAGAGGGATAATTTCAACTACATTAAATTTAAGAAGTTATTGTTCTTTAAAGAAATTAGGAATTTTTTATTCTTCAAAGACACTGTAGGGGCGCCTGGGTGGCTCAGTTGGTTTAGCGTCCGACTTCAGCTCAGGTCATGATCTCATGGTCTGTGAGTTCCAGCCCCACGTCAGGTTCTGTGCTGACAGCTCAGAGCCTGGAGCCCTCTTTGTCTGCCTCTCGCCCGCTCATGCTCTGGTTCTCTCTCAAAAATAAACAAGCATTAAAAAAAATTTTCAAAAGACACATAAAGAGAGTGATAAGACAAGCTGCAAAATGGGAGGAGTTATTTGCAACACATAAAGAACTGGTAGTTAGCATACATGAAGAATTCCTTTCAATCATTAAGAAGGTGACAGATAGCTCAATAGAAAAGTCAGGCTAAAGATGTGAATAGGCCCTTCATGAAAGAGGAAGTCCTCATGGGCAGTAAAAACAAAAAGATGCTCAGACTGATTGGTAGTCAAGGAAATGAAAGTTAAAATCAGAGTGAGATACCACTGTGTCCGCAAGATTAGCACATTTTGCATCACCAAGGGTTGTTGAAGATGGAGAGATGGGGAGCAATGGGGACTCGCAGACACTGTTTGTAAGAGTGTAATTTGGAGTAAGCACTTTGAGACGTGCTTATTGGGCATCGTCTGCTAACGTCACAGTAACATACTGTATGAGCCAGTAGCACTTTTACTGCTAGACGTCTGCCCTCCAGGAGCTAGTGCAGATGTGTACCAGGAAACATGGTCAAGAAGACAGCAGCATTGTTTAGAAGAGCAAAAAAAATGGAAACAACCCAAATGCCTATCAATGGGAAAATAGATCAATAAATTGTGGTACAGTCAGACACACAGTGGAACATCAAGGGTTGTGAAACTGCATGAAATCACAGCAGAATGCACAACACTCAGATGGACCTCAGAGTCTTGTGAGTGAAAATAACAATTTGTAAAAGAATCCGGATCATATGATTGTATCTATATAAAATCCCCAAATGTCAACATTCAACAATTTGTGTTTGGTGATACAAATGCAATTAGGAACATTTATAAAGAAAAAGCAGGAAATGTTGGTGGTGGCATCTGAGGGTGAGGGAGGACACGTTTTCGAAGGGAAGGGTCGTGTCACTTTAACCAAAGATGCGGTATCTTTCCATGTATTGTTGTTTCTAGCACTCTACCTAATGTTTTGTAAAAACACTAAAGAGGAGGAATATTGTTTATAGTACATGATAAGTAATTGTGTTTGTTAAACTTTTGTAGTTACACTGTTTTGGAATCCATTAGGCTTTTAAAAACAAAAACACATATTCAGTATACATTTGAATGTCTTGATGCAGTATGATTTTTGCTTGAAATTTGGAATCAAAGGATTTTAAAAAACGTATAACATCTGACAGATAATCCTGATTATATCATATTTGGGGGTAAAAGAAATGAACCACTGTTTTAGGTTTCCAGTGTTCTATTTTATCGCTTTAAATTGGCAAAGTCATTTGAATACAAAATACTTAATAAGGTTCTCAAATAATATTGTCTTGTTTCAGGTACAATAAAAATCAAGCCCACAGCTCTTAAAATGCATACAGGATGCTTCTTTAGATCAAGTCCTAAGAACTTTAAAAAGCTAAAGGATTTAAAAGAATGTTAAGAAAATGGACAAAGACATAATTACGGACTTGTTTTCATTTTTTGATCATAATTTCTGAAGGATTTTTCTCTTGGGAAGTTTTCCATTTGTAGTTTCATTTCCAAACGAAATTTGGAAAAATTGTCTTATTATTAGCCTATACCTGCTTATTCAGATCTCAAAAATAGGAGACAAATCAGCAGTGAAAATTACATTCAAATGAAAAATACTATTGGCGTACTTTATGCCTTGGCATTGAATTTTTAGCATTGAGATATTGATAAAATATCAGTGTACTCCTTTTTTCTTCATGTTTACAACAGTTATAAATGTGTGTGGCTAAAAAAAATTAAAAATTTAAAGAACTGCGAAGTTAAACTGTCAAGTTTTTACTGCCCTTAGAATTTGATTTCCTGAGAACACAGTTGAAACATCTCAAAGATGAGATTATTTCATAGACATAGCAGCTTCATAAAATCAGGGGATACATACATTTCATGTTTTTGTTCTCTCTTTAGACTCCCTAATCTGATTATTTACTGGATGCTGAATCGTTAATGTTTGTTTGTCTTAATTCTAATTTTTCTCATTAGGAAACCAAATTGTGCATTATTCGTCTTTCATGTAGACTGTAATAACTGATAGCTTATGAATCTCACGGACTGCTGGAGAGTGGCTTGTGTGAAGTTCCTCTGAAACCAAATTTTACTTCTGTGACATGAGCAAAGTGTTAAGGGAAATGGTTAGAAAACCTAAAATCTACTCAACACATTGTATTTTGCCATTTTTTTCTTTCTTTTTGTATTTAGGTGTTCAGTCAGCTGGGATCTGTGCTGAAAAACTGTGACATTTCAATACATCTGGTAGAGGTGAGCGAAAAACTGAGTGAGATTCAAGCATTAACACTGACTGAAGAGAAGGTCCCTCTAGAGCGAAATCCTGGATCCCCTGCGTATATGAAAGGTGTTACTAAATCTGGGATTCCAATTTCCTGGTACCGAGATCTGCAAGATGTTCCAAAAGGTAATTAGTTTTACACTGCGTGATGAGCTAATTTTGATTACCACCCATCCCAGCGATGATAGGCGACTACAAACGTGTAGAGCACTATAGTACGTTGATGCGATGCCACCAGGACCCTTACTCATAGGGAATAGCAAATTTGTTTCTAAAAAGTAGCATTGTATTAAAAAAATAACATGCCTAATAATAAGGAGAAATGCCTTTCATATGGTTTTGCACAAAAATGTAGATAGATCCCTATTGTACCTTTAAGTTTTTCCTGACCCCTAAGATAGCACTGTCGCTGAGGCAGTCCAAGGCGGTGGGGACTGATGGAAGCAGAGTTAGGTGGTTTGAGTTTAACTGTCTCATCTTTTGAACATCCTTGCTTACCTTCAGAGAGGTGGGAAAATCCCTGCACTCGGCAGGGACCATCCACTATGTTGATGGACCTCTGCTCCCACCTAAAGTGGTGGTCTGACCTTGGCAAGCCACCTCGGCGAGTCCTGGGCTCAGCTGTCTCAGATGATTTTAGGAAGTTCAAAGCCTCTTTTAGCTAACAAATTTGGGTTCTAATTTCTTTCATGCCCTGTGATGAATAAAGGGTTAAATTGATAATTGGGATGTTTTGGCCGTCGGGTCCGGATATGTGGAAAATGAGGAGGTAGTAATTGGTCTTGAGCGTGTTCTCAGAGTAGGTGAAGCAGTGCCTGAGGTGGATGATTCTCTGGTAGCGATGGTTGTGGAAGCCACCTCAGGTTCCTACTCGATCCGCTAGGCGCTTTCTTTTGTTGATGTTCAAAAGAACTATTAGATATTGCCTTAATGCTGAAACTATTTTTTCCTTCTGTTTTTAAATAGGGTACAGCTTTTATCTTGCGCATGAATTTTTTGATGTTCTTCCTGTGCATAAGTTTCAGGTATTGACGGGATAAAGTCATATTTATAATTGAATAACAAAGGGGCTTATGTTGGAAGAATAAACGTGAATGGCATTTGATTACTGTTAAAGTTAACTCTGTTTGGAATTCTGATGAATATAAATAATTGAAAAGCAAAAGTAAAAGGTTAAGTAGAATCTTAATTGTCTTAGGATAACTATTAAGAATATTTATTTCCCATAAGAGACTCTTAAACACAGAGAACAAATGGAGGGTTGCTGGAGGAGAGGTGGGGGGGATGGGTTAAATCGGGGATGGGCAGTAAGGAGGGCACGTTTTGGGATGAGCACTGGGTGTCATAGGTAAGAGATGAATCACTGGAATCTACTCCTGAAGTCAAGATTACACTGTATGTTAACTAATTTGAATTTCAATAAAAAAGCTTATTTTTCCAAGGACAAAGATATGTGAGAATATAACATGGTAAATGGCTTTATTACAAGGAAGGATTACGTTTTAGCCAATAGTTTTGATATCCAAAGGTTAAAATTTTTCCTCATTGAAACTGAAGTGAGCAGACTTAAGATTTGGTGGTAATGTATGTGTCCTGGTAATTTTTAAGGCTAAGAGCATGCATTGATTTGTTAGCAAAAGCTATTGATTAGTCCTTCAGAGTCTGTTTTCCATGTTAGGGGGCACTTTCCTTGCTGCTTAGTTTATCTTCAGCTCCATCACTTATCTAACCACTACTAGTAGTTTTCATCTGTCCGTCTTACTGTTTGAAGGAATTGAAGTAATGCCTTCAAGTGATTTTAAGTGGTAAAATCCTTTGTAAATGTTAGTCATCTATCTTGTATATGGCAGGAGAAAATTAATAGTTATTTTTGGGAGGCAGTTTTGAGGAAAAAACTTGTAAGAATTAGTTTTTATGTGTTATTTTGTGTTTAGAAAACTCCGCAAGGATGGCGAGAAGTATTCATCGATATTGATCCCCAAGCTTCTGATAAACTGCGGTTTGTTTTGGCGCCTTGTGTCACCCCAGCGGAAGTCTTCATACAAGTAGGAATACCACGCGAATCCTCATAGTCTTGTTTTCTGAGTTACTGCTTTACAGGGGCCAGGAGAGATTTGCTCTTAATGTATGCGGTGCATTTTATGAGTGGGAAGTGCAGAGGCTATCGAGTCAGGAGCCTGGGGTAAAATCCTTTCTTGGGTGCGTGACCTTAACGTAACAGGGAAGTTAGTAAGCACTTACTCTGCAAGTTCTTCACCTTCTCCCTTCACTCACTTCCCTACCACGCGGTGATAGTATTGCCTACCTGATGGTACAGTAATGCAACAACTGTTTAATGAGTACTTTGTATATGTGACTCTGTATTTTCTCATTTAATTCTCAAACGATTATGTAGGCTTCATTCTACACTGCCAAAATGGTTCATGTGCTGCTGCTGCTTTTGCCCTCAAGGAGTAATCACAAGAGCCATTCTTGTGTTTAGGGTTCAAAAAACCCTATACTTGTGAGGAACGTTTAGGTTTTGGATTGCATGTTGTAAAAAGGTCTACTTTTTGGGCCATAACTAAGTACTTTTTCCTCAGAAGTTACTTGTTTCAAAATCACAGGAGCTTTTAAACATGAACCTATCAATTAATTTTTTTTTTTTTCCAGAGCATAATTAAATTCAAATAGCAACCTGAGTGCTTGGGGGCATTTCTGTTTTTTCGTATTCTAGCTTCCCAGTTTTACCTGAGTGAGAAGCAAATTCATAGCTACCAAGAGCTAACCCCCTGCTCCTGGGAGATACAATTGTTTTCAGTTCTTGACTTGAGTGAGTGGTACTCACGAGAGAGGGAGCGATGACTTTCCCTCTCATTTGAATGGGGCAAATGGTGACAGAATCTGCCATCTTGAAGAGTGGTCGAAGATGGTAGGTATGTCACCACAGCACCCCGAGGTGTCAGTTTATGCCTGAAGTGGCTAATCTCATGGGGTTACAGTTCAACCACAGTAATGTATTTTATAAAGCTGGGGGATGGGGCACCTGGGTGGCTCAGTTGGTTAAGTGTCCAACTTCAGTTCAGGTCATGATCTTGCACTTCATGAGTTCAAGCCCCGCGTTGGGTTCTGTGCTGACAGCTCAGAGCCTGGAGCGTGCTTCCGATTCTGTGTCTCCCTCTCTCTCTGCCCCTCCCCGACTCGTGCATTGGTGTGTGTTCTCTCTCTCTCTCTCTCTCAAAATTAAACATTAAAAAAATAATAATAAAGCTGGGGGCTAAGTGCTTTATTGTTTAAGCCTCACGATAAGCCTTGTGTGTACATGATGAGGAAGGACTCTTGTCCTTCATGTGTGTACATGATGAGGAAGTAACTTGTTTCTAGTAAGCAGTACGAAGAGCAGAGACTCAATTGCTAAGTGTGTGTGACTCCATACCTGTTAGCTCTGTGCCATTAGAGGCAAGATCAGGCCAGGTCAGTACTTCATTTTTTTTTTTTTTAATATTTATTTATTTTTGGGAGACAGAGTACAAGCAGGGGAGGGGCAGAGGCAGAGGGAGAGGGAGACACAGAATCCAAAGCAGGCTCCAGGCTCTGAGCTGTCA
The DNA here is from genome assembly GCF_027475565.1 of Acinonyx jubatus. Taxonomy (NCBI): domain Eukaryota; kingdom Metazoa; phylum Chordata; class Mammalia; order Carnivora; family Felidae; genus Acinonyx; species Acinonyx jubatus. The sequence goes on along the minus strand of NC_069388.1, from coordinate 108,087,957 downwards.
GCACAGAGCCCGACATGGGGCTCAAACCCAAGAAGTGCAGGATCATGACGTGGGCCTAACTGACTGAGCCACCCAGGCACCCCAAAACTTCATTTTTAAGAGTATATTAGGAAGGAGCAAAAGTTAATACAGGTTTTCATAATAAAGACCAACGCTTTTTCCCCATTTTCTCAGGAGTTAGTGTAATGTCATATATACTAGTCAAGTTGACAAGTTCTAATACCATCATTTCACTTTTTAGACTAATGGGCACTAAAATAAATAAACATCAAAAGAATCATCTAGACTATTAGGCACTTATTAAGGACCCTTAGTAAATAGTTGAATATCTTGGGAAATTACGGCCTCAGGTACAAGGTCATGAGCTGAGGTTTCTAGACAGAGGGCATATCATTGGAGTATCTTTTGCCCTAAAAGAAGGTATCAAAACATACTTACTTGCTAGGGTCTATCTTGTTATATTGGATTTATATCATTTGTTCTTTCAGCACAAATTTTAGAGCATCTGTTATTTGCCAGGCACTATTCTAGGCAGACAAAAATTCCTTTCCCATGCATTCAACCCAGGGGAATATATTTATATGAATTACGAGCATAATATCACCATAAATAAAACTATAATGAGCCAGCCATCTAGGGGTTTGGGAGGCATATGCCTTTTTATAAGAGGGATTAAAATTAAAATATCTTTGTAAACTTAGTGGACGGCATCAAAGCACTAGGGAGTTCCATATAATAAAGAGGACGTCATGTGGAAAGTTGAGTGTGGACAACATAATGCGTATTGAGGAGGAGTGTATTGTAACCAAGAAATGCTCATTATAGAAAAACCCCAAGGAAACCGTTCTTTTCAGTGATGCATTTTGATGCAGCTGTTCCTTTACCAGAGTGATGAAACGAGGGATCACGTGGAAGTGTGTCCTGAAGCTGGTGTAATTATTCAGGAACTTTCTCAACGCATTGCGCTGACTGGAGGGGCTGCGCTGATTGCCGATTATGGTCATGATGGGACTAAGACAGACACCTTCAGAGTACGTATAATTCAGCAAGATGACTTCTCAAAAGTTAATTGGCGTGCTCTATTAAGTTTTTAGGTTTGAAACTCATTGAAGATCTTTATCTTTGGCTTCTACAGTGGCTAGCATTGTAATATCACATTATTTTGTCATGAGTATTCATTTATAGTATTATAATTCCTTCTCTATTCCATCACTGTGGGCAGCATCTTCAGGCACTCCAGGCGGCACTTTATATTGGGTTTTCCACATAGCATCTCATTTGAAGAAAGGGTGCTGTTTTAAGAGTTTGGAAACCACTGATTCAGGCTACGTTTTTCTTTTTAACAGCTGTTATGTAAAATGTACTAAAATGATAGCATTTCCTTAGTCTTGATAACCACAAAAGGACAAAAATTCATCATTTTAAAATTATTTTCAAGGGATTTTGTGGCCATAAGCTTCATGATGTCCTTATCGCCCCGGGAACTGCAGACCTAACAGCTGATGTGGACTTCAGTTATTTGCGCAGAATGGCAGAGGGAAAAGTAGCTTCTCTGGGTCCAATAAAACAACAGACGTTTTTAAAAAACATGGGCATTGATGTCCGGCTGAAGGTAATGATTTATTTTGCTATCTTAAATATTTCAATTTTGTAGTATTTCTAATGTTACACTATGTGTTAACTAACTGGGATTCAAATAAAAACTTGAAACAAAAAATTTTGTAGTATTTCAAAGAAACCTCTAAAATAATAAGTACGTCTGGCCTCAGCGCTCCTATTGTTAGCCAGATGCTTGGTATTGCTATTGTAGGGTATGGTGGAACCAGATCGCCTGTTGTGGCGGGGGAGCCTTGTAAGTTCCTGTGTTTCTGTGTGAGGTAGATTTAAGACTTCCAAATGGTGTTTGTGTTTGTTAAGAAAACTTGACTGTGTTTATCAGTAGATCAAACCACCTGGGAATATTTGCTAAACCTACAAATCCACAGGTTTGGGTCTTGGCAACCTACATTCCCCCCGCCCCCCCAGTAATTTTTATTTTTTATTTTATTATGAGAGAGAGTAGCGGGAGAGGGAGAGAAAATCCTAGGCTCCATGCTCAGTGTAGAGTCTGACACGGGACTCGAACTCATGACCTGAGCCAAAATCGAAAGTTGGACGATTAACTGACTAAGCCACCCCGGCGCCCCAGCAACCTGGGCTTTTAGTGAGCACCCCATGACTCTTGAGGCAGGTGATCAGAAACCCCATCTTAAGTAGTACTTTACTGAGTGGCTAACAGTCATGAGTGTTGCTGCATGTAACTAGGAATCCTTCTGGTTATTTCTTCTAAGAAGTTTTTCCTTTCAGGTTCTTGCAGACAAATCAGATGAGCCATCCAGGCAGCAGTTACTTCAGGGGTATGATATGTTGATGAATCCTAAGAAGATGGGAGAAAGATTTCACTTTTTTGCCTTGCTACCTCATCGGAGACTTCATGGTGGAAGCCATCCAATGAATGCGTGTCAGTCAAAACCTTCTCCGTCACCTGTAGCTGGGTTTGGTGAACTTGCCTGGAGGTGATATCTCAATGTGGACGTTTTACCCCTAAGTCTGCCTAAGAAAGCAAAATGAAGGGAACCCATTCACATATATCACAGGTAAAATCCATATCGCAGTATTTTATGTCTCACAGCCAATAAAAATAGCCCATTTTATATACAGTACAACTAAACATTGATCTTTTAAGGTTGTGTGTGGCTTTGGGCACAATTGTGTGCTTTCAGCTTAATGAAACAAGTTACCATGAAACAGAGTATCCTTAATTTTTTTAAAGTTTATTTTGTGGAAGAGAGCGTACATGTGAACATACTGGGGAGGGGCAGAGAGGATCCCAAGCGGCCTTCATGCCATCAGTGCAGACAGAGCCTGATGCAGGGCTCGATCCCACAACTGTGAGATCGTGATCTGAGCTGTATCAAGAGTTGGACACTTAACCAACTGAGCCACTCAGGCACCTTGAAATGAATATCCTTTAATTAATAAGGCTAGTTGCTGTATTTTTATTTTAAAAAGTAAATATGAACACTGATTGGTTTAGTAAAAACTGGAAATCTAAGTGGCCTTTCACAGGGGATGGGTTAAATAGAACTATCCATAAAGTATTTTTAAAAAAAGAGGTAGAGTAGTATGTCCTTACCTCTAAGAAGGTAGTAAATGAAAAATGTGGTCAAGTAAAAATGTTTTATAGTTATGATTCCATTTTTGTTGGGGAGAAGCTGCATTTAAAGAAATGCTTAATTTCATAGAAATTAATAATGCAGACTGGTGGTTTTCTGTGATAGTTACTTATATATAAAAAGTGAGGAAAGGATGCCAGTAATTACTATCAAATATGCCAACGTAGCCTCTCTGGCTCTTGATTTTGGCTCAAGTCCTGCTCGCACGGTGGTGAGCCAGAGCTCAACGTCAGGCTCTGCGCCGAGAACGGTGCCTGCTTAAGTTTCTCTCCATCCCCCTGCCCCTCCTCTGCTGTATGTGCACACGTGCTCGCTCACTCAAAACAAAAACAAAAACCCCAACATGGAAGTGGGTTTGAGGGGTAGAAATTCATTCTCCTTTGTGGTATTTAAAATTTTGTACCCTATGAGATTAAAGGAAAAGAATACCAGCCATGTTTTGAACTTACAGCTTAACTGTATTCGAAGTTTGCTGGCGGAGTGATCAACCCTTGGTTTTTTATTGCTTCTCTGGCTTCCCTCAGAACAGGACTAACATTCTGAATCTCACTCTTAAAATGAAGATGGAGGCCTTATGTTTCACGTGCTGCCCAGCCTTGGGCCATTCATAGCCACCCTTATTTTTTTTTTCCCCGCATTTTCTTTTCTCAAAAACTTGGTTGGGAGAATTTGGAAGGTGAAAATGCCTCATATTGGCCCCTCTCAATTATCTAGTAGTTTTACATTTAATGGGAGGAATCAGGCAATGCCTTGTATCTTAAAACTTAGAACATTTACTTTGAATGGTAAGTCTTCTAGCAGTGGCAGTCGTTGAATATTTGATGATAGTTCCCGAAAAATCTGTAGTTGTAATTACTCTAAACTTTCATTCCAAGAAATGAGACCTCCAGATAATTACCTCAGATTTCATATAAATTGAAATAATGAGTTTTTTATTTTAGGTAGTTAAAAAAAAAAATCAGTGTTTTAAATATAGCATTAGTTCCATTTACAAATACTATTTCCAAAATAGTTCTTTTACCAAGGCCTGGGAAAACAACACAATCTAATAAAATTTTCTTTGGATACCTCTACTAGAGATAAGCTCAGGTTTTCACATAGGAAAGTATGGTGATATGGAAATACATTTTATTATCAGGTTTCTTTGAGGATATTTACAAAAGTGGGATGTAACAAAAAATATAAAAATGTACTGAACAGTGTCATTATAGACTACTTTGTACATTACCAAATGTTTCTAACAATTATTTCTTATACAAAAACAACTTCAAGACAAAAAGGTTATGCAGGTTATACAGTATCTGGAGTAAATTACTCCAAATTATCTGACAGTGCCTTTACAAATTTTTTAAGAAAACGTCTTAGGCATTCAACAACACAGACACAAAGAGTGCAATTAATTTCATGGCTTGTAGTTTGATTACATAAGTAGAGCAAACCATTCCAGTTAATTTTCACCTTCTGTAGTAAAACCACAATAGGGTGCCTAGTGACTTAGAACTACTCCATTTTAGCACATTGATATAAACAGACTTAGTTTGGACACATTTGGGAAGCCATCCTTTCCCACAGGGAAATTATAGTTCTAAAAGGTTTTGTGAAATTAATTTGGATTAATTTTTTAAACTCCTGTAGGAGAAGAAAATACCAGGAGACACTGTGGAATGTTTCCTGGAGAGGTTTATGGGAGGCAGTGCAGCAACATGGTTAGGAGGGAGGAAAGGGACTAGAGCCACACTGCCTGAGTTCAAATCCACATACCAACTGTGACCTCCAGCATCTAGGTACTTAATTTTCCTGTGCCTCAGTTTCCTTATCTGTGAGATGGAGTCCATAACGTACTCCCCCTCGTGGCTGTCATAAGGGGAACTAAAGACATGTTGAGTTGAAAGCATGGGAACCACGTTTGCTACTATCTCCACAGTAATTTTAGTCCTAGGTAAGGGAGTAGCTTCAGGGATCTCTTAAGACCCTCTCTTACACTGTATACAGGGACATTCTTTTCCTTTGCCACCTCAAATTCAGTGGGCAGTGATAGTTAACGCTTTTATGGTTTTTAGTTTATTGAATATGGATATGTTCTTATATATCTGATCATCACAACACTGTGAGGAAAATAGAGGCAAGGGTTATAATCTTTGTTTTTTAGACTGATGAGGAACTTGAGGCTTAGATAGATTGGAGCCAAGACATAAAAGACTGGATTTTCTGACTCCCAATCTTTTGTTGCTCTTTTTGTAGGAAAAAAACTTACAGTGATTACTGAGGAGTGAAAAAACGAAAAGCCACTAGTTTTTTAATAAGTGGGTGGTGCTAGATCTTGAACTTTTTTGCGGGGGGGGGGGGGGGAACTATTAGTAACTTGTTAAAAGCTATGGAAAAATCTAACCTCTTAAATATTATATCTGAGTAGAAAAACATTTCGTTAGCTGGTTGCCAGTGCTGAAATGTAAAAAAACAAAACAACCCCCCCCTCCCCCACAATTTATAAGGGCAGGGCTACGTGATCAGCAGAGCAGATGAAAGAATAAGTGTTTCATGCTCTACCCCACCCACTCTCCCAAACTGCTTGAGATGATTGATTTACAAACATTCTGGATATCTGTAAAACCTTCCAATAAACTAAGGGAAGAAAAACTGGATACGCTCTTTGCTGTTTCCTGCAGCATTAACTGATCCTGCACTGGCCTTACTTTTAGTAATTTTCTTCCTCAAATTATTCAACTCTGTGTAAAGATAAACTGTGTAATGAAAGTTCCCACCTAAACCTACTGAATGTCAGAAACCAACCATGGTGTCACAGAGCTGTGGGTCACAGATATGGGAGTTCGAGTATGCAATAGGGGGGCTGGGCTCCAAAAAGACATACTTACTACCTCCGCACTTAGACCAGTGGGTTCTCCCCCCAGGTTTGTAGTATCGTTTGACCCCAAAATTATCTTAGAGGGCCTTCCAATATACTCACAAAAGGTGACAACTTAATTTCTATCTTGTAGAGAGCACGTTAAGAATTTCAACTCCAAAATGTTAGGGATCACTGTTTTGGAGTCGACTGACCTAAAGAAAAAGAAAAAGGTACAAGAGTCTAGAGCTCCTCTTCTAGGCATGCAGGAAAACCCCCTCAATGCCTCTGTGGTCAAATATTTAGAGTTCTCACAGGAAATCGCATGCTGGGAGCCCTTCCTCAGTTCTCTTTAAATGCAAACCTATTTAGTAATCAACTTTAAAACTCTTGTGTGATTTGGTCAAGCTATACAATGGCTGGACTCTAAGCCTGCCTTTTTCTCCTTTTTAAAAAATAATGTAACAGGAAAGGGAAGATAAATTAAATGCCACTATAGTATTAAAGTGAAGGATTAGGAAAAAAATATAAAAACCAGTCATTGCTTATGCTATAAAAATTTATGAAAAGCTTCATCTTGATTCCGTTATGTGTTCTTATTACTCAGTTTCCCCTCTTGTACCTTCTCACGATGAACTACAGTATTGGTGTCACGGATTCCTTATCACATTTCCCCGTATCTTCGCATCCTTGCAGATGATAACCTACAAAGAACAACAGTTGTGCGGCAAAGTATCAGTCCATAACGTGAAATCCTTCCTTACTGACGTTAGCTCACTGACAACTAAGGATCTTCTTCCATATCATCCGGATTGGGAGCCATAATGAAGTGCTTTGGGTACACAAGATTGTGGGTGTATGCATGTATTTCCCAGCGGGCATCGTCACTTTCGTGCGTAATGTAACGTTCACCAATGCGAGTTTCAAATTCTCTAAGGTCAAGCCAAGTCTGATAGTCCTAGAAAAAAATGGAATTATAAACGATAAAAGAAATAAAATACGTTGAACTTTTTTTTCCTAACCCCATAGCTGCAAAATTGACAGTCTCTACTATGAGTACTTGCTATACAGTAAGTTCCATTCGTAATATTTTAAATTAGCAATGTTAAGATACTTTTTCAAATTTAGAGTCTCTAATGAAGGAAGTAACTAGTTTCTAAAACTAAAACTAAAACAAAACTGCCTGGGGCTTCTGAGATGGCTAATAATAATCACTAAAACATTCTGTTCTAAATTCTGACCTTATACCCCACCTTACTCCTCAAAATAGGGGAAAGTACTTAGAATCTACTATCAGGATAATTTAATAATCACTGCAACTGTGCATTTGTTTTGAAGTTAATTCTACCTGCCAACCTCCACCCCAGTCACCTTTAGAGTAGTTCTAAAGCTTCTCTTTACTCTGAAGCTCAGGGGTTCCTTTTAAGAAATCTATGCAATAGCTTTTGGGGGAATTAAGCCAAACATTTTTATTTTATTTTATTTTTTTAAATGTTTATTTTTGACAGAGAGACAGAGCATGAGTGGGGGAGGGGCAGAGAGAGAGGGAGACACAGAATCTGAAGCAGGCTCCAGGCTCTGAGCTGTCAGCACAGAACCCGATGTGGGGCTTGAACTCACAGACTGCAAGATCATGACCTGAGCTGAAGTCAGATGCTCAACCGACTGAGCCACCCAGGCGCCCCTGAGCCAGACATTTTAAATGGCATTTCATGTATCATTAGTGCAAATATGAATCTTTTAAGCGGGCATCTTAAAAGCAAAATCTATTTGACAAAATAACATGCTTATTTTACAGAAAGGGGAAATGAAGCCTAAAAGGCCCTATATAAAGGCTAAATCATTGCTTTCATTTAATGGGAGTTGAACTGCCTATCAGTTCTGCATGTGAATGGTATACAGCAAACCTTCCAGAGATTCAGCCATAGTACAAAGTAATCACTGAAGAACACTTACAATATTCTAAAACGTGTAGAATCTGTTGATCTTAGAGTAGTTTGATTAGGTGAGACACATTACAATGAATGGCTCCAATGGGGATCACCAGAGAGATTTGTTTTTTTACCTGCAGCCAGGGATGGCTGAGAGATTTGTCCACACTGTAGCGCTTTCTCATCTTCACTTGAAGGAGGTTGTTTATCAAATCAATTGCTAAGAAGAGAGAAAATCCAACCGGTGAACTGGGTGTATGGGGCACCCACACATACCGTGACTCTGCCTGGAAGGCATTCAAGCCACAGAAATACAGGGTGGGCGACTTTTCTCAAGAACATGGCCTTCCCGCTGACACGTTAGTGGCCCGTAAACATTCACTGAATTTAGAGCACCTATTTTATGAAGTGTGCCTGTTTTGTTACAGAGGCGGTGTCAAGTACAGGTTAACAGTGTAGACTTACTGCGTGTGCCAGAGGGTCACTTTCCTCTTCTGTAACATGAGGTTATTGAGAAGATGAAATAACACACATAAAGGGCTTAGAACGGTGCTTACTTAGCACGTAAGTGTTAGTATTATTATTATTTCCAAATGAATTAAAAAACTCAATTCAGACTGACGTGTTGTTGCTGTCCTCCAGTGACACCGTTCTCTAGTCCCCGGCTTGGTCTGCAAGGGACCAAAAGCCACTGCCTTGCCTCTACAGATGTGGCCGGACTTGCACGATCACTTCTCATCAAAAGTGTTTAACAGGTCTTATACAAATATGTTCATGGTGTTTTGGTGTGAGTGGGGAGATCTTGGCATACTTGTTTTGCCCACTTATTTGAAGAAACAGAATACCACAAAACCAAAACCACCATGTAGCTACATACTGACTTCCACCTGTATGACGATACGCGTGAAATACCGACAATAAGGCCTGGACCCAGGGCTGAACCAAGGGGAAGAGTCCCATTATACCACTTCTCTTTCTCTTCCGCACACCACAGTATTTAAGTATGAACTTCCCTGTGTTCAATACTTCAAACTTTTATCCATTGTTCCTTAAATGGTTGTCCACCATGTGCATCAGAGTCATTTGGGGTGTTTATTAAAATGCATTCTTGGGTGTCATAACAACTGGTGAACTGGAACCTCTGAGATCTAGCCACAGGTTTTTGCTTTAGTACGCTCACCAATTGATTATTCTGAAGTCTACAGACCACACTGCCCCAGGAACTCTAAGAGGATTCTGGGAACACCCAGACCCTCCTATATTCTTCAATTAGGTATTCATTACAAAGAAAGCCTGCTACTGCCTTTACATGTTGTTCCTCAAACCTTCCCAGTTTACTGGACTGTCAAATCCCCAAGATTAGGTCTGGTACTTTTGGAAAACAAAAAAGGCCCGTGTTCCAAAGGTTGGCTAAATCCAGGTGGGGGTATTCCCCAGTAGGGTTCTATTCAGTATGGGGCTGTTAAAGAAGTGTGTGCCTTTCCTGTCAGCGTCCATAAACTAAAGAGACCCAAACAAGGCATTCTTGATGGGTACAGAACCAGGGCCCGCAAGCTCAAAAACCTTCACCAGGCAGGGAAAACGAATGTTACCATGCCTCCTAGGATTGGTCCACAGGGGAGCTAAAAACTGAAGAATGTCTATATCATTCGTTGTAGGTATAAAGAACCTGAAATACAGGTCTCTGAAAATAAGTAATTATGAAAAGAAAGAATACTTCAGGGAGAATATCTCCTCCTAGTAGCCTGAGTAGATCTTACACAGTTCAGAGGAGGGGCTCCGGGAAGACTTCACAGATGAGCCACAGGCTAAGAGGTCCCTGAAGGACTGGAAGGATTTCAATAGTGAGGAGGGACTGAAGGCAGGGAAAGGTCTAAGCAAAATGCAGAAAGCAGCTGAGAAGAGTCAGCAGCTAGGTTTTAGATCGGGAGCAGTAGAGGGGAGGGCAGAAGGTGAACTTGGGCTATCTCTGAGAGACCTACAGATGCAATGTGGTTAAAGGGAGGCCGTGATGTAAGGGCACAGTAAGATGGAAGGAGGGTTTCCTGAAGACCGATTTGGCAGCAGTGGTGACTGGGAAGCACCGTCAAAGAGTCTAACGGGTAGAACCCTAGGTATTTTAGTAGCTTCAAAGGGAGGAAATTGGGTCCTGGGTTAGTGCTAGGCGTGGGAACTTTAAGGAAGTTAGAGACGAGACCGTCAGGAGGAAGAGTGCTCATGAACTGGTAACTGGTTGAATCTGGAAGAGGAGTATGAGAAATTAAAAAGAGAAGTCAGAAGAAATAGGCTGATTTGGGATCACAAAGATTTTTAGACTAAAGGGCACAGAGCTATAATTTTTTTTTTTTTTTTTTTTTACCTTCACCAGAAATTTCTCTCCACGGATTTGGTGGGTACATAAACGCAGCATTTTGGATTTGGTCATTTATATCTTCATCTTCATTAAAAGGAAATGTGCCACTGAGGCTCACATAGACGATAACTCCCACTGACCACATATCTAGAGAACGGTTGTAACCTTTGCTCCTGAGCACTTCAGGGGCTAAGTATGCTGGAGTCCCCACCACAGACCTCCTGAATGACTTTTCACCAATGATGCGTGCAAAACCAAAGTCACATAGCTTCACCTGCAAATTAAAAAAATGTTAGTTTTGTATTATTATCTATGTGTCAATCTATTATGCTTGTCCCTAAATGATACTGTATCATTTCATTTTTAAAAGTTATGTTTTTTTTATTTTGAGAGCGAGCGAGTAAGCAGGGGAGGGCAGAGAGGGAGAGAATCCCAAGCAGGCTCTGCGCTGTCAGTGCAGAGCCCTAGGTGGGGCTCGATCCCACCAACAGCTCATAACCTGAGCCAAAATCAAGAGTTGGACCCTTAACCAACTGAGCCACCCAAGCTCCCTGATACCGTATCATTTCAACACACTTGCCAACTGTACTGATCACGAATGTCAAATGATTGTCAATAGGGAAATTGTAAAGTATGCTTTTCCCAAAAGGCAGATACATTTATGATCCTGTGATCTTCTGCCAACATGGTATGAAAAACTTCCCTAGTGCCTATTTCAAAAAACCACTTTGAAGTTTTAGCTTCCACAATGTCAAATACCAGCTGGGTGCTGTAAGTGGTCACAAAGTTTTGTTCGTCTGTTTTTAACATTTATTTACTATTGGGAGGCAGACACAGAGCATGAGCAGGGGAAGGGTAAAGAGAGGGGGAGACACAGAATGCCAAGCAGGCTCCAGGCTCTGAGCTGTCAGCACAGAGCTGGATGCGGGGCTCGAACTCACAAACGGTGAGATCATGACCTGAGCCAAAGTCGGCTGCTTAACCGACTGAGCCACCCAGGCGCCCCTGGTCACAAAGTTTTTTGATGAAATGGAGGGTGCTGATCTTTCAGCATCTGACTTTAAAGGAGATAATTTTCTGTGAAAAGGAATTATAGGTTTCATTTTTAAATCCTCAGTGACTTCACAGCGCCTGAAAACATAAAGGCCCTCAGTAAATGTTTGCTGAATGAAAAATAAGTTGATATTTTAAAACTTACCCTTTATTTTGTTTAATCCTAGAACCTATATTCCCAAGGATACTGTCAATTGGCAAATAACTTGAGTGTAGTAAAGAACTACGAGGCTGCTTGAAAGAGGAGCAAAGGTGTTTCCTGTGACTGTGGAATAAATTATTACTAGTGAGATGTTTAGATTTGAAAAAAGTTCTGTCTGAAGGTAGTCACGGTTACTACAATGTCCTTTTGGAAAGAAAGTTCTGGAAGTGTGATGAGCTTGGCAGAGCTCAGAGCACTTCTGCTGCCCATCTTCTAGTGATGTTCAGATTTTGGTGATTAATGATGCATCCATGCCGAACAAGCAAATGCCAAGTACTTTCCGGAGGAGATGCCCTGCCTCATAAACTGTCTTCACAAAAAGCATTATGATACATTGAGAAAAAAAGAGATTTGGCCTCTACAAACCAACAGTACCAACAGTGCCTGGAGAGTGTATGATGAAGGTGTATTCAAATGCTGCTGGCTTTCTAGGACATGGACCCTCACGCACAATTTTATGGTAACTGTTCCGCGCCATTATTGAATGTGATTCCCTCTTTGAGTATTGGAAGAATAGGATTATCGACCATGAAGACATGAACTCTTTTGTTGTTAGATGCCGCATTTCAGCTAACATCTTGATAAAGAAAAGTTGCCTTGGCAGTTTGGCAACTGAATAAAGTGTGGCCATGGCTAGCACTTAGGCAAAAAGGCACGTCGAGTAAATGATGTGATTTTCCCTTTGTTCCTAACAGAGGTAAGAGAGACGGAGTTTTAGCCTCACTGTAGGGGTGTGCGTCCTTTGCCCAAACTATTCTGAAGATCAAATGAGGTAACGACGTATGGAAGCACTTTATTTAAAACATCACGCCAACTATCAGGGAACCTTTTTTGGCCTCACAATGATAGGGAGTCACTTTTAAGCACACAGGCATTGTAAAAGAATAGGATTACCTCCTTAAAAGAGTTGAGTAATTTTTAAAAATACGTCTTTTTCTTTGAAAGACGATCTGAGTTGCATTTGACTCAAGTGAAACAGCTACTTGTCCTTAGTGTAGCCAACTAATTGTGCGTGTTTCAAATCTACATAAACAATAGTTTGAAGGAGAGAGTCTAGCTGATAGTTATGGGCACTGCCAACACATATTCCACAGGAAAATATTTCAAACTTTGGGTTTATGAACCATTTTGCAGGTTATTAAATAATTTTGGATCAAGGTCAACAGTCTTCAGCGAAATGAAGTTTCACCAAGTAAAACAATCAGTGCATCACACACAGGACACACACACACAAAGGGGATACGCATGTGAGTGACAGCAGTGATGGGAAATGTAATTCTGACATAGGTTTTGGTGAAAATGTTTGAAATAAAGTGCCCTAAAGAGGAAGAGGAGCTGGCTGCCTGCCTCAAAATCTATGTCCCCCAACGTAGGGTCACCCCTCTGCCTCATTTTATGGGGAGTTTGTCCTGAGCACCAGGCACCAACCAAGGTGGCCTCTCCTAACTTCATTCCCTGCCCACGAGGAGAAGTGACCTGCAAACAGTCTACATGCAAAAAAGATACTCCTTAAGGTCTGCTGAAGTCTAAAAAGTCTTCATGAAAATAAACAATATACGTTCTGAGTTCAAATTATTCAAGGATTAATCCTCACTGGCAGTTACAGGCTAATTACTTCTGTCAGCATGTTTATGTATCCGAACCGACACCACCGCCTTTCATTATACGGGTGCTTTGTAACGTCAGACACTCAAGGTTCCGGAGAGTATCTCACCTGAGGAAATGGCTCTGCTGATGCGAGCAGCACATTTTCTGGCTTTAAATCACAGTGCACAATATTTTTAAAATGTAGATTCCTCAAAGCAACAAGGATCTGTTATTGAAGAAAACAGTTTTTTCAGTGCCTGGAAAAAATCATAGTTCACCCCCACCTGACCTCTCGAATGGCATAACTGGAGAAGTCCACCACAGTTCGTCAAGATTTAACTGAAGTGTTAGTTACTCTGTTCTCCACGGTTAATAATTCCCACCATATCCCTTTATGTAAAAAGCACTGCTATTTAATTCTCTCATTTTAAAGTATTCTCGTTTCAAAAAAGAGTTAAAATACCTGTGTCACCATGAATTTAGTAATTCGTTCTGGAAGTCGACTTTTCTCACTGGACAGAATCATTTCCAACATATCGCCATGCAGCTTTTCCATTACTACAAAAACTCGTTCCGGAGTTTCAAACATGCATTCCAGGTTTACAATCCCAGGATGGTGCAAATTCTGAAGAGTTGCAGGATGTTTATATGACCAACTTAAGTAGAGAAATGGTTTTACTATGCAAATATCTAGCAATGTGCTACGATTAACTGTATGCAACACATGGAATGGGAACAAAATCAGCTTAGGGCAACAGGCACTAAAAGCAAACAAACAGCATCACGGATTCTGATTTGCCAAGATCTGTGGTGGAGAGTGGAGAGTGGATGGAGGGGAAGGAGGGTCCTCCTAACTGATTACATAATTGCCCTTGTCCATTACTACTCCTTTTCCTTCTCATCTTTTGTCTTCTGCCTCTACTCTAAGTTTATGTTGTCCACGAGTGGGCACCAACTGCCAATCAAACTTTATGGTCAATTACGCAGAGCTGTGGCTCTTTGGGGCTGTATCTCTGCTCAAGAAATGGTTCTGTTTTTAAGGTAGTTTTTTGTCTAAGCCCGGATCTTCAATCACGCCTCGATTTGGTCTTCCCTCTTTCGGGCTCAGCATCTCTACCTCCATCACCTCAGGTTTCTTGAGCACCACTACGTTACCAGGGCTAGTGAAATAGAAAGCTGAATGTGATACGGTTTCTGCTAATAAAAAAAAGCAATCTATCTTACCGGTTTAAAAAAAAGCCAAAAACCCAAAAAACTTTCCTCAAAAGTAAATTTGAGAAGTCAGTCATGCTCAAAAACATTCAATGGCTTATTACTCTGGACATAAATCTATTCCTCTGCTTGTATTTTCACATCTTCAATAACATGGCTTCATTCGCCCTATTCAATTTTAAATATGCTCTATTGGTCCAAGTGATTTAACTTTTATTCTTTATTTATAGAAATCTATTTTTCTTACGCTGTTTTCCTTATTATGGGTACCTAATTATGCCAGGAGGGCAAACTTCTTTTTGGCTTATGTGAGGCTGAGTGCCATCTCTATGTTTTTTGAACCTGCCGCCATCTCTCAATTCCCACTGTAACTGCTTTAATTTCAGCTCACGTTACCTCTCTTTGGGACGACTGCAGTAGTTTCCAGCAAACACCGTCTATCCATGTAGCAATACTTACCCCATGCTACTATGTCATGTGTATCTTACTCTGTAGTCTAGGAAGTTCCCTGGGAGCAGAGACTGTCTTAGTCATTTTAGGTCAATGTCTGAATCACGGTTGGTGTTTTAAAAAATGACTAGCAAGCATGAAATAAATACTGTTTACTAATCAGTTTAAAACAACTTAATGAGGTGGTATTCCAAGTAGCAAAATATAAAGTGTCACAGCTTTATAAATAAACAAAAGTGAAATGCGTGTGATAATAGCGGTAAGCAAGGGGAAGACTCAGAATATCACAACTCTGATCAACTTAAGAGTTGGTAGTGTGGCTGGCTGTCCCCATGCTGTAGTTGTCTGTCTCCCACTCTCCTGTAAAGCCGTATGTATACACATACAAAACCAGAAGTAAGCTGTAACATTATTGTCTCTTAACTTCTATTTGTTTAGATGTCCTGTTTCCTCTGGAGTCTGTTTTGGGAAGTTATACTTTCACAGAGAATCATTTTCTCCAGGTGTTCAAATTTATCTGATCAAGTTGGTCACGGCAGCATCTTAAAATCTCAAAATGCCTTTACATTTTTTTCAGTATTTGTGGTCATATTTCTTATTTTTTGCTTTCCTTAAGTTTATTGTTCCTTTTTTTTTTTTAAAGTAATCTCTACATCCAATGTGGGGCTTCAACTCACGACCCCGAGATCAAGAGTCAGTCGCACACTCTCCCACTTGAGCCAGCCAGGCCCCCGTCATTCTCTAACTTCTCAAGTTGGATTCTTAATTCATTTATTTTCATTCTTTCTTGTGTAAATACTTGAGCTTATAGTTTTTTTTTTCTGAGCAATAGTCTAAAAGCTGATATACAGTATTTTCATGATTACTGTCAAAATACTCTGACATCTTGACTTTGCTCTTTAAGAATTAAGATATTAAAAAATTTGTTTCAGAGGGCACCTGGGTGGCTCGGTCAGTTGAGCGGCTGACTCTTGATCTCAGCTCAGGTCATCACCTCAGGGTTGGGAGTTCGGGCCCACATTGGGCTTTGCGCAGGCCGTGGAGCCTACTTAAGAAAAAAAAATTCAGGAGGTGGGAGCTTTTTGTTCTCTGATTTTGTAATTTATTTCTAGTTTTATTGCATTAGGATCAAAGAACACTATCCTATGGCTTTTTTGAATTAATGAGGTATTCTTTGTTCTCTGTTTTTAGGACACAGATGTCAGTATCAAGTGGTTAGATTAGCTTCTACTGTTTAGGCCTTCTACGCTGTTAGTTTTGGCTACTTCATCTGCCAGGACCACTAAGTGCTTGCCAGTTCCTCCCTGGCTCTAGTTTCCTTTTATAAATCTTGCCACTGTTAATCTGCTGTGATCTGCATTCTTCCACTGTCAAAGTGCCCTTCTTCAGTTCACTTACTGTTTTCCCTTGAATTAAATCTTACCAGATCATGACCCCCTTGGCCTTCTATTTGAGGAGGGACCTGGAGAGGATATCACGACTGGAGAGGTCAGAAAGAGCCAGCAAAACCTGCTCTGACTGTGGCCCCTCTTCCTGCACGCATCCCTGGCTCCCCCTGCAGTGTTTCTGGAAAACTCCTACCTATTTTGTAGGTCTGAACTCCCTTCTATTTTTATTAAAGACACAGTATACATTTCTGTTTATCATTTTTCTTGTAGCTTTTGGGTAATTTCCAAGAAGAGGTGGGGGAAATGCTGAATTTATACCACAGCGTATAACCAGAAATTTCTCTCTGAAGTTTCTGATGACATTTTCCCATTAACACAGTAGCCGTGAGAGTGCCACACATCTTCCCCCATTACTACTCTATACCTACCCTCTTCAGGCAGGGGCAAAAGACATTTTATATTACCTTATCCCCATGAAACAAAGGTAAAAATCCTCCGTTTCCTTCCTGCCCCACAACACGCTCCCCAGATGTGGCCGTGTTAACAGTTTACGTAGGTATGGACCTTTTTCTCTGCATAACCGCTTGTACACATCTACAAAGTAACACATTACCTTAAGGAACTATACAAGTGAAACCATTCCACGCTTCCATTCAAAATTTTAACAATGTGTTATGGGTTAATTCCCCACATAAACACATTTATTCAATAAATATTAAATGAGTATTTGCTATGTGCCAGTACTATGCTGGTAGTCCGGATTCATGAGTACACAAAATTGACAAATATGTCTCATCTCACTGAGCTTATTAATTCTAGCAAGGTTGGGTAGACACTAGGTAATAAACTAGTAAATGACCCAGTGTGAAGGTGGTAAATGCTATGGAAAGAAGAGGAAGGGGCGCTGGGGGTAGATGGGTGGATAATGCTGAACGGAATGCAAGGGCCTCACGAGGAAATAACATCTGGGCAAAGTCTTGAAGGAGATAAAGGAATATGCCATGCAGATATGGGGCGTGCCAGCATTCTAGGCACAGGGAATAGCTAAAGCAAAGTCCTTGAGGCAGGACCATATCTGGCAAGTTTGAGGAACAGAAAGAAAGTCAGTGTGGCCACCATCTGGAAAAGAGACTCAATGTGTTGAGTGTGGTGTCTATGATGGAACCTTTTTAAAGAGATTTTGATTTAGCTGAATAGAATATGTGCAGATGTCCAAAAATGTCATGTTCTCATTTCTATTAAATTGATAGAAATACAGAGCTTATCACCAGGCACTCAAGAGAGAGGCTGGATGTTCCTGGGTAAACTGTAAGGTCACTCCTAAGTCAATGATTCTATAATTGTCTCTCCCTGCCATTGGAAAGGCCAAAAGTATGGTCTCAATAATATGCTTGATCTTCACCCCATCCTTTCTTTATAAAGATGAGGACACGGTGGGCGCCTGGGCGGCTCAGTCGGTTAAGTGTCCAACTTCAGCTCAGGTCACGATCTCACAGTCTGTGAGTTTGAGCCCCACGTTGGGCTCTGCACTTACAGCTCGGAGCCTGGAGCCTGATTCAGATTCTGTGTCTCCCTCTCTCTCTGCCCCCTCCCCTGCTCATGCTGTCTCTGTCCCAAAAATAGATAAAAACATTAAAAAAAAATTCATAAAAAAAAAAAAGATGAGGACACGGGGAAGAAAAACTACGGCTGTCGGCGGAGCTGCAGGGGACTTACAGTACCAGGATCAACTACCAGGCTGCGTTCACCCAGACCTTTAGATTTGTTTAAGGAGGACTACGTACAAGAAGAATCAGGGGCACTGACTGGAAAGTAAGGATGACCGGGCTGCCAGGGGAGGCGGGAACCAAAGGGTAGAGCGAGTGAGCGAGTACAGAAGTGCCTCGCGACCCGTGTGGAAGGGTCTCGCTGAAATGCTCATACAACCAAATCTTGAGGAATGAATTTCAGCAAATGAGTTACTATCTGAAAGAAGTCTGCTTTAAAAAAATGTATTTACCATATTCACATTGTTCTAAGAGAACTGTAATTCAAATATAAAGTAGCCTAAAGCTGGTCCTCACACTCAACATTCGCTGAACTTACACACTGCAAAGAAACTGAAGTCACAATTTTACACACACACACACACACACACACACACACACGAGATCCAATGTGGCAGAGAAGAAAGAGCATGTGGTGTGGAGACAGACTTAGATTCACACTCTGAACCTGTCCTCTTCCTGCTGGGTGATGTTAATTAAGTTTAGTTTCTGGCACAAAGTAAGCCATTCACGACATACGATTTGAACAGAATCTATAACAAAGAATATGGTATTAAATTTAAGATGAAAATAGTATATTTGGAGACATACTATAATCACTTAACTGTATTCCCCATAGGGCAATATCAATGAAAAAACCCAGAAGGACAGAATACAGCTTTTGCACTGTGCATTACCTGGAAACCCCTAAATTTAGCTATTATGAGCCATAGTTCATAACACGACGAAAAAAAGCTTCAGTGTTTAATTCAAAGATGTGTTCGTGATCAAAGCGACAAGGATGAATCAAGTCTTAAGAATATATCCTTGGGGCACTTGGGTGGCTCAGTCAGTTGGGTGTCCAACTCAGGTCACGATCTCACTGTTCGTGAGTTCGAGTCCCACGTCAGGCTCTGTGCTGACAGCTCAGAGCCTGGAGCCTGCTTCAGATTCTGGGTCTCCCTCGCTCTCTGCCCCTCCCCTGCTCATGCTCTGTCTCTGTCTCTCTCAAAAGTAAATAAACATTAAAAAAAAAAAAACCTTAAAAAATATATATCCTTAATGGTTTTTTTTTTTTTTTTGCATACTAGTTGGACAATGAGCAAGATTCCAAAATTAGATGTGAAAAAGATTTCTAACCATATCCTAATATACTCTGAATGCTATTAATATTCTGTATGAAGGTAGTTTTATAGGAGGAAGCAACTTGAAAGGACCACAGGTAGCTTGTTGATCATAATCTTTTGATTATCACGCCTCTGAAAAAGAAGTGAGGCAAACATTACTGCTAGTAACTGATAATGTAATACATGTAACATTAATCCTTTGTTTATACATTTCTTACCTGCTTCTTCAAGGAAGCCTAAGTTCAGTAGACTATCTTCTTGAACTTCACCCACAAGCAAATGGGGGCTCTGACAGCATTAACTATTATATCACCATGATTTCTTAAATATTATGCAAAAGCTACACAGTAAATAGTTATTTGCATATTATAAAAGATTTAGGATATTCATAAAAATAAAGATAAAGCTACATTTTAGTCTTCTAGATGACCCCCAAAAGAGGTAAAAATGTTACATGAAAATAAGAAGACAGTAATTTATTTTATGGGAGTTAAGTCATTGTCAGTATATCTTTAAAAACACACCTTAGTGAACTAAACCATTATAAAATTAAATCTTTGGAGTTGTGAATTAATAAAATAGCAAATGCTACTGTTAAAAAGTCCACAATTTTTAAGCGACTTTTTTTTTTTTTTTACAGCAACTGCTATAATCATCAAGCAGATCATCTGTGAGAACTGAACGGGTATAGCACTGATCTCCTAATCAAATGTGGTGATACAGAACTATCAAGTGTTTTGAGCTTCTGGAGAGACGAATTAAGAGTTTTGTTGTTAAGATTTTACTTATGAAAATGTGTTCTGAACAAACTACTACCATAATGGCAGTTCTCGTAACTCCTAGGTTACTGTAACTTAATTTTTCCTTTAAAAAAAAAAATTAAAAAAAGACTTAAGGATTTAATGCAGATGTGCACCAACCTCTCACTAAGCCAAAAGGGCGTAATATGAAAACAAAACAGAAAACAAGCCTTATTCTTATCAGCACAGTAAACAGACCTGTATTTAAAAACTCATAAATCAAAATTAAAACCAATACAAAGCAACTTGGTTTTTTGTTCTTTACCTGTAAAATAGCCACTTCATTACGGAGTTGACTTTCCTGTTTTGTGGGGAATCTCATCTTATCAATTACTTTAATAGCCACATCCCTTCCAGTCTTTCTGTGTTTTCCTATTAAAAAAAAAAAAAAAAAGTATAGAAAAGAAAGAAGGAGCAAACTGTCAGCTCATCTACAACATAAAAGCTTTATCAGGAAGTTGTCCTCAGACCAAAACTGATATGTATTTACTCTTATATTTCTTTTCTTTGGCTGATTTTGTTCTCCTTCACTCACCTTTAATTTTAAGAAGTAAATTGTTTTCCCTTAATAGTAGCTGTCCCTAATGACAGCTTCAGTACTCAAAACAGCAGGAAATTTGAATGAACTTGGGGGCTGAAAAATAATCTACCTTATTAGTTAACTACTCTTAGTCTTCAAAGACTGTCAAGATAGAAACACTGTATCAATGAATTAATTTTACTAGGTTCACTGAGTCAGCACAAAGTTATTTAACCACACTTGAGAGCAAGCCTGGAGGCAGAAAGGCTGAGGAGGAGACTACTTAAACAGTGTCAGCAAGTGAGGACTAGGATTTAACATTACCTTCCTTTTATACCTCGGATCATAGCTCATAAAAGTACTTTTATGTACAATTAGGTTTAATTAACAACCCTGTGAACTATGCAGGTAAAGGTTTATTAACTCCATTCAACAGATGAAGATACAAAGGCATGGTGAGCTTAAATGACTCTGCCAATATCATAAGTCACAGTGAGATCTTAGGTCCTCAGACGTGATATAACATTCATGCCAACAGCAGATGAACGGGGCCATTTGTGTTGGACATCCAGTAGGGCATAACCTCCAATAAACAAGCTCACACGCCGCCCAACAAAGCTCTGAGCCATTGATTTTTCCCTCACAAACATCTTTATGCTACAAGAAGAGATAAAGTAAGACTACTGTGGAACTAATTTCCTGATTCTTTGTTACTTTGTAAAGTCTGCGGTTGAAATGAAGAATGAATACTCAGTTACAGTGAAAAGGGCTTAGCTGAAAGAATGCAAGTCAACCCTGCAGAAACAAGCCACTGGACAAAATTGTGAAAAGACGTAACAGCTAGCAGAGGTTTTCGAATTTCACAATTTTCTGGAGTATGTATAATATGCAGCAGGCTGCAGTCACTCACCTCCATAGACGATGCCAAACTGGCCTGAACCAAGCACCTCATCGGCAAAGATCTGGTAAACAGTACTAATGTCCTATTTGGGAAGGAGTAAGCAGCATTATTTGCCTTATGAAACACGGTCAGCATCTCTAACTCTTCATTCTAACACTTAAACACATCTTTATTTTTATGAGGCAGCTAATTTTCATAACAAATATTTTATGAATATAGACTTCCCATGTCCTAGAAAAGCCCAGTTTTAATACTATGACTCTTAATATACAAGTATAATATATTCAGCAAGATCTTTGGGGAGGGAAATGCCTTGAATAAAAGACATCATGCATTTATTAAGTAATCATCTATAAACAGTAAATTAACATAAAAAATTAAGAACAGTATTTTACTTATTTCACCATCAAAGAAATTTGCTATCTTTGATTTGAGAGAAAAACTTACAAGGTTCATATTATCAAAATTAGGCTGATTTTGAAAGGCTGGTGACAGCGTATGTGTGAGAAAGTCTGTCAGTGAGACCCACTCCCCAATCTTCTCCCCTGCCCCGCTCTCTCTTGGTGGTGGTTGCTGCTGTCGGATTATTCTTGGGAGGGCAATCCCCGGTCCCCTCCACAGCTCTTCGATCCCGGTCTCCCTTTTGTTTGGGGTCTGTGCCAGTCTGCATGAAGTCAGGGGCTCGATCTCTGTGGCTCTTACATTCCCAGCCAGTGCCTGTCTCACGGTAGTAACTCAAATAGAATCACATAGGCCTCAATTTTCTCAATTGGTAAAGGGAATATAGTAACACCTATTTCACTGGATTTTTAAGCAAAGTAAATAAAGATATCTACAAAGTGTCAAGTCCAGTGCTTAGCATATAAAAATCAGTAATTCCATAAATCTGATTTCCTAATTTGTTTTAATTAGATAATCTTAAATTGTTGACTCCCCTGGGACGTTTTCTCATCTGTAAAAAAAAAGTATTGGTCTACATCCCTAGGTTCCTCCTAATTTAAAAAATGCCTATGATTTTATGATTATCATCAACATTTATTGAACCCTAACTGTACACAGGGCTCTGCAAAAGGTAGCTAATTTGTGGAAGAGACCTAGTTAAGAGCCTTATGATGTATTTGGGAAGCAGAAAAATCTATTAAAAAGATAAGGAATTCAGGACATATCAGGGTCAAATAAGTACTACATTAGAGGCTATCCTAACACCTTTTCTTTTACTAACTCACCAGAAAAACCTACACTCTCCACTCCCTCTGTAAAGCATATATTGACTGATGTCTACCACAGCCTAACAAAATGCTTGTGGCCGGTATCCCAATGAGTAGCTCTTAAAACTGAATTTATTCCCCAAACCATTTTGCCAAATGTACTTGTTATAGATTACACAAAAATTAAATATAAATATATTTGATAAGTCAATGAAACACACAAGATTTCTATGAAAACTAAGTAGTTTTACAAACTCCAGATTGGGGGAGTGTGGATTCTGTTCTCAGAATATTTCACAAGTATCCCTGGCTCTACTTTAAAGAAACAAAAATAGGAAATTATAGATATTATGGGTGTTGTATAATAAGAATTTGACTGGCCTTTTCCCCTGGTTTCTTAGAGAGAGACTCTTAAATCCTGGGAATTTCCCAAGTCACAGGAATATCTCATTCATGTAATACATGAGCCCTTTGGATCACACCTGTGTTAAGCTAACAAGATGACTTAGGATGAGGAAATATCACTGGAAAGACTAACCACGTGATTAGAGGATTGGGGCTTTGAACAGTCCAAACTCAGGGGAGGACACGAGGGGGCAGGAGACTGAGTTCAATCAGGTAGCCAATGATTCAGTCAATCATACTTAATGAAACTCAAAAAAAAAACCTTTGGACACCACAATCCAGGTAACTCTCGGGGCTGGTGACACATCTATGTGCTGGTAGGGTTGCATACCCGGACTTCAGCAAGAGAACGCAGAAGCTCTACATTTAGAACCCTCCCAAACCGCACCCTAGGTGTCTTTAGTTGGCTGGTCCCGATTTTTATACTTAAGCTGTAATCAGAAGTCCAGAGCTTTCCTGCGTTCTCAGAGTCACTCTAGTGAATTATTGAACCTCAGTGTGGGTTCGTGGGAATCCTCTGGATTTGTAGCCAGTTGGTCAGAAGTACGGGTGACCTGGAGACCGCTGCACTTGTGGCTGGTGTCTCAAGTGCGGGCAGCCTTTTGGGAACTTGTACCCTTAGTCTGTGAAGTCTGCACGAAATCTGGGTGGTTACCATTGGAACTGCATTACAGATGTGACTGACACAAGAAAGACAAAGTGCAAGTCTGCTTAGCAGACCCATAAGAATCTCAGTCCTGTGACAACAGCAAATGAATGTGCATAGGTATGTTTTAAGTTATAATGAAAATTTTAAGGTTTGTAAGAATCATTTTTATATGCTTCCTAACTTTAATCAACTTTTTGTTTAACCAAATTTTGGTTCTAATCAAATTAGATGAGGGGACATGTGCTATTCAAATAATAGCTGCCAGAAAAGGTTTTTTCACAAAGATCAGCTCTAAACCTTTCCCCTTTTCAGCTATGAATGTGCATGTCCCTCAAGCTCCTTCAAAGTTAGTGACCTCACATTCTTGTTACTCCTCCTTCCCTCCCCGAGAATCTGGTATCTCTCGTACCTGCCACTACAACAAGAGATACACAGATTACATCTCCTTGAGACCCTCTATTTCCCATAGCGCCACTGGATAACGTGTCTTCACTGCAATCCTAGAATAGGCAACGTTTATATGCTAAGAGCTAGAACAGCTGGATGCCCCAGGTGGAAGATGGTGAGAGGTTTTTATCAGAGAAATTTATATATAGTCAATGAAATATTTTAGGACTTCTTTTTCTAGCCTTTTTTCTTTCTAATCCATGGTTGGCAAATTAGTTGGTAGGTCTGCTGGGTCTTTTTGTACAGACTCCTGATCAAAGAATAGATTTTACATTTTTAAATGGTTAAAAAAGAGAAAATAATGGTATCTCTCGACACATGAAAGTGACATAAAGTTCAAAATCAAGGGTCCATAAATGCAGGTTTATTGGAACGCAGCCATGCTCATTCCTTTCTGTACTAAGGCTGCTTTCTCACTACCATGGCAGAATCAAGTAATTGGGTGTGGTCCACAAAGCCTAAGATATTTACTATCTATCCCTTTATAGAAAGTTTGCTGGGGCGCCTGGGTGGCTCAGTCAGTTAAGCGTCCGACTTCGGCTCAGGTCACCATCTCGCGGTCCGTGGGTTCGAGCCCCGCGTCGGGCTCTGTGCTGACAGCTCAGAGCCTGGAGCCTGTTTCAGATTCTGTGTCTCCCTCTTTCTCTGACCCTCCCCTGTTCATGCTCTCTCTCTGTCTCAAAAATAAATAAATGTTTAAAAAAAAAAAAAAAAGAAAGTTTGCTGACCCCTGTTACAATCCTCAGCACATACCTACATATATACACCAGCCAAACTAAACCTATTCACTATTCCTTACAAGTCCTGTATGTCCTGCTTCTTTCTATGTGCCCATCCTGGTCCCTGTCTTGTATGAAGTAGTATTCCCTGCCCTCAACCTCTCAGCCCTTGAGTCTAAATCCCTTTCCATCCACTTGGGCACAGCTCAGGATTCACTTCTTGTAGGAAGCTTTCTCTGCTGACCCAGAAAGAAGTGGTCTCTCCCTTCTCTTTGAACTAGTCTGTCACTATGTAATAGTCTACTAACACTTATGAAAAAGTTAACTTTATTTTCACAGTTAAAAAAATCTGCCACACTTTCCTTCATAAGGCAGAATTCCTTAAAGAAGTTATCAGCCCCGAAGTCTAGCCTGCCTGGTGTCTTTAGGCCAACTGGTCAATACTTTGGCCTAAGAATTATTATTTTTTTGAATTTTCTTTAACGTTTATTTATTATTGAGAGACAGAGAGAGACAGAGCATGAACGGGGGAGGGGCCGAGAGAGAGGGAGACACAGAATCCAAAGTGGGCTCCCGGCTCCAGCTGTCAGCACAGAGCCCAACGTGGGGCTCGAACCCACAAACCGCGAGATCATGGCCTGAGCCGAAGTTGGATGCTTACCCGACTGAGCCACCCAGGCGCCCCATATATTTTTTTTTTAATTCAAGTATAATTAGCATACAGTGTTATATTAGTTTCAACAGTTCTATATGTTTCTCAGTGCTCATCAGGATAAATGCATTCTTAATCCCCTCTATTTCCCCATCCCCCCATTCACTTCCTCTCTGGCAACCACCAGTTTGCTCTCTGTGTTTAAGAGTTTGTTTTTTATCTCTTGAACTGATTTTCACATCTACATTTACCTATTTTAATTATCCAATTTGCATATCTTAGCTATAATTTTCAATTTTTACTTACCACATTTTCCTGGATCTGACAGTTAGATACAGAGATACTAGTAGATAAATCTTCTGTAAAACAGAAGAACGATGTAAGAGCAAAGAACAAAGTTGTTATAGGACTTAATAATATTAACATCTGCTGACATGCAAGTGCCCACAGTACATTAAGTTTTATAAACTGGCTGAATTAAAAACTGGCTAATTATGTTCTTTAAAAAAATTTATCCACACACACAATACTAACCCAGTAACAGGAAACTGGTTAAATAAAATATGAAACATCCACACAAAGAAATCCTATCTAAACATTTAATGGTGTAGAGCTATAATACTGAGTTAGAATGCTATCCACAGCATATTAAGTTAGAAAGGCAAGTTGTAAGGTAGTAGCAGCATTTGATGAAGAAAATGATACTTCCGATGAGTGAGAGAAGTAGGGTTGGGGAACAAAGCCTGCTCTTTATACACTTCTATACTGCCTTCATTTTCTAAAACATAAAAAGCATGCATTACTTTAGTAATAATAAAATTTGGGGTGTCTGGGTGCTTCAGTCGGTTAAATGTCTGACTTTGGCTCAGGTCATGATCTCGTGGTTCATGAGTTCAAGCCCTGTGTCAGGCTCTGGGCTAACAGCCTGCTTCAGATTCTGTCTCCCTCTCTTTCTGCCCCCCTCCCATCATGCTCTCTGTCTCTCTCTCTCAAAAACAAACATTACAAAACCTTTTTTAAAAATTTAAAAATTAAAATTAAAAATTAGACAAATCTACATATACTAGCATTGAAATATATCTGATATATATTAAATAGTGGATAAAAGCCAGTTCCAAAAAGAACAAAGAGTATGACCACACTTTTCTACAAAAATAAAATATAACAATACAGCATAGATAACATAAGCTTCCCTTCTCCCCAAAGCAAGAAATATACACCAAATTGTTCATAATGGTCTTCTGAAGGAGGAGGTATAGGACCAGGAATAAGGGGGGGCATTACAAGTGTATAGGAAGGACTTCTTCACCTTATATTCCATAATGCTGTAAAATTCAAATGTTTGTATTATTTTGGTATGCAACGGAAGTAACTGACAAGAGAAAAGGGCAGCATGGGAAGTGAGTAAGAGATTAGGTCTCAAACATCTAGAATCTTGGAGACAACTCAAAGACAATATGAAATTTCCTTTACAATCCCAAATACAAAAATTAACAAAATGTAAGCAAACTATGCATCAAAAACTATGCATCAAAAAATGACTGTCAAAGCCTGCATTTAAAAATATTAAATCAATCTTAAAATATTTTAAATAATTAAAATATTAAATATCAATGAAACAAAAAAGGCACAGCATCAACGATACAGAAGTATCTAACACTATGCTTTCCAATTGTTCCGGTTTCCTAGTGTCAACGCAGATTGTTTCAAAGGCCTCCACTGTCCAGCTCCACCCAGTTTTAATTTCTATTGCTTCCCAGAACTTTACACCACAAAAAGCAGCAGCAACAACAACAACAACAGTATTACCAGTGCATCAGGAACTGTGCTACGTGCATTGTATGCATTTATTATGATTCACACTTTAGATGAGAGACTGTAGAGACCAAGGTCACACAGACAGTAAGCAGCACGACTGTGCATCATTCTCTAGCACTCTCACGCAACCCTTCTGCTTTTCGAGATTCTCAACCCGAGGGAGGAGGTCCATGGATGATGGGCTAGAGGAGGTTCCCACATCCAGTTATACATAAAATTTGTATGTATGCTCCTGTATTATTTTCTGGTGGAATAGGTCCATGGCTTTAGTTAGGTTATCAGAGTTCTGTCTAAAATCCCCCAAAACTTTAGCAGCACTGTAAATATCCATTAATTCATCCTCTTAGAATCAATGTTAAACACCAAACATGGTCACGGTCATTATCTTCATCCCATTGATCACACCTGTCTCCTTAACGAGACTAACACTAGCTCTCTACCGTTCCCTTTTAGCTTTTCCTATCCTAACCTACTTGGGATCCAAGGTCAAGATCCAAATCATGAAGTCTCTGCTTACTCCTTCTATCCATATCCGCATCCTCCAAGTAATGCATTATTTTGCGCACTACTGCTTTATGCTGCTACCTAACACTTACTTATGTATGTGTGTCCTATCTCCCTTAATTTCTCCCTTAATACTCCAGCTCAGAGCCTAACATAATGCCAAGAATAGGTGCACAAAATAATACAGTTGAACAGAAATAAATTACATGTAGGAACTGGTTGATACCTATTTCAATTTAAATATATCTGTCTAAGAAATGGTGTTTCCCCAGAAATAACATAATACCAATGGCGTAAAAGTGACATTATATTATGGCTTTCACTTGATCCTTTACAGAATTTAGCTTTTATTTTATAAATTTTGTTGGTGCAAAGAACATGTGTTTCAACAATTTTTTTTAGTATTTCTGAATGTCTTAATTCAGTTAAAAGAAAAACAGCATTTCTGGCTTCATAGATTTCACAAGTATGACGTGAACCGTAATTCTTGATCACCTGTTTATATCCCACTATGAAGCAAAATACTAATATTAGCAATTTAGTTTAATCCACTGAGAGTTCATGGAAACCAAAGACTGTTCTATTCCTTACTGGTTCTCTTTCCTCGAATGCTGACAACCCCACAAAGTAGGTACTATCACAGAGAGGTGAAGTTTTGCCTAAGATCACCTAATAGGTTGGCAGAGCCTGGAGAGGGAGACTGACTCTGGAACCTTTTCTTTCATACTGGGGGTTGTATGGATACACTATAACCAACGTGAATTGTATAAAGGAATTAACCCGCAGTATTGGTTACTGACGATGAAGCTTAAAATGAGCGTTAGAAATACATAAACACAACCACACCCACAAAACGCTTAAGAACCAAAGGGGGGAAAAGCCATCAACAAGCTTATTGCTTACTGTGATCTTTCCCTTGCCCCGGAGAAGTGCAAACGCTTGCTTGAGGGGTAACGGGCATGAGGGCTTGGCGAATTGCTTTTTCCCAGCTCTGTGCTACATCAACTCCAATTCCAGTGGCAGCAAGAACAGGATTGTGGGAACTGTCTCCATTGTTCTCCCCAACAAAGTATACCATCGTGTCAGTGATGATTTCAAAACAGTGTGGGTTGCTGCCTTGTGAAATGTTTGTGAAATCTTGTGGCGAAGATATGCGGAGAATTTCTGAAAGGGGAATTTCCTGCAGTAAAAAATCAAGCATTAAAAAATATAAATACATCTTTGTTTTTATTTTCAAATACGCTAAACAATCAAAGATACACATTTCTAGCGAATGCACTAAGATGAACACAAGTATGTGGTACACGGAGCACGCAGTCAAGTCTTACAGTAGTATCTGCCATCAGTGATCTGCCAAAGGCAGAGCCTGGAGCGTACTAACCCAGTGTTCCAGCCTATAGCAGGTTGTTAGAATGCAAGGAAGGAGAGGACTGGGGAGAGTTAACCGCCACTGTATCCAACACTTGTCCCTTTCCAACTGTCATTAAATCAACTCAACAATTACTTCTCTGCCAGCTGCTGTCTGCAAGATGCAGCCCTCAAAGGAAAACAAAGCAAAAACAACAGCAAAAGGAGAACGCTAGCACAGGTTGTTCACGCACTCCATTCTGGTTCTGCCCACAACTGTAACAACTCTGTATGTGTAGTCTACTCCCTGAGGCAAAAAAAAAAAAAAAAAAAAAAACAAACAAAAAAAACACACCCAAAAAACCTATTTAAAAGAACCCAACCAGCTCAAAGTCATCAGTTTCTGATCTCTCTTAAGGATACAATCGCTCCACTTACAATTTTGTTTGGTGTCGGTCTGTGACATGGCCAAGTGTGGAACAAGCCAGGCAAAGAAGACTATACAAAAGCGAAGCAGCAGCATGTGGGAATCGGGGCCTAAGATCAAATGGAGCAGGGAGAACATGGATACCACACCGGCCTCTTCTGGACAGGCAATGATCATGAACAGCCCGATCTAAATCATGGTGTCCAGAAGGAAATCAGCAGCAACCTGACAGGCAGGCCAAGACCAAAGGAACACACAACAAAAAACATCCTTTGGTAGCAGGGCTGCTGTGGGGGGTGAAATGGAGGGTGGGGGAAAACTGTTTCAACAAGGAACTCAAGAGTGACTTATAAGCGATATTAGGCAGAGTCATAATACACAGTATATGCCAATATAATAACTAACAAATATTACTTTAATATACCTGGAAAACATACGATATTTTAATGTATGTTATTTTTTTAAATGTGGAATCTTTACCTTATAATACTTTGATCCAGATTCATTTTGAAATAATGTGAGACATTTGCTGTCCAGTCTCCAATAATGCCTCTTTCTCTATAAAATAAAGGGCATACAACTGTTAGGTATAAAAATAATGATTCTTCCAAAGTACCTGTGCCTTTCTTTCTTTTTCCTTTCATTTATACTCATAAGTTTGTATGTCTGAATAGGTTTAAAATTCACGGGGGTCAAAATTCTGCGAACAGAAAAAGGATATGTAGTCATAAGCATACTCAAGTCCACCCTACCCCACGTAAGCAACGGTAGTAGGTTTCTGGGAATCCTTTTAGGGAACTTTATGTGAGCACGTGCAAATATACGTGTGGTATACATGCACTGATATGTAATTCATCTGTAGGCTACATTTCTAATTTACCTATTGGCTTGCCAGGTCAAAAGATATGTACACATGTAATTCTCCTTGACAGTATTAATTATCCTACATATGATTTGATCCAATTTATAGTTTTATCAGCAACATGAGTACCTATTTACTCAAACCTTCACTAATCTAGTATGTCACTAAACTTTTTGATCTTTGCTGTACTGATAAAAAAAAAAGGTAATTCAGTGAAATTTTAAATTGTACTTTTTATTAAATATGAGATCAAGCTCTCATCTTTAAAAGTCATTTGTATTTTCCTGCCTGTGAACTCTGTAGATATTATTTGCCCATTCTTTGTTTGCATTTTTTTTGAATCAATTTGTTGGTATCCTTTACATATCATGAAATGAATCCTTGTCTAGAACATGACTTCAGAATACTTTTTTCAGTTTGTCATTTGTCTTTGCTTTTTTTGACACGTGGCTTTTTTTTAATGTTTCTTAAAATAATTTTGTAAAATGAAGATTTTGGCCGTTTTAAGTTCATAGCCTAATTAAAGGGAAGGTACAGAGATTTCTCATATATCCCCTGTGCCCACACATGCAGAGCATTCCTGTGACCTACATCCTTCTTCTGAGTGGTACATCCACTACAACTGATGAACCTACACTGATACATCATAATCACAAAGCCCATAATTTGTAAGAAACCACCAGTCTCCCAAAGTATCTATACCACTGCATCCCCATCAGCAATGAATGAAAGTTTGTGTTGCCCTACATCCTTGCCAGCATTTGGTGTCGACAGTGTTCCAGATTTTGGTCATTCCAATAAGCGTGTAGTGGTATCTCACTGTTGTTTTAATTTGCATCTCCCTGACAACATATGATGTGGAACATCTTCATCATATGCCTGTTTGCCATCTGTACAGATCTTCTTTGGTGAGGTATATGTTAAGGTCTTGGACTCATTTTTTAATTGGGTTGTTTGTTTTCTTACTGTTGAGTTTTAAGTGTTCTTTGTATATTTTAGAGAAGTCTTTCATCAGATGTCTCTTTTGTAAATACTTCCTCCTAGCCAGTGGTTGTCTTATTCTCTTGATACTGTCTTTCGCAGAGCAGGAGTTTATAATTATAATGAAGTCCCTCTTATTATTTATTTCATGGATTTTGTATTTGATGTTATATCCCCAGACCTCTTCTGAATCTCTACTGCTCTACTGGTTTGTAAAGATATTTCAACGTTCTGTCTTTTGAGAACTCTTTACAAATGTAACTACAGTTCCAATATACTATGTCTTAATACATATTACATCCTCATTTTGATTTTAAAAATGCACAAAATAAAGTACGTAACAAACTTTCACTACCATATTAAAATATCTGTGACTACTGACCAGGGTGTCCCTGCTGGTGTAATGGACCATCCACCCTTCCTTCACCATCGTGCTGCTCTTCCTCTTTGTGTGCTTGATGGACTGTACAACCCTCATCAGCGGAATATTACTGCTTGTTGACGGACTACAAAACATTTAACATTTATGATAAAATATTGATAATTTGAATTTTTAAAAAATCCTATGAATACTGTAAGCTCACTGGCCTTTTTAAAGATAACTGAGCTAAATTTTTTCAAAATATCTTACAGAAATAGGTTAAGAAAAAGAAATTAATCCTTTCATGATGATACACAGTTGATTTATAAAAGACTAAGACAATCCTGAAAGTCCTCATTATGTGTCATCAATATTTTTTGGAAGGTCCCAACACAAAACAATGAACAGAGCAGAAAGAATCTTCCCCAACTGGAAGATCTGGAGCCTGGAAGAGGGTCTCATTTGGGACTGCTGTTGAGAAAGGTTCTTTTGTCCTAGGCAGCATGATTAACTAGTAAATTCGTAACAAGGTAAAAAGCAAGTATACCTATTCACAAAATCACATGGTTCAAATGTCAAATTCCATTTTTCATGTTGTTAGGAAAAAGTATTTCTAATAGATACTAATAAAATGATTTACAGCTACCAATTAAGACAATAAAATAAAGTACTGCGTCAAATCAGGTAATATTGAAACATGGGTCAGAAACAGCACAGCTGGAAGTAAAAGAATTTGACGGGATATGTGTGAAAAATACATGGTTTTTCAATTTGAATCTCAGTTAAATATTTTCTCTTAAATTATGAAATATTCATGATTAGGAAGCTAGCTAAGTTCTCTTCACAGTCTCCGAACTGGGTAAACAGTAAGTTTTAGTTCATAATGATAATAGCTGCAATCTAATGACAAGCCAAAATGAATAAATGACCACTCAGTTAAATGATCCATTTTCTCTAAATACTTCTTTGTTGCCAGTGAAGAACAAAACCTGCCAAAATATTCACATTTTATTACAAAGTAGTGTATCCTACAAAGCTGTATACACAAAAAACTGAATTTCTATAAACATAAGGGGGATATTTATAAGTTTTATAATCCAATAGCATTTTGCAAAGTGCTAACAGTCTAATTGTGGTAAAATGAAAACTGCCCCCAAATTTGTCACCATCATCTCTGTGCAACATTCAGCAGGTATATATTCTCACTGGTGTTTCTAACATCTGATAATTTGCCTAAATGAAGAAGCTGGTTGCTTTAATTGATAGTTTAATTCCGGCACCTTGTGGTGGCTGTTCCACAGCCAGATATAATATCTAGACTACATTTAAATAAAGCATTTTTCTCTTTAACAAGGATTTTCATACTTTCCCATCTTGAGTAGATGGCAAGAGTGTATAATTTATTTCAGAAATACTGTGGTGCATGTAAAGGAATTAGCAATACTTTAACTGTATTGTAAATTACATTCTAGGTTCCACTGAAAGAAATGTGGCTTTTTCTTTCTTAATGAAGCACCTGGACTAATCTTGCATTTGGAAGTAGCTTGCAATACACACACGTGCATTACCTGATGGTTTTCACAGCTTCCTCATCTCTTTCCACATCAAGATCAGACGGATCCAAGAAGAACATCTTATCTTCTGGAGGAGATGGTTCTTCAATGTCATCCAAGCCCCGGCTACCATCACTGTTCATGTCACTACTGTCAATATCCATTGGTATATCTGTATCTGTTCCCAGACTGGAAGGTTCTGGCAAAGTTTTAAATGAATTCAGAGTTTCATATTAATGGGAGAGCAATACATGTAAATAGAAAAAGTATATGAAATGTGAAAAAAAAAGGTTTTAAAACTCTTAATGAAAATAGGAAAATATCTTTATGGATAAAGAGGTATTTAATTAAGGAAGATATAAAATGCACATACCCTAAGGCAGAAAATTAATTAATTTGCTTAAACAGAACTTAGGGGCGCCTGGGCGGCTCAGTCAGTTGAGTGTCTGACTTCGGCTCAGGTCATGATCTCACAACTCGTGAGTTCGAGCCCCGCATCAGGCTCTGTGCTGACAGCTCAGAGCCTGGAGCTTGCTTCAGATTCTGTGTCTCCCTCTCTCTCTCTGCTCCTACTCTGCTTGCTCTCTCTCTCTCTCAAAAATAAATAAAAACATTTAAAAAAAATTTTTAATAATTAGAACTTAAATTTCTGTATGACAAAAGATACTAGAAGCAAAGCAAAAAATTAGCCACCACTATTGTATGTTGGGTTAACTGGTCCAGGGCAATTTGTTGGGGAAAGATAAATAGTCTGTTCCAAAAATGGTGCTGGGAGAACTGGATTATCTACATGCAAAAAGGTGAAACTGGACCTCTTTTGTAAACCAAATACAAAAATTAACTTAAAGTGGATCACAGATCTAAATGTAGGAGTTAAATCTATAAAATTCTTAGAAGAAAACATAGGAGTAAATCTTTGTGACCTTGGGTTATGCAAAGCCTTCCAGATAGAATACCAAAAATATAAGTGACAGAAGAAAAATTAAAGTGGACTTGATTATAATTAAAAACTTTTGTGCTTCAAATGATACCTCAAAAAAGCAAAAAGTCTGCCCAACAGAAGGGAAAAAAGTATTTACATATCATATATCAAATAAGGGACTTGTATCTCAAATGTTTAAAGAACTCTTAAGACTCGATAATAAAAAAAGAAATAACCAGTTGAATGGGCAAAGGACCAGAGTAATAGAGATTTCCCAAAGCAGATGTAAAAATGATCAACAGGTATGTGAAAAGATGTGGATATCAATTAGCCATCCACGAATGCAAATCAAAACCACAAGGAAGTATTACTTCATACTCAGTAGGACGGCAACAATCCAAATGACAGATAATAACAAGTGGTGGTGAGCTTTCAGAAAAACTAGAATCCTCATACACTGCTGGTAAAGTGAGTGTAAAATAGTGCAGCTGCTTTGGAAAACAGTTTGGCAGTCCTCAAAATTTTAAAACACGGAGTTACCATATGACTCAACAATTCCACAACTAGGTATCTACCCAAGTGAAATGAAAACATATGTCCACAGAAATTGTACTCAAAATGTTCATAGCAGCATTATTCATAATAGCCCCAAAGTGGATACAGCTCAAATGTCCATCAACTGGCTGGTGAACAGATACATAAAATGTGGTATCTTCATACAGAGGAATGCTATTCATCAACAAAGCAGAACGAGTACTGATACATGTTACAACATGGAGGAACCCTGAAAACATTAAGCTAGGTCCAAGAAACCAGTCACAAAAGACTACATATTATGATTTCATCTGTATGAAAAGCTTAGAATAGACAAACCCACAGCGGTAGAAAGTTGATTAGTGGTTGCCATGGGCTAGTGGGGAAGAGCGACGAGTGACTCCTAATGTGTATGGAGTTTCTTTTCAGGGTAATGAAAAATGTCCTAACACTGGACTGCACTGATAGATGCCTAACTTTGTGAATAAACTAAATGTGCCAAGTATGCAAAGTTTCTCAATAACACTGCTTAAAAAAATGATAATCCAGAACTCAGAGAAGGTATTTACATCAAGTATAACTGACAAAGAACTATTAGGTAGAATTATCAACAACTCCCTGCAAATCAGTAACAAATAAACAGAAAAATGGACAAAACATGTGAACAGATAATTTATAGGGGAAAAAAAAAACCCCTTAAGAACCAGTAACCATTTGAAAGATGTTCAAACTACTTAGTAAAACCAATATAAATAGTATTTCATATTCATCTGTCAAACAGTAGTAAAGTACAAAAATACATGAACCATAAATCTGGAGGAAACTTTAGTCTATAGCAAAGCTGCATTAATTCAGAGTAACCCAAATGAGAAAACCAATCACGATCTGTCAATGGTGTTAAATAGCAACCATAAAAAACATGCCACAGGGGCGCCTGCGTGGCCCAGTCAGTTGAGCGACTGACTCTTGGTTTTGGCTCAAGTCATGATCTCATGGTTTGTGAGTTTGAGCCCAAAGTTGGGCTCTGCACTGACAGTGTAGAGCCAGGTTGTGATTCTCTATCTCCCTCTCTCTCTGCCCCCCACCCTCGCACTGTCTCTCTCAAAATAAATAAACTTAAAAAAAAAAAAATGCCATAAAAGAAAACATTAAAATCTTAAGAAATTCAATTTCCATTCCTTATACTTTTCATCCTACAGAACTACTTACATTTAATTTTTACCAGTCCTGTAAATGTTAAATAAAAATTATGCTTGGATGATGGGTATTGAGGAGGGCACCTTTTGGGATGAGCACTGGTGTTGTATGGAAACCAATTTGACAATAAACTTCATATATTGAAAAAAATATATATTACAGGCAAACAATAAAAAAAAATTATGCTTGGGATCATTATTCCTTCCCTCCAAAAACATAATCACTATATAATCTTGAAAAAAGAAAAGAAAAAGGCATATGAGGGAATATGTTTAGCAAATGATTATTTGATGGAGAAAGAGACAGTGAGGCAGCACAATGTGTTCTAATGACTATGGACTAAGAAGCCAGATCATATGGGTTCAAATCCCAACTCTATAAACTGTTGGCTATATTTCTTGGGCAACTTATTCAATGTATTTGTGCCCAAGTTTACTCATCTGTAAATACTTAACTCAAAGGGCTGTTCTTAGGTTTAAATATCAATGTATGTAAAGAGTACAGAACTGTGCCTGGCACACAGAAGCAGTCAGTATTAGAACTATGAACACCTCTAGGGACAACAGCAGGGTGTAAAAAGAAGTATTTTATGTCTAAGGATGGAAGAAAATATGCAACACCACTGGCAACATTAGACTACAAATGGTAGGTGGCTATAGGAAAAATGGGAAGGCATAAATAAAATAAGATAAAATACAATACAATACAATACAATAAGTGTACCTTTACTGATTATCTGTATTTTCCTTGATTATTAAATTTAAAAAGCCAAAGTTTAAGAAACAAAGTAAACAAAATAAAACATGCAAATATAACCTTATACAAAGATAATACACAAAAGAACTGTGACCTTTTCTGCTCGTTTAGGCAAATTAAGAAAAAGAATTTTACCTCCATTGAAAGTGACTTCTCCAAGACAGTCTCTTGGTACTTTTGATGCACAGCGTTTATGGCAGTTGAATTTACAATCTGAAATAAAATATTTGGTTTATTAATGTATGTAAAAAGTCAGGCAGTATCAGATATGCTTAGAGACTTTTTAAAGTTTTCCTTTACTAAGAACTCAGGTCTTGGAATAAAGGTCTGGTTTCAAATTCTGATGCCACCTCTTAATAGGTATTCAACTCCTCAGGGTTCCATTTCTTTTTTTTTTTAATTTATTTTTTTTAAGTTTTAATGTAAATTCCAGCTAGTTAACATGATGTAATATTAGTTTCAGGTATGTAATATAGTGATTCAACACTTCCATACATCACCCAGTGCTCATCACAATGCACTCCTTAATCCCTATAACCTTTCTAACACTTCCTCTACCAACCTCCCCTCTGGTAACCATCAGTTAAGATGTTTAACTCTATAGCTAAGAGTCTGTTTCTTGGTTTGTTTCTGTTTTTCCCCTTTGCTCGTTTGTTTTGTTTTTTAAATTCCACATATGAGTGAAATCATATGGTATTTGTCTTTCTCTGACTTATTTTGCTGAGCATAATTCTCTCTAGCCCCATCTACCAAGTGGCAAGATTTCATTCTTTCTTATGGCTGATTAATATTCCACTGTATATATATGCCGCATCTTCTTTATCCATTCATCAATCTGTTGATAATGGCTGTTTCCATAATTTAAATATTGTAGACAATGCTATTATAAACATAAGAGTGCATGTTACCTCTCTGAATTAGTGCTTTTGTACTCTGTGGGTAAATACTTCTGGTGGGATTGCTGGATCATAGGGTAGTTCTATTTTTAACTTTGTTTTTTTTAAGTCTATTTATTTTGAGAGAAAGAGAGCATGAGTGGGAAAGGGGCAGAGAGAGGAAGAGAGAGAATCCCAAGCAAACTCCAACACTGTCAGCACAGAGCCCAACATGGGACTCAATCTCACAGTTTGTAGGATCATGACCTGAGCTGAAATCAAAAGTTGGACGCTTAACCGACTGAGCCACCCAGGTGCCCCTATTTTTAACTTTCTGAGGTATTTCCATACTGTTCTCCAGAGAGGCTGTACCAGTTTGTATTCCCACCAAAAGTGCAAAAGCGTACCCCTTTCACCACATCCTGACGAAAACTTGTTTCTTGTGTTGTTGATTTTAGCCATTCTGACAGGTGTGAGGTGATATATCACTGTAGTTTTGATTTGTGTTTCCCCGATGATAAGTGATGTTGAGCATCTTTTCATGTGCCTATTGGCCATCTGTATGTCTTCTTTGGAAAAATGTCTATTCATGTCTTCTGCCCATTTCTAATTGGCTTACTCATTTTTTGGCTGTTAAGTTATATAACTTTTTTATGTATTTTGGGTACTGACCCTTTATGGGATAGGTCATTTTTAAATATCTTCTCCCATTCCATAGGTTGCTGCCTTTTAGTTTTGATGATTGTTTCCTTTGCTGTGCAGCAGCTTTTTATTTTGATGTGGTCCCAACAGTTTATTTTTGCTTCTGTTTCCCTTGGGTCAGGAGACCTATCTAGAAAAAAGTTGCTATGGCTCATATCAGAGAAATTATTGCTGTGCTTTCTTCAAGGGCTTTTATGATTTCAGTTCTCACACTTAGGTCTTTAATCCACTTTCAGTTTATTTTCGTGTATGGTAAAAGAGAGTGGTCCAGTTTCATTCTTTTGCATGTTGCTGTCCAGTTTTCCCAACACCATTTGTTAAAAAGATTGTCTTTTTCCCACTGGATATTCTTTCCTACTTTGTCCAAGATTAACTGACCATACAGTTGTGGGTTCATTTCAGGGTTTTCCATTCTATTCCACTGATCTATGACCACTAATTGGCAGGAGAAAAAAATGGCACCAGCTCCTTTGTTCCCAGAAAGGGCTCTTTGTGAACTCTGCTTCTCAGGGGCATGCTCCAAGAAGAGCAAATAATCTCCTCACTGTGTGCCCCAGGCATTCTTCAGATTGTTGCTTCCACACTGTCTGCCCCCAGGTTGTTTGCCTGTCTTGTCTCTGAAGGCAGCCCCAATACCTCTAGACTCCCAGAGTCCAGTCTGCTGATGCTTAAAACTTCAGGCTTTAATCTCTGCTGACTGCAAGAACTCAAGTAATTCAGCCCCTCTTGCTTTCCAAGCCAATGGATGAGGCAACATTCTCCTTGTGCATTCCCTTGTGCATTCTCTCTCATCCTTCTCATGACCATGGCTCCCTCTCCTCCACAGCAGCTAAGATCCATTTCTTCCCTAAACCACATCCCACACTTCCATCCTTCTTCATTGTGGCTTCTTTTCTACCTTTAGTTGTAGAGTTTGTTCTGCCAGTCTTCAGGTAGATTTCTGGGACACTTAGGATGCTTTGATAATTATCTAGTTGTATCTGTGGGATGAGCGAACCTAGGTTCCTCCTACTTTGCTGCCATCTTCCCCAATTCTTCTAGGGCTCAGTTTCTTTATCTGTAAAATGAAGCTAATACTATTCATATAACCATTGCCAAAATGTTGCTGGCAGCTCCATTAACTCATACTCATCTTTCCATGTTCCCCTTGACAGTTTCTCAGGCTGACTACTTTCCAA
This sequence comes from Acinonyx jubatus, assembly GCF_027475565.1. Classification (NCBI taxonomy): domain Eukaryota; kingdom Metazoa; phylum Chordata; class Mammalia; order Carnivora; family Felidae; genus Acinonyx; species Acinonyx jubatus. The sequence continues at coordinate 108,048,534 of NC_069388.1, read as the reverse complement.
TATATGTCAAGCACTTACTTTCAGTTCCTAATTATTAGGACCTGGTGCATATGCAGAAGAGAGACTGAGATTCTACAAGCTTTTATTAGGAATTAGTAAGGGCTTTCCTATACAGCCTTGTAAGGAAAGGCATGAGCTTCTCATGCACAACGTCTCCCACCTTTATATATAGTTCTCTTCAGCCTGCAAGAACATCAGAGTTGATAGCACTGCAGATGAATGTCAGGTACAAGCTATTCAACACTACAAGTAACTCAGTGGTTCTCAAACTCTGGTTCCCAGACCAGCAGAATCAGCATTACAAAGAACTTGTTAGAAATGCAAATTCCTGGGTGACACTCCAAACCTATTACATCAGCAGCTCTGGGAGTGGGGCTGAGAAATGTGTTTTAAAAGTGTTTTTTAGGTGATACCAAAATTGAGACCCTCTGCTATTACTACTGTGTACTACGCCCTTCCACCTTGGAATTCCATCTTCCAGCAATATCCGGAAGAAAATAATTTCAAGTCCTGACTTAGAATGATTTTGTAGCCCTTGTGATTCAAGAAAGTTCTGGGTATCACACCAATGGCATAAGGTAAAGGTTATTATAAGAAAAAGTCCCATGATTAATAATTTGGTGGGTGACCCAACTTGTATTAAAATGAAAGGCCCTAGAAAAATTCATATATGATATTAATATTAACATCTTCCATTTATCTTAAGTAATTGATTTGCTTTTTATCTCATGAGGTATGCAAGCTATAACAATAACAAGATTTCCATTTTCGCTTTGAAAATGTAGAGCCAAATTTGTGGCCTGTCGGCAGCAAGTAGGTAGGTTCTAATGGCAGGCATTTTTATTTCTCTGTACTCTTACTCATGTTCTTATTAACTTGTTCATATTTTCTTATATTTTATGTATGCTTTCAAGCTGTCTTGAAGTTTTAATATTACAAAGTAGAAAATAAGCAGGTGATGGGGCACGTGGGTGGCTCAGTCAGTTAAGTGTCCAACTTCAGCTCAGGTCATGATCTCACAGTTTGTGGGTTCAAGCCCCTACACTGGGCTTTGCACTGGCAGTATGGAGCCCGCTTGGGATTCTCTCTCTCTGCCCCTTCCCCCCCCCCCCTCAAAATAAATAAATAAACTTAAAAAAAATTTTTTTAAACAAAAAAACAGGTGATTGAATGAGTAGCTGCTCTTGGAACTGTGTATCTTCTCAAATGATCCAGCATAACTGTTTTAACTAAATTACTGTTTTCTTTCTTAGCTTGACAAGTGAATGAAAATGACTGTTTTACTTTTTAATATCCTAATTCATATCTTAAAAATATAGAAATCACTGGGGTGCCTGGGTGGTCAGTCAGTTAAGAGTTTGACTTTGGCTCAGGTTCATGAGTTCGAGCTCCACATCGGGCTCTGTGTGGACAGCTCAGAGCCTAGAACCTGCTTCGGATTCTGTGTCTCCCTCTCTCTCTGCCCCTCCACTGCTCACACTCCATCTCTCTCAAAAATAAATAAATATTAAAAAAACTAAAAAAACAAAAAAGAAGTCACTGAAATAAGTGATTGTTTCTGACTGATCATTAAAATAGCTTAGTTATACAGAAATATATATATTTCTGAACCAATACGTGCTACTTTCTGAACCAATACAAGCATGAAACATTATTTTTTTAGAGCTAAGAAATTAAATCAATAACCCAGTGGCAGAGTTAACTGGTTTTATTTCAAAATTCATCAATCTACATATTTATGTTAGGTCCTCTACAAACTATCGTACTGCTCTGCAGATGGTTTTAAAATGTTTCTGTTCTGTTCAGCAGAGCAGCACTACTTACAACCTTTTCTAAGATTATCTGTTGGCTAGAATTTGTACATCTGTTATTAATGTTCTTTCCCAAAACATTCCTTAGTGGCTGCTTGCCAATATACTTTAGTGTTGATATTTTAAAGTATTAATTTATATATTAACTCATATTTAAAAGTAAGCTGTTGAAATAAAATTTCAACATTTAATTATGCCTGCCTGATAGTTATTAACTACCTGGCAACAAACGCACAACCTGTCCTCTATCTGCTGTTCTCCCATGTCACCATATATTGCCAAGAAAAGTTTTCTCATATACTTAAGTCAAATTTATGTACAATTATTTTATTCTGTATTGTAAATAGGATTTATTGTTGCAAAGACCTCAATTCTAATGTTTTATTTATATAAAACTAGATAATTCAATTCCACATCACTTCTATTATATAAAAAGTATGTTACCAAGAACCGTTAAAATAATCACATAAAAATAAGTACATAAAACTATAGACAGGCTACTTACACCCCATCCTGGCTCAATAATTAATAACACATTTTAAACTGTTTTGGTTTTCACTATATTGTTCAGGAGTGTTGTGAAGGAGATATGAAACAAAAGTTAAAATCATCTTTAAAAACATAAAAAATAACACAACTGTAGGAAAAAATATTCCATTATTCTATTAAAAGCCTGGTTCAATGAGAGATGTTTTTAGAATACGATGATAGTATTCTGGGTTAGTACCCGAATATGGATAATCCCTATCACATTTCCAGTGGCTTCTACTTATATTCTTCCTATTTCAGTATGATTAGTCTCTGGAATAACAGTTTTGGTACAGCTTTCCTAGCTACATAATTATAAATAAAAACAAGAAAACTCTGGTAATATATGTGTGTGTGTGTGTGTGTGTGTGTGTGTGTGTGTGTGTGTGTGAATGTTTAAGGGCAAGAGGAAAGCATTATTTTATATTTTGGGTAGCATTTGGCTCTGGAATCAGAAAGACTTAAGCTCAAATATCTGCTCACCTGCTTACTAACTGCCCCATACTGATAGGTGTAGAGCAGCCATACCTTACAGATCCAAATTCTAGCTTTTCTGTATTGTAGTTCCTGGTACATAGTACATATACTGCAGAGAGCAATAGCTGTTGATAAATATGAATGTGTGTGTATGCATGCATTTTTTTCTTTTTTTAAATTAACAACTATGAAACCAATTTCTTTGCCTATGCTTCTGAAATATAAATATTTTGAAACAAATTTCCTAACAAAAACCTATGAATTTTATTTAAGAAGAACATCCAATCCTACCTTTACACTGCATTCCTTGGCGAAAGAGGCCTTTCAGTAACCGCTTGCAGTACTGACATATTGTGGGGCGGGTGTAAGAGTGAACAGCAAATGTGTGTGGAACTTTTACTCTGCACATTACCATCTTTTCCATCCAGATTGGGCGACCACTCCAAGAAGGAATTCTCTTACTTGGTTCTTGGTGAACATGTGACTAAAACATAAGTAATTTCCATAAGTATTAAGTATATTAAAAACAAAGTATTAAGAGCAGGACTTGAGATCAAAGTCATTTATTTTGAACACTAAAGCCAAAAATCTAAAAATGTGCATCTCAGCAGTTTCCTCTGGAAGCTTAACTTACCATCACTTGAATGTGAACAGTGCAGATTTTTTTGCTATTATTTATACCAAAAAAAATTTTTTTTCATCCTCACATATGTATATTCATTGATGAACTATTTGCCAGACATATATAGCGTTTTACAAATAAAAAACAAAAGCCTTAAAATGAATTTATGACATGTTTAAATCCCTTGAAAAACCTAACCAAGAAATGAATCATAATCATGAACCTTTCTGAATAATAATAAATTCAGAAAGTTTATTGTTGTTCATGTTGAATTATTGAACATGATGTCTAAAAATATTTTGAAATAAGTCTTGGTTTTTCAAATGTATTTTTACAAATACTAAAATATGTTTGTTAAAAACTTAAGTCTAGGGGCGCCTGGGTGGCTTGGTCGGTTAAGCGTCCGACTTCGGCTCAGGTCATGATCTCACGGTCCGTGAGTTTGAGCCCCGCGTTGGGCTCTGTGCTGACAGCTCAGAGCCTGGAGCCTGTTTCGGATTCTGTGTCTCCCTCTCTCTCTGCCCCTCCCCTGTTCATGCTCTGTCTCTCTCTGTCTCAAAAATAAACGTTAAAAAAAAAAAAAATTAAAAAAAAAACCCAAAACTTAAGTCTAATGATGACATAAAAAATGGCAGATACAAAATTAGCTAAAACTTTACCCCTCAGTACTGATGCTTTAGGAAGTCCCTTGATATTTTAAGTATTTTCTAGTTATTTGGGCTTTACTCCCCCAGAGGAGCAAAGAGGAAAATTAAAGATGTTGATTAAAAATTTTTGTGTAACCTGAGAGATAACTAGATTTTTCTAACTATGATACTTTCTATATGTACAAAGAAAATAATCAAGTTAAATTATAGGCCAGTTCAATATGGCTCATCCCATTCATTCAGCATTCACTGATTATTATACTACAGCCCAGACCCTCTGCTGTGTATTGCAGAAACAAAAATGAATACAGTATAGTCCACATTCTCAAGCACAAAACACCTATCATCTAGACATATTATAGATTTTGTTGTAGCTGCTTGTATCTTCACTGCCAGAACTGAAGTCCTGAGACCTTTCATGCGCCTTCCATAACTTGTAATATCTAACTCAGAGAAGTTGAGTCAACCCATAAAAGCAAAAGAAGCCAGAAGAAACCTAGAGACAGAGAACTGTATGAAATAAATGAAGGGAGGAAGAAAAAAAAAGACTGTTTGGAAGAAAGCAGGAAGAAGGTTAAGAAGAAACAGAAAAGGACATACAAATGGAGAAGAACATTATAAAAAGAACACAAAAATGGTCTCTGATGGATAGTTTTTCACTACTATGTAGCCACAAATGTCCCAAAGCATATTAGGAAGCAGTTTAATTTAAGAAAAGTTACAAAAACAATGTTAAAACCCAAACCAAACTTGCTTCAGCTCTCAGGATCTCCCGCTCTAGCCTGGCTCTTTTCTTCCACCGTGACGCTGGGTACTTAGCACCGCAGCGATCCTGCAAAGCTAGTAATGGAAGCCAGCGGGAACGAGAAACAGATGTTGTAGGCTTTTGTTCACCCCTGGCTCCCTATTCTAGTGGTGATTCAACACTCTGCTCCTCTTGCTCCTGCTTCTACCACTTTTGGTTTGTCTCAAGTGTAAAGCACACAAGATGGAAGAAGATCGATTTTGCCAGCCATCATCAAATATGTAGGACACCCCTGTAAGGAAGAACTGTCATAACAAATCCCTTCATATGCCAGTGGCCAGCGAGTGACTGACTGCCTTTGGTCAGGCCCTCCTGGGACTGGGTATTAGGGACATGGTACAAAGCATGTGTGCAAGGAGCTACTCAGGAGACTGGGCTACAGCAGCCACCTAATTTTTCATGTTTAGTACAAAGTTACTTAAATATGAAAAAACAAGCTCAAAGGGATTAATATTACTTATATGCAAGCATTATAATCAAGACTTAGCCCTAGGTCTTCTGTCTGTGGGTTTTTTGTTTTTTGTTTTTTGTTTTTTGTTTTTTTTTTTGAGAGAGAACATGTATGTGATAGGGAGACAGAGAGAGAGAAAGAATGAATTTCAAGTAGGCTCCATGCACTGCACAGAGCCTGACACGAGACTTGATCTTATGACCGTGAGATCATGATGTAAACCAAAATCAAGAGTTGGACGCTTAACTGCCCGCCTAGGCAGGCGCCCCTAGCCCCAGGTCTTCTCCATGAAAGTCCAGTCCCATCTTTTTCCCATCTCAAACACACCTGAGCATAGGCTACAATCTCATCAGGGACCACGGTTTACCACTCTCTTGAGTGAGGAAGGCAGGAAAGGTATGGAAGACTGAACCAGAATTTGGAGGAAGGAGGATACTGGTAAAATTACCTGTGGAACATTTGGTGAAAATGGGACCACTAAGACTAGAGTAACTAGAGTGAAAGTTCTTCTCTTACCTTGATTTAATGGCCCCTCTTTACAAACTACTAAAATTCTTACTTCTTTATTAATGAGAAGCCAGAAATTCTCTAAAAGTAATCCGATTATTTCCATGGCATGGGTTTCAACTAATGTCTAAAGTGAACATTTGCCTACAAAAACTTTATAACATGTTGCCAACTCTCAATCAGATGTAATAATAAAAGCAATAAAAGCATTCAAAGGGGGGAAATTCCCTAATTATACAAATTTGACTTTGGAATATTATTCAGTAAAAAAATGCCTCCACTTTTATGCATACGCTTAGTTCCAACAGTTTCTACCTTGATTCTGTCCTGTCCTGGCCCCTCAGGCCTCTGCCCAAATGTACTGCAAGGAATATTCCTCCTTCTCATCTCCAAAGAGCCATCATTCAAGTCTGGTCTTTCTAGTCTTAGTGGTCCTGTGGTAACCAAATTCAGTGACCATCTTCTAGTCCCAAAGACTAGCTTCTGCTCCTCTGTCTCTTTACTCACTTCCCTTACAATGACTTCAGGCACTGCAACAGAAACTGCCTTCTTACATGTAAACAATGACAACCCCAGAGTCAGATTCAGAAGTTTCTATTCCTGCCTGGCCTTTTTTCCAACTTATCTCAGTGGTCAGTGAAGTTTAGTATCTCGACTACTCAGAAACTTTTCTTCCTCACATCTTATCTAAGAAATCAGGATGAGAGCTGCTATGCCTTCCAGGACTGTGGTAAGGATTACATGAGAAAAGACGAGTAAAGCATCCATCATGAAGCCTGGCACGTGGAACGTAGGAGGCTCTCACCGGGCAGCCATTTGGAGTCAGCTCTTCTCTAACCTTTGTTCAGATTCAAGGCTGCACTCATCTCCTCATTGGTATCTCCTATATTCCTTTAGTGTGTCCTCTTTTCCCACGCTTCCCTCTGATTTTCCTCCATGAGCTCTTCTCTTACTGTACCTTTTTCCTTTTTGAGACTGCATGCGTGGCCTGATAGAAGCAGCCTTTTTTCACACATTCTACTCTACAATTTCTACTCATTCTACAATACTCTGCACAATCTAACCAATTCAAACATGTCACTCTACTTCATACACTTCCCTAAGGAATTTTCATCTTCAGGATAAAACAGAAACTAATGAATTAAATTTAACCTGATTCATCTGCTCTGTCCTGCCTATTTCCTAATCTAGTACTCCTCATCTAGGGGGAGCTGGAATCCCAGCATCAGTTGTGGGGCTCTTAAAACAACACGCCTCTATCCTACAGACCCCATTGCGACCTAAGTTTCCTGTGTAGTTCGTGTATAAAATACACTCACTTTTCAATCACCAGTCCTTTCCCAAGCTCTTGTATATGTTTCTGATAACTCTTTGCTCTCAGTTCTTATGCCACAGCACTCTTTTTTTCTAAGTTAAACATCTCACATTAGTGCTAAGCAACAGGGAAATATGGGATTTTTGTGAAAGAACTTCAGAAGCTTTTATTCTAAGGTGCCTCAGTATAGCAAAATCTTGTGACCAGGATTTCAAGCCAATAGCCCAAAGGCTTGGTTTTGCCATTAATTTATGGAAGACCAAAGGGGTTACAGAAACAACTAAATGATAAGATTGCAATCTATGGATGGAGGTCACTTTAAGTACTATCAAAAGAACAAGGGAGTTATTTCTTTCTCTCTTGATCTACTATTTTACTCTTCACGGGTACAATATATTAGGAAAAATCCCTGATCTAAAAATAATTAAATCTGGATTTAATTCTAATGTTGCTTACGAATTTGCTCGGTGACTTGAGTCAAGTTACTACTTAACCATTATAAGTCTCAACTATCTCATTATGTACAGATCTACTAAAATATCTCACTGGAATATTGTGATAATCACTGGGTTCATTCATTCACTCATTCTTACATCACTGAATATAACATATTCAGTGAGTATAACATATACAGAGTATAACATATTGTGCTGGGCACGGTAGGGCACACAAAAGACCATGAGCATTGTCTTCTCTAAACAGATCATGAATTCCTTGAGGACACCATGATATTAAGGTAGAATGATATACACACCATTAGACAGGTCTGAAAAGTGGTTTGGCATTCGACCAATAAAATAACTTCTGGGTAAGAGGAAAATTCAGGAAAGGCAGCTGTTGAGCTAGGTCTGAAAAAAGCATGGAGGAGGGACACCAATAAGAGCAAAGGTAGAGGGAACAATCGGGTGTTCAGGGAATGCTAAATAGAACGGATTGTTGGAAACGAGAATATATAAAGGTTTCCTAGTGGGGAGCGATATAATCAGAGTTGTGTATTAAGCTCTAGTGAAATAAGATGATCTGACTGTAGTGTAAAAGATGAGGTAAAGTATGGGAACCAGGATACTGGTTAGGAGGTTAACACAGTGGTCCAAGTGATAACGTGGTCCCAAAGAAGATAATACACAACTCATTACTACTGGTAAACTCTGTCTCCAGTAATATATTTTAATTTTCTTAAGTCTAGGAATGTTTGTAGTCTTTAGTGTATAATTTATGTCCTAGGATGATGTCATATACCTCATAGAAACATAAGGAACAAGTAGTAAAATGCCCTCTTATTGCCTTAAAATACATACCTCCTCTGTGGGAAGGGGTACATATTCAGTCTGTAGGAGTCTTGGAACTGAGAGGCCAGGTCCTGGCAGAGATACATTTGATAGACGTCTCTTTCTTACTCCACTACAGTTATTTGGAATCTTGAAGGCACATCGTTTATGATAATTTAATCCACAGCCTAAATATATTTTAAAAGGTAAAAAAATAGATTAAAGAAACTTAGATATATAAGTATGTTACATAAAAAATAGATGCTTCTTTTATTTAATTTACTTTCTCTGGCAGCAATAGTTATCCTAATTAAGAACCTGAATGAAAAACTAAGCAGAAGCCAAAAAATTCAGTGTAAATTATTGGGCTCCACCCCAGACCGACTGAATCAGAAATTCTGGGGATAGGTCCTAGCAAAGTATGTTTAACAAGTCCTCAAGGTGATTCTGATACATGGTAAAGTTTGAGAACAATTAGCTTAAAGCACTTCAGCAAACTGTAGACTGTGTACCAAATTCCTCCCATGATATATAAAAATTGTATGAAATCCAAATTTCAGTGTTCATAATTAATTTTATTAAAACACAGCATGTTGTTCATTTCTCTACATCTTGTTTATAGCTTCCCTGGCCCAAAGCAGATTTAAGTAGCTGTGACAGAGACTATTAACCAATAATACTTAAAAATTTACTCTCTGGCCCTCTGCAGAAAAACTTTATTGACCCTCCACCTTAGAGTACTCAGAAGACTAATCAGAAATGTGCACCTGCTTCCTACCCCTTAGCAATTCTAACGCAGAAAAACTAGATCTGCCCAGTTCTAAACACTGGTTACTACCTAGTCACCAACCAATGATCTTATTCTTTCATTAACGATTAGAGAATGCAAATGCAAAATCCCCTTTCAAAAGACACCAAAACTCAGAACACATACCTTCACATTTCAGTCCTTGACGTACCAATCCCCAGAGCATCTCACCACAATAATCACAAAAAGTAGGAGCTTTGTAAGAATGTACATAGAGAGTATGTGGACGAATCTGGAAGTCTTCTACTGTGGCCAAAGCTTTTAAAAAAGACAAGTACCAAAATAAAACGTATATCTGCAATTACAATAATATTAAGAATGTTGACCATACTCATTTATGTCAAAGTATGTGGAATCTTTTTTTCTTTCTAAGTTTCATTCATCATAAACTATTCTCGGCATTTAATATTGTGGGTTTCAAACTATTTTAGGAAGTTCCTCAGGTCCAAATAATTTGAGCTCCAAAAGGAGGTCTGTGGGTAGATATTTCAATCTCCAAAAGAATATTCTCATAGTGACAAGATCACAAATAGTTGTTAGGTCTAAAACTGTTTAACTTATAACACACTGGGAAACAGAACACTAAAGTAAAAACAAACAAACAAAAAACAAACAAAAAAACCCATAAAACTGTGGAACTTAACCTCAATGGTAAACACAATGAGTTCTAACAGGATCTCAGTATAAGCTCTTTCCAGAGTCTGTTCTCCATAGTCCTGGTAGTTAAGAAAAAGAGACTCTAAAAAACAGCAGCTATCAAATGGGAAGGATCGAGGACTAATAAGGAAAGGTGAGGGGAGAGAGGATCTCAAGAACAGGTAACAAAGATGAGTCTGAAAAGAGGAAAAATTGGTGGCAGGACTCTGAACTCTTGGCTGGCTTTCCTTTTCCTTCTCTTCCTTCCTCTCACACCCTTCTCTCTCTCCCTCCCTCCTTTCCTGTCAAACAAGAAATTCTGCAGGCCTACTAGGTGCACTTTCTGTTCCTTTACATTCCTCACTAAATCCTGCCCACCTGCTATTGGATGAGATCAGAAACAGAAGGAGCTAAGGAACAACAGGTGGCAAGAACGGGTGAGGGGGGGAAAGGAGGGAGGTAAGAAAATGTCCACTGAGAACACATAGGGAAGGAGCATTATTTAAACCATGGGAATGATCAGCACTGCAGTTTTCTCTTCCACATCTTCATTACTTCTCCTTTTTTCCTGATTTTCTTTTTTGAGCCTCAATTCTCTTCCATGCTCTTCGTAGAAATGGGGATAAGTGAACTGAATTTTAGTATAATTGTTTTATTTCAATTTATTTCAAAGAGTATATATTCTTCTGCCAGTTCAAATGATAATTCCCTTAGCTTAGTAACACTCAAATAAACAATTCAGGGCTTATTCTCCTACTGTGTCATCTGTGATATAACCTTCCTGAAAGTAAAAATCACCTGGTAGCCGTTACAATAGATGAAAGAAGTTAAGCAACTATAGTATAAAGGCTAAGTATAACAGAACAAGGCATTTAGCACAAAAAATAATGTTTGTTGGGAAAAAAAAGGCAACAAAATAAAAGAAGCCACTTACCTGAAAGAACAACTTCTACTAGGTCTCCTTCATGTATTTCATCTGCTGAGGTAATCAGCTGCAAAATATTTTCTGAGTTCATGTCATGGCGAAAGAGAAGAATTTTATCATACATGCCAAAGAATCCACACTCTGGAAACTACAAGAAAACAGTCTTATATCAGTATACCCACAGGTTTCCAGTTTTATAAGTAAATGTCTCAATCTTATGAAATAATTTTAAGTGTAGTTTTTAGCCTAACACGGTCTGAAAACAACTGTATTAATATCTAAAAGATCAACCATGGACTCAAGCATCCTTGGTTAACTGTCAAGCTCAAAAACAAAACAGCAAACTTAAATATAATCATTATCTTTAGTAAAAGCTCATGTCTCTTAAAAACACAGGATTTCTTTATTCAGTTATTGATGAAGAATATAATCTTGAACTTAGCTGCTACTCTATCTCACACAGACTGAGAGATCAGCATTCTTTCCTGTCCTCTAGAACCGAGCTTCCTCTCTAGCTACTAGCCACATGCAGTTATTTTAATTAAAATTAAATAAAATTAAAAGTTCAGTTCCTCAGTCACTCTAGCTACATTACATGTGCTCAATCACCACCTTGGCTACTGGCTTGGCTACCATTTTGGAATGTGCAGATATAGAACACTTTCACCATCACAGGAAACTCTACTGAATAGTGCTGGTAGAAGGTTAGCAATTCCCAAACTATAGTCACAAGAGTATCAGTTCCAACATTTTTGACAAATGCACCTACAGCCTCCAGCATTTACCTAATACTTTCCTCTTAAAAAACCTTTGGCCAGAGCAGGAGACTTGCAGATCTGTTCATATATACCCTATGTATATTATTTCAAGGCTTCTACAGTTTGTGACTACAGAGCTGACACTTTGGGGACTGGCATACCAAGGACTAAAAATATGAAGGTATGAGCTCTAAAAGTTTTTATAGTTAATAAAGTTATGTAAGGGAAACTTGTAAGTCTTTGCCTCACAAAATAACTGTTTAATTTCTAAATCAAAATCAAGACCATCTTCTAAAATATCAGTGCCTTGGGAAATGCTGCTCAAAGTATTTCAAATTTCTTTAGTTTATCTCAGGATTGTATACTCTCGTTGACTTATTTTGGCTCCTCATAGAGTATCCTTTGATGGACTATATAGTATGTCACTGGTCTGCACTGAATGGTCTGATATGTATGTCATACTAAACCATAAATGTATCTATTGCAGGGATGTTGCTGAGGATACGGACCTACTTCATATGGTAGCCCTTCTTTGTGAGGACTCATAAAAGACACTTATCTGGTTGGTTTTAGAATATGAACAATTTGATCATGTAACTAATCATGTTTACTTTGCCCACTGGAAAAAGCAAAGTCAAATATGTAGTTCACTTCCAGCGTGAGTCTAGGATCTTAGGCATGTGTTTTAGGTGGAGATACTTTCTCCTTATCTTCTGAATTTAATTTTCCCATTAAAAATTCTTGTATATTTCTCTAAAAAGGTCTAAATTTTATTGGAAAATATTAAATTAAAAAAATTGAAAATAATGACTTAATTAGAAATTTGAGTTGATTTGAATTTTTTTAAACCTCAGTAAATAATGAAAAAGTACAGAAATATTCAGAATCTTTATATTAGTTCACCTTTCAATTATCTGAGTTACCAATAATACTTCCAAAACTTTATAGTATGCTTTAAACATATACCTAACAGTACATAATTTTCAACTGAAAATATAAAAGTAGGGGTGCCTGGGTGGCTCAGTTTGTTGAGTGCCCAACTTCAGCTCAGGTCATGATCTCACGGTTGGTGGGTTCAAGCCCCGCATCAGGCTCTCTGCTGTCAGCACAGAGCCCACTTTGGATCCTCTGTTCCCCACTCCCCTTCTCAAAATAAACAAACTTAAAAGAATAGTACAGAATCAAAAATGGAGTTTTATTTAATATTAAAACTTGAAATTAAAATTTTATGAAGTATCATCAAATTAGAAAATCTCCATAAATTAGTTGCAACAATTCTTAAGTATTAACAAAAAAGATTCCACTGTCCATCCTTATAAAAATATCTAACAAAATATTTGTATGAATAAAATTCCTTTTAAAAATTCACATTTCTGCATGTCTTCTATGTGCAAGGCATTGGCCCCATGGTTTCTAAAGGTAAGACAGCCCCTCCCCTCCCAGAAACTTACAATCTAGTAGGAAGATGGAAATAAAACAAATATATAACCTGATAATGGAAATGACAAAAATGAAAAATAAATAAAATTCTAGAAGAGGGAATAAAAAACTTTAACTGAGAAGGTGGAATGTCACTTTAACAGTGATATTTGAAGAGAATCATAAAAAGAAAAGCAGGGTTTCTATGGGCAGAAAGTGAAAGTGAAAGTACAAGGGTCATAGCTGAGAAAATACAAGGTAAATGGGACAAAGTAAGTGGACCCCTATGACTGAAGAATGAGGGGACGGCTGTGCAGAAAGAGGGCAAAAATGCACACAGGAGCTCAAAGGGGGCTATACTTAAAGAAACTCGGGAGTCAACAGAATGGGGTTCAGGCTTTGCCACGTACTAACTATAGAACCTTAGATAAGCTACTTAACCTCCCTATGCTCAGCTTCTTGTCTATAAATTTGGAATAAAAAGGGTACTGGCTTTATAGGATTCTTGTTAAAATTAAATTACTTGATGTTATAAAATAGTACCATGATCAGTAAACGCTAGGCGCTCATATCCCATACGCTAGGGGGTGGGGAGGAGAGAGAAAGAATACCAGAACAAGGCAGTGACATGATCAAATCTGTATCTTAAAAAGAAACAGGATGAGATCAGAGCAAGCTCCTAAAGAAGGCTGAAGCCATTGGTCAGGAAAGAGGCATCAGGGTCTGGACTATTCAGTAAGAAGACGGAAAGCAAGACAAGAAAGAACACTTCTAAAATCTATCTTTGGCAAATTACAGGGATCATTAGCATTGTTTTGACCAGCCCAGAGGTCCCAATAACTAAAGAGCTAAATAAACACATTAATGACAGAAGAAAAACGTTTAAAAATGTGTGGAATGAGTCATGGACATCTGAATTTCAAGTTTACTTTTACATTATTCAATACATTTGTTATGTATACTCTTTTTAAAAAAACAGATTTTGTTTTTAAGAACAGTTTTAGTTACAGAAAAACTGGGATAATACATAGAGATCTCATATACCCCACACCTAGTTTCCCCTATTATCAACATCTTATATTAGTATGGTACATTAATTACAACTTAATGAACTAACATTGATACATTCTCATTAACTAAAGTCCATACTTTATTCAAGTTTCCTGAGTTTTTACTCAATTTCCTTTTTATGTCCCAGGATCCTACACAGGATACCACATTATCTTTCACTGTGATGTCTTCTTAGGCCACTTTTGGCTGTGACAATGCTTTCTCAGACTTTGCTGTATTGTGTGAGGATGCCACCATTAAAATATATCTGATGTTTTTCTCATAATTAAAATGGAATTATGAGTTTTGGGGAAGAAGACCACAAAGGTAAAGTGCCATTCTCCTCACATCATATCAAGTGTACCTACTACCAACATGATTTATTGCTACTGATGTAGACCTTGATTATCTGGCTAAGATAGTATTTGTCAAGTTTCTTCACTGCAAAGCTATTTCCTCTGAACCCCTAATACTGTGCTCTTTGGAAGGAAGTCGCCGTGTGCAGTCCACCCTTAAGGAATGGCAAGTTACATTCCTTCTCCTTGAAGGCAGAGTATCTATATAAATTATTGGGAGTTCTTCTGCATGTGAGATTTATCTATTTTCCCCCATTTATTTATTCATCTAATCATTTTTAAACACACACACACACGGCCTCACAGATATTTACTAATACTCTGGGATACAATATACACTCTTTAAAAATAGAATTTTATTTATTTTTTAATAGGCAATTTTTTCACATGGTTCAAAATTTTTACAGTACAGAAGAATAGAGTGCAAAATCTATGCCTGAGTTTCCAGTTATCCCTGCCATAGTCAACACTGTTGCCAGTTTTCCCTAGCATCCTTCTGAAGATATTTTATGCATAAAATGTTCTTATTCTTTTTTAAATTTATTTTTGAGAGAGAGTGCATGGCACACATGTAGGAGAGGGCAGAAAGAAAGAGGGAGGCAGAGGATCCAAAGCAGGCTCTGCATTGACAGCAGAGGGCCCGATGTGGGGCTCCAGCTCACGAACCACTAAATCATGACATGAGCCAAAGTTGGACACTTAACCAACTGAGCCACCCAGCCATCCCTCTTCCCTTTTTCTTTCCTTCTTTCTCTCCTTTCTTCCTTTCTTTCCTATTCTATTCTATTTTTTAATTTTTTTATGCAATTTTTACAATTGCATAGTTTTATTTTACCAGTTTCCCACTGATGGGATATGGATCAAGGAATAAAACTAAGCCCAAACTGCTGAGTTCAAATCCTGATCATTTCACTTACTATTTAACTGTGGCTAACTTACTTAACCTCAGTTTCTCTATCTGTAAAATAGTACCCACTTCATAAGGCTGTCACCAGAATTAATGAATGAATACACATAAAAAGTTAGAACTCCTGATCCATTTTGGGCACTCTATAAATCTTAGCTACTGTTTCAAATCTTTTTTTTAAGTTTATTTATTTTGAGAGAGAGTGTGTGTGGGTGCATGTACACACACGAGCAGGGGAGGGGCAGAGAGCTAGGGGGAGAAAGAATCCCAAGTAGGCTACACACTCAGAGTGGAGCCCAATGTGGGGCTCAAAACCACCAACTGTGAGATCATGACCTGAGCTAAAATCAAGAGTCAGAGGTTTAACCGACAGCCACCCAGGTGTCCCTCAAATCCTTTATTACAAACAACACCCAATATATAATCTTACATACTTACTTTTTCTACTTTTTGAGTATATGATTAGGACTACTTCCTAAAAGTAGATTTGCTAGGTCTAAGAACATCCACATTTGACATTTTTAGATATTGCCAAAATTCTCTTTATAGAGGTCATACCAAGTTATATTTCCATAAGTAATAAACTGAGTGCTTGTTTTTTCCACATTCTAGTTTATAGTGTTGTATTAGCTTAGGCCGCATAACAAAATATAGACTGAGTAGCTTAAACAACACAAACTTATTTTCTCAAATTGCTGGGAGCTAGAGTCCTGAGACCAGGGTACTAGCACGGTCAAGTTCTAGTGAGAGGCCTCTTCCTGACTTGTAGACAGCAGCTTTCTTCACTAAGTGCTCAGATGAGCTCTCCTTCCAAAATGCACATGGGGAGAGAGAGAGACAAACCTCTCTCTCTTCCTCTTCTTATAAAGCCACCAATCCTATCGAACTACAACCCTATGACTTCATTTAACTTTAATTACTTCCTAAAAGTCCTATCTCCAAAGTCACACTAGGTGCAGGTTAGGGCTTCAACATATGGATGTGGGAGGTTGGGGTGGAAAGACACAATTTAATCCTTAGCAAATCTGTTAATATTAGGTAAAACATGGTATTTCAGTATAGTTTTAATTATGAGAAGTTGAACATTTTAAATGTTTGCTTATTTTTGAGAGACAGTGCATGCACACGAGCAAGAGGGGGCAGAGAGAGAAGAAGACATGGGATCTGAAGCAGGCTCTTCACTCTTAGGACACAGAGAGCTCCCCACTGTTGATGTGGGGCCTTGATGCAGGGCCGGAACTCATGGAACCATGAGATCACAACCTGAGCTGAAGTCAGGTGCTTAAATGACTGAGCTACTCAGGTGCTCCAAGAAGTTGAACATTTTTTACATGTTTAAGGGACATCTGTATTTCCTTTTCTCTACACTGGTGTTTCATATTCTTTGCCCATTTCTAATGGATTGACAGATCTTTAAAACTTCAAATCCAACCATTCTTCAAAATGCATCTCATTATGTGGGAAATACTTAATAAGTCCTGGACAACATATCAAACACACACACACAAAACACCCTGTTTATTTAACAGTATATATGTTGAATTTCTCAAATGATCTGATGCAATAAAACATCCTATACAGAAAAAGGGAGCTTTACCAAAGCAACAGAGTGTTTACCTAAGCCAGACTCCAGCAGAATAAAGAACAAAAGAGAACTTTTTTCCCTTTCAAAGTTGTATAATTTTAAGAGGAAGAAATATTCTAGCAAACTAATGAAAATCAGTTCTTGATTATATTTATGAATCCACTGTTTTCATTGGGCTTTCTCTTTATCATCCAGAATGCAAGTCTTAGCTAATAAAATGGTATAATGCTTTCTAAGCATTCTACTTTCATAGGGAAGAAAGCAATTTTGCAACAAGATTAAAAGAGCAGCAGAGGTGGTAACACGCTTAGTAACTGTCAGTTATTGTCAAGGGCTATTCATATCCTAAACTAAGGTTCTCAATCAGGGCAGTTTTTTCCCCCAGAAAGTATGTGGTGATGTCTTGAGACACTTGGGTTGTTACAATGTGATGTACTGGCATCAAGGGGGTAGAGACCAGGGGTATGGCTAAACATCCTCTGAGGCACAGGACACTTCAGAGAACAAAGAATTATCCATCCCAAAATGTTGATAGTGCTGAAACTGAGAAACCCTGCTCTGGGCAACAAAGGGGTCAAGAATATTGAGAGACTGGAAAATGTGGAAGGAAGTTAACAAAGTTCTGAAAACTAGACATGCCCATATTTCCTTCCCTAGCCTACCTCAGCCTTGATTAAAAGAAAAGAGGAAATGAAAGAAACAGCAAAAGAGCTAGCAAGGTAGCGCAAAATAGGCCTTTAATTTGACTTCATTCCAAATTGCCCCAGGCATTTCTACACTTGCTTTCTACAGATTGTGCCAAATGAAGTCTTTTCCCAGTCCATATGGGAGAGTAATGGAATTTCATTGTAAGTGAAATTCTCACCCCTTATGCACTGCTCTCTTTGCCCACTTCACGAATTCTGTACATCTTTACTGTTGCAGTAAAGACAACTTCAATAATAAAAAACAGATCTTATCTTTCGATAGCCATTTTATGGAAGCTACTTTTGATAGTATTAATTTGTTTGTAATTAAAAGTTCCCAATACTTGCAAATAAAACTCCTTCAAGCAATACTATAACTTGAGAGATATTTAATGTGAACAGTTTAAAGTTCATGTCATAAAATTCATGTCATGTCATAAAATTCTATCAGTAAAATGTTAGATGAGGTAGAAGTTTTCAAGTTTTTAATTCTACTTGGTCAAATACAATTTTTACACGTTAACAAGCTTCAGAATTTAACATTATCTGAACAAAAATTTATTACTGTACACCTTTTTAAAGGACTATGGGATTTTCTAGGTGCAAAGGGAAACCACTGGAGTGTTTCAATGGACATCTAATTTTAATAAAAACAGTTTACATCGAAACATAATGAGTAAAATGCAATAATCTTAATTAGAATAGATAACTATACACATACACACACACACACACCCATGTAACTACCACCCAGCTCAAGATATAGAACATTCTCAGTGCCACAGGTTTATCTGTATTCACTTAATTTGAGAAGCTGAATACTAAGGTAATTTTAAAGTCTGATGTCAAGTAAATCATAGAAAGTCTAATAATAAACCAGGTCATAGTAAATAAGCTCCACAAGGGCAAGGGCATTCTCTTTTCATGCTCCCTACTGGACATCCAGTACCTAGAACTTGGTATTTAACTTACTGGAAAAAAAAAAAAACCTGTTGATTACAGAGCAAAGGTAACGAGTTTCACACTAATATAATTCCCAGAAACAAATATACTATTTAACATCATTTTTAGGGAAAGTATGTAGTTGAAGAGAAGAATTTCAAAGACTATTTCTTTTAGTCATGTATTTTGTTTATTTATTTATTTTTGAGATAGAGAGTACAGGCAGCAAAGGGGCAGAGAGAAAGGGAGGGAGAATCCCAAGCAGGCTCTGCACTGTCAGCACAGAGCCCAATGCAGGGCTTGAACTCACAAACCCTGACATCATGACCTGAGCCGAGATCAAGAGTAGGACACTTAATTGACTGAGCCACCCAGGGGCTCCCAATGACTATTTTTTTACTATATAAAAATAGTAGGCACTAGGGTCTAGATGAGTCAATGAGAAAATTATTCAATGTTTACTCTGAATTTATTCTTAAACAATTTTTTTTTAAATGTGTATTTGTTTTTAAGAGAGAGAGAGAGTGCACTCCAGCGGGGAGAAGCAGAAAGAGAAGAAAAGAGAATCTGAAGCAGGCTCCAGGCTCTGAGCTGTCAGCACAGTGACCAACACAGGGCTCGAACTCACAAACCCCAAGATCATGACCTGAGCACAAGTCAGACGCTTAACCGACTGAGCCACCCAGGTGCCCATACTCTGAAATTATTCTTCACTTTCATTATTAATCTCCAACCCAGGATTTTCTGGATATGACATAGTAGAGGAGCTGCTTCATTTAACACCATTTCTCTTTGACACAAACCAGAGTGATCTTTTTCCATTACCTTTTTTCCTTGTTTTGCTATTAGTTCTGATTATCTTTCATTCAAACTTCCTGGAACTTTCTAGTCTATCCAACATCTTAACCTGAATATCCAGAAGAATTAAAAAAAAAAATCTTTCTTCCGGTTTGAGCCTCCAGATTAGTAATGGTTGCCTGGCACTATTTTGCCAAGACAAAAATGCAGGCTAGATGTCACCTAGCCACTGCAACACAGCTGTAGTAGAAAGAATAGAGCAGAAAAAAAAAAACCAAAAAAAAAACCCAACACATAATGACAACCGGTTTCCAGAAGACAAAAGATACAGCTGGGGTTTTCGCTCTACTTTGGCAGGACCTGAAAATTATACCTAATCCATGTCTGCAGAAACAATGTATTCAGTTGGCAAGTAGACCAAAATCACTCCTAAACTAGGATACATAACCAAAGACTCTTTAGGTCTAGTGTCATGTAAATGGTCAAAACTAAAAACAAATGTTTTAAATCAGCTAAAAGCAGAGTCTGCTCTAGTAAGATTCATTTCAATTTCAGTAAACACCATCACAGCTTAAAATGAATTGCTGTTGGCCAATTTCCTTTCCTACTCCTATTACATCTATTATATTCATTCAACAAATTAACACAATAGCAATAGCATCACAGTGCTATTTTCTAAGCTTCTTGGCAATATGAAATCAAGAAGGTGGGGAACTAACACTCACTGAGAGTAGTTACTATGCACCAGGCATCATGTAAAGCACTCATCATAGGCTACCTCATTTAATTTCCTCAAAACTCCTAAAACGAGTAATCCCAGTCCTCTAATAAACACTTAATCTCTATTTTTTATAGTTTGTCATATGCTAAATACTAAAATCAAAAAGCGTAAGTAAAGCAATGTCAGTGTATTGAAAGAATGCTATACATGCTTTGGTATTTACTAAAAATTTAAGAACACTACAATATCGATGATCTTCCCAGATCAGAGAAATTTTAAAACTGAGTATTACTATTTTGAGGGTACTAATTATATGCCAGACACTGAATTAAGGGCTTGACATTTATCACCATAACTTTTTAATGAAGGTAGGAATCATGATCCCCCTTTTGCAGATCAAGATCTGAAGGGGCACCTGGGTGGCTCAGTTGGTTAAGTGTTTAACTCTTGATTTCAGCTCAGATCAAGATCTCACAGTTCATAGGATTGAGCCCCGTGTTGGGCTCTGTGCTGACAGTGTGAAGCCTGCTTAAGGTTCTCTCTCTCCCTTTCTCTCTGCCCTTCCCTCCCCCAAAATAAAACACACACACACACACACACACACACACACACACACACACACACACACACACACACACACACACACAAATCTGAAGTAACTGACCCGAAAAGAGTCTATAATCATAAAGCAAGAAAGTGAAAGAATTCAAAATCTCCAACTGAGTCTGTCTCTTTGGCTTTAGAACAGTGCTACCTCTTTCTTGGATTATTTTTTTAAACATATGCCAATAACAAAAAATAACAGTACAGGTTTAAACACTAATGTAATTTTGACATTGAGAATCCATGCACAATCACTGTAAGATGGGCAAAGCTTTTGACCTGTTCCCTCCGTTTTGATTTGCTCATTCATTGTAATTTGACTCTTTGATAGTGACCTCCTAGCAGAGGTCCGGTTTCTGCTTGGCTCAACCCCAACTCTACCTCCTGGTCAGATCTGTCTGCCTTCTCAGTTCTCCTGATAGCCACTCTCACTAGCCCTCTGAGTTTCACCAGTTTAAGAATTCTCTTCAGTGGATAAACTCCTAGAGGGCAGAGATATACTGTCTGTTGCTAAGTCTGCTTTATAAGCTACTATGTAGATAGAGGAATCTAATGTGTAAGTCTAAAAATTTACATTCATTCCTGAAACTAATATAAATTGATGTCAACTAGATTTCAATAAAAATTAAGATTTACATTGTATAATTATTTCCATGCTCACAACAGAAACTGTATACTAAAACACACCCAAGCCAAACTAGAAATCCTACCTGAAAGCTCATAATTCACACCAAGATATTCATATTCACTACTTATTCACTTTTTTTAATGTTTGTTTATTTTTGAGACAGAGTGTGAGTGGGGGAGGGGCAGAAAGAGAGGGGGACAGAGGATCTGAAGCAGGCTCAGTGCTGATAGCAGAGAGCCTGATTCGGGGCTCAAATACAGGAACCGTGAGATCATGACCTGAGCTGAAGTCCTAGGCTCAACAGACTGTGCCACCCAGGCACCCCTAATATGACCCTACAATAGTAACAGAAGTTTTTTTTATTTCTCCAAAGTTCAGAAATTCTATTTCTACATAGTTTAACTCAGGGTTTTTCAACTTCAGCACTACTGGCATTTGGGGCCAGATAATTCTTTGCTGTGGGGGGCTTCCTGGTACATCAGAGTAACATCCCTGCCCTCTACCCTTCAGATGCCAGGAGCACTCCCTCTCTCCTCATTAGTGACAACCAGAAAAAGTCTCCAGATATTGCTAAAGGTTGTCAGGGATCAAAATCACTGGTTTAATTTAATCTTATACATTAAAATTAGATATTGGAACTATAATACCTGCCAATTAAGTAGTGCTAATCTACATTCTTACATTAAAATTAGATATTGGAGCTATAATATCTGCTATTTAAATCGTGCTAATCTACATTCTTACAAGGAAAAAGGAAAAAGTTCACTGATGTCCTCAGAGTGAATAACTTTGAGAATTTCAAGTATTTCAAGAAGCTGGCCTTTTGCACAATCCCAGGAAGAAAGAGTTCTTTGAACTAAATATCTGAAAATCTAAACTAGTCAGAGCAGATTGGACACAACTAAGGAACTGATACATGAAATGGATCAGAAAAGAATATTGGTGCTTATCTGCTTATTTCTTTCTAGAAGTCATTTCATCACTAGAGGGAACTACCACTATAGATTATCTACAGTATTGTTTTCAGCAGTAAAAGTACAGTGTGTCCTTTAAAAAATGTCTACTGAGACTAAGGCATTTGCGGGGACAGAAAGGTGAATAGAACAGAACCAATCTCAATGTAATATAAATGTGGACGCATTTCAAATCTTCAAGGAAAGGAAGCTGAATTTTTGGCTTATGTTAAAGACAACAACAACAACAAAAGAAACTCCACCCACTCCACCCTCTGGATGTGTCATGAAATTGGACTGAATTCAAAGAGTGACCACTTTCGGTCACATCCAAGTTTTAAGCAAAGCTCAACTATAAATGATCTGTTAGATATTTTCTTGGAAACAAACAAACAAAAAAAAACTTTGGTGTATATGTATTATCTGTGTTAGTTACAATTCAATCCCATTTCTAATTATAAGCCTGAAATCATTGATTGTTCTCTATTTCTATGAAGTTTTACCACACCCTCATCTATACTGGAAATACCAATTTCATTTTTCCTGATTGAACAACATAACTAACCTGTATTTATTACTACATTTTGAACATTTCCCCGCATGCCTGTTTACTAATTTAAAATTTTTGTGAAGTTTATTTTTGTATCATTTGACTAAATATTTAGAGATCAGTGTTTTTCTTGCCAATACATGAACTCTTTGCAGAATAAAGATATTAACCTATAGAATACTTGTGTAGTATTTACCCAATCTTATTTTTGTTTATATTGTTTTAACATATGTAAATACTTTAATTTTCAACTCAAATCTATAAATGGTTCTTAAAAAAAAAAAATTTTTTTAATGTTTTTATTTTTGAGACAGAGAGAGACAGAGCGTGAGCAGGGGAGGGGCAGAGAGAGAGGGAGACACAGAATCCAAAGCAGGCTCCAGGCTCTGAGCTGTCAGCACAGAGCCTGATGCATAAATGGTTCTTTTTCCTTGTGTTTCCTTTTCCTGATCTGAAAGTGAGATATCTGGAAGTATGATGAATATTCAATTCCATTTTATTCTAATTTTCCTTTGATTTGAATCTCATACTTAACCTTTAGTTCCTCTGAAATTTATCCTGGTACCAGATATTAAGTGCCAGGTCTATGTTAATGCCCCTTTCACTGCTTAACTTGTTTTCTAAACACTTTTTTTGAGAGAGAGAGAAAGTGCATGCAAGCATGAGCAGGGGAGGGGATCTGAGAGAGGAAGAGAGAATCTTAAGCAGGCTCTCTATGCCCAGCCCAGAACCCAACCCAGCAAGGAGTCTGACAAACAGCTCAGTCTCACAACCATGAGATCATGACCTAAGCCAAAATCAATAGGTGGATGCTTAACTGACTGAGCCAACTAGGCATCTCTTCTAAACTCCATTTCTGAAAAATGATTCTCCTTTATTCCTCATTTCCTTAGCCACATACTTAAAAGTACTGTGGTTCTATTACTGTTTAAGTAGTATATAGTTTCCATTACTGTAGCTTTTTTTTTCTTTCTCTTATTTTTCAGACTTTTAACTTAATGTTTTCAATTACTTTTTATCCTAAATAAACTTTAGAAAAATACTGTCATGGTAAAAAGAATCCCAATAAAATCTTGAATGGAAAATTTAATTTAATTCGGGAAGTAGAAATTATATATGATTGGTCTTCCTTTTTCGGGAATATGAGTATACATTTATTTCACAAAGTCTTTTATTAACTATTTCACAAAATTTTTAAATTTTATTTATATTTGGATTCATCCATTCTTAAGACAGTTATCAATAAATACTTTGATCATTTTTTTTTCCTAATGGAGATAGTATTCTTGGTTAGTTTCCATGTCCTTTTTTCTTTAATTTTTTTTAACATTTATTCATTTTTGAGAGACAGAGAGAGCATGTGAGTGGGGGAGGGGCAGAGAGAGAAGGAGACACAGAATCGGAAGCAAGTCTCCAGGCTCCAAGCTGTCAGCACAAAGCCCACCACAGGGTTCAAACTCACAAACCGAAACATGAGATCATGACCTGAGCTGAAGTCGGGTGCTTAACTGACTGAACCACCCCACATGTCCTTCTTTTGATATCAAAAGTTTCAATTAACTATCCCTATGCCTTTAAAGTAGCTCTATAGGCTCCTTCTGCCAGTTTTATTCTTGGGAATGTGCATACTGTACAGGAATATCATAATTCCATTATATTAGATACAACAGTCTAAGGGTATAGAAACACCGACAGGCATGTTTACTCACTGCTCAATAATAGTAATTAAGTACTTAAATCAGTTGAACTCACAATTATTATTCTGAAGTCACATCTGTAATCACCATTAATCTAAAGAATCACAGAACTACTTCATCCCCTGAGGAATATAGTACAATATTCTAAGACAAAAACACAGGTTTTCAGGAGCTAAAGAATGCATGTGAAATAGACACTAATAGCCCAAGAATAGGTGATTAAATAAACCACAGAACTGATATACCATTAACCTCCAATTTTCTGTACCTTTAAAAGGAGCATTTGCAGAGTGAACAGAAAATTGTGAATAATTTACCTATACAGATTAAGAAAACTCAGTTGCCTTCTACACAGCAGAAAATAGTTTATGACCCGTGTATATTCTGTAAAGCACAAAAGCAAAACATAAACTCAACTACTAGTAGTTTTCACTCATTTCTGGATCACTACTAATTTCCAATAAACTCACAGAAAAGCGTTCCCAAAGTATGTGTGACTAAAGTTTTTTCACTTTAGAAACCACTAAGATCAGATTAATAAATAATATTATTGACAAACTAACAATGAGATTGCTATGCTAGGTGCGGGGCTGTTTTATAAATGTACCATTTAGTGTACATACACACACACAAAGCCATGAAATGAGCACTTTTAAACCTCATTTTTTAGATAAGAAACCAAGGTTACACAACTAGTAAGTGGTAGAGATAAAACCCAAATTTGACCTCAAAGCTCCTATTAAAAAAAAGTTTATTTTTGAGAGAGAGACAGAGCGTGAGCAGGGGAAGAGCAGAGACAGAGGGAGACACAGAATCCGAAGCAGGCTCCAGGCTCCGAGCTGTCAGCCTGACGTGGGGCTCAATCTCACGAACTGCGAGATCATGACCTGAGCCGACGTTGGACGCTTACCTGACTGAGCCACCCAGGTGCCTGCCCCTCGAAGCTCGTATTTTTTTTAACAACCATACTATACTGTTTCATATGAATTTATTTTGTTTATTCAACCAAAAACTATTTGTTGAACATCTATTGTGTACACAATGTCTGACCTTACAGAGCTTACGATTTTTACATTCAAGTAAAAGAACAATCACAATCAATACAACAAAACTTTAAATATAAGTTGTCCAGGAGTAAAGAGCATAGCACACGGTAATTAAATAGATATACAAAAAATGTTATGTTTCACTATTCTCATAATCTCCATAAAAGGCAACTAATGGTTTAATGTACTATAAGAAAAATGATGGGGGGGATTGTAAAGGGATTACCATGAACAGAACAGAAATCACCATGAATTTCTTAAATAATTAGGTCTAACTCACCTAAAATTTAGAGCACAAGGAAGCACAATCATACAGATTTATTCATTTAACCATGAAAAAAAAAAGGTCCACATGTACATAAATACACAGGTTTCTGACTACTGAGGATGTTAAAGGCATCTTGCTTTGTCCATGCCACAAGCTATCAAAGTAGTAGCAGGGAACTGTACCAGCTGCTAAGGTTTATTTCCCCAGGCGAAGGGCTATAGTTGGTGATAATACAAGCAAAAAGTAAGGTTAAAACAAGTTTTCGTAACTCCTGAATGAGATGGTAGTTCTTCCTTGAGTCATTTACCATTTTGTACTTTTACCTCAGGTGTTACCATGATCTAAAGTAATTTTACATTCACTCAACTTCTCTTTTTCCAAAGCATAAATCACTGGGGCAGGAAATTTATCTTTCATCTTGGTAACTCCACAGTCTCTAGCACAGTGACTGAACAGAGTTAAGTGCACCACAAATATTTGTTCAATTGCATGAAGCTGTAACAGATAACGGCACCTAGGTAAGGGGTCACTGTACTACACTATTTAGCTCTCTGCAAACTGCCAAGTAAAAGAAATGAAATCACTAGTACTTATTCTTCTATCTAAAATTTTCAACTAATTAACCTATAATCAGATGCAGACCTCACTGAATTTTTGAATTTGCATGCAAGATTCAAAAAATATATAATTTTATTTTATATAATGGTAAACTCATAACAAAATATACAATTTAAGTATTTGGAAAAAATATCTTCAGATTATTTACTTATCTGGCCCTTTAAGTTTATTGATTTTCATTATACTTGAGGTTCTCAACTCTGGATACTTCTTAGAACCACAGACAGAGCTCTTAGACTCTCCAAGCCTAGAGAGCCTGACTCAACTGGTCTGGGAAAGGGTCTGCTAAGTTTCCTGGTTGTTCTCAGGGGCAGCCAGAATTGAAAATCACTGTTACAAAGTTGCATAAAACCTTGAAACCACATACATGGAGTTTGTAAACATTTAAGAATCTTGATCTTTCACAACACATGGCCTGTGATAAAAGATTTTTAGAAGTGTAGCCACTTTTTCATATACATATGACAAAACAAAGCTTGAAAATTTTGCTCCTAATTAAAAATTTAAAAAGCTGGTTATCAGAAAATGCTCACTGTCAGAGTAATCAAAGTATCTTGTGGGGGCTTTTAAAAGTAGATTGTATATAAGATTTTATAGGTTAAAAAAATAGGCACACACGTTGAAATAAAGCACATTTATCAAAGTACACGTATTAGAGCTTGTTCATTTGATTGAATGAATCAAGATAAATAAATTGGTTACAACAATTTACCATCTTACCAAAAATTACTGAATCGTGGAAAACTTTAACAAGGAGCTTGGTTCACACTTCTTCAATCTATTTCCAACAGTAGGCTGGGAATGAAAAATGTTTTAAAATAATGCATTCATTCAGATGTGGTCATGGCACAACCCAGAAGTAACTGAAATACAGCTTTTCCATTACACTGTATATTTCAAGTGAAAGCCTGTATTAGAAAGAACATAAGGAGGAAAGCAAACAAGAACATGTTCAGGAAAATTTGTAAGGGTAGTAAAAATGGGACACAGGAAAAGACTCAAGGAAGCTTTAATGAATACAAAAAGTCTCCCAAGTTGAGGAAACTATAACCTTCAACAAACCCCAGCAACAAAAACAGAAAGAAAACCACAACAAGGCATATCATATTCAAATTGCTGAAAACCAAGAAGAGAAAAACTGTAAATGAAGCAGAGAAAAGAAGATATTGCATACACTTTGGATCTAACACAAAGTAATACAAATGCTAAATACGTGATAAAATATAAAAGGTCATTTTTCTCGCTTTTAATTTTTTTAAAACATAGTTAACTGTTAAAAGCAAGAATAACAATGTGTTGTGGGATCTGTAGCAACAGTTGATCCTCATCATTCACAGATTCTGTATCTATGAACTTGCTAAAATTTATTTGTAACCAAAAATCAGTATTTTGTGCTTTTGTAGTCATTTGCAGACATGGACAGAAGACAAAAAATCTGTCACTGTGCACGTTCCCAACTGAAGTCAAACAAGGTGATGTTCTGACTTCTTATCTCAACTATCATAGTACAAAAACGCATGTCCTTTTCATGGGCTATTTATTTAGTGTCATGTGTTCTGAATTTGGGGGTTTCAATGGTGATTTTTCTATTTAAAATGACCTCCAAGCATCATGCTGAAGTGCCATTCAATGTTCCTAAGAGCAAGTAGCCTATGATATGCCTTATGGAGAAAATACATGTGTTAGATAAGCTTCATTCAGGCATGAGTTACAGTACTGTTGGCCATGAGAGCAATATCAACGTATCAACAATATATATTAAGTACGGTGTCTTTAAATGTCTTTTAAGTACATGCATAAATGTCTTTAAATGTCTTTTAAGTACGTGCATAAAACAAGGTTACGTATTTACTAGTTAACAAAAGTTTTCTGACGAGATGCTCACAGGAATCTAACCCTGTATTTCCCCTAGGAGCAGTTGTTCAGCATTCACTAAGTCAATGTTTGAGGTCATTTTATAGAACATAACTATCACAAATAATGAGAATCAACTGTCTACAGAAATAAAATGTATGACAACAGTAGTACAAGTGACAACAGAAAGAAAATAGAAATATACTATTCTAAAGTATATATTACATCATACGCAGAGTAGTACGATACTGTTTGAAGACATCTCTGATGAGTTAAAGATGCACATAAACTAGAGGAAGGGTTGGCAAAAATTTTCTGTAGAAAGCAGATGCTAATATTTTAGGCTTGGTATACCACATGGTCTCCGTCAGAGCTACTTAATTTTGCTACTGTAGCATACAAGCAGCCACAGGCAAGATACAAATGAATGAACCTGCTATGTCCCAATAAAACTCTACTCACAAAAAGAGGAGGTAGGTCAGATTTGGCCCACAGATGTAGTCTACTGACCCTGGCACTAGAGCAATTGCCGAAAAAACTTTTTGAAGGGTATAGGAGAGATAAAAAGGGATTACAGAAAATACTCAATTCCAAAGAAGAGAGAAAATGACCCAAGACCAGAAGGGACAAACAGAAAACAGTATGTTTAAATGCATCTATACTAAACATCATATTAAATATAAATGGTCTAAACCTTTAAAAAGCAGAGTTGTCACACTGAATTCAAAAAGAATGACCCAAGCATATGTAGTCTATAAAAAAAACCCCATTTCACATATGAGAGGTTATAAGCAAAAACATAAATGTGGTAAAAACACACCACAATGCAAACAATAATTTTTTTGAAAAAGTAGGAATGGTTATATTAATATCACACAAAGATGACTTCAGAACAAAGTACGTTACCAAAAATAAAGAAGAAAAGTTACACTGAAAAATAAATCAATATGTCAAAGGCTGTAAAAATCCTAAATGTGTCTGTAAATAATAGTCTCAAAAATAAAACAAAAATTAATTGAAACTGAAAGGACTAATAGGCAAATCTAAAATTACAAAGATTTCAATACTCCTTTTTCAATAAATAATAGAATGAAAAGAAATCCATAAAGATACAGAAAACACTATCAACCAACTTAACCTAACTTTTATAGAAAACTCCACTTAAAAAAAAAAAACTTGCATATGTAACATTCAGAATGTAGTGTAAGACAGAATCTTACACTATAAAAAACAAAACAAAACCCTCAAATTAAACAGATTGAAATTAAAGTATATTCTTGGACCAAAATTGAAATAAAACTAGAAATCAATATAACAGAAAAATATCTGGAAAACTTTCAAATGCTTCCAAATTAAACAATCCTTGGACTGCAGATGAAATCACAAAAGTAATTAGGAAATAATTTAAACAAAATGTAGATGAAAATACAACATATCAAAGTTTGTGGCATACAGCTAAAGTAGTGATTAGAGGAAAACTTACAGAGCTAGACACATATCAGAAAAGACAAGACTCAAATCAATGATCCGACGTTCCACCTTAAGAAACTGAAAAAATAAAGTTATGCATAAAGAAGATAGAAAAAAAGAAAATTAAAAAAATAGAAAACAGACAATAAAGAAAATCACTTTAAAGGATAATAAAACAACATAAAGCACAATTTTTGGCGATAGATTTGCCAACTTAGATGAAATGAAAATTTTCCTTTAAAGACACAAAATAAAAACTGCACTCACAAAGAAATAAATAACCTGAACAGCTCTATGTTCATTAAAGAAATAGAAAGCGATTTAAAAATGTTCTCATAAAAAAATTCCAGGCACAGTGGGCTTCATTGGTGAATTCTATCAAATATTTAAGGAAGAAATAATATCAATTTTATACAAACTTATTCAGAAGACAGGAAGAAAATACCTCCAAACTCATTTTGTGAGGCCAACATTACCTTGATACCAAAACCACACAAAGATAATAGAAGGAAAAAATATAGGCCAATACATTTCCCATTATCTTAGAAAAATATTAAGAAAACAGAGATATATTGAATCAAGGAAAGCATAAAAAGGAATATATGATGCCCAGGAATGCAAGGGTGGTAACATTCAAAGTATAAGCCACACCAAAAACCATAAAATACCTAGGAATAAATCTAACCAAAGAAGTGAAAAATCTATACACTGAAAACTATAGAAAGCTGATGAAAGAAATTGAAGAAGACACAAAGAAATGGAAAAAGAGTCCATGCTCCTGGATAGGAAGAACAAATATTGTTAAAATGTCAATACTACCCAAAGCAACCTACATAGTCAACGCGATCCCTATCAAAGTAACACCAGCATTCTTCACAGAGCTAGAACAAATAATCCTAAAATGTGTATGGAACCAGAAAAGACCCCGAATAGCCAAAGCAATCTTGAAAAAGAAAACCAAAGCAGGAAGCATCACAATCCCAGACTTCAAGCTATACTACAAAGCTGTAATCATCAAGACAGTATGGTACTGGCACAAGAACACTCAGATCAATGGAACAGAATAGAGAACCCAGACATGGACCCACAAACGTATGGGCAACTAATCTTTGACAAAGCAGGAAAGAATATCCAATGGAATCAAGACAGTCTCTTCAGCAAGTGGTGCTGGGAAAACCGGACAGCGACATGCAGAAGAATGAACATGGACCACTTTCTCACACCATACACAAAAATAAACTCCAAGTGGACGAAAGACCTCAATGTAAGACAGGAAGCCATCAAAATCCTTGAGGAGAAAGCAGGCAAAAACCTCTTTGATCTTGCCCGCAGCAATTTCTCACTAAACACATCTCCTGAGGGAAGGGAAACAAAAACAAAAATGAACTACTGGGACCTCATCAAAATAAAATGCTTCTGCACAGCGAAGGAAACAGTCAGCAAAACTGAAAGGCAACCAACAGAATGGAAGAAGATATTTGCAAATGACATATCAGATAAAGGGTTAGTATCCAAAATCTACAAAGAACTTATCAAATTCAACACCCAAAAATCAAATAATCTAGTGAAGAAATGGGCAAAAGACATGAATAGACGCTTCTCCAAAGAAGACATCCTGGTGGCCAACCAACACATGAAAAAATGCTCAACATCACTCATCATCTGGGAAATACAAATCAAAACCACAATGAGATACCAACTGTCAGAATAGCTAACATTAACAACTCAGGCAACAACAGATGTTGGCAAGGATGCAGAGAAAGAGGATCTCTTCTGCATTGTTGGTGAGAATGCAAGCTGGTGCAGCCACTCTGGAAAACAGTAAGGAGGTTTCTCAAAAAACTAAAAATAGAACTACCCTACGACCCAGCAATTGCACTACTAGGCATATATCCAAGGGACACAGATGTGCTGTTGCGAAGGGACACCAGCACCCCCATGTTTATAGCAGCACTATCAACAATAGCCAAAGTATGGAAAGAGCCCAAATGCCCATCGATGGATGAATGGATAAAGAAAATGTGGTATATATATACCATGGAGTATTACTTGGCAATCAAAAAGAATGAAATCTTTCCATTTGCAACTATGTGGATGGAACTGGAGGGTATTATGCTAAGTGAAATTAGTCAATCAGAGAAAGATAAAAATCATATGACTTCACTCATAT
This sequence comes from Acinonyx jubatus, assembly GCF_027475565.1. Classification (NCBI taxonomy): domain Eukaryota; kingdom Metazoa; phylum Chordata; class Mammalia; order Carnivora; family Felidae; genus Acinonyx; species Acinonyx jubatus. Next base: position 108,016,655 of record NC_069388.1, on the reverse strand, counting down.
GAGGACTTTGAGACAAAACCAATGAACATAAGGGAAGGGAAACAAAAATAATATAAAAACAGGGAGGGGGACAAAATAAAAGAGACTCATAAATATGGAGAACAAACAGGATTACTGGAGGGGTTGTGGGAGGGGGGATGGGCTAAATGGGTAAGCAGCACTAAGGAATCTACTGAAATCATTGCTTCACTATATACTAACTAATTTGGACGTAAATTTTAAAAAATAAAAAATAAAGTTGTGGCGCTTGGGTGGCTCAGTCAGTTGACTGTCCAACTTCGGCCCAGGTCATGATCTCACAGTCTGTCGGTTCGAGCCCCACGTTGGGCTCTGTGCTGACAGCTCAGGGCCTGGGGCCTACTTCCGATTCTGTGTCTCCCTCTCTCTCTCTGCCCCTCCCCTGCTCATGCTCTGTCTCTCTCTCTGTCAAAAATAAATAAACATTAAAAAAAAATTTTTTAATAAAAAAGTTAAAAAAATAAATTAAAAAAAAAAATAAAAAATAAAGGAATGGAAAAAAAAAGTATAAGCCAACATACTTCATCATATTAACAGACTAAAAGATAAAAATACATAGACACAGAAAAAGTATATAATTTACAATCATTCAAGATAGTAAATCTCAGTCTACTATGTACAGACAGGGATTTCCTCAACTTGATGAAGAACATCTAAAAAATTACATCAAATTTAATGGTCAAAGACCAAATGCTTTTCCTTTTAAGACTGATAACAAGGTACAAATGTCCATTCTTATCACTTCTATGCAATATAGTACAATACAGGCTTAGCCTCCATTACAAAACAAGAAAAAGAAATATTGGCAGACAAGGCATATAACTATCTTTACTTACAAAAGACAAGATCATCTATGTACAGAACTGTACAGAATTTTTTAAAGTTACTAGAAGTGATAAATGAGTTTAGCAAGGTTGCAGGACACAATAACATTGTACAAAAATCATAGTGTTTCTATATAATAAAATGAAAAATCAGACAGATTTTTTAGAACTCCATTTATAATTGTATCAAAAATATGAAACACAGACAAAAAATGATGTACATAATTTCAATAGACATTTTTGGTAGAAATTGTCAAACTGATTTTATTACAATGGAAATGCAAAGGATACAGATTGGTAAAAATCATTTTGAAAAAGAAGAACAAAGTTGGAGGACTTAATGCACCTGATTTCATGTCTTTATAAAACTGAATTCAAGACAATGTGAAATTAGTTTAAGGGTACACATGTAGGTCAATAAAGCAAAACAATGTTCAGAAATAGACCAAAACATATGTGGTCAACTGATTTACGATAAAGGTACTAAAGTAATTCAATGAGGGAAGAAGTCTTTTCAACAAATGGTCCTGGAAAAATTTGATGTCTGATGCAAAGAAATGAAGCTCAACCTTTATTTCACACCATATACAAATTTTTGTTTTGAAGTGGATTGTAATGAGTTAAACAGTGTTCCTCCAAAAGATGCTAAGTCCTAACCCCCAGTACCTGGGAATGTAATCTTTGGAAATAGGGTTTTTATACACAGATGATCAAGTTAGGATGAGGTCATTAAGCTGAGCCCTAATCCCATATGACTGTGTCCTTATAAAAAGGTGACATTTATAAACACAAATATTTATAGAAGGAAGACAATATGAAGACACGAGAATACCATCTACAAACCAAAGAATGCCTGAGACCGTTAGAAGCTGAAAGAGAGGCATGAAACAGATTCTTGTAGCCCTCAGAAGGAACAAACCCTACTGATACCTTAATTATAGACAGCCAGCCTCAAGAACTGTCAGAAAAATTTCTGTTAAGTCATGAAGCTGTGGTAGCCCCAAGAACTAACATACATATCATAAACATAAAGGAAAAGCTAAAACTATGAAACTTCCCGAAGAAAACATGGGACAAAAAAAATCTGTTATCTTCATTTAGGCAAATACGTGTTAGATGTGAAACAAAAACACTATCTACAAAGGAAAAAATTAATTGTACTTCATCAAAATTAGAAATTTTGGCTCTCCAGATGATACTGTTAAGAGAATGAAAAGAGTATATATAGTGTATTATAATGAAAAGTATACAAACTAATTTAGATCAGACAAAATAGACTTTAAGCCAAAGACTGTAAAGAGACAACGATCATTATATAATGATAAAGCAGTCAATCCTTCAAGTGGATATAATATTTGTAAATATTTATGCACCAAACATAGAGGCACCTAAATACATAAAATCTATAAAGTTAATATTAATAGACCCAAAAGAAGAAATAGACAGCTATGCAATAATAACCAGGGACTTTAATACCCTACTTTCAACAATGGACAGATCATCCAGACAGAAAATCAAAAGGGAACACTGGAGTTAAACTACACATTAGATCAGACACTTAACAGGCATTTACAGAACATTCCATCTAAAAGCAGCAGAATACATATTCTTCTCAAGCAAACATGGAACATTCTCTAGGACAGATCATGTTAGACCACCATGGAGCCTGCTTAAAATTCTCTTTCTCTCCCTCTGCCCCCTTCCACACTTGTGCGATCTAAATAATTAAACAAATAGTGCTGGTAGAACTGGGACAGACACATGCAAAAGAATGAAACTGAACCCCTACTTTACACCATACACAAAAATCAACTCAAAATGGACCTGAAACCATAAAACTCCTAGAAGAAAAAATTGGGGATAAGCTCCTTGACATCATTCTTGGCAATGATTTTTAGATTTGACACCAAAAGCAAAGGCAACCAAAGCAAAAATAAACAAGGGCTACATCAAATTAAAAACCTTCTTCTCAGCAAAGGAAACCATTGACAAAATGAAAAGGCAACCTACAGAAGGGGGAAAAAGTATTTGCAAATCATATATCTGATAAGGGTTTAACACCCAAAATATATAAAGAACTCATATAACTCAATGGCAAAACAACAAGAACAAACAATCCAATTTAAAAATGGTCAGAAGAACTGAATAGACATTCTCCCAAAGAAAACATACAAGTGGCCAACAGGTACATGAAAAGGTCCTCATTATCACTAACCATCAGGAAAATGCAAATTCAAACCACAAGGAGATATCACTTTATGGCTATCATCAACAAGAGATAACAAGTGTTGGTGAGAATGTGGAGAAAAGGGAACCCCTGTGCACTGCTGGTGGGAATCTAAATTTGTGCAGCCACTATGGAAAACAGTATGGACATTCCTTGAAAAATTAAAAATAGAACTACCATATGACACACCAACTCCATTTCTGGGCATATATCTGAAGAAAATTAAAACACTACCTTAAATAATCTGCACTCCATGTCAATGCATCATTATAATAGCTAAGACATGGAAACAACCTAAATGTCCATCCATGGATGAATGAATAAGGAAGTTGTGGTATATATACAATGGAATATTAGTCAGCCATAAAATAAGGAAATCCTACCATTTGCCACAGCATGGATGGACCTTGAGGGCTTTATGCTAAATGAAATAAGTCAAGCAGAGAAAGACAACTACCATGTGATCTCACCTATATGGAGTCTCATGTAACTTAACTCACAGAAACAGAGAGCAGATTGGTGGTTACCAGAGGCAGAAGACAGGAGGTGGGGAAAATGAGTGAAGGTGGTCAAAGGGTACAAACTTCCAGTTATAAGATAAATAAGTTCTGGCAATGTAATGTACAGCACAGTGACTATAGCTAAACATTTTTTTTTTAATTAAAAAAAAAAAGAATGGTTATTTATTTTTAAGAGGGAGACAGAGTGTGAGCAGGGGAGGTGCAGAAGAGACACAGAATCCGAAGCAGGCTCCAGGCTCCAAGCTGTCAGCACAGAGCCTGACGTGGGGCTCGAACTCATGGATCATAAGATCGTGACCTGAGCTGAAGTTGGACACTCAACCGACTGAGCCACCCAAGTGCCCCTATAGTTAACCATTCTTTATTGTATACCTAAAAGCTGCTAAGAGAACAGACCTTAGAAATTCTCATCACAAGAAAAAAATTTAACTATGTAAGGTGATGTATGTTATCTAAGTTTATTGTGGTCATCATTTTGCAAAATATACATATATCAAACCATTATGTTGTATACCTTAAACTAATCCAAATTTAGGGATGCCTGGGTGGCTTGGTAGGTTAAGCGTCCAACTCTTGATTGCAGCTCAGGTCATGATCTCATGGTTCATGAGACTGAGCCCCATCTTGGGCTCAGCAATGACAGTGCATAGCTTGCTTAGGACTGTGTCTGTCTCTCTCTCTCTCTCTCTCACTCTCTCTCTCTCCCTCTCTCTCTCTCTCCCCGCTCCTCCCCTGCTCATGCTCACATTCTCTCTCTCAAAATAAATAAATAAACATTTTTAAAAAACTAATACAAATATATCAATTATATCTCCATAAAACTGGAAAAAATGAGAAGCAACATAAACAACTAAAATAAGAAACTGGTTGTAAACTACTATGCATCAATATAACTGAAGCCTTTAAAATGATGATTATTTACACTATTACTTAGATTAAAAAGAGAGAGAGAAAAAAATGAAAAGCTGCCACAGACTGGAAGAAAGTATGTGCATTTCATATCTGATAAGAACTTGTATCTAAGATGTTAAAAAACTTTTATACTTCAATAACATAAACAATCTGTGTGGAATTTAACCAAAGAAAATAAGTGAATAAACCCATGCACAGATAACCAATCTCGTTAGTCATTAGGGAAATGCAAATCAAAGTCACAAGGAGATATCATTACACATCAACCAGAATGGTTAAATTAAAAAGACTGGAAATACCAAGTGCTGGCAAGGATATGGCCATTATACACCCGCATATTTACCCCAAGGAAATGAAAACACATATCTACAATCAAGATTTGTATGAGAATGTTAATAGCAACTTTATTCAAAATTCCCCCAAATTGGAAACAACTCTAGTATCAATCAACTGATGAATAAACAAATTATGGTATATGCACACAATGGAACAGTACTCAGCAACAAAAAAGAACTACCGACGTAACAGCATGGATGAATTAAAAACAAAGAACACTGAGGTATGTGAAAGACAGCAGAACAATAGACTACACACTATATGACTTCATTTATATGAAAATCTAGAAAAAGTCAAACTATAGTAACAGAGTGTAGTACAGTGGTAGCCCAGGACCAAGACGAGGAAAGGAGACTGCAAAAGTGCAAGAGGGAACTTAGGGGGTAATGAAGATGCTCTATATCTTGAATGGGTGATAGTTGCACAAACTTCCTACAATTGTTAAAACTCCATCAATGGATTTTATTACAGGTAAATTATATATATTACGTCTGATTTTTAAAAAAGTAAACACCTTATTAAAATAGCTATTAAAGGGAAAAAAAACTATATATATGGCATACTTCTATTTAATGCCTGAGAGGTACTAGAAAATAAAGCAATATAAAATCCAATCTTAGCCAATAAATTAATTTAAAAATGTAATGGTCATTCCGTTTAGATCACTGTGCTATTATTTGAAAAAAATATTGAAATATTATTTCTGAATATGGAATACATGCAGAAGACACAAAATCTAAAAGGTACACAAGGGTATACAATGAAAAGTAAATCTCCATTTCACTCTTGTTTCCCAGTCACCAGTCCCCTCCTGGAAGAAATCTCTCTCTCCTTCCAAGGTAATCAAAAAGCAATCAAGCGATCATATATACATGTACATATGTATAAGTGTGTGTAGTACAAAATGATAGCACAGCATGCCCTGTTCTACACTTATGTTATCTATATGTCCTATATACTTTGCAGATCTCTCCCTCCCCCAACCATGTCCACACAAAATGTTTCCTTTTTTAATAGCTGCAAAAACTTTTATAGATTCCCACAAACTACACTTTGGATCACTGCAGGGGTACTTTAAAAAGCCTTACAAATTAATAAACTCCATTCTTGTACCTGAGGCCAAATTCCTATTCCTTATATCTGAGGTCAATTATTACTAATATACTGTTAACACTGGATGGCAAAAATGTAAAATAGATGGAATACACATTTGGTATTATGACTAGATTAAATATATTATTTAAAAAAATCTAAAATATCGTTAACATGAAATCGTATCTCAGGCAGTCCTCCTCTACTAATTCAAAAGGAGGACTGCCCTCCAGGCTTACTTCACTAACTTTTAGAGGCCTTTCCTCTGGTCCTTCAAAGTAAGAGCTCTTTTCATCACTTTTCCGCCTTGTTGGTTTCTCTACAGAAAGAAAGTTGGGAAGGTTCTTCTCAAGGAATAATGATTCCATTTCAAGAGTCACAGCAGAACACTAGGGCCCAAATCCTTAAAAATTTCTAGAACACGGGAACTCTATCTTATTAAAGTTTGATAAAAATCAGTCCTATTCTCTCCCCCCAGAAAAACCTTACTTTTCTTTCTGAATTTTCTACCTTGGTTACCAGCATCACCACCCATCCAGCCACCCGCGCTCCCGTCTTCTTCAATAGGCTGTCAAGTTTTACCAACACTACTTGCCCAACACTCTTCAAATATATTCACTTCCCACATCATCTCAGTTCAGATATTCATTACAGTGGCTTCTTACCTGATCTCCTTATTTTATGTCACACTGAGTTACACATTTAAGCTTTCCCAAACACAAATCTGATCATGTTGCTTTGCTGCATGCAGACCTTAGTTAAATCTCTGCTCTTACAGGAATCAAGTGCAAAAATTTCCTTTGCATGAAGAAGGCAGTGTGGTGCACTGAAAAGAGTATACAGGTTTTGGAGTTTAAAAAAGACCTGTGTTTGAATTCCAACTTTCAGCAAGTAATTAAATGTCTCTGAAATTCAGTTCCTCTTTTATTCAACAGCAATTATATCACCCACACTCTTCCCACTCAGTGAGGTCCTTGGGAAGGAGCATCAACCTCCCCTAAGACCATATTACAAATGCTTAGACCCACCCCAAACCTACTGATTCAAAACCTACATTTTAGAAGAATCACTAGATAACTGGCATATACATTAAAATTTGAGATGCACCACAAACTATTGTGAGAATTAACTAGAAAATGTGTATAAAGCTCCCAACATAGAATAGGCACTCAATAAATGTTATTATAATCTTCCTCTTGTCCCCTTCTGTATCTTCAATCATCTTAATTCTTTTACCTGGAATGTATTCCTCACCTCCTATATTATTGAAATCTTGCTCATTCTTTAAATGTCAAATAAAATGCTACTTTCTGTATGAAGTCTTCCATATCCTTTATTAACCTGAGAAGAGCACTCTCTACCTTAACCTCACTTTCTACTTTTCATGTTTTACTCTGTTTCCTTCAGTAGACTGTAAGCTTTTTGAGAGAAGGGATATATGGTTAATCTTCCCAACCTAAAATTTAACCAGTACCCCATCTTTTAAAAGGTTCAGGTAAATGCATTTACTAAGAATAGATATAAGAAAAGCAGGTATGTGACCCTCAGAGCCCTGGCAGCTAACCTGGAGCTGTAGAGATGTAGGTAATGAAAATGGATGACTAATGAGCAAGTACCCAAGAGGGAAGGAAAAAACAAAAGAACTTCTGACATGATTTTTCCATCCTCCAAATGAGTTAGGGATCCATGAAATGTCTCTATAAAATCTCAGAATCTGAGCTGGTTGCCTTAAGATTTTTCTCTGGTTAGGGTCTGGAGTAGGTCATCCCTTAAAACTCCTTTTTCCTTTAACTGTCTCTAGCAGTGAAGACCCAATTTTGATTAAATGTTTCATAATCTCACCACTGCAATTACACACTAGAAATCATCCCAACTCAGTCATTGATAGATTTGGAAATTGTAATCCAGAGAAGTCAAACCACTTGTGCAAAGTTAAACAGTAAATAAGCAATACAGCTGACCTAGTTTCAAGCTCAAAACTCTTAGAAATGTGTAGTATATTTATGCCCTATATATGCTACATATTTTTGCCAGATACATCCCCATATCACTATAATATTGATTCAAATTCAGTTCACTATAATATTTCTAGAATCAATAATTCTATATAAAGTTCACCCTAAGTTATCTTTTTTTTCCTTCGGCTCTATCCTGTTTACTTCCTTGGTATCACTGTAATTTTTCATGGATTATGATTTTTAATCAAGTTTTCTAAGAGTTTAACCCATTGACCCACTTCTCACATCTATATTAAAGAAGAAGTAACATGAATTCTAAAATAATCCTGTAGGAAATCAGCATGCCTCTGTATAAATGTAAGAACAAAGTGAAATTTTAGAAGATTGAAAACAATAAATACAGACTCTGCCAAAACATTGGTTATAAATTTCTATAGGTTTGGGGTGCCTGGGTGGCTCAGTTGGTTAAGTGTCCAACTCTTAATTTCGACTTGGGTCATGATCCCAGGGTTGTGTGATGGAGCCCTGTGTCGGACTCTGCACTGAGTGTGGAGCCTGTGTGGGGTTCTCTTTCTTTCTCCCTCCCTCCCTCCCTCTCTCTCTCTCTCTCTCCCCATCCCCTGTTGGCACACTCTCACAAAATAAACAAACATTTTTTAGAATTTCTATGCACTCAAATAAAAAGGAAACATTAAAGTTACAAACTATAGTTAACTTAAAAGCTTACCTTTAAATTAAAAACCTTGTCGCAAAAGTATTTGTGAAAAACCTCTGTAACATTTAATGAAAGGGAAAATAAAAGCAAAAATACTTAAAGGCACGCAGATGGTTCTACAGATCTACAAAAGGAAAGTGAATCTTTAGGCCACATTTCAACAGACAAGTTATTGTTGACACACAGGCACAGATTATTTTTACAAACCACATCACGTTTTAGACTATTAAATGCATCTACATCAGAATATAATAACAAACAAAGATAAGAAATTAAAAGAAAAACAGGGGCGGGTGCCTGGGTGGCTCCATTGGTTGAGTGTCCAACTTCAGCTCAGGTCATGATCTTGGCTCAGGTTCATGGGTTTGAGCCCCGCATCGGGCTCTGTGCTGACAGCTCAGAGCCTGGAGCTTGCTTCCCTCTCTGTCTGCCCCTCCCCCACTCATGCTTGGTCTCTCTCTCTCTCTCTCTCTCTCTCAAAATAAATAAACATTAAAAAAATACTTTGGGGGGCGCCTGGGTGGCTCAGTCGGTTGGGTGTCCGACTTCAGCTCAGGTCACGATCTCATGGTTCGTGAGTTCGAGCCCTGCGTTGGGCTCTGGGCTGATGGCTCAGAGCCTGGAGCCTGCTTCCGATTCTGTGTCTTCCTCTCTCTCTGCCCCTCCCCCATTCATGCTCTGTCTCTGTCTCAAAAATAAACAAACATTAAAAAAAAAAATACTTTGGGGGGCACCCGGGTGGCTCAGTCAGTTAAGCATCCGACTTCAGCTCAGGTCATGATCTCATGGTTCGTGAGTTCAAGCCCATGTCCGGCTTGCTCTCTCTCTCTCTCTCTCTGCTCCTCCCCCATTTGTGCTTTGTCTCTCTCAAAAATAAACATTAAATTTTTTTTTTAATTTTTAAAGAAATTAAAACAAAAACAGGATGATAAAGAGCATGAACCCAAATATATTAATCTTGTGCAATGATTTTTAAAATAAAAAATATACTAATTTGTTTGAACCATATGCTCAGTCCATCAAAAATAAAATGTACCCAATTCACACTATGTAAATATACAGTTTCATGATAAAATAGAGAACGTCCCTGCTTATCCACCAAATCAAGATTATTAAAGACATTTAGCTAAGGTTCCTTAAAAAATAGTATAGTATAGGGGTGCCTGGGTGGCTCAGTTGGTTAAGCGTCTGACTCTTGGTTTCAGCTGAGATCACAATCTCACACTTGTGAGATCCAGCCCTGTGTCGGGCTTGGATCTGGGCATGGAGCCTGCTTGAGGTTCTCTCTCTCCTTCTCCCTCTGCTTCCGCCTCTTCTCCCATTAGCGCTCGCATGCTTGCTTGCGCGCGCTCTCTCTCTCTCTCTCAAAAACAAAAATGGTATAGTACAGGACAGGAGACAGGTAGAGAGGAAACAAAAACTACCCTCAATTTCAAATTTTTATGTATTGTCATATATTCAAAACTCATTTACCTATTTTTTAAGTAAGAGAGAGTGGTCTTCTCATATCAGATGGCAGTTTAGGTGAAACTAAGACCAAAAGGGAAAGAAGAGAGTATAAAAAAGAGGGCGGAATACAGCGCACCTAGGAAGAACACGTATGCACCTGGGACTCAGCCACAGCTGGGTCTTATCCTTTAGGGAAGCCATCTGGGTGGCTTGCACCCTCTAACTCCTCTTTTCTCTAAAAACAAAGGAGATTTCTTAAGTTCTCTTGATTTTATATGGATTTTCATGCTCTTAAAAAGGAAAATTGAATAGGCAGTATTTTAAAGTTAGGATATAGGCTCCAGTTGTTAGGACCTGAAATTTCAGACCTTAGGCTTCTAGCCTATTAGCACTTTTCCCAAAATGATCAAAATTAGGACATAATCAATTGACTCACGTGTTAACTCATTGTTGCATGTATAATTTATAGAAAAGCATTAGGAACAACGTTAATTAGAAAAAGTATGGACATAAATAGTATGCACAGTACCTTTTGATAAACAATGGAGCACACAAGATCCTTGACAGCAGATAAAGATAGTTCCTGGGCTTCAATAGTAACACTCTCCCGTGTAAGGCCAATTTGCAGCAGAAATGAAATTGTATGCTCTGAGCCTCTGGAGTTGGTGAGTGATGGTGCACTGAAGCTTCCATTAGAGAGCCGGGCAGAGAGTCCTGTTTTAGGACTTGAACACGGAGAAGGAGTGGGAAGCACAGCAGGAAGAGTTGCAGGTAATACAGACTTCTGGGCTGATGGAGGGGAATTGTTTGCAGACATCTGCCTTTCTTTAATCTTTTAAAATAGTTGTCAATTCTTTTTCAGTGGTTATGAAGAGGCTTTTACAATCACAGGAGTAAAAAAATGACTGTACTTTTGGATTTAATTGAAAACTGCTGTATTTCCTCTTTTAAGCCACTCATGCCAATGACTGCATCTTCTACAACTGTGAGCTGAATACACAGAAGGTCCCACTTCCCCTAGTATCAGATGTCCCATCAAAAAACAGTCTTGTCTTCAGGACCACAACCAGGGATTTGGAAAGGATTTAACATCACTGAATTATCCTCATCAGAAAAGAGTTGACACTCCTTATTTACTAACCATCTTCATCTATTTTCTTTTAAGTCTACTTTTGTCTCTCTCTTTTAATTTCAGAAAATACATATTGAATAAAAGTTGTTTTTCTGTTAAGATGAAATCCTCCTGGTTTAAAAGAGAAGTGTTTAGGATTAATCTATTTAATCCTTATCCTTAGGTTCAATGATTTGATGGGATACTTTCTCAAATATCCACACCTTAAATCACCTTCTCAAATGTCTTCATTTTCATTTTTGGGGGGGGTAAATTTTTCCATGATGAAGCACAAAGCTTTTTAAAACAGTACAGGTATATTTCACTTGAAGAATTGGTCCGCTGAGAAGAGCTGATGTTTTCTGAAATGTAGTCAGCCTGGAAGGAATTTTAAAAACACTCTTAATATTTTATACTCATTTGACATTATTTTCAGAATGCCAAGAATCCCTTTAATTTTTTTAAATGAGAAGTTTTGGTTGCATGTTTACAATTCACCAATAAATCCTAACGGGTAGTCGTTCTGGAGGTCTAGTTATCAGAGTCTTTTTTTTTTTTTTTTTACTGTAGATATAATTTTAGGGAGAGCCTTCTGCTCACCACTACCACCACCACCACCAAGCCCATGGCACCCCTCACTAACACCCAAAATCTGAAGATCAAACACTTTTATTCCATAATACACAACTGAGTTAAGAAAAAAACAGAGAAAAACAGAGAAAAACAGAAGGGACTAAAAGAAGGTTAAAACTGATATGGTCATTGAAATAAAGCACATACCACTCAGCCATACCGAAGAAGTAGAACACTGTCCTAATAAAGACATGTTAAGAGTATTCTTTTTTATATTAAAAGTCTAATTCTACCAAAATATGATTGCTGACTTGCTTTTTGACAGATTTCTTCCGTAAGGCCAAGAAAGCAGAAGGGGACATACTATGCACAGTTATAATGTGAACAACATACTTAAGACAGGAACATAGGAGAAAGTGACCTTATCGTAAAGGGTTTCTATAAGTAAAAAGAGAGACAGCACTGGACTCAGTTATATATGTATCACAGTTTACAACAGGACATTTCAAAAACAAAACAAAAGGCATGACCCCCATGGCCTAAGTGAAATGGCTCACAAGAGATCTTTCTAAATTTTCCATATATAACCGTAAACAATTCCAATGATGAAAAAGAGTGAAGCATCCAATGTGGTTGCAGAATGACTCTCTGGAGAGTAGTTAATGGGGCTAAATAAATCAGGATGAACACAACAGAAGAGCAAAAACATACAGATGTAGTTATCAGGAATTAGAAAGCTCAGGGAAAACTAAGGCTTAGAAAAAATTACTTAAAGATAACAAAAGCTTTTATAGCTACATTCAAATAAATATTAACCCACTTTATACAGTACAGCACTTAACATCTCATAAATGCTTTACATACTTTACCTCGTGCACACCTCTTTGGAGACAAATATGACTTTTGCAGATGAGAAAATAGAAGCACAAGCAGATAAAGCAACGTGCCCAGCATCACGCAGGTAATTAAGAGGCAGAGTGGGAATCAGGACCCAAGTTTCATACTTTCTTACTAAGTGCTATCTCCATAAAATAACATACTATTTTTCAAAGAGAACAAGGAACTGAGAGAATCACTGCTCAGAGAGGATGTTGTTAAGGTTGAGCACGTACAGAAGGCAGAATTGCTCAACTTGTATTTTGCTGATCTTCTCTCAGTTTTTAAACTAAAGTTGTAGAAGGGCAATGAGAACCGAAACCCCAGCCTGGTGAATGAGAGAGACTAAAACAACTTTATGTAGTAAGTCTTGGGTTCCAGATGCAATTCATTCCACACTGCAAAAGCAATTAGCAAGTGTAATCACAAAGCTGACTCCTAAAATCTTAGAGAAAGAGCTCAGAAAAAAATAATCAGGGCCTGGAGATGGGTCAGGGTTGCTTCGAATTTTGGAGCTGGAGGAGTAGGGAAGTAGATTTCAGAAATCACAGACATATAAACTTAATTTTTAGTCAAATCTGAGAATAGATTATGAAAGGAAATGGTTTCTGAATATTTAGAAAAGAATATAATAATCACTAGATGTCAGCATGAATTAAAACAGAACAAATAATGCCAAATCAACTGCATTTACATCTTGGAAAAGAAGGATTACTAGACTTCTCAGATGCAAGGGAAAAAAATAATAACTTATAGTCATTGAGCTCCAACTATCTGCCAGACACTGTCTAAGCACTTTATATGCATTACCTCATTTAATCCTCTGCAACAACCCATTTTATAGTTGAAAAAACACGCTTAGAAATTAAAGTACTTGCCCAAGATCACACAATTAGCAAAGCCAGGGAGAAAAAAGTGTATTCTGGCCAAAACAGTATTCAAGATGGTTTTTCACACTATTTTTGCAAATATGTTGTTTGAGTGTGAGTTGGATGTTAGTGTAGTTGGGTAAATTCACTACTCTAGATCAGCCTAGATGAAAGAAGTCTTTAGGGGAGTGCCTCAGAACTCTGTCCTCGGCCCTGTATTGTTTTTGATTATTCATAACATAAAGGCACAGAAAACATGCTTATAAAATCCTCAGAGTGTACGATCCGGGAGAAATACACTAAAATTAAAGTGAAATGTAACAACAGTGAGTGTAAAGCTTTACGTTTGGTTTCAAAAAGTTAATGGAGAAGAAATGCAGAAGTGCTGATTTAGAAGGTATTCAGAAGGGGAGTTAGCCACCTAAGAGTTTAATGAGAGCTGCTAATCTGTAACTAAAAGAACTAATGCAAATCTAACCCCCCAGGACACTGAGAACACATGGGCACCAACCTGTAAACTCTGTTGCCAGTCAGCCTACCTTACCCCTGTATTCATTTCTACAGTCCACATTTTTAAGAGCCATATTGATTAAAAAATAGTAGTAACAGCACGCATCTAGATAAAGGTGAAAACAATGTCATGTGACAAATACATGCTTAACAAAGCCAAACAGAATAATGGTGTTCAAACATTTGAAAAGGTGTTAAGAGAATAATCGGCTTTATTCAGTATCACTGCAGAGAAGTAAAATGAAGATAACCGCACTACTTGCTTACCTCACAGGAGATCAAGAGCACGGAGCTACTGCATGTAAAGTACTTTCAACAGTACCCGGCTTACAGTCCAGTGCTCAGTTAAGTTTTAACGATTTTTACAGTGATTCCATGAGGAAATTAAGAAGGAAGGTCCTACTTTATGCTAACCGCTGCAATTGATATATGATACTTCATTACATTCTCAAGACCACTCTAGATTTGTTCCACTCTGTTTTACTGAAAAGGAACCAAAGTTTATAGTTGCTTGCTCACAACTACACAGCTAATGTGAGATGGAACTGGGATTCAAACAAAAGTTTGCCAGGCTCCAAAGCCCGTGTTCTTTCTGTTGCATTCCACCTCCAACAGCCTAACTACCCACCAGGTTTTCTCCTGAAGTAGTCAGTCACTTACAAGTAGTTTCAAAAGCTGAACAACTGTCATGAAAAAGGTAGCAAAATATCTACGAATAATACTGTATTCAGGTCAAATACTTCAAAATACAAGATACTGCTGTGTTCAATAATAATTTACTTTCAATGGATGTCTTCCCACTAAATTTCCATTTTATTATAACTGTCTAGTAATACAATCAACCAATTTATCAGAACTATTGCTAACTGTTAATAAACTATATAAATGCTATAGTTTTGTATAAAAATATTTTTTACAGTTTCAGCATGAAAACAAATAGAAGAAACTAAGTGAGCTGTCTTTAAGCTTCTGCCCATTCATCCCAACTGTTTTCTCTCTCCTTTTATTTTATGGAACCCTGATTTTCTCTGTAAGATGCAAGACGTAGGATTCAAAATATTAACACTAAACATCAAAAAAATCCAAGAACTGTAATTTACTTTGTCTTTATGTTTCAATTAGAAAACAGAGACAAAAGACAATTACTAATTTATAAGCTATGTATCAATTAGATATCTTTATTTCTAACAGCTATGGATTAGCAAGCATTTCTAATACGTTTACTTGGAACATCTCAAATATTCTTTGGGGGGGAGTTAATTTGTCACATATCCCATTCAAATGAGCTTACAGGATCCATCACCACTGCGGAATGGAATCAAAAGATGAACTATGAAAGGAATCGTGAGCCCAATCTGCCATATTACTACAGACAAGGTAAAACAAAGCCTATGACTTCGTAGTAACATCACAAGTTGATCTACCTTTCTCTCCCACTCCCTTACCTCCCCCCTGCATGCACGTATCTCATATCTTGGCAAAGCCTCTAATTACAAGCTCTAACAACAGCATTTTCATTCAACAAATATTTACTGAGTGCCTATTATTTGCCAGACTGTTACTACAGTCGCTGTGCTTATATAGCAGTAACCGATACAGATATGGCTACTGTTCCTTCTGGAGCTTACAGTGTGATGTGGGGCACACACATTAAACAAACACCATTCACATAAACAGCAAGGGAACTACAAATTATGAAAAGTGAAATGACCGAGTATACCAAAAGGACCTAATTTTAACTGGGGTCTCAGGCAAGGTGACTTTAAGGAAGTAGTGCTTAAGCTAAGACCTAAAGGATAAGTAGGAGTCAGGGAAGCAGAGAAGGGAGGATTCCAGGAAGACAAAACAAATCCAATTCTTACATACAGTACTTCAAAAGGAAGCTCATTATTTAGTGTAGCCAGTGTCCTTTTTGTAATCAGGGCTAAAGAGGTAAAATGCTTTTCTTATTCAGAACAGCGTAATTATTTACCATGACTCCTACTAGTAATGGGTTGTCCTTGTTCAATTTAGTTTTGTGTGCTAGGAATGCTATTTTTTTTCCCTCCTGTTAATATGTAGACGTATTCTTTTAGCACGTAAAAAGCATGTGCCCTTTTTCAGTGCAATACTGACCAGTGTCCTGAGGTCATTTTGCCTTGATAACAGGCTTGATCTGGCTTAATAATCCTAGTGTTGCTTTTATACTGTATATCGCATTAAAGTCAAATAACTTTTTGGTTTTTTAAAATCAGTTTGCGGCAAATACAATTTCAAAAACTATTACCTTAGGTTAATATAATACTTTTCCTAAGAGATCAGCATTCAACTAAATTGTTGCGGCTAAAATTCTGTTTATCTGGATCAGTGACATTTGAATCTCAGTCCTTCTACTCTCAGAGAGAGGACAGAGAGCATACTATGTCTGCTCTCTGCTCAGCCACTGAAAAGTTTATCCGGTAATAAGATTACAGACTGCCAATCTGGCAACGCTGTAGGAATCTATGCTGGGCTTGATGGGCCTTCATCGCCTCTCTTCGCCCCAGTGGTATCTGAGAAATCTGACTGGCTAACAGCCAATGAGCAATTTCTCACACAATGTCACTGTAAACTAACCACACAAGTGGAGAAAACTTTTCTGCAATGAAATTAAAACAAAAACATTTCCTAAGTGTATCATCTCAAATTTTTTGACGAACAGGACAACTGCTCCAAAGAGGGCACATAAAAGTTCAATTTAAATTACATAATCAGAGACTCAAAGTACTAACAGAAAATTGTGAACCATAAAAATGATTATTAAATCAAGTTAAAATCTGTACTGGCAAATAATTTCCTCATATACCCAGGCCTGTAAGAGTAATTTCTTTTAAAAATGAGCAATTCACTTCAATATGGTAATATTTTCATCACCTTTAAAATGTCTGTTTTTAAATGAGAAAATGTCCCTTAAAAGTGCATTTAAATGATCATTTCGTTTTTTCTCTATGAGGTTTTTTCAATTCTAATTTAATTTTTTAAATTTACTGTCCCAACACTTGATTTATTAAAGCCTTTTTTTTTGCATATGCCAGTGTTAAATTAAAAACAACCCACAAGAGAAATTTCTCTTTTAAAGAGGTCGTCTGATGACACTGAAAGCTTATAAAATCTGTATATCTAAGAGTCACTACTATCTGAGATGCTTAAAAAATTACTCCAGATATCTTGAATGTGAATCATCCTAAAAAGTGAAATGCTATCCACCAAATTATTGTATGGAAACTGGCTTGTCAAATACTCCAAACTCATCTGATCAGGTCTACCACATGTATATTAACTGCTAAAAAGCAAAACGTAAGGTGAAGGCTTTAAGTGACATGTTTAAAATACTTTTACTAAACTTGTAACTTCTTTTTTAGCTGAATTTTCATGCTTGCTCTCAATTCAGATCCTAACAGGGGAGGAAGAAAAGGTTCCTTGATAAAATTAAACTAGTCTAGACCTAGATCGGGGTACTTTACACGGACGTCTTCGGCAGCAAATCCAGAGGTATTCCCAGCCTTCGAGGCATGAGAAGTTGGTAAGTAAGTAAGCTTGATCTAAGCAAAATCATAGTCGCTAAAAACGTAGGAAAGAACTGCAGCGTTAAGTACTAAGTAGAAGCAGTTGTAAGAGTAACACAATGTAGCATTTTCTAGGGTACAGATTAAGGCATTTGAAAACTTTTTGTTTCATTTGCGGCTACAGCTTATGAAGGCTGGGTAGTACAAAATTGTAGTTCAGGGTGGAACTTATTCTTCCTAATCAAAGATGACACCGATATCTTATTTCCTGTGGGGATGGGTGTGGTCGAAGAGACAGTTATGTCCAAGCCATCAATCTGTGTATGGAAAAGTCTGCAGGTTTTACGCCTGTCCCTGGAATTTATATTCGTGCCTGCAGTCGGCAAGGCCTATGCTTCTGCCTGCGATGACTTCAAATAAAATATCCAACAGGCAATCGAGTAGTACGCGGTTATGGTTGCTGCTCAAAGAAACAGTCGCACTCCTCAGCGTTTCATCTCAAGAAAAACCTCCCGGGGTTAAGAACAACTCCGAGCAAGGCTGCAACTTGCAAAACTAAGCACAGTCAGGAAACTGGGGTGGGGGCTCCCATGCTCTAAGCACCATTTACTCCCCGCTCTGAGACGGCTGCAACTCCAAGTGATGAAATGAAAAAGAAAAAAAGGCTCATCCCAAATTCGGCAGCTTGACTGTCGCGGGTCTGGCGTCGGAAGCCAGCTGGAGGGACCCCGAAACAGACCGCTCCCGAGGCGGCCGCACGCGCGGTGGTCGCCCGCGGAGCGCGAACCCAAGTTGGCCTCCGCGCCCACGCCGGAACTTGGCCCCATCTGGCGGCCGCGCCGGCGCCCCCGGCCCGCCGCGGCGCCCCCCCCCCCCAACCCCGCCCGCGCCTCCCGCCCAGCGCTCCGCCAACTTCCCGCCCGGCCCCGGGCGGTCGCCGCCCAGCCCCGCGCGGGGCCCGGAGTCCCGACGCCGCCGCGTGCGGGTGGGGGAGGGGCCGCCGCCGCCTCACCCGACGGGCCGCGAGAACAAAGCGGCGGCCGCCGCGGCGCTAACTTTTTCGGTATCTGATCCGCGCTCCCCGAGGCGACGACTTACAGAGGGAGAGCTCCGCCGGTCGTGAGAAACTCCACGGCCGCCAGCGTCTGGGACCAGGACGAGGCGCCAGCGAGGCTTCACGCGCCTCGCACGATCCCGCCCGCCGCTGGCGCCCCTTCCTCCCTCTCCCTCCCGCCCTCCTCCCTGTCCCGTCCTGAGGCCCGGGGGCGGGGGGCGGGGGCGTGCGGGGCGGGGGCGCGCGGCCGGCGCGGGGCCTGCCGGGAGCTGTAGTTTCCGCGCGGGGATGTCAGTCACGCTATGCCTGCGCGCGGTGCAGGGGCAGCGCGAGCGCTGGGTCCTTTCGGGCTGGCCCTGCGCGCTCGGTGGTCCCTGTGCCTCCGTGGGCGCGCGGCAGCGGGGCGCCACCGGGTATTTGAACCAGTTACACACGGCGCTTGATACCCATCATTGCCTCTTGCTCTTTTGTCGTCCGCTCTGACGGAGGCGACGGGGGCAAGGAACCAAGAGGTGGCAACTTGGACGGGAGGCTTGCAAGAGGTCCACAGCAGAGAGCAGCTACCCCCCTGAGAGCTCTTCTCCCAGCTCCCCGCCTTTCCCTCCCTCGGGCCTGCCTTCCAGGTGGCCGCCTGGCGCCGGGGCCCCGGACATCCCGCCCCGGAGGCAGAAACATCAAGAGCCTTCCATCTAAACAGAGTAAATCGAAGTGGCTACTTTCCATGTGTTTTGTGTTTCCTCTCTGTCCATCATGGAACTCCACGGGGTCCCCTACCATCAAAGTGAAGTGCAGTCAAGCATCACAAACCTCGGCTTCCACGCCCAGGGGAAAGAGAGTGACAATGCCTGGGGAGGGGCAGAGGGAGGGGTGGTTGTCGGGATGAGGATCTAGAAGGAAAATACACTATGTGGTAAATTACAACTTTAATGTGAGAGAAAACCCTGAGCAGCCGACAGTTGTCCCAGAAAGGACCTAGTTCTCCTTCTCTCAAGATTTTGTCTCAAAAATACTTAAGTAAAATATCTTGTAACAAGTTAGATGGGCTACTGTCAACAATCTATCCATCCTCAGGCGACGCTCCCAAGCAGCTTTTGAGAATAGAAAGAAAAGAAAGTTAAGTGGGTCCTTTCTTTTTATACTAAGTTGTCAATCTTAATCGATGTCCCTGTATTTAAACTTAAGAAATGGGAATTTTAAAAAAAAATTATATTAAAGATGGGACAAGTAAGCTTGTGTATAATTCTAATGTACTCTGAAGCTATTTGTTAGAAAAGACCTTTCTGAAACATTCTCAGGAATTGGAAGCTGCTAAATGTCCCATATCCCATATCCAGTAGTATCTACCTAATTCGATCTAATATTTTATATTTAGTCTTATTTTCTGCTCTTGTTTTATTTTAAAATTGAAAGTAACTCCACTCAAGTTTACATTCTTTTTAAAGAACGCTCTTACCTAACTTTGCCTTTTTCTTCCTTCCACTTCCCAACAGACGTTTTAGTCCAGCCCCAAATACTCTCTCTCAGCAAGATTCCCAGGACCTCATTGGAGCAGTTTACAGCCATTCCCATGTCACTAGTGACTTCCATGTTCTCTCGTGGTCCTTAAAGGGACAGAAGTTACTCTTCTAGAAGTAACTTTTCTAAACGAATCAACCTGGTATTATATAGAGATTTAAGGATTTGTGTGTGTGTGTGTGTGTGTGTGTGTGTGAGAGAGAGAGAGAGAGAGAGAGAGAGAGAGAGTTCATTTCATTTCCACTGTTCTGCTTCTCTTTTTAAAAACTAAATTGTCTCCTCCACTTTAGATGAATCTTTCAACAATGAATTCTAGCATAAGACTATCTTTGTAGCTGCAATTTTTTGCTTGACAGAAAATACAATTTCTTTAACTGAGTATATATCAGATCTACCTGGATTCCCCCTTCATAGGAATGTGTCTTTCCCCCTACTGAACTTGTAGAAGATCATGGATATAAAGGCGAGTAATATTTATCATTTATTGAACATCAGCTCCGGGCCAGTCACATTCATCCATTTTTGTATCACTTTCTCTGTATATTACACATAACACCTCCCTTTTCTTTATATGCACTTATATTTAACTTTATATAATTTACTGTTTGATTACATACTATGTAATAGTATGTTCTATTATACTATTGTATAATGTATAACTATTGTTATACATTATACTATTGTTATACTATTGTACTATTGTATAATGTATAACTATTGTTACATACTATGTTCTAATATATTTGTAGAAATAAACTGCAAATATATTCATGTTTATATCTACAAATATATGTAGAACATAGTATATAAGCAAAGAATCGCAGAAAGGATTGTCCAACTAAAAGGAGGATTAGAAAAACCAAGTAACTATAAGGAGAAGCTATTGCATATACTCCACCCAGGATTTCATATGGTGTCCCTAAAATTTAATAGGTAATTTGTAATCAAAAACCAATTACCTTGCTCATCCCCAGTAATTCCTATTTATCTTTGTGGTTGTAAAATACGTTTCTCCAAGAAGGACAAAATAGTGCATAAATGTGCCTTTGGATTTCATTTTAATTACATATTCACTATAAACCTTGCTTTTGAAGTACTATAAACTGGCCATAATATATCTTAAAAGTCAACTGAGAAAGAGAACACAAATGCTACAGACCTGGATAAGGAGCCAGTATTAAAATTAATTCTTGTACCAACACTGGTCAGAGCAAAGGAATTAGACAACTGGGCTCCCTCACTCACAGTCTGGAAACTGCACCAGCCCTAAAGAGCCAGTTAGAAGAGGGTTGGGATGGGACTTAGAAGACAGAATCCAACCTAGTCCCTGCCATGTCACAGGTGCATGCCTCTCAATCTCACTAAGAATTGGTGTTCTTACCTGTGAAATGAGGGGAGATAATTATGTACACCATGGGGTCGTGAGAATGAAGAGATGCCTTGAGTGTACCACACATGCAATGAGCATCGGAGGTAGTCTGCCCAGGTACGCATCACGATTCTGCCACGGCTGTGCGGTCATGGGCATGCCAACATCAGTGAGCTTCCTTCCCAGCCTCAGTTAACTTGGATGATAACGGTCCTTATCCCATGAGCTGTGCAAGACCTAAATGACATAACAAATGGAAGACGCTTTTAAGAATTCACACAGTGAATGCTCAATAAATGTTAGCTATTACATTTAAGAGGTGGAGCTTTTCAGAGTGCCACAGCTCCTCCTGGAAGTACAGAGGGAGAAAAGTTAATAAGCTTGAGTCTGTAAAGGGAAATTTAAAATAATAGCGAAGAGTTTAAATGACACAGGAATCCCTGTGACCATGGAGTAAAGTCCTTTTCACTTCATCAAGGGAATATCCTACTGCACTGGTGCTCAGTTGACCAGAAACCATCACTTTCTCCACTAATAGCTTCAGGTGTCCCATCCAGGGTAAAATCACTACATGGTTTTGTTTGTTGGGTTTGTTTTTGTTTTATTTATTTATTTATTTATTTATTTATTTATTTATTTATTTAAGCTTATTTATTTTGAGAGAGAAAGAGAAAGAACAAGGGTGGGGCAGAGAGAGGGGGAGACAGACAATTTGAAGCAGGCTCTGTGCTGAAGGCAGAGAGCCTGATGTGGGGTTTGAACTCACGAACCAGGAGATCATGACCCAAGCCCAAGTCGGACGCTTAACTGACTGGGCCACTCAGGCCCCCTGGTTTTGTTTTTAATAAAGTTAATCAGACTCTACTAAGATGAACATTTTACTATAATTTGTACTCTGATCATATATCTCAAATTTCACAATCTCAGATACCTCCAGAAAGAATTCTGACTATATAACCCTAGACTTTAAACTCATAGTTCCTTAAATGATGATGAAGTGTGCAGCTGAAGTCTAGTTGAGGTTAATTTGGCTTACATGCCTTTTTTCCTAGCTCCCCCTTAAGACCTTACAGTCCTTGGGGTGCCTGGGTGGCTCAGTTGGTTAAGCAGCCGACTTTGGCTCAGGTCATGATTTCGCGGTCTGTGAGTTCGAGCCCAGCATCAGGCTCTGTGCTGACAGCTCAGAGCCTGCAGCATGTTTCGGATTCTGTGTCTCCCTCTCTCTGACCCTCCCCTGTTCATGCTCTGTCTTTCTCTGTCTCAAAAATAAATAAATTTATTAAAAAAATAAAAAATTTTTTAATAAAAAAAATTTAAAAAAAGACTTTACAGTCCTTGATATATTGATTCAATAAACATTTTTTTAACATTTATTTTTGAGAGAGAGAGAGAGTAGGGCAGGGGCAGAGAGAGAGGGAGACACAGAATCCAAAGCAGGCTCCAGGCTCCGAGCTGTCAGCACAGAGCCCCACGCAGGGCTATAACCCACAGACCGTGAGATCATGACCTGAGCCGAAGTCGGTCGCTCAACCGACTGAGCCACCCAGGTGCCTCTATTCAATAAACATTTTTGGAGAGGCTGCCATGTGCAAGGCATTAGACAGGACCTATAGGTGAAACAATTACTGATCTTGGGGGACTAACGTTTATTAATAAGGTATGTCAAATCTATCATACAGAGAAAAGAGTAAAAAAGAAATAGGAAGCAAAATAAAAGGTTAGAAGGTGGCAAAGAAGTACAAGACATATGTCTGACCTGGGAAGGCTAAACATACGGACAAAGAGGATTTTAGCTGAGCTTTGAAGGAGTAGAATTGGAAAATATGGGGGAGGGAAATGAGGGGGAAAAAAAGAAAATTCCAAGTAGAAGCAACAGTGAGCAAAGGCACAGAGGTATGAAACATGGCGCACAGTTGTGGACCAAATAGTTTTGTTAGGCTGAGCCATAGGACCAGACAGTCCTCACACAGTCATTTAAAAATTGAGATATAATTCACAAACTATAAAAGTTCACCTTTTTAAAGTGGTTTTGAGTTAACTCACAAAGGTATGCAATATTGCCACTATCTAATTTCAGAATATTTTCATCACCCCCAAAAGAAACTCCATATCCGTTAGCAGTCACTGCCCATGACCCCCAGAGGTGGCTGGACCCCCCAGGAGGCTCCCAATGGAGTCGCAGGTGCTTGCAGTTGGAAGCCCTTAAGTGGACAGGTGGGGGGAATGGTGGGGGCGGGGTGGATATTGGCAGGACACCTGCTGTATTCACCTCACATGGCTTCAATCACAGACTTACAAATCTCTATCCATAGCCTTGATCCCTTTATATAACCACCTCAATGTTCCATAGAAAGATCACAAATTCAAAGTGTGCCAAACTAAACTCATCTTTTCCTTAAAACCTTTTCTTCTTCCTATATTTCCAATCTTAGTTCACAGTACTACTATTTAGTCATCTAAGACAGAAACTTCTTGGTTAGCCTAGACTTCTTTTTCCTTGTTCTCAAACCCAATTAGCGACCAAGTCCTGTCAATTTCAGACTGTCCTATTTCTAGTGTTGGATTCCTCTTCTCCTTTTTCACTATGACTGTCTTAACTCCGGCCTCCATTAGCTTTCACCTGATTCACTAGCCATCTAAGAGATTTCTAAAACATTTCCCCCCTTGATTGAATCTTTTCTTTAGCCCACTCTCCACTCTGCCACCAGAGTAATAGTTCTAAAATGCAGAATATGATTCCTTGTGGCTAAAGTCCTTCAGGAGCTAACCAATGCCTTCATTATGCAAACATTTTAGCATGGTGCCTAATGTGCCCCTTCCTGCTTTACCCCCAATTCCTCACATACCTACCACCTCAAGCAGTGGTGAACTACTGACAGTTTCCCACTGTATTTTTGCTAATGTGATACTTGCCTCCCCCATTTCCACCTGGAAACTTATTTCAGTTTCAGCTCCATCTATGAGGTCTTTCCTATCTGATTCAGACAGACTGGGAATCACCATGCCTTTCCTTGTGCTCCAGACGTGCTGCTTCCATAGCACCTGTGACATTTTATCACACAACTCTCTCTCTCACTACACTGTAAGCCCCTGGGGTGCCTGGGTGGCTTGGTGGGTTAAGCATCTGACTTTTTTTTTTAAACAATGTTTATTTATTTTTGAGACAGAGAGAGACAGGGCATGAGTGGGGAAGACAGGGCAGAGAGAGGGAGATACAGAATCTGAAACAGGCTCCAGGCTCTGAGCTGTCAGCACAGAGCCCGACGCGGGGCTCAAACCCACGAACCGTGAGATCATGACCTGAGCTAAAGTCAGACGCTCAACCGACTAAGCCACCCAGGTGTCCCACATCTGACTCTTGATTTCGGCTCAGGTTATGATCTCAGGGTTGTGATTTCAAGGCCAGCATCGGGCTCTTCACTGGGCTTGGAACCTGCTTGAGATTCTCTCTCTCCTTCTCCCTGTGCCCCTCCTCTGCTTGTGTGCGCGCTCTCTCTCTTTCTCTCTTTCTGTCTCTCAGCAAACAAACACCTGTAAGCTGCTGAAAAGCAGGGACCACATAACTCATCCCTATCTTCTTTGCAGTATGTTTTGCCCACTCTTAGTACTTCCCTGAGATTTGGGAGTCAGTGCATAGGATGGAGAATGAAACAATGGGAAGGGATGAAATTATCCTGCAGGAAGACCAGGAGTGGAAATTACATTTATTGGGGTCCTACTATGTCGAAGGAGACAGGATCCTAAGGTTTGACTCCAGAGTTCTATGCTTTTCACCAATTATAATAGGACTGAAGAAGATCCATTCCATTTGGCAATGATAAGTTCATCATGTGTTGACTCTGGGGACAGAGGTGTCAGGAGAAGATTGGGGCCAAAGCCGTACTGTAATGAATTGAGGAGGTAAATGGAAGATAAGAAGACAGAGAGGACATTGATGGCTCTCAGATGTTCAGATTTCAAGGACCAAGACATTTACAAGAAAAACTGGAGAGCCTTGCTGAGTTGCCAAATTCTTGTTTTACCAACTAAGAACATTAAAATAAGGCAAGATTGCAATATCACTAATTATTAGGGAAACGCAAATCGAAATCATGAGATACTACGTCACACCCATCAGGATGGCGGCTGTCAAAAAACAGAAAATAACAAATGTTGGCAAGGATGTGGAGAAACTGGAGCCCTCAGGTGCTGTTGACGGAAATACAAAATGGCGCAGCTGCTACGGAAAACAGTATAGCAGTTTCTCAAAAAATTAAAAATAGAGTTACCATATGACCCAGCAACTCCGCTTCTGGGTATACATACAAAAGAAATGAAAGTCTTGAAGAGATATTTGTACACCCATGTTCATAGCAGCATAAGCAACCTGAATAACCAATGACAGATGAATGGAAAAGCAAAATGTGGTTATATGTAATGGAATATTATTCGATCTCGAAACAGAAGGGAAGTCTAACACGTGCTACAATATGGATGAACCTTGAGGACATCATACTAAGTGAAAGAAGCCAGTCACAAAAATATAAATACCCACTTATGTGAGGTACCTAGAGTAGTCAAATTCATAGAGACAGGAAAATAGAATAGTGGTTGCCAAGGGCTGGAGGGAGGAGCGAATGGAGAATTATTATTTAACGGATTCAGAGATTCAGTTCTGCCAGATGACAAGAGTTCTGGAGATAGATAGTGGTGATGGTTGCACAACAGTGTGAATGTACTTAATGCTAAACTGCACTCTTAAAATTGGTGAGGACAGCAAATTTTATGTTATGTATATTTTACCACAGTTAAAAACAACAACAATAACAGAGCAAAACTAACTCAGGAACTTACACCAACTGTTGCATTAATTTAAAAATATTTAGCATCAAATATGAAGGAAGAATGTAATAATAAATATTAAATACAGTTACCTTATTGACAAAACATTTTTCTTAATTTTCTCATTAAGGAGAGTCATGGACAAGTGTTAACATGGGACCGGCATTTGGGAACTAATGATGTTCATTACATTAAAAATGGAAGCTAAAGGAAAGAGGGCAATAATTAAAGAAGGTAGGTCATTGCCTGTTGTTATTGGTTGGGCTGTGTTTTTAGGCACTATGACAAGTCAAATATTTCCTCGTATGTTTTGGAAGGTACCACTCTGAATAATCATAAGGTATTTGTTTTCAGACATTCAATATTTTACTGAGAATTACTGAGAATTTAGTACACTTCCAGGTCCCTGTTTTTGTAAGGATTATGTTATCAAGCCTTCTACACATGTAAAGCATATGCTAAAGATGTGTGTGTACTGTAAAATAATAGTATTATATAACTAGCTGCAGAATATAATAAAGGTGAATATGTGAAACACTGTCACACAGAGATGCGTGGAATAAGCTATTACCTAGCCACCATCCCATGTTTCCTTCATATCTTTCATCTCTAAAAACCCTGTAATAATTTTTACCGTATCCTATGCATACAGCATGGTCCTGAATGTCATGTAGTTCCTGTCTCAGCCACTAGCTTGTTTTCTCATTGGTGTTCCTTTTCTCTAATGTAAGAGTAGAGTTGAAAGAAGACCATCTTGCCTCAGAGTGGAATGATGATGCACCATTCTTCTCTGGTCACTTCCTTTGCCTGCAAAATTTCCTCCCAGCCTGCTTTCCAAAGTTACAACTTTGCTTGTTCCTAATTTGTAAGACAGATTCAACCCTAGACCGTTGGAACGATTTTCTTGAAAGACTAAACAAATGTATTATGAAAGGCAATTATTCAATCTCTTCTACTTTCTCACAGATCTGTGAATTCAAACGTTAGCGTTCCCCATAATAGGCATGAGACTTCACCCAGTGAGAACCACACACAAAAAAATCAAGGTTTGGCGAGTGACAGAAGGGGATTAGTCTTCCTAAAACTGTATGCTCCGTAATTTAAGCTTCTTTTAAAGGGAAAGTCAGGTATACTCTTGGCCTCGTGCCAATGACCGCTCTCTTGAAATGCGTTTTCAAACATTAAAATTGAAGGTGGATTAGCTCATCTAATTTATTATGGTCTGAACAATGTTGTATATATAAATCGTAGGGTTGAAAGGATTTTTTTATGACCACAGTCCATGCTGTTTTAAAATTATTAAAACACTTGAAATACTTTGCTAATGTCTTCAGATATATAAATAAAACAAACAATGAATTCATCCTAAATTTCAGCAAAAATGAAGATATATTTAGGAACATATGTGGTTTAAGGCAGAATTTGGGTTATGGTATCATGTTGCAACTTTCTATCATTATTATTAATAGCTATGGTGGCATTGTCCACTTGACTCTTTTGTTTAATGATTGTTGCCAGTTTCTGTATATTTGTATCATATTTACTTCTTTCTTAACATTTTATTTTCGAATCCTGCAAAAAGAGATTTTAGAGCCTTTCTTCCTACTTTATTTGACGCCACTGGGCCTAACCTGAATCTGAAAAACAATTTTTCTTTGTTTGTTTGTTTGTTTGTTTATGACTTGAAAATTACTCTTGGAATTGTTGTTCTTTTGAAGGGCTTAATTAACAGCCCCAATTAATACTGCTGCAGGATTACAAAACTGAAAGGAGTGCTTTTACAATTAACTCTGATTACAGACAGTGTAGCTTCATCAGTAGAGAATTCTCACAATTTCCTATCATTAGAACATAAATAAATCGAATATAAAACCTTAGAAAATCCATAAATGACCCCAAAGCAAAAGATAACCAGTGCTTTAGTCTTTGCAAAGGTCTGACTCTGTACCACGGAAGCAAACATTCTAATTTTTCGTTCCATCATTAAAAGCTGGGGTGGATGGATTCGGGCAGGGACATAATGTGGGCGTCTATAGTCTATGTGGCTATTCAAGGAACAAAGGGCAAGGTGTTTTAGTGTGAGGCTTGTGCACGGGCAAAAAGTGAGGGGAAGGGTGGGAGGTTTGGGTCTAAACATTCAGGACAAGCTTACCTTAGTATATTAAAAACTAGATTTTATAACTACTTAAATTTTCTCCTTTGAAACTGGAAAAGCCTATGGGCTATAGCAAAAGTACACTACCTACAGTTGAGTTGGCTTTGTATGCGCCGGGGGCAGGTTACTTGACCTCCTTGTGCTTTTATTTTCTTATCATTCACAACAAGGATAATAATAATGGTTTTCATCATACTCATATATAGAATTAGAGGATCTTTAAAAATATATCATTGACATGCCTAACACCTTTGATCATATTTTTAACTTGCATCAAAAAATTTAGCTAGTAATTTTGGATGCAAATAAGTTCGTGCACTAACAGCTTTTTGTCATTCACATAGTAGCATTAATATTCTCGAGAAATTGGTGCCTCGTCACCTACTTAATCCTTAAACTGCAAAAAAAGAAAAAAAAATAATGGATACGCAAACATACACTGTATGAACACATACTCTTCATAACAATCGGTTAATTGAAACCGCAGTCAATTTGGGTGTGCAGATCAGAGCTGTCTATTCTGTGAGCAGTAAAGACATGAACTTTTTTTTGGTTTTTCATCTTTTGATTCTCTCTGCCCTCATCTCTGTGAGGAGATTAAAATTCCTTACTGGAAATTCATTTCTTTGGATCTTAAAAGCTTTTGGTTTTTAGAGCTTGCAGAGAAAAATTGATTTAAAAAAGCAGGATAAAATTAAAAAAGGAGTAAGAGGAATTTTGTTTGGGAGCAAGATGAGTGTCAGTGAAAGGAATCAGGGGTCAAGGGGAATGTTCTCCTCCCCTTCTTTGAGAGGAGAGTGAGTTGTTATTCTAAACGGCTGGGAAGGGAGAGGGCCAGAAAACCAGAGGAAAGGGGATTTTTTTTTCCTAACTTTTATTGCCATCTTGACTTGACCTCTGATAAGGTGAAGGGAGCTGGGAAGATTTACAGGAAATCTGGATTCCTGAGATTTCTGAGGAACAGCAAAGGTCTGACTCTGTACTGAGGAAGCAAACATTCTAATTTTTCGTTCCATTATTAAAAGCTGTGGTGGGCAGATTTGGGCAGGAATATAATGTGGGCGTCTTTATAGTCGCTGTGGCTATTCAAGGAACAAAGGGCAAGGTGTTTTAGCGCGAGGCTTGTGCTCGGGCAAAAAGTGAGGGGAAGGGTGGGAGGTTTGGATCCAAACTTGTCTACTTCAGGAGCACGTGGGTGACTCAGTAGGTTGACATCTGACTCTTGATTTCGGCTCAGGTCATGATCCCAGAGTTGTGGGATGGAGCCCCGCATTGGGCTCCTCTGTGCTGAGTGTGGAGCCTCTTTAAGATTCTCTCTTTGCCCCTCTCCCACACTCGTGCCTTCTCTCTCTCTAAAATAATTAAAAAAAAAATTATAAACTTGTCTACTTCATAATTTGTCTAGGATTGTCCCATTTTACCAAGTTCTTTTTTTTTTTTCACTACCATTTCCCTCAGAGCTTTCACAACATGATGATTAATGTTATCATTAATCTGATTATATGATTTTTGGTAATGTATTTCTCGGAGCATGGGATTACTGCAATGGTTCTTAGCCTGCTAGAATCATTTGGGAAGTTTTGAATAGACCTGATGCCCAGGCCACACACCAGACTAATCATATCAAAACCTTCAGGGGGTGGCACTCAAGCATTATTTAAAAAAAAAAAAAAAAAAAGCTTTCTACATGATTTCACTATGTAGCTCAAGTTAAAACCATTGAACCATTGGCTTAATGTATTATCTTTCCCAGGTGAAATAGCTTAAATACAGCAGCTCTCAAATATTTTGGTCTCAGGACTCCTGTGCCTTAGTAACAATTGTTGAAGACCAAAAATAACTTTTGCTTGTGTGAATTATGCCTATCAATAGCTCTTGTATTGAAAATTAAAACAGGCATTTTATAAATATTTAATCATGAGTTATTTAAAAATAACGAGGGGCGCCTGGGTGGCTCAGTCGGTTGAGCCTCCGACTTCGGCTCAGGTCATGATCTCACAGTTTGTGAGTTCGAGCCCCGTGTCGGGCTCTCTGCTGACAGCTCAGAGCCTGGAGCCTGCTTCAGATTCTGTGTCTCCCTCTCTCTCTGCCCCTTCCCTGCTCATACTTTGTCTCTCTCTGTCTCTCAAAAAAATGAATAAACGTTAAAAAAAATTTTTTTTAAATAAAAATAAAAAAAATAACGAAAACACTGTATGTTAAGTAACACATTTTTTATGGAAAACTTGCTGTTTTTAAAAACAAAAATAATTTTGTGAAAAAATGGACATTCTTGAATATTTAACAATTTTCTTGAATGTCTGACCTATTAGAAAATAACTGGATTTATTTATGCATTCAATCTGCTGTAATACGTTATTTTGGTTGAAGGATATGAAGAAAATTTGGCCTCATGCTGACATGTAGTGGGAAAAGAAAGAAGTATTGTAATAGCTTCTTTAGATAATTATGGATAATCTTTGTTATTCAATCAAAATATGATAGAAGGTAATGTTGTAAAAGTTAGTCACAAAGTGGAATCTAAGACCATATAAATAAACATTTTTTCTTCATTACATTAAAATCTGTTGATCTTGATTATCTTAGTTAAGTAAGACTGATTTAAGGTTATAATATCCTTCTTACACATATAATATTCTGAGCACTGTATGCTATTTCTAACATTTTTATATTTGAAATGAAGAATAAAGGTGTAAAAGCAATTCTAAAATAAAATCTCATACTTTGAATCGATCTTCTCTCTGTGATTAAGCACTGAGCATTTGGAAAATATTGGTTCACTAAGTTATACAGATATTCCAAATGTTGAAATTTAATTATGTATTATTTAAAAATTACATTTGTTAAAATAACTGACTTGGTCAGAAAAGTTGTCACATATAAGGAAACTGTCAGGCTTATGGGAACATATACAAGTTTTCCAAAATTCGAATGTTTATTTGGAAGATCTAGCTTTTTCATTGGTGATAAAAACTGCCGGTTAGTTTCCTTGAAGGCATAAGCACACTTTATTCATTTTTTTAAAATGTTTATTTTTGAGAGAGAGAGAGAGAGAGGGAGCGAGAGGGGGAGGGCCAGGGAGAGAGGAGATACAGAACTGAAGCAGGCTCCAGGCTCTGAGCTGTCAGCACAGAGCCTGACACAAACCCACAAACCATGAGATCATGACGTAAGCCAAAGTTGGATGCTCAACTGACTGAGCCACCTAGGTGCTCCTATACTTTATTCATTTTTAAACAAATGTCTGCCAAATATCCAAATCTAAATAATCATAGGTTATTAGTAACTTATCATTCTACCAGAAAAAGTAGAATTTTCTGAAAAAGCAGACAGTTCACTATGCATCTCAAGCAATTGCACAAGTGCTTCTCCTTGAGACAACAATTGTCCTTCAGTATGCAGTAGGAGTACTTTATTTGCACCTCCCATTTTGTCATGTAGAACAGAAAAAGATTCATACTCTCAACTTATGCTTCCAGTCAAAGTTGAGTAAAAGAGACTTGATTTATCATCCCATCTTAAAAAAAACAAAAATCAAACAACGTTGTTCCAAAGTTGGGAAGCAAATATCACAGAAGAGTGATGGCAGAAGGAAAGGAAGTGAAATGAGCTGGGCGCTTTCCCCACTTTCCACCTTGAGCTTCCAGGATGCAATGTCGGTAGGAGGAATCCCAACAGAACCAAGTGGTCTCTGTGAGATGCAAGAACGGGGTTGAGAACATGGGAAAGTGGCTAGAATTTGCAGTACAGAGTGGAGGAGAGAGAGAGAGTACTTCAGAGATCATTTACGGTTTCTCCATAAGTCTTCACCTGAGTACAGGACAGCAACTGCAGGTGAGGAAACTACTCAAGGTGGAGGAAAGAGCTAACAAAAAGCAGACAAAATAAGCCCCAGGACACAGATGGGGTCAGGAATATTTTATGTTTCCACCAGTCAAAGTGGAAAAACCCCAGCATACAAGGGGCAAAAGTAAATGCCCAGAGAGTATTGTTTCAGCTGGGGGCCAAATTATACCTGGATTATGAGCTGCTCTGCTCCAGCCTAACAAAATTTAAAAGCAAGCCTCCAAAGGATCAAACTATTTCCAACTCCACTGTGTTTCATATACCAAGATTATTTAAAGGAAAACAAATATGCTCAGCACCAAAAAAGGTAAAATTCACAGCATCTGATATCTAATAAAAAATTACCAAGCATGCAAAGAAGTAGCAACATACAACCCATAATGAAGACAAAAATCAATCAATAGAAACAGACACAGAAATGACACAGATGATAAATTAGCAGATAAGGATATTAAAACCAGTTGTCTTAATATAACTATATTCTATATGTTCAAGAAGGTAGAGGAAAGGTTGAACACGTTAAGGAGAGGCATGGATGGTATAAAGAAAATCTAAATCAAACCTCCAGAGAAGGAAAACAGCAATGTCTGGGATAAAAAATAACCGGATGGAACTAATAACAGGTTAAGCACTGAAAAAAAAAAAAAAAAAAAGAAGTGGACTTGAAGATATAGAAATAGAAACTATATATACAAATGAACCAGACAAAAAAATTATCAGATCACTGGTGAACTGTGGGAAAACTTGAAACAATTTAATATGTGTATAATTGGAGTCCCCAATGGAGGAGGCAGATAAAAGTACTTGAAGAAAAAATAGTAAACATTTTCCAAATTTGAGGAAAACTTAAAACCCACTGATCCAAGAAAGTCTGTGAACCCCAAGCATGAGAACACAAATTCCACCAAAGAATATCATAATCAAATTGCTTAAAACGTGTGATGAAGGGGAAATCTTAAGGCAGACTGATGCACATTACATACATACACACATTACATACATTACATTCTACAGAACGAAGATTAGGATGACAGTCAGTTTCTCATCAGAAACAAAGCAAGCAAGAAGACGTTGAAGCAATATCTTAAAAGTACTGAAAGAAAAGAAAAAGTCACCATAATATTCTACACTCAGTGAAAATGTCTTTCAAAAATGAAGGCAAAACAAATTTTTT
Source organism: Acinonyx jubatus (assembly GCF_027475565.1). Classification (NCBI taxonomy): domain Eukaryota; kingdom Metazoa; phylum Chordata; class Mammalia; order Carnivora; family Felidae; genus Acinonyx; species Acinonyx jubatus. Next base: position 107,983,206 of record NC_069388.1, on the reverse strand, counting down.
TTTTCAGCGTACAAAAATTTCCACTATACCTGCAGTACAAGAAATGTTAAAGGACGTCCTTTAGGCAGAAGGGAAATGATACCAGATGGATATATGTATCTACACAGAGGAAGGAAGAGTATCAGAAATGGCAACTATGTGGGTCAATGAAAAGCACTTGTAAAAACCTCATTTTAACAATTTCTTTGAAAGGTAATTGTTTAATGCAAAGATAATTGCAGTGTATCGTGAGGTTAATATTTAGAAGTAAAATATCTGACAACAAGAGCACAAAGACTAAGAAGGGAAATAGAGGTATGCTATTTTAAGATTCTCATACTGTACATTATGTGATATAATAATTCTTGATGGTAGACAGTAATACGTTAAAGATATATATTATGAATCCAAAAACAACCACTAAAAACAGTTATGCTGACAAGCTAACAAAGGAGATAAATGAAATAATAAAAAATAAGTTAGTCAAGATAAACAGAAAAAGTGGTAAAAGATGAACAAAGAACAGATGGAACAAATGAAAAAATAATGTAGTGGTACATTGAAATTTGACCATATCCATAATCACATTAAATATACATAATCTAAATACCCCATTTAAAAGCCAGAGATTGTCCAATTGGCTAAAAAAGGTGAGACCTCACTTACTATATGCTGCCTACAAGAAACCCACTTTATATGTAAATAAGAGAAATAGTTTAAAAGTAAAAAGGATGGGGAAAGATATACCATGCTAACACTAATCAAAAGAAAGTTGGAGTGGCTACATTAATATTAGGAAAAAAGTAGATTTCAGAGCAAAGAAGATTACCAAGTATAAAAAGGGTCATCCCATGATGATAAAGGGTTCAATTTGTCAAAAGGACACTGCAATCCTAAATATGTATGCACTCAATAAGAAAGCTTAGAAATACATGATATAAAAATTAATAGAACTAAAAGAAATAGGCAAATCAACAATTATACTCAGAGATTTAAGCTGCAGCCCCTCAGTAATCAATAGAACAAGTAGAAGAAAACCAGTTATTAATTGGAAGATTCAGAGAACATTATCAACTGCCTTATCTAGTTGATGTTTATAGAACATTCTACCCAATAACAGCAGAATACATATTCTTTTCATGTGCAGAAGGAACATTTGCCAAGACGGATCATATTCTGGGCTATAAAACAATTCTCAAAACATTTTAAAAGATTCATCCATATCAAGTCTGTTCCCTGACCATGATGGAATTAAATTTGAAATCAATAACAAAAAGATATCGGGGAAATCCTCAAGTATTTGGAAACTAAATAACACAATTTAAATAACCAATGGGTAAAAGATGGATATTTTCATTTTCTTGATGATGGTGATTGTTTCATGGTGTAAACATATGTTAAAACTCATCAGATTATGTACTTTAAGTTTGTATAATTTAATGTATTTTAATTATATCTTAATAAAGCTGTTTAAAAAAAAGGCCGGTACTCAAGGGTTGAGATTTCATAATAACCACAATTTGTATGGCTTCACTGTGATATTCTTTTTATTTTTTATGTTTTTAATGTTAATTTATTTTTGAGACACTCACACATGCGCGCGCGCGCGCGCGCGCGCGCACACACACACACACACACACACACACACACAGCTTGAGTGGGGGAGGGGCAGAGAAAGGGAGACAGAAGCCGAAGCAGCTCCAGCCACTGAGCTGTCAGCACAGAGCCCACGTGGGGCTCGAACTTGTGAATTGCGAGATGATGACCTGAGCTGAAGTTGGATGCTTAACCTACTGAGCCACCCACGTGCCCCTTCATTGTGATATTCTTAAGTGAGATTGGCTCTTTTGCTTTCTTTTGTCTGTTCTTTTCCTTTTCCTTTTTTTTTTTATTGTGCAGCAGTGAATAATACTTCTAAGTAAACAGTTGTTTTTAATAGTACAGTTTTGTGTCCTCTCTTGATAAATGCTAAGCTACCAGCAGTTTGGCATCATCAGTGTAGAGTTAATATAGTAAAATAGACTAATTTTGCTTTAGTATTATTACAAATATTGATTCAATCATGCAGATATTCAAAGGGTCTTGGAGAATCCCTAGGGGTCCATGAATCACATTTTGAGAACTATTTATTTTTATTTTTAAAAAATATATGTTTTTACGTTTATTTATTTGAGAGAGACAGAGACAGCATGGGCAGGGGAGGGGCAGACAGAGGAGAGAGAATCTCAAGCAGGCTCCACACTGGCAGCACAAGGCCCAATGTGGGGCTCGAACTCACAAAACGGTGAGATCATGACCTGAGCTGAAACCAAGAGTCGGACGCTTAACCGACTGAACCACCCAGGCACCCAAGAACTATTGCTTTAACAAAACTTTGTGGTTATGGCTGCATTAGTCCAATGATGGGACTATAGCAATATGAAAATCCTACCATGGCGACTGCACAGATACGATCTTTTATAGCAGTTGGTACCTTAATATGTTCAAATCACAGTACAGAATCTAGACTATAATAAAGATGATAACCATCCCACTTGTGATTAGTACTATCACTGCGTACGCAACTGATTATTTTCCATGACGAAAAACAGGGCCTGAAAAGGTTTTATTGGATATAATAGTCACAGGCTTTCTTCCATAGGAAGAGTGCGAAGAAAGGAAAGGCTGCAACAGGGAAACATCTAGTAGATACGAGAGATTTCTGACAGTTTCTAGAATGAAAGAAGGGAGAAAAGAAGAATGAGTGAAGGAAAAGCGAAGGAGTCCCTTTATATTTAGTATCTTTATGTAAATCCCTTTACAGTTAGTGTCTAAGGCACAAGAAAAGATACGAATAACGAAGGTAGGGATACACAGATAGAGGCTTGCAGTTTTCTGGAGAGTTGTCAGAAAAGCCTACACGTGTAAGAAACGGTTTGCTAAAATCAGCTTCACTTATTGGTACGAGATACATCACATGGCTGCATCTGTGGTGGATACAGAGAGGCACTGCTCGGATGCCCCTTCAGGGAAGGACTCTGCTCCAGCTGTTGGAGTGCTGTTGGCAGCCGGCCTCTAGCTGTCAGCTCCTTTGGCAGCAGAGAGCTGCTTTCAGGAAGTCACTCCACTGAGGTGGGGGGAGAAAGCCCTAGACGTTTTGGCTCACCGCTCAGACCCGGCTTTCAGCTCCAGGGCTCCCTGTGGGGTTGGCTGAGGCTGTGGAGGGGAGACCCCCTTCTCTGCTAACTTTTCCTTCGTGCCCAGTCCTATCTCTCCTTCTCCCTGCCTCAGGGGTTTGTCCCAAGGGCACATCCTGAATGCTAAACTCTGTCTCAGGGTCAGCTTCCAGCAGATCCCAAACTACACCAGCATCTACTGACTAAAATATAAGCAAAATTGAAGAAAACTGGAGAACGCTTGGGGATGGAAAATCATCATAAAATTATGTGTTAACGTTTAACTCAAGGGTTCACTTGTCTTTCACTTTAAATTGCTTACACTGAGCATGACTTTACATTTTGTAATTGCTTTACATTTTTAAATTGCTTACGCTGAGCGTGACTTTAACACTTTGTTTCCTATCAGTTTGCTATGTCTACTTCCCCTTTCGTACAGGAATCGTACTGTGGAAAGATAAAAAGGTAACAGAGTAAGAAAAACAGTTAGGTGGTTTCTTCCCCGACCTCTCAGGAAATCCATGATTTCAAGGCTGGCCTAAGCAGCAAGTGAGGAAACATGTTGGGAAATGTGACAGTGGTTTTGTTCTGAACATTAGACTAACAGAAAGTTATGAAGTGGTCTGATTATTGGAAGAACAGTCCCTGAACATAATAAAGAAGGTATTTAATTTTAAGCCTAAAGATTTCAACACTCACTTAGAAGTCTCAGACCTGAATAGGATTAGTAATTTTATTTTATTATTTTTAAAAATTTTTTTTTCAACGTTTATTTATTTTTGGGACAGAGAGAGACAGAGCATGAACGGGGGAGGGGCAGAGAGAGAGGGAGACACAGAATCGGAAACAGGCTCCAGGCTCCGAGCCATCAGCCCAGAGCCTGATGCGGGGCTCGAACTCGCGGACCACGAGATCGTGACCTGGCTGAAGTCGGACGCTTAACCGACTGCACCACCCAGGCGCCCCAGGATTAGTAATTTTAAACATAAACAGGAAAGTAGGTACCATCCTGTCTTCCCCTACAGCTCCAGATGAGGGCAGAACAGTGGATTCCCAGACATTTTGAACTCACGAGTTTAGGAGACAGGGGGGCGCCTGAGTGGCTCAGTCGGGTAAGCATCTGACCTCGGCTCAGGTCATGATCTCATGGTTCCTGGCTTTGGGTTGGAGCCCCACGTGGGGCTCTGTGCTGAGAGCTCAGAGTCTGGAGCCTGTTTCGGATTCTGTGTCTACCTCTCTCTCTCTGCCCCTTCCCCGCTCGCTCTCTCTCTTTCTCTAAAAAAATTTATAAACATTAAAAAAAGAAGAGTTTAGGAGACAGAGCAGGGGAGTCTTCTGACTGCCTCCTTTACCTTCAGACCTTTGATCTCTGGGAAATACATCTATTTCAGTGTCCTTGTCCTGATTTTTCTGGGATCTATAGGTTACCGGGAGATGACTCAGGCAGGTTACACCCTGATCCTCACTGTGGAAAAAGAGAATGGTGACATAAATGTCCTGACAACATAGACTACATACCTACAGACAAAATTGAAATATTATTTTGTTTTTCTTTTCCCTAAGATTATCTTGATAACAGTGATCTTTGATATTACAAAGTAAATACAATTATATTTAGGTATTCCTTTTGGGAGCATGCACTGGGGAAGATGACTATGTAAAGAGCCACTGTGAACATTTTCGATCTCATTTATTATGGAGATTCACTCAAGCATATTCAGTTTGTGAGTATGACGATCTGTTGCCTATAAGGCAAGGCAACTACTTGTGAGAAAAGAGAAAAGATATAATGGGCTATTGTAAAGGAAATACTTTGAGGGTTCTAGTTCAGGCTTTGTACAGGGTTTGAGTCTCGGTTTTCTCATCTGTAAAGTGGGGTTAATACCTACCTCGTTGGTTATGAAGATCACATAAGGGGACATGGGAAGAGCCAGGCACCTAGGACAGTGCCTGGTACAGTAAATGTGGATTCCCTGTCCACCCCTTCCTGCAGAGCTGTGGGAAAACACTCCATAACCTCACAGGGTGTGATGAACTGTCCCTCCCCTTTCTATTCCCAGTTATGGCACTGGAGATCATAAAAACGCCTCTTCCCTGTCTCTTCCTTTCTTCCTTCCTCTCCAAGACAAGGAAGTGGCCGGCTCCCTTCCCTTCTTTCGGAAGCTTTCGCCTCCCAGGACAGCCCAGCCCCCGGGTTGCTAAGGTCGGGGGTTGGGGGTGGGGGGAGGAGAGCTGCGTCTCCGGCCTGCGCCGCGCAGTGGGGAGGCGGCAGGGAGGCGATGGGGAGGCGGGCGCAGTCGACCCAAGGGTGGAGAAGGGGGACGGCGAAGGACGCGCGTTCCCGGGCTCGTGACCGCCGGTGGCCCAGGGAGCCGGCGCCTGGACAGCCTCGGAGATGGCAGGCGGCGGGGACCGGCGCGCCGTGGGCACCCTCCACCTGCTGCTGCTGGCGGCTGCCCTGCCCCTGGCTGCCCGGGGGGTCAGCCGAGGCGCCGCAGACTGGACCCAGGAGAAGGTGAGCGGCTGCCGCTGCGCGACTGCACCTGGGCGGCTCGTGCCGCGCGCGCAGGGACCGGGGACCGGGCGACCACACTTTCGCGAGGGGGGTGGGGAGGCAGGCGGAGTCGCCGTCCGCGGCCCAGGCAGCCGTGCCCGCAACGGGCACCCGGAGGAATCGGAGCTCTGCGTCCTCGTCGGGGTGCCTCGCTGGCCTCGGGACTGCTTTGGAGAAGCCTCGGGAGCTGGGTGATGTCACCAGCCTCCCCTCGGCTGCGGTCTGATGCGGGTAGTGATAGGCACAGGAAGTGTGTCTAGCCGGCGGCGGCCGAGCGGGGAGGTGAGGGCGCATAGCCTCGCCGCCGCCCACTCGGGACCCGGGAGGCCAGCGGTCGCGGCGCTCGGCTGGCGCGGGGGTGCCCGGCGCGCCTGGGGGTGTGCCTACTGCTCCCCCACCGCTGCAGCCGCGGACGCCCTTGGGACGCTGGAGTTTCCGTGCAGTCTCGAGACAGACGCGTGTTACCGTTTGCTTTAGGTTTTTTAAGCGGAGCAGCTCTAACTGGAGACCAGCTTCACTTAAAAAAAATTTTTTTTTTCCCCTTAAGAGAGGCAATGCAATTGTCAGAGCAATGTATCTGGTTGTAGGTGGAAATTCATATAAGGAACTTAGGAGGCAAGCTTCCTCTGCGTGCAGTAAACAGGTTCAAAATTATTTCCTTTTCTTGTGTAACAGTTTTGAAATCATGAAATTGCTAGGGAATTATGCATATTTAACGATATCGGAGTAAAATGCCCTTAAAAATAGTAAGAAAAAGCAGTCCAGGGTTATAAACCTTGACCGCGTTGCTGAGCAGAACTTTTAAATGCTTACAGTATGCTTGTATTTGCTGGCACGTTGGGATTACAGGGCACACTGGCAACTGCACGGGCCCTGTGTGGTCACCCGTGGACTCGCACCCCGCCGCGTGCATGTGCATATGAATAGCCTGCTTGAGTTCTCTGGGTTATGCTTACTTAGCTTCACGGTTCAGACCCCACAATGTGCCCCGACCTACATGTGGAGACCACCAGCCACAGGGAACCTGGTGAGGATGTGGGAAGGCAAACTCAAGAATAACTGCATTATAAGAAAAAATTTCTGTGGGCGTTCAGAAGGAGTAAGGTCCCTTAAGGGACATTGAATTACACACTTAAATCCTTTCCTTCTTCACTTCATCCTGGGTACCTTCCTGATCAGAAATTGGGAAGGGGGCATTAATAACCGGAATGTGGAGCCACACCAACTGTGTTTTTCTGATACATCTGAATGGGTGAGTAAGTGAGATAGGGAGTATTTGAATGAGCTGTTCTTTGGGCATCATTTGTAGGCAGGGTGTATTTCTAGGGGGGAGAAGGTGTTGGATTCTGGACATGTTTAAAACTAACGAGACTAACTTTTGAGAAAAGTCTTTGAAAGGGTAAATCCCTTTTATGTTTATTTTAAGAAGCTTCTAAATACTGTTCTACTAGGAAACTGTATGCTTTCAAATGGTGTAAGCAAGGGCCTGGGTGGCTCAGTTAGTTAAGCGTCTGACTTCGGCTCAGGTCATGATCTCACCGCTCGTGAGTTCGAGCCCCGCGTGGGGCTCTGTGCTGACAGTTCAGAGCCTGAAGCCTGCTTCGGATTCTGTGTCTCCCTCTCTCTCTGCCCCTCCCCTGCTTACACTCTGTCTCTCTCTCTCAAAAATATAAATAAACATTAAAAAAAAAAAAGAGTACATTCAAATGGTGTGAGCAAATGACAAGATTAACCATGACGGTTCTGTTTCTGGTTCCTTCCTCCCTTACTCGGTAGGCCTACATAAAGTCCTTCAGATGTCCAGTACAGCTTGTGGCCTGGGAAGTGAGTTGGTCCATATTAAAACACATGCCTTCCTGCCATATGTGGCATTTAACTATTTTAATCACTGAGGTGTGCCCTTGGTACACTGGTCTGCCAAAAGGTGAGGTACAGTAAAGAAAACATTGATTCTGAAATCTGTTTCCTTTGCTTTGAAGTAAAGGCGTGTCTCTTTCAGTGGCATCTACTACATAAAACAGTTCAACCCTACTTGGTGGTTGAGTTCGGGGGACTGTGATTGGGTTGCTTGAAACCTGCAAACATTTTCCCATAGAGGCAGTAGTATAAATGGTTAGATTCTCAGGTGGGCCCACAGGTGTATATTTAGAGGCATTGACATCTGGGTTCCGGGACGCTCATGTATAACCATCTCACTTGAACCTCATAGTGCCCCTGGGAGGAGAGAAGTTTCATCCCCAATTTATAGGTGAGGACACTTGACTATGGCTACACCAGCGAACTGAAGAGCCTTCATCTTTCCTCTTCCACTCTCTTCTCCAAGGTAGATGAGTCCTGGCTGAGGGTACAGGGAACAGTGTCCAGGGAGTGAAGGACGGTGGGGCTGGTGGGAGGGTTGGGGGGACCAGAGGAAGAGCTTATTTCTCCTTTCCTGGGTCAGAGTGGATCCTAAATGGAATTCCAGAATAGATTGTTTCTTTCTGGAACCTTCTCTCCCTATTTAGCCCCTTTCCGGATCTCCCTCGTGGAGCTTAAAGGTTAATTATCTGGGGCTTGGGCCTTATTCCAAAACTACTTCTCTGGAATCCTGTCCCATCCTTGATCCCCAATCCTATTTCTTTGGTACAGACCCATTCCTTTGGTACAACTTTGTCAACTGACTGTTAAAAGGAATCTTGTTAAATCAGTCCTCCCTTAGGTGTGGAAGATGAATGGCTGTTAGGAAAGTTGCATTTTTTTTTTTTTTAAAGGAAGCTGTTAGTTAAAAAGTATGGCTTCTATTGAAGTCTCCCCATTATAAAGTTAACATGTGCTCATTTTAGAAAACGAGGAAAATACAGAAAAGTATACTAAAAAGAAAACTGTTGTGACCATAATCCCACATTTGGAGATGATTGCTGTTAACCGTTTTGATGTTTTTATTCCTAGTCTCTCTCTCTCTCGCTCATTCTCCCCTACCTCCTGTTTCTCCTTCCCTCTTTCTTTCTATAGATATATATCATATTTATATGTACACACATACACATGTATATATGTGTGTATTTTTATTTATAGAAATGGACAACAATTATATCAGTCTTGTAGGTTTTTGTGAGAATTGAGCTAGCCATCTAAAGTACTTAGCACAGTGCTGCCATGTGGTAAATGCTCAATAAACACTAATTATTTATTTTTAAAATAACACATGTGAATACTTATTTCTTACTAGGGATTATGCTCCATATATGGTTTTATATTTTAGTATGTCGCTTAAAAGTATGCGTGTTACCTTGAACCGATAAAACCCATTGAAAGCATCACTTGATAATTGCAAAATCATCAGCATTCCATAATTTGCCTATCCTTTTACTGTTGGACATTTAGGTTGTTTCCAAACTTTATCATAAAGTTGGGACTCCGTGCATTGGTAGAATCTTCCTTTATTATAACAAGGGTGACGTAGAAAATTTCAAGTCATATTGGATGTGGAGGGGCAGAGTTTTTGAAGCAAGGCAAGAGATGCAGGAGGGTTGGCCTCACCTAGGGGTTCTCCTCCATGGTCATCTCTGGCAAGCTGCTACTGCTGTCTTCAGTACTTCACACTTTTGCTTCTGGAGTCACACATATTCTGAGCGTTTAGGGTTCCCCTCTTCCATGGTTTTAAAAGTTCTTAGCCATTCTCCCATCTACCCTCCATGATTCTTAGGGAAGCAACAATGGAGACTCCAAGTCAGGGGACAGGGCGGTCAGTGATAGGCTGGGTGTTGGTAGGGGAAGAAAGACAAAATATGCCATTTTTTAGTTTCTACCTCCTGATAGGTGAGTACTCTGACATCCTTACAGATAGGTAAACCTTTCCTTGTCACAGCTAGTAAGCCAGGGTCCTGGGATTTGACTCTGAATTGTCGTTTCAAAGCCTACATTGCTTTTCTTTTAGCTAGAGGGCTCATTGCATTCAAAGAAGGCAGAACTTTACCTTATTCGGTTCTCAACTTCTCCACAACTGCATTTGTCATGCCGGGGGCTTCGGACACACTGGAAGGGTGTCTGTAAATGCTGGCTGGGTTGAATTTACTGGTAGACACAGGAGTTAACCTGAGCGCTGTCTGGGAGACACTCATATGGGATGGGAACTAGAATTGAAATCACTGGGCTTCTGTAATGATCTCTCTTTAATTCAATGGCTTGGGACCTCAGATCCCCCTGCAAGCTGGGCCAGCCCTACAAATTATGTAATTAAAAACCTCTTTGGCCTAGCATCATGTGATTAGCCTAGAGGAGATGTTTCAGGATATCTGGTTCACACTTTTTTAGCTGAAAGATTCTTGTCACCCAAAGCAGACTTATTGTCCTTTCTGCCTGGCTGAAAAGACAAAGCAGGGGCTGTAATAGAGACTCATTCCTCTGAGAATGCCTATACTAAAGAAAACTTGTCGATGTGCCTTTTAACTGAAATAATCCTAGACTAATTGGGGGTTTGCATTTAGCACTAAGCTCAACACTGTTTTTGCCTCATTTACTTTCCTCATGTCCAGCCCACACTTTCTGTCCAGGTTTCTCCTCTCTTTCCTTCCTCTGATCTCTGCAGAGATTTTTATGTTTATTGGGTTCTGAGAGAAGGGCTTAAGCATTTTTTGGTGCTGTTTCTCAACTATATTTCATGTAGGATATCTGCTACAGCTAGTGATGCTGGAGGGTTATTTATTTTGTTCCTGCTTTTCCTCAAATCTCTTAAGAACTCTCTAGAGTCTCCATAAACTGCCCATTTTAACATGAGCTTGATTTCCTCCCGCTGTGGACATGCAGTGAAGGACCTTGTCCACGGTGACCAGGTAGGCTCTGGGATAGAGTAATGGACACTAAACAGAAAAGGAGTCACTGGTCAGACAGCCTTCCCGACACAACAGTTCTTGGTTATCGCAGAGACTGCCCCGGGCCAAACCAACTCTAAAGCATCACAAGCATTGACTGTTAGAAATGTAAAAAGAGCAAAGACCACAAAACTTGAATCATAGCACTTCCTGGCCCTTTGCAGTAGGTAGCTTCTTGTTTTCCTGTTTTTATGATTGCTTGTACATTTAACTGACTTGATATGTATAATGCCCATTTTACACTATTATTCTATAAGCATCGTCTTAGTGAAGACAATTTGAGAGAGGTAGTTCCTCTGTCAATACCTTATTTGATGAGTTCACCCAATATTTCTTGAGTACTCAATATGCCCAGGGCACTGTGTGGCCCTGGGAAGACTAGAAAGTAAAGATAGTTCCCGCCCTCATGGAGCTGATATCCAATATGAAATCAGATGTTAAACAAGGAAACACACAAGAAAGGGGTCTCCAAATTATAACCTGAGTTAGGTGAAGAGAGAGGGAAGAGCCTGGAAGCCAGAAATCACCGCAGAGGCAAAAGCCTCAACAGGTCAGAGTCTCACACTGCTTTGGGACCTGGATGGTCCCAGGACCTGGATGGAGGCCAGGGTGACTGAAGCATGGTGCCCTGGGGGCGAGTGGCCCTGCCTGGGGGCGGTGAGGCAGCAGGAGAGACCAGACAGGCTCCTGTTGGCCTGGTCAAGTAGTAATTAACCATAGAAACCATCCCACTCCTTGCCTCCAGGTTCTTCTTTGCCCTTTTCACATTTCTGTTTTGTCTGTTAGCTTCAGCTTTCTACTTCAAAGTGCTGAGAGTTAACATAAGGACTGAGATCCTGAACATACCAGGGAATTGAAAGGCTGAGGTGACAAATTTATGACGTATATTTAAAAATGTATTATCAGTAAACAAAGATAAACCTTAAGATGTTTGGGCACAGCATCCACATTTGGGAGTAACTGGAGGTTCATAGATGAGGCAGGGAGGCAGAGCAGAAGGGCATGGGAGGGGGAATCCATGGAACCCGGATCTTTTCATGGACTTACCTGGAGCTCTCCTATGACCTTGGGAAAATCATCTGCTCTCTAAGAAAAACTCAGTTTCCACTGACATAAATTCAGGAGGTTAGACTAGATCATCTCTAAGTGTCTTTCCAGCTCTAAATTCTGTACCTCTTTCATGTATGATAGAAGGTAATAGAATGAAAACTTATTGAATGTTTACTATGGTGGCTTATATATGTTAGCTCACGTAATTATAATTACTCTAGGAAGTAGGTGTTATTACCTCCACTTTACAGATGAGGAAATTGAGCCTTAATGAGGTTAAGTAACTCACCAGAATCACACCTTGTGAGTGGTGGGGGGCTGAGTTGAGAGGGTCTGTCTGAACCCACAGCCCACGTTCTCTGCATGATCACACTGGAGAGTAATGTTGAGACATAGCAAAGTATAGATGAGTATAAGTGATTGGCAATTAGCATTCTTTAATTCCAGAGTTTCTCACCAGCCACTTGGAGAGGAAATACCTACGTGATTACTGAGACATATTTAACCAACACTGGTGCCGGAAAGAACCGTGAAGAAGAAAAGGCTCCTTCAGTTTGTTTTGCATTCCGAAGAACTTAATATCCTATATGACCTTCATCATTCCCCTTAGGGCAGAAATCAGCTGATCAATCACTCACTTACCTAGGGGAGGAGTAACACATTCCATTACTGAGTGCCTGATAAACACGCAATGAATCGATGATTCATCATTACTAGTGTCACAAGAAAATACAGTGTGTGTGAGGTTATATCTGAAGTACAAATTTGAGGGGCACCTGTGTGGCTCAGTTGGTTGAGCGATCAACTCTTGATTTTGGCTCAGGTCATGATTCCAGGGTCGTGGGATGGAGCCCTGCATTGGGCTCTGTGCTGCCAGCACAGAGTCTGGTTGGGATTCTCCCTCTCCCTCTGCCCCTCCTCTGCTTTCACATTGAGTGTGTGTGTGTGTGTGTGTGTGTGCGCGCGCACCCTCTCTCTCTCTCAAAAAATATATGTATATACATTAAAAAAAAAGCAAATTTAATTTTTATGTTTATTTAGCTCTTTAAGGTTAATTCAGCTAATATATAAATGTTCCTATGAATGTGAGTGTTAATAGAATTTTAAAATAATTTTAAGGGAAGATAAAAAGTGTACTATTTAGCGGGTTATAGAATCATCAAACTCTGGCTGAAAGGAATTTCAATGATCATCTAGTTTAGAGCTCTACAACGAAAATATATAATGAGAAGTACATATGTAATTTTAGGTTTTCTTCTTTTTTAAGTTTATTTATTTATTTTGAGAGAATGAGAGGGAGGGGAAGGGCAGAGAGAGGGAGAGAGAGAGAATCCCAAGCAGGCTCTGCACTGTCAGCGTGGAGCCCGATGTGGGGCTCAAACCCACGAGGTGTGAGATCATGACCTGAGCTGAAACCAAGAGTTGGACGCTTAACTGACTGAGCCACCCAGGTGCCCCCATTTTCTTTTTAAAATAAGCTGCCAAAACAGTTAGTTTAACTTTCTAGATCTAATGGGCCAATTTGAAAGTTGAGTAGTTTAACTTACTTTATGGCATAAGACCTATCTCCTTAGTTTGAGATTCAAAAGAAATAGTTTTCTATTGCAAATGTCTCAGGATAAGTCCTGACCGTGTTATGAAATGATAGCCAGTTAAATGATGTTATTTAATCCTCAGAATTATCACCAACCAGCCATTTTGAATTCATCGTCTCTTCGACAAGTTGCAGAAGGCACCAGTATTTCAGCAATGTGGCAAAATGACTTACGACCGTTGCTGATAGAGCGATACCCGGGATCCCCTGGAAGCTATGCGGCTCGCCAGGTGAGGACGCAGCACACAAATCTGGAGGTTGCTGAACACTTTGCTTGCACGTGGGAGATAATATCATGTCCCAAGTTCTGAGTTGTCTGATATTCAGACCTGTCATCTCATCATAGCATCCACCAAAATAAGCAACTCAAAAAACCAAACAACTGAGAGTAAATGTCTGTTCTGAACTGAGTGATACATGTTCATCTAAATCAATTTAGGTGTGAAATCTCTGTTGGGGTACAACATGAGATAGGGTACTAAGTATTCAACTCTTGGTCATTTCTATAATACACCCCCAGGCACCCCAGCACGTTTTCTTGGACCCTAACCACCCAACGTCACTAGCCCTAAGCAGTTCTTAACTGACAGTTTCTGGCCAAGAGTGGGTTTACTGTCCTATGAGGCCTTCATTCCTCTTGGAAAATTGTATTCTCCCTGGAGGGCAAGTCAAGATCAGTTATAAGCTACTTTCTCCAGTGCAGTGTTTCTCAAACTTCTGATTCTGATCCATGTTAAAAAAAAATAGCAAAGTTAAAAAAACTTACATTTTGTGCACACAAGTATAAAAATAGATTTAACTGACACCAAAGTTTCATGAAAAAAAACCCGCACTCTTATTACCTGCATTACCTGTGATTTGCTCTGATATCGTTAATTCTACTTTACTAGTTTGTTCTGTATTGTTTTTTTTTAATACTGGTCATGACCCAGTAAACTGATTTTGAGATTCACTGATTTTACCATTGCAGTTTGAAAGACACTGCTATGGAGGGTAAATTATACCATAGCTGGGCTAGACCTTGTGTCTCTGCCTCCTTAGTGCCAGTCTTCCTAAGTAATCTGATATCCCACCTCTGAATGAATGTTTTTCAAAATAGCCCCATTTCAAGGGGCAGCTCAGGAAAGAATGGGGAGAGACTGACCCCCCAAATCCTCCTCTGAGAGTACTCCACCTGCCTAACTCTCCAGGCAAAAGACCTTGGCACCCCACTTCTGTGATAGAGTGACACCTGCAAGGTCCAGCAACACAGCCGTTGGGCTCATCCCTTGTACCCAGTATATGACTCTGCCTCTAACATCCAACCCAGATAGCCATTGTCTGCTGCCCCATTAGGCACCTGTCTTCCAACCAAGCACCTGTTTCTCCTAAGGAATTAGATGGTGGAGACCCAAAGAGCGCCTTAGTTCTTTCTAACCTTTAGGCGGGGCGAGGTATAATAATGATGATGGCTGACTTTCATGGAGCACTGTTTTTTGAAGTCAGGTACTTTATGGAGTTCTTCGCATGGACTTTTGCATTCAGTCCTCACAACCATGCTGTCGTGTGGGTACTATTATTATCCTAGTGCTACAGATCAAAAGGCCTGAGGTTTAGGTATATGAGTTAACTTGTTCAAGGTTATAAACATAATAGTGATGAGACCAGAATTTGGACCCAAATCAGCTTGACTTCACAATCCTATCACTGAAAAGCGGTGGCTGGGGGGAACCAGTGTGTGCTCATAAATGTCTCCAGCTCTGGCTCTTCTCTTGCCTAAGTTGGAGAGTGAGATACATACCTCTCATTTCAATGATATTCCTGGATTTCATCTCCCAAGTATTTTCTTTTTTTCTTAAGTTTATTTTTTATTTATGTTGAGAGAGAGCAAGTACAAGCCAGGGAGGGGCAGAGAGAGAGAGAGAGAGAGGGAGAGAGAGAGAATCCCAAGCAGGTTCCATGCTGTCCACGCAGAGCCTGATGTGGGGCTCGATCTCACAAATCATGAGATCATAACCTGAGCTGAAATCAAGAATTGGAAGCTTAACCTACTGAGCTACCCAGGTGTCCTGAAAATCACTAGGATTGCTGTCTAAGCTGTGGAAAGAGAGGGGTTTCTACTTTAGATGATGAGGTGGGGACACTTGGGTGGCTCAGTCGGTTAAGAGTCTGACTTCAACTCAGTTTATGATCTCATAGTTTGTGGGCTCAAGCCCCGTGTTGGGCTCTGCAGAGCTGTGCTGCTTGGGATTCTCTCTCTCTCTCTCTCTCTCAAAATAAACTTAAAAAACTGAGGTGGGGTGCCTGGGTGTCTCAGTTGGTTAAGCATCCGACTTCAGATCAGGGCATGATATCCTAGCTCCTAGCCCCGATGCCCAACATTGGACTCCGTGCTGACATGAAGAGCCTCCTTGGGATTCTCTCTCTCTTCCTCTCTCTCTGCCCCTTCTCCACTCGAGTTCTCTCTCTCAAAATAAATAAAAAAAAAAGATGAGATAGATGACACTTGGGTTCTGATGAGGGAATTACACACTAATGCACTCAGTTTGACCTGTCACTCAGAACTAAATCCAAACAAGAATGGTGGAAAATCTGCTTTTTTCCTGAGGCCTTTTGGAGCATTGGATTCGATGTTTTATAATTTATGGCGTTTCAGGGTTGTAGCTAGAGAAGACTCTCAAATCTAAAGATACGTGGACTTGATAGAAAGTTGGTTATTGAACTGACCTGTGCAGTTGACGATAAAGATGTGCATTGCAATGGATTCTTTTTCAGAGAATAATATGAGAACGATGTCCCAGAGTCTCCATTTTTACTGCCTCTCATCATGGAGCCTAAAGACGCCTATTGGATTTTTAGAAGTTTTATTTTTTTAGGAGATAATTTATTTGTAGAATAAATAATAAGAAGGCATGAAATTTTGGGGGTTTTTTTGGTAATTTCTATCTGAGATAGGAATAAAAAAAATAACTAAAAAATCAGGATGATGAAATCTTCGTAGGGAGCAAGCCAGAAACTTTGTCTAAAAGAGGCAAGCTACAAACTGTGGGGTTAAAATCCCCTGTAGATGCACAGTACACGTGAGAAGTGGCAGCTGGCCTTCTTCAGCCCAAGGTGGGGCTGTCCCTGAGTGGAGGGCCCCGTGTGGAGAGCACTCAGCATGGAGCCTGGGAGACCAACATGTCTAAGAAGGAGGAGGTACCTGACGTCCCCCGTGTCAGGAATCAGCATCCTGAGAATGACATGTTTGTAGACTTGGGACAAACATCGTAGAATCTGCTTCCTCCAAACAAACCTGGGCTGCTAATGTTATTGTTTCTTGGAACCTGGAAATAAGAATTTAAGTGAAATTAAATTAGACCCAGGATCATTCACTACTGTTAAGCTACAATGCCTGGGGCCTTCCCTCCTGGAAGTAGAATGTCATATTTATGTCTGACTTTCTCTTCCTCTCTCACTCTCTCTCCTCGCCTCCACCTTTATCTCTGTATCCTTTTCTTTTTGGCTCTACTCAATGTCCGTCTATCTCTGTGTTCATCTCTCTCTCTCTATCCATCCATCTCTTTCTCTCTGTCTTTTTCTCCCTTCCCCGTCCAAAAAAGAAATCTAGAATAGTCCAAAATACAATCTATATTCTGAACTGCCCTTTGCACTCCTGGCAGGCCTGGGTTCTTGCTACTTAGTTTCAGGAAGCACTCCCTACCTGGTTTCAGGGCATTCTAGTGAGCAGAGCGGTGGTTTGGGGAGCCCACTCTAGAGAATTGCAGTGGGAACTTGCAGACTAAGCTTGAAAGCCAAAGGCACAACAAGGGATATTGGTGACCTAATGAGATTATGGAGCCAATACGATTGTTTATAAAGAAATTCGTTGCTAAGATAATTAAAAAAAATTTGCACTGAGTAAAAAAAGAAGATTCCTTCAGAGAGGACTCTTTTGGGGACACTTGCTGAGGCTTTTGTGGATTTTAGTGTCAACATAAGATAATCAGAAATTATGTCCCCAACTTATTTAGTAGTTGAGAAATGAGTTTGTGTGTGAGACTTCAGCTGAATGAAGCTAACAGATACATATTTTTAAATCTCAGTTCATTTCTGTAAGCATACAGGCTGCTATTGATTTGGAATCGTTCATCATCTGGATACCAGATGTTCTGGAATATACGCCTGTTTTTTGTTTTTTTTTTAAAGATGACCCCTTTATGGAAAAATTTCTCTTCCCTAAAGTCTGGGAATAACTTATTTTCATATTCTGTGGAAAGCCGATCTTGGATGCACAGTGATTTGTCTCGATTCAAGCTCCCCAAGCTTGATATCATATAATTTTATTGTTCTCATTGAGAATAACTTACTAGTTAGAATCAGACCATATTTAGTGATAGCCTACTGTGAGCAAAGCCCAGTATTAAGAATTGTGGATGAAAACAAAGTGAATGAGATATGAATGACGATTTCTTTTAATTATTTGAAAGGTTATTAATATTTCTTTTCATTATTTGGAAAGAGAACTTGTGAACTTGTAATACAAAAGGTAAGGGACTGTGTACACATGCCATTGTGGCCAAAGTCCGCATCACTGCAGAAAGCAGGGAATGAGTACCAGGGAACCGTTTGTTTATTTGGCTTTTACAGAATTGAATGGGGAATCAGTGTCCTCGTTCTGGTTTGGTTATTTTCCTGGAAGCTTCCTGCCACAGTTTTTCCAAAGCCTTTGCCTACGTGTCTTGTCACATTAGTTATGACAGGCCATACAAGAGTTGGGTAGGCTAGAAAATCTTGTATTTCCTTGGGGGTAGGGGAAAAAACAACCAAAAACCAAGCCTCGATTCTTTTCCAGTGATTATGAGTTATATGTTTGTCACCTCACGGTCCTTCCCTACTGGATATTCATGGTGCAACAAATTGCCAGTCCTGTTGATGGTTAGTTTGTCGTCTGACTTTTTTAAAAGATCCTTTAAGGCACACTTACAAAGATGTACACAGTATTTCAACATAAAATAAAATAAATGAAACCTAGTTGAGAAACATGAAGTGAAGGAGAAATGAAGGCAGGAAAGGGCGAATGGAACAGTAGTGACCTCCCCGTAACTTGCCACACCATGAAGTCTAGACTCTGAAGGAAGACACGGCCAGTCTCGGAAGTGGTGTTTCTTTTCCATCTGCTTCCGATCAGCCACTGTGTGATTCATTAGTTCCTAGGTGATGAGGAGAGATAGGAAAACAGATTCTTCTTTATGTTTACCGTTTGTAGTGGGGTCTGAACTCACCTTTGGTGCCGAGGAAAACTACTTGATGTGTCATTATGGTTCAGAGTTGTTTATTGATTCTTAAAGTGGGCGGGACCTCAGATATCCCCCAGAAATCCCCTTGTGGGACATTATACCATCAGAATCTTTTGTTAGCGTATATTACATTTTGAAGTATTTGCTGAACTTGGGGCACATGCTGTGCTCTTGGGACAAAAGAGTTACCATTTGCAGTTCTTGCTTTCAAAGAACTTAGGGTAGAAGTTGAGATCTGTAGGACCTCGGTGTATCTGACTTCTCAAAATGCCTTCTCAGCCTCCTAGAAGTATTGAAAGTGGACTTTAATACATACTGAACTGGTCTCTCTCCTGACATGTAGAAATGACCCCGATGGTATTGTTAAGTACCAGCAGGGGTCGGAATAATGTATAGATTCTATTCCTATAAAAACATGTACCCCTTTGCCAAATACGTGTTTGTGTACTAGTATATGTATATATAAACAATAAGGATGATGTGGAAGGATATACATCAGACTATTAACATCAGTTAATACCAATAGTGCGTTGGGATTGCTTGGCAGGGGTATGGTTAAAGGAGAGGGAGAGGGAGAGGGATAGCTTTTCTTTTAATCACCCTTGCTATTAACTCTATAACCACGTATTGCATTTTTAACTTGAAAGACATCACATAAATTTATATGTGTGTGTATATATATATATACATATATACATATGTATATATATATATATATATATATATACATATATATATATACAGTGAACCAATCGAAACTGTCTAGATCTGAAATTTTGGTTTTTGTTTTGATCAGCACATCATGCAGAGAATTCAAAGACTTCAAGCCGACTGGGTCTTGGAAATAGACACCTTCTTGAGTCAGACACCCTATGGGTACCGATCTTTCTCAAATATCATCAGCACCCTCAATCCCACCGCTAAACGACACCTGGTCCTCGCCTGTCACTACGACTCCAAGTATTTTCCCCCTTGGGACAACAGGGTGTTTGTGGGAGCCACTGACTCAGCAGTGCCATGCGCGATGTTGTTGGAACTTGCCCGGGCTTTAGACAAGCAACTCCTTTCCTTGAAGGTATTTGTTTCTGTCTCGAAGATTCTGGGAATAAAATGCAGAGTGAATTCTAGAATCCTTGGGGGAGTAAGAAGGCCATTTAGAAATGTAGACTTTCAGTACATTTTGTAATAATTTGTTGCAAAAAGACATGAGGTTGAATGAATATTAATTGGAAGATTACACTATTTGAAATGTCAACCATGGACGATAAACCTAGGATACATGACAGTGAATTTATTCAGTGGCACTTAATTGCTTAATTTTGCATGCACATTAAATTAAATGCAACATTTCTTTGCAAAAAATGAAGAGGGTGGATGGTTGGTACAGGCGTATGTATGAGAACTATGTTTATTTCTTCTTGTTCATGTAGCCATGAAACATCACAACCTCCTAATCTGAGAGGTGTGGCTCTTGAGTTGGGGGGAAAGGGTTGATTGAAAAGTGCTTCTGAAGTAGAGAGTGGGTTTTTCAGACATATCAAGATGAAAAACTTGGAGCAGAAATGCATTATTGTTATTATCTGTGAATCTCGGCTCAATTTTATGTAGCATAGCAGAGCTTTTGTACGTTCTCAGCTCAAAATACTTCTGGGACTCTCAGATGCTATTTCAGTCTCTGTGTTCTGAAGGGTGCATTGGAAAAAAGTGCTAACCTAGATGAAGACATATTGTTCAGATATCACTCATAACCAAGTAAACACAACAAAGCGAAAACAAAAAACTTTGATCACAGGCAGCAAATGCATTTTTCTCCCTCAGAGTTTTATGAAGGGGCCAGCCTTTGCTACAATGGGAGTAAAGAAATAAAAGGTTTATCTTGTAATGGAAGGAATAGAGATATTTGGTTCTGTTTTTTTTTTTTTTTTTTTTTTTTTTTTGCTGGATATGCTGAACTTGAAAGCAAGAATTGTTTGTAACCTCTCAGTATCCTTTTCACTATTTTTTTTTTAGTTTGTTTTGTTTTGTTTCCTGAACCTTCTATAATGTCTTTGTCCCATCCTCTGTCCTGCTTTTAACTAGTACCCTTCCCCAGCAATTGGGTTGAGGGAGTTCAGAAGCTGATATCAAAGGTTAATTTTCCATGTTTACATTCTAAGGACATTAAATGAAAGGCACAGTCTATATAGTGGGTGTGTTTTCTCTGGAGCTCAGACCTGCTTATAGTGACCAGAAACAGAAAGGGCCAAATAGGTTGTTAGGTGGACATCCTCATTAAAACACACACAGACACACACACACATTCTCTCTCCTTTTTTTTTTTTTAAAGTTTATTCATTTTTTCAGAGACAGAGACAGAGCACGAGTAGGGGAGGGGCAGGGAGAGAGGGAAACACAGAATCCGAAGCAGGCTCCAGGCTCTGAGCTGTCAGCACAGAGCCCGACGCGGGGCTTGAACTCACGAACCGTGAGATCGTGACCTGCGCCGAAGTCGGATGCTTAACCGACCGAGCCACCCAGGCGCTCCACACATTCTCTTAATTATTCTTTCTCATAGAAGTAACAGTGATGTGGGCATTTAAAAAAAAATGGATCACGTTTGATGGAAACATGAAGAGTATCAGATTCATTTTTCCAGGGGTACTTTAACTAAATTTGTATTAAGGTGTTGTTGGAAGCTCTTCAGCTGTCATGGATTGGGTACGTGGGAGTGGAATGTGACCTGGTTGAGGATGGCAGAATAGTCTGGATTATTGTTCCAACTGCATGCACCCCTCCAGGAATAAGATTACAGTTATGCATTCCCGTCTTTTCCCTTGTAACCCTGCTGTGCCTTCCCACTGTAGCAGGTGGTACGTTCTCATTCCTTGACTCCGGACGTGGTTATGTGACCTGTCCTGGCCAATGGGATACTAGTGGATGTGATACCAGCAGAGGCTGGGAATGAGCTTGCACAATTGGGTTTGCTGTCTCATGCCGTTGCCGCCACCATAAGGGCACGCCCTGGCTGGCCTGCCAGTCCCAGGGGGAGGGTATGACGTGTGGAGCCCAGCCAACCTTCATGACTGCATGGTGAGGCAGAACTTCTCCAACCAGCCTAGATCAATAGTCCTCCAGCTGACCTACAGACCTGGGAGGACACATGAGTGTTGTGTTAAGCCACTTGGGTTTGGGGTGGGTTTTTACACCCTCTTATTGTGGCATTAGCTGATACAACCTTGGATGGGGAAAGCCTGCAGATAATTCACCTGCTACGTTGACACTGGTAACTAGATTTATCACATTACCATGAAAGACTGAAAGACCCTCACAAACCAGATTTTCCTAGCTCCAAGGTGCTAGACTGAGTTACCAAAAGTGGAAGGCCACAGTTATTTTCCTGCTAATCCTGAAAAGAAGCAAAAAGAGCAAAGTGCCTCACAGGACTCAGAATCACTGTCTACACGGTCTACTCCTGTCTTAACGATCAGACGCTTGGAGGACGGAAAGTGAGTCGTTGCGCTGACCTCTGGAATCACTCAGCTGTTGAAATTTCAGGGAGGCATCTGAACCTTCAAGCCTGTAGAATATGAAAACTGCTTTTGTTTCTGCCCCGACATGAGCAGAATGTCTGTGGTACCGGGCAGTCTTATTCTGTGCTGGTGTTTCGTTATTATGCTGTTTGATTTGGAACTAGAACTTTGCAACCAGTTAGCAATATTAAAACAATTGCAATGACTAGCATACAAAGATAACTTAGTTTTCAGACGATAAAGACATTTTTTTCCATCTTAGGAAATCACCCTAAAACAATCAGGAAAATTCCATATTTGAAGAAACTAGGGAACATGTGTTAATGGGAACCACAATATGAAGACAGAAGGTAAATGGAGAATGACATACCCAAGTAGAGAGAAATCACAGCCTCCAGAGCGAGGAGGAAATGGAAAAGCCAGTGGTTCCCTGACAAAATCCTGGAGTGGCTCAGGGATCGGTGGAGATAGTGAGGCCGGGGGCTGGGGAGGGGAGTGTTTGTTAGTCTGCACAAGGACCAGTTGGTATATAGATTCCCACCCCATCTCTGGTAGATGGGTGAGTATGCCACCAGTAGCCTTGCAGGAGAGGACAGGATAATTTTTCTGGAGACACTGAACCAGGGGGGTTCTGGATGTGGGGACACCAGATGCAGAGGAGGATAGGAATGAAGTTTCCCATGGAAGTCAAGGAGATTAGGTGAAAGTCTGCACATTGAGCAGTGAGGTCCCCAGCCTTTCCCTGTTTTCAGCATGAGAAAGCCAGCACGCAGCTTATGCCCCTCAGAGAGCAAACCGGATGCTCCTTCTCTGGGGAGTGTGAACTACCTCATGAAAAAGACCCAAGATCTGGAGGTGCTCAGTGAAAAACACCCAACGGGGCACCAGATTGCCCTGCGCTGAAGCCAACCAGTCTGTCTCTGATCAGTGTTTTAGTACCTTATTCTCTGATATGAATGAACACAAAGGACGACCAGACATTTGAGGACAGTCTCCAGCATGAAAGAAAGAGTAGACCAATACGAACAATACGAAAAATGAACTCAGAGAAAATAGAGCGTAAGGAGCAGGAGGTAACTTAAAGGGACACTGTTTTAAATATCTTTAGAGAGATAAGAGGAGAAGTTATGTCCATTAAAGATTAGGGAGATGTCAGATTCAGTTCGGTCTGATGGGAGCATGTCCCCCAGTGCTGTACTGAGGTGCAGAGACCAAATGGTTGTGTATCTTTCTTCAGCGAGGTCTGGCTGTGTGCAGGCACAGAGTAGGCAGAGAGCTGGGCTAGAGGTTATATTTTTGCCGTGTGAGTTTGGCCAAGGCAGAGAGAGGCCAGGGAACTGAGCATGTATGCAAGGGAATGGTTAGAATGATTGGCTGTGGAATTTAAGGTGAATATGGAGGGAAGTGAGGACTTCATGGGAGTGAAGGACTGTGAACAGGTGAAGGATTCAATAGATCAGGGATTTCAGTGGGGCTGAAGGACTGTGGGGGTTAAGGTACCAGAAGGACTAATCTGAAAAGTGTGAGCAGACAGTGAAAGGTATAAAATCGATCAGAATCTTCCTGACCCTTCTAAGTTCTGCTTGAATCCTGGCTCATAAAGTCTTCCTTGACACCCCAGGGATCTGACCTGTCTTTCTATCCAGTTCCCACATAAGTTTTGGTGTTCCATTTGTGACCCTTGGCATGCATTGTCCATGTTGTTTTATCTTTCCTAACCCAGCTGAAGTGTAGACTCTTTCAAAAGAGAGGCTGTAATTATTATTCTTTGTGTCCCTGTTGCATTCCTAAGGTGCATCCTTGAGCCTAGATTCAATGAAAAAGTTGCAGACTCAGTTAAGGTGGGCAGCAAGGACAATGTGCAGTTGTTTCACACTGACGTGGAGTTTAGCATTTAGGTCATTCCTAAGGGAGTAGCCCTGGTTTAACACCCGCAGCAGGGAGGGGAGAGAAATGGGATTAGGCAGAGGCAGAAGTCAATCCACCATGCAGGTTCAACAACAGGCTCAGCCAACCTTGGGGAGCTCTGGAGGTGGAGTGGCCCCATAGAGCCGCCAGGACCTGCTTAGATCAGTCATTGGATATAGGACACCCCTATGGCTGAGGCAATCTCTAAAAGAACTAATAGCCGAAGACCTGTGGACAGCTCTCTTGGTAGCAGGGGCAACATATCCTTCTGGAAGGGAACTGGGTGGGTGTCTCTGTGTCTGCCATGACAGTTTCATAGTTTCTAGGTTCTCTAAGGAGTAAGAAAAAAATATAAGACTTCTATTTTCAGAGGGAGTAGGAGAAAGTGAGACTTACACGGGTGAAGACCATGGGGAATGGGATGACTTTTGGAGGCAAAGTGGTACAAAATACATTTTGGCATATTCTCACTTGCTTTGGTATCTTCCTTTTCTTCATGGCATATCTGTCTTTTTTGCCCAGTTAATAAGAACGTATGCTATTTTTTAAACCCTCACAGTATTTTTGCTACCTTTTTACTATTCTTTTTACCAGAATGTTTCAGACTCCAAGCCAGATCTCTCACTCCAGCTGATTTTCTTTGATGGGGAAGAGGCTTTTCTTCATTGGTCTCCTCGAGATTCTCTGTATGGATCTCGGCACTTAGCTCCCAAGATGGCATCGACACCGCACCCACCTGGAGCCAAAGACACCAACCAACTGCACGGCATGGTCAGTCCTGGGAATTTTCATGGCGCTGCAGCTGTGGGCTCTGTGTCAAAGCCAAACCTAAAGCCAATTAAAGACCTAAAAATGCCACGGCATTCTTGGAACAGAGCGTTCATTATAGAACATTCTTTGGCAGGCATTGGGCTTTTGAGGAATCCCAGAGCTACAAAGAATGATTCTGGGTTAGAAGTTACGTTTGACTGAGCTTAATTAAAATGACGTAAAAAATTAGATTAAGGAAACATCCCAGGTTCAGTTCGGTCCAATGGGAGCACATTCCCTGGTTCTGTATAGAGATGGTGAGAGCAAATCCCTTCTTTGAAGCTTCTCTACAAAGCCTGAGGAGGCTTGGGTCTTGGGAATTGGAGGGGGAGTGAGACATGGTATAGGGATGGGAGTGAAGAATTTCCTTGGTGGCTTCAAAGTGTTATAATGACTCCAAATGTGTAGGGGACATTGTGTTGGACGTGTCTGTTTTGGTGTAATATTGTTGCCATGGGGATGGAAACATTTGCGATGCTGCCTTAATATCCTGTTCTTATTATCAAGTAATTAGTGCAGCACACAGCCCCATTTTTATTCCATTTCTGGGCCCAAACCTCATTGCTAGTCCCTCACTCCACCTTTGAATTCTCTTCCTATCCTGATTCTCTTCCCATATTTGACCTTCACTCGGTCTTATGTCCTCACTAACCCCAGTTGGTAACTTCATGCTGCTCTTGAGACTTCTTGCTTCCCTGTGCTTTCATCCATCCCTGTGCTGTGAACTGAAAGTCTATTTCTAACTCCTTCCATTCATCCTTGTCCTTTGCCATATCACCGACCTTCACCCTGTAAGTCCAACTGGCCACATTCAGTGTCCTCTGTGGCTCTAACACATCATGTTGGCATTGTCTCCATCCTGTTATCTGTTGGCACCTTATAATGGGTCAGGGGAATATGGTTGGCACCTCGTTCATTCCTTTGGACCAAGTGGCTAAAAAGGGTTCAGAGGAGGAGGAGAGAGACCTGATTGATCAGTAGGAAGAACAAAGTTATTTATTTATGAGTCCAAATCTATGAATCCATAGTGATGGTGAAGACTATTTTCTTCCCTGGGGGCGGGGGGGAGGGGGGAGGGACCTCTTAGTAGCTTATCATGCTTTGTAAACATACTCTTATTTCAAACAAACCTATTTTCCCTCCAAGAATATATTTGATCATTATCCATAAGTTAATAGATCTTATGTCTATAGAATCATAAACTCTGCAAGTATTTATGTACTGTGGGTCAGGACCTGTGCTACGTATCTACCCACATGTTGTCTCACTGATATAAATCAGGAGTTCTTAATGTGGGAAGTAGTCTTCAGGGAGTCTTCAAGCCTGCTGATGTTTTATGGCTCAAATGAGAAACCCTGGGGCAATGATGGAGGCTTATCGTCAGGAGACGCCTTTAAAGACCAGCAAGTTTGAGCTTCTGGTTTGATGGAAAAGGAAATGGAGATCCAGAGACAGAAGGTCACAGAGCTCGTAGTCAAGAAGTTTTTCCAAGATGCTGCCTTGAGGAGTAAATAGTTACTACACAAGTGCTTTCCTATACGCAGCTGTAGCATTGCAGACTAAGGATATAAGGACTAATTGGAATGGAAGAGATGATCAGACAGGCTTGGAATCCTATTTGAAAATAAAGATAAATATTCTTTTTTAATCTGTAAAATGTTATGTAAATGTTCTCTTTCTAATGTTTCTTGAGTGATATCCTTCTGGGGTTACAGACACAAACAATCTACACTTTGCCATTTGTCTATATTGCATAAGCAAGATTTTTTAAAGTTCTTCAAAATAATTAGTTTACAATGTTATTAAACCTTTTGTTCATTTATACAGCTCTCTAGGTTATTCTCAATTGTTGAAGTGCAGTTAGTTTTGACTGTTTTTTTTTTTTTCTCCCATTGGTGGATCTGAAACGTGTTTTGGTGACAGTGATTAAACAATGTTATTTTCTCCCTTAGGATTTATTGGTCTTATTGGATTTAATTGGAGCTCCCAACCCAACATTTCCCAATTTTTTCCCAAACTCTGCCAGATGGTTTGATAGACTTGAAGCAATTGGTAAGCACCACTGTCACTAAAAGTCAACTTAGTTCCTTCCTACGCACCAAACTACATTTTAAAATTCAAAAGTTATGATTTAAATATGTGATTTGAAGATGTAATATACTTTGCTGGCTTTTTTTCTCGCTTTGTTGATTATTAGTTTATTGTTCCTATTTATCTTTTTTAGTAGGCTCCTTTATTTTCCTGCATGAGACTGCATTTGGAAATGGAAACATACAGTGCTACATTTAATATTTGCACATCCCTAGCAATGGTTTGAAACTATTTTCCCAGAGTCCTGTTTGCAGCATATGGAATGCATGTCTAGGGAAAACCAGTCAGCAAAACATGCTGGCTAATGATGAATGTTATGTCTTTATGATACCAAAAGATGTTCTTTAATTTTTCTTTCTCTTTTTTTTTTATCTCTGTCTTTGTCATCTTTTATTTCCTGCCTTATTCAGACACGATTTTCCTTTAAATCTAGAACAATCTCTATTTTCTAAGGAAGTAAGAGATCGGATGCAAGAGAAAGCCAAGATCCTTCAAAAGTCATTTTAGAGACAGGTTAGTGTCAATTAAACGAGAGTAGACTAGTCCAGACCAGGTCAAGCCAGGCCAGGCAAAGAAACAAAATATCTATAGCTCAAGACAGAGGCATAGGGCTTGAAGAAGGAAAAGGGGAATAGCTTCTTCCCTTCATACCTCCACTATCCCTTCCTACTCCATAACACATACACACACACACACACACACACACACACGCGCACACACACACACACACACACACACACACACCAATAAAAAAAAAAGGCAATTGGCCTCAGGGAGAGATGAAGTAGATGAGATAATATTGATAATTTTATGATAAAATTATAATTTTATGATAATTTTATGATAAAATCCAAGCCAGAAGGCCTGCTTTTGAGGCAAGTGCTTCAGACTAGGAATTCCTTAGGAACTGTATGGACTTCCTGGAGCAGGATAGAATTGTATTCTTTCTAAGCAGCGAGAAAAACACTGCCATCTCATTCATACTTTTGCTGTGAGTTCAAAATTTGCCAATATCCAAATCTAGAATATTATAAGAGAAACTTTGAACGGAGTCTCAGGTAAACCTATGTATCCCACCCCCACCCCCCATCCCCGCCCGCCGCCATTTTCCTCTGGTTTTCTCATTGTCTATTCCTCTCCATTGTCCTACTTGGTATCTACCTCTAAGGAGGTTCTCACCTGTAATGTTAGAGCCACGTGTGACTCTTCTCTCCTTGAACTACTACTGAACGTCCACACCCAAGTTCAGCCTAGATGTTTACTGTCATGGCTGTAGTTGTGCCCACTGCTGTAATTTGTTTAAAAAACGATGACCACATGTGCCAAGAGTTCAAAGTCCTTATGCATTCTGAGTATTGATCAGATAAGAACAGATAATCATCTGCTGTCTATCATCTGCAGAACAAGAACTCCACAAATTAGGTTTGCTCAAGGATCACTCGTGGGAGAGGTGGTATTTCCAGAATTACGGTTATGGAGGTGTGATTCAGGATGACCATATCCCATTTTTAAGAAGAGGTAATGTGTATACATGTGTGTGTGTGTGTGTGTGTACATGTGCGTGCATATATGCATTTTTTACTTATTTTATATTTATTGTCTTTTGTGTGTATTTGCAACAATCTAGAAGGATGAGGAGCCACTACATTTAATTTCTTGATAAATTAAATCATCTACTAAGTATCTTATGGTTTCTATTTTTTCATGAAAGTCATTCCAAATCCTTGAGCCTCCACCCTCATTCTAGAATATTTATAAAAGCTCATATTCCACTGACCTTGCCTTCTCATTCACAGAGTAAGACAATATTCTTACAGTTTGTGTACTCTGGTGTTTTTTGCTTAATAGAGAAGCAATATCCTTGATGTCGATGGTGGAAGTCTAAATCAACTCAAGGACTCTTGCCACGGCCTCCCAGTTGGTCTCTAGCTTTTGCTTTTGCTTCCCTATACTTTACATAGGAGCTAGAGTTATCTTTTAAAAATGTAAAGCAAATTTTGTTTCTTCCCTGCTTCCAAGCTCTGGTGGCTTGCCATCATGTAGAATAAGACCGAAAGTCTTTACCATGACCTACAAGGGCCTCCATTTTCTGACTCTGTTCTTCTCCAACATCTCTTTCTGCTTTTCTCTCTGATTATTGCTCTGATCCAGCCACGTTGTGTTCCTGCTGTTCCTCAAGCAGGCCAAGCACACTCCCACCTCAGGGCCTTTGCACTCGCGAATAGTGCCGCCTGGAATGCTCATCCCCAGATCTTTGCGCAGCTTGCTTTCTCCTTTGTTGCATGTCTCTAGTTAAAGGTTAGATTCTCAAAGAAGCCTTCCCTGACCTTAAATACATATTTCTTGGCCCAGCTGTCTGCCCCTCATTCTCTATTACCTTATCTTGTTTTATTATTCTTTAGAATCTTTATCATTTTCTAAAATTATTTTTATATTTGTTTCCTTGCTTCTTTCTTTACTGGAATGTAGGCTCCGTATGAGCAGGGCTTGGTCTTTTCACTGATGAAATCTCAATTCCTAGAATAGGGACTGGTACGTGGGAGGTGCTTTATAATTATTTACTGAATTAATGAACATTTGTTTAATGGCCAAATGACTTTGGAGTGAAAGGGTAAGGTACAAGGAGGTACACAGGAAATGATGGGTTATCAGCTGTCTTTACATGGTACAGAGCTCCCACTCAGACTTGCGCTTGAAGAATGATACTCTCTTCTTTACTCACTGGAAATAAGCACTTAATTACAAGTTGGTTCTTTCTTTTTAGGTGTTCCAGTTCTGCATCTGATACCATCACCTTTCCCTGAAGTCTGGCACACCATGGATGACAATGAAGAAAATTTGGATGAAACAACCGTTGACAATCTAAACAAAATCCTACAAGTCTTTGTGTTAGAGTATCTTCATTTGTAATTATCCTGTCTTAACTTTATGGTAATCGTATCTAGTTTCACATTCAGAAGTCAAAGCACAACCTAAAATATTCTTACTCCAGACAAATGCCATGTGGAACCTCCCATCCTATAGATTCATTCTGTAGGTGTCTTTGAATAGGTGATCAATAAACCCTAGATTTACATCATGTCCTAAATTGCACATTACTTTTCATTGAGAGATAAAGGAAGAAAAATGTTAGGAGAACAGAAAACAAGTATCTTTAAAAAACTCAGATAAGAAACTATGAAACTAAATCAGATTGATATATGTAGTATCATGGTCTTCTAAATAGTACTTAAATATGATGGTGATGTGAAACATGTAACCTTAGGTTTATGATTTTTTTCGATACTTGGGAATCTCTTGCTTATCATACAAAACAGAGATGTAGTTTGAAGACCTTCAGATTTCTTTGAGAACTCTTTGTAGGTTTTATTTCATAAAAATTAAATAAAAATTAAATGGCACATGAATTCCTTTGTTTATACATAAATGAAAAACTTATGTAATTTATAGTTCAATTTTTTAAAAAGATTTTATTTTTTTTGTAGTCTCTATAGCCAATGTGGGCTCAAACTTACAATCCGGAGATCAAGAGTCACATGTTCTACCAACTGAGCCAGCCAGGCACTCCTATAGTTCGATTTTGATAGTGTTTTACAAATTTAACGTTTTTATTGTAAAAAGAATATAGTCAGTCAAAAATCAGAAAATGGAGAAAATCACAATCTCATACCAATAAGATTACCATTCATTCTTTAGTTTTTCCTCACATATTTTCTTTTTAATGTTTATTTTAGAAAGAGAGAGACAGGGTGCGAGTTGTCAGGGGACTTTCTCAGAGGAGGGTCAGAGAAAGGGAGACACAGAATCTGAAGCAGGCTCCAGGCTCCAAGCTGTTAGCACAGAGCCCGACATGGGGCTCGAACTCATGAACTGTGAGATCGTGATCTGAGCCAAAGTCGAATGCTTAACTGACCGAGCCATCCAGGTGCCCCAACCTCACATATTTTCAATGCAAATTAAAAATATGTGATTATAATCCAACTGTATCTACAATATTTTAGCCTTTTTTTTCTGTTAAATTACATAATTACCAGACATTTATTTGCTGTTTTGATCATGGGTTGAGATGAATATGAAGACTTTTGAGTGTAACCTCTAGAGTTAACATTAAGGTAACACAGTAGTGTGGTACCTTATGATAATTTTTGTGTAGTTAAGTTATGTGGCATTCAATTTGGACTGATTATAGCACACTTCTTTCCAGAGATTCATGGAAGCAAAATTGTTTGGGCCGGAAAAACATAGGAATTCACAGATTTTTCTTTAGCTACAAGAAACAATTCTCTAGAAAGCAAACTTGCTCAATTAAACGTTTAGGAAATTCATCCTGCTGTATAGATGTAGTTAGTTGGTGCCCCTCTTGTTCATGTGGTGTTTTTCTGAGCAGATATTTACTAAATACTCACTGAATTAATGTGTTGGGGCTGGGTAGGATGTGAGACAGGCAAACTGAATAAGGAAGCAATGACAGCTTTAGTTCTGGGACAAAAGAAGTCTTAGGGAAAGGGATTTACTTATGAAAACATTTTTTCCAGGTTAAAAAAAAGGATGAATATATTTTTATCTATTGACTCTATGCAATTATATAAAAGAATAGCCTGAGTTTTATTAAATCATGTATATAACATTTTCTGTCTGTAATTTCATGTTGGTAAGTTATACGGAATTAGATTTTTCTAGGATTTCTTTTTATTTTACAAGTCTGTTTCTAAAGTTATATAAAAGGATGTCATGTCTTGTGAGGTGGATGATATTACGAGCTAACACTCGCTGGGTACCAACTCTATGTCAGACAGCGTCCCGAGTGCTGTCTATGTTTTTTACCAACGTAACCCTCACAACACTCCTGAGCGGCGGGGTGGTATAATTAACCCTATTTTGTGATGCGGGTGGCTAAGTGTCTTCTTCAAGATCACACAGCTAGTAAGTGGCAACAATGGGATTTGAACATGTTCTGAACCACTGTAGAGTACTGCCTCTCCACATGAAAAGAGCTTTGTAGAATATTCTTAATGCCAAATGCCAAACAACAATTGTATCTTGGAATTTTTACAGGTCATTCACTCAGTCTGGAGAAGTTTTTGTTTTTTTTTAAGTTTATTTATTTATTTTGAGAGAGAGAGAGAGAGAGAGAGAGAGGGAGGAGAGACAGAATCCCAGGCAAGCTCCATGCTGTCATCGTAGAGCCCGACACAGGGCTTGAACCCATGAACTGGGGGATCATGAGCTGAGCTGAGATCAAGAGTTGGACCCTTAACGGACTGAGCCACCCAAGCGCCCCTGGAGAAGTATTCTTAAATCACCCTGGCCGTAGTTCACCTGACAATGTTAATCTTAAGAGGCACATCATCTGCACGCAGAATTATTTTTCTGCCATAGCAAAGGTTTTTACACCAGCATGGATATAACAGAAATCAACACGAATGCTTTCAGAGTGAAAGAATCTAAGCCCCAAAGCAGGATTAAGGGAGGCTGTTTTCTGGATTCACTTTTGGATGAGATAAGACTTTTGAAAGGGGCTCAGGGAAAGCACATGTATTTTTAACACCAGAAAAGAAATTATTTCACTGATGATACACAGCATGAAAAGGTTTAATAAGGAATGTAAACATTAGTTGACAGGACTACACATGTAATTATGAGCCTCAATAATCACTTCCTTTTGAGGCAGAATGAAATTAATAAACCTGGTATAATCTGTTATGTTGGCGTTAGTTGAATTATTTTTAGAGGAGGAAGTTGGAGGATATGTTGAAATGAGATAAAAGGAAAAATAAAACAGAAGCAGCTTAATCCAGTGAAGGTTTCCTTCCTTCCAAATGGCACATCCTAAAATGCTATTCACTAAGAGTTTGCAGTGATTTGGGAAAAGCAATCACGATGCCGTAAAGGGAGACATTTTAAGCTATTAATCTTGGTATTAATCTCTGAAATATGTTCTATGGAATATATGCCAGTCAGAAATATTACTTTTTAAAAATTATAGCTGCAAAGGCAGTGCTCCATAAACAGTATGTTGTATTTGGAATTTTTCTATGTGCATTTCGGAGCATTTTACTGCCCCTGAGAGAACAATTTGTATGTTTCGTGTATTACTGTCAGCCCTGCAATACATGAGGCTATTTTTCGTCTGCAAGAAAAATGAGTTCAAAGGAGAATATTCATGAAAGAGTATTCATAACCTTGGCATCAAAAAAAAAAAAAATCATGAGTCTGTTGTTGTAGCTTGAGGGTTGCGGCTGGAAGAGAAAAGACAGATCCTTCAAAACGGGAGGATGTTTTAGATGGGGAAGCCGTTGCTGTAAGAACAAAGCAGCCCATGTTTCCAGCTCCTGCTCCAAATCCTTGAACTGTTTCTTTCACGGACCTTCTTTCTTTCATGAAAGAGGTACATTCATTATGGTGCTGCAGCAAAATCATTTGAAAATGGAATATTTGCCGAATCAATTTGGCCCAGCTGGAGGTAATTCCTTCGTATGAAGGAGCGATGGACAGGACCCAAGACTCTTCCATTTCTCTAAAGGACAGAGGGCCCCACGTGGTGCTTGGTCACGGCATCTTCTGCTGAAAACGAAATCTCCGTTTCTTCGCGAACCCTCAATGTGAGAAGGAAGGACATAAAGCAAAGAGGAGTATTTACAGCACCCGTAGCAATTTCAAGCAATCCTTAAATAGGAAATTTGGGGAACTTGCTTAAACTGGCTGCTCATGAAAGTGTGGGGCTGTGCGTTCACAGCCAGCCTCCCCACCAACTTTTGGCTTCAAAGATGAATGTGCGAAAGGTTGAGGTTACTTTTCTGAGTTTCAGGGCTGCTTTCTACGCAGCCTGAGAGTCAAAAAGTGGTTTTGAAGTGGTTTAACTGCCTCCCCTTACTTCACCTTCTGTCTCACTTTTCTGGCTTCTATGGTGCATCTCTCAGCCTTCAAATAGCTGCCCTCCTGCTTTGTCTCAAGGGGCAGGTACCATCCTGAGAAGTCGCCGCCATGTTTTGTGCAAGGGCCAAGGTGGCGAGGAGAGCTCGTTAGCTAGTTGAGCCAGCAGAGTGGGATAGGATACCCCTCAAGCCCTCCTAAACTTGAAAATTGGCCCCAGGATCCCAGCACTATTTTCAGCAGCAATAATTTATGGCCGTTTTGAAGAGCGTGGAGATGAAAGCAGGGTCTGTCGTGGCTGTAACCCTCAGCCTGGATTTGGCCGGCTGTGCTCACGCAATGTGAAGTCATCTCATTGTGCTCAGATTTCAAAGGCAGCACATGGAACCGAGCCCACTCTCCCGACATCTCCGAATTGGCCAGTAGAGAGTTGAGGCCATTTGTTTGAGAATTAATCTTCAGAGCGCAAACTTGCCAAGAAGAGACCAAAAAACAGAGAAAAGATTAGAAAGGTACCATAAAAAAATCGATTTGCAAACCGATGACTTCTAAAAGGCACTGAAAACTTTATCCTCTTACATTTACAGAGCACTATGGGCTACAAGAGGACCTTGGCATTCAAGGATTTAACGTTTGTGGGGTTGACTAACAAAGAATGACAGGTAGTAAACTATGGGAACTAAGAGATGGGTGTGGAGAAGTGTATGAGTTTAGCTGACTGCCAGCCATCAACTTCACTGTTGTTCTACAGCGATCCTTGCAGTAACACTTGGGAAGTAATGAAACCCATTTGTTGATTAAAATAACCCCTCCCCACTTCCTAAGCCAATCTCTCCCACTGGAGATGCAATTAAAGAGGTCTAGAAAAATGATGGTAACACAGGATAGCTTTAGAAGTGACTTTAACTCTTTATTGGTAGGTGAATTAAGAGTGTGAAAATATAACCATGAACTTTCAGGGTTTAGAAATTTTTTTTGTGTGTGGGGGGGGGGGATGGAGAGAGCTAGAGCAAGAATGAGTGAGCAGGGGAGGGGCAGAGGGAGAGAGACAGAGACAATCTTCAATAGACTCCACACCTAGTGCAGGTGGGTGCCCCTAAAAAATTATCGTTTTATGGACCAATTATAAGTTACAATGGTGTTCAGAAGTCTCTAGACTCCTTGGTATTTACCCAAAGGAGCTAAATGCTTATGTCCACATGAAAACCTGCACACATGTGTTACAGCAGCTTTACTCATAATTGCCAGAACTTGGAAGCAATCAAAATGTCCTTTGGTAAGTGAATGGGTACATCAACTGTGGTCCATATAAATTTGGAAAAAGAATGTTTAAGATATTTCCCTTGGGAATGTTATGGATCTATTTTAGGTTATGCTAGATTTACTTCAAGTAATTTATCACATTGATCCCTTGATAAGTTTACCCTTATAGTTGTATATTAGTGTCCTCATTTTAAAAATAAGTGGATGCAAAAATTTTATTATTTGCAGTTGATGCTAAGACTAGACTCTAGTGAACTTGATTTCTGGTACATGACATGGCTAATTTCAGCTCGGTTGAGAGGGGCTTAGAGATTTTCTAGTTTATTTGTTCTCAACTTGGGAAATAACTTGTCCATAGGAGCCATTTGGAAATGTGCGTGTGTGTGTGTGTGTGTGTGTGTGTGTGTGTCTAGTGGAATAGGTGGTGGGTTTTTAGTTGCTATAATAACTGAAAGGTGCTTCTGGTATTTTGTGGGCAGGGGCAAAAATGAATGTTTGGAGCAGCGGCATCTGGGTGGCTCGGTCAGTTAAGCGTCTGACTCTTGATTTCAGCTCAGGTCATGCTCTCACGTTCGTGAGTTTGAGCCCCACATCAGGCTCTGTGTTGAGTGTGGAGCCTGCTTGGGATTCTATCTCTCCCTCTTTCTATGCCCCTCCCCTGCTTGTGCTCAGCTCTCTCTCTCTCTCTCTTTCTCAAGATAAAGAAATAAACATTAAAAAAGATGAATGTTCAGAACAGTGCACACAATAAAGAATTGTCCCACCAAATGCTATTAGTGTCTGCACTGAGGAACACTGACTAGTCTTAAATATCCTCATTCTAAAGGCTCAGATATCAAGATCTATGATTCTTTTTGTTACAAGTGACAGAAAACTCAATTCAAACTTACCTAAGCCAAAAGAAAATTTATTTCATGCCTCTGGTTTCAGACACAGCTGAATCCAGAATCCTATATCTTCTTAACTCTCTTCTCTTCCCACCTCTGAATAGGCTCCAAACTTAAGACAGCTTTTTATATAGGAGGCAAGATGAAGACTAGTAGCCCCAGTATCATATCCCCTTAACTTTACTTTTTATAGATGTTTCCATATGCTTTCTCATTTTTACTTTTTTTTTTAAAGGAGATATACTCATTCATTTAAAGATTAAAAACAAATTTTTTAAAGTAATCTCTACACCCAATGTAGGGCTTGAACTCACAACCCCAAGATCAAGTGTCACACGTTCTACCAATTGAGTCACCCAGGCACCCATCCCTTAACTTTAGTTTTAATGAAAGAAGAGTATCCATCTGCTGTCCAACACTAACACTAAGTGGTAGGCTTGATTGCCCAAGTTGGGTTCTAGGTCCATTCCTGACTTAGTCTCTGGGTTGGGGAATGGATTGCACTGAGTGAATCTGGCCTGTGGCTCATGCCCACCCTACAGATGGGAGCAGGGTTAGCCTCACCAAACCACAGGGATGAGTGTGAGGCAGGGGTGGTTCCCCAAAGAAGGTCTATAGAAAGGATGCTGTACAGTCAAGGGCAACAAATGGTCACCACATTAAGCAAGTGAGTTTGCTTATTGTGCTTATGCACAATCCTAAGCCTGGTACCACGCTGCCTTTATACTTACCTTGCATAGGATGTGGCATTATATAATCTCTTAGGATAAAGACATACTTGATTCTCCATCAAAGTTCTTAAAATATAGGGTCAAAATCTTGGAAAAGGAACACAGGAGTTACAAGACTAAATTATGCCTCAGGCTTGAGTCTGGATTAGGAGATTCCTGAATCCCGCTGCTTATACTTCATTTCCTTGTAGTTGGATCCTGTGTTGGAAGTGAGAGTTTGTCCAAGGAAAGCCAAGTTGCTTTCCCTAACTTTGGATTTTCTTCAGGATTGCTGCATTTCTTCCCTAGACCTAGATTGCAAGTCGACAGAGCTTAGAAAGTTACATTCAAGGGAAGGGCATCTTTGAATACCTGAACTTGTTAACATTTCATTTTGGCAGAAGCCCAAGAGGCTACAGTATCTGAGAAACCAAGAAAACTTCATAATCCTTAAAAATTGACCAGGAAAGTGAAACTGCTCTGCTCCAGGAGGCTGGCAGTCACAGATTAGACCTTGTCCAGACACTGCCTGATTCCAGACAGACTGTGAAGCTGATTAAGATCAGAGAGGTAGGAGGAGGCAGGGTCTGTTGGCTCACTGTGAAGTTTCAGTCCAGCAGTCCTCCTCAAAATCAGAGTTCAAGGCAGTCCTTGGATCAAATAAATATGTTTCTTTTTCTTTTTTTTTTTTCTGTTTTTTAAAATGCTTATTTATTTATTTATTTAGCACCAAATGAGCGAAGGGCAGAGAGAGGGGGAGAGAAAATCCCAAGAAGGCTCCATGCTGTCAACACAGAGCCTGATGCAAGGCTCGATCTCATGAACAGTGGGATCGTGACCAGAGCTGAAATCGAGAGCTGGATGCTTGACCTACTGGGCCACCCAGGTGTCCCTCAAATAAATGCTTCTTACACCACTCCTCAAAGGCCCCCAAATGTTATCAAGCCCATGTAGGAGGGCCAGCCAGGTCCCTCAAGGTTATTATCAGACCAGAGCATGGGTGGAGTCTTAAGTGATATTGTTGTCTGGGGACTGAAACCAAGAGAGTGAAACCCATGTGTTTTAGAACTGAAAAAGGCCTTGGAAATCATCCACTCAATGGTTTTCCTTCTTTCCCTGGGGGCGGCAGTGCAGAGACAGCCCCTCTCCATATTCCTGCCCCTTTCCCAATGGTAGCAGGTGTCCAACAGTTTCCAAAGCTTTGTGTTTTACGTGCTAGAACCCTTCCTTCAGAGGAACTCTCACATGGAATCCTAGATCTAAAAGAGGAGCAGATATAACTGAAGCAGGGAGAAAGGCCTAGAACCTGTTTGGCTAAGCCCCCATGGGGCCTGCACGAAACCCAGGACTTCAGAGCATCCCTGGGGACTCTGATTTCATTCTCAGCCATTTTTAAACTCAGTTCTCAGGGAAAATGACTTGGCTGATCATTCTCTCACTATTGGCTTCTGAGTCACCACTTTCTTTTGATCCTTCCACCTGATCAATCTCTTTTTTTCCATCTCCTTTGTTGGCTAGTCCTTGTTTTCCTGACTCTTAAAAATTGGAATATTATGGAGCTTAGTTCTTGGACCTCTTCTCCAGCTATACCTATACTCACTCCCCAGGAGATCTCATTCAGCATCCCCCCCTCCCCCTGCCAGCTCTGACATGTTCAGATGACTCTCAGATTTATATATCCAGTCCCAGTCTCTCCATGAACTCCACACATGTCCACTGGGATGGCCCAAGCTCACCTCGAATGAAGACATGTGAAACTGGACTCATGGTTCTAAATCTTTTCCTTCCTGACTCAATCAATGGAAGCTTTTGAC
Organism: Acinonyx jubatus; assembly: GCF_027475565.1. Lineage (NCBI taxonomy): Eukaryota > Metazoa > Chordata > Mammalia > Carnivora > Felidae > Acinonyx > Acinonyx jubatus. The sequence goes on along the minus strand of NC_069388.1, from coordinate 107,944,901 downwards.
TCAGTTGCTAACTCCATTCTCTCTGTTCAGGACACTAGCAAATCCTATGTGTTTTGTACTGTGTCCTGCATTTGTCCACTTTCAAGTGGACATCACCTCTCCCATCACCTCTCACCCGGCCTCCATACTCCATCCTTGCTCCCTTGGTTTTCTCTCCACACAGGAGCCAGAACCATCCTTTTACATTACAATCACATCATATTACTGCTTGACTGAAATCCTCCAATGGCCCCTCACCTCACCTGAAATAGAATCATGTCTCCTCCATGGCTGGCCAGGCCCCATGTGATCCAGCCTCTGTACCTTTCTGATTTCACCGCCCACCACTTTTTTTCTCACTCGCTTCACCTTGGTCACGCTGACCTCCTGCCTTTTCCCAAACAAGCTGAGCATGTTCCTGAGTCACCCGGGAAGCAGATGTAGCAATAAATCATGGCGCATGAGCCGGGAGCCTGATGCTGGCTTGTGAGCTGTCTGCGCCAGGCCTCCTTATCCAGGGGCAGCTAGAGGCAGGCTCTGGGCTCAAGGCTGGCAACTGGACATCAGTTTCCAGCAGGTTCTGAGAGAGCTGCCTTCAGAGAAGCGGCTGATTTGGAACCAGCACAGCAACACACTTCAATGGGTCTGGAGAACTCTGTACCCTGCTTGCCTCCTCTTACATTTGTTCTTCAAAAGAAAGGTGTTTTAGGAAAGCTCAGGGAAGGCAGCTGAGAAATATGGGATATGAAATGAAGTGGACTGAAGAATCACAGTATTGGGATTTTTCAGCATTGGGTGGAGTTTTGCAGTGAGATATAGACTTGGGTGGAGGGCAAAAATCCAGAAGTTGACAGAGGAGGAAAGGCAGAGAGTTGAGGCTTTTTATGCTATTTTTCTTTGTTTAAATGTTTATTTATTTTTGAGAGAGAGAGAGAGAGAGAGAGAGAGCGGGGGAGGGGCAGGAGAGAGGGAGACACAGGGCTCCAGGCTCCGAGCTGTCAGCACAGAGCCCGACATGGGGCTTGAACTCACGAACCGTGAGATCATGACCTGAGTGGAAGTTGGACACTTAACTGACTGAGTCACTCAGATGCCCTGAGGCTCCTTAGGCTTTGAGTGAGAAGCCTGCCCTCAGACCCTCAGAATAACCACGCTCTGTCTCCCGTGGTCTCCTGTGTGCCAGCAGGGCCTATGAGTTTAGAGTGTTTCCTCTGTGGAAGTAAAGAAGGCCCAAGAAGATTTGCATAGGCAGCTCTGAGGCATCGACCAAAGAGTTTCTGACTCATCCCAGTGACTCCCTCCCACATCTGTCATCAGGGGAAATGCCAGATGGTGAGGTTCCATTTTTCTGCCTCCCTCTTCTGGACCATTTTCCACCCTGGGAGGTGGTGGTGTTGAGGGATTCTCCATGCCCCCACCCTCCTTCCTGTTCCTCTCTATTAAACTCTATGTTTCCATTTTGAGCTCAAAGTGATAGAGAGCAGGGTTTGTGAAAAACATTTTTTAATCGAGAGATTAAGTTCTGATAATGGTGGAATTTCAAACAAGGATCTGTTTAAATCAGATTGTAGACTTGAAGCTTTGAAGAGGTTTCTGTGCTCTCAGAAATGCAGAAATCAATTCCCAGCCACTTCAGCACGCTGCCCTCAAGGATTTAGAGCAAGACGCTTGCCGGGGCAACAAGCTATGAGCGTCAAGCTGTAGGATGCTCCAGGCCCCTGGGTCTATCTGTCTTCTTCCCCGGGTTCCCGGCATCATCTTCTACATGCTGCTGAGCCCCCACAAGCTGTGCGATACCTGGACGGTTTTCCCAGACAGCTGGCTTGAGCGTTCTCTCATTCTGTGTTTTGATAGCATTGGGTAGGGCACAATCTGTGGGATCTGTTTAGATTGGCAGCTCTCCCTCTGGACACGGAGCGAATCAAAGCAGCCGAAAGGCTGCCTGTCTGAGCCATTTTCTTGACATCAGTGCTACTGCCCTGGCTGCTACCAGACCTACACGGGAGTCACAGGGAGAGGGCTGGGCACCATTGGGCGTTCTGTACAAAGAACAGAAGCACTCAGAGATGTGGGATTTTTTCACACCGATTCAGGGAACCAAATAGAATATTCTTGGCTTGTGTGCCCATCGAGATTAGAATCTGTTTTATTGCACTTCCCTGTTCTCCTCCAATTCACTGGCGGCTCTTTCTCAGGCTCTTTTGCTGATTTTTCCCACTGTCCAGACTGGCTAATGTTGAAGGGCCCCATGGCTCAGTCCTTGGTCCTCGTCTCTTCTCTTTCTCACTTAGTCCATTGTTGATCTCAGCCAGCTTCAAGTCTTTAAAATACTTCATGTATGTTGAGGACCCCCAGGGCTCTGAACTGCCCTCCAGTCTCATGTATCCCATTGTCTACTGAACAGCTCCAGTTGGAGGTCAAACTCAACATCCCTCCGCTGAACTCCTGATCTTCTCCTTACATTCCTGCTCCCCTCGGTCTTCTCCATCTCAGTGGAAGGTAGCTTCATTCTTCCCGTAGCTCAGCCACAGACATTGGCGTCACTCCTGACTCCTCACTTTCTTTTGCATGCCACATCCGATTAGTCAGGAAATAGCTCGACCAGGTTTGGGTTCAAAGTGTATCCAAAACCCAATCATCTTTTATCACCTCTATTGCTACCACACCGGTCTGAGCCATCATTATCTCTTCCTTGATGAGTCCAAGATCCTCTTACCCTCTTATCAAGTCTTCCTGCTTCTGTCTTGGCTCCTTCAGTCTAGTAATGCAGCAGCAAGAATGATCCTTTAAGACTTTCAGGAAATAGGTCACATTGTGTCACTCTTAGGCTCGAAACCCTACAATAGTTTCTTATTTCACTCAAAATAAATACCAACGTCTTTAGAGTGGTCTATTTGACCCCCTGTGATCTGTCCCCTAACACCACCCTGACCTCATCTCTGACCAGTATCCCCCTTTGCTCACTCTGCTCCGGCGACATTAGCAGCTTCTGGAACGTGTCAGACCTGATCCTACATGTTCACACAGGTTGTTCCCTCTGCCTGGAGTACTTTGCCCCAAGCTAAATAAGATGTGGATATTTGTGGTGATTGTGTAGAAGTCAACTTTCCCCAGAAGTTCAAAGTTGCACTCAGTTTAGAATATGTAATTCGGCCATTGAATAGTAGGGTGGATCCAAGAGTTTCTGGTTTCCAGCAAGAGGGAAGTGGAGCTGAGAAGAGAAACCTCAGCCCACTCCCTGGGCTTGAGTAACCAGAAACCACATTGGCCGGCAGATTATGCAGAGGCTCTTTCGTGTCCTGTGAAGTGAAGTTTGTGGCATCTCTTGTTGGCTGTATAGGCAGACCATGTCCTTCTCTGGACCTTGGTGTCCTCTTCTGCAAAGTACAGGGATTCAACTTAACAGTCTGTTGGGTCCCTTTGAGCACTAAGAGTCTATGCAGTCATACAGCATAATATTCAAGAGCCTGGCCTTTGGAGATTGAACTGAGTTAAAATCCTGGCTCTGCAATGTAAAAGGTACCCGACTGTGAGCAGGTCATACACTTGGGTTTCTCATTGATGAAATGGGGATTATACTCACTCACAGGCTTTTTGTGATGACTAAGTGAAATAATACGTGAGAAAACCCCTGTGCCTGGCACAAAATCCTTCAGTGAAGGATGTAGGCTTCTATGCCCTTGCATGTGATTCTCCTCGCACTGTTTTCAAAATAAGTGATCTGGTGTAAGACTCACAACTGTGGGAGGTCAGCTGGGTGGCTATTGTCACCTTTATTTTACTAATGAGAAGGGTGAAACTCAGAGAAGTCAGGTGATTCACAGAGCCTGAGCCTTGCCAGACATTCATGGAAGAGACTTACGTGTATTCACTTGCCCAGCAAGGGAGACCTTGACTCACAGTCATTATGTGAGAAAATTCTCTAGACGTATGTACAAAAGGAGAGCCAGTTGCGAGAGTGGGGATTCGGCCGGGAAAACAAAAACACTTTCTCTTCCTTAGACAGTGCAGTGGCCTCTGTTTATTTTGTTGTTCTACACTCCAGCGACATTGCACTGTCAGAGGCTGTTAATGTCACCACGGACCCTCACTATTCCATCCATATCTGTTTTGGGGCTCCTGTTCTCCGGTAAAATGTCATTTTCTTTTTTAATAAATAACTTTTAAAAAATGTTTATTCCATTTTGCGTGTGTGTGTGTAGGGGGGGAGGGGAAGAGAGAGGGGCGGCATAGGATCCGAAGCAGTCTCTGTGTCGACAGCAGTGAGCCCTACACTGGGCTTGAACCCACAAACCTTGAGACCATGACCTGAACTGCAGTCAGACGCTCAACCAACTGAGCCACCCAGGAATCCCCTAATAAGTCATTTTTCAAGAGAATATATCTTAAATGTTCTTACTATACACACACGCACACACAGACACACAAATGATTATTACACGAGGTGATGGAAGTGTTACCTAACTTTATTGTGGTAATCATGTCACACTATTTATATGTATCAAATTGTCAGGTTGTATATCTTAAATTTACACAATGTTGAATGTCAACTGTATCTCAGTAAAGCTGGAAAAAAGTTAAAAAATATTTAAAAAAATTTATTCCTTTGCCTTCTATTCAGTAAGGTAATACAGCTTATTGCAGAAATGTTGAAAAATATAGAAATGCACAAAGAAGAAAACGCTGACCTCAGAGATGACCACTATTAATATATTCTGCCTTTCATTCCAGATTCCTTTCTCTGAGCGTATACAGACATCAATTTTACTTAATCATTATCTATCATGGTTTGTTTTATAATCCTCATTTTGCACTTAAAAATCTTTATATGAGCATTTCCTTGTGTTATTAAAATGATTTGAGAACATAGCTTCAAATGGATGATCGATAGTTCACGGCACACATGTACCGTTAAATTTATTTAAGCCATGTTGCACTGTTGGACGCTATGTCTTTCCAATATTTCACGTTTATAAATGGTACTTGATGAAAAATTTCACGGGGCGCCTGAGTGGCTCAGTTAGTTGAGCATCTGACTTCAGCTTGGGTCATGATCTCATGGGTGGTGAGTTTGAGGCCTACTTTGGGCTCTGTGCTGACAACACGGAGCCCCTTGGGGATTCTCTGTCTCCCTGTTTTCCTGCCCCTCCCACCCCCACCCCCCAATAAATAAATAAACTTAAAAAAATTCTTTAAAAAAAAAGAAAGAAAACTTGAATGTAAACCTTTGTCCACATCTCTGGTTATTTCCTTGACAACAGTGTTCCCTGTGTAAGAGGGCAGACCAAGGAACAGCAAGGATTAATCCGCGCTGGAAGCAGCCAAGCAGTAGAAATGCCCCTTGCAGGGACCTCTTGCTGCCAGTAGGTGTCACCTTTGCCTCGTCCTTTCTCCTCTTAACCGGCTTCTGCCAGGATGGCTTTGGAAGGCCAGGGATACAATAAATTTGCGAGTCAATGGAATTCAACTTTAGATGTTAAAATCTCCCACAGGAGACACAAATCAACAGTGCCTGAGGGCTGCAGGCCTGTTTATTTTACTTCCTCCTTTGGGTTGATTTCATCCAACCCAACAGCATCTTTGCTGCTGACCTGATTCTGAGAAAGTGTTCAATCTGGATTGCTGGCAAAACTCCAACCTTTCAGACTCTCTAGGAAAAAGAAACAACAACACGCATAAATGTTTAAAAAAAGCTACTGCTTATTGAGAGCTTGCTCAAAGCACAGAGTAATGAAACATTCACAACGATTTTGAGAGATAAGGATTATTATGAACGCCCTCATCTTGATAAAGAAACTGAGGTTCAGAGATGCTATCTTGGCCAAGGTGCTACAACTACTAAATGGCTTATGGCAACATTCAAACCCAGGTACGTTTATCTCCAAAGTCTGTAATTTTGACAATTTTCCTATGCTTGTTAAAAATATAGATTCTGAGGCCCCACCCTAAGCCAATTGGAACAGAATATCTGGGCATGGGGCCCTGGAATTTGCATTTAAAAGACCTTGGAAGATTTATACGTGTACTAAAGAGAGACACCTGTTTTGTCAGTTCCATGACCAACTGAACCAGTTGGAGGTCATGACTAGAGAGAGCCTGGGTTGACCTTGGCGGTCTGAGTCTTGAGTCACTTGTCGGATCCTCCCTTTATGTCTGCAGCAAAAGTCTTGAAATACTCTAGGGTTCACTTGGCCCAGAGCATATAATATGTTTTGAAATCGAGAGCCTCGTTGCTTGGGCAACCACTCCTCTTTCTTTTGCTAAAAGAAGATTCTCTGAGACTCTCTTCATTCCTTAGCAGAGGAGCAGTGTGGCTTAGGGACCCAGCCTGTGCTTCCAGGTCAGACAGACCTGGACTGGGATTCTAACTCTGCTACCGACAACCTGTCTGATCCTGGTCTGATTACTTAAGCTCAGTGTCTCAGGATCTTCCTCTCAAAAATGGGTATAATCACACCCACTTCATTGAGTTGAAGTGACTATTAAATAAGTTACTAACGGTAAAAGTGAGATATTCAGTGCTTGTCTCATAATAGGTGGTTAGGAAATGACAGGGAAAAAACCCCATTTGTTTAAATAACAGGGACAGAAAGAAAAATGCTATCATTTAAAAAAATTTATGATTTATTTTTTTAATGTTTATTTTTGAGAGAGAGACAGAGAGAGCATGAGCGAGCTAGGGTCAGAAAGGGAGGGAGACACAGAATCCAAAGCAGGCTCCAGGCCCCGAGCTGTCAGCACAGAGCCCGATGCGAGCTTGAACCCACAAACTGTGAGATCATGACCTGAGCCGAAGTCGGTCCCCCAACCGAATGAGCCATCCAGGCTCCTCATAAAGCTATCATTTTTTAAAAAGGATCTGATGTTTTAATGTTTATTTTTGAGGGGGGAGGGAGGGGCAGAGAGAGGGAGATAGAGAATCCTAAGCAGGCTCTGCACTATCAGCACAAAGCCCGGTGTGGGGCTTGAACCCACAAACTGTGAGATCATGACCTGAGCTGAATTCGGATGCTCAACTGACCCAGACACCCAGGTGCTCCATGAAAGTTAATTTTAAACAAAGATAACCGTCTCTTCTCTATCTACTTAAAGGCAGCTCTATTGAGGTATATTTACATACACACCATAAAGTTCATCCATTGTTAAGTGTACAGTTAGATGATTTTTAGTCAACTTATTAAGTTGCACACCATTGCCACAATCCAGTTTTAGAATGCTTCCATCACCCCAAAGAGTTCCCTCCCGCCTGTATGCATTTATTTACCATTTATCCCCAGACCCGCGCAACCACTGGTCTGCTTTCTGTCTCCTTAGATTTTCCATTTCTGGATATTTCATATAAATGGGATGCTATCATATGTAGAATATCTTCAAGCTTTGTGCACTGTTGGTGGGAATGTAAATCTGGGCAGCCACTATAGAAAACAGTATGGACGTTCGTCAGAATATTAAAAAATAGAACCATGTGATCCAGCAATTTCATTTCTGGGCATGTATCAGAAGAAAATGAAATCACTCTCTCGAAAAGGTATTTGTCCCCCCGCCTTATTAATTGCAGAATTATAAACAATAGCCAAGACAAGAAACAACGTAAGTGTTTATCAATGGATGAATGGATAAAGAAAATGTGACATACAGTTGATTCTCGAAGAACATGGTGTTGAACGTGAATTTTTTTCATAAGGTGCTATAAATATATTTGTCTTCCTCATGATTTTCTTAATAATTTTCTTTTCTCTAGCTTACTTAATTGTAAAAATACAGTATGTAATACATATAATATACAAAATACGTGTTGATCAACTATTTGCATTGTTGGTCAGGCTTCTGGTCAACATTAGGCTATTAGTAGTTAAGTTTTTGGGCAGTCAAAAGTTATATGCCTATTTTTGACAACACAGGGGTCGGTACCCCTAATGCCTAGGTTGTTCAAGAGTCAACCGTATAACCATCATTCTACTCTCTGCTTCTATGAGTTGGGCTTTTTTAGATTCCACATATAAGTGAAATAATAAAAGTACTTAGCTTTCTCTTCTGACTTATTCCACGTAGTATAATGCCCTCAAAGTCCACCCATATTGTTGCAAATGGCAGTATTTCTCTCTTTGTTTTATTGTTTGCCTTGGGTTGATATTTATTTATTTATTTATGTTTGCTTGTTTATTTATTTATTTATTTAAATTTACATCCAGGTTAGCATATAGTGCGACAATGATTTCAGGAGTAGATTCCGTAATGTCCCTTACCCATTTAGCCCATCCCTCCTCCCACAACCCCTCCAGTAACCCTCTGTTTGTTCCCCATATTTAAGAGTCTCTTATGTTTCGTCCCCTTTCCTATTTTTATATTATTTTTGCTTCCCTTCCTTTATGTTTATTTGTTTTGTATCTTAAAGTCTTCATATAAGTAAAGTCATATGATATTTGTCTTTCTCTGACTAATTTTGCTTAGCATAATACCCTCTAGTTCCATCCACATAGTTGCAAATGGGAAGATTTCATTCTTTTTGATTGCCAAGTAATAGTCCATTGTGTGTTTGTGTGAGTGTGTGTATGCATGCCACATGTTCTTTATCCATTCATCCATCGATGGGACATTTGGGCTCTTTCATACTTTGGCTATTGTTGATAGTGCTGCTATAAACATGGGGGTGCATGGGCCCCTTCGAAACAGCATACCTGTATCCTTTGGGTAAATACCTAGTAGTGTAATTTCTGGGTTTTAGGGTAGCTCTATTTTTAATTTTTGAGGAACCTCCATACTGTTTTCCAGACTGGCTGCACCAGTTTGCATTTCCACCAGCAGTGCAAAAGAGATCTTCTTTCTCAGCATCCTCGCCAACATCTGTTGTTGCCTGAGTTGTTAATGTTAGCTATTCTGACAGGTGGTATCTCATTGTGGTTTTGATTTGTATTTCCCAGATGATGAGTGATGTTGAGCATTTTTTCATGTGTCAGTTGGCCATCTGGATGTCTTCTTTGGAGAAGCATCTATTCATGTCTTTTTGCCCATTTCTTCACTGGATTATTTGTTTTTTGGGTGTTGAGTTTGATATGTTCTTTATACATTTTGGATACTAACTCTTTATCTGATACGTCATTTGCAAATATCTTCTTCCATTCTGTCAGTTGCCTTTTAGTTTTGCTGATTGTTTCCTTCGCTGTGCAGAAGCTTTTTATTTTGATGAGGTCCCAGTAGTTCATTTTTGCTTTTGTTTCCCTTGCCTCAGGAGACGTGTTTAGTGAGAAATTGCTGCGGGCAAGATCAGAGAGGTTTTTGCCTGCTTTGTCCTTGAGGATTTTGATGGCTTCCTGTCTTACATTGAGGTCTTTCATCCACTTGGAGTTTATTTTTGTGTATGGTGTAAGAAAGTGGTCCATGTTCATTCTTCTGCATGTCGTTGTCCAGTTTTCCCAGCACCACTTGCTGGAGAGACTGTCTTGATTCCATTGGATATTCTTTCCTGCTTTGTCAAAGATTAGTTGCCCATACGTTTGTGGGTCCATTTCTGGGTTCTTTATTCTGTTCGATTGATCTGAGTGTCTGTTCTTGTGCTGTCTTGATGATTACAGCTTTGTAGTATAGCTTGAAGTCTGGGATTGTGATGCCTCCTGCTTTGGTTTTCTTTTTCAAGATTGCTTTGGCTATTCGGGGTCTTTTCTGGTTCCATACAAATTTTAGGATTGTTTGTCCTAGCTCTGTGAAGAATGCTGGTGTTATTTTGATAGGTATTGCATTGAATATGTAGATTGCTTTGGGTAGTATTGAAATTTTAACAATATTTGTTCTTCCTATCCAGGAGCATGGAATATTTTTCCAGTTTTTTTTTGTGTGTTCTTCTTTCATAAGCTTTCTATAGTTTTCAGGGTATAGATTTTTCACTTCTTTGGTTAGATTTATTCCTAGGTATTTTATGTTTTTTTGTGCAACTGTAAATGGGATCATTTCCTTGATTTCTCTTTCTGTCGCTTTATTGTTGGTGTATAGGAATGCAACTGATTTCTGTGCATTGATTTTATATCTTGCAACTTTGCTGAATTCATGGATCAGTTCTAGCAGTTTAGTGGAATCTTTTGGGTTTTACATATAGAGTATCATGTCATCTGCAAAGAGTGAAAGTTTGACCTCCTCCTGGCCGATTTGGATGCCTTTTATTTCTTTGTTATCTGATATCTGACGCTATGACTTCCAATACTATGCTGAGTAACAGTGGTGAGAGTGGACATCCCTGTCTTGTTCCTGACCTTATGGGGAAAGCTCTCTGTCCTCATTGAGGATGATATTAGCTTTGGCTCTTTCATTTATGACTTTTATGATCTCAAGGTATGATCCTTCTATCCCTACTTTCTTGAGGGTTTTTTTTATCAAGAAAGGATGCTGTATTTTGTCAAATGCTTTCTATGCATCTATTGAGAGGATCTTGTGGTTCTTGTCCTTTCTTTTATTGATGTGATGAATCACATTGATTGTTTTGTGGATATTGACCCAGCCCTGCATCCCAGGTATAAATCCCACTTGGTCGTGGTGAATAATTTTTTTAATGTATTGTTGGATCCGGTTGGCTAATATCTTGTTGAGGATTCTTGCATCCATGTTCAGGGAAATTGGTCTATAGGTGTCCTTTTTAGTGGGGTCTTTGTCTGGTTTTGGAATCAAGGTAATGCTGGCTTCATAGAAAGTTTGGACGTTTTCCTTCCATTTCCATTTTTGGAACAGCTTCAAGAGAATAGTTGTTAACTCTTCTTCAAATGTTTGGTAGAATTCCCCTGGAAAGCCATCTGGCCCTGGACTCTTGTTTTTTGGGAGATTTTGATTACTAATTCAATTTATTTACTGGTTATGGGTCTGTTCAAATTTTCTATTTCTTCCTGTTTCAGTTTTGGTAGTGTATGTGTTTCTAGGAATTTGTCTATTTCTTCCAGATTGCCCATTTTATTGGCATATAATTGCTCATAATATTCTGTTATGATTGTTTATATTTCTGTTGTGCTGGTTTTGATCTCTCCTCTTTCATTCTTGATTTTATTTGGGTCCTTTCCTTTTTCTTTTTGATCAAACTGGATAAGGATTTATTAATTTTGTTAATTCTTTCATAGAACCAGTTTCTGGTTTCATTGATCTGTTCTACTATGTTTTTGGTTTTGATAGCATTGCTTTCTGCTCTAATCTTTATTATTTCCTGTCTTCTGCTGGTTTTGGGTTTTATTTGCTGTTCTTTTTCCAGCTCTTTAAGGTGTAAAGTTAGGTTGTGTATCTGAGACCTTTCTTCCTTCTTTATGCTTCCCTCTTATGACCGTCTTTCCTGTGTCCCAGAGATTTTGGGCTGTGGTGTTATCATTTTCATTGGCTTCCATGTGCTTTTAACTTCCTCTTTAACTTCTTGGTGACTCCATTCATTTTGTAGTAGGATGTTCTTTAGTCTCCAAGTATTTGTTAGCTTTCCAAATTTTTTCTTGTGGTTGATTATGAGTTTCATAGCGCTGTGGTCTGAAAATATGCATGGTATGATCTTGATCTTTTTGTACTTGTTGAGGGCTGATTTGTGTCCCAGTATGTGATCCATTCTGGAGAACGTTCCATGTGCACTGGAGAAGAATGTGTATTCCACTGCTTTAGGATGAAATGTTCTGAATATATCTGTTGAGTCCATCTGGTCCAATGTGTCATTCAAGGCCGTTGTTTCCTTGTTGATTTTCTGTTTAGATAATCTGTCCATTGTTGTAAATGGGGTGTTGAAGTCCCCTACTATTATGGTATTATTATCGATGAGTTTCCTTATGTTTGTGATTAATTGATTTATATATTTGGGTGCTTTCACATTGGAGTATAAATGTTTACAATTGTTAGTTCTTCTTGGTGGATAGACTCCTTAATTATGATACAATGTCCTTCTTTATCTCTTGTTACAGTCTTTATTTTAGTTCCAATTTTAGTATATGTGCTGCCGAAGCGAGCACTACAGTCTTTATTTTAAAGTCTAGATTGTTTGATATAAGTATGGCTACTCCGGCTTTCTTTTCTTGACCATTAGCGTGATAGATGGTTCTCCAACCCCTTACTTTCAATCTGAAGGTGTCTTTAGGTCTAAAGTGTGTCTCTTGTAAACAGCATATAGATGGATCTTGTTTTCTTATCCATTCTGTTACCCTATGTCTTTTGATTGGAGCATTAAGTCCATTGATATTTAGAGTGAGTACTGAAAGATATGAATTTATTGTCATTATGTTGTTTGTAGAGTTGGAGTTTCTGATGGTGTTCTGTGGTCCTTTCTAGTCTTTGTTGCTTTTGGTCTCCACCCCCGCCCCCCCTCCCCCCCATCTTTTGTTCCCTCAGAGAGTCCTCCTTAAAATTTCTTGTAGGGCTAGTTTAGTGGTCATGAACTCCTTCAATTTTTGTTTGTCTGGGACTTTTTATCTCTCCTTCTATTTTGACAGCCTTGCTGGATAAAGAATTCTTGGCTGCATGTTTTTCTTAATCAGCACATTGGATATATCCCGCCACTCCTCTCTGGGCTGCCAAGTTTCTGTGGATGGGTCTGCTGCAAACCTGAGCTGTCTTCCCTTGTAGGTTAAAGACTTTTTCCCTTGCTGTTTTCATGATTCTTTCCTTGCCTGAGTATTTTGTGAATTTGACTATGATATTCCTTGTTGATTGCAGGTTTTTGTTGAATCTAATGGGAGTCCTCTGTGCTTCCTGGATTTTTATGTCTGTGTCTTTCCCCAGGTTAGGAAAGTTTTCTGCTATGATTTGCTCCTATTACCCTTCTACCCCTTTTTCTTTCTCTTCATCTTCTGGGATCCCTATAATTCTGATGTTGTTCCTTTTTAATGAGTCACTGAGTTCTCTAATTCTTAAATTGTGCTTTTTTTGCCTTAGTTTCCCTCTTTTTCCAGCTTCATTGTTCTCCATAAGTTTGTCCTCTATATCGCTGATTCACTGCTCTGCCTCATTCATCTTTGCCTCATCCATTCGAGATTGCAGCTCAGTTATAGCATTTTTTTATTTCATCCTGACTAGCTTTTACTTCTTTTATCTCCGCAGAAAGGGATTCTAATCTATTTTCACCCCCTGCCAGCATTCTTATTATCATGATTCTAAATTCTGGTTCAGACATCTTGCTTGTATCTGTGTTAATGAAGTCCCTGGCTGTCATTTCTTCCTGCTCCTTCTTTTGGGGTGAATTCCTTCATTTTGTCATTTTGAAGGAAGAAAAAGAATTAATAAGGTAAAAAAAATTAAAATTATAAAATTAAAAACAACACACAAAAAAATCAAATAAATGATGCTAAATCCTAGGTGTGTTTTGGTCTGGTTGTTGAGAGGAATTTGATAGATTAGAGAAAAAAGGAGAAAGGAAAAAAAGGCAAAACGTTTGAAAATGTGAAAAAATGAATACAATGAAATAGAATAAAATTAAATTATGGAAGTAAAATAGAATTTGAAAGATGTACAAGAAGGAAAAAATATAGTAGAAAAAAATTAAAGAAAAATATTTTTTAATTTTTTTAAATGTTTTACTCATTTTTGAGACAGAGAGAGACAGAGCGTGAGCAGGGGAGGGACAGAGAGATAGAGAGACACAGAATCCGAAGCAGGCTCCAGGCTCTGAGCTGTCAACACAGAGCCCAACGTGGGGCTTGAACTCACACACTGCGAGATCATGACCTGAGATGAAGTCAGACGCTCAGCCGACTGAGCCACCCAGGTGCCCCTAAAGAAAAATATTTTTAATAAAATTTGAAAATAAAAATAAAGTTTTTCTCTTTCTGTATTCAAGAAAAAGAAATAAAAAAAAACGAAAATTGAATAGATGGACCAGCGAACAGACTGAAATATGATGGAAGTTACATAATTTTTCCCTAGAAGTCAACCTATGAAGCACTTTATAGTCTGTAAACTAAGCAGGCAGAGAGACTCGCGATGTTCCTGAAGAGCAAGGTCGGCCCAGTTGGGCCGGGCTTAGTGCAACAGTTCTGTTCTCCACTAGATGGCGCTGCTTAGCTTACTGGGGTGGATTGCTGTCGTGCTTGTAGGTGTGTGCACGCATGCGTGGAAGGGGTAAAAATGGCATCACCCACTACCTGGTCTCTAGTATTGGGGCTGTGCTCTTCCCAATCAGCAATCGTGCACCTGTCCTTTGTCTCCGACTTCGGTCTACTCCCCGCTTTTACACTGTCTATGACCAAGCCGTCAGCTTGCCAGGCGGCACCTCCGTCCTGAGTTTTATCTCATGCAGCTGTGTTTTCCGGACTCCTCACTTCTGAGGGACTGCGGCTTTGACCCGTTCTGCCCCTCTGGGAGAGGGTCTCACCGAGAAATGGCCAGGGGCCGGCCGCACCCAGGAATGTTCACAGGAGCACGCTGCTGCCAATGCCCAGAGACTGCTGCTGGGGGCCAGCTCACCACAGAAAAAGTTCATGTGATCGTGTATCAGCAGCAGCGTTTCAGGGATTATGGAAAATCACAACACACGTCAGGTACCAGGCTTCACCCTTAACGACCTTGTTCCAGCACCAGCGAATGTGGTTGTTCTCTGGGGTCTGCTGGGACTGAGGGCCACACAGCCTCTACCAAATGTCCTCCCAGCAGGGGAACTGCCTCTCCCCATGCGGCCCGAAGACTGCGGACTTCACTCTGCTCCTGGGGATTCGCCCTTCCCACCAGAGCACCGCCAGGTATCGAGCTGCGGAGTTTCAGACTCTGCACTCACCCTGTTTATTGAGTCTTAATGGAATTTAAACCCTCTCCTTTCTCCTTTCTCCCTTTTTAGTTCAGTCCCTGTGGCTGTTACCACTTTTCGACTTTCTCTCTAGCTGCTTTTGGGGGGGTGTTTTCCCCATATTCTTCCCCCGCCCCTCGTCTCCGTCCTCTCTTTGCACACAAAAACAGCTCCCTGCCCTCTGCAGCTTCTGTCTCCGCCAGTTCACCTCTCCGCGCCCGTGTACCTGCTGAGTTCTGTGGTTTGGGTCGTGCAGATTGTTGTGTTAATCCTCCAATAAGTTTTCTAGGTGTGCGGGATGGTTTAGTGTTGATCTGGTTGTATTTTATGGACATGAGATACAAAAAAACCCCAAACCTTCCATGCTGTTCTGCCATCTTGGCCCCTCCTAGTATTTCCATTTTTTATGGCTGAGTAATATTCATGTATATATATATATATATATATATATATATCACTCAGTAGACACTTAGGTTGTTTCCATGTCTTGGCTATTGTGAATAATGCTGCAATGAACCTGGGAGGGCAGATATCTTTTTGATACCTGTTTACATTCCTTTTGGATAGATTTCCAGCAGTGAGATTGCTGGGTCAGATAGTAATTATATGCTAATTTTTTGAGGAATCTCCAAACCGTTTTCCATAGTGGCTCTACCAGTTTAACATTCCCGCCAACAAGAAGAGGGTTCCCTTTTTTCTGCATACTTGCCTGCACTGATTATCTCTTGCCCTTTAGGTAATAGCCATTTTACTTATTTTTTTAATGTTTATTTATTTATTTTGAGAGAGAGAGAGGGAAAGAGAGTGCACAAGCTCAGGAAGAGCTGAGAGAGAGGAAGTGAGAGGATCCCAAGCCGGTTCCTCACTGTCAGCACATAGCCTGGTATTGGGGCTTGATTTCATGAACCATGAGATCATGACCTGAGCTGAAATCAAGAGTTGGAAACTTTACCTACTGAACCACCCAGGCGCTCCAAAAACCATTTTACTTTCGAGCCTGCTTAAATTTTTTTTTTTACTTTATCATAATTTCAGACTTGTTCATTTCATTAAACATATAATTTATATTTCATATTTGATAATTCTAATACCTTCATTAATTGTGGATATGAATGAGTGGTTTGTTTTTCTATCAACTCTCCATTATATTGGCTTGTTCTCTTGGTTTTACTTTTATTTTTATATTTGTTGGGGATTTTGAAGTATGAGCTCCTGTCCTTGAGAACTTTTAGTTGTAAAAATTCCTTGAGGGCTGGATTACGTTGCATTCCTTTAGGGAGGATTTATATTTGGTTCTTGTGTGTGACTGGTGGCACTACCAATTTGGGATGACTTTAAATTTGCAACTTGGATGTTTTTTGGCCACATGCATACTATAAATTCCAGTCTAAACCCACCTGGGGATCCGTTTATGGGTAAAAATTCTCAGAGAATATGCCTTTTCCCCTTTAGATTCATAACTAAGAGTCAAGGTTCTTTATGGTCTATCTTTGTGAGTTATTGCTTTTCTTTCTCTGAAAAGATCATCTGATAGGGGCCCATCCTTTTTCAGGAGTCATCCATCTGGTCTCATTTTCCCCAGGACATAAGCTTTGTTGCCGATGGCTGGTTGAAACTCAAGTTCTAGGTTTCCAGAGATCAGTAGATCCCGGAGGGGGGGGGGGGGGCAGCTGTTGGCTTCAATGTTTAGTTATCTTGCTGGATTTGGAATTTTCTTTTTTAAAACAACTTTGGCCATGAAGTATTTCCAATACTTCCTGGCCAGCTCAGCTGCTAGGCATTTAAAGAAATACTTTGTATATTTTTTTCAGCATTATTAAGTGCTTTTTATTAGTGGAAGTTTTCATGATACCTAGTCCTGTATTGCCATAGAGAGAAGTTTTAGAGGGTTAGTCTTTTCAATATACAAGGGAAAGTGAATTTGATTTTAGACTTGAGTCCATTTGAAATTTTCCTTTTTTAAGACAAATTTATAATGGGATTTAATTTGAGTATTTAAATGTCTCTCTAGAAATCTTATAGTAAGCAGGCTTAAATGTATACGTAGAACATTTAGCATATAATCGTTGGAGTGTTTCTATGATACTAGTTTTATTTTTTGCAGAACTGCTAATAAGGTATTCTGGATAATGTGGATGGACTAATTAGAAATGGAAAATAAAATAGGAAGTGAATGTTGGACCTAGGATAAAGTGGCAATGGGATCAACTTAACTGATGGAACTTGTAGGGCCTCTTTTAGAGCCTTCTGGGGCAAAACTGTCACTGTTCAACATAGCCTCTATTAATAATAGAGACGCTAATATGCTCTCCATCTGCTTTACTCCTTTGTCACTTTCCATAAATCCAGAACTCTGGCAGAAGAGAGAGTGTGGTTTATCGGGTCCTTTCAAACCCCAATAATTTTTTTCATAAGAATATTGCCTAACAGTGTAATAACACTGGATAAGAATAAGTCCCCTTTTATTATTCAGTTAGTACCTAATGCCCAGGATGTTTGAAATGACTTGCTCCCTACCCTCACCCTCCTTTTCCCAGCCTCAGGTTTAAATCATTAAACTGAGAGGAAGTCTTTAGCACTCCCAAGTCAATGGCTCATTTCTTCCAGAGACTGTCTGGTACCATCCTTATGGTAAAATAAAATAAGATCAAAATATAATCAGTTTGGAGAGCGATGTCCGCAATAACCAGGTCAGTCTTGAACTCATAGTGAAGAAGTTCAAGGATGTCTCTTTTGATAGCGGTTAAGATTCTGGATGCCCGTCTTCTCATAAACTCCCCTCAAATGCTCCTTCCAGCAAGCACCTCCTTATCTGAGGCTGATAAGGATAAAAACAAGAATGGGGTAACCCACTGCTTAATGATTTTTTGCCCTATCCAACTTGCCAAATAGGAAAGAACATGTAACAGAGTAATTAGGATTTCTGACAAGACAATTTGATGTCTTTTCTGTGATCAAGTGGAATGAGGCAATCTCTCCTCCTGACAGTACAGGAGTGGTGAAGTCCATTGGCGTTTATCTGCCCTGGCCTGGAATCCTGTCCTTGGGGCCTAACTGCTGTGTGACAATTCTGGAGGAGTTACTTGTGACAATGGTTATTACTGTTTGTAGATGAGAAAACAGACCTTAAGAAGTTGGGTGGGATAACATCTGTAAGCTACTTATCAAGCACTCCATAAATCAGAGCTGCAATAAAGTCTTATTACCCCAGAATGGAATCTCTCGTCAAGTAAGTCTTTTACCAATGGTCTTCCTGGTGTCTGGAGAAAATCCATACCAAATCCAGAAAGATGTACAAAAAAGCATTTACATAGGGTCTTGTAAAAATCATACAGGAAATCATATGAATTTACTGTTTGTGAGTGTATTAAGAAACTGAAATTAAGAAATGACTTAGTGAGGCACCTGGGTAGCTCAGTCAGTTAAGCGTCCAACTCTTGATCTCGGCTCAAGTCATGATCTCACGGCTTGTGAGTTCAAGTTCCGCATCTGCACTGTCAGGGCAGAGCCTGCTTGGGATTCTCTGTCTCTTTCTGCCCCTCCCTTACTCTCTTGCACGCTCTCTCTCTTTCAGAATAAATAAACAAATTTGAAAAAAAGAAAGAAATGACTTAGCATTCTTGACTCATCCTCTCTTCTCAACCTGGTCTAACACCAGAGTCTTAATTATTACATATTGCGTCCCAATATGTGGTTATTTTACTATTATTTCTATTGGTATGCATCCTTCTCATTCTGAAATTTAAGGTTTGCTCTTCTTCAGCTTATTATGGGCTGCAAATATTTATCATCTGTTGGTGAAATATCTGTTCTGACCATTTCTGTGCTTGCTAGCCTGTTAACTTGTCCTATGATGTTAGGAAAGGTTTTGTGTAAGTGAGAGAAGGCCTGAAAAGGATTCCCCGTAGCCCAGTTCTATGAGGCTTCTTGAATACCTCCAGGCATCCTTTAATTACTGCTGCAGTAACTCAGGATTTTATAATTTACTGATATCATATACACTATTATGTAAGCTAGCGGTGTCCAAAGTGAGGATCTCAAGATGGTCTATGTGAAAACAAAAAACCTATTACTTATATTTAGTTTTTAATTTCATCCTTTAAAAACTCAGAGTTTAGTATGTTTTAATGTACACTTTATGTTTATATTTTATAAGTAATACACATAGTGAGTGCCTACACAAACTTAAATTTTTTTTAATGTTTATTTATTTTTGAGAGACACAGAGAGACAGAATGTGAGCAGGGGAGGGGCAGAGAGAGAGAGAGAGGGAGACACAGAATCTGAAGCAGGCTCCAGGCTCTGAGCTGTCAGCACAGAGCCCGACGCGGGGCTTGAACTCACAAACCACAAAATCATGACCTGAGCCAAAGTCGGATCCTTCACCGACTCAGCCACCCAGGCGCCCCAAAACTGTTTTTTTTAACTGATGGGAGAGTAATTAAAACAACTTGGAGACCACTGGTATTGATTATATTTGCAAACTTATAATTATCAACTCCAGTACATTGTTGATAAAGGCAAGACTAACCTTTAGTAATAAGGTTATCAGAGTTTACATATCATTTATAGCCAGTAATATCTGAACTTTTTCTCCTTAAATTTGCAAATTTTGTTTTTTGTAAAATCATGCCCAGGACACGTTTAAATTGTTTGGTGGCAATACTGAATAAAACAAGTAGAAATGAACTAGGATGAAATCTCTCCAGAGCTATTAGCTAGCTATGTTTCTAAGACAGAAGTACATTTGACTTTATTCCCTCAAATAAAGTACCCCAGGGTGGAATGAAATGTGTTTCTAAGAAGTTCACAAAAAACTTTTAAATCTGTCATCTCCTAATTGAAAAATAGACTTTCATTTTAATGTCTCTATTGGTTTTCTTTGTCATGTTTATTTATTTTTGAGAGAGAGAGACAGAGCGTGAGCAGGGGAGGGGCAGAGAGAGAGGGAGACACAGAACCCGAAGCAGGCTCCAGGCTCCGAGCTGTCGGCACAGAGCCTGATGTAGGGCTTGAACCCATGAACTGCGACATCATGACCTGAGCTGTAAGTGGGACGCTTAACCAACTGAGCTGCCCAGGTGTCCCTATGTTGGTTTAAAAAAAAAATTAAAAAAAAATTTTTTTTTTAATGTTTATCTTTATTTTTGAGACAGAGAGAGACAGAGCATGAGCGGGGGAGAGGCAGAGAGAGAGAGGGAGACACAGAACCCGAAGCAGGCTCCAGGCTCTGAGCTGTCGGCACAGAGCCCGATGCGGGGCTCGAACTCACAAACTGCGAGATCATGACCTCAGCCAAAGTCTGACGCTGAACCGACTGAACCACCCAGGCACCCCGTTTTTTAAGATGCAAAAGGGTGATCCTCTCAGACAGCTTTTGCGTGGGGAAGGGAGACCCTAAGGGAGACTGAAGGTGGGTCCTTTCTGTGGGTGCTCCTCCTTTCTGTGGGTGCTCCTCCTTTCTGTGGGTGCTCCTCCTGAGACACTCACCAGAGGCCGTGGCGGGCTTGGCTCTGGGGATTCTGTGAGCTGGGAGGGGAACCGACAGCAGTGGGCTCATTCTACCAAAAAGCCGAGGGGACAGAGGAAAATGTGACCTGTCCAAAGTGTCACTCTGTGCAGGTAAGACAACAAGATAACTCAATAAAGTGAGAAAAGATAACTCAATAGAATTAGGAAGAAGAAGCCAGCCACAAAAGGAAGCAGAAGAACTGAGGTTCAACCTTTCTTGTGACATTTTAAAGGGCCCTGCTAGTCGTGTGACCTGTGTGAGAGAATTCAAGATGGCTGCTATAGAGGTCTGCTAGGGCTGCTGTAGCAAGAACCACAAACTGAGTAACTTAAACCAACAGAGATTCATTCTCTCCACGTTCTGGAGGCTTGGAAGTCTGAAATCAAAGTGTTGGTAGAGCCATGATCCCTCTGAACCCTCTAGGGGGAGATCGTTTGTTGCTTCTTGAAGCTTCTGGTAGCTCCAGGTGTTCCTTGGCTTGTGGTAGCATCACTCCAATCTCTGCCTGTGTTGCTGTCTTCCCTCAGAGTCTCTGTTCAAATTTCACTCTTCTTATAAAGACAGCAGGCATATTGGAGCAGGGGCCCATTCTGCTCTGCTAGGACTTCATCTTGACTAATTGTATCTGCAATTTCCAAGTAAGGTCATTCTGAGGTACTGGGGATTAAGACTTCAGCGTATCTTTTGAAGGGACACAAACTCAACCCATAAGAGCTGTTGCATGTCTTGCAGTTTCTCGGGAGGAGAGACGGAGAAGTCACTCAGTGATTCTGGATTTCCAGCTGTGGGTGGGAGGGGGGCCACAATGCATGAGAATGGAGCGGGGTGACGACCCTTAGACTTTCCAAATCAGGACATAAACTTGAAGACCTGGAAAAATACCGTGAGGAATTAGGAAAGAGAGAATGTGCCCACATCTGATCTTAATGATCACGTTGCTATTAAGTTGAATGTTTTTGTTAACTGAACTTGTAGAGGCCTAGAAGTTTTGTTTGCAAGTGTGTGAGGGAAGGTTGCTGTTCTGGAGCGCCCCCCACAGAGCCACCCCGGCTCTGCAAGCCTCCTGCCCTGTCTGCCTGGTGTGTGCTCCACTCCAACTGAGGCCAGCTCAGTTGTTAAATCTCTTAAATATCACCCCTGGGAATTGCTAGTGAGGAAGAGTCAGCACAGACAAATTTTTTTTTAAAAGTTAGTGGTAAAAATAAAGTTACAGTAGCTTGATGGGAGAGCAAGTTTAGTTTTTTGTTTTAATTTATTAGGTTTTTGATTTTAATTTTTCAATGGAATAATTTGAATGTATTTCTTGTCCATCAGGAGGGCTCGAGGCCCTGCTGTGGGCAGGAGAGTTTGTGCTCAGGATGTGCTCAGGCACATCCATGCTGGGTTAACACCAAAAGGGAGCTAAGTGTTCCTGTTTGGAAAATTATTTTACTCCAGGACTGACCTTTCCCGGAGTGTCCTCTGGGCTCTGAGTCAGGGTAGCTGGGATGAGTGCCCTAGTTTATGGATGCTTTCTTAGTTTGGAATCCATCCTGGCCATCTGGCAGGCAAAGATATGGCTGTTTTCTCCTCATTGGGTCCATGGCCCTGGGACACTCAAACAGATTCCCACTGCCAGCGGTAAGCACCCTGGGAGAGGCCAGGGCCATTCTTAATTTACTTCCTTTTCTTCTATCCTTCGATGGCCAAATGACCTCGTTTCCAATGGGAATAACGACCCACTGACTTATTTTAATAATATTTTTACCAGTGTAACTTCATCTAAGAGCTTTATGCTTCCGGGTTAATGGAACTTATCTTAAAATTATACCCAGTTCACCTTCTACTAACTTTGGGCTTAGTTTGTTCTTTTTCTAGTTCTATGAGATGTAAAGATCTTTCTTTTTTTCTTAAGGGAGGCATTTATTGCTATTAACTTCCCTCTTGGAAATGTGTTTTGCTGCATCTCACAGGTTTTGGTTTTTCATTTGAATCAAGATATTTTTTGATATCCCTGTTGACTTCTTTTTTAATAAGCCATTGATTGCTCAGGAACGTGTTGTTTAGTCTCCACATATTTGTGAATTTTCCAGTTTTTTTTTCTTACAACTAATTTCTGGTTTCACACTATTGCTATTTTCAGGACTTCTCTCAGAGGGAATCACTCCATGTGTAGCTGTACTTCTGGTGTGGCCAAGGGAGGAGGGAAGTTCAGGAGTCTCCAATGTTGTCATCTTGGTTCCTGTTAAATTCCTAATCTATCTTATTATTTTTCATTAAGAAATTAATGCATTGCAATCAGAAAAAAATTTGAAGACTAAAAAATAGAGAGAAAATAATGACTTCAAGTATTACTTGCCAGAGAAAACTTTGATTAATAATTTGGTACATTTCTTGCCAGACTCCCATTTTGGTGTTGTTAACATTGTTGTGATTTAAAAATTTTTTTTTTAAAATGTTTATTTATTCTTGAGAGAGAGAGAGAGACAGAGAGTGAGCAGGGAGGGGCAGAGAGAGACAGAGGGAAACACAGAATCCCAAGCAGGCGTCAGGCTCTGAGCTGTCAGCACAGAGCCTGACGCAGGGCTTGAACTCACGAATGGAGAGATCATGACCTGAGCCTAAGTCGGATGCTTAACCGACTGAGCCGCACAGGTGCCCCAATGTTGTGATTACACTGCATACACAAACATTCCTCCTGCCTTACAAACTTTGTTGTTGCATAAACACTTTCCATGTTACAGCAAGTTCTTTAAAAACATTCAAGTGGCTGCATATAATATTCCATCATGTGAGTGTGCGGAGGTTTATATATTTTTGCCATCAGACAAAGTTGCAAACACTGCCAAGGACATCTTTGTTCAGTGTGGGTGAGATAGAGAACTTGACAGCAATATATATACATCTGTGTTGAGAGGCTATATTCTCTAAGGGATATAACCAATTTGGGGAGGGAGCCTATGTGTGGAAGGCTAGTTCCTTAGCTCTTTTTAAGTTAACGTCTCACAGGGCTCTGATCATGCCTGGAAAGGAATCTGGGGATGAATTAGGGTGGGAGACAGCAAAAGGGCACTAGAAACTGTTAGCCAGTTTTCCTTCTGGCCCCACAATACACACTGTGTCTTGTGGCTCTTGCACCCACTAAGGCTGGAGGTGAGATTTCACTGGCCCACAATTTCCTTGATGTCTCTTTATAGAGAAGCTTGATTTATAATCTGGCCCTTTAGAAGGGAAGTGTCTTGGATTGAGGAAAGAAATTGAAGACACAAATAAATGGAAATGTACTTCATATGTATGGATCAAGTTAATATTGTTAAGATGTCCATACTACCTAGTGCCATCTATAGATTCATTTTTATTTATCAAAATTTATCAAATTTCAGTGGCATTTTTCATAGAAAAAAAAATCCTACAGTTTGTATGGGACCAGAAAAGATCACCAAATCACCAAACCAATCTTGAGAAAGAAGTCCAAAGCTAGAGGCAACACACTTCCTGATTTCAAACTATATTACAAAGCTATAGTAACCAGAAAAGTATGGTACTGGCAGAAAAACAGATACACATACCAGTGGAGTGGATTAGAGACCCCAGAAATAAACCCATGCATATATGGTTAATTAATATTTGACAGAGGAGCCAAGAATGGGGAAAGAATAGTCTTCAATAAATGATGCTGGGAAAACTGGATGAAGGATGAAACTGGACTGCTATGTTACACCGTATGCACAAAAATCCACTCAAAACGGATTAAAGACTTGATGTAAGACCTAAAACCATAAAACTCCTAGAACAAAACATAGGGGAGAATGTCATTGATGCTGCAGTGTTATTTACAATAGTCAAGACATGGAAACAACCTAAGTACTAATTGATGAATGATGAAGAAGATGTATATATATCTTCGTATAACATGAATATTATTCAGCCATAAGAAGAAGGAAATCCTGACCTTTGTGACATCATGGACCTTGAAGGCATTATGTTAAGTGAAATAAGCTGGACAGAGAAAGAAAATAATGTGCGATCTCATTGACATATGCAATCTAAAAACACTGGACTCCTAGAAACAGACTGTAGAATGGTGGTTGCCTGGGGCAGAAGGGTGGGGGCACATGGGGAGATGTTGGTCAGGGTATATAAACTTTCAGTTACGAAATGAGTAAGTTCTAGGGATCTAATGTACAGCATGGTGACTGTACTTAACAATACTGTATTGTATACTTGCAAGTTGCTAGGAGAGTAGACCTTTAATGTTGTCACCATGACCACAGTCACAACAAAACCGTAGTTATGTGAGATGAAGGATGTGTTAACTAACCTTACTGTGGTAAACATTTTGCAATAGAAAGGTGCATCAAATCATTACATTGTACACCTTAAACTTACACACTGTTATATGTCAATTATATCTCAAGAAAGCTGGAAAAAACCCAACTAACGTCTCGGTGTGTTGCCCAGTCTTCCCTGAAAGTCTGAATGACTCCTGTAGTTTCTTCCTTCCTCCGTGGGATGAGCTTGCAGAGTTATTCTAAGAGATCACCACTAGGAGATGCACAAGATTCAAAGAAGAAAGAGCCGAGCTCCTCGATTTTTGTTCCACATTTATCAGAGCTTTGCAGGTTTCTTTTGTTCTAAATCTATTGAGAATTGAGGGCAAAATGTCCATTTCTTAGATCCCATTAGCTCCCCAAAGAGACAAAAGGGTGGTTTTGCCCTTCGTTTTACCTCGGAAAAGTAGACCGAGGGGACTGGCAATCAAAACTCCCTATGGTAAGTTAATAATAATATGTGTAGCATTTGATTCCTCTCAGGGAGACATGAACCCCCTTTCACCATCCTCTGTTTCCATCAAGGATGGTGCTGATGGCAATGCAAATGGTTACCACATACTGTGTTTGTACTTAGCGCCTTGCTAACTACTTTGTACTCTTTATCGCATGTAATTCCCAGGTTCATTGTTTCAGCTCATTAACACAACGTTATTACCCAGCTGTGCCAAGGAGGAAACCAAAGCATAGAGAGGTCAAGGGACTTATCCAAGGTTACCTACCTAGGAAGTGGCTGAGCTGAGATTTAGACTCAAAGCCTGCAACCCCAGAGCTGCATGTTTAACCCCTTAACTATAAGTGGGTTCAACTGTAAACTGTGCTCCTAGTTGTTATCCCAACTTGACAGATTAAGGAGCCATCTGACAGAGGTCAGGCCAGTAAAAGGACTTGTCCCTCTCCTAGCTGGCTCAGGAAGAAGTCTAGACTAGGTGTTCCTTCTCCTGGTCCAGAGTGTCTCCTTTCTTTATCTTATATCTTTAGCATCTGCAAAAGGGCCCAAGGAAGGAAGAGGAAGAGCTCTGTGCTGGAAACAAGTGGAGGAGATCTTAACACAAACGGTAGAAGGCTGCTAGGTGGCAGACTCTTCTATCAACCTCCAGGCCCTTGTAGGCTGTGGCCACCTTGACTGTGGCTTGGGGTGACTGGAGATTGCCCGTGTTCTTGGGTAGAACAAGCTGGGATGGATGGGGCAGATGGAAGAAAAACACTATGCAACCCTCCTGGCTTTGGAACCGCCTTGTGGGTTCTGTGGACAGTGGGGGGCAGCAATCCCTTCCTGGAAGGAACAGGTACTTTGGGTTCCTTTCTACTACTCTTGCTTAGTTTTGTCCATAGCAGTGTTGAAATACAAGGCTAAATCATCTTACAATTGTATTCCTCTGCTCATATGGATGTGTTTTTTCTCTGTCCAGCCTTCTGTCCCTGAGCCACTTGTATTCAAGAGAGAGGCTCACAGGAATCACACAGGCAACCTTTACACTTTTCCACACCCAGCCCATCCTTGTCATTATCAGGAGCTGCCTTTGCATGGAAAGTCACTCTCCAGGACTTCAAAACTTGGCAAGGCAGTGGCAGCCTCTTCCTGCTGTGGGTTAAGTCACTGTTCCTATGAGTCTCTTTCTGCAATACACATCTACCTCTCCAGGAGAGCGTGAGAGGCCAGACCAGCTAGTTGAAATCTTTGGGAATTGTGGATGAATGGGTCCTCTCTGACAGAGAGGAGTGGGTTCTTAGGGGACAATGGGGAGCCCCCCAATATTTCTATCCCAAAGACATGCTATACATGAAAAATGAGAAATCCAGGCTCTTAAATCAATTTCTTTCTTTCTTTCTTCCTCTCCTCTCGTCTCCTCTCGTCTCCTCTCGTCTCCTCTTCTCTCCCCTCCTTTCCTCTCCTTTCCTTTCTTTTTTCTAATAGCCCTGTAGTTACACAGATATGTGTGTCAGTCACAGTCAGTGGTTTTGGTGATCCCTTTAACAACTTAGGCTAAAAGAAGACTGGACTGTGAGTTGGCAGGAAAGCTAGAATTGGAATAGAGATGGCTCAACTGGTATATGAACCATTGCGGTCACCAGTTTCCTCTTCTGAAAACTGCAGAGGTGGATGAGAGGAACTTTGGGAAGTTTGAAGACTCTCATTAATTCTAACATTTTCTGTTTGGGGAAAAAAATGGGAATTTCAAATGGACATTTTGAAGAAGACAATGATAACAATCCTTAAAAACACAATGTGGAGAAGGGTGTTGGGGTGGGTCCTTAATCTCCTGGGTTGTCATGGATACAAAGAGTGAGACTCTTGTCAAGGCTACCTATGGGGTGTGACCCACCATAGGGTTTGTGAACTGAATCCACACAGAATATTCTTCAGATTTGTGTGGTAATCGCACAAAGCTGACAATTTATAATCTGCTGGGGCTTGCTTGTGTGTCTTAAACACTCTGAAGACAAATAAATTGTCCCAGTGGTCTAAATTTGGTACGCCCCTTTTTTCATCCCTGTGTACAGAGCTGAACTAAGCTGGCTGCTTGCTTTTGGTGCAAATATAATGGTCTAATTGTCCCCTCATGCCAGGGGCGGGCTATGGAGCACACCCAGAGCCCTGTGGGAACCCACAGAAGGGAGGTGGCTATTTCGACATTTAGTCTGTAGTGGAGACAAGTTAACGACCCTGCCTGGGGCATTCCAGAGTTTATTTAATGATAAAATTGGACCTGAATTCTCCACCGGGGCTTGTAAGTTCTGTGCAGTGCACGATGGGGTGAGAATGTAGTTAAACACACATCCTAAAGGCATTTTAGCTTGTGAGGAAATGGCAAATCCCCTCTGTGATTTGAAAATACCATTTAAAAATTCGTGCCAAAAGATTTTTTTTTCCTAACTCAGCTCCTAGAAAACAGAAAAACAAAATGGTAGCTTCATCTATGACTACACTTGTCAAAACAACTGATTCAAGAGTGAAAAATTCATCACTGGTGTCATTTGGGTAAAGAAAATGCAGCTATCTAATTGAATTATACACACATATTTTACTGAATCCAGTCAAACTGATTCATTACTGATGTAACCTAAATGTTCCATTGGCTTGAAAGTCAGTGAGTAAATTGGATGTGAAAGTCTCTCATAAAGCAATGCGCGGTCCTCAAATATCAGCTTCCTAACATCATGGCTCTGGCAGGTATTGAGTTTCTAGTTGTGTTGGAGTTGGTGACAAACCCAAGTTAGGGTGTTGCCAAGGGGATGGGGCTGTTGCTAGGGGGACATCTCTAAGCCTGAGGACAGACTCCTGGGGTGTTAATAAGCACAGATGACAGGGAAATTGAGAAGAATGGAAATGTCACCTTCTGATGACAGCACCGGCACTAACACCTTATATTGATAGGCCTTCCCTTTCAAGCCTAGGGCGTTTTGCAGATGTTCTCTCATTAACTAATTAGTTAAGTTAATTAAGGGGCTCTAGGAAGGAAGGAAGGTGGGGGCCAGAGTCTGTTGGTATTCATTTCATTTTCTGTTCCTTTTTGTTTGATCAGAACAAGAGTGATGGGGAATAAGTGGCCAGGGAGAGCACATAGCTGATGGGGAAAACTGTGTCTCTTGCCCTCGCTCATGGACTTTCCCCTTGGTTAGATTTGTCCAAAAAGCAAGGGTAGGTAGGCTGACTCTGGAATCCCAGGGTGGGCTCTGCAGAGGAAAGATTCACTCTGAGAGGGGAGAGAGTTTAACACAAGGAAGTCTTGTGTTGAACATATATGTGAGGACCCAACTATTTTGAAATGTGGAAAGAGGTTGCTTTGAAAATATAGATTGTCCTATAGAGTTAGAAGGAATCTGGCAAAGGCATTAGGGGCTTGGACAGGGCTTGGGCAGATGATGAAGCAGGGCAGGGCCTGCAGGTAAAAGGGAAACCAGGACAGGAAGCAGAGAGATCCTGGGAAGAGTGGGTGAAAAAGAGGTGAGAAAAGAATATATACACCAAGAGTGAACCCCATTGTAAACCATAAGCTTTAGTTAATGACAATGTGCCAGTATTGGCTTACCAGTTGTAACAAATGTGCCAACCCTAAGCAAAAGCTTAGCAACAGGGGAAACTGGGGAGATGGGTGAATGGGAACTCTCTGTACTTGCCTCCATTTTTCTGTAAACCTAAAACTTTGCTCCAGAATAAAGTCTATTAATTAAAAAAAGAGAGAGAGGAGATGAGAGAAGACTGTCGTGGGAAAGCTGAGCATAGGGCCCCAGGGCTAGAGCTAATAGGTTAAGCCTCTAGTTGACTTAAAGGTGGAAAGACAGAGAGGTTTCAGAACTCACTGAAAAGAGCATGGGACCTACCCTGAAAGTCAGAAGAGGAAATGGTAACAGTGAGATTTTCCTCAGGATCCAGGAACCCGAGAGGGCACCAAAGTCAGTGACACAGAGGACTTGGCTATACCATGGAATTCTCTAAGACTGGATGGGAGCTACGCCTAAGGAGAAGGCTAAGCTGCAGGTCTGGGAAGGTCCAGTTAATAACAATAATGACCCCAGTAACCATCACTTGCTAAGTATTTACTCTACAGAGATGTGGTGCTAAGCAAGCCCTTTGCAGACATTATTTTCTCTTCATGATACAGGGGGCACCATTAAAAAAAAATCTCCACTTCTTGGGGGTACTTGAGTGGTTCAGTTGGTTAAGTGTCTGACTTTTGATTTTGGCTCAGGTCATGATCTCACAGTTGGTGAGTTCAAGCCCCACATAGGGCTTTGTGCTGACAGTGCGGAACCTGCTTGGATTCTCTCCCTTCCTCTCTCTCTGCCCCTACCCCACTTGCACTTTCTCTCTTAAAATAAATAAATAAACTTAAAAAGAAATCCACTTCTGGGGCAAAGAAGCCGAGGCTCAGGGAGTAACTTAACTAGGGTCATGCAGCTCACAAGTGTGAAGGCCAGAATTTGGAAGCAAGATGGCTAATGCCGCCAGCAGGCTCTTAACCATTGTGTTTTATTTCCTGAGAGTGGCTCTCTGAATAGTTTCCTGCTTCAGAAACAGTACTTTAAAACTCCTAGTTAAGATGATTAACTATCATGAAATAGCACTTTGAATATTTTGTCTCTGTAATTAATTTCTACTATATCACACACTCCCTTACTCTACAAAAACTCTGGTTGTCCGATGACATGTGTTTGCCGTGCCAGAGAGAAAGACAGCGGCTGAACTACGTTGTTAAGAGAAAAAGGCAAGGACAGTGACTTTCTTTTTTTCCTTAAGAAAAATCAAACTCTGTTGTAGCTAATTTAGAAATGATAAGCACAAAGAATACGTTCATGGTTATTATTTGTGACTTCAAAGGGGTAACAGGAATCCTTCCAGAGCTACGGGCAGTTGAGTGTACTACAGCAGATTTACTGAGCCATGCCACGTGCTGGGCATAGGAGCAGATGCCGAGGAAGTAAAGATAAACCAGACCCAGTCCCTGTTTTAAAGGAGGTCATGATCATGACAGATATGTGAAAACCAAGAGCTCTACTTTGTGTAGAAATAAACTTGAAACTGTTTCAAACCTATATGCATCCAGTTCACACTGTTTCTGACTCTAGGGAACTCATGGGGCCGAAGGCACTCCCTCTTCTAGAGGACATTGTCATACCGAATCTCAGCTGCTGAGTCTTCATTCTGAGCCAATATCCTGTTGATGTTTACACTGTGTGAAGATGGCCCAGATGAGGAAATCAAGGCTGCGTGCAGAACCAAACCCACACACGCTCTCAGAATCACGCAAGGCTCACACCACATTCTTGGCTGCCTCTAGTCTTGGAGAGACATAGGGAAGGAAGCTACTCAGGCACTGATGGATTCAACCTCAAATAATTCTGGATCCAGAGTCCCTGTCCTGTGCCAGATGTGATGATGACAGGATGGGACCTTGGGGAGCCAGCAGGGCTTGTCTTACCCAGCTATGGAGTTACCAGATGAGCTCGGCTCAGCTTATCCACATGCCTTCCATAGAGGCCCAAATGAATGACCATAGACCCGTGGTGACTCAAGGAGGATTGTTCTTCAAAGACTTGGTGGCATGAATGTAATCTTCCCTTCAGAGCTCACAGGGACCACCAGCTGGACGGGTCTGCTAGGTGCAATTGACAGCAATGTATTCAGCTGCTGGTCACAGGGACGTGCAAGCAAGAAGACTCGGAAGTACCCCCTGGACATGCATATTGTTATCAGAGACTTGGGTGGTTACTAACTTCTCCCGAGTCCTTAACTGCATTGAAAATTAAAATGCTCATCTCAAATAATCCATGTAGCAAATATTATGTGCCTACTATATGTTGGACATAGTTCCAGGTACTGAAGATAGAGCAACGTGCAAAAATGTAAGCCATTGTACGTGTCAGTCATATCTCGGCAAGGTGATTTTTTTTAGATTTATTTTTTACTTTTTATTTTTTATTTTAGAGAGAGAGAGAATCTCAAACAGGCTCCACACTCAGTGCAGAGCCAGACACAGGGCTCGATCCCCCAACCATGACCTAAGCCGTAATCAAGAGTCAGATGCTCAACTGACTGAGCCACCTAGGAGCCCCCATGAAGTGATTTTTTTTTCAAGTAAGTCATTGTGGAGCCTACGTGTGTGTGTGTGTGTGTGTGGGAGAGAGAGAGAGAGAGAGAGATAGGTGTTTGATGGAGAAAATTAAAGAAGGTCAAGAGGGGAATAGGACTGCTGTGGGTAGGTAGGGGTGAGGTTGCAATTTTCAACAGTGAGGCACCAATGGAGGTGATGGAGTCAGTCATGTGACTCCTTGTGGAAGAACATTCTAGACAGATAAAAGAGTAAAGTGCAAAGGCCCCGAGGCAGGGAACATTTAGCAATTCAAGAAATATCCAGGAGGGCATTGCACAGGGGCAGAGAGAAGGAGGGGCAAATGGAAGGAGATAAGGTCAGAGAGGCCATGCAAAGCCAATGCAATGTGGGAGAAGGTGAGCAATCACAAAGCTTGGGCAGAAAACAGTGTGGTCTGACTTTTGCTCTAGGAGGCTAATTCTGTTTGCTCTGCTGAGGAAAGACTCTAGGGGGACAAGAGTAGAAATAAGGAGATCAGTTAGAGGCTATTTCAACAACACAGATGCAGATGATGGTGTCTGGACGAAGGTGGTGGTAGTGGAGGTGGTGACAAATAGTTGGATTCTGGGTACATTTTGTAAGTTGTATCAACAGGATTTCATAAGAGATCAAATGTAGGACATTAGACAAAGAGAGGAGTGAAGCACTTGAGCTACAGGAAGGGTGAAATCGCCATGGACTGAGATGGGGAAGAATGGAGATGAGCAAATACCAGAAGCTTAGTTCAGGACATGTGCATTTGAGCTGTTTATTAGACATGCAAGTGGAAATGGTTATTTCATATGAGTCTGGAGTTCAGGGGGCAGGTCTGGGCTGGAAATAAGTTGTTGCTTTGCAGAGAGAGAGGGGGTATTTACTGCCTCAAGCCTGGGTGAGATCACCATGGTGGTGAGTGTAAATAGAAAAAGCCAGAGTGGTATTCTGGGGTTCTCTCTTCACTCCAGGCAGTGGAGGCATGTGAAGGGGGTAAGGCTGTCACACAGCTGTGGAGTTGTTCCACAGGGATAAGAATGCATTCAGCTTTTATCATCTCGAAAGAATGGTTGCTTCAGCCCAGAATGTCAGAATCAGCTGGGGCATTAGAGATCATTTCAAGTGGAACCACCTTATTTTGGAAATGAAGAAACTAAGGCCTAGAGTAGAGAAGTGAAATGCTTCCTGTAAGGGCTTCTGTGGCTCCTAGCTCTGTGTGTGTGTGTGTGTGTGTGTGTGTGTGTGTGTGTGTGTGTGTGTGTGTGTTGGTAGGGATTGAAGTGTTCCTCATGTACTGGGTGCCTTCTCCCATTTGCTGAGCCAGTATGCAAGTCTGCCTTTCCTTAGGTGTGGACCTCTCTGAGAGTCATGGTATCTGAGGAGTGGAGGTTAGGCCATCTATGCAGGAGCTAAGAGGAGAGAACTCCTTTCCCTTTTTTTGCTCTTTCTCTCTGTGTGTGTATGTGTGCGGGTTTAAACCTAAGCAGGCAAGTTCTGAGAAGGCAATTTGAGCCACGTGTTTTCAGAGCTCTTTTTCAGATACCAGAGGGTCACACTGGTGGCAGATAGGAGTCACTATTGTGTCCTGGGACCATTGTGGGAGAGGAGGGTGGGGCTGGAAGGGCAGGCAGGGATGAGAGGGCAGACAGGTCACCAGCTTGCTTTCATCCTTTCCTCTCTTTCTTTGGAGGGACTTGTGCTCTTAGATCCTATAACAAGTTCCCCTTAGAATATGATTAGGTCTCATATCTTAAATACTCGTGTGGGATTATTATATTCCTGCCTTGGCTCCTCCAGGAATATGTGCACTTGAGGCTTTACATCTTCCATGGCAGAATGAAAGGCTTTGTAATGGTGGGGATGGGGTGGAAGGGGGTGGCTGGTAGAGTGAGATACCATGGAGATGAAGAGCATGGGCTATGGGCACAAAACAGTTGGTTTTAGATTTTGTCTCTGCCATTTACTAGCTGTGATATCTTGGACAAGTCATGTACCCTTGGGCCTGGATTTCCTGTGAAGGGTTCCTGGGAAGATTAACTGAGATCGTGTATGTTTAAGACATAGCATGGTGACTGGTGCATTATATGCAATGAATTAATGGTGGAAATAACATAAGTTTCTGGCTGCCGAGATGCTGGGCTATATAGGCTGATCTTCAGCTGGCATGCACCCTGGTTATTGAGAGCTGGCCCCTGCATGCTGTGTTTCTTGCTCATGGTCTGGAGGATTCAGGAAAGACATGAGTCTTAACTAGAGCCTTCAAAGATGGGTAGAATGATTTTTTCAATGAGAATTAGAAGCCTACCAAAACAATCCTTAGTCATTCATTTTTTTTAGCCATCACTTAATTTTGAAAAATGTGTATTAGTGAGAAATTAGACATTTCTTGTTTGAACTACTTACCTATTGTGAATCATCTTTAAATAGAAAATATTTGAATCACATTTTTAACAGAAGCCCTGAAAGTATAAGCCATTAATTTAGTTCTGACTTCCACTGCCTGAGAGATTCAGGGAAAGAGAAGAAGTTTGCTTGATTTATTGTTTTAAATATTTTAGTGAAGACAAAAAAAAAATCTGGGTTTTTGATATTTTTAGTGGTCTCTTTAGAATTCTGAGTGCAGAAGATTTTCATGAGGAATTTATTTCTCCAATTTTATCAATCAGTTGTAAAACAAAAATACTTAAATAGTGAAAGGGTTCCTGAACTCAGTAAACCCATCAGCTGCTTAAGCAGTGACAATGACATTGGATTTAAATATATCAAAACTGTTGCAACACAAAGTGAATTTTATCCCCCAGGGAGCTTGCAGCTGGTTTGTTTCAAGTTTACTGAGGTTCGAAATGTTCTGTTGGAGTCAGTTTAAATCGCCCTTGTTCATTTTCCTAAGCGTACGCTTTTGCACATTTGTCTTTGCGGTTGCTGTTAGTGCTAAGATTCATTGCTCTGATCCCTCTGCCAGCATCAAGGGGAGGCCTCAGTTCTATGACTTTGAGGTAACCATAATAGCTGAGCTTGCATTTGTGATGTTAGTGGACTAAACACTCCAATTAAGAGGCAGGGATTGCAGAATGGATACAAAGGCAGGACCCAACTCTGGATGCCTAGGAGAGATGGACTTGAAACATAAAGATACAAATAGCTTGAAAACAAATGGATGGAACAAGATGTGCCCTAACAACAGCATGTGAAGGCTAACCTGGCCATGTTAATATCAGATAGCATAGACTTCAAGAAAAAAAAAAAGAGTATTGCCAGAGATAAAAAGGAATAAGGAAAACAGAACAAACATAAATGTATATGTACCTAAAAACTGAGTCTCAAAATACAAGAAGCAAAAATTGACCTAATTATTGAGAGATAATTCCAGAATTTAGTAGGAGATTCCTGTCTCTCAGGAATTGATAAGGACAAATAGCCAAAAATCAGTAAAGATATAGAGGGTCTGAACACATTATCAACTGTCTTAACCTAGTTAATAATTATGGGACCTTCACTCAACACCTGCAAAATAAACATACATTTTAGTCTATGATACACATTTGTTTTATTGTATATGGTTTATTCACCAACATATACCACATTGGGGCCATACAATAAACCTTAATAAATTTACAAGGATTGAAATAGTACAGATATTCTCTGACCCCAGTGAAATTAATTAAAAATCAATAACACTAAGATATTTGGTTGAATCTGAAATCCTTTGCAAGTAAAAAACACATTGTTGGGTCAAAGAAGAAGTCACAAAATAAATTTTAAAATAGTTTTTTAAGTCACTGTACATGAAAGTATAATGCATTAGAATTTCTGGTATGCAACTGAAGAAGTGTGTACACAGTATGCTTATAGTAGAAAAGAAAAAAAGAACAGTGATCTAAGATACCACGTCAAGGCACTAGAAAAAGAAGAGCAAAGTAAGTCCAAAGTACAGAAAATAAAGAAGTTAATTATGGCAAGGGTAAATATCAATGAAATAGAAAAAAACGATCCCGAAGTAAGTTCTCTGAAAAGATCAGCAAAATGAATAAACTCTTGGTTAAACTGATGAAGGAATACCCTTAAATTATCAATATTGAGAAGACAAAAGGCATTATCACTGTAGATCTCACAGATATTAAAAGGCTAATGAAAGGACATTGTGAACAAATGTATGCTAAAAACAACATAATTTAGGTGAAAAATTCCTTGAAAAAATTCAACTATAATTGATACAATATGAAATAGAAAATCTGCATAGCCTCTTTAATGAAATTGAATTCATTATCAAAAACCTCCATACTATGAAAACTTCAGGCTCAGATGGTTTTACTGGTGAATTCTGTAGAACATTCAAAGCGAATAATAACCCAAACTATTTCAAAAATAAGAGTAGAAGAGAGCATTTTTCAGCCTAGTTTTTGAGGCCAGCATAATGCTGATACAAAACCTGACAAAAAGAACAATAAAAAAAAAAAAAATCCAGAGCATTAACCCTCATAAATCTAGTTGGAAAAAGCCTTAGAAAGATGTAAATTGAATCTAACACTATATATAAATATAGTAAATTGAATCTAACACTATATATAAAAAGAGTAATACAAAGAAGTTTTTTGTAGAAATTGAAATGCTGATTCTAAAATATATATAGAGGGAGCCTGGGTTGAGTGACCAACTCTTGATTTCAGCTCAAGTCGTGATCTCAGGGTCATGGGATTGAGCCCTGCATCAGGCTCCATGCTGAGCATGAAGCCTGCTTGAGATTCTCTCTCTCCCCCACTGCCCTTCTTCCCACTCATGCACTCTCTCTCTCTCTGTCTCTCTCAAGTTAAAAATAAAATAAAATAGGGGTGCCTGGGTAGCTCAGTCAATCAAGTGTCCGACTTTGGTTCAGGTCATGATCTCACAGTTCATGAGTTCATGCCCTGCCTTGGACTCTGTGCTGATAGTGCAGAGCCTGGAGCCTGCTTGGGATTCTGTATCTCTCTGCCTCTCTCCTGCTTACACTCTGTCTCTCTCTGTCTCAAAAAAAATAAACATTAAAAAAGATTTTTTTAAACAGAAATTAAATAAAATGTATGTAGAAATGCAAATGAGTTAAAAAAAGGAATTTAAAAAAAAGAACAGGGACACTTGGGTGGCTCAGTTGGTTAGGCGTCTTTTTTTTTTGGCTCAAGTCATGATCTCACAGTTCATGAGTTTGAACCCTACGTGGGGCTCTGTGCTGATAGCTCAGAGCCTGGAGCCTTCTTCAGATTCTGTGTCTCCCTCGCTCTCTGCCCTTCCCCCACTCATTCACTCATTCTCTCTCTCTCTCTCTCTCTCTGTCAAATAAATAAAACATTCAAAAAATAAATATAAAAAAATAAAAAAAAAGAACAAAGTTCAAGGACTTATACTACCTAATTTTAAGTCTTACTGCAAAGGTAGAGTGATTAACACCACAGTATTTGTGAAAAGATAGTCATGTAGATCAATAGAAGTAAAATAGATGGAGAGGAGAACAGAGTCCAGAAATAGCTCCCCCATATGTACGTTCAATTGATTTTCAACAAACGGTGCTTGAGTAACTGATTTCCATATGAAAAGAAACACATCAGTCCCTATCTTTCTCCATACATAAAATTAACTCAAAATTAATCAAAGACCTAACTGTAAAAGCCAATACTCTAAAAACTTTAAAAGAATACGGCAGAAAATTTTTTTGACTTTGGATAGGCAAGAATTTCTTAGATACAACACATGAAGCACAAAGCACAAAAGAAAAAAAATGATGAATTATATTTCATTAAAATGGAAAACCTCTGGTCATCCAGAGACACCATTAACAACATAAAAATGCAGGTAATGGAATGGGAGAAAATATTTGCAATGCATATATCTGACAAAGGACTCAGTTCCAGAATGTATACAGAATTCTTCTTACAGCTGAATAAAAAGAATTACAATTCAGTTTTAAAAATGAGCAAAAGATTTGCACATGTAAATAGGAAATTGTCCAATTATTTTGGAAGACTATAGCAGTTTCTTAAAAGGTTAAACATACATTTATTATACAAACCAGGATACTTCTCCTAGGCATTTATCCAAAAGAAATAAAAACTTACGTGCACAGAAAGATTTGTACGCAAATGTTCATAGCATCATTATTCATGGTAGTCCAAAGCTGAAAATAACACAAATGTCCATCAATATCTGCTGATTGGACAAACAAAATGTGCTATGTCAAGGTGATGAAAAATTACTCACTAATTTAAAAGAATGAACTACTGATAGATGTAGTAACATGGAAGAATTTCAAGTCATTACGCTGAAGGAAAGAAGCCAAACACAGGAGAGCATTCTATATGATTCCATATATACACAATTCCAGAAAATGCAAACAAATCTGTAGTGACGAAAAGCACATCAGTGGAGGCTGGGGTGGAGGGAAGGAAGAATCTCTTGAGGATGATGGAAATGTTTTGAATTTTGATTATAGTGCTGGTTTCGTGTATATATATAGTTGTCAAAAGTCATCAATTCTCAACTTGAAATAGATGCAGTTTATAATGCGTTAATTACACTTCTGTAGGTTGATTTAAAAAAAGAAATCCTTTAATAATATTTAAATAATTCTTTAAATAATATTTCATTTTCATTTTCTACTACTACTACTACAGAGTTCCATGTTAGAATAAACTGATGAATTAAACCAATGAATCAACATCTCTGTCAGCATTATAATAGAAATCTGAGCACTAATTTAAAAACTCCAGAGTTTAAAAATAGTAAATATGTTAGTGATTAAACCCAGTTGACTTTTCATATACTGAGAATAAAGCTTAAATACCCTGAAATGGATTATTTGTAGAGAAATATTTCTAAATAGTATTTGAAAATCTTTCATGTCTTTTTTTTTTTTTTTTTTTTGAGAAACAGAGAAAGAGAGAGAGAGAGTGTGCATGTGAGTGGGGGAGGGGTAGAGAGAGAATCTTAAGCAGACTCCACACCCAGCGCGGAGCCTGACCAGGGCTCGTGATCTTATGACCGTGAGATCATGACCTTAGCCGAAATCTGAAATCAAGAGTCAGACACTTAACAGATTGAGTCACCCAGGTGCCCCTCTCTTATGTCTTTAAAAGAAACAAAATAATAAAAATAAATCCTTTAATGCCTTTACACATAAAATTGACATTTGGTCACAATAACAGTTTTTATTTGTTTTTGATGCTAGAACACATAGTTGAGTTTAGTCTATAGTTTCATAAATATTTAGGCTCAAATCCAAACACAATTTAAGGTATTTTAAAATCTATTTGTTGAGAAATTATATTTTATGTTACATAATTAACTTAAATTAAGCCCTTATGTTACTTGTTAAATTGTGAAAAGATGAATGTTTTCCTTGATTTATTATAAATATTAAATACGGTAATAAAATCAACTTAATACAACGTTAGTAATATACTGATCTAAATGAAGTATGTATTATAAGGAATTTGGCTGGCTTTTGTCCTCATTTCTAGGAATGTAACCTCTAAACCCTTGAGATTTCTAGTGCAATAGGAGTGTCTTTGTTATCCGTGGTGGACCCACAGACAATATTTGGTAGTTTATGATAATGAGGTGACACACAATGGGGGTTGGTCACCCAGAAAGGTCAAATGTGTGATTAAAGGTTTGGGTTTTGAGCTACATGATATCAATCCAATCTCTCTATCAGTCCAACCTCCAGGGAGAGGAAGGGGGCTGGAGAGTGAATCACATGGCCAATGATGCATTCATTCATAATGATAAAATAAATAAAATTAAAACTCTGGGCACTGAAGCTCAGGTGAGCTTCCCTGGTTGGCAGTATTCTTTGAGTATTCTCACACTTCAATACTAGGAGGACAATATATCCCCAGGGATGACAGATGCTTCCCATTTGGAGCCTTCCCAAACTTAATCCTTGTGTATCTCTGCCTTTGGCTGGTTCTAAATTCTACCCTTTTGCTACAATAAAACTTTAAGTATCACGCTTCCCTGAGTTCTGTGAGTAATTCTAATGGATTACGAATGCTGAGGGAGTCTTGGGGAACCCCGAAATTTGTAGCCAGCTTGTCTGAAATGAGAGTGGCCTTGGGGACCCCCAAATTTACAGCTGGTGTCTTAAGTGAGAGCTGTCTTCTGGAGAACTGTGTTCTCAGATTTGGTAGTTCAGAAAG
This sequence comes from Acinonyx jubatus, assembly GCF_027475565.1. NCBI lineage: Eukaryota > Metazoa > Chordata > Mammalia > Carnivora > Felidae > Acinonyx > Acinonyx jubatus. The sequence continues at coordinate 107,905,644 of NC_069388.1, read as the reverse complement.
TTCACTGCAAATATTTTAATTTAAAAGCTTTCATATAAAATACAAAAATCATGTAATGATTTCTGAAGACTCCTAGGGGAGGGCCTTGAGATAATATATTCATTATTATGTGAAAAGGATGAAAAGGGTTTGGAAGTGAAAATGTAGGCAATGGGCAAGTGTAGCTAGTACTGTTCAGGGAAGTGCAGATTCTCACTCTGTAACCCAGATGTGCTGTACTTCCTTTTGGATGGCTCTTTGGGGGGCAGGGGTAGATATTCATGTTATTTCATGACTAAGGTGACCATGTGCTATTTTAGCTTATTCTCCCCTTCTTTTTTGTAATAGACTCTGCTTTCTGTTCAGAATTCACTCCTCTCCATCTTCCCAGTCCCCCATCCCATACATACCTTTGTTTATGAGACAGATGACCACAACCAACCTCAGATCCAGAGTGTGCCTGTTTTGGTTTAAACCAAATCAGCATACTCCTTTTCCCTGATCACAGTGATCACACATGTGACCCATTTTGGCCCAGTGAGCTGTGGGGAGGCATTCTCTAGGGGCCTCTGCGAAAGACATTTTCTGGAAATTTCAAAAAGCCTATCTGACGAGACATTCTCTTCCTGCTGGATGTTAATGAGAAAGTAAGCAGCTCCGAAATCCTTTGGCATCCATCTTCCAACCACAGAATGAAGCTTTAGGATGAAGAAGGCACTAACAGAGGCAGTTTGGTATCAGTGTTGAACTGCTAGATCAAACCTCACCCTTTAGTTCATATGACCTCTAAAATTTTTAGTTATGTGGATCAATGCATTCCCTTTACTTCTCCAGTCAATATGGGTCAGCATTTTCTGATACGTGTATTCGGCAACTTTCTGAGACAATTACTTTAACATGGAAGATAATGATTGTTTTGACAGGGAATAAAAGTCTAAAGGAAAAGAATATCATTCTTACAATAGAGAAAAGGGATGGTATATTGGATCTATGTGGTGGTTTAAGCACACTTGACCACCCTGACCCACCTCCTAAATCCCTTGAAATGACAGAAAAATATATTGACTAAAGACTAGACCCACTACTTTCCAGAAAACCAATAAAGGGCAACATGTACATATCAAAAATTATGTGGAAATTCCTGGAAAATGAGAAGCAATAGTATTGAATTGATAAGAATTGAGAAAACCCCAGCCTAAAACACACAGAGAAAATGGTCAGGGAGATAAGAGCAGATCTAGAGAAATTTCAAGAGGACAAAGAACATTTGAGGAGCTATGTGCCAATAGGTGGGCCATTATTACTGAACAGGGGCCAGTTGTGCCCATAAATCCTCTGACACTGAATCACAGGTCACAGGGGTGGGGGTGGGGGCAGTGGGGTATAACTCCAGCTCAAAACACTAGGATCTACATACAGAGGTATGAACTGCTGTTTGGGGAAGGCTGCTAGTTAGACTCTCTGGGAGCGTCTGAGAGGGCATAAAGTCAATCCTCCCAATCAGGTTATCTGGGGTGGGGTGACCTCTACAGTCAGTAGAGAAAAGACCTCTACAACTGCAAAGCTGTGGAAATAAAGGTTCTCAAGCCTTCCTTCAAAGAGATGAGTTGGGAATCCAGGAGTACCAGATATATGAGAAAAGTTAACAGTAAGAAGAGGGGTGCAAGATGAATGAACTGATCAGTGGACCCTGGACAACACAGAAAATTCAGAGAACAACAACAACAACAATTCTATTCTTAAAAGAATTCCATGTTCTATCTTTGGAAAAAGAACCCCAAAGTATATTGTATTCATAAAAAAGAATAGGTAGCTATAAGAACATAGCTATCAGAGATGAGAAGGTTTTTGAAAATTGGAAATAATGTTGTCAAAACAAAGAAGTTCAACAAAAGAGATAAATACTAGAATGAAATCAACTCAAGACAGAAATAGTGATCTAGGGATGAGAAGGGGATTAGGTGGACAGAAAGGGGGATTTTACTTTTAAAAAATATTTCTCTATATTGAGTCTCAAAAAAAAAAAAGAAAATATTAGTTGAATAAAAAAGAAGAAAAGAATTTAAAAATTGACCCAGTAATTCTACTTTGGGTAGTTATTTGCAAAAATTAGTTTTAAGAAGATGACTCCGGATGCTGATAGTGTCTGCTGTTTTGTAGTTTTTTTCTGGTTTGTTTTGTTTTATTCAGAACAACATTGACATGCAGCCACTCAAATGAATCATGTTTATCTCGACCAACTCATTTAGTAGGAGCAAAACCTTTACACACTCATGTATGGGGTGACACACACACACACGCACAATCTATTCTTGTGTTTCAGGCAACAAGTGTTGGGGAGTGTTTTTTCTCCTTTATTTTAGCTCACATCCGGCAGTCTGAAAGAATTTAGGCACCAGATCATTTTTCAAAAATATGATAATTTTTTTGATTTAGATTTTGTAAAATTTTAATTAATTAGTGCTTGCTCACATTCTAGTTGTTTTGATAAATGGAAGGAGATTATTTACCATTGATTTAAAAAGAATTTTCTTTTTCTTTTTTATGAGTTGCTATTTGATGTTTGCAGCGTCCTTGTAACACATAGCCATTGCACTAATTTTTCCCCAAAGTCACTTGATTATAATAATAATATTATTATTCCTCACAGTAGCTCTCCTCTTTCTTCTATGTAATCAATGAAGAGATCACAGTAATTTTGAGAAGTCCATTGAAACAGGACGTTGATTTATTTGAAACTGGTTTTTAATGTGAGGATTCAGGGCCACTCAACATGCACAGAGAGCTTTATTTTCTTTGCAAATCCATTTGGTAAATCACCACTTTATGTTTAATTATAGGCTCTCTCACCCACTCTGCCTCCCCTGGTTTTCATGAGATCAGTTTAGTGTAGCAGAAAAAACATGGCTTTGGGGTCAGACTGGCTTCAGTTGGAATTCTAGCTTCCCTATGTCCACACTGTGTGATTCTGGACATCTTTGAGCCTCTGTTTATCTGTCAAAAGAGGATAATATTAAAGACTAAGGAGAAACAAAATACGAATAAGTGTAGAGCTTGAGTTGATTAACTGTTTCTAATTATGTATGCTTTGCTATAACTATTGTTATTTTTCGATATACAAGGGGTTTTGATACTCCATTTCACCAAATTAGAAAGTTGGGAGTCCTTAGATCTAGTCTAACACTGTCGGGCTTCAATGGCTATGAGCCCGTAGTCCCTCCTGTAATCTGGGGAAGTTGGAGAAGATGACAAAAACTGTTCCCCACCCTTAGTGGGAATTTTGAGTAAAACTCTTTTACTTTGCTGTGTGCCAGGCATTACGGCCATGTCAGAAGTACGACTGGGTCGGGCTGGCCTGTGGAATTAGCAACACATACTACTTTTAATGAGTGTCTTTGTGTTTGGAGGCTGATCCATCTTGTCACCATCTTTGGAAGTTGGGGGGCACTTCTTAACATCTCAACTATCATAGACTATCCAGGCAATGAGATTTAACCATATTTCTGGGGGTTGTTAGCAGCCTAAGCGCCTTGTGGGGAAAACGCGTCAATTCTGGCCGTTTTTAGACTTTTGATACATACTGAAGTTTTTGAGGTACTTAAAGGGTCTATAGGAAGCCAGAGCAACAAAACCCTCATTAAAAGAAATCACTGTCGGGGAGCCTGGGTGGCTCAGTCAGTTAGGCGTCCGACTTCAGCTCAGGTCATGATCTCCCAGTCTGTGAGTTCAAGCCCCGCATCGGGCTCTGTGCTGACAGCTCAGAGCCTGGAGTCTGCTTCCGATTCTGTGTCTCCCTCTCTCCCTGCCCCTCCCCTGCTCATGCTCTCTCTCTGTTTCAAAAATAAATATTAAAAAAAAAATTTTTTTTTTAAATCACTGTGTGTGAGGGGTTTTGGCAGGTTGGACCAAGATAGGCAGCAGGGACTAAGTATTAGAGTTCAGAGATGTGCTCATCAGCCCAGACATGGCCTTTACTCCCCTGTACACCTGCACCACCACCAGCCCCCACCAGAATGAGCGTGTGGTGCCACAGAAAGAACCAGAGGGACTCAGCACCTCTGTGTGGGAATCCCCTCTGCAGGAGTTCTTATGAGAAGCAGATGCTCCCCAAATGTCTGGAGAAAAAGAGCAGCCGAGCTTGGTAGTTTAGAGACCAGTTGGCCTTGAGTGGGTAGTGGCGTGCAAGTTATGGAGTGAACCACATAAACGGTGGTCCACAGGGCAGGACAGAAAAGGGCAGGCAGAAACCATGATCATATATATGACTCCCCTACCCTGCTCTTTGTGACTCCTAGGGGGATCGATCCAAGGACCCACCAACTGGTGGACATTTGGGTTATAGTCCTATAAATGCTTTGGGCTGCATTAGGAACGTACTTCCCCCAAATTTGGACTTCCAACTGGGAAGCAGGTGTGGGTGTCTGTGGGAAAGTGGGTAATGTGGTGGTGCTTTGGTACTGAGTATTGAGACTTGGATCTTATTTGTAAGCTGTCTGTGCTCATTAGATGGTCTAGCTTGGGGTGTGCTGGTTGCCCCAGTATTTAGAATCATGAGTTCCTGTGGTTACCTTCTAGTTTCTCTTTTCTATGGCAAGTGCGTGTTGTCTACTGTATACAAAAGCCAGCAGCACTATGGCAGGTATCGTCCTGTCTTTGGCTGCTCATTGCCTACACTGCCTGGTCTCGTGATCCTTCCTCCCCACAAAAGAAGCTGCTTCTAAGGATGAACATAGATATTTCTCCACGGATAACATGAGTGGTAGATGAGAGCAGTTCTAAAATGTGATTTTTATTGTCAAAAATATCATTTTTATTTGTGAAAAGTTAGAACAAATAGGTAAGCCAAAAAAAAAAAAAAAAAAGAGGAAATAAGAAAATTCTTCCCTGTAGACCTAACTACTGTCAATTTGGTATAAACTCTTACAGCCTTTTTATGCATATTTATTCTTTCCACAAACATTGAGTCTACTGCATTTGCAAAGATGAGTCACTCTGCATATGCCATTTTGTAATTTGCTTTTTCCCTTGACAATACATTGTGAACAAATTTTCATGGATAAACTTGAAGCTGCTCCTCAGCTGGGTCTTGCAGATCGCCTGACACTTTTTTGGGGGGATGCTCTCTTTAATTAAAACTCAAGTTCCATACACAGATCTTTCCCCTCCATCGCTAAATTTGCTTATTCCAAGAAGCCCATTTGTTAAAAATTATGAACAGAAGGATTGAAAAGAAGAGAAATCTTTCTTTCCATTTAGGAACCACATAAAAATGCTCTGAATGTATATTTGACATTATCATCTGCTTCACAGATTTCTTTGGCTGGTATCCATTTTAATTGTTTGCTCTCTGCCACATGGACTCTAGGAAACGATCAGCTCGCCTTCACCAGGGAAGTGTAGCAGAAGAGATCTGGCAGGTGGTGGGAGCTGGGAGTCGGGGACAGAAGAAGAGTTGAGAGCAAACACCACCATTCCTCATCCAGGAACGGGGGTTCATGTGAATCTAGTGAGGAATCATACATTGAGAAGATTTACCCTGGAGGCAAATTTGCTTTTTCTTCAGACCGAACAACGAAATGAACCACATACGGGCTCTTCTTTTTTTTTGGGGGCGGGGGAGGCGGGAGGGGACAATGTTTTCTGCAGAATATTGATAGGTTTCACACATAACAAAATGGGTTCTCTGATCAGGCAGACTTGGGAAATACTAGGTGTTAGAGAAGCACATTGCTTCAATGCAGCACTTCTCAGAGCATTTCGCATGCTCAGATGCACGGTGACTCTCCAAGAGAGGGAAGTAGTCAACTTTTTTAATTCACAGACTCTGTTTTGATGTTGGGTGTGCACGTACGAACAACTTTGGTAAATGCTAGCCTTAGAAGTACAGTCCTTTACGGATATTGACGTCAGGAGAGAGCAAGAGTAGTTTTATGGTTCAATGTTGGACTGAGATGTTCTCCTGTACTTTGCCCTTCTAGGAGGTACCTCAGTCAAAAGCTACCGTGTAATTGGGAGGTGAGCATGGGACAGAAGTCATTCCTGGGGATTTCAAGTGAGGGTCTCTAAGCCGAGATGCCTTCCTGTGCGATCGATGAGTAAAGTCAGCCCTCCCCTTACCTTGCTTTGCTCGCAAACTTTGCAAAATAACAGGTGCTGGCTGACAAGTGAAAAGCGTGCTTCTAGGTCTTGGTTCCTTCCCTCTTATGTTCTTCAAACTTTTCTCCTTTATGGGGTCTGTCATCCTGGAATGAGATCCATGCAGCCTTCCTTCCTAAAGCTAGCTAAAGGGCTCTCCAGGTGCCCTCCCACCCAACACACTCCTTCGCAGAGTCAGTGATTTACTGCCCGAGGCTGAGTTGGGGAAAGTCCTAACGAGCCTGGGGCTGTGCTTGGAGCTGCCTTTAACCACAACTATTCTTATCAAAAAAACTTACTCGAAAAGTAAGACCCCAGAAGAGGACCTCTGAGGGAGAGCGGTGGGTGTTTAAAAAAAGAGGCGGGGCAGCATTCCTGGTCATCTATAAATTAAAACAAACAAAGGAAAAATCACATCCAACTGTAGTCAGTTGCTCCTGTAAGAGAAGGAGAGTAATTCAAAGAGGTTTATGTATTTTGGCGGAGGCTGGGGTGTGTGTGGGAGTTTAAAAGCATAGAATAACATGACCAGGAATCAGCTCCAGCCGCTGGCCAGCTCGCGCTTCCTCACTCCATCCAGCTCATATGCCTGGAGCCAATTTTTTTTCTTCCTTCTTTATCCCTATTTGATCTCTCCCATGTCTGAGACACCAGGGGGTGTTGAAAGAAGGACTGCATGTGTCCGTGATAACATCTTACATTTCATAATTAGGAGCAATTTCAAAGCATAGTTGTGTATTGTATTCTGTCTCATTCTTACACCAAGCCTGTGAACAGCAGAGGATGTATCGCCATTGTATAGATGAGGAATTGAAACTGAGAGAGAAGCCTGAGGTTGTAAAGCAAGTTAACTGGCAGGGCCAGGAGGGGACTCTGCATTCCCAGCAGGGGGTCCAGGTGGTTCTGGTTCTGCGGTTCTGGTTCTGCGTTGCTACACTAGCCTCTGGGCCTTGACATCTCAAGTGAAACAGGACTAACTTTTGGTTACAATCGACCACTTACTTTAGGTTGGATCAAGATCATGAAGAGTGTTTATTAGAAAACTTTTTTTGAAGGGCGCCTGGGGGGCTCAGTCAGTTAAGTGTCCAGCTCTTGGTTTTGGCTCAGGTCATGATCTCATGGTTTGTGAGTTCAAGCCCTGCATCGGGCTCCGTGCTGACAGTGCAGGGCCTTCTTGGGATTCTCTCTCTCCCTCTCTCTCTGCCCCTCCCCTGCTTGCTCTCTCTGTCTCTCTCTTTCAAAAATAAAGTCATTAATTTAAAAAAGAAAAGAAAACTTTTTTTTGAGTCACCTCCCAGCACCAGGGCTAGAGCTGAGGTTGTGTAAATAAATGAAGCCTGCCCAAGTGAGAACAGGCAAAGGCTATTTACCCAGAGCTTGCTATCGCAAGGGGCTCAGTCACCATCATTTGGGGTCAGCAGAGACTCAAAGGCAGGCAGAGGAGTGGAAAGGCTTTATCGTGAACACAAGGGAATGCTTTAGGTATGCCTTGTTTGGGGGCGGTGGGCACGGTGAAGCTTAGGTCGGCTAACATCCTACGTGATGACTTAGGGGTCCGTATTTGGCTTTCTCTGGTTGTTCCTAAGTTGGAAGTAAAAGCAAAAATAAGAGGAGCTGTCGGATATTAATCAAGTCATGGCCATTTGGACTGACGGCCACAGGGGTTATTTTTTGGCTTCCTGAGCTGGTTATTGTAGATGGTAGGTTGTTTTTCTAGGCAGGTTGCTGTGGGTTGTGGGTCCCAGCTCTGTTTTTTGTATATAGTCTGGCCATTGTCCATTTACATATTCAGTTACTGAGTAGTGAGTGAGGTGAAGGAAGAGAGAGAGGACCTGGGATGTGCCAGGAAGCAAGGGCCCTGGCACCACCTAGGACTTATTAAGGCTCTGTCCCTACCTTTTGGGTCAGGTGCTGTTGAGTGTTGTTAGGAGACAGAAAAGAAAGTGGTGAGAATTAATCTTGTAGTCTCAATATCCTCTCTCTGGCCCAAGTTCATTTCATTTGGTATTTTTAGTTTCTGCTGTTTGAGAATAACTTTAATGCAGTGGACTGCTTTTTACTATTTCCAAGGCAGTAAACTTTTAGATGCCATTAGCCAAGTGTAGACCCAAATCTCTGCCACCTGGTCCTGGATACGCTTGGTGTTTCTTGATTCTGGTTCTATTTTGACTGGAAGAAATGGGGACGATTTCTTATAGGAGGTGAATGAGGAAGAAAACTTGATGGGTGGATAGATTTTGGGGTAAGTTAAAAGTGTACTTGAGAGCAGAAAGTATAGGGGGAAAGGCACAGTGTGGGCAAAGGTACGGAAAAGAAATACATTGTGTTCACAGGATGGCAAATGATGTGTATAGGAGTAAGGCTGGATGGGGTAAGATCAGAGGGACTTTGAATGTCATTCTCGGGAACTTGGATTTTATTGATGTGGGAAGTCTTAATGTGTTTGAACAGGATTTGAAATGAATTGTGTACTTATGAAGATTACTCTGGCAGAAAGGTATGTGTTAACTTTGAAAAACAAGGCAAGGTTGAAAGTGGGAAAGCTAGTCTTTTAACTGTTTTCAACAATGCAGAAAGAAATTTGAACAAAAGTCAACATATCTTTTGGAAGGCAACAGTAATTATACTACAAATTGAATGTTTTAGGACGTCCAACTTCCATATGTACATGAATCAGGAACCTGTTCTAGATATTACATTAGGTTTCTGAAGTGCTTCCTGAGGCTTAGCTGTGAGCCCAATTAGAGCCATCAATAGTCAGTTCTAAAGTGCAGTTGGTAACGACAGGTATGATAGAGAGGAGCTATAGGGACTGAAGGCAGGAAGAATCGATTTAAGGAGCAAAGAAAGACAGCTTGATTGATTTGGTAAAGGGCAGCAGGGCATAGAGAGGATTGGTATACAGCAAATTGAGGGGAGAAACGAAATTATTTTATCGTAATATATCCTTAAGAATCTTGGGTTATTAGTTTAAAAATATTTAAAATTATGCAAAGGGGAACCTAGCTGGCTCAGTCGGTTAAACGTCCGACTTCAGCTCAGGTCATGATCTCACAGTTCATGAGTTCGAACCCTACACAGGCTCCGTGCTGACAGCTCAGAGCCTGGAGCCTGCTTTGGATTGTGTGTCTCCCTCTCTCTCCGCCCCACTCCCACTTGTTCTCTGCCTCTCAAAAATGATTAAATGTTAGGGGTGCCTGGGTGGCTCAGTCAGTTGAGCGTCCGACTTCAGCTCAGGTCATGATCTCATGGTCCGTGAGTTCGAGCCCCGCGTTGGGCTCTGTGATGACAGCTCGGAGCCTGGAGCCTGCTTTGGATTCTGTGTCTCCCTCTCTCTCTGCCCCTCCCCTGCTCATGCTCTGTCTCTCTCTGTCTCAAAAATAAATAAAACTATAAAAAAATGATTAAATGTTTAAAAAATTAAAAAAATAAATAAAATTATGCAAAGATTTGACTGCATTTGTGTTGATCTAAAATCCTGGTTTTGGGGATAAACACCTAATATTAGGTTATTTACTTATAAATGTTCTAAAAACCTTAAAATATGTGCATAATCTCTGATCCAATTCATGAATTAATCTTACTGAAATAATCAGATGAGGGTTTACTTTTTTAAGTCTATTTATTTTGGGGAAGAGAGAGAGAGAGAGAGTGCAAATGGGGGAGGTGCAGGGAGATAGGGAGAGAGAAAGAGAATCCCAAGCACTGATAGTGCAAAGCCCGATGTGGGGCTTGAACTCAAGAACCATGAGATCATGACCTGAGCTGAAACCAAGTGTCGGATGCTCAACTTACTGAGCAACCTAGGTGCCCCTCAAATGAGTTTTCAAAGATGTGTGCATGAGGATTTTTCACATTATTCGTAATAGTGAAAATAGACACAAGAAAATAATTAAATATATAAAGATATATTTAAACTATGACATATTATGCAGCCTTAAAATGATATGACTGTTATGTTGACTTGGAAAGACATCCATGGTATGGAGCAAAAGTTTTAAAGAAAGGAGGTATCCAGAGTTTGCATATATTATGTTTCCATTTTAGTGAGAAAATATATATTTAGTTTTATACATATATTTCCCTTCTAGCCATTTATACATAAGAACATTATATATATAATTACTATATATGTAAGTATGTATACAGTGTATATGTATATATATTGTTCTTGTATACACAAATTACATATATAATTACTGTATACATATGTACAATGTGTGTGTGTATACTATTTTTATGTATAAACATCTGAAAGGCTACATAGCAAATACTAACAGTGGTTTTATCTAGGTGTTGGTATAGCTACTTTATTTTCTTCTTTAAATATTTCTGCATTTTCTGAGAATTTTTTTTGCCACAAGAAAATAGAAATTTATTTAAAAAGTTTATTTCTGTAAAAAGAAATGAGGTGATTTACCCTCCTGGAACTTCTTCGGCATAAAAGTAAATATTATTTACTCTCTGTCTAATATACATATATACATATTGCATATACACAAATATTTATATATTGTAATTTCTATATAGCATGTGTTTATATATAGTGTGTTTGGGTTCCAGTAGCTAAATATACACATCTATTTATAAAAAGACTATATACATGCATAGCTTAGGAAACCCAGAACATATATTTTTCTGATGTGGTTAAATTTCCTTTTGTAAGAAGATTGAGTGACTCTGCATAATGGTGTGTTTTTCCTTAGAAATTACAGTTGTTTCCAGGTGGGAAAAAAATCACCACCTTAGCTCTGGATCTTTCAACCTGAGCTTTGGAAGGAGGTTGCATAGCAACTGCTTTAGTGTAAATGACTAGTCTTGATTCTCTGGGGGATGATATTGATTTATACAATAAAATGGTGCCTTCAGATCTGTTGCTGGTTAGAATAAGATACAAGAGCTGCATGAGCTGGGACCTTTTAGGCGCCCTTTGAAAAAGGACTCAGTGAGATGAAGGGCATTTAGTTTGTTCCTTCGGAGATGGCAGATTGAATTCGGGGCAGCTGTGAACTCTGAAATTCAAGGATGCAAATTCCTTGAGAAACGAAACCTTTCCCTTCTTTCCGTCAAAGTTTGCTGAATTCCTACTAGGTACACGACGTTGTACTAGTCATTAAGGATACAGTCATGATAATATGTGATTTCTACCATCTGGGCACTTACGCTTCATTCAGTAGGGAAGAAAAACACAAAAATTAGTACCTTCGATTCTTGATGCTAAGTGATGGCAGGATGTGTGGAGGCATTATGGGACACACAGAAAAAGTTTCCAATGCCACCTGGGGACTGTTGCATAATCATTTCTTGAGCAGTGACTGTGTGCCTTGGTGTTGGGGACACAAAGATGAATGGCTCTTGGCCATCTGGATTTCATAGTCCGACAGAAGAGGCAGAAAAGAACCAAGGTAATACAATGTGGTAAATGCTCAGCTAGCGTGAAGATTAAAGTATGAGAGCGCACAGGCAGAGATCAGTGAATGATTAACGCTTATTTAACACTCTCCTGTTTGCAGAACCCTCAAAACATATGTCACCTCCTTTGGTGTTTATGAACTGGTAGGGTTTATCTCTCTTTTCCTAATGAGGAAACTGAGGTTTGGGGATGTTGTGACTTGTCTACGATTACTGTATGAGTAACAAAGTACCATAGATCGGGTGGCTTAAACCACAGACATGTATTTTCTCAGAGTTCTGGAGACTAGAAGTCCCAGATGAAGGTCTGGTAGGATTAGCTCCTGGTGAGAACCCTCTTCCTGATGTGTAGATACTAGTCTTCTCACTGTGTCCACACACGGCAGAAAGAGAGAGAGAGAGAACAAGGAAGCTCCTTGGTGTCCCTTATAATGACACTAATCCTGTCAGACCAGGCCCACCCTTCTGACCTCATTTAATCCTAATTCCTTCCTTAGAGGGCCAATCTCCAAATATAGCCACATTAGGGGTTTGGACTTTAACATATGAAATTTGGAGGGCATAAACATGTAGTCTATAAACAGTTGGGCTGTGATCGTAGGGCTTCAGCTTCTGAGAGAGAGAGAGAGAGAGAGAGAGAGAAAGAGTGAGAGAGAGAGAGAGAAAGTGCGCATGTGTATTTCCTACAGCACACGCTAGATTTCAGGGGCATTTTTTTCAGTGTGATTATTCAGTGACTCTCTTTTTGTTTTTAAACATTTTTTAATGTTTATTCATTTTTTGAGAGAGAGAGAGAGAGAGAGACAGAGCGTGAGTGGGGGAGGGGCAGAGAGAAAGGGAGACACAGAACCAAAGCAGGCTCCAGGCTCTGAGCTGTCAGCACAAAGTCCATCACAACTTCGCGAACCACTAGATCGGGACCTGGCCGCAGTCGGAAGCTTAACCGACTGAGACACCCAAGCACCCCTCAGTGACTCTCTTACAACATGGAAGACATAAGGAGGGCTGACATTTTGAATGTCTGGTTATGCTCCCTTCTCCAGCTGGCCTTTAGGACTTACTGAGAAGTGGTCCTTTCTACAGTCCATCAACACTTGTTTGGGGCTTGTCACTTGGAACCTCCAGTTTTAAGCAGGGTTCAGGGGTGGGACTGGAGATGGCTTGTGAGGACTGGGACGGGGATAGTAGATAGAGATCAGGACCCAGAGGCTAGTTCTGTTCTCAAAGAGGAAGATGCCCAGGGCATGTTCCCATTGGCCAATCCAAGATGAGACCTCAGTCTGCTCCAGAACCGTTTGGAGGAGTAGGATGATAGAGGCAGGTCAAGGGCAGCCGTGAGGACTACAGGGCTGGGAAAGGGCATTTTGCCAATAATAGTAGCCCTGCTCCGTATTGCACTTCCCATACTCTCACCCCCTTTTCTAGGAGAGCAAGATGCTCATTCTTGTTTGTGTGGAGCTCATCTTCCTCCTCCTTGCCCTCCTCCAGGCTGGTGACCTTTAATCTTACTTCAGATTATCAGGGGGACATTCAAATAATGTTAGTGCTCAAGCCCCATCTTCAGACATTCTGATCTAACTGGAGTATGACTTGGGGCTTCTATTTTTTGAAATCTTCTTAAATGATTTTAACATGTGGCCAAGGATGGAAATCAGATACATTCCTTCTGCTCTGCTCTTGAAAGTTTGGAGCACACACTGTGACTCTTGAGTTTCTGACAGCCTGGTCTATTTTGATCCTCTCAAGACCTGTGGGGGTAGACAGGTATCAGGACCTTCAAGATGGAAACCTGGGACTACATTTGGTCTGTGAGTTGGAAGGCTGCAGTTAGCGAGCAGGAGGCACAGGTAGAAAGAAAAGCCAACCTTATTATGAGAAAATCAGGAAGGAGTGATTTTAAGTTCCCTTGCTGGATTTGGCAGACATGTTTCATTCATTCACTCATTGAACAAATATCTGCTGAACATCCACTATGCACCGGGTCCTGTACAAGGTGCTGGGTTAAGAGCGAGCCCTTGGCATGTGGCAGGGGCTGGTGATGGGGGCACAGGCAGAGGGTTACACCCTCTAGGGCTCAGCCTTGGGCAGTGGTTCTTTGGAGAGGTGTGTGTGTGTCAGAGCTTTGAAGAACTAAAAAAGGTTCTTGTAGGTACTGTTTTCTTTGCCTACATGACCCATATAAGGAAGGAATGAAATTACTTTGTTTTTCCATTTAAAATTAAGCCTAGCCAGAATCTGTAATCCTATTGGGATGAAGGTTTACAAACTATAGAAAAGGGTAATCATGGCAGATTTAAACTATGGCTTGGTGACCAGGAAGAGACAATACAGCTTTAGACTCACATGTTCCACTCTGGCAAAACTGAGCACTCTGACACCCACAGATGTCCATCCATCTCTGTGCAGAGGCATTCCACTACACAAAGCCAGTTGATAGCTCGCATTCTGAGGATTTTTCAAATAGCATTACTAGCATTTTCCCTTGTTTTGTTTTCATTCAAGTGGGTTTTTATTTAAGATGTAGAGGTCATAAGTTTTATATCCTTAGGCTTGATTTAAAACCTGGCCATGATGGAGAGTAAACAGTGGTCTCATTTTCTTGTAACAATAGTTCATGACATTGTGGTAAGAAACCAAACTTGGCAGCCGAACATAACAAAGTGTACGGTCTTTAGAGTTGAACAGACCCCAACTATGAATCCTGACTCTGTCATTTATATCATCGGGATCTAGGACAAGTTACTCAACCATTTTGAGCCTCTCTTTCTTCATCTGTAAAATGGGGACAGCGATGTTGTAAAGTATATATGTGTCTTGAGCAGTGCTTAATATGGAATTGGCTTTTGATAGGTATTCCTTTGTAGTTTTGTCATGACATGACATTTCCATCCATAGCCTCAGGGCTCAGGCTCAAAGAGGTGTAGAGCTCACAAAAGGTCTTGGTTGATGGGGCACCTGAGTGACTCAGTCGGTTAAGTGCCCAAGTTCAGCTCAGGTTATAATCTCATGGTTCATGAGTTCGAGCCCCACGTCGGGCTCTGTGTTTACAGCTCAGAGCCTGGAGCCTGCTTCAGATTCTGTGCCTCTCTTTTTCTGCCCCTCCCCTGCTTGCGCTCTGTTTCTCTCTCTCTCTCTCAAAAATAAATAGACATTAAAAAAAAAAAAAAGACCTTGGTTGAAATTCCACCTTGGAAGAGGAGACCACATAGTTTCTACCATGAATTATAAATGTCTATGGAAGACAAACGACATGTTTCTTCTGTGTGTAAATTACATTTGATTTTTGTGTATTTGTGAATAGTTGAATGGTAGGCAGTCACGTGGCAAAGAAAACATTAATACCTATCAATAGAGCCTTAACTATGTGCTGGGCACCTTACATATGTTATTTTATCCTTACAACCCTCAAAGAGACATGTTATTATCTCATTTATAAATAAGGAAACTAAAGAATGGGCAGGTTAACTGTCTTTCCCAAAGACCCACAACCAGTGGCAGAGTTGGGATTCCAAGCCAAGGGTGTCAATAAATCATTGACAATGGTGGCTGTTATATCAAGAATATTATTTCTTGACTAAACTCAATCATGAGGGTAGCATTCCAGTACCAATATGCAGGAACTTGCTGGACGAATGACTAAGTGGAATTAGTTTCCGCAAGTCAGGAGTGCTTAGCTATCCAAGAGGATTATTTCTTGACTGACGGCTTAAGCTGAGTCAATGGAGTGATATCCACTAAAGAACTGAGGGTTCTTTGGGACAGTAGCATCTGTAATGCAATGACTGATTCCACACTAATAATTTTAATGTTTGCCTTATGGTTCATTGAATGGATTAACCATTATTTCCTTAATTATTTTGCCTTTGATGGACATCTTGGTTAAGTATAATTTTTTCACATCATCAGTGGGCTCTTTTGAACACTTTCCTGAATATTTACTTATTTTGGTTTCTCTAACAGTTTTCACAAGTTTGTCTTTTGGGTGACATGTACAGTGTTTTGACAGTTATGTTCTAATGACACATAAAGTCCTTAAGATTTATAGTAAGGCTAGAATTCATCCAGTGAATACACTGAGCAACAACAGAATATGTACTTTTTAATGATAAAAAGTTTTAATAAGTTTTCTGTAGTCAGCCTAATGATTTCAATATACAATGATCTTCAATACACATGAACTTTACTCCTAATAAGAGCAGAAACCTTCGATTCCTTTCAGGTCTCCTTTCATACTTATCTTCAATAATTTAATCTTTGTTTGAGTATTAGTCTGTAGTTGGTATGTTTTCTCCATTTATATGCATTTATCCAGGTCAAAATGTGGTTAAAGTGATGACATACAAAGGAAATTCAGGACTCTTGACCCTGAGCCAGAGGCCTGAATAAACATTCCTGTGTCTGAGATTTTGGGGTTGGAGAAGGTCTTTGGACCTGTCCCCTCAAAATGTCAGGAGCCTATTGCATTTCCAAAAGAGGAGGATGCCTAGAAATATAGTCTTTGGTGATTAAAAAAAAATACATAGCAACCATTACATGGTATTTAAGATAATCCCGCTTTTAGAAAATTAGGCAGATGATGGTAAAAAGTTGGTGGTGGTGTTGATGAAGAATGGTTGTTGAGAAAGAACTTACTAATGGTCCTTTACTGAGGCAAGAAAACAAAACCCAAAATACATTACTGGGGCAAAACCACAGCAGCACAAAATTCATAGGGCTCTACAAAAATACAGTCCAAGCCAGACTCCAGCCCTCCTGGCTTACATGATTCCAGAAAAGACCCGGCAAGGGGATTAATTGACTGCATAAGGTGTCCATGGCCAAGAGGAACTGACAGGGTCAAACCTCCAGGAGTCCTCACATTTCTGGTTTCCCATTAGATTTTATCTCCTGTCACAAGCAGTAGGATCTGGCAAGAGGGACACAAAAGACTCTGTGATTCAGCTTTCAGAAGAGTTGGAGAAAAAGCAAGGCCTTGCCTCTCTGTTAATAAACCTCTGTGCTTCAGACCACAGTGTGAGAATTTGGAAGTATGAGGGAAGGAGGAGGCTGCATCAGGAATCTTGGCCTGCGATCAGTTTTAGGGAGTTTTGCATAAAAGTATTTACTTTTGGAAGATAATATTAGCTCACTTATTTCCTATGGAAACTGGAAAATAAACACCTACCTAAAAATAAACACATATAGACACATAGACAAATGTAGTTTCTACTTGTACTCTTTCTTGGACTAGTGAGTGAGAAAGGTGTGTGTGCATGTGTGTGTGTGTGTGTGTGTGCGCGCGCGCGCGCGTGCATGTGTGTGCTTCTTTGTGGCTACATTTTTGGCTTGCTTCAACTTATTTCATGCTGGCTGCCAAGCAGACATGGCTGGACGGATTTTGATCAGGGTAAAGGCAGCCTGCCCACTATGTGCCATAGGGGGACTTACGCTGACCAGTGGGTTAGGCCTCCCTGAAGTTCAGCATGTCTGTCAACATTCCAACCAAGCAAGATTGATGTGTTTCAAGGTGGAATTATTTTTCAAAGTCTGTTTGGGCTCGCTCCTGGTCCAGTGCCATGTCTTACATAATAATGTATATCATGAACCTTCATTGAGAAAGAAACAACAGGCCCATGTTTCTGAAGTGCCCTCCAGCTTAGGCCAATCCCGATTACCCATAAACTTCTGGCAAGATTCTCCTTTCCAGTAGCCTCAGAGTGAGTCCAGGGTGCAGAAAAGAGGAATGTATTGTGCTTGTGGGGTTAGCAGTTTGTCTGTCACCACTCCTGTGAAACAGCCGGGCTGTCTCACTGATGATTGATTCAATGCCACTCTTCTAGGGTCAAGGGAATCATTTAATGCATGTGGTTAATCAGTCTCTGAAGTAAGAGAAGGGGTGCTGATTTCTACATAGGAACAGTGAGACCCTCAAAACGGGAATGGTTCTAGGCTTGTTGGAAAGAATGATGGTATATCACAGCTTCTCTTTCCATTGACTTTTTAAATATATTTTAAAGAATATGTATTTATTTTTTTGATAGAGCAAGCAGGGGAGGGGCAGAGAGAGAGGGAGACAGAGGATCCGAAGCAGGCTCTGCGCTGACAGAGCTGGATGTGGGGCTCCAACTCACAAACTGCGAGATCATGACCTGAGCCAAAGTCACTCAACTGACTGAGCCACCCAGGCGCCCCCTTCCGTTGACTTTTTAAAGAGCAGTTTGTAGAAAAGAGCATATGGTACAGAGAGTTCCCAAGTACTTTCTCTCTCCCTCCATTGATTTTGAGCGCTGAATCAAGTGTGGTATTGTTGGGAGTTTTGTACTGATATTTGTGTAGTTTATCGGATCGCCCCACAGTTTCTGTGGGTCAGAAATTTGGGAAGGACAACGGTAGGTGGTTCTGGCACGGGGTCTCCTCAGGGACTGGAATGAGGCAGTGGCTGGAACCGTAGGAGCTGGAGTCTGGCTGAGCATCTCTGGCTCTCTCTCTCCACGTCGTCTGGGGGGCTCTCCATGTGGTCTCTCCACCTGGGATACTTCGGGCTTCTTTACAGCGTGATGGCCTCAGGAAGTTGGACTGCTTACATGGCAGCTCAGCGTTGTAATGCTCCAGTGAGGCAGGGGGAAGTTGCCTCACCCTTCCAAACTAAGCTTTGGGAGTCATGGCAGTGTCGCATCTGCTACATTTCTGTTGGTTCCAAGTAGGTCACAAGAGAACTCAGAAATAAGGGGAGGGAACACAGACCCCACTTTTTGATGGGGGGGATATCTAGGTCATGTGTTACTATAGTGTTGGGCTGCTGCCATGTTTGGAAGACATAATTTGTCACAGGTACAGCACTGCTCAGGACAAAAGGACCACAAAAGGACAGTCCAACTGGCAGGAGGCCATTCAGGAAGCTCTAGGATCTCAAAATCTTATAAACCAGTGTGAATGGTAAAATATCCATTCTGTGACACCTAATTTTTTTGAAGTTTAGAGTAAGTTTTATTGAGGTATAATTTACATTCAATACAATACACACATTTTAACTGTACAGTTCAATTTTGATAACTGTATATAACTGGGTGACAACCACTCTAGTTGAGAAACAGAATACTTCTCTGCCCCCCCCCCCCCAAATTCTTGTTCTTTTGTAGTAAATCCCTGCCATCCTTGGTCCCAGGCAACCATTGATCTGGCTTTCTGTTAGTATTGATTAGTTTTGCCTGTTCTACATTTTCATGGAATCTTTTTATTTTTTAAATTTTTTCATGTTTCATGTTTATTTATTTATTTTGAGAGAGTGAGAGACAGAGCATGAGCAGGAGAGGGGCAAACAGAGAGGGAAAGAGAGGATCCCAAGCAGGCTCTGCACTGTCAACACACAGCCTGATGTGGGACTCGAACCCATGAACCGTGAGATCATGACCTGAGCCGAAATCAGGAGTTGGACGCTTAACCAACTGAGCCAACCAGGTGCTGGGAATCTTTTGAGATTCACCGATTTTGTTGTATGTATCAACATAATTGCTGCCTATTACTCTACTGTATGAATATACTACAATTTGTTTATCCATTTTCCAGTTGATAGACATTTGGGTTATTTACAGTTTGGGGCTATTATGAATAAAGTTGCTATGAACATTCATGAACAAAAATTTTTGAGTGGGCAGACATTTTTATTTCTCTTAGGTAAATACCTAGGAGTGGAATTGCTGGGTCATATGGGAGGTTTATACGTTGAACTTTATAAAAGCTGCCATTCTGTTTTCCAAAGTGGTTGTTCCATTGTCTCCAACAGTTTACAAAAGTCCCAGTGGCTCAGAGCTTCACCAAACTTCATGCTGTCTGTCTTTAATTGTAGACAATTTAACGGTCTGCAGAGCTTTACAAATGAATTTTCCTGGGGCGCCTGGGTGGCTCAGTCGGTTGGGCATCTGATTTTGGCTTAGGTCATGATCTCGTGGTTTGTGAGTTCGAGCCCTGCGTCAGGCTCTGTGTTGACAGCTCAGAGCCTGGAGCCTGCTTCAGATTCTGTGTCTCCCTCTCTCTCTACTCCTCCCCCGCTCACACTTGGTCTCTCTCAAAAATAAATAAACATTAAAAAAATTTAAATATGCACTTTCCTGATGATCAAAGATGTTGAACACCATTTCATGCATTTAGTGGATATTTGTATATCTTCTTTTGTGAACTGTCTGTTCAAATCTTCGGTCCATTAAAAAAATCATTCTTCCTGTCTAATTGTATTTAAAAATATTCTGGATACAAGATCTTTAGGACCTATGTGTGTTGTGAATGTTTTCTCCCAGTCTATGGCTTGTCTTTTCATTCTCTTTTTAAAAATGTTTATTTATTTAGGGGCACCTGGGTGGCTCTGTCAGTTGAGCATCTGACTCTTGGTTTCAGCTGGGGTCATGATCTCGAGGTTTCATGGGTTCAAGCCCCGCATCGGGCTCTGTACTGAAAGCATGGAGCCTGCTTGGGATTCTTTCTCTCCCTCCCTCTCTCTGCCCCTTCTCAGCTTGTCCTGTTTCTGTCTCTCTCAAATAAGTAAATAAAACTTGACAAAATAGTTAAATATTTATTTATTTATTTTGAGGAGAGAGAGAGAGAGAGAGAGTGGGGGAAGGACAGAGAGACAGGGAGAGAGAGAGAATCCCAAGCAGGCTCTGCATTGTCAGTGTGAGCCTAATGCTGGGCTTGATCTCATGAAATTATAAGATCATGACCTGAGCCGAGATCAAGAGTTGGATGCTTAACTGACTGGGCCACCCAGGCTGTCCCATCTTTTTATTCTTGAATGGTATTCTTGGACTAGAAGTCTTTAATTTTGATAAAGTTTAATTTATAATTTTTTCTTTTTTTGTACTTTTTATCTGCTGTATCTAAAAAATCTTTACCTAGCCCATGGTCACAAAGATTTTGTCTATATGTCTTTTTCTGTAAGTTTTATATTTTAGCTTCTATTTCTATGATCAGTTTTGAGTTAATTTTTGTGTACATCTGTTATCATTTTCTGTCAGCCTGAAGAACGTCCTTTTATATTAGTGTAGGTCTGCTGTTCTTAAATTCTCTCAGACTGTGTTTATCTTGAAATTGCTTCATTTTGCCTTTATTTTTGAATAATATTTTTGATAGATGTAGAATTATAGATTTACTTTTTTCCCTTCCTTTCAGTACTTTTAAGAATGCCATTCAACTGTCTCTTGACTTTCTTTTTTTTTTTTTATTTTTTTTTAATGTCTATTTATTATTGAGAAACAGAGAGAGACAGAGCATGAGCATGGGAGGGGTAGAGAGAGAGGGAGACACAGAATCTGAAGCAGGCTCCAGGCTCCGAGCTGTCAGCACAGAGCTCAACACAGGGCTCGAACTCACAAACTGCGAGATCATGACCTGAGCTGAAGTCATATATTTAACCGACTGAGCCACCCAGGTGCCCCTGACTTACTTTGTTTCTGATATGAAGTCAGTGATTTTCTTATCTTCATCTTTCTATATCAAATATGTCTTTTTTTCCTCTCTACTTTTAGTATTTCCTATTTCCAGTTTTCATCGATTGTAATATAAGTTACCTTTATATGTTTTTCTTTATGTTTATACTGTGTGAGCTGTGTTGATATTCTTGGATGCAGAGATTTATATTTTTCATCAAATTTTGAAAAATTTTGGCCATTATTTCATACAGTTTCTATTTATATGTCTTCACATTCACTGATCTTTTCTAGTATGTAAACTGTTGTTAATCACATTTAGTCAAATTTTCATTTTAGCTCATGTGTTTCCCAGCTCTAGAAGTCCCATTTGGTCCTCTTTTATATCTTCAATTTCTCTATTTCTTTTGTTTATATTTTTCTTTAAATCTTTGAACATATGTGCATATCACTTTAAAAAATCTTTGTGAATTTGGTCATCTATGTAATTTCTGCGTATGTTTCTATTGAATGGGTTTTTTTGTTTTTGTTTTTGTTTCTGGCCACAGTTCTCATTTTCTTGCTTCTTACTAGGGCTAGTTATTTTTGATAGGATATTAGACATTGTGAATATCACGTTGTTAAATGGATTTCGGTGTCTTCTTTTAGAGATCGTTAAACTTTATTTTGGCAGACAATTAAGTTACCTACAGATCAGTTTGATCATTTTGAGGTTTGTTTTTAGTGCAGGTCTGCAGTGGCCTCACTCAAGCATAGTTTAGCCTCAATGCCTCTGGAGTCTCTTCTAAATGCTCTGCTTGTTCAATGAGATTTCTCCACCACAACTGGTTAGAACTTGGATGACTCCCAGCCCTGTATGAGTTCTGGGAATTGTTCAGTTTACAGCTCCTTGTTAGTTGTTCTTTCACTCATAGTTATTCTTTGCCTGGTTTCGTGGTGTCTTACCACACATATGCAGAACTGGATATTGTGCCAAAGACTCAAAGGGCCACCTATGCAGATTTCTGGAGCTCTTTCTCTGTGTAACTCTCTCCTCTCTGGTACTGTGCTTTGCAAATTTAAGCCACCCTGGCTTCTCCAAACTCTGATGTTATTTCTTTGATTCAGCAAGGTCCTGTGATTTACTTGGCGTTCTACTTTCGTATGTTCTAGTCTCCAGGTAGAAAGCAGTGGCATTTTTAGTGCTAATCTTATTTCCTTCCCTTCTTTCAAAGATCAAGTCTGGTGCAGTCTGCAGTTCATGTTTGAAAAGAGTTATATATTTTGCCCCTTAGAAAACATAGTTTATAGCGGGAAGGCAAATGTAGTCCTAGTTACTATATCATATACTGGAAGAAGAAGTTATAAATTTGGATTTTAAGGCAAAATGGAATCATCTTTTTTCCATTATTTAAAAAAAATTTTTTTAATGTTTATTTTTGAGAGAGAGAGACAGAGTCAGAGTGTGAGTGGGCAAGGGGTAGAGAGAGAGGGAGACACAGAATCCGAAGCAGGCTCCAGGCTCTGAGCTGTCAGCACAGAGCACGATGCAGGGCTCAAACCCACAAAGTGTGAAATCGTGACCTGAGCCGAAGTCGGATGCTTAACTGACCGAGCCACCCAAGCGCCCCTTTCCATTACTTTTTGTAGGCATACATAATTTTATCTGATGACTGGTTAGCTGAAAAAAAAATCCTCTTAGCTCAGTTTTTAGAAAATAAAAATTTCCATGAGGAGAACTAGACTCTTAGAGGTGAATTAATTTGATGTATCCTTTGCCTACTGGACAGGAGTCCGAAATCATTTGGTAGGAAACTTGGCTTCAGTCCCTTTTAACAAACACTGAAATATCCTTCATTCTCTCTGTCACTCTGTTCTTGTCTATAGAAAATGGATTCTGAAGAGCTGGAAGAGAGGCACCTGAAATTAGAAGGGATTGGGCTTCTCTGGACTGCCAGTTACAGGGCACAAAAGCAAACTGCATACCTTTTCAGAGAGCCACTAGTGTGGTATACAAGGAAGGTCTCTCACTGCTATCTTGGCTTGCATTGTGGTTTTATGTTCCCAGAAGTTGGAAGCTGTGACTTAGGAAAAGCCATGGTACCTGGCCGACAAACCAATTGACATAAATGTGCTAACCATATACTGGCAGGTGGCCTGCTCTACTAGCTGGCTTCTGAGAAATGATAAACACAGGGGCCTCACAGACAGATCACCACTATCTCCAGCCTCTGAATGTTCTGGAATCAGAATCTGGAGCAAGTTCATCGCTCTCTATTTTTACTGGAAATGTACCAAAGAAACTGCCCCAAGCTCTTTCTGTGGCTAATACCCATTACACAATGCAGTATTGTTTGCTAAGCTGTTGGGCTCTTTATCTGGGTGGGTCTTGGAAGTTAAATATGCATACAGACATTATCTATCTATCTGAATATATTTATTCTATAGGTATACATATTTTCTTTATAGTTTACATAATGTTTTAATATATAGATGAAGCCAGTGGAACATAATTTCTTAATATTCTGTAATAAGGGGTAATATTAATTTCTACTGCAAAGGGTAGAAGGATACAATGAATTAATGCATATAAATAACTTAGTACCTAATATATAGCTCAATACGCTTTTACTACTGTTATATATTATAGATGCAAACTAATGCTTCTCGGTTACCTTAAGACTCATTTTATGGAACTTGGCCCCTCTCTGGCTTTGTTATAGCTTTTTTTGTGGCATTTATCTGTAAACTCATTTTAGCATATATTTTAGGAAACACATTTTGATGGTTGAGATAACGGATCTACCTGAGCGTTCAGATCTGCCAACACCAAGAAGAGACCTGAGTTAAGAAAATTCAAGTTAAATTGTGGTCATTTTTATGAGTTGAGTGGAGAAGCAGACTTTTCCCTTTGTAGGTGTAATCTCCTGCCCGAGACTCAGATCCACGTGTGTACACAGAATTGTAAACTATTGAGTGGGAAAGGCATAAAAATTGAAAGGCATCATGGAAGATACCAGGTCTGTTTTAAACAGAAGGAGCTGAGAAACATACCCCTATCTATGCTGATCATTTGCCTATTGAGTCTGAGTCCCAAACCCACAATTCTATACTGTGCTCTGTGCTGCTGAGATTATAGCTCTGCCAAATAGCCTCCCCAGACTCGGGCCAGTTGGCTTCCTGTCGGGTTCTGTTAATATCTATCACTAGAGGGAGACTGGAAGGTATGAGTTGGGGACTAAGGAATTTCTTATTTTTATTTGGTCGTGTCAGTGTTGCCTTGACTTTGGAAACTAGCCATATCTTCCCTGCTCAGAGGTATCATCAGTAGCCAAGTGTTTCCCTTTTCTCAGTGCCACAGACTTCTCTGATTTTTGAGATTGTAGGACATACTACTTTCTCAGAGAACTAAGCCCCAGCTTAATGAGTATCTCTTTTCTGAGTTACCAAGTTTTGATAACCCCAACCCTTCCTTTTTCTTCACCTAGTCCAAAAGCTTATAGATTCATGTTGTAGTTATCACCTCTAGGTTCTAAGTTCTTGCTTTTATTCTTTCATTTCTCCAACATCTGTGAAATCAGTTCTGCATATTAAACCCTCTCTGTTTAAATATCTTGTGTTATTCTTCCTCCCTTCTTCCCTCCCCATCTTTATTCCTCCCTGTCTCTCTCTCGCTTTCCTTCTTTCTTTCTTCCCTTCCTTCCTTCCTTCCTTCCTTCTTCTCTCTCCTTCCTTCCTCCCTCCCTCCCTTCCTTGTTTCCTTCCTTCCTTCTTTCCTCCTTCCTTCTTTCCTTCCCTCCATAGATAGACGGTTTCTAATAGGAATAGTCCTACTAAAATAACTATAAATGTTGGTATTCTTGGCTTGGTTTGGTTATGACCTTGGTCTTGAATGTAGTGTTGACTTGTTTTCCAAAGGAAAATGGGATACTCTTAATTCATGGCCTACATTGCCATAATCATTAAATTATCAATGATGGTCACTTGGGATAAAGTTCCTGTTAAACTAAGTTCCTTGGGAGAGAAAGTGACTATTACATTATAGCAATAATGCCTACAGGGACTGTGGCATGAGATGGCTTTTTCAGTCTGCCCTGGGGAATAACAAAAAGAAAATGACAAACTCAGGGGTTAAAAATCTTCACTTAAGTCTCAGTCAGAGAACTAGAGAATTTCTATGGCTGTTTTATAAAAGACCATTATATTTATTAGTTGTGGAACAAATATTATTGAAAACTAATCCCAAATTTAATTGTGTGGATTGCAGAATTACATCAATTAAAAACAGACTCACCAAATTTCTTATATGAAAGTTAGGGACGTGGTTGGGAAGGAGTGAGGCCCTGAGATTTGGAATGAGAGTTCTCTGGGTGGACTCAGAAAAAGCTGAAGTTTTTGAATCCTTCCAAGTGTCCCTGAATCTTCCTTGCTAGCTGCATGAGCTTCTCCTCCCAAGTTTTAGTTGATCTCTCTCTCCTTTGCTTGAAAACTCTGTTTAAGACCAACTAGCCCTGTTGTTTTGTGAGAGACAACCCAGTCAAGACCCCTTCTCATTGTCTCTAGACTTACAGCTAGAGTCAGAGCCCATCATGTACAGGAGTACAAGTGTGAATCTGACCTGGGAAGATACAGCATATTCTCCAAAGTGCACGATCTAGCTAATTTCTCTCAGCTGGAACCTGAGGAGTATGGCAAATGTGTGGGAATCAATTCTCAGTGTAGTAAACCAAAGAGAACAGAATATAATAGGAGGTCAGGCTGAATTTATTGAAATGGGTAAATTTACCAGAGATTATGGATTTAGTGTATGAACTAACTAGACAGTGTGCTTAATTGATTGGCTGAAATTTGGACTAAACAGTGGCTTACATTCTATGAGACTGAGCTGTCAGAACTTCTGTGGCATAATATAGAGCAGGGGTCAACAAATTATGGTCTATTGGTCAAATCTGCAACCTAAGAATGGGTTTTACATTTTGAAGAGTTATAAATAGAAGAATAAGGGTTATAAATAGAAAAAGAAGTGTTGTAAATAGAGGAAGGGTTATAAAGTGAGGGCAGCAGGAGGAAAAGGCAGGAGGAGAGGGGAGCAGGAGAGAGACCATATATGGTCTGCAAGGCCTAGACCATGTGCTCTCTGGACTTTTACAAAAAAAAAAAAGTTGAGGACAGCTGACGTAGAGAAAGGAATCAAAGGTTTAAGGTGCAAGGAATAATGACATAGTTTTATCACGTGCAAACTCATTTCTACATCATTCAGGGGCGCGTACAGTCATGCCATATGTGGGCTCAGACCAAACATATCTAAGGAGAAGTTGATTCCCTTTATTCCTCAGTGTTTGTATTGAAGGGAGAAGAATGACGTGCAAAGACTCCTCCTGGCCCGTACACCTGTTCACAGGTAACCCTTGGAGGATGGGAGACACAGGATGTTAAAAACCAGTGAGCCTTTGGAGAAGAACTGGTTATCTGTTGGGTCTTTTCTTCCTTTAGTAGACATGGCTTCCTGGAGGGCTAAAGGAAGAGAAGATTCAGATATTACTGGGAACTCATGCTTCAAAACATCTTGCACAGACTGAACTAAGGTTAAAAGCATTCTTCATACTTCCTCCTTAATCAATGGTAGGGCTGATAAAGTGATTGCTGATTGGTGACTGGTTTCCATGATTACCACAAATTCTTTCTGAAAGAGACTCTACTTGTTTTCTAGCTTACCTTTTCCAACTGATACACTTTTAAAAAAGCAATGTTTGTATTTCCTGCCACTCCAGCGTCAACGAGAGAATTTATTTTATAATGTGTATGAACTGGCAGCTTCTCAGAAAAAAAAAAAAAAAGCATTATTGTCAGAATGAAGTCATCTGTTTGGTGAACAAAACCTCAAGTATCATTCAAGGGGCGGGAACCCAGTGCCCTCTGTATGCTTAGCCCTTTGGCATATAGAGCCATTGTCAAAACCTGTTTCCAAAGCGACTGAATTCTCTTCTGAAATTACTTGGCAGTTCCTGGCCCTAAGGGTCTGGAATAACTCTTTTCAAGGGCTTTATGTTAAGGCAGCTGGTCCCTAATGGAAACCAAGATCACTGCCAGCTAAAGAATTTAGCAATACCCGAAAGTGGGCTCACCTAATAAATTTTTATAGTCTTCAGGCTAAGGTGTGTATTTGGGGGTTGGTCTCTATTTGATGTCCTTATCATCTCGAAAACATGGAAAAGGTCAAGAACATATCTGGCCTTTGGGTTATTTTCAAAATAATATTATATCTGGATATATGATGCTGAGAAGATAGCTTTTGAGGGTATTCCTCCCCTCCACTTACCCAAATTGAATATGGAATAAACAGCAATTCATTACATACTCTGTTTTCTGACTGTGGCACAGTGGGGTCTAGGGAAAGAAAACAAGGCCCTCTCTTGGCTTTTGAAGTCTTTGCTTTTTGAAAAAGTCTTTAAAAAAAACACACAATAAAAGCTTAATTTAACAACGGATGTCTAGGCTGAATTGCCGGGTCAAAACTAACAAAAGTGGAATTTAATATAAGTGTAAAAATCCTGTGATTAGGTTAAAAAATCAGTGTCCTAAATAACTACCAGGTGGAGAAGCTCTCTATTTTACAGTCATAGGGAATCTTTCTCTATTAAGGAAAACCAACTTGTATCACTTCTACCATCCCCCCCCCCCACCTCCCCTGCAGAAAAGCCTCTCTTGGGCCATGTGCAAACAAAGAATAATTTAAATCTCATTTAAAAAAAAAGATTAAACAGAATCCTTCATTGTTGAATGGCATCCATTAATTAAGAGCAAAAGAGTAAGAGCATTTTAACCATACAGCTGAACTAACAAAATTTGATAGTTAGGCTATTAAAACCTAAAATCCAGGTCAGTCCTTGAAAATAAAATTGGACACATACAGAAAGTAAAAAACAACCAAGAAAATGCAAGTGGCTACCCTGAGAAAAGGAGAAGGCACTGCGGTCCCATGGACAATCTTCTATGAGCTAAGTGTGTTGGATAAACTTAGGTCTCCTGATTAAACTCAGGCTGGTTTTGGCGTCTGTGGGGGATGCGAGAGGGAAATGGGCTCCATTAGGTTCCATGACAATGGCTGCAGCCAATCAAAGGTAAGACCCATCGGAAAGGCCCTGCATGGTGGGTCTGGAACAGGCTTCTGTGTGCTATGGTGCATTACAGCTTCAAAGCACCTTCACCGTCATTCTTTCTCTTGCTCCTCCTGTTTTACAGATGTGGTCATTGAAGGGCTGAGAGAAGAAATTGCTTCAAGTTCCCACAACCAGGTAGCAGCAGGATGAGGGTTGCCCTCCCAGAGCCCTGCTTTTTCGTGTTAATTATGTCCCCTAGAAGACTGCATCCTTCAAGAGATTATTATTTTATCTGGGAAATGTTAGCCCCAACATTCACATTTTACTTGCCATCATTCTACTTTGAATTGAACTTGGTTGGGGGTGTGAATGGGGGTTCAGCACCTCCCTCCAGTCTCTCTTCTTCCCTGGGTCACTCTGTGAGCCTCCTGTTGGATCATCTGGGCCCCTAATTTTGTTCCCCTACCCCCACCCCCATGCAGTTTCTCTTGTGTTTCCAGATAGTTGGCAGCATCAGCTGGTGCTTTGGGGTTGCTGAGGCTTTGTTGCCCCTTGTTGAACCCATGGAGCCTGGGATACTCTTTCTAGAAAGCAATGGGACCCATGGAAGCTGTCACTTCTCAGTAACAGCTAACTCAGTGGCAAAAGGTCCTGGTCTTTCCAGACAGCAGAAGTTCCGATGGGTACTCACCTGGGGGAGGGGGGCCTCTGCCTTTTTAACTCCTCTTACTTTCTTCTCATATTTGCCCCTCTTTGCCTGCCATTGTTCCCAAGTCTGGCTAATCCAGAATATTTTCTCGTCTTTGTATACCTGGAGGCGCTGGTTTGTTCATGAACACTCATACCCCAGCCTTTGAGATGGGTTTGGTGTTCTCAGCCATATAACCTCACCTCACTGGCCTTGATATGGATTCCCATGATGTCATCTCTGGCCCCTGTTGGGGCAAATCTCAGCCTGTCAAACCAGTCCTGCTGGGCCACAGTCTCCTTTACTCAAATACTCACTTCAACACTGAGCTTTGCGCCCACCTCTCCCCCACTTCGGCCATAGGTCATTCCGTATCTCTGCGTGGCAGAAAACTAACTGCAGGACTGAAATCGCGTGGATTCAGTTTGCTCAATCATACAATACTAAAAAGTATTTATTAAGTGCCTCGTTGAGCATAGTGATACATAAAAGGGGCTGATTTAATGATGCGAAGATAGTAATAACCTCTTATGTTTGATGACAGTCAGTGCCATCATACTACTATCTCTATCTCTGTTAACACAGCCACTCCAACTATTTCTGTCTCACACATTTGTCTCACGAGATGTGCGAGACTTGGCAGACCGAGGACACAGCTTGCAAGAGGGACCCCTAAGACTTATGGGCAAAGGAACTGTGCAGAGGACCTCGAGGGCAATTTAAAGCCTTTTGACATCTTCTTTGCCTCTGATTTGGAGTTAAAACACCACTGTAGGGAAGGAATGGGGGCTGGGAAGGCAAAGGCAATAGTTGAACTCCTCCCCCAATTTAGGACCATGAGACGGTAACTTGGAGGGAGAGGAAAAAGGAACAAGTAAGGGTGTTATTTAAGGCATTGTTTAATGTTCCAGGGTTCATCCTGTGTCAGAGAGCCCAAGAGTCAAATAGTTAGACTCTTGCTAAACTCCAAAAAGATTTCACTCACTGCAACTCTTTAGTGAGATGTTATTAAGGATGACACAACAAAGAGGCATCCGTGGCCAAAAGAAATTAGGAAATGAGATATCCTTAACACACATTAGCATCTTGAAAGCTCTAAGAAGTCCTGCAAAGCAACCATCTTAAACCTTGTTTGAACCTGGGTTTCCCAAAAATATTGGATCTTGGAACCATTTTGGGGAGGAGCACCTGTGAACATTTGTGTACCTCTTGTGGATAGAGTTCTCTCAAACTCATCTTGAGAAGTGCTGAATTGGGCTAAGTTTTGTAGCAGAGGGAGATGTAATAATGGGAGACACAGTCTTAGAGGGATGAGGACAGGGCCTGTGAGGAGAGGCAGAAGGACTGAAGTGGACGAGATGTTCATGGCCTTGCTGTTGTCGGCCATGGGGAGGTGCTCAGTGTCCTTGTTTCACTGTATTCTTTTGGGAAGGGTGGATCCTTCTTTCCTCCTGTCAAAGCACCTTCAGTTTAGGGAGAATGTCAGAAGGTTCTAGGGTTTTGTCCTGGTAGAGTTTGAATCTAGGATCTCTGGATTCAAACCTATACTCCATTTCTTTGCTGCATGTGTGGCCAGGAAACAGATACTTGTTACAAATTACATTGTTGACCCTTCGCCTACTTTCAGGAATTCTTTTCCAGTTTTTGTGTGATTTTCCCTGGAGGAGGTTTGGGATCAGACTGCTGCCAACCTACCCTTGACATGTACCCAAAGCTGCTATTTCTGGAAATTCTTGACCATATAAAAATACCTAACATGTTTTTTTCCTTGTCAAAATATAAGACTGGTCTTGGTGAAATTTTAATCATAAATTGATTTTGCTTGGAAAGGCCCCAATATTTGCTCCAGTTTTTAGGACAGACTTTAAGGTTCAGTTCTAGGGCTTTAGCACATGTTCTTCAACAAATAACTCGATGTGTTTGAATGGTGCTCCTAAATTTCTGAAACAGCACTCAAGGATGTTATTTTTTGGTGTGGCTGGGAATGAAAATACCCTGTTAACTTTTGAACCATCCATCCCTGTGCCTAACTAGCTGGGCAGATGGGGAAAGAGAACTCGGCCTTCTCCTCCCCCTCTTCCCCCTCCCTCTTCTCCTCCCCCTCCCCCTCCCCCCTCCTCCCCCTCCCCCTCCTCCTCCTCCCCCTCCCCCTCCCCTCCCCCTTCTCCTTCTTTTTTATTTGGAAGGGGTGGCACCAAGTGAAGTTTTTTTCTCAACATAGTTTTTCTTTGTTTGAAGAAGTTTATTAGACAAGATTACTCTTCAAGCAGTAATAAAGATTCTTTAAGAATCAAATATTTACGCTTTGAACTCACTGTAGAAATATTTACAGATTTCTGTGACTTTAGCTCAGACCCTCTTCCTCATTGTATTCTAGTCATGCTTTTGCTCTTAGGAATGAAGTTTGAGGTAATGTATTAAATATATAAATAGCTAATGTGATGGGAGGTATTTTTAAAGTGTGGGATAATTTTTCCATTAAGAAAGCAATAATTTTAAGAAATCTGAGGCTGATTTGAAACTTCAGAATACATTTTTGAGGTTAGGAAAGATACTTTAAAAAATATGCTTTCATTGAATTATCTCTGTGACTCTTTAGATAAAAGTTAGGGCTTCTAGGAAGGGGACCAGAACATTTAACAGCAAAGGTCTATTATCTTTGATTGGAATTCATTGCTTTGAGTTTGCCAGGGTTTTTTTTTTTTTTTTTTGCTGTTATTTTTACATGGGTAAATGAAGAGTATTCCAGCTGTTTTGACATTTTTATTAGATAAATTTGAAAATCACTTATTCATGCCAATTCTCTATCCTCTGGAGCTCCAAATGAAAGTTTGCAATATCTCAGTCATACAACACCTCAAGAAGGACTTATATTTATACTTAAAAAGGAAGTTTCATTTGGTATATGTTTGGCTGACATATTGCAGTTCTAAAAACTTGTACAGACAAGCATTTTGAACAGATTATTCTGCCAATTTAAAAGTGATTATATAACATCTGTGAACTCAGTATACATTTCAAGAAAAATGCTGCTGGCTTTGTCCTCCTGCTCAAGGCACACACTGAGCAATGAAATCCAGAGATGTCCTCCTGAGCTGTCATTATTGATTCTCCAACTGTCCCATCTCTCTTTTATGCTTCAGGGTAATGATTGCGTATGAATGAAATTAGAATTTCATGGAGTATAGGTTTTAATGAAAAAATACAATAACGTTCTTCCGGTCTCTCTTTTTGCCCAAGGATCAATTTTTTTTGTTGGGTCCCTTCAAAACCAGAATTCCCAAATCTTCAGTACAAATGGCAACTATACATTACAAACAAACAAACAAAAAAGCAAGCTGATCTCAGAGTCCTCCAGACCCATCCTAAGACTGGGCCTGCTTTGAAAAATTTTGTGAACTGTCTCAGGCTATGTTATTTTATGGAGCGATTTTCTGATATAGCAGTGGTTTGGTGGGATTTCAGGGTTTATAGACCACTGCTGATTTATGGCATTAACACAACAACAAAAAAGGCTACTCTGTAGGTAATCGGAAAAATTCCTGGTTAGTGTGTAAGGTGCTCAGATGTGAAGCAGAAGCATGGCTCTGGTCCCCCTTTATGTTAAAAGAACAAACGGACAGGTAGGAGGCCAATCAAAATCTTCCCTCTGCCAGAGCCAAGCTGTGGAGAAACTTACTTACTGGATCTGCTGATAATAAACTTGTAGGGAACTGGTACTGTTATCTTGTCATACACAGTTCATTGCTGTGTCTCAGGTGTCCTTACTATTCCTGCCGCACCCACCTTAATCCAGACCCTCATCACCCCTGTACCAAAGCCGCTGTTGCAAATTCCTAGCTGGTCTCCTGCCCCCAGTCTCCTGTACCTCCTAGTCCAGTGGGTCTGGCTGGCTGAGAGATCTTCCTAAAATGTCACGTTCATCCTATCAATCTTTTTGCAAAGTGCTGCTGCAATGACTTTCCACTGCTGACCTCATCAAGCTGAAACATCTTATTCTATGCAGAAGCGTGAAGCTCTGCTCTGGCCCAACTGAACATGGGCCTGTGCTTTTTTCATGCTCCCCCTCCCCCCACTTTGTTCTGGTCAAATTTTAATCCACCAACCAATTTGACGGTATGTACTGGGTCTTAAAATTTTTCCCATTCTTTTTTTTTTTTTTTTAAATGTTCATTTGTTTTTGAGAGAGACAGAGAAAGTACAAGTGGGGGAGGGGCAGAGGAGAGGGAGACAGAGGATCCGAAGCAGGCTCCACACCGAACAGCAAAGGGCCTGATGCAGGGCTCGAACTGAACCAGGAGATCATGACCTGAGCCGTCATCAGACGCTCAACCGCGTGAGCCACCCAAGTGCTCCCAATTTTTCCCACTCTTGAGGAAATAATTCTTCAGAAAGAAAAAGGCTTAATGTGCAAAAGGCCATTAGAGTTATTTGTATAATTACAAGTTACAACCTAAATATTCAGCCAAGGAGAAACAAGTGTGGCACATTTGTAAAATATAGACAATAAAAATGGTGTGTACAGATTTGTTAACATAAGAAAACATGGTTCAATAAGAAAGAAAAAATCGCCACCAAACTCTATATACAGTATGAGCTTAACTATTAAAAAATTTTTAGGGAAGTCTTCCTAGAAACTCATTTCCCAAAACTGTCAAGAGAGGTTATGACTAGTGGGATTAGGGGCTCCTCTCAGATTTTAGTTTTTTTTTTTTTAATGTTTTTTAGTTTGTCGATACATTTTTTAAATGTTTATTTTGAGAGGGACAGATAGAAAGTGAGGGGGGGAGGGGCAGAGAAAGAGAGAGAGAGACAGAGAATCCCAAGCAGGCTCTGCACTGTCAGTGAAGAGCCCAACTCAGGGCTTGAACCCACAAACTCTTAGATCATGACCTGAGTCAAAACCGTGTTGGATGCTCAACTGACTGAGCCACCTAGGTGTTTCTAACGTTGTCAATATTTTAAGAAAAAATTCATTATTTTTACATTTTTGTATCTTCATTGATTTTTCTGATAATAAAGGTATATACCATACCCACTGTTAAAATTTCAGACATTAAAAAATATATGCGTTTTTAAAAAGTAAAAATCCCCTGTAGTTTCAATGAAAATAAAAACCACCTAGCGATAGCTACTGTATTTCTCAGGTTTGCCCTGGTCACAAATGACACACAATAGCGGTGGCTTACACAGCAAACATTATTTTTCCCTCACGTTACAGCTCGGCTGTCCTGTGCTCCAGGTGCTGGGATGTGCTCCACGTGTCATCTCATTCTGGATCTCAGGTTAAGGAAGCAACCCTGTTCTGGAATATCCCTGTCCTCACAGCAGAGGGGAAGAGTGAGAGGCTGAGCTCAAACCACACTGTCATGTTGAAAACATTAGCTTAGATGACACATATGCTCACATTCCGTTGCTCAGCACAAGTCATTTGGTCAAGCCCAACATTACTGTGGCAGAGACGTGTACCCGCCCCCCGCCCCAGGGCAGGAGGGGACCGTTACCTACCATAACCTTCAGCAACATTTGGAGCAAACATCCTTTTAGACTTTTCAGTAGGCAAGGGCATGGGCACATCCACCTGTATATACTTTTTAAGACTGGGATGACTCATGCTGTGAAATTACTTGTCTAATTCTTTTTTTTTTTTTTGATGGATGGTTTTCTAAGTCAACATATGTATTCTTACATGTGCATTTTGATAGGCAACATAATATTCCACTTTACAGATAGGTGTGGACACCCTTGTTCCTATATCTCTGAACATATCATGAAGATCCATTACTACAGGTAGAATCACTGGGGCATTCAGATGTCAAAGCTTTTAGGGAATGTTGTAATTTACCCTCCTGCTAAAAGTGACAAGTTTCGCTTAAAATAAAAATGTATTGACTCTTCAATACATTAAGTTGAAGCTTAAATTCAACTTTAAAAAGTTATTTATTTTTTTTAGTGTATTTATTTTGAGAGAGAAAGAGAGGGAGAGAAAGAATCCCAAGCAGGCTCAGCACTGTCAGCACAGAGCCCAACATGGGGCTCGATTTCACCAACTGTGAGATCATGACCTGAGCCAAACCGAGAGTTGGAGGCTTAACCGACTGAGCCACCCAGCCGCCCCTAAATTCTACTTCTCATGGCTTGTTTTCTTAATAACTTCAGCTAGAATTAATGTAATGTCTTGAATTTCATGTTTAATATGTACAGTTGTGTGTATGTGTTTTGTCATCTCAATTATAGTGTAAGTTTCAGAAGGGCAAGGACTAGTCCTTGGACTATTTTATTTCCTCAAAAGAAGCCATTTTTTTTTCTGTCCTACCCCAAGACTTTAAGTTCAGATCCCTCTGCCTCCCCATCCCCCAGTTCAGGCAGGTACTATAATTCACATCCTCTCGGAGGAGGTACTTGGGAGGGTATGGGGCCAGGAGGGTAAGCCTTTCCGGGTTTTGTTCTTAAAATGTTAAAGCCCAGAGATGAGAGAGAATTCGCAGGTGTAGGAGCAGCAAAGGAGAGCACAGATTTCTTTCCAAATTTAGAAAATGATTCCCCTGGACTGGGGTGGGTGGTGCAGGGCCCCTCTGAGGGGGTACACCTGCCCCCAGGAAGCAGTGCCTGCAGGGAGTACCCCTTCCTTCAATCTGCTCTAGCCATATGGCACCCTTGCCCTTCAGCAGGACCTTGCATTTATTGTCCCTTTGCCTGAAAACCTCTTTGCTCAGATATGGCACCTTCTCAGGGAGGCCTCCCCTGACTACTATATGTATAACTGGGATAATCCACAAAACCACCTGTCTCTGCTCCTTGACTGATTTTTCCCCACACGACTTAACGATATCTAAATACTGTGCATTTGACTTCTTTATTTTATTAATTGCCTCACTCCCTCCACTAAAATGTGAGCTCCCTGAGGCAGAATAGCTGTTGTTGTTTCTGCTGCACCCCAGGGCTCACGTTGTGCTCAATAAATGTTTGTTGAATGAACAAATAAAATGGATGAATCTCAGAGGATATTGTACCTGAACTGATAAGTCAGTTAGAGGGAAAAGGTATTTTTGTAGACTTCACACTCTACACACTCTACAGAGTCTTGAGACTCTGTATCTGTTGGGCACCGTGATCATTGCTGGGGGAAACAAGAAATAAATAAGACTGTTCTGTCTTCATTCCAAGTCCACGGTCGGGCCATGGCCCTGCTTATTCAGAATGGGACCCAGACATCAAGGTGGTTTATCCGGGCAGCATTGCTGATGGTCCTGTGGGATAAGTTTCTCCATTTTTTTTCCTGTTGAAGGTTTATTTTTTTTAATAAAAACATTTTTTTTACATTAATTTTTTATTTTTGAGAGACAGAGAGAGATAGAGCACAAACAGAGGAGGCGCATAGAGAGAATGAGACACAGAATCCAAAGCAGGCTCCAGGCTTCCAGCCATCAGCACAAAGCCAGATTCAGGGTTTGAACTCAGGAACGGTGAGATCATGACCTGAACCGAAGTCAGACGCTTAACCCACTGAGCCACTCAAGTGCCCCACCCTTTGAAAGTTTAAGGGACTGTGTCCAGTGTTTTTGGAAACTGTTTCCAGAAAGATTTCATGGAAAATTTCCATCTACCTAAGGGAGCTACAGAAGATCAGAAATGAGAAAGAGACAAACATTTAACAAACCAGTTTTACTATCAGAATATCCCATACCTGCTTTGGTGGCTAGACTTAAGAATGAAGTTTGGGGATTACTTTTTGATGTAAATGTATCCTCATGAGCTCATTTCTCTGTCTCTGGGATAATAGAGATGTGGCTAAAGTGTATTTTTTTGTAAGGGGTAGTCCAGGTGTATTCAAATTTGAAATTTAAAGGGAACCAGTACAGCTCTGAGTCAAGTGCAGTGTTGGGTAGAAGTAAAACAGTTGACTAAGAATTATTGTGTGTAAAAACCTGTCTCTCAAATATTATTTTAAAGGAACTTGGGAAAAGCCAGCAACTTGACAGGGGGAGCAGAGCCCTCGTCCACATCCACGAGGGACTTCATGGTTGGTGAAATCAAGGTTCTTAGGCAGACAAAAATTGTGAACTGGGAGGCCCATCATCTTCATAAAAATGACAGAGCATCCTAAACACCTTTCTGGGATGCTGAAAGGGTCGCGTCATAAACCGCAGGGTGCCGAGAGCATTGGGTGATAGGAGTAAGAGTGGAGAGAGGTACTCTTTGCTAGAGAAAGAGACAGCTACTGTTGGGGGGGGTGGCAACAGGTTCTTAACGTACATCTTCTGTGCTAAGAAACTCAAGATAATGAGAATTTTGCATAAACAGAACAAACAAATCAGAGACAAACAGAAAAAAAGAACAAAAACCCTGTCATCTCTCTCTCTCTCTCTCTCTCTCTCTCTCTCTCTCTCTCCCCCTCCCCCTCCCTCCCTCCCTCCCCCCCCCCTCCCTCTTTCTCTTTTTGTTGTAAGTCACTGGCACTAGCCTTTTCCATGATTGTATACCAAAGCTTCTCTGGCGTGTAACAGGAAAATAGAAAACTTCAGGAGACCCAGGTAGAGTTTTGGTGAAAAAGACTAACAAAGGCTTTAATCTTAGACCCTGGGAGATGTCTCGCCTCTGTAACTAGAAGCAGATTTGATATGATTCCTTTAATTAAAACCATCTGATGCACAAAAACCCTTCTCAGTTGCCCTGAATAACTTATTTTCCAACTCCGTCTTCAAACAGTTTGTCTTCTAATAAAGCATGTTATCATTTGTTCAGAAGACTGATAACCCAAGAGTCGTGAATAATGGAAAAATGACAAACCTTGCTATACATAATCAGTTGGCAAAGGAAGAAGAAATAACAGCTGCTCCACTGTTGTAACATATATTTTTAAACTGAGTTTGTAAGTCAGTAGGGATGCCAAGTCACAGATTTTCTTCAACAATCTCATGATGGCTCAAGGCCATGCAGATAAAGTTTGTTGGTGGCTTTCTTCTGCCCCAGAGCCTTTGACTTTGGAAAGATACTGGGCAGGGGAAAAAATCCTTCTAGAACCACAGTTGCTGAGGGTCCTAGACCCTCCAATGGAAATGCCACTGGGACCAGACAGTGGCACTGTTACAGGCACATTTTTGTCAGCCATACAGTGTCAACCTCTGAATTCAGGTAGGCATTGACTGAAAAAAATTGATTGATTGAAAAAAAAATCAATGTGTTCTTAAAAAGTTGATTGTCAGATTTTGGTAAATCAGAGTAAATATTCAATGCAGTGATATAACTTGATCTTTACAGGAGTCTGGATGATCATTTTGCAAGATAAGGAATTTTTGGAGGGGCATCTTGGTGCAGGTGACTTAAGTTGGAGTTCCCGCTTCTTTCCTTTCTTGCTTCGTGATGGTTGGTAAGGGATTTGACCTTGAGGAACCCGTATCTCATCCATAAAATAAACACCATACAGTCTTATTTGCGAGGGTCTATCAAAATGAGATCATGGATATGTAGTGATTTGTTGATTTTATTTATTAATTTTTAAAAGTTATGAAATTGAAAAATACAGAGAATAACCTAAGAGATTCCCATGTACCAACCACTAGATTTAAAAATTAGTTACATTTGGGGCGCCTGGGTGGCTCAGTTGGTTGAACGTCTGATTCGGCTCAGGTCGTGATCTCACGGTTCGTGGGCTCAGGCCCCGCATGGGGCTCTGTGCTGACATCTCAGAGCCTAGAGGCTGCTTTGGACTCTGTGTCTCCCTCTCTCTGCTCCTCCCCCACTCACACTCTGTGTCTATCTCTCTCTCTCTCTCTCTCAAAAATAAATAAACATTAAAAAAATAAAATAAAAATTACATTTGTCTAGTTTTCCTCTTAAAAATTTTTTTTTTAATGTTTATTATTTTTGAGAGAGAGAGAGAGCGCGCACGCACAAGTGGGGGAAGGGCAGAGAGAGAGGGAGACACAGAATCTGAAGCAGGCTCCAGGCTCTGAGCTGTCAGCACAGAGCCCGGATGTGGGGCTCGAACTCACAGACCTCAAGATCATGACCTGAACTAAAGTCAGCCGCTTAACCAACTGAGCCACCCAGGAGCCCCTTCTTTTTTCTTTTTTAGAAAAAAAAAAACAAAACTGCAGTTGATGGCTCCTTCTCCTTTCCTTTCCTTTCCTCCACAGTTAACCACTATCCTAAAATTGGTCTATATCTCTCCCATCTGTACTTTTGTATTTATTCTGTATGTATGTATCCTTCAACAATTATAGTATTGTTTTGCAACTTTTACATATTTACATAAATAAAATAGCTTTAAATCTTTTTGCAATCACCTTTCACGGAACACTGATTCTGGGAGTTAGCGATGTTGAAACATTAACAGGTAGTTTATTCATTTAAGCTACTTTCCTGTCCCATTGCATGTAATTCTCCATTTCCTCAGTGACAAACTTTGAACTTGCTTCTGATTTTTTGCTGTTCAAATAAGGGTTCAGTGGACATCCTATACGTCTCTTCTTGGGCCTATGTTGGATTTTTTTTTTTTTCCTGAAGGTGCATCTAGAAGTAAAATTCTGGGCCATAGGGATGTGCCTCTTCAGCTTTGCTAGATATTTATTGACAAATTGCTCATGAAGGTATTTATAAGTTCTACAGAGGAAAGTTCCAGTTTCTCCACTTTCTCCTCAAAAATTAGTATTTTAGATGTCTTGTTTTTCTGAAATGATATCTCACATCAATGTGCATTTTGTTGATAGTGCCCATGAGTGACAAATTTTCCATGTTTCAGTTTTCTCTGTGTGAATTTCCTGTTCATGTCCTTTACTAATTTTGTTACAGTACTCTTTGTATTTTTATTACTGATTTATAAGAATTATACCTATGTTTTAATTCATATGTGACAAACAGCTCTTTCCAAGTATGTGGTTTGTGTTTTAACTTACTTTGCTCTATCTTATTTTATTTAAAAAAATTTTTTTAAGTTTGCCATACCTTATGTCATGAAAACTTAAATTTCCGATATAATCAAATTTAATTTAATAAAAAAAAGAGAATCAACATTTTTCCTTGATTGGTTCCATTGGCATTTTCTTTCAGAAACAACTCATTTCCCTATGTTCACAAAAAATACTCTGTCTCTATTTTTCTCTTTCGAAGTCCTAATATTCTCATTTGGGTTTTTAATCTGTTTATGAAGTGAGGTTGGAATAAGTTGTACTTTTTGTTTGTTTGTTTGTGTTTTGCCTATAGACAACTGCAGTCACATGCATTGTATACTTGATCCTTTTCCACTGACTTGTAATGACACCTCGTATACAGATGGGGGTTTTTGTTGTTGTTGTTTTTCCTGCCTGGGCTTTCTCTTCTATTTCATTGGCCTATTTCCTCGTTTTTTGGACACATACCACATTTTCTTCAAGTTAATATAACTTTGTTTTCATACTTGCGCATCTTCTTAGCTGTCAAATGGTTGTGACATTTGGCTTGGCTCCTCCCTTCTCCTTACGACTCTCATTAACTTGTCAAATTCTGTAAAACAGCGGGTGACAATATTATAGGAATTGCGTTAAAATTTATAGATAAATATGAGAAAAATGATACCTTAACGATATTGAGTCCCCTTTCTACCACCATTATATATTTCTCCATTTACTTCGTTTGTTTTTTTTTTTAATGTCACTCAATAGTGTTAAAATGTCCTGTAAAATCTTGAACATCTTTTGTGTATATTTGTGATCACTTAATTTTTTTTTGTTCTTTCTGTGACTGGATACTTTTTTAAAAATTAAAATTTTCTCCTTAGCTGTTGCCTGTAAGATTGTTAATAATTTTAACATATTTTTTAATCAAGCCACTTTGTCAAACTCATGTAAGTCCCAGTTATTTGCTGTGTATTTTCTTTTATTTCTTTGTTTAATTAAATTGTTGGAAAATAATGATGGTTTTATTTTTTTCCTTCTAATCCTTAATTTTTTATTGCACTAAGCTAAAAGCACCAATATGATAAGCTGAAAAGAAAACAGATAATTTGTCTCTAATATTTCACAATTAAGTATGATATTCACTGTAATGAAGCACCATGTATTAGATTAAGATTATTTCTTTCCATTTCTAGACTGCTAAGAGTATGTTTGCTTTTTAATCATGAACCAGTATCAAAACTTATTGGATGTCTTTTTTTTTTTTTTGGATGTATTGGGATGAATTTATGGCTTTTCTTCTTTAAAAGATGAGTTATAGGGGCCCCTGGGTGGCTCAGTCGGTTAAGCATCTGACTCTTGGTTTTGACTCAGGTCATAATATCGCATTTTGTGAGTTCGAACCCCATGTCTGTCAGTGTGGAGCCTGCTTGGGATTCTCTCTTTCCCTCTCTTTCTTCCCCTCCCCTGCTCACTCTCTCTGTCTCTCTCAAAGTGTATAAACTTAAAATAAAGGAAATAAAAGTGAGTTAAATCAATAGATTACCAATAACTGAGTTATCTTTGTATATCTAGGATAAACCCTAATTGCTCATAATTTAACATACACACACCAATTGGGTTTATTTTGCTAGTATTTTGTCTAGGATTTTATATTTATATTGTGAGTGAGATTAGTGATTTTTTTTCATACAGTAGTTTAGCTAATTTTAGCATTAAGGTTATATTAGCTTCATAAAATGAGTAATGGACCTTTCTCTTAATAATTTATATAGAATATGAATTATCTACTATCTGAAGATTAGGTAAAGGATGCTTGAAAACCCTTTGAAGCTTTTTTCATGTGTGTGGTTAGATCTTAACCGATCACTTTGAAATTTTAGATATGATTTTGCTAGTTTCCCATGTTTTTCACTAGTCAATGCTGGTCATTTAAATTTTCCTAGAATTTTCATTCACTTTACATTTATTGGCATAAAGCTTTATATAATATTTTCATAAGCTTTAAGAAAAACTCTACTTTATGTGATCATATACCTTCTTCATTTCCAGTATTTTTCCTATTTCTTTTTCTTTTTTTCCCTGGCTCAGTCTTCCAGAGCTTTATATTTCCTTTATGTGTTTTCTTCCTCAAAGAATCAGTTTTCTGTTTTACTGATCAATTATGAAAAATGTCTTTGTTTTCTCTTCTATTAAGTTCTGCTTTTATATTTGATCTTTCCTTTAGGCCAACTCCCTTGCTCTTCTCACTTCTAGAGTCACTGGGCTCCTAACTCTTTTTTCTTTCCTACCATGTGCATTGAAAGGCATACACATTTCCTTTGAAAGAATACTTAGGCTACTTCTCATAGATTTTGTGTTATATTTTCATTGCTATTCAGTTCCAAGTATTAAAAAAGTCTTCATTGATTATGAATGATTTGGAAGCTTGTGTTTAAATGTCCAAATGCATATTTTCACCTATCTTTCAGTTATTGGTTTCTAAGTTTATGGCATTTTGTAATAATTTTAATGCTGTTATTTTATGTCTGTTTCAGCCTGTTCTCTCTTCTGTTCCCTAGCTCTAGGGTTCCTAACTGACCCTGCTTGTTATGCCTGTTGGTTTTCCCTCCCTGCAAATAATTTCCAAGTGTTGGTTGAGTTTTTCACTGTGAACTCATCTTCAGCAGGGGTGTCTTTACATGGGTTTCCTGAACCTTTGGCTGTGAAAGTTTCTCTACAAGGTATTTTGTATTTGTTTCTACTGGAAGTCTCAGGGTTTCAATGGACCAGGACCTGTTTTTCAGTGAATGTCTCAGCTTGCTATCTCTTTATCACACAGCTAGTATAAATTTTAACCCTGCATCCACCTATGTCACAGGTTTGGGATTTTTCTGTTTCCTCACATGAACTTTCTCTTCTTCCTATTCCTAGAAGCCCTGTAGATGATATGCCATTACTGCCGGGACTGGTAAGAAGCTGCCCTTCTGGAGTTCTTGTTTTGTAGGAGATTCAGTTCTAGCCTCTGCCCTATTATGGGATTAAAAAGAAAAATGTCTTGTGTTTCTGGGTGGACCCTGTAACTCCAGTCCCAGCCAGGAGGCCCTCTGGACCACTAAGGCCCTCAGCTTGCATGCTTACCAGTCTAGTGTTGAGTAACTTCCTTTCGGTAATTCCCTTTTGAGATCAGCTGTATATTTAAAAGTTCAGGTTGTATTTTAGGTTTTCTAATTTCCTAAGAGTAGGAGAGAATGCATTGTAAGAACAGACAAACTTGTTATAATCGATGTAAAATTTTACAAATCTAAGCTAGAGATACTTCTTTTTTTTTACTAAAAAAATTTTTTTTTAATCTTTATGTATTTTTGAGAGAGAGAGCATGAGAGCAGGGAAGGAGCAGAGAGAGAGGCACACAGAATGTGAAGCAGGCTCCAGGCTCTGAGCTGTCAGCACAGAGCCCGACGGGTGGCTTGAACTCACAAACTGGGAATCATGACCAAAGCCAAAGTGGGATGCTCAACCCACTGAGCCACCCAGGCACCCCAGCTAGAGATACTTCTTATCTTGAACTGCAAACTATCATTCCTGAAGTGAATTATTCTTTTCTTTAAACATTTATTTTTATTTATTTATTTTGAGAGTGAGAGAGAGTGCAAGCGGGGAGGGGCAGAGAGAGAAAGGCAGAAAGAGAATCCCAAGCAGGCTCCGCACTGTCATCTCAGAGCCCAATGAGGGGCTCGACCTCATGACTGGTGAGATTATGAC
Organism: Acinonyx jubatus; assembly: GCF_027475565.1. Taxonomy (NCBI): domain Eukaryota; kingdom Metazoa; phylum Chordata; class Mammalia; order Carnivora; family Felidae; genus Acinonyx; species Acinonyx jubatus. The sequence continues at coordinate 107,862,335 of NC_069388.1, read as the reverse complement.
CTGAGCTGAAATCAAAAGTCAGGTGCTTAACCACCCAGGTGCCTGTTTTTATGTGTTAGCTTTCCTTAAAGCAGGGTACACGTAATTACTTTAAGTGAACTCACTTTCAGAGAGGAAATCTAAGTATGAATTACAGTTGTGTCCTCAGGTTGTCCTAGAACCTTGGGGGAAAAAAAGACAAGTCCTGGCTGCAGGGAGAAGACATAATTCTGTTTACTGCTGATTTATAGGAATATTTACCTTTATATCACTGTCAAGTCTCTGGACCAGGATCAGTCAGACCTTGCTGGGCAGTGGAAAGCCAAGAAGCTCAAAATGATGTGTGTAGTTTTATATGTCTAAAATTTTGGATTCTGGCATTTTGATAGATTGACAAGATTTGCACTTGTTTGCTTTTTCACTGAGTTCTAAACATAGATATAGGCTTTTTTTCCCCACATGGAGACTACTAAGAATTTATTTCCTAAAGATGAATTTTTTTTTCCCATTCTAGGCCTGATTCTCTCTGACGGGATGAAGTTTTGTAGGCAATAGACATTTCTGTTGGTTGGCCAGAGTGACAAGAGCCTGAAACATTAACGAATACAAATTAATATGGATGCTCTCTCCTTTTTTTTTTTTTTTAATTTTTTAATGTTTATTTATTTTGAGAGAGAGAGAGAGAGAACGGGGAGGGGCAGAGAGACAGAGGGAGACACAGAATCCGAAGCAGGCTCCAGGCTCTGAGCTGTCAGCACAGAGTCCCATGCGGGACTCAAACTCACGAACCGCGAGATCATGACCTGAGCCAAAGTCGGACACTTAACCGACTGAGCCACCCAGGTGCCCCTGCTCTCTCCTTTTTAAAAAAGGTTTACTGGGGCACCTGGGTGGCTCAGTCGGTTGGTTAAGCGTCCGACTTCGGCTCAGGTCATGATCTCACGGTCCATGAGTTCGAGCCCCGCGTCAGGCTCTGTGCTGACAGCTCCGATCCTGGAGCCTGTTTCAGATTCTGTGTCTCCCTCTCTTTCTGGCCCTCCCCCGTTCATGCTCTGTCTCTCTCTGTCTCAAAAATAAATAAACGTTAAAAAAAAATGTTTACTAATACTAGATTTTTACTTTGCATTGTTACAGAAACCATTTCAAGGAGCAGAGGGACAGTTGGTAAATGCAGATAATTTCAGAAATGTTTATTGTTTTGTTTTAAAAAGCAGTGAACATCTGGGGTGCCTGGGTAGCTCTGTTAATTGAGCGTCTGACTTGATTTTGGCTCAGGTCATGATCCCAGGATCGCGGGATTAAGCCCGTGTCAAGCTCTGTGCTGAGCGTGGAGCCTACTTAGGATTCTCTCTCTCCCTCTGCCCCTCACCCCCTCCCTCTAAAAAAATAAAACAAAAATAATTGAACAGGTTAGGGAAAATCAGTAACTTGATTATATACAAGCTGGTAACTTGTAGGTGCTACCTGAATTTAGGTACCTACTGTGACAAATAATCTAAGCAATAAATTTGAAAACTCATATGTGTCAGTGCATTTACAAGATAGAGCCCCTTGAAGTAATCAGGAAAAGAAATAAAAACGGGATCCTGACTAATAAATATCGAATTGTTCTTTCCAGCTTTTGACATTGGTGAATATTTAGTCATTAAAAAAAAGAGTGACCATTGACTTTACCTTCTGCTACAAGCTTGTTGTTTGATTGAACCGAAGGACTTTAGTGGAGATTGAGCTGAAGGTGGAGGGAAGGCTAATCAACCATTGCTGTGACCAGGACGTGTGGTGCACATTTCCTTATGTGGTCTGCCTAAGGCCAGCCCTAAACCGTTACCAGATAATCTTAAACTTCAGGATATGTGGGCATTGATTTCATTTAAGAGATGAACAATCTAACAATTTGTTGTATTGAGCCTTCTTGACACTTCCTACTTATTTCAACTCCTTTTTTTAATTTTTGAAGTTTTTTTAAAGTTTATTTTGAGAGAGAAAGAGAGAGAGTGGGGGGGTGCGAGGGGCAGAAAGAAAGGGAGAGAGAGAGAGAGAGAGAGAGAGAGAGAGAGAGAGAGAATCTTAAGCAGGCTCCATGCTGTCAGCACAGAGCCCAAAATGGAACACGAACTCATGAACCGGGAGATCATAACCTGAGCCCAAATCAAGAGTTGGACACTTAACTGACCGAGCCACCCAGACGCCCCTACTTATTACAACTCTTAGGGTAACTACACTGAATTCACAGTACACAAGTAGTCAAAAAAATTTTTTTTACTTGCCATTTAATGTAGGTAATTTCTATTCCTGAACTAATACTGTCATTAGCATCATAAAAAAGCTATTTGAGGGGCGCCTGGGTGGCTCAGTTGGTTACGTGTCCAACTTGGGCTCAGGTCATGATCTCACGGTTTGTGGGTTTGAGCCCCGTGTCAGGCTCTGTGCTGACAGCTCAGATCTAGGAGCCTGCTTTGGATTCTGTGTCTCCCCCTCTCTATGCTCCTCCCCAGCTCATGCCATGTCTCTCTCTGTCCCCAAAATAAATAAAACATTAAAAAAAAAAAAAAGAAGAAGAAGAAGAAGCTATTTGAAACGCTCCCTGAAAGACACCTATTGCCGAGGTTGAGAATTAGACTGTTTGGGTTCAAATCCCAGCTCTGCCCCTAACCAGTGGTTACCAGTGACAAAGTTGCTTCAGTGTCTCATTTTGTAGAATGCAGGCAATAAGAGTACCACCCTCTCTGAGTACTTGGGAGGATTAGAATATACACAGAAAGCACATGGGTCCCATCTAATGAGCATTCATTGTCAGCCTTTGTAATTAAATATGCACATATACTGCATGGAAACATGCAGTGACTGAAGGATATAGCTCTTACCACCATACTAATGATTGAAACATTTCTGCCATTCTTTTGGGAAATAAAATATTATTTTTCTCCTGAGAAAGCAAGCGGTCTGTCTAGATTGATGATTCTGTGGGAAAAAACAAATAATAATGCCTGTCTTTTCAGATATTTCAGCCTCTTTAGGAGTGAACCCTAGACAACTACATTCAAATTTTAGCTCTAGCCGTGCTTTGCTCTTTACTCATCTTTCTAATCCAACATTTAATGAAAGAAATCTGATTTTCACATCTGGGCAAAGAGAGCTTAAATATCAATTGTTTTTATTCATGCTGCCTTGTCCAATTCCTTTCATTGTCTTCACAGTGTCATTTTAGAGCCTCCCTCCCTTTCCCTTGCTGCTCAGAGCTGAGGCTTTTCCAACTGGAACTATCCACTGTGACTTGAAATGCTCGCTTTCCAGCTGGGAATGGAGTGTGTGTAAACTGCGGAAAGCCTGCACTTGCGAATTTCTGGTTTGCATTAGACCATCATGGTTTATTGTTCTGAAGGCTCTTGGAGGAGGGTCCTAACCCATGGTGCCATGCAACCTCTCCAGGGTGAGCTACTTCTTCAAGACGGCTGTTCCCTTGACATTCCAGCGTTTAGAAATCACTTGAGTAAATCTTTAGATACAGTTCATCACCACCATGTATCAAATGAGGATAATCTGAATCCCTTGAAAGCATGCATAAAATATGTAATTGCCCTTGAAAATAAGCACAAATAATTTAGTGGTAAATATTTGTTTTACTAGACCACATCCCACTTCCCTGGGCTGCAATCTGTACTCCACAAATGCTAGTAAAACCCACATTTTTTTTTTTGTTTGTTTTTGCTTTTTCATTGGTTCACTGTGGTCCTAAGTCAGTGGCTACTTCTAAGGCTTTTTTTCTGAGTCAAAAAGTAATAAGAGACAGAGTAAAGGATCTTTTATTGATTCCATTGTTGACTTCCCTGACAGTATTTCCATTACTCCCTGGGCTGATTTGCTGTTGCTCATTAGACCTCACCTGAAGTGTTGTCATTCGAGACACTCTGCATCTGAATTTTTTATACTTACCTTTCTGATCATCCTAGCAATGTTTTTTTCCCCCTTTCTCTGCAGCTAAGTGTGCAAGGTCCAGCCGTCACGTCAGTTGTCCTTATTTGTGACCTCTTACTTTGAGGCTCACTCTAGTTCTCATTTCTAGCTCTCTCCTGATCTCCTGGTCTAAAAATTCCCTGGACTTGGGGTGCCCAGCAGCCTCAGTCAGTGGAACATGTGACTCTTGATCTCACGGTTGTAAGTTTGAGTCCCACAATGGGTGTGAAGTTTACTTAAGAATAAAATCTTTAAAAAAATTAAAAACAAATTCCTTGGACTTCACTGCTCATCATGCCCCCACCAAACCTCCATGTCCATTTCCACTGACCTAGACATTCTTGAGTTTAGAAATCAATCTGTGTATGCAATGAGGAATGGTCTCATATATTGCTTTGGATTTCTAGCATTCCCAGTGTGATCACTGGTACCCCCATCCCTGACAGAGATGCCTTTTATTTCTTTGGTATCTCATGTTGAAAAAGCACTTGACCATCCGTGTCTGTACATAAATTTTGTTCATTGCCTCATCTGTGTCTGAAGTATCTATGTTTTCAAATGGCTGTTACAGTGCATATTAAGCATCTTATTATTGAAGACAATGTTCAAGATAAGTTTTCAAATGTACTCTCTTTCCAATATAACACAAAAGCAATCTCCTGTCTAGATTTATGATCTTGCCTTATCATTATCTAAAAATCTAGAGAAGTTGGGCAAAGACAGCAGGGGAAAATGGAGAGGCTGAAAAAACTTGTGCTGAGAAAGTCAAGGACAGGCTGCAGGGATATGTGGAAGACAGCAACAGGAATAATGGTTTTCCAACGATACGATGTGTCCACATTTGCCTGTTCATTTCTTTTTCATAGTGTCTTTTGTCTCATCAAACTAAGTCATGACGAGAAAAAAGAAAGCTGGTGGTATTTTGTTCAGGAAGGTAACTTATCAAGTTTTTTGATTTATATTTGTGGATATATCAATTCAGTCTTCCTGAGATCAGAGTTCTGAAAAGGGTTAATGAATTAATTTGATTGCAGTGCACCTGCTTAGTCTGCTAATGTCTAGTAATTTATGAATATTGCAATTATTCATAGCTATTTAAGAACGGAGAATATTCTAAGCATGCTTAACAAATTCATTATCCGTGAAAAACTGTATGTATTTAGATGATTCCCGGGGTAATAGCATTCTCCATTCCACATGTTTGAAGAGGTTTTCTTGAGTGTTTCAATCTGTCACAGAATCTCTGCCTGCAGACTCCCGTGATGTCTGCTCACGGAAGGAGGTACTTTGTACCCAGAATGGCTCTTCTTAACTTTATTATCCTTGGAATTGGAAGAAAAGCAAAGAGAAAGCTAGGCCAAATTTTCTTGTTAAGATGGGCACAGTCTCACGAGGCACTTTGTATTAAACTTCTGGAAAAACATTTTATACGATGCTCTTTGTATGGAGTTGGGATAATGGTAGGGAGTGGGCAAAGGCTTCTGCTGATGTCTGTGGCTGTTTTAACCTTTGGAAATGTTTAATGTGCCATGATTACAAACCTCAATAGTATTTAAAAAAAATTCATTAATTCATTCAATATAGAAGTACCGAGTGCCTCTGATGTGCAGGCACTATGCTGGGCACTAGGGGCAGGGTGACAAGGAAAACAGTCTAACCTCATAAAGCTTACATTTCAGTGGGGGAGACTAATGGTAGTAAACGGAGATGTAGATGCATATATATCTCCTTTTGGTTCAGCATGTCTGGAGACCCCTGACTAAGACAGGAAGTGAAGAAGACTCTAGCAGAAGGAACCTCATGTGCAAAGTCTCTGAGGCGAGGGAGCTGGTGTTTGAGGGAACAAAAAATGGATGGTATTGCTGAAGCAGGGAAAGCTAGCAGCTGGGGGAGCAACCAGGCCAGAATTTTGTGTTGTGGAGTCATTCATGCAGAGCTGGGACTTAAAACACAACTGTAAATATTAATTCCTTGAATTCGCTTAAGGCTCTGTTCTTTTTTTGCCCCCTAAATTTATTTATTTTCGAGAGAGAGAGTGAGAGCGAGAGCATGAGCAGAGGAGGGGCACAGAGGGGGAGAGAGAGAATCCCAAGCAGGTTCCTTGCTGTCAGCTCAGAGCCTGACATGGGGTTCGAATCCACAAACCACAAGATCATGACCTGAGCCAAAATGATGAGTCAGGTGCTTAACCGATTGGGCCACCCAGGCACCCCCAAGACTCTGTTCTTTGAAATCCACTCAATCTTCAAATTTTATTTATTTAAAAAAATTTTTTTTAATGTTTATTTATTTTTGGGACAGAAAGAGACAGAGCATGAATGGGGGAGGGTCAGAGAGAGAGGGAGACACAGAGTCTGAAACAGGCTCCAGGCTCCAGTCTCTGAGCTGTCAGCCCAGAGCCCGACGTGGGGCTCGAACTTACGGACCGTGAGATCATGACCTGAGCCTAAGTCAGACGCTTAACCGACTGAGCCACCCAGGCGCCCCTCAATCTTCAACATTTTAAATTATTTAAATTATTTACATATTATGCATTCTTCTACTTTTCTTACTATCATGTACGATTTCCATAAATCACTCACATGCACTCAGAATTTCATTTTCTTCCCTCCTCTCATCTCTCCCATTTCCTTTCTACATAGGGTGCTGCCTTCCTAGACACTTCCTCTTTCAACTGTCGAGTTACTTGTGCACTTGAGCATTTCTGCTGAGTCTTTAAGTTCAACTTCGTACTTTGGATCCACAGTTTATCCTATTCGATCAGTCTTGCTCCCCACCTCCTTCACTGTGATGTTTAGTTCTGGGACATGGACTTTCTTTTGAGAAGTGGTCCCTGTCTCATTCTGGACAGTCTTGGAATCTTGGAGATGTTTGGGAAAGGAGCCTTCCCTTTCTTAAGCTGAAGTGTGGGATGTGGGCATTTGAATCTTGGGCGATAGGAGGTGTCTGGGCTGACCCACCCTCATGGTGTCTCCCTGAAGAGATGGCCCTGCTCTTCTAGGTCTTCAGCTCTGCTCTGGTTTCATATCCTTCCTGAAACCTGGTTTTTCAGTTTCACCTTTTGATGCTGTAAGTAATCCTATTATACTCCTAGTAAGCTCTTCTCTCAGATTAGCCAGAAACAGTTTCTGTGGGAGGGGCGCCTGGGTGGCTCAGTCAGTTCAGGTTAAGTGGCTGACACTTGATTTCAGCTCAGTCATAATTTCACAGTTCATGGTTTCGAGCCCCATGCTGAACTCTGTGCTGACAGTACAGAGCCTGCTTGGGATTCTCTCTCTCCCTCTCTCTGCTCCTCCCCTGCCTGTCCTCTCTGTCTCTCTGTCTCTCTCTCTGTCTCTGTCTCAAAAATAAACAATAGCAACAACAAAAAATAAAGAGTGACAGGAAAAGACCCCAAAGAACTTGGAAATAAAGCTATCTTCTGAGAGGACATAGTGGAATGAGAGAGTGAAGCAGGACCCAGTTGGGCTCATCAGTGAGTTTGTTATCGAAGAGTTCCAGAATTTCTTGCAGAATACCAAGAGACATGCAATCTCAGGGAAGTGGTGTGAATTCTGTGCAGAATGTGGGAGCCTACTGGGCTGTTTTGTGGCACCCGAAAATGGTTGGTCAGCCTGGACTGTGGAAAATAGAAGCCCAAAAATGTGGTGTTATGGGAAACAGCTCTCTGGTTCTGCTTTGTGCCTGCAGTGACATGGGCAGCCTGGCGGTCACAGCCAGGACCATCATTCCCGTAAGGCCCCAAATAATCAAACAATTCACCCTCTTGAGGGAACTCCATGGCCATAAAGAACCTTATTATAAAATCATTATTCCTGTAGCTCTGCTTCTGGGGGAGGAAGACGTAGACCAGGAGAAAATGAGGATTAAGGCTTGTCTAGCAGATGTAATTCAATGAGAATTAATATGCCGATGATTTTGGTTCCTACAGGAATCTGGTGGGATTAGTTAATGTGAGTCCATGCTGAGATACTGATCAAACTTCTGAGCTTATGAATCTGAGGATAAGGCAGTAGACTGTGGTGAATTCATTCATTCACGTAACATCACAAAGCCAGAACTGCTATGCACTTCCATAAAGCCTTTTTTTTTTCTTTCTATTTTATCTTTCAGGCAAAGGTTACCTACCCAAGAAGGGTTTTTAGGAAGGAAGCAACATGATCAGATTAGAAAGAATCTCAGGTGCAGAGCAGAGAGACCCTGGCAAAAGAAAGACCAGGTAGGAGGTTTCTGTGATGCTCCTGGGAAAGCCGGAGACCTCTGAACTAAGGCAACAGCAGCCGGGAGAAGATGGGAAGCCAGCTGCTGGACGGAAGTAGGGTCCTCAGCTCTTGATGCCCTGTGGACATAAGGAATGAGGGATTGGCTGGAATCAGAGAGAGCTGAAGAATGTCTTATTTGTCATTTTTCCTCCATTAAATAACTGTATCCGAATTCCCACAAACAATGCTGTATTAGTTAAATTGTGACAGGATGAGAAACAGAATCTGAATTAAATTAATTCTATGTCAGCCCATCACACTAAACCACGAATTCCCTTAGAGGTTTAGCAGCACATTGGATAAAGTGAAATTAATCCTTTAGAGCCACAAGTTGACATATGCATATGCTATGAATCCATAAACTATACTGTGAGCATTAGAAAAGGAAGCTAAAAAATGCAAGCAAACACATCTGCATTTTGTCCTGCAAGCAAAGCCCAGTTCACAGTGTCATTTTCTTTTGTGGTGTCGAACCAGGAGGAGGCTCTGAAACCTTATTGACCTTTAGTCCGATACGTTGTTAATTGCACCCTTGCACAAACTTGATGAAGCTTTGCAGTCAGGTCACTACTTAAAATGATTCACCACCCTAAATTTAGAAAAGGCTGCGATTCTAACAGCAAGTGACAAAACCCAGAGAATTTCAAGTTCTTGTTGGCTGCTCTGGGTTACATTCCCCTCTAGGTGAAGTCAGTGCTGCCAGCCACATTAATGAAAAAAAAAACCCCGTCTGTTAGGAGAATAACGAGAAGGGGCCGTAGATAAGATGTAGCAGAGGATTAAAACTCTCCTCGACTTTTGGCTTCCTAGTCAAAATATTTCCTTTGTTTTAAATAGCTTTACAACCAAGATCTGTAAGTGAATTTTGTGACTTTTTCACGGGCTTGCATGAAATAAAAGGTTGTGCGGTTATGTGATGAATTTGGGATCACGACCGTGGCCAATCCTGACATCAGAGAGTAGGCTTTGGGCTTGGGTCTGTGTGAGACAGTCGCAGATTTGCCAATAAGTCATGGAATACGGTAGTTCATATGGGACTCTGGAGCCCCAGCCACAGACGTTGTGATGCCTGAAAGAACCAGACCTCACTGATGCCTGAAAGAACCAGAAACCTGTCTCATCTGATTCCTTTGGGCTTATCAATACTTCACTTTCAAGGGTACAAAGAGGGCTTTGTGCTGCTCAGCTGATGGGCTCCGCTGGAGGGAATGTGGATGGCAGGGAATGTGCCAACAAACTGAAAGAGAAAAGAAAATAAAGAGACAGTGTAGACACTGTCAAAATGAAGTGCCATGTTTTTGTTCACTCTATGGGGCCACATTTATCAAAATGCCGGCTTCGCTTCTTAAGTTAATGCATCCCTCCTTCTTTATATTCTTTTCTGGTTGCCAACCCTCTGTTCATAATGCTTAAAATACCAATATGCTTAATTTTCCTAGGAAATATCACAAGCTTCTCAATTTGGGATAATAAGAATTATATCCATTCTTCTGTTTTAACACACGAGTGCAGAGAGAGCTCACGGTGAAGTGGGGTGGGTAGTGGGGTGATTTCCTGGGTTCTCATCTTCAGCTCAGGGGTCTCAACTTTTTGGCATTCAGTGCTGACTTTTGAATCCTAGACATTTTGATGGCAAATCTCCAAACATTTAAAGTGGACAACAAAACAATCAACTCTACTCCTACTGCAAAACCGCCAGAGTCTCTAAAACACCTACGGCTATTCCAACAGTCACTGTCATTCTTTGCCCTGGTGTTGCCATTTCAGCAGATTTCCTGTCCTGCCCACTTTCTCTTCTATACTCATGAGGAGAGCATACCACATGCTAGTAAACACACTATCGTTCTTTGAATACTCTGCTTCTTAATATTTGTTCTAAACCTGTTACTCCCCACTCTGCACCCACTCTGCAAATCCACAAATCTTGACATTCCATCTGGCACACATTGCTGGAATGGTGAGTTTTACTCTGTTGTAGCAAAAATAAATTATATACAGAGATGAAAACTTGGCAGGGTATTTGTGTGGTTCTCGCTCATGCCTTGGCACACTGCCTTCACGCAATGTTGGCACCTCGGATAATCTCGAGCAAGTCGCAGAGATTTTGTGCCTTGATTTCTCCTACAAAATCCGAATAAATGTGGTTTAAAAACAGTAAAAGCATCATGAGTTCTCTCAAGGTAATTGGCTAGGTAACCTTGCTGCAGGGTGGATTCTCCAGGAAACAGACTCCGAGATAGAGATAAGCACACAGGAAGGGTACTAGGGAGTTCTTGGGATCAACAAGTATGGAATGCTTGGAACCAGGAGGACACGGCAGAGGGACAGACTGGATGTGGTTCCAACTAACAAGAGCTCAGGCAACCCGATAAGAAGGTCTGAGGTTGATATAGTCCTTTGGAGTTGTGCCAGGTTGGAGTGAGGGAGCAAACTCTTTAACTAGGTTGACCTGGCCTTGAAGATGGGCTTCCCTAGAAGTGGGCTGTGACGTTGGGTGCAATGGTTTCTTGAGTTGAGGCCACTTCCAGAGAGTAGAGAGCTGTCATCTGAAAATATTCCTAGCAGGTGGGAAACCAACACTGCATTCCTGATGTGGGGATCGTGGCTGCACAGCACAGTGTACATGACAAAAACCAACTTAGAAGCAGCACATATGAACAACTTTGCTTTCCTTTATGGTGGTCAGAGGCCTCCAGTTGAGACAGAATGATTTATGGCATGCGTGGTTACCCTGAGAATTCCGTCTCTTTACCTCCAGCCCCATCACACAAAGTTCCCGGACACCCTGATGCTGTAGATCTGGCTCAGGGACCCTAACGGGGAAACTGCCAAAGGATTCTTCCTTGGATTGGGTTGATCTCCTTGCCTTCAACGAACCTTATCTTCTTTGTGCACTCAGGGCTATCTCACCTGGCTATCTATCCTCTCTAATATTCAAAGTGGAATATTTATAACACTATCTCTCTCAAGTCTTGGTTGCTTATGTAAATGTGATCGATGGTTTAAAAGAGAGCATTGCATTTAGTTGATGTATCTCTTAAATCTTGTAAAGTAGGACAGTTCTCCTAATCTCTCTCTTTTTATGACCTGCACATTTTGAAGAGAACAGGCCAGTGATCTTGTATACTGACCCTCATTCTGGATGTACCTGATTGTTTCCTCATAATGTTATTTAACTTGTTACTCTTCAAGGTAGGGAATTAGATAAGTCTAAAGGCTTGATAAAATTCAGTTTCAGCCTTTTGGTAAGAATACTTGACTGTATTTTGAAAAATAGGAGTTATAAAACACATTTTGGATCTTCAAAATACATTGAAGTAAAAATTGACAGAAGCAAGAGGAAATAGGTGATTCTAAAATCATAGCTGGAGGTTAAAACTCCTCTTTCCATACTGGTAGAAAAACAAAGCCAAAAAAAAAAAAAAATCAATAAAGGTATAGGAGTCCTAAATCAGACTACCAACCAACTTGGACTTAACTGATATTTGCAAAACCTTATACCCCAATACCGAAAAATAACCATTCTTTTCAAGTATACAGTGGATTGCTCAAAATAGACAGACTGTGTGTTGAGCCATAAAACAAGCCTCAATAATTCAAAAAGGATTGAAATTACACAGGGTAGATTCTCTGATCATAATAGTATTAAGTTAAAAATAAGTAACAATAAAATATCTAGGAACCCCCTAACATTTTACAAATTAAATAAAACACTTTTTAACAACTTATGGGTGAAATAAATTACAAAAGAAATTAGAAAATATTTTAAACTAGAAGAAAACAGAAGCATAGCATGTCCAAATTGTGGGAAGTGGTTACAGCAATGCTTATAGAAATGTATGACTCTAAATGCTTATATTTGAGTGGCTACACCAGTTTGCACTGTTGGTGGGAATGCAAACTGGAGGAGTGTGGAGGCTCCTCAAAACATTAAAAATAGAATTACTCTATAACCCAGCAATAGCACTACTAAGAATTTATCCAAAGGATACAGGAGTGCTGATTCATAGGGGCACACGTACCCCAATGTTTATAGCAGTGCCATCAACAACAGCCAAATTATGGAAAGAGCCCAAATGTCCATCAACTTATGAATGGATAAAGAAGATGTGGTGTATATATATACAATGGGATACTACTTGGCAATGAGAAAGAATGAAATTTTGCCATTTGTAACAACGTGGATGGAACTGGAGGATATTATGCTAAGTGAAATAAGTCAGAGAAAGACAAATGTCATATGTTCTCACTCATATGTGGACTTTGAGTAACTTAACTGAAGACCATGGGGGGAAGGGAAGGAAAAAAAAATAGTTACAAAGTGAGAGGGAGTCAAACCATAAGAGACTCTTAAATACAGAGAACAAACTGAGGATTGATGGGTGGGCAGGGCAGGGAGAGGAAAAAGGGTGATGGGTATTGAGGAGGGCACTTGTTGGGATGAGCACTGGGTGTTGTATGTAAGTGATGAATCATAGGAATCTACTCCGAAAGCCAAGAACACATTGTATACTCCGTATGTTAGCTAACTTGACAATAAATTATATTAAAAAATAAAATAGATATCAAGAACAGAAAAAAAATAAATGCTTATATTTGAATAGAGGGTTCAAAATCAGTAATTGAGGATCCTCTTTAGAAAAAGAAGAATGGAGTAAACCCAAAGTAAGTAGAAGGAAGGAATTTAAAAAGATAAGAGCAAAAGGAAAAAAGGAAAACATAGCAATTAGAAATCTCATACCCTGTTGGTGGGAATGTAAGATGATACGTGCACTGTGGAAGAAAGTCTGGAAGTTTCTCATAAAACGAAACATATTCGACCCTAGGAGCCAGCCATTCCTATTCTAGGTATTTATCCAAGAGAAATGAAAAGATATGTTCACAAAAATCATCTGTACAGGAATTTTCATAGACATTTCATCTAGCCAAAGCCTAGAAACAACCGAGGTGGAATCCTTCTCAGTAATAAAAAGGAATGGACTGTGGATACAGACGACAACATGGATGAGTCTCAAAAATATTAATTTGAATGGCAGAAGCTAACTCCAAAAAGTATACACTGCACAGTTCTATTTACATGAAGTTCTAGAATAGGCAAAACTAATATGTGGTGAAAAACATCATAAAAGTGTTTGTGTAAGAATGGGAAGTGGAGGAGGGGGGGATTGTCTGGGTAGGGTCATGAAAGAACTTCCTGGTAATGTTCTATTTCTTGATATGGACTTGAGTTACATAGCTGTATGTATTTGTTAAAAGTCAGCAATGTAATTTAATATTTGTGCATTTTATTGTATATAAACTTTCCACCAGAAGAAAAGATTATTGAACTCTACATAATGATTACCATACAAAATATTTAAGGGTAAACTATACTGATACATTTTACTTTGAAATATGTCAAAAAATGAAGTGAATTTATGGAAGAAAAATACATAGGGGCAGATGTAAAGACATGTGGTAAAACAGATATAATAAAATCAATGGTACCACCTGCATGGTAGGTAATGAGTTCTTTAACTTGCCTCCTTGGAAATTGTCCAAATAAAGGGTAAAGACATTTTGGGTACAACTGGGAGAAGTTCAATAAGGACTGGATGTTAGGTGATATTAGGGAATTATTTTTGCCAGTTTTCTTCAGCGTTTTAGTGGTATTGTGGTTATGCATGAGGGTTTTCTCTTAGGATAAGTGAACTAAAATGATTAACAGTAAAGGGTCATGATATCTGCAATTCAGTTGGAAGTGGTTTACCAAAAATTTAAATAAGGCAAATGAGGCACAATGTTAACAGTGGTTGTATCTAGACCATGATTACTGGAATGTATATTTTCCTTTTTTTTTTCATTATAAAATATTGAAAAGGTAAAACACAGTAGAAGTAATGAGACATCATGTCAAAAGGTGGAGAATAAAAAGAATGGGAAGCCTATATCTGAGACATTTAAAATTTCCAGTGTTCCTTCCAAGGACCCACCTGAGGTCAATAACTGTGGGGACCTATTGCTGGACCTGGTTCAGAAGGCCAGGTTGTGCACTCTCTTTTTGCCTTCTATCTTATTTTACTTCTCTGAACTGTTCTTGTTTGAGAGTTTGAATGAAAACATCTGTGTACACGACCTTGACATTTTGTCCCGATTCTGGACTACATTGTTTATGCATTTGATACTGCATCTTTTCCGCCAGAGATAAAGATCTGGGTTTCTAGATTCATTCCAGTCATTGACCTTAATAGCAGAATTTTACTTCACTAGAAATCCATTAGACACATAACAACAAATTTACTGCCAAGAAGAAATGTGGGAAGAAGAGTGACTATAACACGGTGAGGTGTCTGTAATTGTTTAGGCTTAGCTTCTGTTGTGTTTCAGTACCCTGAGAAATGACAGAGAAACATAGTCTGTGCACACAACTCTGGGCCTGCGGAAGAGGTTAGGGGGGCAGATCCTTACAAGGACCAAGTAATCATGGCCACGGTGCTGTGAGTGTACTGGGAAGCACCATTTGGCTATCTTCTTGGTCTGATTGTACCTTTGTGTCTATGTCTGGGTACACTTAATGGCTGTGGATTGGCTCCAGGATCTGGAAGGTCTTCCTTAGAGAAATTATGCTTTGTTTCATTTCACTAAAATTTCCTCGGCTAACATAATTTCCTATTATGGAATCTAGCTCTCCAAGGATTTTACGGCTGAAAATAGATAAATATCTAGATAAAAATGTAAATATAGTGAATCTCAGAGTATCTTAAGCTGTCTCCATTTTAACTCTCTGGATGATTTTTAATGAAAACTCGAGTGCTTTTTGCATTGAATACTCTAGATTAGTGGGACCCAAACCAACTGTCCTCTCCTCAACAGTTTCATGGAGAGATAATTTAAAATATAGATTCCTAGGTCTACCCCCCAATCCACAGAATCAGGATCTCTGGGTGATGGGCCCTTGGAATCGCTGTCTTTTTTTAAGCCACCCATGGTTACTCGGATGGGTAGTAGGAAGGTTGTAGACCTTTAGACCAGTGCTTCTCAAACTTCGATGTATGAAACACTAGGGTATCTTGTTAAAACACAGATTCTGATTCAGTAAGATTGAAATGGAGCTCAAGATTCTCTGTGTTTTTAACAGAGTTCCCTAATGCTGCTGTTGGTCTGCAAATCACACTGTGAATAGGAAGAAACTAGGTCATGTCTCAAAATCTTTTCCTCGAAATTAGAGTCTTGTCTTCCTTTCCAGAGAGCCTATTGGACCAGCATTCAGCCTGTGACATGTCTCTTCTCACTTTCCTGCTTGATATCTCTTTGCTTTGAAATACTGCTTGAACAGCTGGTAACTCAGATTAGGGTGACCATCCACTTCAATTTGCCCATCAGAATCCTGGTCTATACCATTGTCCTGGAATAATTATTAAAAGACCCTCTGCCACACTCACTCTTATAAGTGTCTCCATTTGGAAGATAAATTGTAGAGTGACCCTTTCTAAACCCACAAACATTGATATGGAAGGATATGGCACAATGCACAGAATGTAGGTTGCGTACCCAAAATCCTGGGTGGGTTCAAATCCTGCTTCATTATTCCACACTGAGTCCATAGCCTTAAGGAAGCCAAGCCTCATCATTTCAGGTGTAAGCCAGGAGTGGTTTATGGTGAGGATCATGTATAGAAATGGTATAGGAAGCTTCTAGCACAGTGACTGGCATGTAGTAGACACCCATATGCTTAGGTCCCTATCTTCTTACAGTCAATGAAATGAACATTTACTGTACTTTGGAATGATAAAAATAGAGTGCTACTATTAGGGTCAGAAGCAGCTGTAATGTTAAAACAATGCATCTGCTAAACTTATATGTCAGTTATGACATAGGACATAAATTTATATATCAGCATAAACTTACATGCTGCAGATCTATCTCTGAACTCAGTAGTCCCATGTGAGTTACATGTCATTATGGACACTTCAGAGCTTGTTGATAAACCTAAACTCTGAACTAGGGAAATAAAAGCATTAACAGTTGTTGAGTTCCAACTATGTACCAGGTGGAGGGAGTTCCAAATTAGGATAGATCACTAGCAAGGACAAGGAATAGAAAACTATAACTCTGAGATCCTTAATCTTAACCACCATGTATGGTTTCTGTGTGTTAGTTAATGCTTTCATTCTTTCCACATTTCAAAAACGACATCTTATTACTCTACAGTCTAGTGTGACCAACTTGGGAACTGGGCTCGGGAACAGGGACCACGTGAGATACATCTAAATATGCAGCAAAGACAGCAGCAATCCACTGCACTGACTTGGAGTTGGGGCAGTTAGACGAAATGCCTCAATGTATTTTACAACTTTATGGAGATAATATTGAAGTACAGTGAACTGCAGATATTTACAGCATACAATTTTATCAGTTTTGACAAATGTATACACTCATGAAACCATCACCATAATCAAGTTAACAATTATTTCTCTTCGCCTAAATTTTCCTCTAGCTCCTTCGTAATCCATCCCTCCCTCTGCCAAGATCCACAGGCAGCCACTCATCTGCCTTCTGTCACTATGGATTAGTTTACATTTTTTAGAATTTCATGTAAATAGAATCATACAGCATAGACTTCTTGTTGCCATGCTTTTTTTCACTCAGCATAATGATTTTGAGATCCTTCTGAGATTTCAATTTGTTAAGCATACCAATAGTTTCTTTATTTTTGTGGCTGAGTAGTTTCGCATTATATGGACATGCCACAAGTTGTTTATCCATTTACCTGTTTGTTGATGGACACTTGAGTTGTTTCCAGTTTTTGTTTATCACCGATATGGTTGCTACAAACATTTGTGTGCAAGTCTTAGACTGGATATGTTTCCATTTCCCTTGGGTAAAAACCTAGGAGTAAACTAGCAAAGTAGTATGGTAGGTGGCTGTTGAACTTTTAAAGGAACTACCACACTGTTTTCCAAAATGATTGTCCAATTTTTTATTTTCAACAGCAGTTCCAACACTTACTATTGTCACTTTAAAAATTGGGGTGCTTGGTGGCTCAGGTGGTTAAGCATGTGACTCTGGATTTCAGCTCAGGTCATGATCTCATGGTTTGTGAGTTTGAGCCCCACATTGGGCTCCATGCTGCCAGTGCAGAGCCTGCTTGGGATTCTTTCTCTTCCTCTCTCTGTGCCCCTTCCCGACATGGGCCCTCTCTTTCAAAGTAAATACATAAACTTAAAAAAATTAAAAAATATATATGTTAGTCACTTTATTGGATGTATAGTGGAATCTCATGCTTTTAATTTGCGTTTTCCCAATGACTGATAATTTGAATATCCTTTCATATGCTTATGGGCTAACTGTAGGCCTTTTAAGGTAAAGTGTCGATTTAAATTTTTACTTATTTTATTTATTTTTTAAATTTTATTTATTTTTGAGAGAGAGAGGGAGAGCATAAGTGCGGTGAGGGGCAGAGAGAGAGGGAGAGAGAGAATCCCAAGCAGGCTCCATGCTATCAGCATAGAGCCCAATGTGTGGCTTGATCTTACAAACCATGAGATCATGACCTGAGCTGAAATCAAGAGTCTGATGCTTAACTGACTGAGCCACCCAGGTGCCCTGTTTTGTTATTTATTTATTTTTTGCTTATTTTAAAAATTAGGGTATCTTGCTATTGAGTAATAAGAATTCTTTATATATTCTGGATGTAAGTACTTGTCTGGATGTAAGTACTTGGCAAATATTTTCTCCAGGTCTGTGGCTTGCTGCTTTATTGTGTTAGTGGTGGCTTTCAAGTAGTAAACATTTTAATTTTGTCAAAGATCAATGTATCGTTTTTCTCCCTCTTCAGGCATGTGCTTCTTGTGTTCTATCCAAGAAACATCTGTCTTCTACTTCAAGGTCATAATTCTCCTATGCTTTTTGTAGAAAGCTTTAGAGTTTTCGTTTCAAGTTCTGGTCTATGATTCACTTTGAGTTCATTTTTATGTATGGTGTGAGATAAGCGTCAATGGTAATTTTTTTTCTGTATAGTTTATCCAGCATCATTTGAAAAGACTTTCCTTTTTCCATTGAATTCCCTTTGCGTTTTTGTAAAAAATCAATTGACCAAATGTGTGTGGGTTTATTTCTGGATTCTCTATTCTCTTCCATAGATGGATATGTCTATCTTTTTACCAGTGCCACACTGTTTTGATTATTGTAGCTTTATTAGAATTTTTGAAATCAGGTAGGGTAAGTCTTCCAACTTTGTTTCCCTTTTTATTTTTAAAAATTTTTAAAAATGTTTCTTAATATTTTTATTATTATTGAGAGAGAGACACACACAGAGTGCAAGCGGGGAAGGGGCAGAGAGAGGGAGACATAGAATCTGAAGCTGGCTCCAGGCTCAAAGCTGTCAGCACAGGGCCCGACATGGGTCTCAAACTCATGAACCATAAGATCATGACCTGAGCTGAAGTCAGATACTTAACTGACTGAGCCACCCAGGTGCCCCTGTTTTCCTTTCTAAACAAGTGCTTTGGCTTTGGATAGTCAAGGTCTTTTGCATTTCCATACACATTTTACAGTCAGTTTGTGGATTTTTACCAAAAAAAAAAAAAAAAGCCTGCTGGAATTTTGGTTGGCTTTGTATGGAAATGTAAATCAATTTGGGGAAAATTGTTATCTTAATGGCATTGAGCCTTTCAATCCGTGAATATGGTATATTTTCCCATTTGTTTAGGTTTTCTTCACTTTCTCTTAGCAGTGTTCTGTAGTTTTCAGGACCATCCTTTACTGGTGTTTAAAATGAAAGATTTGTACCAGCAAACTGTTATATGCTTAGGAAACTAGATTTTGTTGTTGTTCATTCATGTTTTATGACTAATGAATGTTGAGATATATAAACTATTTGACCTTTCAGTTCTGGGCTTTCTTCTTACAAGAGCTCAATCCCAGATCAGCACAGAAGCTTGATCTGGCAATGAGAACTCGCTAACCAAGAAGGAGCTCATTGAGTACTAGTGGGCTAATGGAATCAGAAACATCAGAGTGTGTCACTAGAGATGGGGGAGGTTGTCATCTCTGGAGATTTTACATAAGGTTGAGACTCTTTTTTGGATTCTTACACACTTATTCCTGTTAGGGATAAAGATATCAGCTGGAGAAACTTGCATACTTACTTCTAACTGAAGAGAAGTCTGAAGCAATGTGACTTTTTCAGCTAAAGTGCCAAAGAAGACTCAGGAATTCAGTAGGTATGGGAGTACATGCATGGATTTTGAATCAGATGACTGTGGATATGATTATTGGCTTTATAATTTACAGGGCATATTTTTATTCTGGGTACTTCGAGTTTTTGAGCCTCAGTTTCCTTTGTATCTACAAAGATTTTTATAAAAATAAAATGAACAATATGTGTAAAGCCCTTGACATACAGTAACAATTAAACAAGGTTAATTCCTTTCTTTTCCTTTTTCTTTTAATGTTTATTTGTTTTTGAGAGAGAGAGAGAGAGAGAGAAAGAGAGAGAGGAGAGAGAGCAGAGAGATAGAGAAAGAGAGAGAATCCCAATCAGGCTCCACACCATCAGTGCAGAGCCCAACATGGGGCTCGAACCCGTGAACCATGAGTTCATGACCTGAGCCTAAACCAAGAGTTGGATGTTTAACTGGCTAAGCGATCCAGGTGTCCGGATTCCTATATTTTTCATAGATCAGTATTTAAAAAAATTTTTTTTCAACGTTTATTTATTTTTGGGACAGAGAGAGACAGAGCATGAACGGGGGAGGGGCAGAGAGAGAGGGAGACACAGAATTGGAAACAGGCTCCAGGCTCTGAGCCATCAGCCCAGAGCCTGACGCGGGGCTCGAACTCACGGACCGCGAGATCGTGACCTGGCTGAAGTCGGACGCTTAACTGACTGTGCCACCCAGGCGCCCCCATAGATCAGTATTTAAAACATTGAAACAGTATACTATTTTTTGAGATTTATTTTTTAAAGTCCAGACTTCTTTGACAATTTTTCTTTCTCTGTGTAGTTAGGTTGTGATTTTAGTCTCCCTCCCTCCCCTTCCTCTCTCTCGCTTTCTCTGTCTCTCTGTCTCTGTTTCTCTCTCTTGTCAGTTCAGTGAAGACAGCAAACTTGTCTACCTGGCTCACGGATGTATTCCCAGATATTAGCATAGAAACTGGCTCATCGTAGGCAATAATATTTATTTTTTTTTATTTTTTATTTTTATTTTTGACAGAGGGAGAGAGAGAATCTTAAGTAGGCTCCATGCCTGACATGGGGCTGCATCTCATGACCGACCGTGAGATCATGACCTGAGCCAAAATCAAGAGTCAGATGCTTAACTGACTGAGCCACCCAGGCACCCCAATAATATTTATTTCTTAAATAAGCGAATACATGCTGCTTACAAGCTATTCCTATACAACTGTTGGTCTCTGGAAAGCTTCTTAATTGCCTAAGAGAGGCCAAGATACCAGAATGCATTCCAATCAGCAAAGGCTACAAAAGTGAAGAAACATATACAGATGGCCAGAGGCGGTTCAACTTGTTCTTCTTCAGTCCAGAAAATAACTCCCAAAATAGAACAGTGCTTTTTTGATAGGGATATTTTGTCTCGTGGGATAGCTAATAGTTAAGCCAAAAAAGTCTTGGTAATGAATGTTCTGACTATCAGGTTTTATAAGTTGATTCGAAATGGGCAGTGAATTCCTTTTTCTGCTGTAACTTTGTAAAAGCACCTGATGTAGAATCCAACCAAAGCTAAAGCCCAATCATCTGCAAAGTTGAGAGCTATTGAGATTCTGGCTATTTAAAACATTCAGAGGAGACTTTGAATGACCACACAAATCCAATCACTACAGGAGGGACGCAAGAATAAAGGGTTGCTTGAGTACAGTGATTGAAACCCACAAAAGTCCTTCTAAGAGGCACACAGGGCTGGTGACAGGAGGTTAATGCAGTTAGCTGTCTTCTTGTCTGGTATGTTAAGCCAATTAATGATAAGGTACATCTATCTGGCAGCTGAATTTTTCCCGTCCCATTTCTTTTTTCAAGAAAAGTATATTTAAGAAAGAATACTAAGAAGAAAGAAATGCCAAAAAAAAGTAGCTTTTTTTTTTGCCATTTGTTCTTAAAATTTTTCTTTTTAAGAAATAAATCCAAGAATGTTTTCAGAACCATCTGAAAAAAATGTGTTTCTATTTCCAGTAGGGCTTGAACTGGATTTGAGCTAATGTTAAGTTTAATTGACGGCTCTTCAGCAGAAAGGCTAACAATTCAAACCTTGGTCCTCTCTACAAGTGGAGTTATCCTTTAAGATTGTCAAATAAATATGTTTTGGGAAGATGGTAATTAAGTGTGAACAGATGGCCGTTTTTAGCTGAGATATTAAGTCTAGGAATTTAATGGAATCGTTTGCCTGTTGGAGTCAGTGGGTATGATGCAGTATACTGGTTGGCAAGACATCAGGTTTGTCAAAGCTAATTGGGAACCCTGATAAAGATTCGATTCCTTATATGGTTGTAAGGACAGGGGGAAGCGTTAAGAGTTGGGAGGAAGATTACGACACTGTGCTATACTATGCCAAGATCTTACTTTGCAGCTCTGTAGACTCAAGAATGCCAAAACAGAAATATACTATTTTCAACAAGCAACACTGTGGTAGAATGAAAAGGGCCCTGGATACTTGGTTCACTTACTGCTTTGCTCTTCACTGACTTTGTGACCTGGGGCAAGTGCCTGAATTCCTCTGTGCCCCAGAGTCCTCCTTTTTCAAGTGGAGAAAGGTTGGAATTAAAATTCAATTTGATTATTTTCCAAAACATTGTCCAGCCAGGAACGTCTTAGTAGATCAAAGAATGCTTCTGTGCCTTTGTGTATTGTGGATAGCTTTCTGTCTTCTTGTTAGTTAAGTGCAAAATACTACCCAAAGCTTCCAAGTGCCAGACTTTCAGTCTGCAGACATCTCCTTCACGTATCTTATATTTCAAGGGCTTAAAAAGCTAGGGATGTGTGAGCTTTGGATTTCAGGAAAATCCAGGATCTGAGGTCAGAGCTAAGAATATGTCATTATGTTCATTATTATCCCCAACATTTTAGAATAATTATTGTGAAGCACACATGCCTGGGATCCTTGTCAGGAGCCAGGTCTGTTTTTTAACTAATAGATGATCATGGACTTAGAGGCAGATGTTGGCTTTCCTGAGAGGGAGCAAAGACTTGGGAGGTGACATCCTGACACATAGCTCCCCATTTCGGTAGATGAAAGTCAGGGCTATTAGGGCAATATTCCTACGTAGTTGTGGCTGAATCAGACTGGGCACTGGACCACCTCATCCAGAATATTTGAATGCTTCTATGTAGCTTGAACATTTGGCCAGATGGATTACAGGTCTGCCTCGGGTGGTGTTTCTTACGGTTTTAATTAGACCTGAATTGATCCAATGCATGGCAAGTGCCCAGAATCAGGCAAGGACGAGATGCCTTTCCAACAAGCATTTTATTCCCTCATAATCAATGTCAAAACACTTCTTGCTTTGTATACAATCCATCTGACTAATGAGTGAGTCTTAAATTTAGAAGTCCCTTGCACTTTAGAACAAGATTTCCCCATTCTATAGTCTCTTAGCCTCTCCATGGAGCTACTCAGTAGCTTAGGTCATGGGGTGGATTGCAAAGGGTGTTTAGGAGATGGTAATTGCTGTTTAGAAGTTCAAGATGATTGGAAAAACAAATGGAAATATCAAGCTTTCAGAATTTAGTGTCCACACAACAATCATCTATATAAAATTTTCACTGGGGCTATGTGTCAGATGTATCAAAAACAACCAGGGATGGAATGTAAACAACTGGGAATCTCACCAACTTGGAAAAATGATAGATAGATGATAGATGGATATGCTTTGTCAGTGAGCTTATACTGAATAATGACATATTGTAACAATCAACAAAACTAAACATGAATTAAAACTTTAGTGTGAAATGTACATATGTTCATTGTCATCCTAACTCATGACTGCTGATTTTAACTCCTGTGTATGTTACACAGCTGCCTCTTCCTTGTCTTTCAGGTCTTATGTCTTCCCTGACTACTTTATCTAAACAAATTCCTATCTAAAACAGCCCTATCTCTTGAGCACAGGGTGCAACAGGACAATTACAGCAGAGATCACAACTTGGGCCTTTTAGTCCTTTATTATTAAAATAATAGAACTCTCTGGGCTTTGGATGGGCATCTAACTGCCCAAATAGACACTGCATTTCCCAGATGACCTTGTAAGTAGCTGTGGCTGGGTGACGAAGTTTGGGTCAATGGGAAATGAGAGGAATGAAAATAAATCACATGTGGGCCATCTCCTTAATGCCAAGATGCCCGCAAGAATGTTCTCTATTCCTTTCCCATAGGCTGAAACACAGACACAGGCTGGTGAGCTGTCCCAAACTTGCACACGAGGACACCACCTTAGGGCATGGACAGCGAGATCAAAGAAATCTTGGTTCTTGGAAGCCCTGACAGATGGAGCCACCTTCTAGCCCTGGACAGATTCATATCTGGGAACAAAAAAATATATATTTCTATTTTCTTTGAGTGTCTGATTTCTGATCTGTCATTACAATCCAGCTATAACTGAAACCATACACTCTCTACCCCATCTACTTCATTTTCTTTGTAGCAGTTACCACCATCTTTATCTGTCTTATTTATCTCTTTGTTTACTTGTTTACTGTCTGTCTCCCCTCCCCAGAATGTAATTTCCATGAGAGCAGAAATCTTATGTTAACCTCTGCATCCCCAGTGGCTAGAACAGTATCTGGCACATAGTAGGGCTCAATATGTATTTGTGAATTAATGAATGGATTGGTTGTAACTAGCAAAGCAGTGTTAGTTATAAGAGTGCATTTGAGTGGATTGTTATAAGGCTACTAAATATTTGTAAGCATGTGGCTTTGATTTGAGTGCCATCTGCATCTTTCACTGATAAGTCAGATTGTTTCTACCTTGAGTCACAGCTTCCCAACTTACCTGATAAGAGGCCAAGGCCTAGGACTAGTCTGAAAGTGGCAATTACTTAGCTCTCTGTTGTTTCAAATGGAGAGTTTGGTGGGATAGGATGTGATGAGAAGAGAGAGGCCAGAGGGTTGAGCTAAGTAGTATTGTTTCTTTATTAAAAAATTTTTTTAATGTTCATTAATTTTTGAGAGAGAGAGCGAGACAGAGTGCAAGTGGGGGAGGGACAGAGAGAGAGGGAGACACAGGATCTGAAGCAGGATCCAGGCTGTGAGCTGTCAGCACAGAGCCCGACGCAGGGCTCAAACTCATGAACCGGGAGATCTTGCCTGAGCCGAAGTGGGACACCCAACCCGACTGAGCCACCCAGGCGCCCCTCTGTTTTTATTTTTTTTAAATTGAAGTAGAGGTGAGATGCAATGTTTCATTAGCTCCGGGTGTACAGCAGAGCGATTCAACAAGTCTATAGGTTATGCTGTGCTCACCGCGAGTGTAGCTACCGTCTGCAAAAGTAGTATTCTTATTCCATGTAAAACTTGGGGGTGATGAGCAGGGTGGCTATGTATAATTCAGTGACTAAACTGCACACTCTGGGAGTGCTGTGAAGATTATATCAGAACAGTAAGTGCAAACAGGGACTGTTTCAGGCAAATCTGAGCCACTGCTCAGTTAAGTATCAATTCACACAGAAAATCTGCCTGCTTTCTTTGAAAGATAGGCACCACATTTGAGAAATGGCATTCTCAAGAATTGAATGAATGACAAGCTCATCAGGAAATAC
Organism: Acinonyx jubatus; assembly: GCF_027475565.1. Lineage (NCBI taxonomy): Eukaryota > Metazoa > Chordata > Mammalia > Carnivora > Felidae > Acinonyx > Acinonyx jubatus. The sequence goes on along the minus strand of NC_069388.1, from coordinate 107,837,391 downwards.
AGAAGTGGTTCTAAGTTTTCTCCTGTGGCTGGATATTTTGCTGAAATATGAGTGATTCCATGTATCAGCTCCCAGAATGTTTAACCTCCAGATGAATTCCATTTTGATTCACTTAAGAAGACGAAGTAGAAGTTGACTAGTAGGCTGCAATACAAAAGAAACAATAATTGGTTAAGAGTTCAAGATCAGGAAGGGCTTTAGTACGGCACTATTCTTAGAAAGAGATTTACTATCATCAGTATTCTAGAGGCAAAAAGAACACATTTTAGTACATCTATAAGCCGAAAGGAGCAACTACCAGTTCTTGGGAGACATAAACATTTTAATGTTTTTTAACGTTTATTTATTTTTTTGAGTGAGACTGACAGAGCATGAGTAGGGGAGGGGCAGAGAGAGAGGGAGACACAGAATCTGAAGCAGGCTCCAGGCTCTGTGCTGTCTGGACAGAGTCCCACGCAGGGCTCGAACTTGTGAGCTGCAAGATCACCACCTGAGCCGAAGTTGGATGCTCAATCGACTGGGCCACCCAGGTGCCCCAGGAGATATAAACATTTTAAACAGAGGGTCATGGAAATGTGCAAAATCTACACGAAAAGGAGATATGGTAGAAAGGAGAAAAGGAAACAGCTTGCAAAAGGAGAGATGTAATACATAATGAGAAATTTAGTAAGGCATCAAAACCACAGGTATCTCTTATGGGTTTGGGTAGAGTCCATGTGATTTTTGGAATAGCTCTTCAGTAGGGTTATGCTCTACATGATAAAGTAATAGGGCAGTGGATTCATTTGGTCCTTGACACATACGTATCAAGGGCCTGCTAGCCACCTGGGATGAACTGGTGGGGGGTGGGGTGCGGGTTTCCTTTATCCCAAGGTCAGGATCAACATCAATACATTAATGTACTCAAAGACTGATCACATATATTCACACTTGGTAGATCACAAAAGAGTCATACAAATGAGGAACTTAGCCAAGAATGATGTTTACAACTAAATCTGTAATAAGGGAAAGCCACGGAGGAGCACAATGCCATGGTAACACTTATTTACCCATTACGCCTGTTCTGGGAGGTTGTTTTTTTTTTTTTTTAATTTATTTTTTATTTTTTTTTTATTTTAAGGAGAGATGCATTCTGTTTCACAATGAATCAGGATGCAATCTGAATATCCTATTCACACAATGGTGAGATAGTTTATATTTGGACTTTACTGACTAGTCAAAGTCAGTAAGATCCTTTATCCTGAGTTTCACTACAATTGGTAGTCAGAACCATAAAGCAGATGAGAGTTTACTTGACCTTGAATAAAGACGTATTGTTGGGAGAAAATTAGGAAAGGCAGACTGAGGTTTCTGGTTGAGTAAATCCTGCTTGGTTCCAGCGAAAATGATTCATTTTAGAGTGGTCTCCGGGTTCCCATGGTTCTGAGACTTTACCACGAATAAGAATATGCTTAAAATGCAGATCTCTGGGCCCATTCCCAGAGATTCGGATTCAGCGAGTCCGGGGCTAGGTGTAGAAAACTGCATTTTAAAATAAGCTTTCCAGGTGATTTTTGAGCAAGTCATTCTTGGACCACACCTTGAGAACCACTGTCTTGGAAAAACCACCCCGATTACCTGGAAGCCTCTGATGGGGCTGCAGAGACTGAGACAGGTTTTTGGAACCTGGCATCGCCTCCCAGAGGACCGGCTGCTGCTTTAGTTTTCTAGCCCTAATTAATAGAATCTGGAGCCTACAGTAGCTGGCACGCGATGTGGAGCTATTTTAAACAAGACAAAACAAATGATGTGCAGCTGGAAGCTGCTACCTTGAAATATAAATTCAGCTGCAATTTGTATTCAATTTCTTACAGATGTGTTGCAGCGACACGATTGCACTTTCTAAGTCCATCACGCTGGAATGGTGGTGACCAACAAGCATCTGACAAGGGCAACCTGCACTGGGGCACATGTGACCTTTTTAATTTTTTAAAGTTAGGACCGTGTAAATATGCAACCCGACCAAAGCTGAAGTGCCTTAGCATTTCATTTCAATAGAGCACTTACATTTCTCTGACCAAAGCACAAAATCGCCCGTGAGTGTACTACCTATGTGGTTTTATTTCTCGTTATGGACAATGTTATAGCTGCCATGTTGCATTGAAATGACATCACAGCAACCTTAACTTTCTTACACTCGTTTGCTATTTAGTGACACATGCTAGTGGAGAAATTTGCAGAGAATGACTGTGGCTTTGTGATTTGTAATTCTCTTGGGGCTTCCTCGTTGCCTTTGACTCGCCTGGTGGAGTTGCTGAGTATATCAGTAGACCTGTTTATGGAGTGTTTTCTAAAATTTTGTATCACAATTCCTTGGGTGATGTTTGCTTAAAATGCAGCTTCCTTCGCCCTATATGCAGATATGCTGATTCAGGCCTGGAGTGGAGTTGAAGAATGAGCCTTTTTTTTTTTTTTACAAGACCCATGGATGATTCTGAGGCAGGTGGTCCACAAATTCCACTTTAGGTAGACCATTAAATTACACAACAGGGAGATGAAAAGAAGGGAAAATTGTGGCCTCTGCAATTGATGCATATAACTAGAAGTAAGAAGGTAAAGACATTCAAGTTGAAGGAATACGTGATAACAACCAACATTTATTGAGTGCTCACTATGTTCCAGGCACACGTATTAACTCATCTAATTCTCAGAGCCAGGTTCTGTTGCTATCTTTATTTACAATTAAGAAATTGAAGCAGAGAGATTTTAATTATCTTGTCTAGAATCACTAAACTATTAAGTAACAAGGTGGATTTAAGCAGGCAGGTCTGCCCACAAAGCACTTATGCTAATTGCAACACTGTACAGCCTCCAGCTAGAGAGCTTTGCTTTCAGAATCCAAACTGCCAAGTATATAAACTGGTGTTTAGTGTGTGTGTGTATGAAAATTTGTATGACAAATCCTCATTTTTAAATTTATGATTAATTTATGATTGCATTTTCATTAAAATATCAAACATACCCTGTAATAGATTCTAGCCAGACATTACACTCAACACTAGGGATATAGAAATAAAGACCTTTGGGGGAAGTTTACAGTGTAATGAGAAAAAGAGCTGGTCACAGTCCAGGACAATGTACTGAGCAATCTACAACTTGGTATTAGTGATTGATATGATGGAGAACAGCATAGCTTTTGTGAAAGCACAGGGCAGTAAGGGTAGGAAGGTCATGGTGTCCAACCATTGGTTGGCTAGGTTAGACTGATTTGGGAGACTTCATGGGAGAAGTAAGACCTAAGTGGCATTTGAAGAATGTGCCATAGAGTCCATGAAAATCTAAGTGCCCACCATGTGCTCCATCCTCCTTTTGGAAGCTCTTTCCATGTAGATTTGCCATGCATTATATCATGTTACTCTGTAACCCTGCTCATAACTGCCCAGATCAGGGACTGGAGCCCAACTCAAAGACAATTGTTTAGAAAGAAGGCAACAAACCATTTGGTTGGGAAATATGAATGAAAGATGAACCTAGGAAGTTATGGGCAACTGTGTTTGAGGTAATGACAAGATGTCTGCTACTCAAGGCATGATCCATGAATCTGAGCTAATCCATGAATTGTCTGTTAGAGGTATGTAAAAAGGCAAGTACTGAAATTGAGAGTAAGAATAGAAATTTCCATAGTGATTGCCAAAGCATCTCCTAGTGACTCTCTATTAGTTATCTGTTAATGCAAAAAAAAAAAAATTATCCCAAACTTAGTGGCTTTAAACAGCAATAAACATTTATTATGTTTCTGTAATTTGCGTAGTTGAGGAAATAGGAACTGTTAGCTGGCTGTTTCTGACTTGGGATCTCTCATGAGGATGTAGTCAAGATGTTGGCTGGTGCTGCAGTTATCAGAAGGGTAGATTTTTAAGTTTAAAAATAAAAAAATATATCATTTCTGATACATTACAAACATCGATATTTCAAAGAAAATTGTTACCATTCTCTTTTAATTGCATTCAATGGGCTCTAAATAACACAATGTTTGGATAATCACCATGTCCAGTTAAAAACACATGAACAAGATTTTTTAACGTTTGGAAATTATCTATCTTTTCTTTTTATCCATATCTATCTATCTATCTATCTATCTATCTATCTATCTATCTATCATCTATCTGCCTATGTACCTATCATCTCTCTCTTGTTTTCAAAGTTTTTAAAATTTATTTGACCGACTTCAGCCAGGTCACGATCTCGCGGTCCGTGAGTTCGAGCCCCGCGTCAGGCTCTGGGCTGATGGCTCGGAGCCTGGAGCCTGTTTCCGATTCTGTGTCTCCCTCTCTCTCTGCCCCTCCTCCGTTCATGCTCTGTCTCTCTCTGTCCCAAAAATAAATAAAAAACGTTGAAAAAAAAGTTTTAAATTTATTTGAGAGAGACAGAGACAGCACGAGTGGGGAAGGGGCAGAGAGAGAGAGTAGCAAGCAGGCTCCACGCTGCCAGCACAGAGCCCAACACCGGGCTCAAACAAACTCACGAAACTGCGAGATCATGACCTGAGCCGAAACCAAGAGTGGGACGCTTAACCGACTACGCCACTGAGGCACCCCTATCATCCCTTTATATATCTTCTTAAACTTACATTTCCATTTCATTTAACCCAGGAAAGTTATTAGAAAACTAATTTTTATTGAAAACCTTTTACCAATCACCTTATGATAATTCTCTGCTAGAAAAATATGTATATAAATTGAAATTTTAACATCATTTTATTTTGTGTAACTTAAGGATCCACACATTAAAACTTTTTGGGCAGAATTGAGTTACCACTGGGGCACCTAGGTGGCTCAGTTGGTTGAGTGTTGGACTTCGGCTCAGGTCATTACCTCATGGTTGGTGGATTTGAGCCCCGCATCAGGCTCACTGCTGTCCCTCTGTCTCCCTGCCCCTCCCCCACTCATTCTCGCTTTCTCTCTCTCTCTCTCTCTCTCTCTCTCTCTCTCTCTCTCTTTCACACACACACACACAAAAGAATTGAGTTACCATAAATATTATTGGTATACAATTGGTCAAAATATAATGAATATATTATAAATATTGATAAATAACTAATAAAGCAAAATTTTCTTGGAATTGCTTCTCTAAATGAGATAGAGCATTTACTTTTTTAGTTTGTGATTCCATTGGATGAAAATGACTTATTTCCAAAATTAGAGGGATTTCAGCATTAATTTTATAACTGTTTTTCATTTTTATAGGTGTCTGTGTAAATCTTGTTCTTATAAACAGATAGATGTGAATAGACTAAGTTTTGTTATAGTAATGTCACTCAATTCGTTTGACTACTTTGACTTCTATACCACAAATCGCACAGGGATCAAGTAGCTAATAATTAGGTTCTACTTCAGTTTCATTTGAAGCAAAGATTTCAAAATATCTTTGCCCTTCAGAGGGATATAATATATAGTCATTAGAGTCATTCATTTCTGTTTCTGGGAAAATACCAAAAAACCTCATCTTTATTCTTGAAAAGTCTTCACAAGGTCTTGAGAATGGCTATTAATTTTACCTGCTATTTTTACATTTAGAGGCACCCCTTGGAATCTAACACGTTTAGAAAAGGTTACGAAATAAAAATATTGTTAATTTCAACACAATTTTATCAATACTGTATTTTCTTTCAAATGATTTTAACTTCTCACATGTTTTAGAAATTTTTAATGAAAACGTTTAGCTCATTGGATTTCTAAAAAAGTGTCCACCATCTGGCCTTATACCCAAAACCAGTTCCCTTTGTCAAAAGAATTAGACAAACCAGACATACTTTCTGTTGGAAAAGGTCTAATTTCATTTTTTATTAAAATAAATATAATTACATTTATTTTATTTAATGTAATTTTATAAAATCCACTAAAAATAAATTATAGATGACAATAATGTCAACAAGAAAATGGTATAGGTCATATACTTAATTTTTATGTTGTCCTATAAAAATGAATCTATATTGTTTCATATTACTTAGTTTGTTAGAAAGCAATATAAAATTTAGTTAAATTTATTACATTTTTAAGGAGACAATGCGTATTATAAAAGGTATGCCATTCCTTCAGTGTATGATCTAGTAGCTAATAATTGGGTTCTACGTCAATTTTGTTTAAGCAAAGAATTCAAAATGGCTCTCCCTTCCTTCCTTCTATGATGTATTTTGAAGCTTATTTTTTATTCTTTTAATTCTTTTATTTTTAAAATATTATGCACATTTATTCTGTATCATAATTCCATCTAATATTTGCATATCTCGTCTTATTGTTTTATTTCCCTCTGACTCTTGCTCATGTTATATTGCTTCCATTTCTGTTTTGTATGTGATTTTTTATTGTGAGCTCATATTGGTTGTAATTCTATCAGTGGGATATTGTTGAAGCTGAATTTGAGCATGCATTCTCCTAGGGAAGATTTTTGTCACTTCTGCTAGGCACCTATGGGCATTAAATCTGAGTCCATCTTAAATTATGTCTCTATTTGTAGTTTTTAGAACCATGCAAACAGGATAGATCCAGCTCCAAAATGTACATAAAAGCTGGTCTGTGGCCATTTATTCCTAGGGAATCTTTAAAAAGACTCCCCCTCCACTCCCCCAGGTCGCAGGCCATATTTCTTACTGTTGGCTGGTGCAGGTGAAGGGATTTTCCTCCTTGTTCGCCATTTCCCTGAAGGTATATTCCTTCCTGGGTACCACCTTCTGTGTAGGGTAATTTCTCTGCCCTATTCCAAAGCTGTTTCTTCAGCGCCCTCTACAGGCGAACGCCCTAAGCCACCGGGATTCATGCCAGCCGGAAGATCTAGCGACCCTCGGAATCAGAGCACGTGATTTGATTACGCATGCTACTTCACGCAGTTGTTCCCTCTTTCCATGTTTGTTAGGTGTTTCTATCCACAAATAGGAAGTATTGAAAAAAGTATTGAACACTAATTATGTGCTTTGATCTTGTAGATGCTGGAGTTACAAAAAAGAGACAAAACACAGTAGTTCTGTTCTGGTCTCATTGTCTAAACAGAGAGATGTGATGGCAGGTTAAATGATAACATGGGGGCATTGGAAAGGGCCTGTGGATGAGAGTCGGGGCAGGGATACCAGAGAGATCTCACCTGATGTAGTGGTGACAGAAGGCCAGGACAGCCATCCACAGAGGCCGGGGCAAAGGCTTGTCAGGCAGAGAGAACAGAGGCAGCAAAGGCCTGAAGGTGTAAAATGGCATGGAAATGAAAGTTAGCATTGGTGGAACGTGGAATACTGAGACTTCAGATTAAACAATCAGAACTTTTGACATTAAACAATTGCTACTAGGAGAACCCAAAGCTGCTTTTGAAATGTTAAAGGAGTTCTCTCCACTCTGCTTCATGTTGATTAGAGGGAGTGTTTTTGGCCACAGAGCAACTATGCAGAATTGGCTCAAGGAACTTTATAGATGCCATTTCAAACTGGAGGTGTTTGGGGCTTTGTTTAATGGTATCTTGGAACACAATAGAAGTCTAGTTAACTTCAAGCATTTGGAATCGATTCTAATCAGCCTTAGTATTTCCCTGTATTGACCTCAAAATATCAAAGGAAAATAGGAAGACAGTTTTACAACTGGTTTATTGAGAAATTGCCCCTCAGTGGGGTATAAATACAGAATAGTTTTATTTTGTTTTATTATCACCTCTGTTTCACTAAATCCGTTTCCCCATCACTTGAAGATGTCTTGGGCAGATTCTATAACTTTTTAGGCATCTTTTGCAGCTAAAAGCTGTTTTCAATTTTGTCTAAATCTCCCTTCTCACCTCCCTCCAGTGCAAGTTTCACCTATGGCTCCAAGGGCAGCTGAGAGAGGGGGGCATGGTCCACTCATTCATCCCTCCTGGCTCTTGAGCACCAGATTGAAGGGTGGGGGGGGGATACCCCCTCTGTCTCCCTCTTCTAGGCTACAACAGCTCAGCTATTAGGTGAAGGGAGAAGAAGAGAAAAACGGGGAAATTTTTTTTTTCCAGGCTAGTACAACGCCATCTTGTGTCTGTTGGTTTTGCTAGGTTAAGTGGCAAGTTTGAACATGCTGGTTTTCTGTGGGAGTTGTGTAGATTCCTCAGAGGGGACTGTGGAGAGTCCCACAATCACAATTTCTTAATGAGGGAGATCCAGCCAAGCTTTTAACTCCTCCCCAGTCCATCAGATTGTGTCCCCTAAAGTCTCTTTGACGTTTGTTTGCCTCTTGAAAGTCCCTGAGAAGAAAGGTTGAAGGACACTTGGGAACGTTAGGGCGCTTGAAGACTCTTATTTGCAAATCTGAGTTTTATTCACAGACTTCAGGGCAACAACGCCCAAAAGTCCAACTCAAAATCTTTTCATAGTTTTAACAAATATTTTCTTTGGGTTAAGTAGAAGGGCCTTTCCAATTCAGCTGGGTTCTTGTGGTTAGTGCTGGTGTTGGATTTTAAGAGAGATTCTGAAAATCAAATCCCTCCCTCTCCCAAGCCCCTGTCCCATTCAAATTAGAGAAACTAGTTAGGGTTGCTAGATAAACTACTCATAAGATTAGAAACTTCTTCATAGATGAGATAATCCATGGAGTATAAAATATAGTTAGTCAGAGGCATCTGGGTGGCTCAGTTGGTTAAGTGCCCATCTCTTGATTTTGGCTCAGGTCATGATCTAATGGTTCATGATTTTGAGCCCTGCGTTGGGCTCTGTACTGACAGCACAGACCCTGCTTGGAATTCTCTCTCTCCCTCGCTCTCTCTCTCTCTCTCTCTCTGCCCCCTCCCTTGCTCATGCTGTCTCTCTCTCAAAAATAAATAAAAATAAATAAATAAATAAATAAATAAATAAATAAATAAATAAACTTAATAAAAGAAAAGAAAAAAGAGGAAAGAAAAAAGCAAATTTGGTTAGCCTGGAGAATAAAAGACTCAGGGATTATATAACTGTCTTTAAATATATGCTGGATTTTCAGGTATCATAGGGATTAGGTCTTCTGCATCTGGGAAGTTACAGGGAGATCAATTTCATTCTATGTAGGAAATTCTCAAAATCAAAGCTTTGTAAAGGTGACATTGACTATCTCAAGAGGCAGTGAGCTCCCTTTTATTGAAGCATATTATTAAGTATAATTTGAATACCACTTGGTAAGGATGTTGTCAAGGGTCTTCAACAACAGTTGTAAATCAAGAGTTGACTTTCAACAGTCCTTTTAATTTTTTGGTTCTTTTACTCAAGAGACTGACAGAATAGCTAACCACTGTGGGGTCAACACCCATATAGGTTCAGATTCCCAGCTTTTTAGCTTTTCAGTTAAAAACCATAGTATTTGTAATTTTTTTGTTATCTTGTAAAGTGACAGTATATTGATGTGTTAGAATATTTATGTATTTATTTTAATAGGCAATATGTTTTTAGGAAAAACATTTATGTATACTTTATAGGACACTTTAACCAACATCAAGGCATGTATAAAGCTAATGCATAATCAAAAGTTTTTAGGGGCGCCTGGGTGGCTCAGTCAGTTGAGCATCCGACTTCGGCTCAGGTCATGATCTCGTGGTCTGTGAATTCAAGCTCCGCGTCTGGCTCTGTGTTGATGGCTCAGAACCTGGAGCCTGCTTCGGATTCTGTGTCTCCCTCTCCCTCTGCCCCTCCCCTGCTCATGCTCTGTCTCTCTCTCTCTCTGTCTCAAAAATAAATAAACATTAAAAAAATTTTTAAAAAAAGTTTTTAGTGAGCATAAACTCAAACCAAGGTATTGGATGGTGTCAGGAAGAGCACTGAGAATTTTTGCTCTTCTAATATGTGCTATTCCTGGAGTATTGGTATTTCAGTGCTGACTCCTATGGAGCAGATGACAATTAAAATTCCATTGTGATTTTTTCTGAACCTGAAAAAGTTATTGCAAAGGTTTATTAGAAGAAGAAACTGGAGGAAATAGATAAAAATTTTGAAAATGAAGTCTATAGCCCTACTTACATTTTATTAAAATGCTATAATAATTAAAGCAGTGTAATACCAATATAAAATAGATTGGTAGATTGATGGAAAAGAATAGAAAGCCCCCGAATAGATTCTGTTGTGTAAAATAATTTATATATTTCTAAGGAAGTATCATAAATCAGAAAGGTGAGGAAGATTTATTTAGTAAATTTTAGTTGCACGTACTTACTTGGCAATAGAAAATAGTGGGGGAAAAACCAAATTTAGATCCACATTTTGTACCATATTTCAAAATATTTCCAATGTTAATTAGTTAAGTATTATTAATAAAACCTAACAAAACCTAGATTAACGCAGAAGCATTTTTTAACTCTGAGGGTTAGGAAGGCTTTTAAATTAAAAAGTGATAAAAGAGAGGCACCTAGGTGGCTCAGTGGGTTGAGCTTCAGATTCTCGATTTCAGCTCATGTCGTGATCTCCCGGTAGTGGGACTGAGCCCTATGTTGGGCTCTACTAAGATTCCCTCTCCCACACATACCCCCACGTGCCCTCTTGTGCACATGCACATGCACTGTGTCTCTAAAAAAAAAAAAGTGATAGAAAAAATAACAGAGGGAAAGAAAAATGTTTGTATTATGTGGAAATCTAAAACATTAAGAAACAACTTATGTAATTAAAAGGAAAAACGTGTAAAAATAATTGGCAGCATTTACAACAAAGAAGTGCTTAATTTCTTTACCACAGAGAGCTCATTCAAATTCATAAGAAAAATGACTAAAACCAATGGGGCAGGAGGCATGGACACACAATTCACAAAAGAGAAAAGTCAAATGGCAGATAAACATATGGAAAAATGTTCAGCCTCATTAAGAAATGTGAATTAAAATGAGGTATAATTTCACCTTCTAAATTATCCAAGATTTAATTGTTTTGAAGAGTAATCACACTGAAAAGGGAGTAGAGGAAAGTAATTTAGTAATATGTGTCAAGAGCTTTAAAATGTCAATGCTCTTTAGCCCTATAATTCTATTTTCAGAATCTGTCCTGAGAAAATAATGCAAAGTAGAGCAACAGTTTTGCATCTCTGCAGAATATCGAAAGTCATGAAACATTTTTTAAAACTAAGAAATTAGGCAATAGCTAAGTAAATCCTAGTATCTTCATATTAAGGAATATTGTGATGCTATTAAGAATGTGTTTTTGAGCAGTTTTTAATAGGGGAAATGCGTATGTTATAATGCTAGGCAAAAGGATAAAAGTATTTAATTCCTTATGATATGCTTTCTAAAAAAGGCTAGAGGGAGAGTCATTGAAATATTAACAAAAATTTCATCAGGGCCAGGGACAATATCACTGTATTTTGGACCACGTTGGATAAATCCAGCCAAATTCTTATTCTTTGACTCTGTTTTCTCTTGAAGCCATGTGGTGAACCACAAATTCTGTTAACTCATAATTTCCTCAGTCAGATGCTAATCAATTTAATTTGCTTACTTCTTTCTTTCCATTAGTAATGTCAGCAGGTAACCTTGATTGTGCTTGAGACTTTGGCCCTCTTAATCAGGTTTGGGAATCTCTAAATTTCTGAGAAATTCATTTACAAACAGATTTGGATGGAGTTCTGAGGATGACTCCTGTCATTTATTTTTTTCAGTTGATTCTCCTAGCTTCGGTTTTATAGACTATCACCGTCTCAATTGGTCTAAAATTCTGGGACTGTATTTATTTGGAGCGTGTAGCCTTACTTGTGGCGACTACATCATCTATTATCTTTTTGCTCCCTGGTCCCCCACCTAGCGTTGATCTTCCCTTTCCTTGGCTTCAATGTCAAGTTTGGCTATTTGGAGGACTGTGTGGGAGGAAATTTTCAAGCAATCGGATCCAGTTTAGAAATCTTGGTCTTCCAAGCAGAAATGCAGGTGGGTAAATCTTGCTGTTTGCTCGTGGCATGCCATGGAACGTATGATTTTTCTTTTTTGAGCCATTTCCTGTCCTGTCAAAGAGACAGAGAAGGGAATCATGGATGCAAAAGACCTTTTTCACTGGTCTTAACAGGAATGCGGTTAGTTTGCCATGTGTTTTTCTTTGCAAACTCACGCTGACTCCTGGTAACCACCGTCTGCTTTCCAAGTGCTCATGAACTTCTGTTTATGAATCCTTCCTAACAGTTTGCTAGGGATGCATGCAATAGCACTTTTTTTTCATTTTTGTAAATCAGGAAATCATGTCCAGTTTTATTTTTCATGTTTTGCTCTTCATGATTTCTCAAAGGTTATCGTAATTGTACCTGCATTTATTTTAGCCCCCTGAAACATCATTAATTTGGGCATAAACTCATTTAGCATGATTAGATGCTTTCTTTAAAATTTAGCTTACATTAATGTCTTTAATTTCCTACCAAGGTGTTTGTTTTGTCCTTTTCAGGTAGAAGATAATTTTTAATATAATCTAAAAAATTGTTTAATTAATTAATTAATTTTTGAAGGAGAGGGAGAGCATAAGTGGGGGAGGAGCAGAGAGAGAGACACACACACACACACACACACACACAGAGACAGAGAGAGAGAGAGAGAGAGAGAGAAACAGTATCTGAAGCAGGCTCCAGGCTGTTCATACTGTCCATACTGTCAGAAACAGTATCTGAAGCAGGCTCCAGGCTGTTCAAGCCTGATGTGGGGCTTGAACCCATGAACTGTGAGATCGTGACCAGAGCCAGTCAGACGTTTAACCAACTGAGCCACCCAGGTGCCCCAGCTAGAATGTTATTCTTCACGGAAAAGATTAAGCCACATTGGAATGAAGTAATTGATTTCTGTGTAATCTGTTTATATTAGACCATCTTCTCCAATAGATTCAAGACCTATTGTGTTCTTACTCTAAATATAGTTAGTTGAGCTAAATATTTTCTATAAATCTCAGCTACTTAATGCTTCTTGGTGATTTGTGAGTCTTTTGCTATGACCTTAGGAAAATTTTTGACCTTGGTTTCCTCATCTGTAAAAAGGGGATAATAACAGTATTTTATATTATCTACTTGTTAGGAAGATTAAATGAGTCAATATTTGTGAAGGGCCTAGAGAGTCAGCACTACCTATATCTTAAATACATGTTCTTAAAAGAAGTATGCTCCCTAGGGAACCCCTCCCCCGCTTTGTATGTATGATCTGTATGTATGTATGATCTGTTTTGTTCATCATAGGTGAATGGTTAGAATTTATTTCTTCATTCATGAATGCTATAGAGTAGCCTCAGCTACTTACTAAGCATTAAATATAAAATGTATTTAATCACTTGGTGCATGTTTTTTTGTAAACTCTTTAAATCACTGAATCATTTTTAGCATAGCTCAATAAACTTTTCATAGTGTTTATGAATGATAACTTTTGAAAATATTTTTATGACCTCTATGTGTTCTGGCTTTTGAATACGTTTTCTTTTTCATTTTTTAAAAACCAAATAACTGATACCATTTGTCATTCTTAAAGAGTATAATAATAATTTGGTACAAGGCTTTTTTTTCTTCTCCACTGATATGTGTTTGAATGATGACAAAGTGATTTAATTCTCATCGACTAAGCTATGTATGATTTCTAGCCCTTATTTACAAAGTGATTAGCAAATTTATGTACTGACATTTTTCTGATTATTTAATGTAAATCAATTTCAACTTTTTTTTTTTACTGTTTATTTATTTTTGAGACAGAGACAGAGCATGAACAGGGGAGGGGCAGAGCGAGAGGGAGACACAGAATCTGAAACAGGCTCCAGGCTCTGAGCTGTCAGCACAGAGCCTGACGCGGGGCTTGAGCCCATGACCTGTGAGATCATGACCTGAGCTGAAGTCAGACACTTAACCTACTGAGCCACCCAAGTGCCCCTCAATTTCAACTTTTATGTGAAGCATATTTCTTGCCCAACTTTGAAAACCTGCATATTTAGGTACATTTCCTCAAACCAAACTTTCACAGCTTCTATCTTGATTTTCCAACTTTGAGTAGTAAATAACTGTATTTAATAACTAGTGTTGGTGCCTTTTTTTTATCGGCTTAGGAAAAGAAGCTGAAATGTGTGTATTTAGCACATATATTTAGCATGCAACCTCTATATGTCTAAACGCACAAGTATATATTTTGTTTCTTTTTCCTTTGGAGGATGTGTAAAACTCAGTTGGTTGAAGTCTCTAAAGTTCTTCCCCCACCCCCACCCCGAGAGAAGCTCTACAGAAAAATGTATAGAATTTTTAGTGATTTAGAAGACATACGGTTCCCTGACCTTGGGGGCAGGATTTGGCTAAGTGAAGGGCAGAATATCGCAGAAGTACTTAGGAAAGAAATCATTTAGCTCTATAAAAGTAGGTGAAGTATTTACAGCTTCCAGGCAGGATGACAACATGGGGCAAAGGGTGCCTGTTCTCTGCTGGCATTTACCGTCCATCCAAATGAACAGCCAGGGGAGGAGTTAACAGCGCTTCATGCTTAATGCTTACAGTACACTCCTTAACTCTGTGGGGAATTCGCACAAAAGTGACCCAGATGGACCGTTAAGCTCTCTTTTCTTGCTCTGGCCTGCTTGGCCAGCCTTATAGTCTGAGACCTTCCCCGCAGGGATCTGACATCGTGGCTAAACCGAAATATTTGCTACTTCCTAAGTCTGTCTCATGCCTTCTGCTATCTATAGCTTAATCAACAACTAAAGCTTTACTAATTGACGGACTGGATGTCAAAAAACTTTTGTTAATGGATGAAACTAGTGACTTGTTAATTAGCATGATAAATGCTGGAGAAGAGAGCCCTTTGGTGAAAAGTATTCGATGCATGCAGCTTGGCTGAAATACATTAAAGACACAATCTCCATCTTTGCATGAATAGAGTTTCAGAATTTGGCAAGGTTTGTATCCTGTCCCTTTAGAGATCCTGCCAGAGGCTTGGTGCCTCTGTGCTTCTGTGTCTAGCCGTTGGCTTGGGACAGGGCTTCTCAACCTCGGCACTATTGACATTTTGGGACAGGTAATCCCTTATTGCGAGGGAGTGTCCTGTGCATTGTAGGATGTTAACTGCATCCCTGGCCTCTACATCAGAGATATCAGTAGTAGACTCCCCTCAATGTGACAAGGAAAAATGTTGCCACACGTTGCCAATGTCCCCTAGGGGGCAAAGTGGCCTCAGTTGAGAACCTCTGGTTAAGATTTCTGAGGGCATGATTCTGATTAGAGGGAAT
The DNA here is from genome assembly GCF_027475565.1 of Acinonyx jubatus. NCBI lineage: Eukaryota > Metazoa > Chordata > Mammalia > Carnivora > Felidae > Acinonyx > Acinonyx jubatus. The sequence goes on along the minus strand of NC_069388.1, from coordinate 107,822,246 downwards.
GGGATCCTGCCTGAGGCATGTGGCCATGCCTGAGGAGATGTGGCTCACAGACTTGGAGAACCTCAGGAACACTCCCTGGCGTTACAGAGTCTATCAGATGACTAGCTTGTGCCTGCTGTGCTCCTGGATGTTTGTCCAACACGCCTCTGTCTGGTGTAACTGGGTTGTGTATCCTAGAGGAGCTGTCTTGCTCTTTCCAGTTGAATGTTCTCTTTAGAAAGTAAGGTATTAGTGCCTCTCAGTGCTCAGCTTGAGGCCTAAGTTATGGATTCTAAAATAGCAGTTACATGCATCAGTATTATAGAAACTTCCGAGCGAAAGCTGAAATTCTTTTTTCCATGCACCCCCCCAATGTTACCTCTCTCCACTTATTTTTTTTTCTGAAAAGTTTTGAAGGAACTAAAAAAATGCAGAGAATAATAGAGTAAGCACCTGTGTTATGAACCCATGGCTTAAAATTGCCAAAAGAGCCCAAAACATAAGAGATTCTTAAAAACTGAGAACAAACTGGGGGTTGATGGGGGTGGGAGGGAGGGGAGGGTGGGTGATGGGTATTGAGGAGGGCACCTGTTGGAATGAGCACTGGGTGTTGTATGGAAACCAATTTGACAATAAATTTCATATTAAAAAAAAGAGAAAAAAATAAAAAAAAATAACATTGCCAAAAGTAGCATATTTTCACATTTTCTCCTTATTTTTAAAAGGAATAAAACATTACAAAGTTGAAATCTCTTTGTCCACTGTCAATCACACCAGATGCCTTTTCTCAGAGGCAATTCCTATCCTGAAGTGTGTGTGCATCCTTCATATTTTCTTAATAATACATCAGTGAGGGGCGCCTGGGTGGCTCAGTCAGTTGAGCGTCCGACTTCGGCTCAGGTGATGCTCTCACAGTCCGTGGGTTCGAGCCCCGCATCAGGCTCTGTACTGATAGCTCAGAGCCTGGAGCCTGCTTCGGATTCTGTGTCTCCCTCTCTCTCTGACCCTCCCCCGTTCATGCTCTGTCTCTCTCTGTCTCAAAAATAAATAAACATTAAAAAAAATAAAAAAAAATAATAATACATCAGTGAATCAGCAAACCATATAAAATTGAGTCCCATAAATTACAGTCTGTATGCATTGTTATGCAAATTAGTTTCCATTTTACTTGATTTACCTTTTCCTTTTATTATGTTTTTGAGATCTTTGTTAATATGGAAAAATATCTAATCACTTTAACTTCTTGTATAGTAATCTGTTGTATTAATATACCGTATTTTGTTTAACCTTTTCCTGTTGATGGACATTTCAGTTATTTGCAATTGTTAGTTTTGTAAGCAAAGGAACAGTGATCATATTTATCTATATGTCTTTGTCCATATATGCAAGATTTTCTCTAGGGCAAATAGACCTAGTATAGCTGTATCATAAAACTTTTGGGTCATATTTTCAAAGTCAATGTAGCCAGAGATAGTGTGCAACTCAAGTGTGCAAGTTCATCTCAAGTAGGAGTTTGTGTGTGTGTGTCCCATTTCCCAGATCTTCCCTCTCCCTGTTGGGTGATGTGTGAGACTCCATGAACCCCCCCCCCCCCCCCCCCGCTCTCTGGCTGTAAATCAGATCTCCCATGGATGACTTGAGGTTGTCCTGAGGCTTCTAATTGTGATCCAGTGGACATCTTAGCTCAGTTCACGGTGGTCTGACTGTCCATGCTTCCTCCTTCCACCCGGAGGCAGCTGGGTGCTGGGGGAGTCCAGAGCAAGGGGGCTGCAGCTCTCTTTTGCTCTCTGTTCACTACTAGGAAAGTCCTTCTCATTCCCATTTTGCACAGTGACCCTGGCGCCTTTCCCTTCCCACAGACCCATTACCCTGCCTGACTTGAATCTCTCCATCCTCGGTGATTTCCTCCTGGAAGCTCAGTAAGTCCTGTGTTCTTCTACTCCTTTTCTGGACCCCAGGAATGTTTATCCTGTTTCTGAGCACAGCTATGTATGTTCAGTGTGTTAAAAATATTTATTGATTCTATGTGGATTTTTTGGAGGGTGGGGGAGAGAGGCACAGTTGATAACTTACAGAATTATTTTGGCTATAAATTCAACATAACCATTTTTAAAATTCTGCAGTCTTTCTAGACCTTTGTCCATATATTTATGCACACATACATACACCCAACACACACACACGTGTGTGTGTTGTGTATATATATATCTTAAAGATAAATGGAATCATGTTATACAGTTGTTACACATATTGTCATACACAGTTATCATCCAATGCATCTTTTTTCTCCTTCTCTTCCTTTTCTTCATTTCTTACATGTTATTCCTTGATATTCATATAACAATTTGTTTAGCCATTGCTTTATTAGTTGACATTTAAGTTGTTTCTAACAGTCCACAACTAGAAACTATGCTATAACGAACATACATTTACATGCATATATATATATATTTTCTGAACATGTGTAAATATTTCTGCAGTGTAGATTCTCCAAAGCGGAGCTTATGATACGAAGCTCATGACTAATTTTGAGACTTTACTAAATTATCCTTCAAGAGGGCAGCACCAGGTGTGTCCTGTTTCCCCAAACCCTGGACCAGTCGTACCTAGACTTTATCAGAAGGTAACATGTTTACAAATGACAATATTTTACCATACCCAGAATAGACAGAAGATGCTTCTCCACTGGGAGGCATGTGGCTGGGAAATGTGTGGGCCTCAGACATCTCATCACCCCAAGAGCGAAGAGAGAAATATCTCAGCACCTGCCACACATTCCCAGTACAGCCAGTGAGTGAGCTCTGACTCAAACAACATCATAATATCAACCCTGAACCTTTGTCCATCGGATGAGTGAAAATATGCCATTATTATTTTAACTTACATTCCCCTCATTTCCATAAGATTGTTTGTCTTTTTATGTCTTTTTTTGTCATTTGTATTTTCTCCTCCATGAATACCCTATATGCCTGTATCTTATTTCCTGTTGATGTGTAGGAACTCTTTTTCATACTCTGTATATAATTCTTTACTTAAAATACGGATATAGATCTATGTGTCTTTTTTAACTTTCACATAGTATATTTTGCCGTAAACAAATTTAGAATTTCAGAATCATCAAATATTTTCATTTTTGGCTTTTGGCTTTAGGGGTTTAGAAAATGTATGTGTGTATGTATGTGTGTATCATTGACATATCGTTGACATACAATGTTATATTACTTCAGGTGTAGAATGTAGTGATTCCACAATTCTAGACATGGTAGAAACGTTTTTTTTAATCATCAAATTATTTAAAATAATTATCACTCTTTTAATATTTTTTTTTAGTATTAGAACTCCCTCTGAAATATGTTCTAGGGTCCAATGTGAAATAGAAATTTAAGTGTCCATCCTAAGGTCATTTATTTTCTGATTGAATTATACCTTTATTATTCTAAATTCCCATTATATAAAGTGTTTTTTGGACTCCCTATTCTCTTCCACAACCCACTACCCATTCCCTTAACAAGATCGCTGGTTTTATAGCACATTTTGAAATCTGGTGGACTCTAAGGCTTGTTTTTCTTCCCTTGAAACCATAGCATACTTCCCCTCTAACATGTTGCCACGCTGAGCGGCAGAGAAGAAGGGCGGGGCACCAGTCCACTTGTGAGGATGGAATGGACGGGAGAGGTTTGGTGCCATGTGACAGTGCTGAGAATGTGATCGGAAAGAAACCAGAGCAGTGCTCTGGAGCGAGAACTGATCATTGCGGATCAAGATGTAGAAGCTCTTCTTGGGATTCTTGTCATGTGGCATGTGTCCACTGATATGGTAGAACCGGGGACAAAATGTTAAAACAACAACAACAACAACAAACCCCTCCCAGCATCGGCAGCTGGTGGGGCCTAAGGAGTATTTAGGTTACAGTGGAATTGACTTCAAGCTGGAACAGACTTGGTCTCTGAAGTTTTGTGGACGTCTAATCATCAGATATGCCCAGGCCTGCATTAATCTAGAATTGCCTAGGGGCACCTGGGTGGCTCAGTTGGTTAAGTGTGAGACTTCAGCTCTGGTCATGATCTCGTGGTTTATGAGTTTAAGCCCCGTATCAGGCTCTGTGCTGGAGCCTGCTTTGGGTTCTGTGTCTCCCTCTCTGCCCCTTCCCTGCTCACGCTCTGTCTTCCTCTCTCTCTCAAAAATAAATAAAACCTAAAAAAATTAAAAAAAAATTGCCTAATCCTATCCATGCACAGAGAAGGTGAGCCAAAATATTCTAGAAAAATCATAATTTTAAGACCTAGTGTAGTAACGTAGGGTATGGGCCAGGCTGCTGTGAAAGACCTAAACATATAGCCATTTGACCAATATTTCTCTTGTTTGTAACAAGGCAGGTAGGAATCTCTGCCCCAGAGGGTCATTCAGTGACTTGGTTCCTTCACTCTTATTTTTCTACCGACTTAGAGGGTGGCTCCATTCACATGATTGAACCTGACTTCCCAGCACCAGGTCCTTATTCTGACTCACAGGTTAGGGCAACGAAAAAGAGGTTTATGGCCATAGCTTTATGCAATGCATGCTGGGAAATGTATATTGAGCTGAGTAGTCACTGTCCTGCAAAAATTCAGTGGGAGAGGTGTTCTTTAATTAAAATGACGAAAATGAAATGTATCCTCGGGAGTACTTAACCATCTCTGCCCCATCTAGAGCTCGATTCTGATACCCAAGAAGTTAAGAAAAAATATATTCGCATGCTACAAAGTTAACATATGTACACATATGCATATATCTAGATCTGTTTATCTAGATCTACCTATATTTCATCATTTCTAGGACATACATTTTTACCTTATAGGAGCTCTGAAATTGAAATGTGTCTTAACAATTCATGGTGTCTTACAGTCGCCATCAGCCAGGAAGCAGTGATGATGTGGTTGCTATTTACCTGTACATTCATAAACTTAGCCTTTATTTTTTTTAACATTTATTTATTTTTGAGACAGAGAGAAATAGAGCATGAATGGGAGAGGGTCAGAGAGAGAGGGAGACACAGAATCTGAAACAGGCTCCAGGCTCTGAGCTGTCAGCACAGAGCCTGATGCGGGGCTGGAACCCATGGGCCGCGAGATCACTGAACCGAAGTCCTGAGCCGAAGTTGGACCCCCAACCGACTGAGCCACCCAGGTGCCCCAAAACCTAGCCTTTAAAGAATATACTCTTGGGGCGCCTGGGTGGCTCAGTCAGTTAAGTATCCAACTTCACCTCCGGTCACAATCTCACAGTTCGTGAGTTCAAGCCCCGAGTCCGGCTCTGTAGTGATAGCTCAGAGTCTGGAGCCTGCTTTGGATTCTGTGTCTCCCTCTCTCTCTGCCCCTCCCCCACTCACGTTCTGTCTGTCTCTCAAAAAATAAATAAATGTTAAAAAAAAATTAAAGAGCAAACTCTCCACAGGGGGGATAATATTCAAGGGCCATTTGAGAAGGGAATATGAGTGTTTGTTTTGCTTTATAATCTTCTATTGACAACTGGAAAAGTCAAGAGTGCTTCAGCATCAAGATTGCAGAATGGTATAGATAACAATATGGTATCTCGTACACTTAAAAATCTGTGAAGAGGGTAGATCTCATGTTAAGTGTTCTTATCACAATAAAGATTAAAAAAAAAAAGAAAACAAAATTGCACAATAGATGTCAGCTTCTCAGAAGATTTCAGAGAAAAAAGTGGAATGTTCCAAAGAAATGCCTCACTGCCAATGCTCTTGATGGCAGGGGAAACATTAGTGGGTGGGAAAATACAAACTTTGATGACTTTGAAAAAACGAATTATAAGAGCTTGACCTTGAATGTGAATGCATAGACCTCTCCAGTTTATTTAAGTAACATATTTTTTTTTATGTATGCACATGACAGATGCATGATAAAACTCTATTCTAAAAAAGCCCAGAAGGGTTCTAATTGATATGAAAGCATTGAGAGTGTTAAAAATTATATCCCAAACTTGGAAATAGACAAAAGAGATTACTAACTGTTCTTCCATTGCAGTGCTAGATTTGATTTTCTATTTATTTGGCTATTTTACAACTCTGTAGGGGCAGAGGTTACTCTAGATTTATGTCCAGTAGAACTGCAAATAATTTCCATCCAGTGGAACAGAGAAGCCCAATGATTATGGTGATAGCCTTGTCTGACATTAATTAGTTTTTTTTTGTAAAGTCTAACCAGCAACTTACTAAATCTCCTCTTTATATCTAGCTTTTCAGCTTCTCTTTGGACTGATTTTAACATCTTACTGGTTGTCTCAGTAGTTAATGAGTTAAATCAAATCTTCGACGTGTGTTTATTTTAAACTTGCGCGACAGTATTGTTCTTTAAACTTTTGAAAACTATCTTTTAACAAATCATAAGTGACTTGGCAACATTTCTTTCGTGCTACCTAAAATAATGGCATGAGCCTCTACTGAGGGCATGTTAGATGTGATAAATTATGGTATCGCTGTATCCATGAGCCAGTTAAAGGAAACTAGCGAGACTAAATCACAAGGGTTGTGGGCATGTCCATCTCAAATATCCTGATGAAGCTTTAATCTGGAAATACTTTGCAGTCGGCATCTGTCATTACTTTGCCGGCCCAGCATCTGATTCCCGTGTTTGAGAATTTCCTCTCTCTGATATCTTCTAGAACACTGAGCTGCCTTCCCACAGTAGTAGCCAAACATGACAGCCTCTTCCCTCCCCAGTCTCTTGGTATGTGACCCACTGCTCTAGATTTTAAATTGGACCGGTGCTTCAAGAAAGCAGGATGAGCAGGAATCCTGTCTAGTGGTGGTGGTGGCTGTCATCAAGTGGCGTCCTCGGGGTGCATGTGGCTGTGGCTGGAACATTGATGGAGGTGTCTTCCTCCATACAAAAGTTATAAATCAAAAGGGAGATTGTACCTCTGAGGGAAAATGCATAACTTTGCTTGGTTCTTCAGCCTTCCTGATCATTCCTAAGCTGCCCTATATCCTTAAAAGAAAAAAAAAATTGTTCTGCTTAAACCAGTCGGAGCCAGTTCCATTTGAAATGCCCTGATACAACCATATATGATTATCTTCCGATTGAATTATATAATTAAAATTAAACATGAGAAAAAAGAAGTTACAGTCTTGGCAGCTGGTGTATGTATCAAGGGTAAGTGACTGCATTTTGCACAGAGAAAACTAACTCCTGTAATAAACCAGCTGTGAGTTTCTGTGGTCACTTTGTAGTTCACCTCCTAGCTAAGAGGCGAGGGGTAGACATCACTAGCATATTTGACTGATTTAAAAAATGTGTGCACACCCATTTATTGGACCACAGGCAAAAGTCCTGAGGTTTGGCCAAATTCAGAATTCTGCATTACTATGGCACAGGGATCTGGGGAAACATAAATAAACCCCAAATCTCCAGGATGACTCCACTATAAACAAATAACTGAACATCATGCTGCCATTCTTGGAAAAATAACAGCTAGCTTCTAATAGGAAAATGGTTCTAGGAAGAACAGCCATTTAGAAAATACAATTTGCAAAGAGAACAGCAAGCATACATTTAAGGGACTATAAAACCTTCTGTATAATAAATGCACTTTAATAAAAAAAAGGCAAAATTAAATTATGCTAAAGGAATTAGGATAGTCTCTTGCTGCAGCAATGACAGAAGCCATACTTATGAAGACACTGTGTGTCTTTGTATAATATTAGTTTATATATTCCTGGACCGAAACACACACACACGAATAAATTACAGGTTTTTTGTTTGTTTGTTTCTTTGTTTTTAAATAAAAATCACCAGCAACTATAGATGTTTTTTATATTCAAGCATTTGTTCATCCAACAATTTTTGCAGAAACTCTCTTTTTCAGGCACAGAAAAAGCAAGGTAAGGAATGGAACATGAAAAAAAAAACATGGTATATTTGAGCAACTGAAAACAGTTATAGGAGCATAAAGACCATTAAAGGGCTGCGGATAAGTAACAACCTGATGAGATGGTTCTTTTAGATTGCATTAGTGAGATTACACATTATACGGTGTGCAACGGGGAGACATTGAAATGTTTTAGGTAAGACATGAACACAATCAGATTTGTGTTTTAGAAAGATCACAGCTACCACACGGTGAAGGGATCGGAGAAGCCAAAAGTGGGTACATCAATCTCAAATAGGAGGTGATCCAAGAGCTCAAGGGAGGGAATGGAGGGAAGGATTCAAGAGGAATTTAAGCAGTGAAATTAAGAGGAATGATTAGGTTTGTGTGTGCGTACGGGGACCCCAGGTTCTAATTTGATTAGTAAGGTGGTTGGTTGGTGATACCAATCTCACTCATAAATTATACAGAAAGAACAGGATTGGCAGTGGTGTAAATGAGTTCAGTGCTAGACAGGATGAATTCCAAGCGTCTGCCAGTCATGTGGGTTAGGCTGTTCAGAAGACTGTTGAATACGTGAATCAGAGCAGAGATCTAGGCTGAAGACGTAGGCTTTGAAATAATTAACTTCATCCCATCCCATCCCATCCCATAGGGTTAATGTAGGAGAGAACCTTGAGGAACAAACATAGGGTTGTGGACTTTACAAAAAAGACTGAGAATCAAGAAACAAATCAGGACTGGAGATGCTATAGAGGCAGATGCAAGTGAGATTCAGGAAGGGGCGTCAAGCAGGCCATGGGCTGAGATGTAGTCAATGAATCAATCAATCAGGCTCTTTTCTGTGAGTTGTTGGCTAGGGAAAAGAGTCATGCTATCTTATATAACAAGGCAATTCTTCTCCTTTTCTTCCTCCCCTCCACCTCCTCCTTCAGATCTCCATCTTTTTTTCTCTTCCTCTCCATTTCTCCCCTCCCTCCTCCTCCTTCCCCACCCTCACCCCTCCTCATCATCCTCTCTTACATTCTATGACCAATGGGATATTTAAAAATTCAACTATGCTTTTTTTTTTTTTTTTTGGAACAACATTTTCTCAAACATATCCAGGACAGACTCTCTCATCCAAGGATTAGGGCTTTGACAGTGTCGTAGGGGAGATGGGTACAAGTTCTGCTGATGTCCACACTGTCAGGGAAGACTTCAGAGAGGAATAAGCTTGTGTGGATCCTTCTTCACAGTTTCAAGTAGCCTCTGTGATTACTCTCTCCTCTCCGCGGCTCTCTCACTGGGTCTTCAGAGATAATGTGTCTTGGAATTTTTATGTTAGTTTTCTCTGACCCCTCATTTCAGAACCTCTTCGTTTGGTATTTTGTTCTAGTCTTCTGTTAACAGGTGGCAAGTTCAGATTTGGAAGCTCTCTTCTTTCTACTTACTCCTGGAACTATTTTGTCCCCTGAGCTTATTGACTCAGTCACAGAATGAACATCTCATTCTTTATGTCTCTTTCTTACTTATAAAAAAAAAGGGGGGGGTGGGTGCCCGGGTGGCTCAGTTGGGTAAGCGTCCAACTCTTGGTTTTGGCTCAGGTCATGATCTCGTGGTTCGTGAGATAGAGCCCCCCGTTGGGCTCTGTGCTGACAGTGCAGAAACTGCTTGAGATTCTGTCTCTCTCTCTTTCTCTGCCCCTCCACCACTTGCACTCTGTCTCTCTCAAAATAAATAATCCTTTTTTTTTTTTTTTAAAGGGGATTCCTAACCTCCTTGCCCAGGGCCAAACTTGATGACATGGATGATAAAGCACTTAGGGATAATAAATGAAATAGATTGCCACTTTATGAACCAGAATAACATCCTGCTAAGAGTGTCTTCCTGTGATACGGAAAGTGAGAATGTGGCTCTGACTACTCTAAAAGTAAATATCCAAGTCTGCTGATAATGTGGCATTTTGAGTTAGTGGAAATCGTACTCAAGGAAACAAACCAGGGTGGTTAGAAAGCTAACTGGGCTTATTAGGTGCCTTAGAAGGGTTTATAAAAGGAGTGATCGTAAATAAGCTCTGATGAAAACCCAGCAGACGGGGAGTATATGCCACATGCTATCTATCCCTTTGTCTTTCTATAGGGAGATTACTTTATAAATTCCATCTAATAAGAAAATCAGAAAAAGAAAAAGGTGACGTCCTTACCTCAGAATAGAGCTTAAAAATTATAGTAAAGCATTAAAATAAAGGATATATTAGTGCATGTTGAATAAATTATTTGCAATCAGTTTATAGCTATGATTATATTGTAAAAACTGACTTCTGGTATTAATAAAGTAGATGCTTATGCATTTTTTCCCCAGGAAAGTAAAAACAGATGATCATAATGATAATACTAGAAAATTACCGAGAGCCTTCTGGACCATCAAGATTATTTGAAATGAGTAGAGGATGTTAAAATGGATCTTTTCCTTCTTCAGTCTAAGCCGAGGCAACAATATGCTAGACATTCATCCCCCAAATGAGTGTGAGGCACATTGTCATGTTCAGACTTTACAAAACCAATGCCCAAGAAGCACTTTCACCATTCTGGAAACTCTAGAGCATCCTAGTTGACTTTGGGAAATGAAAGGGTAGAGAGAGTAGAGCTAGGGGAGGGAGGTTTTATCAGCAGATTTTTGTGGGAGAGAAGTGGTGTTTTTTGTGAGTTCCTATCTCCCTTCCTCACAGGGAAAAAAGAGGTTGGAGGAAGTATCTCCTAATCCCAGGTCTCACGAGAGGAGGCATCAAAGGGTCGCTTGGAGGGTTTTCTGTACATTCCTTGAGGGGAACTGCAGCTGTTCTAATGACCTAAATGCCTGACTCACACCTAGGAGAGCTAAGGAGCCCAGTGGCAGGTACATAGAGCTGGTAGTTCTGTCCCAGTATTTGTGAGAGTGGAGGACACATGAGTGTTTCCATAAGTAGGTCAGGCAGAGAGAGATGAGCTGAAACTGTTTTAAGTCTGTGATACAGGCATCTCTCAAAGATGGGCCTCAATGTTCTCTACGGCCCGGTATTCATGCCCTTATGTAATATCCTCCCCTTGAGTGTGGGCTAGACCTAGTGACTTCTTTCTAATGAATAGATTATAACTGGATGCCTCTTCTGAAATTAGGTGACAGAGGAATGTGATTTCTGTTTTGCTGGACTCCCTTTGTTGCACTCTCAGGTTGTGGGCTTTGATGAAACAAGCTGCCGTGTTGGACAGGCTCAGATGGCAAAGATCTGAGGGGGACCTCCAGCCAAAGCCAGTGAGAAACTAAGACCCCTGTGGGCAATACTCCAAGGAGTAGGTAGAAAAAGGAGAGTTTCTAGACCAGAACTCGCAGCCTGCTAATTGAGAACGGGAACAAAATATCAAGCTGAGAAGTTCTGAATGAGGGGCCCAGAGAGAACAAAGCTATCACCAAGGAAGACACTTCCCTTGGTCTTCTTTTCCTTCCTGCATCTCTCACACCAGACCCAGAGGGCTGAGACCTGATTACCAAGCTAAGACAAGGAATAGGAAATGAGGAGTAGCAACCATAACCCTGCAAGTGGCCCCTGCAAGTGTTCTGCTTGAAACAGGTTCTAGACGAGAAAGGGAAAAAGACTACTCTAACTTGACCTCAGATATTGAAAACTATTTGGGCTGGATAGTTTCAATTTGTGAGTTGAGCCTAGGTTTTATGACTTAAGGTAGCCAGAAAAGTCAGTGTTTTCTTCCAGGGACTGGCGAAGATCACCTCCACCAAGTACATATTTAAAATAAAGTGTTTTGATACATTGCAGGGTATGTTTGTTTGGCTTGCCGGTTACAATCATGTTGCAAGCCTTGAAAACGGATAGATTAGTTATGATGTCTATAGCAATAGTCCTATGTCATCCCATTTCCCCAAAATTTCAGGCAATAGTTCACTCTAGTATTTTTTGTTCTGTTTATGTGCCAGGAACATATTAAGCTTTTTAAAGTTCAAGATTTAATCTCTTGAGATTTCTGATTATAATGTTTAAAAATGAAAAATGTGAGTAGGCAGAGCAAAGAGGATATTTTGGGCCATGAAAATACTCTATGATATTATAATGATGGATACATGTCATTACACATATTTCCAAACCCACAGAATGTGCAACACCAAGAGTGAACCCTACTGTAAACTATGGACTCTGGGCGATTGTGATGTGTCAGTGTGGGTTCATCGATTATAATAAATGCACCATTCTGGCACAGGGTTTTGATAGTGGGAGAGGCTGTGCATATGTAGAGCCAGGAGTATATGGGAAATCTCTGTCCTTCTCAATTTTACTGTGACTCTAAAACTGCTCTAAAAATAAAGCCTAGTTTTAAAAAAATTAAAATTAAATAAAAATCTCTCCCTTCCTGGCTGTGTGTGTGATGAGTTAGTAAACATGCAATAAACTTGTAATATTCCCAGATAACAGAGAGAAGCATTGCTTGTTTATATTTTAATTTATAAATTGGCTTTTATTATTAAGCTCTTTTGGATTCAGCAATGAAAGTAAGGAAAACTGAAGTCTCTTCAGATAGAGAATGCTAAGGAGAAGATAAATAGAACAGAAGTAGTCTGGCCAAATAGAGAAAAAAGAGAACACATTTGCATACAGCACCATTTAATTGGGTGAGGTGGTAAGCCAGCCAAATCCATTCTCTTCCTTGCTCTGTGCTCCAGCAGACTGGCCTCATTGAACTGTATCTCCCAGGATCCCTTGCCCTCTGGTTTGCACTTGGGTTTGGCCAGTGGGAGAAAGTGTCCGGAGGCTGGAGATCGGAGGACAGGAGGAGACATTTAGGGCATTTCCTCTTGCCACTCCCTCTTTGCGTTGGCACAGTGCTATTGAATCATTTAACGAGATAAGGGTCCACATGACCTTCTTTCAGCACCTTGTCATTAGAGGAGTCTGTTTTCGGGTTTGATCACCAGAGTGGACTCTGAGCCCACCTCTCCTTGCAGGCCTTTTCTTGAGGAGACACCTGCCACACATAGTTACAGCAATGCCGTGAACCTGGCCTCTGACCTCCTGGGAATCCTTGGCAATGGTTCCCCTTATTCCATATACACCTCATTCTGCTGTGTCCAGAGAATTTTATGCTTTGAAGTCTGGATTCAGCAACGCTAAGCTGGTAGAAAACTAATAATAAGGAAAGAAAGTTGAAACCACAAAATCACCACTAACTCAAATTTGCTAAATGAAATTTCCTCAAAACACCAGCGTTAGTTTAATCCTCACATGAATGCCAGGGTGACAAATGAACTCTCTGTGTTGTGGAGTTGACAGGTTCAGACCTTATGGAAAAAGGAACTACAGCCAGTCCCAAACATGAGCCCTTTCCAGAAAGAAAGCTGTGTCTCCTGGCGCAAAACCAAATTACCCAACCGGGATTTTGTCTTATTCATTTCTATGGCATTTTGCCTAAGGTGAAGTGCACACAGGCACACAAAATCTGCATTTGGATGAAGTTTCAGATGGACAAAGGTTTAAATAGATAGGACAAAATTTATACTTAATCTAACTTGATAAATATGTCACTGGTTGATAGCTAAATCAATATAGCTAAAAGAATAAAAAAAAATTTTTTTTTTTTTTTAAATAGGAGACCCTGCATCCCAAAATAACTTTTGGTGGTGACTGGGCTTAGGTCGCCAATATTCTCTCTTCATTTAAAAAATTTCTTTTAATGTTTATTTATTTTTGAGAGAGAGAGAGAGAGAGCGCGCGCGCGCGCGCGCGCGCAAATGGGGGAGGGGCAGACAGAGAGGGAGACACAGAATCTGAAGCAGGTTCCAGGCTCCGAGGTGTCAGCACAGAGCCTGAAAGCGGGGCTCAAACCCATGAGCTGTGAGATCAAGACCAGAGCCAAAGTCTGACGCTCAACTGACTGAGCCATCCAGGTGCCCCTCTCTCTCTTCTTTAGAATTGCACTTCCTGCTTTCTTAAGATTAGGCATTGCCACATGGCCAGTGAAATGTGAAGGAAAGTGGCATGTGTCACTGTGGGGCGAGAGCCCTATGTATATGTGTCATACTTTATTTTCTTCTGCCATGACATCCAGCAGATTTCTGATAATGGCGACTCCACCAGCCCCAGACCTAAGTGAGGGCAAGGGGGAGCAGAGCCCCCACCAGCCCAAAGCAGTATGTAATGTGAATGAGCAATGCAACTTTGTTGTTTTAAGTCACCGACTTCCTGGAGTTTTTGCCTACCATGTAACTGACCCCACCCTGACTGACACAGAGGTAACTAGTTTCTAAAAACTCCACTCTAAAGTATAAATAATACAGTCCCACAGAAATATTAGATGGAGAATAGTATAATTGGAAGTTGCATTTCTAATCAAGGATTCAGCAGCAAAGAAATACAACAATAATGCATGTAACTTGTAGATGTTATAGATATAAGCAACTTTATATTAGACAGAGATACAGGTGTCTCCAAAAATAAAAATGCAGTAATTATAGAATTTCATTATAATTTAGAATACTCAGTCTTAAGCAATGTGCATGGATTCTGTAAGATACCCAAACTCTTCAGTCATTAAATTTACCTGCCAGAAATGACTTAATTTTAGCAGCTTGACTTTGGTGATGTTTTACTTGCTTTCTTAAGCTTTGAATTGCTTTTTTGGAGAGCAGAGGATGGTGGTGGCAGGGAATGGAAATGATTCAGATGGTTGACATCTTTTAAAAAGATCAATGGCAGCGCACCTGTGTGACTCAGTTGGTTAAGCATCTGACTTTAGCCCAGATCATGATCTCACAGTTTGTGAGTTTGAGTCCCATGTCGGGCTTCATGCTGACAGTGTGGAGCCTGGAGTCTGCTTCGGATTTGGTGTCTCCCTCTCTCTCTACCTCCCCCCTGCTCATGCTCTGTCTCTCTTTCTGTCTTGAACATGAAAAAAAAGTGGTTTTCTTTAAAAAAAAAAATTAAAAAGTCGATGGCTTCTTTATTTGATGATAAATATTACTGTTGGATTCCAAAATCATGCAATCCCAGAAGTACACTCAAAATTGCATTTGTCTGTTTCAGAGAAAGAAAGAAAGAAAGAAAGAAAGAAAGAAAGAAAGAAAGAAAGAAAGAAAGAAAGAAAAGAAAGAAAGAAAGAAAGAAAGAAAGAAAGAAAGAAAGAAAGAGAAAGAGAGAGAGAGGGAAAGAGAGAGAGAGGGAGAAAGAAAAGAAAGAAAGAAAGAAAGAAAGAAAGAAAGAAAGAGAGAGGGAAAGAGAGAGAGAGAGGGAGAAAGAAAAGGAAAGAAAGAAAGAAAGAAAGAAAGAAAGAAAGAAAGAGAAAGAAAGAAAGAAAGAAAGAAAGAAAGAAAGAAAGAAAGAAAGAGAAGTCATAGCATCCAAATAATTGAAGTCCTCTTCGAGCATGTTTAGTTCTTCAGGCCTTTAGGGTAGGAATTCTTAACTTGAATTTGTCTGACCCACTTGCTCATCAGGTTTGCTTTCCTTTCTCCTTTTTCCCGTTGATGTAATTGGGTTATATTTAAGGTGAGGAAATTTGGCCAAGGAGTGTCTGAAGGCTATGTGGGAGAGAGACTGTCATTTGTACCTCTCAGCTTGGAGGAGAGCTGTGGACATTTGTTTATTGATAAGCATTCCTGTGTTTTCAAAACTTTTTTTAAGAGCAGTTTTAGGTTCACAACAGAATTGAGAGGAACATACAGAGATTTCCTATATGCCCCTGTCCGCACACATGTGCAGTCTTCCCACTGTCAAAGCCCTGCCCTGGAGCAGCAGGTTTGTTACAACGGATGAACCTGCACTGACACATCACAATCCCCCAGAGTCCACAGTTTACAGTCGTGCTCTCTCTGGCATTGCACATTCTGTGGTTCAGGACAAATCCATGAGGACATGTATCCATCACTACAGTATACACAGAGTATTCTCACTGCCTGAAAAATCCTCTGTGCTCCTCCTATGCAGTCCCCTACAAACCCTTGGCTATCACTGATCTTTTTACTGTCTCCATAGTTTTGCCTTTTAAACACTAGGTGATACAGACTTCGCTCCTACAGATTTTCTGAGTCTGTTTCTAGTTCCAACACCAGAGACCTGTCAGGAAGTTACTAGTAACTTCAAAATAGCCAGAAGGGAGCCCTAAGTGTTTTTCTATGAAGTCCGGGAGTTTGACTTTCTATGGGTTGCCTATTTTTTTTTAATAAATTCTTTTTTATTTTTTTTGTGAATATAAATCTTAAACCTCAGTGGGGACAAAGATTAACTTTGGATCTTTTCTTAAAGAGATACAAAAAAACTCCTGTCTAATGGAAAAGATAACCCAAAAGGTTTATAACCCCAGAAGACATCAACCAGTTATATATATATACATACATATATATATGTATATATGTATGTATATATATGTATGTATATATATATATAACTGGTTGATGTCTTCTGGGGTTATAAATGTGTATGTGTGTGTGTGTATATATATATATATATATATATATATATATATATATATATATGGCTTCTCAAATGCTTTTTGAACCAGTTCTAATGTCTTGCTGTTTACTTCATTAATTAATGAGTTAAATAAAACACTCAACAAGTGTACTTTTTATATTTGTCTGAGAGTCATGATTTTACCTTTTTGAAAATTACATTTTAACAGATCCTGATCTGTTACAGGCATGGGAGGCAAAGCATTGATGGTGCTCTGCGAACGGGAAGGTAGCTGAGCACAGACACTCAGCTATTACTTACATCTTATTCTTCTGACAGGACCATGGATTGCTGTGTTACGAGAGCAGACAGCTCTCTGCAGAGTTGGCAGCTTTAATTGAAAAACACAGGCTTTGGAAAGACACTGACAAATGGGTATCGATTTTATAATCAGAGCAGCAATTATAGTCAGCAACCTGCTCTACCCCAGCGCCTGTGACCTCTTAGAGAGCAGCGACTCTAAGTGACTGAGCCCAGGTAACATAAGGGGACCAAGGCTCTGCACATATGCTCCGTGTTCCTCCGTCACTATAGTGGACACATCCTGCATGATATGTATGTTATGAGTATTTATGTGTGCTCTCTGTCCAAAGCTACTTGATAAAGGTTCCTTGGTCTACCTGGAGGGACCAGTGGCTTTAAAGCCCTGAGAAAATAGGTCAAAGGGAGATTGACTTGTAGGGTAGAAAGAAGGCAGAAGACAGACCTAAAAGTTCTAGAAAACCAGTAGATGCAAAAGGCGTGTGGTTCAGAGTCAGAAGTCAGTAAGGGCTGGAGACCACTAGGCTCTGAGCATCTGAAGGGATAGTGGCCATATTTTTCTGTATCTGCCTAGCACAGTGTTTGGTACTTAGAAACTTAACCATTCTTTTTTTTATATATAATTTTTTAAGTTTATTTATTTATTTTGAGAGAGACAGAGAGAGCAAGAGAGAGAGAGCAAGAGAGAGAGAATCCTAAGCAGATTCCACACTGTCAGCATGCAGCCTGACGCGGGACTCCAACTCACGAATCGTGGGGTCATGACGTGAGCCGAAACCAGGACCGGGTCGCTCAACCAGCTGAGCCACCCTGGCGCCCCTTTACCCATTCTTTTTCAATGGAGATTGGCTCAATTGACCATGTGAAAGAGAAGGCTTGGAATGAGAACAAGCAGAGGTTTTAGAAGGAAAAATGATAGGAAACTGTGCCCGAGGAAGGCTCTGGCGGCTGAGCAGAGGACAGGGAAGTTCTGGAAGAGAACGGTGCCCTGGAAAACTTGTGTCCCGACCCAAGCTAGACCCAGTGTCTTCTTCATGCTCTGGAAAGAGCACTGTGCGGGGAATGTCTGGGTTTTCGCTCTGCCACTTATGACTCCATTGATCTGAAAGAAATCTCTGAGCTTCTCCAGACGAAAGCTAGAAATAACTAAGTTGCCTGAGAGCAGTTTGGGTGTCCCCAGATGGCAGCAACGCCCCTAGGTTTCTGACTGTCATTGGCTAAAGGAAGACGTTTGCGAAGGAAATGTCAGCAGGGCTCTCCCCTCGCCCAGGGGCTGGATCCAACCACAGGGATCTGTTTTATTTGGACTCAGTTTGCTGATATCCTGTGACAACCAGTTCTGGATGTTTTATAAACAATTAGCCTGACAGTTTGATGGATGAAGGTAACATTTGGGTGTCATCTGCACAGGAATGAAAGACAGATGATTGTTTTTGACAGAAAAAAAAAGTACTGACCATGTGGAAATGGGGAAGCCAGAGCCCTGAGGCTCATGCCCCAGATATGGGGCCAGATCAAAACCCACTGGAGAGGTGACCCTGCAGCCTGGGTGATAGTCCTGGTCTGGACATTGGGTGGAGCCTCAGGACACACAGCATGTTTTAGAAAAGACTGTGTTTGAGGCTCCTCGTCTGAGAGAAACAAGGAGAAAGGAAGTAAGTTCAGTTGTGACTATAGTCAAATCAACAGGCCAGCCTGGGACCTGGGATTCAGTTTGACTCACACCTTTTATATATATATATTTAATTATTATTTATTTTTGAGAGAGATTGAGAGAGAGAGACAGAGACAGAAAGAGACAGAGACAGAGAGACAGAGCACAAGTGGGGTAGGGACAGAGAGAGAGACACAGAATCCGAAGCAGGCTCCAGCCTCTGAGCTCTCAGTACAGAGCCTGAAGTGGGGCTCGAACTCACAGACTGTGAGATCATGAACCAACTTTGAGATCATGACCTGTCCTTCAAGATCATGACCTGAGCCCAAGTTGGATGCTTAACCAACTGAGCCATCCAGGCGCCCCTCACACCTTTTTTTTTTTTAATGTATGTCCTATTTAATCCCTTAATCAGTTTTAAAATTGATATATAATTCACATACCATAAACTTCACCCATTAAAAATGTACAGTTCAGTGGTTTTTAGTACATTCACAGAGTTATGCAGCCATCACTACTATCTAGCTTCAGAATACCCTTCCAGAATATCTAGCTCCAGACCCCAAAAGGAAACCCCTTGCTTGTTAACGATCACTCTCTATTCCTACTTCTGCCCCGGCTTCTAGCGTCCACGAATCTATTTGTTGTCTTTGTGGATTTGCGTATTCTGGACATTTCACATAAACAGATTCAGGCACCATGTGGTCTTTTGTGTCTGGGTTATCTTGCTTAGTGTAATATTTTGGAGGTTAGCCCACATGGTAGCAGGTATCAGTTCTTCATTGTTTTTATGGTCAAATAATATTTCATTATACGGATATGCTGCATTTTGTCTATCTAGTCATCAGTTAATGGACATTTGGCTTGTTTCTACTTCTTGACTATTAGGAATAATGCTGCTATGAGTATCGACATACAGTTTTTTTGTGTGTAGACATATATGTTCAGCCCTCTGGGGTATATACCTGGGTGATTCTATGTGTAAATTTTGGAGGAATCATACTTTTTATTTTACTTGTTTGTGTGTTTGTTTGTTTGTTTATTTATTTATTTATTTATTTATTTATTTATTATATGATTTATTGTCAAATTAGCTAACATACAGTGTATACAGTGGGCTCTTGGTTTTGGGGGTAGATTCCCATGATTCATCGCTTTCATACAACACCCCGTGCTCATCCCCATTTCCCCCCTCAATGCCCATCTCCCATTTCCCCGCTCCCTGACCGCCCCCCGCTCCCCCCCCCCCCCAATCAACCCTCAGTTTTTGTTCTCTGCGTTCAGGAGATACCTTAGACTTTAAATGAGCCATGTGAATGTCAGCGTGTCTCCTCATCTCTGTAAACTCCATGAATTCTTTGGGGAGAGGGTGGTGCCAGCAGAGACACACGTAGGCCAGGTGGTTTAAGGAATGGCATGAGTCGGGGCTGCCCGTTCAGGAGTCTGAGTCTCTGACGGCAGCAGAAATGATGGTTTGTCTTTAGAAGAAAAGCATTTGCATGCTGTGGTTGACGAGCAGGAACTCCTGCTATTAACTGCGGGGTTGGGGTGGGGGGTAAGGAGCCGATGACCTGATGGCTGGGGTGACTGGTCTCTCTATTTTCTTGTTCATGTCAGGCCATCCGGAGAAATAAATTCACACCTCCTGTGTACCCTGTGGCTTTGCTCTGAAGGGCGCACATGGCCTTGGCTTGATAGGACTTGATAGGTTAAACCAGGAAATGTGTCAAGCAAAAGTGTTTGAACAAATACCGAACTGTGTGGTATAGATTATGACTTTCCAGGGAACAGAGCGTTCGGCGTGGGCTATGAATATACATGGGAGCCCCACGTTCACAGGCTCCCCAGGGAGAGTGAAGCGAGACTAAGCTGGCTCTAGTTGTACATACATAATTCATCTTGGGATAGAAGAGGCACCTGTTTTGCCTCCTTTTCGTTCCTCAGGACTTGTCTGGCACAAAAGTTACAAGACCAATGAACTGTGCTGTGGCAGTGATGGGATTTGTTTTGGTCACATGGTAATCCTGAGCAAAAGGGCCCGGGAGACATATGGGCCTAGTTCTAAAGTTCTACAGAGAGCAATGCGTCACCTGGGCAAGCCACCCAACTTTCTAGATTCTGGCCAAAGAGTGGGTCTTTCTGGACACCAGATGCCTCTGTGATTTGATTTCTTCCTGGCAGAGGGACTCAACTGGAATGACTTTAAAATTGTCATGGACTGAACAGTCTTTCTGTTCTCGTCTGCAGCTCAATGTGGAGCCATGGAGTTGAAGCTGAATCAGGAGTTTTTCCACACTTAATTCAGTTCAGCACAGCAGGATCTGGACGAGGCAAGAAACCAGGAAGCAAAGTAACCCAGGGTGAGTGTGAGAAAGAAGAGTTGTGGCTCAGCTTAAGTTGAAACAACACCAGGGGTAGACGAGACATTATGCTAATCAACATTTTGCTTGTGAATCAGAAGCCTAGACATTTGGAATAACAGCACTAGGAAGCATTTGAGCTGCTTAGGGGAGTTTTGTTCAAATTTGAATTTCCTAGAAATCACAGTTCCTATCATTTCCCTAAAGAACACAAAGAGTGAGGGTTTGGCCTTCGAGTCACTGCTGATCAATTTAATGCTGCGTTAACAGTAGTGCAGCAGCTTTGTGAGAGTTGAAGAAAAAATACCAGAGTTTTTTGGATTTAATAACACAGTAATTTGGAGCAGATACAGCCAATACCAGTGTTCAAGGGGAGATGCATATGGTATAGAAATATTTTTTAGGTCAGTCCAATCCAACACATTTGAAAATAAGTGAGTTTGGCATAAATCCGTGAGAGAGGCAGTCATAGTGATGGGCCCCCAGCATGTTGGAGATTGCACATGGGGTAGCCACCAAATCACTAGAATTTGAGGTCCCTGTAGATTGAACCCAGAGGTCGAGAAAGTCCTTTGAAAATCAAACATAAGAGCTAATATTTTATGAGAGCGTGTTATGTGCACCAGGCACTATTTTGACTATTTCACATCTATTAATTGCTTTAATCCTGAGAACAATCCTGGGGACATGATGGCTGCAAGTTTCCCTCAAATATTTCAGAAAGAATATAATAGAGAGGGTAAGAAAAGAATGACAGAGCAAATGGGGAAAGACTACGAAGGAGTAATCCTGAAGAGTAATAGGATTTCTTTGTTTGATTCCAGCAACTTTTCTGTAGGTTTGAAACGATAACAAAATAAATGTTGAGCCAAACACCCCCCTGGAAAAAGACCCGATTCTTACGAGATGAGAAAACTAAGGTACAGACAGGTTAAGTAACTTGCATCTGGTCACCTAATACTAAATAGTGGAGCCAGAATTCCAGATGGGTGCTGGGGAGATTGACAAGGCAAAGGGACATATAGAGATGGAAATACTGTTAGTTGTTCAAGTGGTTGTTTTGGTCTCTGTTGCTCCACAAGCATAACGTTGACCTTGCCGCCAAGCTCAGCACTGGGTCTTGGGCAACCCGAGCAGAGGGGCAAGGCAGGAGCTGGGAGGGAAGGAAGATATTGGCAAGTTCAGTGCCCCTGAAGGCATGGACAAGCCACCGGTCCGTACACTGTTACCCATTCACTAGGAGATAAATATGGCAAGTGAGGGTAAGCATTGAGAAACATTTATAGTGCCTTAACATTGCTGCTACATCCAATTATTATTAGTTTTCTGGTAATTTTCTTTTTTTTACTCATTAATTCAAACATTTATGAAAATTAAAAATAAATATGAATTTTTTCATTTTCTGTATTTAAGAAAAAAGAAAAGAAACGAAAAAGAGAAAAAAGTTAAAAAAAAGAAAAAAGAAGAAATTGTTTGATAATTCAAACACTTATTAAATGCCTACTGCATGCTCCATATTGGATGAGACTTAAGTTTGTTAAAGACAAACTTAGAGAATAGTTACATAACCCATGTCAAATAGGAGAACAATTTCAAAGACATTTTCTTCTTTAAATTTTCTAAAGTGAGTTTTTTTTTTTTTAAATTGAGATACACTCGACATATAACCTTACATTAGTTTTAGGTGTACAACATAATGATTCAATGTATGTATAGATTGAAAAGTGATAGTTAACATCCATCACCACAAACGGTTATAGGTTTTTGTTTTGTTTTGTTTTCTTATGATGAGAACTTTTCAGATCTACTCTCATTATCAGTCTTTGTCGAATTCAGGCTCCAGACTCAGGGAGAGAGGAGACCTCTCTTGGATGCTTTGCTGTTGAAACTTCCTCGTTCCCCGCCTCCTCTGCTCACTTGCTTGTTGTAGCTTAGATCAGACCAATCGTGGTTGAGAGCAAATAGGAATCCAAGTTATTAGGAATGCTTCCCAAGGACATAGCACCTTTTTAATCCCAAAGTAGTTCATAAATTGTCCAGCTGTGCCTGAGGCACGTGGTTGTGAAGGGTAGAAGCCAACTGGCGTTCTAAGTGGAACAAATGGAAAATTTTGGCTGCAGATGCCAAAGGGAATTCTTCACCCTAATTAAGAAAAACAAACAAACAAACAAACAAACAAACAAAACCTCTGCAATATTGAAAGTCTACGTAGAGGAGGCAAGACCTGGCTTCTGACTTCATGAAAATGAACCATGCTTAATTAGAACTTAGCTAACACAAATTGGAAAGAATCAAGGCTACAGCCCATCGAAGTTGGTCCAGTTTGGGAATTAAAACCCTATAGTTCCACTCCTGGCCTTAAGAGCAGTCCACCTTCTTAGGTTATAGGTAACAGACCTGTGCCCCTTCCTAAAGTTGCAGGAGTAAGTTACCTGCTTCCTTCAGGGAATATGCCCTGATGGTTTGGAAAGATTACATTTAAAGGGTAATTTTTATTGCATGTTCTCTAATTCAATAAATATGGAGCTTCCCATTAACCAAGAGCTTATTTAGAATCCTTTCTTTTGCTGTCTGGCTGCTTGCAAAAGTCAAATTAGTAAACTATGCAGGACAAAATGTTACTCAGGTTGGATATCTGCCTACTCATGAAATGTAAATAAATCCAGAGAAAGGGAAATTTTGGAAATCCAAATAAACATCCTTCATGTGATTTGTCTTCCCAAACAGTTTCTCAGATTCTCTTTCCTCTGTGGTCATGTCTCAAGTGTCTTTGAGCGATAACCCTGGACACTCCACATTTCAGCACCATACAAATATTTCTCTCTTGTGTTCTTGGTTGCTATTTCTGTCAGAAACATGAAAGCTGCATCAACTAGATGGAAATCCTAGAGGGATTTAGGAAGAAAAGATCAATTGTTTGACAATAAACATGGCAAATCCCATGTGATTAAATAAATGCTTGTAAATGAAAGCAATAATATTGCACTTTGAATTGTTAACTATAAAGCAAGGACCAGAAATGACTGGGCAGGTGACCTGTTGGTGGGGGCACTTGTATTTCAGCACAAAATCTGAAAAATCTGGACAAAGCAGAGATCAAGAGACAGGTGAGAGCTGACTTTTTCTATTACTGAAATTGTTTTGTTCTTGGCTTAAGAAAATAGATTTGGGATAGTCTAGGTTTTATAAACTCCTGCAAAAGAGGTGGCTTTGGTCATGCTGCCGTCGTTGAAAGGGAATGACTCTTCCGTGTCACCTCGACGTGCAGTGTGAATTTGGGAAATGGAACTTAAGTTTGTTTTTCACTGTTAAGAGGCTGGAGGTGTCACTAGCCCAGCCCATGTGTCTGTCAGAAAAATAAGTTCTCTCTTGGTAGAACCCTCTCTGTCTCAGGATCATGTGAGATTCACCACATAATGCTCAGAAAACATGAGATCATCTCTACACAGTGAGCAAAGAAGAACTGGGACCTGATTTCATAGTTTTTCCCACAGATTTTGCTTTCCACCCTTGTCAGTCATATCTGAAAGGCTGACAGTTACCAGGGGCTGTGGCCAGGCACGAGGGAGAACGTGTCATTGCTGGCTGTGTTGGCCATAGCAACACGTCTGCCTTGGGGCAGATCCAGCGTGGACGAACAAACAGAAAAATGTGTCAGAGGATATGCAACTGAAACGGACCAAGGGTGAAAGCTGGTGCCGTCCATCAGAAACTTCCAGTGACCAACAGCAGGGTGTTTAACCACCATTTTACACTTCAGTAAGTTATCAAGTTGGTCAAGAAAATAATTGATGGTGACTTATCACGAGTTGCTAATTTCTCAAAATATCTATAATGGGGAAGAATCCTCATTTCTTATAACCTCAGTGCTGAATTACATCAATCAACAAATGTATCAAGAGCCAGAGCAGTGTGTTAAGTGGCAGCTGAGGCATCAAACGCAAATAAGACATGCTTCTTATTCACAAGAGAACTTCAGAGCCAGTGGGAAAGGTATGTAAACATGTTTTTCCAATGCAATAAGATGAGAGCTATAATAAATGCACGGAGGAGGTGCTACAGGAACACAGATAGAAAGTCAATTGATTCTGCCTGGGAAAGTCTGAGAAAGCATCAAAATGGAAGAGAATTTAGTTTCCTGGAAGGAGGATTAGAATTTACCAAAAGGAAGGATCTAAGAAATACATGAGCTATGAAGGAGAAGCCAAGCGTGTGCTGAGCATTTTCAGGGCAGGGCCATGGTCATCATTTCTGTGAGTCAGGAGGTCTATTCTCCCAGGAAATCCAATGTTCAAGCCCACCGTGTCACTTTGGACTCAAAAGTCTAATTTGAAATGCAATGACCTCTTTGTTCCAATCGTCTCAGTCTGCCCCTTGGAAATGACGAATGCATGGTCCCCCTGGTGGAATGACTGCTGGGGAAATGGCCAGCCAAGCCCTCCAGAGCGTTGTGTTCAGCCTTGAGTCAGAGCGGAGGGAGGCAACCGGTCCGGTGTAGCATCACATACAGGGAAAGGCGAGAGCCCTGGGGTTCTGGGTCAGCGAGGCCCAGGTCAATACAAGGAGGTGGGAGTCTGAAGCAGGATCTGTGGTCATCAGTGGCAGCACCAGCACAGAAGACCAGGGTGGACTTCACTCCAGTAGACACCAGAAGAGTCCCTATGTGGGCCTCAGATTCCTCTTTCATAAAATGCACTAGTTTGACTAGCTGCCATCAGCTGTTGGCAAACTCCGTTTCTTAGAGCACTAGGGTTCCCTAAAGGTGCCTCAGTGCCTGGAGATGAGAAAGAGCAAGGCCAAGTTAGAAAGGCTAACCTTCCCACCCTCACTTCAACAGGAGTATTTTGATTCCATTTGTTTTCATGTTGGCAACCCACATGAGATGTAATTTGACAGAAGTCTATTTTACTGTGCAAAAAAAATAATCGGCATCTTGGACTAGAGAATCAAGTTCTGACTCTATGGTTGTGAGCCTCCCTTATTTCCTCTGCAATCCCACGAGACTCAATTTAGGTCCCTTTGTAACACTTACACAATTTTATTTTGTGTTTTTCTTTATGTCCCAAAGAGGTGCACTTCTTTTTCTCTTATGAATTTGTTTGCTCCATAAAAGGAAGTTCAGGGCTGCTGGACATCCCTAGTCATACTGGTCTCCTTCCTGGACTTCAGACTCACCAAACACATCCCTTAGGGCCTTGGCATTTCTGATTTCTTTTATCTGGGGTTGTTACTCCCAGATCTCCCTAAAACTTGCTCCCTCACTTCCTTTAGGTCTTTTCTCAAATGTGACCTTATCTGATGGCCTTTCCTGAACACTTAATATGGAAAATAGAACCACATTCGCCCTACTCTCTCTCTCTCTCTCTCTGCCTCTCTCCCTCTTTCTCCCACTCTCTCTCCAGGGACTCTTCGTTCTGTTTTTATTTTCCTCCATAGCACTTACCATCACTTGCATATTTTATATTTCATTAGTTGCTTCAATTTTGTCTCATCCTAGAATATAAATTCCAGGGGGCAAGGACTTTTTCTGTTTTGGTCATTGCTCTGTCCCTGGAAGAGTCTGGTGTGGAGTAACCACCCATTCACTTTGAGGCCTTTGACACTCAGCTCCTGTCCAGCCAAGACCTCCTGTTTCATAAAGAAAGATCCCACCCACAGTGACTTACAGTTTGGCTGGGTTTCCTTTCTGGCCTGTAACATCCAAACCAGTGACCCAACAAGACCTGCCTCCCCTAGTAGTAATAGTAACTTAGGCAGACTGGTAAAAAAAAAAAAAAAACCAAAACATGGGGTTTGGAGCTGAGGGTTTGGGTTTGGGTCTGAACTGTAACATATGCTAGTGGGTTGCTTTTAGGTAACCTCTTGGAGCTTCAGTTTCCCTATTTGTAGAATGAGGTAGCAACTTACCTGTCACACAAGGTTGCTATGAGAATTACATCAAGTTCGATGGGGAAAAAGTGCTTTGTAATCTGTAAAGGACTGTGTTAGGTGTGGCTTCAGAGAATGAGACAGTAGGTGATCTGAACTCTAAATGGCCCTTGAGCCAATAGTAACACTGTGACTGCTGGTGCTCACCTAATTTTTCTGGAGACAAAGATAAGACTACCTCTTTCTGGTTGAAGGTAGGAAAGTGAGTCAGAGTATCTATGTGAAACACCTTTTGACTTTTATCATCCATCTTATGATTTTGGTGAAATTAGTAAGAAAATACTCAGCAAAGAAAGTGTTTTTATTGACGCTACAAGGTTTTCAAATTAATAGTTTCTGTAAATAGTGCCTTTCAGCTCTGCAGGATTGCCTCTTTCTTTTTGGAAGGGCCCCTTTACTTCATTTTGGAATGTATGCTAATTTCTGTTTCCCCACATTTATACCATGTGCCTCAGCCTCCCAGATTCAAAAAAAAAAAAAAAAAGAATTCCATGTATTTGTGGAATGCATTTGACACTTAGCTTGAATTGCCTCCCCCAAGAAAGGCCTTTATATTTATTACCATTGATAAAAAATGCTTGAACACAAGGGGGGCAGCGTGGTAGGAGGTATGGAACACTGATAAGAGAATTAAGAACTTGAGATTTTGTCTGGTTCTGTTACTGACTAGTTAAATGGACTTGGGCAAGTTGCCATTTCTGTGGGCCTCATTCTCCGCGTGTGTGTGTGTGTGTGTGTGTGTGTGTGTGTGTGTGTGTGTGTAACAGGGACGGGGGAATCACGTGAGGGGACAACTCCAGGCTCTCAGGGAGCGAGCTGGTTCTGCCTAAGAACACACTTTCTATGGGTGTGTTTGGTTATGAAAATGAGATCCATTGGGCACAGCTTGGCTGGACTAGGGCTGCAACATAGGAGATTCTACTTCTTGACATTATAGAAGAAAAAGACATTAGTGAGGTGACCAGAAAGATAGATTCTGAAAGAGGGGTCTGGATCAGGAGGAGGAGGGAGCAGGAGAGAAGGCCCAGCAAAGTGGTCAGAAGCTGGGATTGAAATGGATAAATGGCCACTAAGAGGCTCTGCCTGAAAGAGTAATGGACTTGTAAAGCAGAGACAACTGACACCCAGTGAGGAGACATTTTCTGGAAGGACGGGGAGCAGATCTACTGGACTTACAGAAACACTGGTTCTGGAAGCTCTCCTCTTTATACATGCACAGCCTCCCTTTTCTTGACCCGTCTCTGCTAGGTCTCTTCTTTCCTTAGTGTTCCCATGGTCATGCTTGGGGCATCAGTCCCTGGCCCTCCACTTACCTTGGCCTTTTTAGGAACAACTTTCAGGGAGAGGAGTGGACAATATTGGTGTTGCTGCCCAGATCCCCCCAGCTTCCTATTGGCTTTCCTTGACCATTTTCATGCACACTCCCTCTTTCCTCTGTTGTGCATTTGATTCAAATTGACCGCATTTGAAACTCTTAGGAAATCTGCCCTTAGCTCCACCAGAGCCAGTACAGAGAGCTATCAGCCCAAAGTGCCTGGGGATTTGTTCTCCACAGCCCTGCCCGTGGCCCTTGAGCAAAGGGTTATAAGCCCAGCTGTCTTGCCTCAGTTGGTCCTACTCAGAAGTGTAACTTAACATCCCGGAAGTCCCCCCGTGGGATCTGCCCAAACCCTCCTCTGCAGGGCTTTGCCTAAGATGCAAACTTACTTGCCTTCTTCCCCCTTCTCCCTCCTTCTTCTCTCTGCTTCCCCACTTTCTTGCCAGTCTCCTCTAGAAGCACTGTCTTACAAAAATTTTTTTTAATGTTTATTTATTTTTGAGAGAGAGAAAGAGACAGAGACAGAGTGCACGTGGGGGAGGGCAGAGAGAGAGAGGGAGATACACAATCCGAATCCGAAGCAGGCTCCAGGCTCTGAGCTGTCAGCACACAGTGGGGCTCAAACTCACGAACCATGACATCATGACCTGAGCTGAAGTTGGATGCCCAACCAACTGAGCCACTCAGGCGCCCCTAGAAGCACTTTCTTAATAAATGACTCGCTCACAAATCTTGAATTCTCATCTCAGAGAGCCCAGCCTAAAAACACCCCCTATCTCCTAAAGCTTAGGTTTCTTTAAAAATTGGAAGAAAGTTCTGGGCACTTTTCCTAAAAGAAAGTGTACATATGCATGTAATTGGCTTGCCTTTGCTCCATGATCTTGGAAGTGTAAGAAATGTCTCATCCTTAATTTTTCTAAATCCTATCTGACTCAGCCTTCCACCCACCAGGTGGTTGAGAGATCCAAGTTCAATTATTTGTGGGAGGGCGTTTCTCATTCTTCCTTGCTATTCACTTGAGATCACCCTGGAAACTTGGACCAAAAATATTAGGGGGAGCCTCAAGATTTCAGTCCAATCCTCTTGGGGTTTTTGTCCTTCGCTCAGAGGTGCAGGTGACAACGTCTGGCTCTGCTCGGGAATCTGTGCTGAGCCCCCAGTCTGCTGTACTAGTGTCCAGACTCTCCAGGTGCCTCTGCAGAGAACATACTTTCAACCATTCTCATGGGAGGCCCTGATTTCTCTGGACTGCTGGGTGAGCCCTGTTATCAGAAGAGCTTAGATCAACAGCATCTCTCCCCTCACTCCCTACCCCTAGTTCTAGTCCCAGGAGCTATCTCTTACTACCACCCCTGATTCATGCCACCTCTACCCGCCTACCATAGTCTCCTGGTCTCTCCTCTCCCAAGCACTTCCCACCTCTGTCCTTTGCCCTCAGCAAAGAAGCAGATGGAGGTGATCTTCAGGGCAGAACTAGGTCCCAGGAACACTGAGAGAGGAAAGTTGTTTATCTCTCTAGGAGAAGGAAAGGAGAAATTATCCTTTTATTCATTTCCATCAGACAAAAATTGATGAAGGCAGCCATTAATGACTCAATAAAATACCCCCACTCACATACAATATTGCATACAACTTTAGGAAGTTCACAGTTCCCAGGACTCAAGTTTATGAGCATCTGACCTAAGGGAAGAGTCATATGAAAGCAACCTGACTACTACTAACCAGTGATGAGGTTATTCTTGAATGGAACTTTCTCTTTGATGTAGAGTCTCTATCTTATGCCTGTGGCTTCTTGCTTATCAATTACCAAAGCTGCTCTAGCTGAAAGATAAAATGAGGCAAGAATACCAGGAAATGTCATTCAGAGTTTTGGCTCATGAAACAGTGACAAGCCTTGGGCAAAATATTTTGGTCAGGTGATGCTAAGGGTGAATATTCCCAGTGGTCAGATAGAGGTTCAGGGACCATCACCTTCTTATGGACAGGGATCATATACTATTCATCTATATATACCTAGCAAGTAGCATTAATGGCACTTATATTATTAATAAATAAATATTACATTGATTTAATTCATCTTGTATACATTCTGCTGATTTGTTAGCACTAAGGATTATATTGATAAGGTCTATACATATCTTCCTATGGATTGGGGCTGTATCTTTACACTTTCACTTGATGTGTACTTTGCCATCCTGAGGAAAACATATAAGGTCACATCTTCTTAAATATTCAAATTAAAATGACTTTGAGTGCCTGTCCCATTATTACACAAATGTCTTTCATTACTGGAGTCCCTCCTGTACAAGAATTCCTCACTTTACTTAATCCAACCATAAGGTAGCTGCTCCCATCTTGTGCTGCTATCAGAGTGGGAACCAGAAATGAATGTCTCTTTGAGGCTAGAGGACTCAATTTGGGGGACCGGATACTCCAGAAAGAGCCACCATGTGGTTGTTGCTGCTACCAGAGTTGGAGGCCTGTTATAATGGAGGCTGAAATTGGGCACTGTGCAGGGATGCTCCACCCCCCTGCTGCAGAGGGCAATGTGAGCACATTGCTCAGATGCCTTAGGTTCATCCAGAAGGTTACTCTTAATGTTCTTCACTCCTTCCCAAGATGAGAATTCAGATGCTCCCCTTGTGGCCGGAAGACATCATGACCACTGCCTGACCTTTAAAATAAAACAGCCATGGCATTAGAAGAGGAAGGGAAGGGGCGCCTGGGTGGCACAGTCGGTTAAGCGTCCGACTTCAGCCAGGTCACGATCTCGTGGTCCGTGAGTTTGAGCCCCGTGTCAGGCTCTGGGCTGATGGCTCAGAGCCTGGAGCCTGTTTCTGATTCTGTGTCTCCCTCTCTCTCTGCCCTTCCCCTGTTCATGCTCTGTCTCTCTCTGTCCCAAAAAAATAAATAAACGTTGAAAAAAAATTAAAAAAAAAAAGAAGAGGAAGGGAAGTATATATTTATGATTCCTTTCATAATATGAAAATAGTCCATTACCAGGCAGGTGAACAAGCTTGCACACGTTCATGGTTGCCTTCTTCTTTTGTGAGGCTTCCACGAGTGGAAGCAGACCCTGCTACAAACCAGCTTTTATTCAGTCAATCACTAGAAAGGAAGAATGGTATATTAATATTCCAGCAGAAACCCTTACAAAATATAAAACAATAGCAGCGATTGCTGCAAAAAGATGTTTTGTTCGTCTTGGCATCAGGTTAACAATTATGGGGGATTCTTTAGGGTTTGATAGAAAAAAAGTTATTTGAATTAAAGTCTATTTTATTTGTTTACTTATTAAAGATTTATTTTATTTTGAGAGAGAAAGAGAGCAAGTGGGGGGAGGAGCAGAGGGAGAGAATCTCAAGCAGCCTCCACACTCTGCAGGAGCCCAACCCAGGGCTTTATCCCATGACCCTGGGATCATGACCTGAGCCAAAATCAAGTTGGATGCTTAACTGACCGAGCCACCCAGATGCCCCTGAACTAAAGTCTGACTTTAAAATCTGATTCTAATTTTGATAAAATAGAAAATTTTTTGCCACTCATGCTCTTCATATATCTGGGATTTGTAAAGAAATGATTGCAGTATAGTCAAGGGGTCATCCATTCATTGACTAACCCATCACCAAAGATCATGTCTGAGTTCCTCCACCACAGGGTAGGTGCCTTGTAAATACCTACGCTGTATGAAACCTTTCCATTTAATTGTGATGTAGCATCCACTTAAATAGGCACAGTGGTTGGGAAAACTTTTCAATATCACTCAAGTGAAATGTTACTTTAAAGAGAATTCCAAACATGTGTTTCATTTTAGTTTCTAGTGTCATTTCTCTTGAAAGATTTACTTGTTGAGAGCAAGTGATTCCAGCAGTAAAAAACAACAAACTGTTAAGAAAGACACAGAAAAATCAAACCCATGTAAGGGAATCAATAGCAAATACAGTACCCAATTATTGTGATTAAGCATTAATTTTGACCCAAGGTTTCTGGTACCCAGGGCACAAGGATAGCATGATAGGTGACATAGTTTTTATCTACTTGGATAAAAACACATCTTGGGGGGATATCAACTTCCATATTCATTCAGTGTCTCCATTGATGTTAATATTAATTCCAATTAAAGAACAAGGAAACATAATTTTTCTAAATGTTTCCAGCTGTGACATGTCAATTGCTACAATTTAGTTTCTAGATCTACTGTGATATTTAATAAACTTTATGTAAACTTTAAAATACTGCACTGAAAAAATGCAAGTCCATGCTAGTTCATGAAAGAGAACCTTTTTCTAATAAAACTTTTAAAAAGGAATCTATGTTATGGAGGAAACTCAGGCTGAAATTAGCTCTGTTAACAAAATTAGAAAATTTTTTTTTCAAGGAAATTAAATAAATTTTAGAAGTCTGTATCTTCTGTACGTCACTGTGGTAACAAACCTTCAAATCCCTGTGGCTTAACCCATGAACTTCTTTCTTTTTTTTTTTAATCTTTTTTTAACATTTATTTATTTTTGAGACAGAGAGAGACAGAGCATGTACGGGGGAGGGTCAGAGAGAGGGGGACACAGAATCTGAAACAGGCTCCAGGCTCTGAGCTGTCGGCCCAGAGCCCGACGCGGGGCTCGAACCCATGGACCGCAAGATCATGACCTGAGCCGAAGTCGGCCGCTTAACTGACTGAGCCACCCAGGCGCCCCTGAACTTCTTATTTCTTGCTCATATCATAGTGTGATGCTGCCAATGTAGGTTTCCTGAGTCATTCTCATTTAAACAGAAACTCAAGGATCAGGCAGAAACTCCTTCCATCGTGTAACTCTACCAACTAGCAGTCCTTACTTTCCAGTGTGGAGACAAGAAAGAGATGAGAGGGTGGAGGAGTGCAGGAGAAAGTTTGGAGACAAGGCCTGAAAGAGATACGTATTATTTTCACTCATATTCCATTGGCCAGAACTCAACCACATGCTCCTAACTTATTGGCAAGGGCAACTGGAATATGTGGTGTTCCTCCGTTCCCAGGAGGAGAAAGCGGGGTGGATGAGCATTTGGCCAATTTCTGCCAAATCTAGTATTCATCTTAGGGCTTTTCTTCTCCTCTCAAAGTCTGTTCTGAAATGCTTTAGTCCCTAGGGTTCCCAGGGACAAGGAAGTCTACCACTTATACAAATGGGGAGTAAGATTATTTGTTAATATAATTTATAATGAAAAATATATTTATCCATATCAATAAACTAGGTAGTAATCATTGGGACAACTTATTATTTTTTTAATGTTTATTTATTTCTTCTGAGAGAGAGAGAGAGAGAGAGAGAGTGGGGGGGGGGCAGGGAGAGAGGGAGAGAGAGGGAGAATCTCAAGCAGGCTCCACACTCAGCGCAGAGGCCTACAAGGGGCTCGATCTCATGACTGTGAGATCATGGCCTGAGCCAAAATCAGGTGTTGGTTGCTTAACGGACTGAGCCACCCAGGCGCCCCAGGACAATTTCTAAACACCATTCTTAGAAATTATGAGATCTTTACACACATAAAATAAACATAAACTTGACCCACTTATGCATGAATTTTTTTTTTTTTGATAAATACAGTACAGTAATGAAAATGCATTTACTCTTAGGGTTTTCTGAATTTTCTTTTCTCTAGCTTACTTACTGTAAGAATGCAGCATATAATACATATAACCTACAAATATGTGTTAATGAACTGTGCATGTTACCGGTAAGGCTTCCAGTCAACAGTAGGTAAGTTCTGGGGAGTCAAAAGTTGTATACAAATTTTCAACTGCACAGAGTGGGGAGGATGGGTGCCTCTAACCCCTGGGCTATTCCAGTGTCGACTGCATACATAATACAGTCATCAAATGATGTGGTTCTCTGTCCTCTCTTCCTCCTCATCCAGAGTAGCTCTGATTGTAATTGATTAAGATTCTTTCATACAAGAATTTCCCTTTTGAAAAAGAGGTTTGAAAACCTCTTTGGATAGGCTACTCCTGTGGCCCAGGCCACTTAAGGATCAGAACCTTCTTCCATTGGGATACAGGAGCCAGAAAGGATCTTCTCACAAATGCAAAGAAGGAGTGACCAGAGGCTATTCGATCCAAGAGTTTTTCATACTCTCCATATTATTCTTGCTCTGAGCCTGGAGTCAGCAGCAGTTTGAACTTCAGCTGATCTGAAACCCTTTACTCGATGGAGTTTTGGAAAATTAATCCGCTTCCATTTGTGCACACTTGCATTTCCACACTTTCATTTTATGAAGTTTCACGCCCATACATTTGGCTTTGAGGTTTGCTTCATTCAGATCCATATTGGAAAGGCCTGACTTCCTATCACTGCCAGGATTTTCTTCTGCTCCAGGGATTTGTTTGGTTCTGTGCCATTTTATCCCAAGTTTTATTCCTTCCATCTGATTCGAATGTTTCATTACCAACTCATAGTTGTTCTTAACAAGAAGTAAAAGCAAAAAAAAAAAAAAAAAAGATAGAAAAGAAGAGGCAAAAATGACACCTCTCTTAAAACAGGAAAATGTGCTGGTTTGAATCTCCTGTCAGATTTTGGGCAGGTTAGTTGGCAACAGGTGTTTGGCCAGATTTCAGATTTCAGAGTAAATTTCTCAGAGCTTTATTGCTTCCCTCTGGACCCCTGTTAGAGAACAATGAGAGGTTAGGTGTAGCTTGCTAAGCCCACTTGCATTAGTCAGTTGCTCTTCTGGTGCACGTGGAACGTGCTCTACCTTCCTCATCTTATGGCTTCATCTTCCATCTGCCTGGTTGGGAAGGGACTGTGAATCCGCAGCGGCATTTTACAGCAGGGATGGGGTGGATACACGAATGAAGGAAGAGCCTGATGTCACTGCCCCACATGGTAGCTGTTGCCATTACTGTTGTCAGTGTTGTCTCCATAAGCTTTTGTAAAAAAACCGTATTTATTTATCTATTTATTTATTTATTTATTTATTTATTTATTTATTTATTTTAAGAGAGAGAGAACAGGAGAGGGGCAGAGAGAGGAGAGACTCCTAAGCAGGCTCCACAGAGTCAGCACAGAGCCTGATGCCGGGCTCAAACCCATGAACTGTGAGATTATGACCTGAGCCAAAGTCAAGAGTTGGACACTGAAATGACTGAGCCACCCAGACGCCCTGATAAGCTTTTTATTTTAGAAAAGTTGCAAAGGTAGTGCTGAGATTCCTATACAT
The DNA here is from genome assembly GCF_027475565.1 of Acinonyx jubatus. Taxonomy (NCBI): domain Eukaryota; kingdom Metazoa; phylum Chordata; class Mammalia; order Carnivora; family Felidae; genus Acinonyx; species Acinonyx jubatus. The sequence continues at coordinate 107,787,219 of NC_069388.1, read as the reverse complement.
TCCATACACAGTTTTCCCCATTGTAAGCAGCTTACATTATTATGGTACATTTTTCACTCTAATGAGCCAATAGCTCATACATTATTATTACCTGAAGTTCATATTTTATTTGAATTTCCTTCACTGTGACCTAATGTCCTTTTTCTGTTCTAGGATATGTCCTCCTGAATCCCACATTATGTTTTGTTGTCCTGTCTTCTCCCTTGAGGATCTTCTTTTGTTTGGTTTTGGGTGTACGTGTGTGTGTGTGTTTGTGTGTGTGTGTGTGTGTGTAATATGTGATGTAATATGTAGATCATGGTCCCCCAAATTAAAAGCCACTGGTATAGAGCAAATTATAGTTGGTGACTCCTTTAAGCTCCTAACAAGAATTAAAAGGACAATATTAAAAAAGATGCCAAGTATTTCTGATGCTAGTTTGTCATTGTTAAAAAAAAAAAAAGAACAGGAGATAGTTATATTTATAGAAAATTGAATAGCAAATAGAAGGTATCCTAGAGATGGAGAGAATTCAGGCCTAAATACTATTCAGGTCTGTAGGGACCTATAGAGTTTTCAAAGCAAGCATTAATATGTTTCTGCTAGTGATGTTCATTCCTTTCAGGAATGCTGTTTGTCCTTAGTGACTCATAGCAGCCACTTCTACAGATTTTTTTGAAGTGTCAGATGTGGTGAGTTGCCTGGGTCTAGAAAGAGTTTGGTACGTAGGTTTGGGCTTCATTGGCTGTTTCCCATGGGAAAGTCAGTTGATTAGATTAGAGATGAAAACTGTCCCAGTCAGCTGTTTAAAGCCATACACAGATGAAAGGAAGCAGGGTTGGAGGGTGTGGGGGGGTGTGTACATTTGTTACAATACTGAGTCCAGATAATTTAATATGGATTTCCCGCCTTATTGTTGGTGGAGGGCAGGGAGTAGGGAGGTCGAACATGATGTGAAATCTTGAAGTATTTTTTAATGCTGGTAGTGTAATCCCAACAAATGAATGCACTTAGGGTGTCTTTATAGGCTTTGGAAAGGTGGCAGAAGGAGAAGCAGAGACAGAGAAGGAGTGGATCTGAGTTGCTGCCTACCTGAGAATGAAATCTCTGTGGGGAGACCGGGATTTGACCAGGTGACTCATCTTTTATGTTCCGAGCCAAAGTGAACAGGATCTCTACACTCACTAGTTGTGAATAAATAGCATTTAAGTGCGTGTTTTAATCCTTAAAAATTAATTTCCTGACCTAAGAATCCATTGTTGGAAGGAGTCGTCAGAGACTTTTAACCTTTCTTTTTACCTGTAGGTAGGTAACTCAGTCACAACGAGCTATAGGGAGAAGCAATTTTTACCTCGATTTCCTAGGTCTTTTTCATTTTAGTAATTAAAACGAAGCTCGATAGATTACTTGGAAGAATTAAAACAGGTTATACCACTCCAAATTGTAGCAATTGCTTGATTAAATATTGATTGAAGAGTTTGTGGCTCATTCAACTCATTTGTGTTTGTTTTCCCTGGCTTTTCCCCCACCCCTCATTTTTTGAGTATTTCACTGGATTATGAAAATAGAGGGAAATACAATAAAATAGAAGTGAACCCATTCTACTACTTGCCAAGTGATCTTGTAGTTTGGGAGGTAAACAAGGGAGTTGAAAAGGTGAAAGAATGCATCTATATTCATTTGTTCTCTCTCCTTAAAATTATGAGGAGGAAGTTATTTCTAAATTTGGAATGTTTACCACTTCCTCCTCCTGCAACTGAGAGCTAACACACTGTACACACACACACACACACACACACACACACACACACACACACACAGTCAAAATATCCAGTTGGGGCAGACTTTGCCGTAACATCTCAGCATCTCAGCACCTCGTTGGTTTTTCATATTTTCCATTCATTAGAGATACATTGCTGGTTCCAATATGCTTAGGCTTGGTGTTTCTGTTGGGAAAGTAAATGGCAAAAGACCACATGACTTCCAAGGGCAAACACTGCCCAAGGGAGAAAGCATGGGCTGGCTGGAAACACAAGGCATTGTGTGGAGCAGAGGTTAGAGATAGGGTGAGGCAGAAAAAGCTCTGCTCTTTCTCCATCACCTCCATTTAGGTCCTCCAGGAAGCAGAAGCCAAGACAGGATTAGAAATGTAATTTGTTTCTTGGGGGAAAATCCTTGCCAAAGAGAAAGGGGACAGGGAGCAGGAGGCACTGGGGAGAGCCCCAGATCATGATGCAAGTCTGACAACCATGAAAAGGGAGAACAGGAAGGGGGAAGAATTGGATAGGTAGGGCTTCCAATTGCAGGGCAGCTCGAAGAAAAGTCTTAGCTAGGCTGATGGGAAGTCCCAAAACAATTCCTACTGCAGAGATCCCTCCATTGGGCAGGAATTCCTGGCTCCAGTCCACCCACCACCCCTGTCCCCATCCCATGCTCAGTCATTGGCTAGGAGCTGCTCTGGAGAAGCATAGCCCAGCCTTGGTGTGAATGCTGCAATGGATCCATCCCAAAGCTTTGGAAACTGCAGTTGGGCAGATAAGCACACTTGTCACCAAAGAGTCTTTCTTAAAGGGAAATCTGAGCATCTTTCTGTGGTTGCCACCCCGTGAATCACATTAGTATCAGAGTTCAAAACAGGCAAGAGCTCATCTCAGGTATCTGGTCACCCAGCTATCGTGTGTGTGTGTGTGTGTGTGTGTGTGTGTGTGTGTGTGTGTGTGTGTGTGTTGTTGCGCCCACACTGTAGACGATTACAAGGACTATAACATTGAGTTAAGGTGCTAAGAGTTTTCCTTTATTTGCTAAAATCCTAAGGCACCTTACAAAAGTTAGTTTGACCCAGTTCAGTTTCTTCCAGCTACCAGATGTGGTCCAAAAACCAGCTCGAACAATTTGCAGCATGCTGACTCAACTTGTCAGAGCCGGAAGCCCCTTGGCAGATAGGAGAACTATCTCACCTCTCAGATCTATACGGAAAGGGAAATTGATTCACGGATGTTTTTATTCTTTTTTTCTCTTTGTGGTGTTATCTTCTAAGTGCTGGAGGGTGTTGGCTTTTCTATGACTCAGAAACATAAATCCTTTTCTAAGGTGAAGAATTAATTTTCAAAGTGGAAGAAAGTTAGTCTCTTTTTGTTTTACACTTTGAGAATTGGTTACACGGAAGGAGTTGATCCAAAATATTACAACAGGGGAAGAGGACAGGGCATAACTGAGCTATAAGCCAAAAGGCAGTTCTGAACACCACTCTGCAGGTATATTCAGCTTTGCAAGGAGCTTTTCAAAATTATTAGGCCACTAAAGGTCAGTTGAACCTATCATGTAAATCATCTGCTCATTCACTTTGACTGACATGTTCACAGTTCCTTTTTCATATTCTGCTTCCCTGAGTCTAGGTAATAAACTTATCTTCATGTGAGAGAGAAATTGGGGCCTGACAAGTCAAAGGCTCAGGGGGACATGAAATTCCACCTTTTGATGAACAATTGGCCTGTCCGAGTTTCAACTTTTCCAGATACAAATTCCAGAGATGTTCCGCAGTCGACCTCTCAGGCTGTAGCACATGTAGGCACCCAAGGAATGTTCGTAATGCAAGGAAGGTGGCCAAGTTTAAGTGGAGAAGGGACAGTGGCCGTGGGTGTTGGTGAAGGTTAGAAACCTGTGTGGAGAATCTATTTTGCATGTTAGGCATCCTGCTGTCCCTCTACACTGAGCTTCCTCGGAAAATCATACCCAACAGAAAAGAAAGGAGAGCCAGGACTTGCATAATGTATTTCAAACCCACTGCTTGACTTTTATTTCTTTAGGATGAAGGCATATGGTCCTGTCCTTTGCTTGCTACTGATTTCATTTTTAATGACAGTGTGGTGGAATTCAATGGTTTGCAATGGTTTTCAAAGTTATTTTTCATAGTGGTGCTCTTGCTTCAAAAGAGATATAGAAGTCAGGGTCAAAGGTTGAGAGCTCTGAGACAGCCAGCTTCTCCTTTAGCTACTTTCCCAAACCCCAAGACTCTTTGGAAAATAGTTTGAAAGTCACTGTTAAAGTGGAAAAAGATTTTCAGCAGCAGTTTAGGTCTGGAGTGGAGGTGATTCTAGTTTATTGTTATTCTTTTTTTTTTTATTTTTTAACATTTATTTATTTTTGAGACAGAGAGAGACAGAGCATGAACAGGGGAGGGGCAGAGAGAGAGGGAGACACAGAATCTGAAACAGGCTCCAGGCTCTGAGCTGTCAGCACAGAGCCCAACGCGGGGCTCGAACTCACGGACCATGAGATCATGACCTGAGCCGAAGTTGGACGCTTAACCGACGGAGCCACCCAGGCGCCCCTATTGTTATTCTTTAAATAACAATAGCAATAATGGTAGTAAGGTAGCGGTGTATGAATACTTATTATTACAACTAGAAAAGTTTGTTATAATTATGAATAATAATTACAAATATCATTTAAAGACCATGTTCCATGTGGCAAGCACAGAGCTGAATGACTTTAACAGGCATTACTTCCTTTCAAATCAACAAACCTAAGAGGTTCAGGTGAAGCTACTAGGAAGGGAAAAGTTGTTTGCCCAAAGCTGTATAGCAAGTGATGGGCAGAGTGGGGACACAAACCCAGGTATGTTTGACTTCCCAGAAGCAGGGTTCCAAGCCGCAGGTATGTACAGACTCTGGGTCCTAACCTGTAAAGTATACAGATTAGATTAAATTATCATTAAGAATTAAAAAAAAAAAAAAACCACAAAACACAAAACTGTTATCTCCATGACAGCTGTGAGCTGAGCTTTAAAAAGAACAGAATTGCAACCTCTACCTGTTATTATAAAAATCTACTAGACCCTATCTGACTTCTTATCCTTCTGTATAGGATGATGGCATGCTTCATCCTCTGTTATAAACCCCCCTGGTATGAAACCCCCTATAATTCTACCCAGTGTACAAATTTTAAGAGGCATCACCAGGGACTTTACTGTCTCATCGGTACTCCTGGTTTTCTTTTTCTGCTTTGGCAGAGAATTTGGCATTTTCAGGACCTAAATGAAAGTCATTAGGTCATTATTCACATATTAATAGTTCAATGCAAAGGGTGTGTGGCATTGTGTTTATTTTCATAGCTTTGTCAGCTGCAAGTCTCTAGAAGTCATGGCATCCCTCTAGCAATGAATGAAGCTGATGGCTAGATCTTGGTTTCTAAGTACCATTCCCAACCAAAATGAGTACATAGATGTATTTATGACTTTGATATGTGCTGTCTACTCCAGAGTGTGCGGGAAAGGCATTGTAGGCAGAGGGCACTGGGCATGGGTCTAGCAGACTGGTTTTGCATCTCACCAGCTCAGTGAACCTGCTCAAGTCAGGTTATTTATGAGGGGAGGGTGTCAGTATTCTTTTTTATTTATTTATTTATTTTTTTAAATTGTTTTTTTTTCAACGTTTTTATTTTTATTTTTGGGACAGAGAGAGACAGAGCATGAACGGGGGAGGGGCAGAGAGAGAGGGAGACACAGAATCGGAAACAGGCTCCAGGCTCTGAGCCATCAGCCCAGAGCCTGACGCAGGGCTCGAACTCACGGACCGCGAGATCGTGCCCTGGCTGAAGTCGGATGCTTAACCGACTGCGCCACCCAGGCGCCCCAGTATTCTTTATTGTGAAATGAGAGCATTGGCATTTCTGTTTCTGGCAATCCATTCTCCACTGTGTAGCCAGAATGATCTTACTGGAGAGTGAATTGGAACCATATCACCTCTTGGCTTCTACCTGTTCACTGGCTCCCTTCCCACTACTCCCAGGATAAAGCCCACCCTCTGTAACATGATATAAAATGGTCCCTGCCCAACTTTCTAGAATAGCATTTCTTCTGCTCTTGTGCTGCCTCCATGTATATACCTGTTCTGGCTGCTCCATGATACGAACCTCCTGACTACTTTGAAGTTCCTTTATGTGTTGTGCTCTCATACCTCTACACCTTTGCTCCTGCTGTTCCTTATAATCTGTATAATCGTTGCCCCTTCTCTCCTTTTTGCCCATTTATCTCTTCCCCATCTGAGCTGGATATCATTTCCTCCAGAATGCTTTCCGTGAGCCCCTAAACTAAAATAAATGCTTCCTGTATGTGTCTCTCTAGCCTGCGTTCTGTGTCGTAATTACGTGGGCTGTCCTGGGCTATCCCTGGTCCCTAAACAACCAGAAACTATGCCTTTGTCGTAGCCATATCTGTGGAGCCCAACGCAAGCCCAGCACCTACTAATAGACTCACATATTTTTTAACTGAATGATCACACTTGTCTTCTCTGAACCCTATGTATCTCACAGATTGCAGTGAAGACTGGCCGAGGCAGGGGATGAGGAAGCGCTTTGCTAACAGGACTTGCTACCTCATGTAGGATGTGATGCGAAGACGTGCCTTCTCTCTGGCATGCAGTTTCCTCTACACTGGGCTTGGCAAACTGACCCACAGGCTAATCCGGCCCACCTCCTGATTTTGTGTCACCCGGAGTTAAGAAGGGCTTTAAAATTTTTTAAATGGTTAGGTGAAATCAAAAGAAGAATATTAGTCATGACACATGGCATTGCATGAAATGCAAATTTCAGGGTCCATGAATAGTTCTATTGAGACACAGCCATGCTCATTTGCTGTGCTCTGGGGCTGTATTTGTGGTATGACAGAGGCCTTATGGCCCACAGAGCCTAAAAGGTTTACCCTCCAGACTTTAACAGAAAATGTTTGCCAACCTGGTCTCTAAACCTCCTTTTTCTGTCCCCTCATTGCCCAAACCCTGCATTCTGTCTTGATGTCCTACCATTAGAGATATTTGGTATTTCCTCACGGATGTAGAGAGAAAGAGTTATTTCTTATTTATCCCCGAACAACCATATGAAAATCTACACAAAACGTGGCAGGGCGTTTCCCCAAAGGTATTTCATATTTGCATATGTATGATGTGGTGAATTCAGGAACAAAATCACTGGGTACCCCTGCAAACTATCTCATTACTCAGGTTTATTTGTTAAAGGAAGAGCTCCTTCTGGTTTATTCAGATAACTATTTGAGTTTGAAATTTGTTCAGATGTGTATGATTTTGTTTTCTCTGCGTGGGGCTTCTTTTTTATTTCATTTTTTAAGAGAAATTAATGGACAGAAAGTATAAGCCAAAGCAGCCCCCACTTTAAAAAATGAGGGGCTGGAGGTGGGGGGCTTAAAATTAGATGCAGTTACATGGTTAGAAGTGAAAGGAGAGAGACAGAGACAAGAGAGACGGAGAAAGCAGCTGAGGAGTGCGCAGGTCATCTAACAAGAAGACAGGTGAGCTGCAAATCCTGTTTAGGAAGTTGGGAGCCCAGGGAGACAAAAGGAGAATAGCTCAGGAGCCAGCCCGGCTCTGTGAGGACATTTTTGTGGTAGTTAAATGGCTTCCTACAGAATCTCCGTAGCTGTTTGGCATCTGAGTCTCTCCTGTTCTGTCTCCCGTCTGTGGTAGAGCTGTGGTTGTACGTGAAAGAGAAAACTTAAAACACGCTGTTACGCAGAGGAACATGGTGTACCACCTTCCAGAAAAGAATCCAGTGACTGTCTGAACTCCAGGCTGCATTCCTGAGCTCCTCAGAGGATGTAGTAAACAAGCTGCTGGGATCCAAAGATTCATGAAGAGGAGCTTCAACATTGTGAAATACTTCTGACATCTTGGTTGCTCCAGTTGGCATCATACCAGGCTGTGTGAGAAAACTATTTTGGCAACAGACGGGTCTAACCACTAAGCCCACCCCCTCCGCCCCTCTCTGTCCTCTAAAATTGCACCAACAAAATAAAAATTAACACGATATTCCAGGATGATGGAAAACCAACTACTGAGGGTTCGAGGGCATGATACAAAATACGTACGTGAACTTTAGGTGGAAACAAGTCCATAGCACACGCTGTATGTGTAAATTCACAGTTTGAACCTAGAAACTGGAGACAGGACATTCGGAGTTGGTTTGGGGACATTGCATAGACTTCCATGAGCCAATGCCTGCTACCGAGTATTTTTTTTTAACTCTTCAATGTGAGGCTTTTTACTTAATTTTGAGGATTAGCTTAACTTGCCTTGGATAATTCTATTATTATTCCCTCAATTTCTTTGTAATGCTTTTTCTTAAACCTTTTTTTAAAATTTTTATTTATTTATTTTGGGGGGGGGAGAGAGAGAGAGAGAGAGAGAGAGAGCACAAAAGTGGGGGAAAGGCAGAGAGAGAATCCCAAACAGGCGCCACGCAGTGCAGAACCCAGTGGCGGGACGAGAACCCATGAACCATGAGATCATGACCTGAGTTGAGGTCAGACACTTAACTGACTGAGCCACCCAGGTGCCCCTGTAATGCTTTTAGAGAAAAATTTAACTTATATCAGTGAAAAACATGTGCTTCGGTTTGATCTGGAGTTGGTATTTCTCCCTACAAAGATGTGGCAAATTTTGGTGCCTAAACATTTTCCTTTTAGGGGAAGAGACTGTATTTATGGTATAGAATTCCATTAGCCTATTTCAGTATGAAGTATCTGGGGGATGATTATTACATAGTGTACCTGTTCTCTGGAAGAAATTCTTTATGTTTATGTGCTCAATTACAATGTAGTTTATAATGAAATGGTCTTCCTGACATCAGTTTTCCAGAACCCACTTTTTTCTTCCTCTAAGGGTAAGCAAGCAGCATGTACTCAGCTGATTATTAATTGACAACTGGTAGATATTCCTTCTTTTTCCTCCTAAATTAGGGAAGGGCAACAGTTTTTTAAAAATCAAGAACCACAAAACCATAGAGGAAATATCAAATAAGACCTCAAAAAGTAATACTGAAAAAAGAAAACTAGAAAGTAGTTTACCAATGTACTTTTTCTAATTATAAAATATAAAAATATACAAAAAAATAACAATTCTCTGTATTTTCACTTCCCTGTGATAAATGTTTATCATCTTGATAAATTAGAATGCTTTTTTGAAAAATGCTATTATTTTGTGGCACCTGGGTGGCTCAGTCAGTTAAGCGCCAGACTTCGGCTCAGGTCATCATCTCATAGTTCGTGGGTTCAAGCCCCACATCGGGCTCTGTGCTGACAGTTCAGAGCCTGGAGCCTGCTTCAGATTCTGTGTCTCCCTCTCTCTCTGCCCCTCCCCCACTCACGCTGTTTCTCTGTCTCTCTCTCTCTCTCTCTCTCAAAAATAAATAAACATTTAAAAAAAAAGAAAAATGCCATTATTTTTATTTAAAAAAATAAACTCCTGGCATGCCTGGGTGTCTCAGTTGGTTAAGCATCGGGCTTCGGCTTCAGTCATGATCTCACGGTTCGTGGGTTTGAGTTGCACATAGGGCTCTGTGCTGACGGCTTGGAGCCTAGAGCCTGCTTCTGATTTTGTGTCTCTCTCCCTCTCTCTCTACTCCTCTCTTGTGCTATCTCTCTCACAAAAATAAATAAACATTAAAAAGAAAGAAACTCATACAGAATTCAACATTTGAGAAAAGTATAGAGATGAAGTTGAAAACATTCACCCCCAAATCCTGCCACTCCTGCCAAACCATTGTTAACACTGGACAAACATCATTTTAGAGTCTATCTTTTATTCCATATATCCAGATAGACCAACTAGAAATTTTTATCATGATGAAATCTTACTATAGAAGACATTTTAATGAAAAAAGTATTTTACTTGAATTTAGTAGAAGAAAAACTGAAGGGATGGTTGAATTTCAAGTAAGTGTTTCCTTAAACAAGATATATTATTTTCTAAAAGTTCCCTCTCAGATTAAAACAAGAAATTTAATAAAACAATAATCAGAACAATGTTAAAGCATCATGTTTCAATTTTAGCATTCTCAAACTTTCTCCCATTGTTTCCCAAAGATTGTTAGTATTTTTATATTGTCTAGAAATACATTCACATTTTTTTTTCTGTAACCATAGTTCTCTTCGTTCAATTAGTTCCATATTTAGCTTAATGTTTATCAGATTCTTAAAAATATGGAATTTTTATTCCTATGCTCTTTATTTTGATTTGTGTTTTAACATCCTCCCGCCCCACCCCACCCCAGGAAGTGGTTATGAGTGTTGTATTCACTGAATTCTGTCATGTTTGAGGAAGTATGCCCACTGCTCTTCAGCCAAACAGTGTCTTGGCTGGGTACTAAGTTCTTGGATCACACTTCTTTTCTTCAAAACATTCTGAACATTACTCCACTGTCTTTGGCATTTACTGTTGTTATGAAGAAGTCTGATTTTTTTCCCCCCCAATGTACAAGATTTACTTTCTTGACTGGTCACTTAAAGGATTATTTCTTTATCTTTTAATTTTAATGATGTATCTGGGCTATGCTCAGTGTAGTGTGTTTTGTATCCAACTTTTCTGGAAAATAGAGGACCCTTTCAAGTTAAAGATTTAGGTTTTTCCCAGTTGGACTCAGTGAAGTTCTCTTGCATCATAGGTTTGAATTCATTTTCTGTTTATTTGTTGGTTTTGCTATTTCAAGGACACCAATTATCCTTATGTTGCATTATATTTGTCTGTCTTCCATACCTATTAGTTCATTTCTGAATGGTTTGATTTCTCTTTTTAAACTTTATTCATCATGATTAGCTCATCTTTCTTCTATGTCAGTATGTGATCAATAGCAATAACTATTGTGTTTCTTCTTGTTTCTAAATTATTTATTAATTCCTTGATGTTGTTCTTGGAAGTCTTTATTTCCTGAGGTCCGTGGTCATTGTTTTCATCTTGGTAGATTGTTATTACTGTAAAGCCGTTGAATTCCTCTTTTATCCAGACCATGCACTTATCAAGTTATTCTATGGTGTGAAGCAATTTTCTTCTGATCCTTGATGTTTTCTTATTACTTGTCTTTCCTTTGCTTTCTTCCTTCCTTACCATATAATACAGATATAATTGCCATGCCATTTCTTTTTACTGTGTTTATGTTTGGGTGGCTCTGTCCAGACATTCTATTTGTTCTAACACACTGAGGGTTACTTCTTAATTTTTTTTCCACATTCTTTGTAACTAAGCTATAGCTTGATGGCTGAATTTCCATGTGTTCTACACACTCTTTTATAACTCAAGAGAATGACAACAGGAGAGAGTCCAGCTGAGATATTTATAGTCTTTCTTAGATAACATAGGCCCTGCTCATTGTGTTGGGAGTTTTGCTAATGGTTCTGTGTCAAGGTCTACTTGATGGGTGTGCTCCTTTCCAGTGGGAATGTAGCCTTGACCTGTAGACTGTACAGCCATGGAAATTTTTTTCTCTACAGCCAGTCCCTGTTTCACTTCTTTTTCCCCTAATAGCCTTGCCACCCCCAGTACTCAGATTGAAAAAAGAAAAGATAATGACTGAGTTGTTTTCTTTCCAGGTTTGATCTGATAAACCCAACAGTACAATTTCTGGGAGTTTGAACAGGGGTAAAAGCAAAACTGTGTTACTTCTCTGTTTTATTTCACAATCATCTATATCTTTCCCTATTTGCCGGTTTTTGAAGTCTATAACATCAGGTCAGTCCTCTTTTCTTGCTTTGTGACTGTTGGTGATTTTCTCCATAGCTTTTAATTTTTTGTTTTTGTTTTTTCTTTCTCTCATTTTGTTAGACACTGGGAAGGGAAATACCATGATTCAACTGTAATCTATAATCTTAAAGCTAAAATAAGATATAGCAAAAATTATGTTCTAGAAATAGAACAGATGATTTAATGTAAATTCCATATCATAAGTGGTTAATGTGGAGGAAGTTGAAAGGAGATATATGATGAAAATTTGGAACTATAGCAGAGGAAACCCAAGAGAATGAAAGAACAGTAGAAAAGAGAGGGGGGAATAAAAGAAGAGGGAAATTTAGTTGGTTGACAACGGTAAAGCAGCGATAAACTGCATTGGTGAGCAATATTGTCTTTTTGGACTGAGGATATTGGGAATGCATTATCACTGTACTTTGAAATCTTGGTAGGCTTTTCAACTTTTCAAAAACGGTCCTCTCTTTTCTGGGAAATAGCTTAACTGTTTTTATTCTCCAACTCTGAAGTTTATGTTTGAGATAAAGTCTTATTTTCCTAAGTAGTTTTGAAATCCTAACAGATGTTTGAAGCAATGACTGGGGTTTTAAAATTTATTCTGTAACCTGACAACTGTTGACCAATGTGCAAGTGATCCTGGGAGTCCCTGTCATCTTGCGTCATACACTGTAGCATTAGAGGGTATGAAGGAAGCAGAGAAATCTGAAGATTGAGATGGAGAAAATGGTTACAGTGATAACTGAATCAGAATCAGGGGCAGAAGTGAGCCCAGACGCAGGGCGAAGGTAAGGGTGGGGAGCAAAGTCCTCGTGAACATCTACTAAAGGATGTTTTAGAAACTGCAGAAAGCAGGAAGTCAAGTGTCCAGGTAAAAGTCAGCAAACAGGAGGGTCATAGAAAGTAGGAGCAAAGTGGACAGGAAATCTGGGCCCATTAACAAGGAGTGAAAGCAAGGAGGTGATTTTTTTCCCCAGCACCTTTATTCTATTTTGACTGTGGGAGGAGCCTGGAGACTGGAAATCTGCAATGATAAAAAATGATGATTCTGGATGAGGAGAGAGAGAGAGAGAGAGAGGGAGAGAGAATGCATATCTTATCCCTTTGGCTCCCCCAGATTGTCTGGTTGATATATTTCTCTTCTGACATTGTGGGTCTGCCTCCAGATTGCATTTATTTTTTTAAAGTTTATTTATTTTGAGAGAGAGGAAGAGAAAGAGATCAGGCTAGCAGAGCAGAGGCAGAGAGAGAGAGAAAGAGAGAATCCCAAGCAGGCTCTGCACTCTCAGCACAGAGCCTAATAAGGGGCTGGATCTCACGAGGCATGAGACCATGACCTGAACTGAGATCAAGAGTCAGATACTCAACCGACTGAGCCACCCAGGTGCCCCAAGACTGCATTTATTTTGAATCAGCATTTGCCGTGACTTGATTTTTTAATTTTTCTTTTTCAAATTCGATTTTTGAAATTGAATTCAAAACTTGATTGAGGTAAAATTGACCAACAAAAAACAGTTCATTTTAAAATATGCAATTTGATGAGTCTTGACAGATATACACCCATGAACCACCAACATGATCAAGATTCTGTACTTTGCCATCAAGATAAGCAACATTTCCACACCCTGGCAGTCCCTCCCTCCACAACCTTCTTAACTCATTCTATTCAGCTTCACTGAGGTATCATTGACAAATAACATTTTAAGATATTTAAATTGTGCAACACAATGATTTGATATATGTATACCTTGTGGAAAGCTTCCCGCCAATGAATTAACACATCAATACCCCACGTATTTACCTTTTTTTCTTTTCTGGCAAGAACACTTAAGTTCTACTCTCTTAGAAAATTTCAGTTCTACAAAATAGGAATATCAGTTATACCACCATGTTATACATCAGATCATTAGACCTTTTTCATCTTATCACTGAAAATCTGTAGCAACCTCTCCCTATTTCCTCCAACCCCCCAGCCCCAGGCAACCACCATTTCATTCTGTTTCTATGAGTCAACTTCATTTTTTTTAAATATATCACATATACGTGACACCATGCAGTATTTCAGTATTTGTCTTCTGTGTCTGCCTTATTTCCCTCAGCAGAATCCCCTCCTGGTTCATCCATGTTGCCAGAAATGGCAGGATTGCCTTCCCTTTTAAGGCTGAATGATATTCCATTATTAGAGTGTGTATATATACATATATGATATTCCGTTATTAGAGTATGTATATATATGTATATATAAATATACACACACTGCTTTTTTTCCTCAATTTTTCCATTAATGGACACTTGTTTCTATACTTTAGCTATTGTGAGTAGCGTTGCAATGAATGTAGAAATACAGATATCTCTTTAATACTTCATCTTTGTTGAGAGAAAAGTTGGCTGAAGGGGTGGGGGGGGGGAGAAAAAGAAAAAGAAAAAAAACCGATAAGTACTCCAGCCTTAGATCTTCAGAGAGGGTGCAGAGCTAGGGTTACCAGATAAAATACATGCAATGTGTGGGATACACTTATGCTAAAATTTTGTTCATTGCTTATGTGAAATTCAAAAATAACTGGACATCTTTTTGTGTGTGTGCGCCAAATCTGTGAACTTGGTGCTAGGTTGAAAGGATTAAGGAACTAGAGTGTGGAATGTGTAAAGACAGAGTATCTTTATAGATTTAGATACAGTTATAGATAGGTATAGATAGGGAAGAGTTTGTTATTCAGGAGCTGCAGTTATAGCCCAGTTTGGTGCATAGATATCCTTCGTGGGTCATATCTATGCACCATACTAGGCCTTAGGAGGCTATCTTAAAATTTAGAATTTATGTGGGCATTTTGCCACCCCTCTTTTATGAAGTAATGCTGTCATCTATTAAAAATTTCCCCAAAAGGGCGCCTGGGTGGCTCAGTCAGTTAACCATCCAACTCTTGATTTTGGCTTAGGTCACGATCTCATTGTTCATGAGATCGAACCTCACATTGGGCTCTTCCCTGACAGCATGGATCCGCCTTGCAATTCTCTCTCTCCCTTTCCCTGTCCCTCCCCTGGTCACTCTCTCTCTTTTTCTCTCTCTCTCTAAAAATGAATAAATACATGAAAAAAAATTTTTTTCCCCAAGTAATGTGCTGCAGTCCACATGTGAGTGGACTGATTGTGGCTGGCATAATCTGATGAGTGAAAATCATTTTATCGGCTCAAGACCATTTCATGAAGACTAACAAATGAATAACTTGGACTAGGTTTTCCCCAGAAAAATAAACCATCACCTGAGTCATTCTTTAGTTGTGTCCATGTCTGTTTTGGTAACAGAGGGTTGGGAAAACAGTTCAGGGATTTCTGAAGGCCTTACCCCTCCCTGCAGCATTATGCACATGAGAACGAGGTGACTCAGAGGGGACGTTTTTTGAGCAGACCTTCCAGGGAGAACAAACCGATGTTCTGAAAGGATTCTGCCTATATCAGCAGCTGTGTACAACTATCACCATTGCAAAGGTTTAGATCTTCATTTATGTGTTTGTGCAAATCAGATATTATTTTTAAGTGCACTTCTAAGAAAACTTGCCAGGAATTCTGTTGTGTAACAGACAATCGTTTTGTTTGAGAATGACCAATGCAGTGGATACAGACTGGCCCCTGGACCAGACTGCCTGGGTCCCAATCTTGTCTCTGTTACTTACAGAGTAATGTTGACAAATTACCTAATTTTTTGTACTTCAACCTCCTCTTCTACCAACTGGGGAAAATAGTCACACTCCCCTCAAAGTGTGGTCATAAGGGGGGAGCGCCTGGCACATGGTAAGCAGTATCTAGCACTTGTTAAATAAACGTGTTTCTGTGCTGTTCTAAAGAGAGGTTGGGATCTGATGATATTCTGTAGGTATTCTAACCGTAGCAGAACTTTGATTTCCTTTGGTTTCCTCCTGTGATTTCCTCACTGGTGCCCAAAGTCCCCGTAAGACACTGGACTGGCTACTCAATGGCAGAAATTCCTACCAGAAAGACCAGCCTCCCTGCAGACTGATTTCTGGGAAGATGTTCTTTCATGGGGGAAAAACAATATTAAATATTTAGCGAGGTAATTTCACAGTCTGTAGGGCATGTTTCCTATTTATAAATGATTTTTCAGTGAGAACTCAGGATGGGGATGGGAAGGGGCTAATTCATGTCACAGGTAGAAGCAGGTCAGCTTCTGCTGGCTTTCTGAGAAGGTGGAAGGACATGATCTTCCCGGCAGCCATGGGAGATGGAGCCACTTCTCATGCAAGTGCATTTCCAGGGTTTCCCTGGAAGAATGTAAGGGACCAGTTGGACTGACATTGGATTGGGTAGGGTCCTGAGGGAAATGTAAAATCCAGCAGTTATTCTGGAGTTGATGCTTCTAAAGAAAGAGCACATTTGGCTGTGATGCTATATTTGTACTCCTAAGGAACACCCACTGAAAAAAAAATTGACCCTGAGCATTTCATTGTCTTCCAAAGGGCTCCTGAGGCTAGAGATTCTTCCTGGAGGCACTCCACTACCCTGTTGAAAGAAGGACTGATCATAACTCCCCTCCCTTGCTTTACAAACTAGATTTCCCTCAAAGTCTATTTGAAATATTTTTCATGAATTTCAAATGAGTTGTCCTGTAAGCAAGGCTATGTTTTCCTGTATCACACAGAACTATAGAAACTTCCATTTACAACACAAGACATCCGTCACAAACCCTGCCCTTGCCTTTAGCCTGTGAAGTGTGTGTGTGTGTGTGTGTGTGTGTGTGTGTGTGTGTGTGTGTGTGTGTTTAAGAAAATTACTCTTTCCGGGGCGCCTGGGTGGCTCAGTCGGTTAGGCGTCTGGCTTCGGCTCAGGTCATGATGTCACATTTCATGGGTTCAAGCCCCGTGCCGGGCTCTGTGCTGACCGCTCAGAGCCTGGAGCCTGTTTTGGACTCTGTGTCTCCCTCTCTCTCTGCCCCTCCCCTGTTCACGCTCTGTCTCTGTCTCAAGAATAAATAAACATTAAAAAAATTTTTTTAAAGAAAATTACTCTTTCCTCCTTAAAGAAGGAACATGTTTTTTGTATCTTCTGTATCCTTTGTGGGTCTCAGAAAACCAAACACGCCGTTCTCCATAATTGGTTGCTTTTCTTGATATTTCCTTATTTATCTTGGCTGCCAGGAAGCTCAGAGTTAAATATGAGTTTAATTATAGTAACAATCTTTTTGCTGGTATAATTAATTCTGCATATGTTATATATGGTTTCCATTATCTTTATTTACTATTTGTATTTCAACTTTTAAAAGAGTATAGGATATCACTTTCATAAAAGAAAAGGAATGAGATTCCTTCGTTCAATTGAATCTCTCTTTTGTAACAAACTATATTTAATGTTCTATATTGCTAAACTCTTTACGATTTATTTATTTATTAATGTTTATTTTTGATAGAGGGAGAGTGTGAGTGGGGGAGGGCAGCGAGAGACGGGGGAGGGGATCTGAAACAGGCTTTGCGTGGACAGCAGAGAGCCAGATGCAGAGCTTGAACCCATGAACTGTGAGATCATGACCTGAGCCGAAGTTGGATGCTCAACTGACTGAGCCACCCAGGTGCCCCTAAAATTCTGTATGATTTAAAACAGGAGTTCTTATTCTGAGGTATATAAATATAATTATAAATATAAATATGCTTTGAAGGAGTCTATATATTTTATATACACACACATAATTCTTCATATAGAATACATGTAACATATCAACATGTAATACTTTGTAAATACATGTAAAATAATGTGTATATACACACATATACATATCCATTGTGTGTATGTGCACATTTTTGGAGGGAAAGCGCCTCTAGCTTTTGTTAATTTATCCAAAGGATTTACGACTCTTCTTGTCCACTCTTCCACTTCCAAAGTTAATAGTTACTGACTTGAAGGGACCTGGAAATAAACATCCAATAAAACAAATCCACACAGCTCTACCCTCAATTCTTTCCCCCACGTCCATAAACACCATCATTTATTTTTGGTCTCTCCCAGAACTGTTCCTTCTGACCAAGCAAATAGATAAATAGCTATTGTGGGTCGGGTTCAAAGCAAGACACAATCAAGGAAGCCCATGGTTGGATTTTGACCAGAGAGGGGCCAAGGCCACAGGGAAACCCTGCTTCTAAGTGAGGCCCATGCAGAGGGCCTTCTCGGCTTCCCTGGGCACAGAGATGCCTTCTTAAGTCTCTTAAGTCTCAAGAAACTGGCCGTCAAGTTTCAGAAATCAAATCTACCAAAAAATCAAGGAGCCACAATAGCAGCATGTCCTTCGTCTGGGTTAGGAGGCTGTTCAGGAGGCCCCGATGGCATTTTCCAAGGGTGCTCAGCCAGTGTATTTGCTGCTCAGGCTGCCTCTTGAGGATGGAGGGGAGTGTGGGTGGCACTTCCACCAGGGACACCCGGCTCTGCTCTGTTCAATAGTAGGACTTGGAGGGGACCTGGGTGGCCCAGTCCGTTAAGCGTCTGGCTCTTGATCTCAGCTCAGGTCATGATCTCGCTGTTCACGGGATGGAGCCCCACATCCGGCTCTGCACTGACAGTGTGGAGCCTGCTTGGGGTTCTCTCCCTCCTCTATCTCTGCCCCTGTTCTACCACTTTTGCTCCCTCCATTTCTCCTCCCTGGGGGTGAGGATGTGACTATCTGATTAGGGAACTTGGGAACAACTCCTGAGAATGAGGGGCTTGGCCGCCCCCATTCCCCTCACCAGTCTGCCTCAGAGACCATGTACGCAAGGGGTTACCAGGGCAAAATCCCTCATGGGAGCCTTGGAGGCCTCCCAGAGCTGCTGTGGACAGCTCAAGTTGGGGCTGTGGAGCCGGCATTCACTTCTAAGCCATGGTCTCCAACAGCTTGATCGGTAAGAGAATGATGTTTCGGTCTCCATCTGCCTGCCTCTTGTGTTTTTCTCTTTCTATTGGTTCTATATGAGCAGAAAAGCCAGGGATGCTTTGTATTAATTCTCTAAAATTCCAATAACAGCTTTTGAAGGAAGGCTTTAGAAAGGCTTGAAACCTTCTGATCTCTGGCACTGTGGGTGGTTAGCTGTGCGGGGGGTGGGGGTGGGGATCCACAGGACTGGCTGATGGTGGAGAAATGAGGGAACAGAGGTGAAACAGGTAGAGCACTGGTCACCCCACCCCCCACAACCACAGAAGTCGTGGGACCTTGCCAACCTGGTCTTCTGGTTGAACTGCTTTTCTATTCATCTCTGCCTACCAGACTGATTCTGAGAGACACTAACCAAAGGCTGCCTCTACCAGTGGACATCGAACCAATATATTGAACACGTGGAGTTTGATCTGGTATGATCATGAAGGGATATTTTTTCATGACTGCTCCGGCAAACCTATTAGGTCCTTTCTCCTACCTCCCACCTTTGGGTGAAATCTCACATAGATGCCATCATCTTTTTGGTTATTCTCAGACAGAAATTAAAAACCGTAAAATATATCTTTTTAAAAAAAAATTTTAAATGTTTTTATTTATTTTTGAGACAGAGAGACACAGAGCGTGAGCAGGGGAGGGGCAGAGAGAGAGGGAGACACAGAATCCGAAGCAGGCTCCAGGCTCTGAGCTATCAGCACAGAGCCCGACACGGGGCTCGAACTCACGGACTGCGAGATCGTGACCTGAGCTGAAGTGGGACGATTAACCGACTGAGCCACCCAGGCCCCCCAAAATATATCTTATTTGCAATACAAATGTGTCCAGGACTTATAAGTCACAGGTAGGGGGCGGCTGTTCCGTTCTCTGCATGGCTTGGCTTTAGCCTGGAAACGTTCATGAGGTGGGGAGGGGAGGCATGTCTACCTTCTTCTGTGTTTCTTGCAGAGCCCATCTATAATTCTTCTCCAAGTCTCTGGACTCCCTTGGATGCTGGGGAAGAGGAAGAGGAGAGATGGGGAAAGTTCTTGCTTGGTGGTCCTCTTGTGATCTGGCACTGGTCTCCTCTGCTCTCCTCCGGCCAACACTCCTCAGAATGTTCTCCTGTGGGGTCCCTGTAATGACAGCTTCTAACCTTTTCCACTGTGGTCACCCTGGCCCTTCCAGAAAGTGTTCCTGGGTCAGATGGTCTTTTAAATGATCCAAATGGACATTCCCATCATCTGGGAATCCCATACTGGCAGCCCAGTATTTAATCCTCTTACAGGTCGTGGCAGAGGCTTGGTGGCCCCCGGTGTGGATGCAGGGGGTGAGGCTGGCAGAGACTTGGCTGTCAGAGCCTTGGAGGAGGCACTGGGCAGAAACCTTGTCCTCTTTCAGCCTGCAGCAGCCTCTGCTTCCTGCTCCGGTCATCTCCCATTGGCTGGCCGCTTGTTTCCTCTGCCTTTTTTTTAGTCCTTTGCCCTGTCCTTGTAGGGTCACATCATCTGTTCCCTTCTCATAGAATCTTGGCTTCTTGGTGACACCCGCCTTTCTGGCTTGTTTTTGTGATTTTTTTTTTTTTTTGGTCCAACTCCACCCCTCGCCTTTCACCTGCTATGTTGAGAGCTGTGAAATGAATTAAGCAGAGGTTCCTCGGGCAATCTCTGCACGTGGGGAAGTTGACTGGGGCTTCAGGAAGTGCATCTGAGCTGATCTGCGGACATAAGAAGGGGTCTGCCAATAGGAGTCGATGGTGGGTGGTGGGCGTGGGGCGAGGTGCCCCAGAGAAACGCAGTCGGCCAGCCAAGAGTCCACCGGCTCCAGCAACTGCCCAGCTGCCTTAAGGTGAGCCAGAATTACACAGAGGGAGGACGTGGCCACTATTAAGTTCTAAAGCATGAAAGGATTCTGAGCAAGACAGCGGTGCTGTGGGTATGAGCCCAACAGTCCCTCCCAGTGCTGGGACCCATTTCCACCAGCCACTTAGGAAGTTTCTAAATCGCTCAAAAATAGTACTCGCCTGAAACACATTCCATCTTTCCTTATCAGCAGGCTCATGCTGCCAGCAAAGGTAACACCATGTTTTCCTCTAAAAATGTGCAGGGTTATGGGCCATGGAACAGATGTTTGAGGTTTACGACTGCCCCTGTTCAAGCCTGATTTCTTTTATAATAACATCTTTTAGGCGCCTTCTAATGTGCACTGGCCGCATTTGCTAGAGGCCTCTCTCTCTTTAACACAGACTCAGCAACCCCCCCCCCTCCCCGCCCCCCTTCCCATTGGCAAGATGGTTCTAGGATCACTTGGATTTTTGTAAAGTCCTGGCTTTCTGTTGGGGCTGAGTTTGGGCCGACTGCCCTCGTGGTGCGTGGGGAGTGAAATCCCCCTGAGCCTGGTGTTGATGTGTTTACTCTGGTGAACTCCTCATTTCTCATAAAAAGGCAAGGCCTGTTCTTTCTCTCCTGGGTTGGATTCCTGGAGCCAAATCAGGTTTGCTGGGCTTAGTATTACCTCCCCTTTCCTGTGTACAAGAAAAGCAAGGACAGGTGGCTGCAAAGGCCCCGGTGAGTAAATCGAAAGCACCTGTGACAAACTCCACATCAATATTTTCTTTAAAGGAAAAGCTTGTCCACAGGCGCAGGTCATTTGCCTCAGTTGCCCTAGCAGAGATGCCCCGGAGAGCTGAGGCTGGCTTCTTCGGCCACTCTGTGTGCCTAGGGTCACGGAGTCGGGTAGTGCCCTTTGCCAACTGGTTATTAACAAGACATCTCAGTACTTCAAACAACATTGTTGTTTTTATTTCTACCTCAAGGAAAACAGCCATGATATCGCTAACATGTTTCTAAATGCTAGCTGTGCCCCCTTGCACCGAACTAAGTATTTTATGTGGATTATTTTGTTCAGTCCTTGCAACAGCCCTATGCAATAACCACTATTATTTTCACGCAGAGATAAGGAAACCAAGGCTTCGCCAGAGTGAATTTGCCCAGTCATGTAGTTTGTAATTGATTCAATCTATGGCTGTTCGGACACCAAAGTCCTTGCCGCTGTGTCGTCTTCGTCAGTTGAGTAAAACTCATCTCCTAAATTTGTTTCTTTTTCCTTCCCTGGGTGTTATTTATCAACAATAGTTTATTATTTCTCACATTTTTTTCTGAAGATTTAAAATTTTTTTTTAAATAATCTCTACATCCAAAGTGAGGCTTGAACTCACAACTCCGAGATCAAGAGTCAAACGCTCTGCCGACTGAGCCAGCCAGGTGCCCCTTCTCACAATTCTATGGGGGGGGGGTGGTGCCGGGGGTTCTTCTGCTCTCAGTGGCACTGGCCACATTCAGTGGGCGCTCAGCTGGGGCACATCAGTTCTCCATAGGGTCCCTCTCTGCATTCGTACAGCCCTTCTCTGCATGCAGTGTCTCTCCCTCTGGGCCATCTCCAGGTGGCTGTCGCCAGCAGGACAGCCCAGACTCCTCCTGACCTGGCCGCGGGGATCCCACAGAACTCCTCCTGTAAGCGCTGATCACGCTTCTGCACCTTTCACACTTGCTAAGGCCCCATTGGCCAAATCAAGTCACATGATCAAGCTAAGTTCTTTTTTTTTTTTTTTTATGTAGCAGGGGACTTTACAAGAGGATGAATACCACCAGGTGTCCTTTACCGGGGAGGCCACAATGTCGCATTCTACCACACCAGTAATAATAGTAATAGTAGAACTCTGTTACTTATTGAGCACTTACCATGCACCAGCCAATGTGATTGCTCTTCCCATCACCATAGTAACACAACCTCTCAGCTTGGTATGTTTATCACCAGGGAACAGGAAAGGAAACTGAGCCTCAGAAACTCTAAGTGACCTGACAAGATGACAAGAATGAATTTAAACACTGGTCATTCTATCTCTAAAGTCCTAACACAAGAGAGAGATGGGTGGTCTGTAGAAAATAGAGAAGAAGAAAAAAAAAAAAAGGAGGGGGGTGAATTTAACGTAACAATTGGCCTTGGAATTTGGAAAGAAAAAAGAAGAGTGCTTGTCAGTGGCCTTCCATGCTGGGTGCTATCCTGTGTATGGGGCCTTCCTGTCCCCAGACTGCCTTTCTTACATTTATTTGCAGTCATTCTTTCCAATTCTGGCATTTGGAATGGAGAACACAGTCAGTAAGCAGGAGTGGGTATAATTAGGCTAATCAAAATGTGAAAGAATATAATGTAACTTTTCTTTTAATCAGCCTCTTGTTTTCAACCTTGGCAAAAAGAGCCAGTCTTTCCGCTGGCCTGTGTTTTCCAACCGTCCCCCGCCTGCCCGCCCAACAATTTGGGAAGCAGAGAGCTGGAGAAAGAATGGGGAGGTGGAGGGAGCTATACCCTGTAATAACGCAGATTTCAAAACATAGTTTAGATTTTTGGAAAATCCCTTCATGAGCATGAAAAGGGCAACGACTCATGTTCGGTTCCTTCTGCCAGCCGAAAACCACCGTGACACTCCTGTGTGGTTGCAAATGTTCTCCCCTTCCCCACCAGCACCCGGGGCTGCGTTCCAGGCGATGAACACAGTGTTTGGCCTGTCTCAGGGCTGAGTGTGTATGAAGCGTGGGCATTGTTGGGTGAGCCTGGTTGCAAGGGCACTACTTAAAAGCAAGGGAATCATGTGGAAAGATTAATGGAAACTTACGTTAAAATATGATACCTCCAAAAATAATTTCTTGCAAGCAGTAAGAATTAATACATTGTGAAACAAACAGAACTTTCACTATTAACCTCAGGGAAGAAAAAAAAGCGGGTGGCTGGCTCAGTGGAAAATATCGCCTCTGATTTTTTTTTTTTTAATTTTTTTATTTTTTTGCCTTTTCCATGCTAGATGGCACTAATTGACTGAAGGGCTTGGTTGTTTGGAGGGAGGTGGGGTGCCCTGAGGGCAAGGGATAAAATTAGACCGTGTGATTTTTGATATATCATGGGGCAGGGGTGTCTTTTATTTTCACCCCTATGGCTCATTACTTCACTATTGTTTTGGTCTGAGAGGTAATTTTTAATTTTAAGTAGATTGCTTGGTTTTTCTGCATGTTGACACTTGGAGGAAAAACTGGTTAAAGGTCTGCCAAATCCCTGGGGCGGGTGTCCACAGATCTGACTGACATTTGCATGGCATTTCCCTGGTCCGCTTCCTCCCACCCTGCACCCTAGTGGAGTAGTTTAATGGTACAAAAATCCTGGAAAACAGCATTTCTTAACCGTTTTTTTTTTTCAAAGTGAAGCCCATGGAGAAAGGATTCATTTTATCTGAGCAAATAACAAATTCTTACAGAAGCTTGTAATCGCTATCAACTCTCCCCATCCAGTCCCCCAAAATAGACCTTGTGGTGTGACACGAGGACAGCAAATGATTCATACATAAGTGAGTTTATAATTCATTTTAGAAATAAAGCTAAGCCCATAAAGTATAGTCCAGGAAAAATAAGGAAGAAGGAATAGCCTTAAAGGCGCATCAGATACTCTGGCCAAAATAAAATACTTGGTATAACTTAAAATAGGTGTAGGGGGTGCCTGGGTGGCTCAATCAGTTAAGCATCCAACTCCTGATTTTGGCTCAGTTCATGATCTCATGGTTCATGGGTTCAAGCCCCGCGTCGGGCTTCACAAGGACAGCACAGAGTCTGCTTGGGATTTTCTCTCTGCCCTCTCATGTGCGCTTTCTCTTTCTCAAAATAAATAAATAAACTTAAAAAAATAGGTCTATATATTTTTAAATATAATTTGCAGTTAAAGTTTCCTCTGTCTATTGAATAATTGCTTAAAAATAGTTTTGTGGCATTGATGTATAGGGATTGGTTGCTTTGATCTCATCGGTGGTTCTGTGAAGAAAGCTTTTCACGTAATGTTGTTGACAGATGACAAAACAGAGGCTAAGAGATTTTGTCACTTTCCTCAGGTCACATGGGTCATAAGTGATAGAGCCAGGACTTGAATTAGGATATTATGGCCATAAAGCTCATTCTGTTCTCTTTAATTGCTGTGAATCTCACTCTACAAGGCTTTGTAGCAACAGTAGCCATGGGCCCTCTCACTTTCTATCTAGGTGGTGGAAGGAGGTTTGGATCCAGAATTAAGAGCTAGATTAGAGTCTTACCAGGTAGGACTTAGCCGAGTGAGGTGAAGCACATCACTAAAACTCTCCCAAGCCTCAATGTTGTCATCTGTAAATTGGGGGGAGATCTTTATCTACAGGGTTATTATGAGAACAAGGATCATGAATGTAAAAGTTCTTGGAAGATGGTAAAGTGCTCTGTAAAGGTACACTACTGTTATTTATCCAGCACACATTAAATAGCCAGCAATGGACCAGGAGCTATGAGAAATTCGGAAGGCTTTTTTAATAGTCTGTCCTGACAACCGCTCCTGATTTACTTCCTTCCCATCCATTTCAGGAGCTCCATGCCCTCGTCACATTGAGCTTTTTAGTTTTTCTTACATAACTTGTTTCTCAGTGTGTTTACAATTTCAACCTTCCTGTCTAGCATGCCTTCCTCTAGGAACTCTTACGCATCCTGCGGAGGCCCTTTTCCAGCTCTCCTGGGTAGAGTTAATTTTTCCTCTCCTGAGTTCCTGTACACCATATCCACATCTCTACTTAGCACTTCCTGCAGCATATTGTAATTCATCTGTTATATATCTGCTTCTGCCCCTTCCTAAGCCATGAGCTCCTCAAGGTCAGGTGCTGTTGTGTATATGCAGTGTGCCTGGCACATAGGAGACACCCAGAGGCTTGCTGAACGAATGAACGATCAGAGATGTAAAAGTTACTGCCCTGACCCACAGATACCTTACAGCTTAACTGAGGGGCAAGACAAATAGACAAGACACATGAGGAAACACGCTGGACAATGTACTATATGCTATGGTATTTACAGCCCCTTAGCAGTGCATAAATTCAAATGAACAGGAGATTATTGAAAGTCAAGGTAAACAGGGAAAGTTTCAGTAAGTGTGCGGAATTAGTTGATGACCTGAAACAAGCAGAGAAAACATTAAGCCCACCAGAATATCTTTAGGGAGAGCATTAGTTTGGGAACAAGGCTGTGTTAGACATGAAGCCCAGCTAAGGATCTGCTTGGGGGCAGGAGTGTCTGCACCAGGAAAGGGTTTTACCTCAAGTCCCAGGGAAATTAGGGATGAGGAAGTGATGTCGAAGGGGAACAGGGAGATAAATCGAGGACAACAGCTAAAGACCACATGCCAACAAATCTCATCGAGGTTGCCAAAATCCTGAAGAATCTGAACTGAAGAAATGTTTCTGTTTTCGTGGAAGCAATGTATGGATTCAAACCAGAGACATTGAATACTGTGAATACTGTAATACTGTGAATACATGTGAATACCAGAACAGGGAGGCAAAGAGAAAAGCAAGGCATAGAGACTACTAGAAGCATGAAAGGGACTTCTGAAGGTCCAGACATAGATTTAGGGTCTGGGCCAGGTTTAACCAAATCCCTAAGGTATAGAGCTGGTTGGGGGGGGGGGGGGGTCGGGTGCAGGGGGATGGGAGAACTGACCTCCAGATGTCCAGATGACAAGACCAAAATGAATTGTTCCTCCAATGCAAAGAATTGGCCGTAAAGTATTGTAAGGAATCATTCATGTTAAAGCAAAATGACACTTCAATCCTCTTTATACACATTCCTGTAGCCACTGACCCTTGGACCCGTAATCCATGAATGGCAGTCCTCTGACTGTGCTGATGATAGAGGCAAAGTTTTCACCTGTCTCTGGCTAAGTGAGGAAAAATGCAATGGAGTGAGGTACTTGTAACACTAAGTCCATTGAATTTCAAGAACAGGCTTTTTTGGGAAATCATGTTCTCGTATACGTTATTTGTTATAAATGGCCTTTCTTCTATAAATTAGTGGTTATTTTTAGCTGTCCTTATGTGGCGAAGTTAAAATGTGTCAACTTTATGCCCATCTCCTGAATTTCTTGGAACATTCACTGGTGTAGAAAATCCAAACGCGTAGGAACCAGCTCTCTTAATGTGACTTGAGTCTTAGTATAATTTCAATTAACTAGCATGTCTCACATGAAATGGTAGGAAGGAGGCTTAACTTTCATCTCCTACATCCACTACTCCTAGGAAAAGACGATGCCTTTTTGAGCCCCAACATCCACAGCCTCTTCAAAGTAAAATTTGTGAGCGGAGGAATTGCCATAAGCCTCCTCGGAAGACTGCCTGCGTATGAACAGGGTTTGGTTCTCTAATTAATATACCATTCAACAGAGTAAATCCTGCACCTGGTAAAAACAATACGTGGCATTGTATTATTACAAAGCAGTGTTTATGTAATGACTACATGTTTTTGCTTACATAATCATAAAATGCACCACTGTTATTATGCCACACACTAATTGACCACAAATGGTACGCGTCTCGTGTACATGGCTGTAATTCCTGTGACTTTCTTAACAGCTTTGTGGGCGTACAACTTGTGCAGTCCCATAGGACCCCGTGCCCAGGAAGGCCCGCGCTTGGTTTAATGCTCTGAGGTCGCTGTCTTGAAATTGCTAATGATTCCTGAACAAGGGGCCCCCCATTTTCCCTTATGCTGACTCTGCAAATTATGGATCCCTCTGGTATGGGCCTCTGCCTTATTCTTGAAGCTGAGCTCAGCAGGCTTTAAGTCTTATTGAGGCTACCTAGTAGAGTGACGGGCACAACAATCTGGGCAGTCGGGATTTTTTGCAGAAAGAGATCATGTCCCAAAGGTCTCCCCATGGTCTAAAATCCCATCTGATCAAGACCATTGAGGTTAATGAAGACCAATCACCCTGGAAGGGTTAAGGGGTAGGATGAGGAACCCCCTCTTCTGTGCCTTCTCTGGTGTGACCCTTGTGCTGGAGGTGGGCTCTGCGGGGAGAGGAACAAAGAGGGTAATTCGCGGTGGTCAAATGGCCAAGGAAGGGCCTTCAGGCTCTCTCCAACTCTTATGACATCTTTCAGTAGAGCTGCCATTGCTCCTTATGGTTTTGGGTTACTGGATTTCTTTGGGGAACCCCAAAAAAGGGCCACGTTGATTCAACATGAAAATAAATACTGTTCACATGGGCTCAGGAACCAGAAGACAAAGAGACAGTGGGCAACTGGCTTCTGGGTGGCATGGCTTCAATGAGAACTTCAGCTGTGCCATGGTGAGGTGGCGAGAGTGAGTGTATATGGCCCTGAATTTTGGCGGTAGGGGACTAGTGGGCGCTCTCTGAATTTATGAGTGAGTGAAGCCCAGGTGAATCTATCAGTTTTGGTGATTAATCATCTTTGCTCAGGCTCTTTATAAGATTTTTGCATTTGAAGGTAAAATATTTTGCTTAACTCATATGGTAGACTTCAGACATCAATGGAAATGATAATTTTGTCATTAGTTACGTTGTCATTTTAATTCTTTTTCAAGTTTCTTTCCTTTTATTCTCTGTCTCTCTTATTCCTCCACAATACACAAAAGTACACTTATAGCTTTACCATTGCTATGAGGTTAACCTAAGACAGAGGGTACGTCGCCAGCCACAGGCCAGAACGCTGGGCAGGCATGCACGAAAGAAATATTTTGGCAGCAATAGAGCTTGGGAAGCCAATATTTTTTACCATAGCTTACAGTAAATATTTACAAATTCAGGCTCATGTGGGTGTTTAGATTCCTAGTGAGAAGCAATCCTGTGCACTGATATTTACTTTAAATGTGTTCTCCTCTTTTCAATAACCGTGACTAATTCCTTTTCTCACAGAGAGTAGAGAGTAAGTTGGCCCTCAGCCTTGCAAAACACACACATACACCCCAAACAATTTATTCACATTCTGGTAGCCGGCACACAGAATGCAGGAGTCAGAGAACAAAGACTTGAGACCACAGTACCAATCAGTGAAGGACCTAAGTGAATACCGTTGCTACAGGGTCTGAGTCACTCTCCACTGACCTTTACTTGGCTTTCGCTAGGAAAGCAAAGAATCTGTAAACTCTGAAGGTATTGCAGCCAATGAACTAAGTCCAGTAAAGATGCTTACTGAGGATTGTTGTTGATGGTGGGAGAGCTGTGAGGACAATATGATGAGATCCTTACCTCCAAGGAAATTATATTTGTAAAGAAAGCACACCAACAGTGCGAAGTTAGGCAACCGTGAAAGACGTGAATGACACTTGAAGGTAACGACACAAGACAGGTGGAGATGATTACTATATACGTGGAATGTATAGGGTTGTCTCCGAGGGACAAGAGATTATTTGGTGTTGGCAGGAAAGGAAACCTCTCTGGAAGAAGTAGATTTGAGCTGAGTACTGAAAAGGGATGTTCCAGGCCGCAGATGGCATAAGGAGAAATCACAGAGGCGGGGAAAGACCTGGGTCCAAAAGAGCAGGACACATAAGCCAGTCTGACTGAAATGGAGTTTCAGATGATGGATAATTAGAGATAGCACTGGAAGTAGCCTGTGTATTAGACTAGAGAGGGCCTTGACCTTTGGGGTAGGAGACCCACCGTGCACCATGAAAGCCTTGCTCTGAAACAGTAACCATCTCTGGGGGCGCTTGGGTGGCCCAGCCGGTTAAGTGTCCGACTCTTGATTTCGGCTCAGGTCATGACCTCACGGTTCGTGAGTTCGAGTCGCATGTCGGATTATGGGCTGACAGTGCAGAGCCTGCTTGGGATTCTCTGTCTCCCTCTCTTGCTGCCCCTCCCGTGCTTTCTCTTGCTCTCTCTTTCAAAATAAATAAATGAACATTAAAAAAAAAAAAAACCAACAAAAAACAAATAGTAACCATGTCTGGAATCCACTTTTCCTTCAGGCCTTCAGGGCCTTCTTTCCCTTTCTGCTTTTCCCTTGACGTCAAGAGTCCATTCCCATGGTCCAAGTCTGACACAAGTCTAGGCATGGCAGGGGAGTGTACAAGGCCATGTGAGAGCTCCTGAAAACTCATTAGTATTCCAACTTGAACAGACCTGGTTTAGAAAACAGAGCGGTGAAGGCCTCTTGCCTCAGCATCGTGTGGAAACTCCCGTGTGCACAGTGGAGACAGAGAGGGCTTCTCCTACTCACTGCCCCCAGAACCCGCTCACCTGGTCCCTGACCCAAGATCCTGAGAAGTAGGTGTAAAATTGGGAATTTGCTCGAAGGACAGGTATCGCATAACAATTCAGGGCAGTTTCTGAGGGAGGCTTATGAACACAGAGCTGATAATGCATTATTGTAAGACAATGAAAAGCATAGATTTTGTGGTGATGCCTTCAGTGTTAAGTAATTCTGGAAAGTAATTATGAAGCAGGAGAATGATTATACAAAATGCAGACTAAACATTTAAGCCCTGTGTGTGGGGCCAGCTGACAAGGGGAGGTAATTAATAGGCAGTTACAATGTGGAAGATTCCAGAAAATAGAGTTTTGTCGTTTGAAATTCACAGTGTCTGACAGAGGAATATTAGCAAGACGAATGTTAGTTGGATCAAGTAATCCTGAGAGGAAGGACACCCTCCAATCACTTTTGGAAAGAATCCCTGGTGGTATTTGGTTTCCTCTGACCCTTTGTGAAAGAGTGTTCTCCTTGAGTGTTTCGGTTGGCGAGCGTGTGGGTGAAGGAGATGTCTCAAGCGACGGGTAAAGCTGTATAAGCAAGCCTCTGGGAGGATTAGACACTTGTTAGTTTTTATGAAGTTAGGTGTCTGGTCTCTGTTTCTTTGCCTTCCAGAGGCACTTCCTGGCAGAGCGTTACGATGGCGTCTCACAGAAAAACCCTGGCTGGCAGCATCCGCTAGGGAGCTCGGCAGACTACAGCTGGCCCTGACCATGGCTTGCATATTTTCTGGGTCAGCGGCTGCTCTGGTGGCGATAGGCGTCAGCTGAATAGGACCCTCCAACCTCTGCTCCCCGTCTCCTGCCCAGATGCACCAATTATTAGAAGATGTGACAGGAGGGGCGCCTGGGTGGCTCAGTCCGTTAAGCGGCCGACTTCGGCTCAGGTCATGATCTCGCGGTCCGTGAGTTCTAGCCCCACGTCGGGCTCTGTGCTGACAGCTCAGAGCCTGGAGCCTGTTTCGGATTCTGTGTCTCCCTCTCTTTGCCCCACCCCTGTTCATGCTCTGTCTCTCCCTGTCTCAAAAATAAATAAATGTTAAAAAAAAAAATTAAAAAAAAAAAGATGTGACAGCAGTCCCTGATTTTTAGAAAACCGTAAAGCTGACTTTTGAAGACCTCCTACTTCTATTTCTCCTGTATTCTTCTGGGACCCTTTCCTCCATACCAGCCCATCCACACCGTTAACAGATACCTTTGCCCTACTCCCCAAATGTCCAATTTAATCTTCTTTTGCAACACCATCAAAGTCTTTTCTTTTACTGTATGTACCCCCATTTCAAAATGATCCCTAGCCCCACCTCTTCAGAATGTCCATTTCCTAGGGGCTGATCCCAGAAGAAGCAATCAGATTGATTAATTCACACTAAGGTGTGAATGATTGATGATGCTCTGGGGGGCTGGAAAATTAAGGTGCTTATTCACTTATAGATGATCTGTTTTTTTTTTGAGAGAGAGAGAAAGAAAGAGAGAGAAAATGAGTGGGGGAGGGGGGCAGAGAGAGAGGAGGAGGGGATCTGAAATGGGCTCTGTGCTGACAGCAGAGAGCCCAATGTGGGGCTTGAACTCACGAACTGTAAGATCATGACCTGAGCTGAAGTTGGACACTTAACTGACTGAGCCACTCAGCCCTCCCCCATGCTATAAGAGATCCTTTAAAGCCAAGTGATTAAGAATATTTCCTATCTATCCTTTCACATATATATCTTGTTCACCCCTGTAGAGCAGATAATCTTACTATCTCAATTTTACAGAAGGGGATACTGAAGCTCAAAAAACTCCACCTACTTAAGTAAATAACCTAGGCAAGGCTTGAACCCAGATCTCTGGCTCCAAGAGGAGCCTTTGTTCCTTCCTTCATACTCTGCTGCCTGAACAACAGATGAAAATATATGTTGATAGTTAATTCTTCTTAACTTTCAGGATGACTAATAGGTTAATCTCTAAAGGTAAGCAGTCTAAGGGGGGTGCAATGGGCTGAATCGCCCCTCAGATTCATATGTTAAAGCCCTAACCTCCAACTTGTTGGTGCT
The DNA here is from genome assembly GCF_027475565.1 of Acinonyx jubatus. Taxonomy (NCBI): domain Eukaryota; kingdom Metazoa; phylum Chordata; class Mammalia; order Carnivora; family Felidae; genus Acinonyx; species Acinonyx jubatus. Next base: position 107,755,699 of record NC_069388.1, on the reverse strand, counting down.
TAGAGGTGGAACCTTTGAGAGAAAACCAGTTTTAGAGGAGGTAGTGAGGATGGGGTCCTCATGGCAGGATTAGTGCCCTTTTAGGAATCGCCATCTGAGAGCTTGCTCCCTTTCTCTCTCCCTGCCATCTGAAGGCACAGCGAGAAGGCAGGCCAGGAAGAGAGTCTCATCAGAACCCAATGCTGCTGGCACGCTGATCTCAGATTTCCAGCCTCCAGAACTATGGAAAAATAAATTTCTGCTGTTCAAGTTACCCAGTCGATGGTATTTTGTTAAGGCAACCCAAACTGACAAAAAAGGAGAACCCAGAGGGCATGGGGACCACTGTGCCAACATGTAGCCATGTACCCCTATCTGCTGTTTCTCAAATGTCCACATGACAAAGCCCAAGAAACCAGGCAAGAACTATGAAGAAAACAAAAAAACAAAACAAAATAAAAACAAAACTAAAAAAGCCTGAGAATTCTCCTTCTTTACTAGGTTTTTTTAAAGTTGTGTTTTGCTATAAAACCCTGAGTACAGGTCACTTGCTATAAAATTATCCATAATTTCTCTTAGCCCAGTGGTACCAGCTTGGAGTTTTCCTTCAGAAAACTTTTCCCTGATTGGGCACAATATTCCCAATTGTATTAGTTATAAAAACTAAAGGCAAAAACCATGTCTGGTCATTTAAAGTAATTCTCTTCTTGACCTAGTTGGTTCCATCTGGTCCTTTAGATGAAAGTGGTGCCTTCGAATGAGCTTTATTCTTTGGAAGTTACTTTCAGTGATGCCAAAGCCACACATCTGGTGAATGGCAGATGGGAATTTCCCTTGGGATGAGCCAAATGGGGGTGATTCACATCACCCAAGGGTGATGTCATCACAGTCCAAGATCAGCTGAAACTTGCTTAGGCAAAGGGGGATTTTTTGTCTCTCATAACCAAATCGGGAGAGGACAGGATTGTGGCAAGGCTTTGGGGTGATTGGGTGAACACTGGACCATTGTAAGCCTCCACCCTCCCAACCCCAGCCCCCCTGCTGTTTGCTACTCAGTGATTCCATTCTTTCTGACAAATGTCCTCCTGGCAGCTGGAAATAAGACCAGCAGAAGCTGCTTACTGCTTGGATCCAGGGCTCACCTCCAAAACCAGCTGGCATTGATGGTAGCTGTTTCAAACCACATGAAGAGAATGGAGGAAGAGATCATCCCCCAAAGTTAAAAATCCTGTTCATAAAAGAAGTGCAGGAGGGGGCTATGTAGATTCCAAATAGATGACCCTATGAATGGCCATGGAAATCACAATAAATGATAATAAAGCAGATTATGTATGCATTACATGTGCCCTTCCTCCTGCCCTTTCTTCTTTCCCTCCTTCCTCTCTCTTCCTTCCTTCTTTTTCTCCTTCCCTCCCTCCCTCCCTTCTTCCCTTCCTTCCTCCCCCCTTCAATCTTCCTTCCTTCAATCTTCCTTCCTTCCTCCCTTCCTCCCTTCCTTCCTTCCTTCCTTCCTTCCTTTCTCTCTCTCTCTCACTGACCATTAATGATTGAACTCAATCTCCCCTCCAGCCCCTGTCCTCTCCCTTGAGATCTGGGTGGGGCTGAAATTTCCAACCCTCTAGTCAATGGTTGCTTCTCAGACTGCCAGCCTCCATCCTTAGGTGTGGTTCCCCAAATAACTTCATTAACATAATAACAGATATCTTTATTGCTCCCACCCCTTAAGAAATTCTAAGGGGTGTAGGAGCTGGAAACCAGGAACTGTGGACAAGGTCAAATATATAAGAAATTTATTATTATTATTTGAGTATAATAGACATACAATGTTACATTAGTTATGTTAGTTTTCAATGGACAACATAACATTCAATGAGTTTATACAGTATGCTATGTTTACCCTGATGTAGCTACCATCTGTCAGCATTTAACACTATTACAATATTATTGACCATATTCCCTATGCTGTGTTTTTATTCCTGTGACTTATTCATTCAATAACTAGAAGCCTGTATCTCTCACTCCCCTTCACCCATTTTGCCCACCCCACCCCCCACCCTGGCAACAGTTTATAGGTCAGATTCTGCTTTCTGTTCATACATTTGTTGTTCTTGGTGGTGGTGTTTAGATTGCACTTGTGAGTGAAATTATACAGTATTTGTCTTTCTCCGTCTGACTTATTTTAGTTAGGCATAATACCCTCTATGTCTCTCCATGTTGTCTGAAAGGCGTGATCTCATCCCTTTTGAATGGCTGCATAATATTCCAGTGTGTGTGTGTGTGTGTGTGTGTGTGTGTGTGTGTGTGTATACCGCATCTTCCTCATCCATTTGTCTATCAATGGACACTTAGTTTGTTTCCATATCTTGGCTATTGTACATAATGCTGCAGTAACATAGGAGTGCATATATCTTTTTGAATTAGTGTTTTGTTTTCTTTGGGTAAGTACCCGATAGAAAGTACCATTATTGGATCACATGGTATTTCTATTTTTAATTATTTGAGGACCCTCTATACTGTTTTCCACAGTGGCTGGACCAATTTACATTTCCAACAACAGTGCACAGGGATTCAATTTTCTCCACATCCTTTCCAACACTTGTTATTTCTTCTCTTTTTGATTTTAGCCATTCTAACAGGTGTAGTGTGATGTCTCATTGTGGTTTTGATTTGCATTTCTCTGGTTCTTGATGTTGAGCATCTTTTCATGCATCTGTTGGCCAACTGTAGGTCTTTGAAAAAATGTCTACTCAGGTCCTCTGCCTATTTTTAATTGGATTCTTTGTGGGTTTTTTGGTGTTCAGTTGTGGAAGTTCTTTATATATTTTGGATATTAGCCCCTTATCTGACATATCATGTGCAAATATCTTCTTCCACTTAGTAGGTTGTCATTTTGTTTTGTTGTACATTACATGTGTTTGTGAGTTGTAGGTTTCAAGGGAAAATTTGATTTGTGGCACCTAAAATTTTCATTATTTTATATACTGAAATCAAAATATGAATGGATGACAAATTTTTATTTTAAATACGTAATCAAGCCACACTCAAGAGATTCCAGCTCATTGTTTATAATTGTCGAGTATAGTTAGGACACAATGTTATATTAGTTTCATGTATACAACAGAGTAATTTGACAACTCTATACATTAGTCAGTGTTCACATGATAGGTGTAGTCACCATCTGTCACCATGCAATGTTATTACAGTATTATGGACTATATTTCCTGTGTTGTACTTTTCATCTCTGTGACATTTATTTTACAACTGGAATTTTGTGCCTTTTAATCCACTTTACCTATTTCACCCAACCCCCCCACCTCTGGCAACCAACAATTTGTTCTCTGCATTTAAAAGTCTGGTTTTTTAATTTGTTTGTTTGTTTATTTTGTTTTTTAGATTCCACATATAAATGAAATCACATTTGGCTCACACATTTTGACTCACACATTTCAAAGACAATGCAGTTTTCAGGAGTGAAAGAAGTCTGAAAACTTTTAAAAAATAATCGTAGAGGAAGAATTCAGATAATTAAATATAAAGTCACCTATTATTTTCCCTCAAGTATATATAATGTAACTGTAAAATAATGAGCCAAAAAAAAAAGGTGGCAGACATAACGAGAATCTTACACTAACAAGTTTCGAATGTAGACATTTTGTTGGTATAATAATAACAGTTAATATTTATTGAATGTTTATTAAGTGTGGATAACTTTTATAAAACTTTTATTGGCAGTATCTGAATTAATACTCAGAGCAAGTCGTTGGCAGACTAAGCCCTGTGGGCTAAGTCCAGCCCACTGTCTGTTTGTATGGAGTTTTACTGAGACAGAGCAATGCCATTTACTTATGCATTGTCTCTGGCTACTTTCGTGCTAGAGAACAAGCAGTTTCAGCAGAGAGTGTATGGACTGCCTAAGGAATTTATAATCTTGTTCTTTATAGAACAAGTTAGCTGACCCTTGCAACACAATCCTATGCAGTAAATACCATTATCCCTATTTGACCCCAAAGTCACACACTGGTATTGTCAGCGTAGTGAGTCAAAACCAAGTATGTCTGAATATCAAGTCTATAATCTTTTTAGATATTTCTGTAGCAGAGAACACAGATCCTAGAGACAGACTGGGTTCCACTGAGACTCCACCACTTAGAAGCTGCATACTGGACATTTTGCTTAACCGCCCTGTATCTTAGATTTCTCCAGAACTCTTCCAATTGTTAATAGATGTCGCTGGTCATCTTTGGTAGCGGCATAGCCCTTGGACCCCAATATGTCTGTTCTAGGCCCTGTACCTCAGGACCTCCGTGCTTTGGATGCCTTCCTCAACATTTTCAAAGTTCCTCTCAGGTACCTGGGAACAACTAGGATGGCTGTGTTATCTGGGCAGGACCTTAGGATCAATATCTTTGTGGATTCTGGTCCCCATTTCTCCCCTTTGGGGTATTCTTTGATCTCTATTCCCCATTCACCATGTGGAACCAACCAGATGCCCCCAAAGTGCTTCAGGATTCATATATATGGGATCATTCTGGGGCCTCCTGGCCTAGCCCTGATTCCAGAAGGGTGGTCTGACAAGTGAGTGTTCCCAGGATAGCCTAGTCTCTCTCTCTCTCTTTTTAATTTTTTTTTAATGTTTATTTACTTGAGGGGGGTGGGCAGAGAGAGAGGGAGACACAGAATCTGAAGCAGGCTGCAGGCTCTGAGCTGTCAGCATAGAGTCTGACACGGAGTTCGAACCCACGAACCATGAGATCATAACCTGAGCTGAAGTCAGACGCTCAACTGACTGAGCCACCCAGGCGCCCCCCCCCCCCGACCCCGTCTCTCTTTGATGAGACTTCATGAACTTGAGCTACCGTACAAGTGTAGACATACTGATTTTGATGACTCTCAGGTAGGAGACACAAGTTCAGGAATCTTGGGTACCCATGGCACACTGCCAACATTTGGGCTGGCACACGTTGGGTCCATGTGTCAGCTCTTACCCCTCCATGTTCCAAGATAGAGCAGCCTGTGGTCTGTAGCACTCCAGGACACTAACTGTGGCATCATGCGTCCTTCATCCTGCTCATCTCTCATCATAGATGCCAGGATTGTCAAGTCCCCACCCTGAGCGGTCCTCCAGAGGTGGCTATGTCATTCTCTTCCAACAGCTTTCAAGCCAGGAGACCCTTGTGACTGATGCCCTCTCGAGGCACCAATCATGTGTTGACTCTGACATCCAGTTTAAGCCATTTTGGTGAGAGACAGACATTCTTTGCACAAATGGGACCACTTTTCTTTGACTACTCATAGCCCCCCCCCCCCACCACCACAACTGGTGGTAGAAGGCAGAAGTGTTGTTAGCATTGAAAGAAATCACAGTCTCGGAGTTCAGCGATTACTCAGAGGAGTTCAAGAGAAGATAAGGTTAGAAAAATGTGCCATTCCATGCTTACTCTGTAAAATTTCAAACAGTGAATTTCACATGCTGAGAAAGTAATTAGCATTCCCATTTACCGCCACACTCTGGGTAAGACTGCCTTTGTGGTCATCATTCGCAAAGCCAGTAAGAGCCTTTGAGAGTCACTGGAAACTGGGATTTATGAGTGTCAGGATGGATGTGGCATCCTGAATGATGACAAATCAGCATGAAATAAAGGGTATTAGGGAAATGCAGAGGCAAGAAGATCTATGTAGTTTCAATATAAACGTATTCTGAAGAACCATAGCGTGAATGATAACAATGTCATTACCCTTTCCTCCCAGTAGGAAAGGTGAAATTAGCACATCTAACGATAAAAAACACAAATAGATGATTCTGGCACCTGCACAGGAAGGGAAGGCAATATGAATAATCTTCACATATGCTGACTGGATAAGAAACAAATATCAATATTAATCTACCCATGATTCTAAATCTCTATCGATAAATCCTTATACCTCACATGGGTCCACCAATTTGTAAAACATTTTAAAAATCAGGGGTGCCTGGGTGGCTCAGTCATCCGATTCTTGATTTCTGCTGAGGTCATGATCTCATGGCTCTTTGTGTAATCGAGCCCCCAGTTGGGATTCTCTCTCTCCCTCTCTGTGCCTCCCCTGCTTACATGCACATGCTCTCTTTCTCTCAAAATAAATAAATAAACATTAAAAAAAAATCAAATTGTTTGTATAGACAGAGGTCCTGCAAAAAAAATATTTGCCTGGAGCATGTACTCTAGGGACCATCCTGCTTGGGGTGACCTTTTGTTTCCAAATGAGTCACTCTAGATTTCATTTGTGGCTTCTCCTGTATCTTTTCAGGTTTGTGCTTTCCCACATGTTTCCTGCTCATTTAGGTTGCTCTTTCTTGTCTCCTTTGCAAAAATCAACCTAGGCTTTGTAATACTGTGTACCCCTTGACTTCTTTTCAAGCAGACAATTTGCCACCCTTTCTCTCTGTCTCTTTGATCATCTGTCAGCCATTTTCTTTCTCTCTGTCCCACGCCCGCGCACGCACACACACACTGTACCCACACACGCCACATCACGCAGGCACACACACAACTAATGAACATAATGCTTTGATGTGTAGGCAGCACATTTCCGTGGGATTTGTTCTTGCTTTAGGAACTATGAGACTCATGAATTCAAGGGGCTTGCATTTGGTACAGTCAGAGAGTCCAGGATTGCTCCCCCCCATTCTCAGATCTAGCATCAGGACAGTGAGGTCTTACATAGCATGTGAAGAATGCCAAGATGCCAGGATGGCACACAAGTGGGAATTCTTTTAGATGGCCTGTTGTGAGCTCCAGTCTGTGGTTAGAACTTGGCTCTTTAAATCTTTACTTGCCTGTGGATCAAGTGTCCTGTGACTTGTGACAGCTGCAGTGTTGGATGAGATAAGGGATGCTCTGTGTAATTCATGGCTGTGCGTCTACATTTTCACTAGAGAAAGCTATTGAACTAAAATCACATTTTATGGCATTTAAAAATATTTGGATAGCCTAAGATCCAAATCATGCTTTCTACCAGGAGATAATACAATCCATTTTTACATGCTGTTCCTCTTTGTTATTACAGATAATTTATACGTCTTTATTCCTGGCACTGTCTGGCTGTCCTAGAAACAGCCGATGCCACCAATTAGGACATAAAATCAGTTGCTGCTGACTTTCTGTCCTATTATGTGTTCATGCATCAGCAGGGAAGGGCACTTGAAATGCATTTGCTTTAGCACATTTAGATAATGTATGAGAAAGGTGACAGCTTTTTTTTTTCTTTTTTGCCAACTTGCACATTAGTGTCTCTTAAGTGGCAGATTAAAAATTTCATAAAGCACTAGCACTGATTAAAAATGTTTGTTTAGGCTTGCTCAGGATTGTAAGTGCCCACAGGCTCCGAATCACATTCTTGTCCTTCTTTAAACCAACAACATTTTAAAAGCTTGCTGTAATGGCTCTCTCTTATTATAGCAAGCAATAATAAATTTCTATAGGGCTATATTCTTTTATAAGGTAGATAACAATACTGTATAAATATGGAAAAACCAACCAGATCCATGGAAACATTTTTAAGTGTGTGTGTGTGTGTGTGTATATATATATATATATATATATATATATATATATATATATATATTTAAAAATTTCAGTCCTATTAGATTCTCCTTTGAATACATTAGAGACATGTCTCATACCTTTGTTTTTCTCAAAAATTATTTTTCAGCATTTATGACATGGCTCTCATGTAGTTAAGGCTCCTGAGGAGTCTTAACTTCTGGTGGACTGTATATCTTGTGGATTAATAAAAAAAAATTCTTTGGCGAGCATTAATTTTCGGGTCTACTTTTTATCCATTTAGTTGTTCTTTTCCTCAATGTTTCCTTCATTGAACAACAGCTCCTGTGCCTGGCCGGGGTCAGGTCTGACAATGGTGTCATCTCATCATGAGGATAGACCTAGCTCTAATGCCGTGGAAGACCCACAGAAGAGAGGCTTGAGCAAAGTGTGATGGGCCAAAAAGGAGAGAGCAGCTGACCATCAGTTTCTCATGCGGGCATCCCAGAGAAGGTGTCAGTGGTTTGGGAATGGAAGAAGAGTGCCTGCCAAGACATAGAGGCTGAAAAGTTGGGTATGTGGGGAGGTCAGCAATAGTCCATGTGACGGAAGCCAGGGGTGTAAATGAGGTTCATTAGTGACACCTACAAAGAGAAGTAGGCAAGGCCCTAAAACCTCAAATCCTGTCCTATTCCTTGTTACCAGTCCCCAGGGAAGGGACATGCTGTTACCAGCTAGGGCTTTAGCCCTCACACTTTATGTGGGTGCCTATCCTGGCCCCCCGCTCCTAGGATAAGCCTTGGGTGACATGTAAGGACCCCCTGCCTCCTCTAAGCTCAAGACCAGAAGCAGGTGAGAGGACATACCTGGCTCCTTTCTCCTGGACTTGACCTAGTTCCTGCATGGCTTTTTAAGAGAGGGAAGAAATACAATGATGCTCTATAGTCGTAAGGAGACCCTAGACCCATTTATCCCAACAACAGCTAGGAAGGGAGGAGAGAGACATGATCTAAATTTTAAGAAAGTTGAACTTTAAAGGAAGAAGTTCTAAATGAAGTACCCACCCAGAAGCAAGGATGTTTACCTTCCAAACGTAACCCTGAACAGTGTAGATCCAATTTTTACCTCCTTGGATATGGACTAGGGTGTTGGGAAGGGGGGTAAGCGTTAGACTTGATTCATGAAATTTGGGTTTTATGTCCAGGTTCTGCCACTAACACAATGAGTTCATGGAGGGCCTTACATGCCTGCTTAGGAGTTTAGGCTTTTACAGTAAGAGAGAATCTCTGAAGGTTGTTAACTTGGAACTTTATAGGATTAGATATTCATTTGGAGAAAACTAAAATATTTTTAATCTTTTTTTTTTAATATTTATTTTTGAGAGAGAGAGCATGAGCAGGGGGAGGGATAGAGATAGGGGGGACAGAGGATCCAAAGCAGACCCTGCACTGACAGCAGACAGCCCGATGTGGGGCTTAAACTTACAAACTGTAAGATCAAGACCTGAGCCAAAGTCGGGACATTCAACCAAATGAGCCACCCAGTCGCCCCTAAAATAACTTTTAAATATTGAAATATTGAAAAACTCGCCACCAGCAAAATAATACAAAAACATGGGCAGGGGTCATTGTGAAGATAGGGTAATAGTTAGGAAGTTGTTGCTGTAATAGAAGCAAGGGATGATGAGGAATTGATCAAAGTTAGTGCCGGTGGGAATGGAGAAAAGAGGTTGGATGTAAGAAATATCAAGGGGGTGAAGGAGAAGGTTGTAGGGAAGGAGGAGTCAACTCCCACATTTTTGTCTTGAGCAGCTGGTGGGCTGGTGATTGTCATTCACTAGGATGGGGAAAGGGGAGGGAAGCATATTGTTGGTGATGGTGAGCTGAGTTTGGAATACGGTAAATTCAGGGTTCCTGCAGGACAAACAAGCAGAGCTTTGCAGTGTTCAGCTGGGTGCTCAGGTATGAAGTCCAAGAGTTGAGCCTGGGCAGGAAATACAGAGCTGGAGTCATCAATAAGTAGCTGGTAGTTGAAGCTTTGCCACAAGCAGAGGGACACAGATAAGGATGAGGATGACCCCTGGGTGCACAGTAGTGACAGTGTTACGACCGATCTATCCCAGACACTAACTCAGGAAACAAACGTGTGAGCCCTGACTGCCGGGGCCACCTGCTCCTCCTGGGGAATTCTGAGAGGGCTGGACACAGAGGAAGCTCAGCTCCCGTCTGGGCTCGCCAACACTGTTGCCTAACAAACTTGGATAAACTCTGTCACAAGAGAAGACAATAACTCAAGAGATGAGGGTTTGGAAGAGAGAAAGGGAGAGATTTATTTCAGGTGCCAGCAGCCCCGGGAGGTGGCAGGTGCAATCTTTAACCACCAACCTCTCCACCTACAAGATGGTCACTAGAGTTTTACAGGAGAGGTTCAGGGGGGTATGTGCAGTGGAGCAGGCAGAGAGCTCATGGTCTGGGGTAAGTGCTCAACTCATGACCATGGAAAGACAAGGGGCCGTGTAGGGTGTGGTCTTCTAGGCATTCAGTTGCTATCGGTTTTTCTGCTCTGGCAGTTGTAATCTTCTGGTCATTGGCAAACATCAGTGCCACTGTGGGGTGTCCATGCGTTACCAGGGTGCTGAGGCATTGAACCCACAGCACCTGTGGTGGTAGGCGGGGCTTGCCTCGGCTGTAACAGCTCTTTCATTTCCCCAGGGCATCCTTCAACCGCCTCCATTTCCTCCACCTCCAGCACACCAGCTGTGGCTTTGCCAGTCAGCTTCCTGGAGGATATTTGCGATCCCCTCACATCACGCCTGGGTTTCAGTGAGCTCTCTGGCTTCTTCCTAGATTTGATCTCTGCAGACTTGGAAGGCCTATTTAAATTTGCCTGCATCTGTGTGGGACCACTTCTTAGGCAAAGAGCTACTGAGGAATATGTTCCTATCAACAACCTAGCGCCCCTCTGAGGTCTTCTCTGCTTCCCTTTTGCTGTTATCTGGATGACAGGAATAATCTGACCCCTGCCCACATCAAATCCTGTCTGGGGCTGGAAACAAGCCTCAAAACGTGTTTTAAATCCTTTATTTCTCTCCATCTCCCCCAAATCTGCCCACCAAGCACACGCTTGACTTATATTACACAGCAACAATGAATTGTGAGTGACAGTGACCCTCCTGAAGGTAGCCGACTTGGCCCCCATGGGCCAAGGCATCACACCTGCGTCTGATTAGACACTGTGCTACCCTGTCTGAACATGTGGCACATGAAAGCAGCTTTCTCTCGTGCATTTGTAGGGGGATGCTTTCTGGAAATGGTAATGCAGGGCTAGACTTTACTCCTGCTGATCTCCTGCCTGGAATATTCTCCCCTTGCTCGCCACCAGCCAGAGCACTGCAGAGTGCTCTTATCCCCCATCTTACAGTAGACACTGAGGCCCAGGGAGATGGGGCCACCCTGGCCTTGTCTCCTTAAAGAACACTCTTAAAGGGGGTCTTCTTTGTTGACTCTCTGTATTGGCTTGCTTGGACCACCATAATAAAATGCCACAGACTGGGTGCTGCAAACAACAGAAATTAATCTTCTCACCATTCTGGAGGCTGGAAGTCCAAGATCAGGGCGCCTGTGGGGCTATTTTGTCCTGAGCCTCTCTCTGGTTTGCAGATGGCACTTTCTCGCTGTGTCTTCGCATGGCCTTTGCCCTGGGTATGTGTGTGGAGACAGGGGTGTAGTGCGGGTGGGGAGATCTTTCTCTCATCCTCTTCTAAATCCACCAATCCTAGCAGGCTAGAGTTCACCCTTATGGCCTCATTTAACCTTAATTACCTCCTATATCCAAATACAGTCACACAGGGGTCAAGGCTTCAACATATGAATTTAAGGGGAACACAATTCAGTCCATAGCATTCTTTGACCTTAACATTACTCCATTTTTCTCCATTGATTCCAGTGCTTGAGTATTACATCAGTTTCCTCTGCTGCCTTAACAAATTACTACAAACTTGGTGGCATAAAGAACAGAAATTTATTCTCTCACAGTTCTAGAGGCCAGAAGTCAGAAATTAGTATCCCTGGGCTGAAATCAAGCTGTCAACAGGATCACACTCCCTCCAGAAGCTTCAAGCTCTGAGGGAAAATCTGTTCCTTGCTTCTTCCAGATTTTGGTGCCTACAGCATTCTCTTACTTGTGGCCACATCACTCCAATCTCTGTCTCTGTAGTTACATTGTTTTCTCCTCTTCTGCATGTCAAATTTTCATCTCTTTCTTATAAGGACAATTGTGATTGCAGTTAGGGACCACCTGGATAGTTCACCATCCAGGAGAACTCCCCATCTCAAGACCCTTGATTTAATCATGCCTGGAAAGATCCTTTTTCCAAATAAGGTAACATTTTCAGGTTCCAGGGTTTAGGACCTGATATCTTCATTGGCCATTATTCAGCCCACCCTAGGTGTATTGTTCATATGCTATCATTTGGTGTTTTAATAGGGGAGTCAATCTATGAGAGGATCCCTTGTTGGAAGGGCAAGAGCCCCAAACATGTCTTTCTGGGGCATTTCCAGGTGAGATCACACTCTGCAAATCATCTTCCAGACAGGTGGCTCTGTCCTCTCCCATGGCTTTCTCATAGGATCTGAAGGGAGGGCTGAGAGCTGGGGGCTGGGAGTCTCCTGGGAGAGGAAATGCTTACATGATCAGGGGCCGGAAGGTAGGAGCCTTCTCTGCATTCCTATTTCATGGCTAGTTAGAAGGGTGGGCTATTTAACTTGTATTACTTTGGTTACCTCTGGTTCGAGCCATCTCTGAACCTGGGGTCTTCAGGAGGGAGACCCTGCTTCCCCCCCAGCCTTAGACCACAGGGTCTGCCCCTCCTCTCTGTTCTCCCATCATGACACAATTTTCCCTCTCAATTACTTAAAACACCAGATCAATTTTCAATGTGCTTATGAAGTCCAGAGAGCCAACTGTGTTGAAAATTAGCAATTTTAATCAATAGTGAAGCCACCACTTTTTTTTTTTTCCCCAAGAAAGGGGTTACTGCAGAGTGAATCTTCACAAACAGTGCTTTATTTGGTCACAGGACCCATGGTCCGCTATGAAGACGGGAGAACTTTATTGGATGCTAATCTAATATCTAAGCTTGTGTTTGTCTGCTCTTCCTTCTGGCCATTTATAGTAAAAAAAAAAAATCTGAGTCCAGGACACTGTAAATGTTTTCTTTCTTGTGTCCAGTCCCATCCCAATTTCATTTTCATGCAGTGGGAGTAGGGGTTAGAAGATAATTAGCGATTTTCTCATCCTGTTTTTAACAATGCCTCTGCTTGCTTTACAAAGATAAGTTTAAACATTACTGCTTACTCCGAAAAATTCAATATGTAATTTTAATGTTGTTTCAGGCTTTTCAAAGTTTCATGTGTTTGTGGAGCACTGCTAATGGTTTACCTCAGAATGCAGAAAAACTATTATAAAGTTACAAAGGAGACTTTAGGAGAAAGTCATAGTCTCCTTAAGGAAGCCATGTCACTAAGATGCCTTGTCTCGGGGAAAGAAGGGAAGAGCAGACAGTGATTCAGAAATATCAACATTTGGTATCAAGGCATTAATGAACCATGTTAATCACTGAAAGCTTTCCTTTAAATTCTTCCTGTACTACCTAATTTGTGTTGATTCAAAATTAGATTGACTTGCAATGCTTGCATTTACTCCTCTGGCACCAGGGAAACCAGCCAACCAACCTTTATGATCTCTTCTGGTGAAGGCCACATTTGGTGACAGGATCTTGGAAAAGTCTGTCTCCCCACCCCTTCTTTTTTGGGTTCCAGGCAAAATTCTACATTAAGCGAACTCACTCTTTTATGCTTCTCCCAGTTTCTCTGACTCTCTGTATCTCCCATACCCTAGTCCATTTGCTAGAGGCTTGTGTTTCTAGAGTAGACATCTGATAAGCTAGTCCACATCCCCTTGTTGATGGCTTTAAGATGCTGATACTCCAGGGAGTATTCTAAGGGGACTCCATGCCTAGCATAATGCCGTATCCAAAAGAACCCATTTCCAATGGCAGATTTTCTGGCCCTGGGGACAGCTATATAAAGGAGAAATTGTTTTGAGCAGGGTTGTCTTTCTGAGGTCACTCAACTTCTGCCGATTTCATTTACAAACAACTCTGGGCATGGGTATGGGGACAACATCCTTTGGGGGTTTTAATTCACATTTCTTGTGACTCAAATTAAAGATGGAATTATCCATGGAAACAGTACCTCAAGGGCGTCTTTGTTCAAAACCCAAACGTAATGCAAGGATCTTCCCACTTCTCACTGGTGGTTATTTGTGGTGTAAACGTTGGGGACTTTGTGCTGTGCTGACATGACTGTTTTCCTGACGTACCTTGCAGGGAAAGGGCTAATCCAATGAGTGAATTTGGTCTTCCCTGAGGGGTGGGCAGCCCAGAAGTCACCCGTGGGAAGAGGCAAGCCCTCGGGCAGGTCCTGAGTCTGGCTGGATGGAAGTCCAGAATTTCTGCCTCTTTCTGAGTCTCACTTTTGTGAGTTTGGACTTCAAGGAATTTGAGAGAACGTCAGGGGCTGTTTGCTTCTCCTCCACTGAGCTGCTTTTCCTCCCAGCCAAGATTCTTTAATGACACTTGGACTTCTCTCTCCATTTCCTGAGGAGCTTTATCCCTTAATCTTGGGGATGTTCAATCAGAAATTGTAACCCAGCCAGGAAAAGATGGTTGAGAGGGGGCTTGAAGAAGCAACCTCGAGGTTCTGTGGTGGGACAGCTGCCCAAGTAAGTTCAGTCCAGGGACTGTAATAAGAACTTGTTTCATCTGGTGCTGTTTCAGGAGATACTTAGCCCCTCTTGCTTCTTCCATCAGCATAAATGACTTTCCCTGAACACCCAATGGTCCCACAGTTGAAGTGTCCCCAGTCTGGCTTTCAGGTTATAGCACAGGCACCGTTAACTGGACATGAGCTTTCTCAAGATGGTGGCTTATTGTATATACATTTCTAACCCTGGGAGCCACCTGTTCAGCAACCCAGATTCCGAAGTCTTCTTACTCCCCTGGGAGAACCTTCTCAGGCATGGGCCCAAATCTTTCAGGCCTGGAACTGAGCATTTTCTAGTTCAATCCCTGTTCCTGGACTGTTTTGAGGAGAAACCCTTATAGCTTATAGTGCATCCTTTTGTTTGCTTATGATCTTCCTCCTGAGAATTCCCCCTCTCCTGAAAAAAATCTATTTGGGTTCTCCTCCTCTCCCATAAAGCCGTCCACATCTTTCCCTCCCCAGAACTCAGAGCTCATTTTTCCCAACCATCTTTTGGCAATGAATCACACATATGTCTTATGACTTACTCCAATAATTGTTTTATGGTAAGCATAATACCCACTTCACCTATTCAGCCTTCCTGACTTTGATATATGGCAGGCATCTCTGTCTGCACACGAACACTCTGGAATATTAAATGTATTTGGCAAAGTGGCTTTGATTTGGGCAGATGTTTTTATGTATCTATCACTAATGTCAATCTGCTTTCCATGAGGGAAATTTGGCTGACCTTCAAAGGACAAAGATTATTGACCTCCCGTGGAAGCCAATGGAAGTGAATTCACTATCAGATATTTTTTCTTTTAAGTAAAAATGAAAGACAATTAAAGGCAGCATGGTACAATAGTCCCTTCTTATCTACAGGAGATATGTTTCGGTCCCCCCAGTGGATGCCTAAAACCACAGATAGCACCAAACACTATATATACTGTTTTCCCATACGTCCTTAAAGTTTTGTTTCTAAATTAGACACAGCAAGATTAACAATAATAAAATAGAACCATTATAATAATATACTGTAATAAATTATGTAAATGGTTTCTCAAAATAGCTTATTGTACTGTACTCCCCCTTCCTGTGAGAGTTGATGAAATACCTGCATAGTAAGATGAAGTAAAGTGAGTAGACATCGTGACACAGCATTAGGCTACTATTGACCTTCTGGTGATTGGTCATTAGGAGGATAATCTGCTTCCAGACCCAATGGCCATGGGTAACTGAAACTTTGGAGAGCAAAACCACAGATAAGGAGGACTACTGTAGTAAAACAGACTTCATTGTGCTATACATCTCCTCACAGAACAAGCAAGGTTCTTCCACATGACTTTCTTTGCAGCATTTTACCACAGAATGATGACTCCCTGGCAACTCAAGTAAGAAATGGTTAGGCCTACTTCTGAATAATCATCTGCTCTAAGAATAAGGTTAAGAATTAAACATTCTCAGATGGAAGACTGGCTGGATGAAATGGTGTGTTATCCCAATGAAGCATGCAACGTTCCAGATATCATCAGATGAAACCAACATGTCGATCAATCAAGCAAGCAGGGAGATCATCTTCTTCTTTAGAAAATAATTGTATTGTAGGGGCGCCTGGGTGGCTCAGTCGGTTGAGCGTCCAACTTCAGCTCAGGTCATGATCTCACAGTCTGTGAGTTGGAGCCCCGCGTCAGGCTCTGTGCTGACAGCTCGGAGCCTGGAGCCTGCTTCAGGTTCTGTGTCTCCCTCTCTCTCTGCCCCTCCTCTGCTCATGCTCTGTCTCTGTCTCAAAAATAAATAAAAACATTAAAAATTTTTTTGAAAAGAAAATAATTGTATTGCTTAACCACACATAAGTTAATGTGTGAACATAGTTTTGAGTATTGTGACATTCCCAAGTGTACCATACGGCTAAGTAAACCAGAAGGTTACCCATCTGACTCAATCCTAGTTTATCATTTAGCATCTGGAAATTTCTTTTATCTTGCTGGATCTAGCCCAATAGTATGGGTGGAGACACAGGGTTGCAGCCAATAACCTAGTTATATATATGGCTTATTGACTTGTCCAAAAAAACTTTAGTCAGTCATTCATATTAGTCTGGTAAGCGAATTCTAAAGTCTGAAGATTTTATTTATTAGAATTGCTAAATCAGGGACTAGGTTGGTAACGATTTCCAAAGGAGAAATTCTTATTGGAGAGAAACCATCATGTTGACTTGTTTTAGGTTTCACAGTAAAATGATTCAGTCTCACCAGGCTTCATACTAGGAGGGGAATAGCCCTCATGTAATGTATACTTTTCCTTTTGTCTGTTTATATTTGCAAAGAGCTAAGTACCCTGATGTTTCCATTTTTTTTTAAGCAAATAATTTGAGGCAGAAGTAATATATCCATGTCCTTTGTTAGGTCTCATCGTCCAGGGAAAAGATTACCTATGAGAACCTTGCCTACACACGAAGGGTCTCAACTTAGACAAGCTACATGGTCTCTTTCCTGGTTGTTGGGTCACAGGTTGCTCGCCATTCTGAGTCTGCAAATAAAGTGCATCTTGATAAATAAGGTTAAAAGTGGGAGAATGTTCATAGACCAAGAACATCAATTCGGCTCTCAGCAAGTGGAAAGTGCCTTTTTGCAGAAAAGCCACCAGCAGCTCTGTACCTGCTCTCTGGAGAAGGAACCAGGTATCAGAAGGGCTGCCAAGGGAGAAATGCCTTAATCAAACCATAAGGCAGATGTAGCTGTTTCTTCTCCCATAGAGGCACATTTGTACCCTCTCAATTATACCTAATCTACTGGGAGACTGTATGGGAAAAGACCCAGAGAAAGTATAATAGTTAAATGCCTGCAAGGACACATCATTGCTTAGATTCTCGCAAACAATACTGTAGCAGAGGGAATGCACAAACATTATCATTTTATCTAGTAGTTTAACCTTTTCCTTGAGGTCATGCTGCAGATGAAGAGTAACATGAGAATAAATGTGACCAATAATTAAGACAGGGAAAGCGTTAAAAGGGTCTGGTTGAACCGAAGAAGAACACCGGACAATCGTGGGATAGAAATACAGCTGGGAAATTAAGGCAGGGACTCGGTGCTCCAAGGAAACTGGTTTCCTCTTCTATGTGGTTAGTTGTCCCGTGTTTCACCTGAAGTTCAGAGGTTATTTTAGATGATCGGATGATAGAATTGCAACAGCTCCAAACCAGGTGGGACAATCATTGAAATGTCTGAGAGAGGAAGTCATTTCAGGATACAGTTCAAGGAGAAATGAAAGTTATGATGTGCAAGTGTTTGACTTTGAAGGGGGAGGAGGGTGCTGACAGCAGGGCAGGAATCGCTGTGTACATTTCCTGTTCCCGTTCCTTAACTGACATCCTCAGGCATCTCTCCTCCTTGGTGTGGGGGTGGGGGGAGAGAGAGGAGTGTTCTCTACTGCCCTCTTTTTAGCCTCCTTAATCTTGTTTATATGGCACCTGCAGCAAGGAAACATCTGTCCAACAAGGATGGGATTGGGGTTACAAGAGTTTGCCATAGTGTGTTAAAGTAAGAGATGCACAGAAATGAATTTTGAGAAGCTGGCATCGATTGACCTAAAAAGTTCTGAGGGGCCCCTGGGTGGCTCCGTGGGTTGAGCGTCTGACTTCAGCTCAGGTCATGATCTCGTGGTTTGTGAGTTCGAGCCCCCCGCGAGACCTGCTGCTGTCAGCCTGTCAGTGCAGAGCCTGCCTTGGATCCTCTGTCCCACTCTGCTCCTCCCCGACTTACACTGTCCCCAAAATATTTTTAAAAATTCTGATCTCGCTCATTTCTCCTAAAATTGAGGGGTGCTGTTTCTGGAATCTCAAAGCTTTGGGAAATAATCAAAATTGCAGAGTGGATGGAAATCACCTCATACCTTATTTTAAAGGCTCACATATACTTCAGAGAAGCAATTTTTCTGGTCCTGGACTTAAGGAAAATATTATTATTCTCTTATGTTTTTATTTATTACTATAAACAAGCAACTTCATTTTAACATTTATTCTTTATTGTGTTGCATGAAGTACCTATGTAATGCAAGTATGTACTGTACTAAAATACCTATATTTCCAAATAACATTATATGGTGTAGCCCACAGTCTCTGCAGAAGCATCTTGAGTAACCTGTGCCTTTATACTTTACAATCCATTGTTCGTTGCTGTGAAAAGTATGATTAACAGATGAAGAAAAAGAGATAAAGCTAAATATGAATACACTTTTCCAAACATATACATACACAGCTTACAATGGGACCCCAAATGGAAACAAGTCAAATGACAACATTTGATGTGATATCTATAAAATGTAGACTCTGCAATAAAAAGCCAAAGGCACATAAAAATATATTTTAACTTTAAAAATAACTTAGTTACAGTAATACTTTGCTTGTGTCTTACCAACATGTAGCGGACAGTCAAAATTTCGCGATATAGATATAATATATAGGGATATATAAGAGCTACAAGAAAATCCCCCAAACCCATAAAGTTGTTCAAATGTGAAAACAGAGAATAGTTTTAACACTGAAGAATTTGCTATGGCGAGCCCAAATGATGTAATATAGAAAAGAGTCTAGAAAAAAGGCTTAGGTGTTAAATAAACTTTGACTTCTTCTTGCCCAGGAAATGCTAGAGTACTGTGAAGTTCTTTAATGTGACTTGTGCAGCCCTTCGAGCTAGTGCCAATCTTGGCCGGGCCAGATTTCTTAACGTGTCTGGAAACAAAAAAACGTGAGCTGAACGTCAGCAATACCCACCGAAAAAAAATGGGTTCTGACTGACTCACTTCCTTTTCGCCAGGACAGTTTTTGTTGTTATTGTTTTGTTTTTGAAAACAGGGCATAACAGGTACAAAAAATACTTTGTAGGAACATTATTTTAGAAAACCTATCACACAGTGGCAAACATAGCCAGTGAAGCTCTTCTCTCCGACTGTGGTTGGTTTAGTTCTTATTTTTTGAAGATACCTTTTACCCCCGAGGACAAGAGCTGGTGGTGTCTGTTACTTATTTTTATCCATGACATTCAGCACCTCATCCAAAAACGAGGGCCCCAGATCGAGCTGCAGGGAGAGGAGGGACCCCGTGAGATCGGAGAGGGACTCCTCTGATTTAGTCTTGTCTTTGACGAGCTCGCACGGGGCAGGCTGGTCATACATGTCCTCGGCCGGCCAGTCGGGGTACTGTTCGGAGAGGCTGGAGGAGTGGCTGTCCCTGCCCTGGCTGGACTGCGACGCGGACCCACTGGAGCCCCATGACACGTCTCCCTGGTGGCCTGTCCCATTCTCCAACAGACTGCTCTTCTCCGGGGCCTTCTCCTCCACGACGGGCTCACAGCTAAGCCGGGGCAGCTTGGCCGGCCCGAAGGACTCCTGCTTGGAATTAAACGTCACCGGTGACAGTAAGGGCAGCATGAGCGCCTGGGAGCCTCCGATGGTCGGGAGGGAGATGGCGTTTTTGAGCACCGGGGAGGGCGTTTCTGTGAACATGGAGTCGGACGTGCTGTTGGCCCGGAAGAACTCGCCATGCCCGGGCAGCTGGCCCATGCGGGCCTTCTCCTGGTTTCCAGGCAAAAGCTCATAGTTCCCCTGGAGGAAAGAAATATCTCCAAAGACGTCGTGCTGGCCCTCTTTGCCGATGTGAATGGTGTGGCGAAAGTCTCCCAGAGGAGGACTAATCATGTCGGGGGACAGGATGTCCCTCAGTTTAAATTTCTTTCCTTTCTTGTTATTGGCAGCTTTCAGGTAAATTGGGGTCTTGGCGGGCATTTTGGAGTTGGAGAAGGTCTACTTTGCAAAAGGGAAAAGGGCCACTTTCTTCGCTGATGTTAAGCTCCGAATATCCTTTCTGATAGGATCTGTCACATCATTTTTCTCAAGGAGCTTCTAGAGTGGCTCTGAAATGAGACTGGGTTGAAAGGCCTTCCTGAAGTCACAGCCAAGTGGGGCGTCCTGGAGAGCCAGTTACATCATCCAACCCATCCCACAGCGGGGAGAAACCTGGAAAGGAAACCAAAGCAGGTTATAGTCAGCTGACCCTTTAGGGTTCACTGGGCCTGCCTCTTTCTCAAGAGCCTGTGAATAAGGGCAGGACCAGTTCCCATCTAAAGCCAAACTCTATTTTTTCCCTCCATCAAGTAGGATAAGAACTTTAATCTTAGGGTCTTTTACTAAGGGTCTACTAATCTTGGTCTTATTTCTGGGGGGAAAAAAAAGAGGAAAGAAAGAGATGAAAAAAACTCATACCTATGACATCAGTACTTTCTAAACATGGTCATGGACACAATTTTCTGCACATGCCTAAGATTTTTAGATTTTTCTCTATTATAAGAATTGCTGTCAGCACATGACCAGAGTGATTTCAGCTCCTTAGATACAAAGTAGATTTGCTTTAAAATGTTTTCCCTTTTGTTTGATAATATTTTGTTGCTGAGTTCTGTATCTAAATAAAACTCATGCAATGCAGCAAATAGTCCTATAAGGAAAGGGGTTGGAAATACCATTTACTAAGTGACAGCGGCTATTATGTGCCAGTGGCCAACAAAATCTTAGCAAAATCCAGTCACACAAATGAGAAAATAGGGATTCAGGAGTCACAAAATAAATCACCCTTTGTCAAGAACATACAGTCAGCTCATGACAGAGCCAAAGCTGGGATCGAGGTGTGGCACAGAAAACTGGGCTGTCGAGGCTTTCAGGTCTTGGAGACATTCTGAGATAGAAGGAAAAGAACAAAACTGATTCTTTTCAAACAAAAGCAGTGTGATCATCTACAACTGGCTGGGTCTTAGAAATACTTTTGGAACACTTCCTGATACAGTTTGTGTCCTCTCCCTGTGGTAGGTGGCACCCCAAGGTAACCCCCATGATGTGCCTCCTGGTACTAACACCTGTGTGGGCACAACCTGGGACTTGCTTCTAAACTACAGAATGTGGCAAAGGTGATGGGATGTCACCCCGTGGTTAGGTTACATGGTAAAAGAGTCCATCTTAGCTGACTGGAGAAAGGTGCCTTTCACTGGCTTTGAAAAAGTAAGCCGCTGTGCTGAGGGAGGGCCCATGGAGATGAATTCTGCCAACAACCTGAGGGAACCGGAAGTAGATCCCCCCCACCCCGGTTGAGCCTCTGATGAGAGCAAAGCCCCCTGGCATCTGTCTCCCAGCCTGATGAGACCCTGGAGCTAAGCCCTGCCTGGGCTCCCAACTGACAGAAACTGTGGGACAATAACTTAGGTGGTGTTGTAAGCCACTAAGTTTCTGGTAGTGTGTTACCAGCATAGAAAATGCACACACCCTCCCTGCACATGAAACTTAACACAATGAGAAGTGCTAAGCCAGGAGGTGTGGGGCTCTGGGTTCTCATCTTACAGATGAGAAACTCTTCATCTCTTAAAAATAAATCCTCTGACTCTTCGGTCCCATCAGCTGACATGAAGAAGTTAAAAACCTTTCCCACTGCGGGAATTCCTGAAATGCTCTGCTGAGACCTCTCCCATCGGGCTCTCCTCCCCACTGGCAGAGGAGCAAATAAATAAATAAATATCCAAGAGCTGAGTTGGATGGTGGCTTGAAGAGAGCCAGCCACATTTGCTTTGTAGCAGCTGGAGGCTGTACGCATAAACATTTTGAGTTCATTTCCCCGTGGCAGGTGGAAAAAACCGTGCTCTGGCACCCAGTGGCAAGGCACCAACAGGCTCCATTTGGGAAGTGGCTTGCACCCAGACTGGACAAGGCAGGGACCGATGATAAGCTGGAGAGGCCCCCCCCCCGCCCTGGCTTCGTGCGTGGGAAGGTGGTCCACGCAGCACAAGAGGGTTTGCACCTCAAGTGAGCCGACCTTGAAGCTGCCACCTAGGACCTCACACTCAGCATCTCTCCCTTTTGTCCCAAGTAAGGACCTGGTTCAAACCTCCCCAAAGTGCTGCTGCTGTGGCCACACAGAGGCACCCCCTGGTTCTGTTTCCCACTTGAGGTTAGGATCGCATGGAAACACTGTTACTAATGGAGATGCGCCTAAGAAGCCAGGCTGGTGGGTCCGGATGTTCTCTCGGCTTTGACGCTAATTTGGGTCTGGGGGCAGTAGCAAATGTCACAACTCCAAAGCCTTGGATCCCAATGGCAGGACTCCCTCCCTCCGTAAGTGCACGACAGCCTGGGGCCCCTGCCACTCAGGGGTAGCTGGCGTTGTCTTCCTGCACCTCTGGGCACAGCGTGGCAGATGGTGGCCTGCAGGAGCCGCCAGGGCACCGGGCCCCCAGGAGGTGGGAGGCAGCCCCGAGGGACAGCTGCCCACCGGAGCGGTGTCCATGGCACACACGGCCAGGAGCACAGCTGCCAGGGAAAGATACAGCATGTCCACCGCCAACTCAGGGGCAAGTGAGGGCTGCCCGTGGTCAGCTGGTGGAGCCAGGCTTACGCGAGGCCAGAAACAGGGGCAGGGCACTTCAAATCAGGCAGAAAAGGAAAAATGCCACAAGGATGCAGCCAGAGAACAGTTCCCTGCCCTGCTGACCGGATCACTCACAATCGCCCTTCACTTGAACAGCGCCTGGCTGCGCTGGGGAGAGAAGGGAGAGGAAACATTTGCACCCGGAAGGCTCAGGGGAAGAACGCTCTGCCCTCAGTCCCTGCAGGCCACGGCCACAGCCACGGCCACAGGCACTGCAGGCCCTTCGCCATAGGCCAGCTCAGACTGGTAGAAGCTGGGTTTTACATCAGAGTCACAGACACAAAGGTGGGAAGGAAGGGACAAAAAATAGAAAAAAAGGAAGAAAAGGCTTGGTGAGTGAAGGTTAGATAAGCTGCAGGCAGTGAGCCTGGAGCGGAAGAGAAGATACATTTTTCTTTCTATAAATATTTACATAGTGTTTATTGTGTGACAGGGATGTAGGCTTCTAGAGCTTTGCAAACAATTTGTATTGAATTTCTACTATGTACCAGTGCTCTGAGCTCCCATACATTGGAAGTTTTTTTTTTTTTTTTTTTTTTTAAGGAATTTTGGACAAAAATGTCTTTTTAACTTTTGGTGAGCTGCTATTTGCAACGTAATGTTGGAGAAACAGAGCTCTAATCCCATCCCTTTATCTTATCTTTCTTTTTCAGCTCAGGGGCAACCATGCTTGATCTAATAATGAGGATTTCTTACACTGGCTGCTTCCTCCTCTCCTTTTTGGATATCCTGGGCTCCCTGGCTTATCAGCCAACATACATCAATGTCCCTTTCCCTTCCTGGCCTGACTATTCTTTCCGCACCTTCTCTGTCATTGCTAATGCAGAAATCTAATGGGCACAGTTTCTTAGCTGTTAACAAAAGAGCTGGTCCCGGGGAGGGTATGTGCATGCTCCCGGGAACCATCAACACTAAATATTACTGAGAGCATCTCTATGTTCTGGGCACTGTGCCAACCTTGGATATGTACCAGCTCACCCACAAGAACCATCAGGCTGCTACTGTTAATATCCCCATTTTATAAATGATGCACTGAGGTCCAGACAATGAGTCTTGAGTCCCCTCTGCCAAGGCTACGTGGCTATGAAGGCACTAAGCCAAGTCGCCAGGCTCCAGAGTTTAAGGTCCTGTCTCTTAATAATCACACTCGCTGGAAATTCAGTTAGCTCCCAAATTATGAAGGAGGTGCATCCCAAAGCCTCTTTAAGATACAAATATGTGATAACACACTGGGCTGATAAGGGTGGGGTCAGGCCCTGCATATACCGATGGTGAAAGCACGAAACAGATCCCACCTCATTGGAAGCTGGTTGCCTTTGACACCAGAATTCCACTTACAGAGATTTACCCACCTTGCACACAGGGGAAATAATACATGTACAAGATTATCAAATCCAGGAGGATACAACAGTCTGGAGTTGGAAACAACCTAATTGTCCACCGATAAAGGACCGGTTAAATAAATTAAGGTATCATCAATTACAAATGAATATCATACAGGTCTTACGAAGGATTCAACAGTTCTTCGCTGATACAGAAAGAGCTCAAAGATATCTATCTTTACAGGGAAAAAAAGACAGGTGCAGAAGTATATCGATACACTTACATTGGCTTGTGTGTCTGTAAAATATCTCTGGGAGCACACACAAGAAACTAATCATGGTGACTGCCCACAGGGAGGGATGGACAGGATAGGGCAAGGGTGGGAGAGAAACTTCTCACAGTATATCCTTGCATGATTTTGGGTTTTCGAACCACCTGAATGAATTAGCCATTAGCTATTTAAAAAAAAAAAAAAAGAAAAGAAAGGGCTGCTTAAGCTTCAGGCTGCACCTCGGAGCGAATTTTATACAAAGGTCCTGAAAAGTCTACTCAACCTGTTACTGGATCATAATGTAAACATGTCTGTGGTGGTTGTGTTCAAAAGCCAAAATGTAGGGTGGTGGCCTGTGGGTATATGAAGACCTCAGAAGAGGGCTGACCTTGTCTCACCGGAGCATGGCCAAGGGACAGATCGCCTCTTCCTGCAGGGACTCACGGAAGAGGCAGCACGGGTGTTACTTTGCAGAATGGAAAAGATCTCCTAAGAGAAGGGTTTTTAGTCACAAAGACATGAGAAAAGGCAAGAGGCATAAGTGTCCACGTGGAGGGAAGCACAGACAAGAGGAGGCACTGGGGCTTGGGCGTGCAGCTCCTGTTCAGGTGGTGGCTAGTGACACGGGCCATGCTCTAGAACGGGATGGTCCCTAACACTCAACACGAAATCCTGTCCCTGGCTCACTGCTTGCAGAAAAGGAGACCTGGGCTCCAAGAGGCTGCTGGCAGCTGACAGATGAGGCAGGAGGCAGAGGGAGGATGAATCCCAGTGGGAGAGCCTGAATCAGGCAACACCCAAGAGGCTTTGCCCTCTGCCCAGAAGGAAGTGGGATTACTTGCCGTAGGATGGAGTGGGGAGAGGATATGAGCTACACAACCAGAATCGGTGGCAGCCCTCTGGGTGTTCGACAGGTCAAATGAAGAGAATTGTTAGCCTTTTACTATCAGTCAAGACTCTACCATCCATCATAAACACTTAGTACTGAACCACCCAAAGGATGCTGCCCGCCCACACTCGGCTCTCCTGGCCTTCCTGCTTTCTTGTGTTGCCATGATTCCCCTGTTCTATCTTCCTCAAATCCAAAGACAGAAAGTCAGAGAGTAAGAAGGCAGGAAGACAAGAAAAAGAGAGGAAGACAGACAGAAATCTTCCCATGTATAGGCCTTTTCGCAGAAACCCTCCTCTCGACCCTGAAATCTGAACTCTCCATGAGGGCTAATCCTTTTCTCTCTCTTCTTGGATCACTGTTTGCTGCTCTTTCCCCCCTTCGATGACACTGGAGAGCATATTTATCTGGGAAATTAGATCCCTTAGAAAACAAAGGTCCCAGTCCTGGGGCACTGAGGAGAGGTTAGATTTGCCAACAAAGGGGGTCAACATCCCAGTCAGCTGCTTGTCACCCTCTATCAAGGTGAGAGAGACTGTCTGGCAGATGCGGGGACATGGGTCCAGCTGCAAATGCACAGGCCCCCACTTACAGGAATCTGGGAGAAGCTCAAGCGTTCCAGGACACAGAAGGACTCAAGGGGAAGTTAAAGTCATGGTTTTGATAAGAATGGCAGAGTATCGGGGCCATCCTTCCTGCACCAAGCTGGCCAATTCCATTTTCTGGTGACTGAATGAAGCATGAGTGACAGTGTTAATAAGAGAAATCATCACTGCTACGATAATAATTCAATGAAGAAAAAACTAAAGCAGCCCTTTGATTCATTTCCTTACCATCCTTTTGGTAAACAGAATGATGCCAAAAAGACCGAAGCAGGGCAGTGGCCAGCAGGGCGGGGAACAGGGGGTTCTTAAGAAGTGACACACAAAAAAATCAGTTCTTGAATCACTTAAGAGCTGACAGGACTGGCAATTCATCCGAAAAGAACAGAGGTTTAGATTCTTTAAATTCCATTTATTTTAAGAAAGGAATGTTTGGTTGGTCTACTAATTATTTTTAGAGTAATTCTTAGTGGAGAAAGAGAGCAAACACGTGCTTGCATCCTGCAAAATAGGTTGCGACGTTAATTTAAAACACACATGTATAAAGACAGGGGCAGGTGGGGGGTGGGGACATCATCCTGAGGGACCTCCAGGCTTTTCCTTTCTTCTACTTTCGGGAAGTGAGCATGTACCGGACTTCCCCTTTCTTGCTTGGTTGTCACATCCTCCAAGGACATCCTACCTTCTCATCACTTTTCACTTTGCCTCCCTTTTTCCTAACATCCAGACACAGCACTGCCGCACCACCTGGGCCCCAAGCAAAAATGTGACATGTTCCTCCTTCAAATCTGAACCATCAGTCCCAGGGAAGGAGGATGTTGACTCAGTCAAGAACCTCTCCACCCCCCCAGCCATCTTCGAGGTATTTCTCTCCACAGCGATAAGCCCTGAAAAACTGTATTTGATCCTGGACTCCACACTTTGGAAGGGATAAAGGCTACCTGGAACATGTTCCTACATGTTCTGAGGAGTCCCAACTGGGAGACAAAGAACTTGGTCGTGACATGTGAGAAGCTGAAAGAGGGGAGCGACTGAAAGAAAACTCAGAGCTAGGGAAAACAAATCTTTAGGAATCTCAAGGAGTCATTTAAACTTTAATAGAAAAGGGATTAACTGATTCTCTGAGGCCCTAGAGAAGCTGAGAAGCAGCTACAGGGACACTGGCTTCTCCAAGGGAGAAGGTCTCCAAGGGAGACCCCGGGTGTCTCAAAGATGGAAAGGGTGGCTGTGGGATGGGGACGGTGATCAAGGTCTGAGGCTGTCACAGGGAGCAGCCCTGGTCCCAAGCCTCCTCAGTGGTGCATGATGTGTGTTTTGTCTCTGCTCCTTCTGAGTCTCCTACTGGGGAGTATGATCGCTGCCAATTTCCCCATGGCCTCCTGTCACATTCGCCTATGAAAACGCTCACAGACCTTACCTAGAAGACTTTCCATTTGAAGATGGTTGTGTTTTTACTCAAGTTCCAAAGAATTTGAAATTCACAGGAAAAAAAAAATCATAGTATTTGAAATTCCACACTGAACTTCAATCAAAATCTGAGAGGGAAAAAAAATGTAACCAGAGAACACCCGATAAACAGCATCCTGAAGAGATGCTTTTCATATTTTTGGTCTATTTACTCTACCCCTAAAAAGATAAGATGCCTTTTCTATTTTTAGATTCTTAACCTCTCCTACATCATCCAAACTGAGGACATAGCTATATGTGACAAGACAGCGAAACTCCATTCGCTCAGCCCCCAGCTGCCTAGCTTTCATGCACATGAACTTACAGCCAGACTGAACAGACTGCATTTTATGGACCCACTCAGAAAGGGTGATACATCTCACCTTCACTTACCTATAAATGGACTTCTCCGTTTATGATTCAGCTACAGCTTGCATTTATTTTTCTTTTACGACCTGCTTTGTAGCAACCCACAAATACCATATGGGGGACTCACTGCTCATTTGTGTACACACCTCACATTTATGGGCTCTAATTGTGCCAGTTGAAAGATTTTTTTAGAAGCAAAACTGGAGGACAGCACATCCACCTCGAGAGTCTGCACTTTTGAAGGCACACCTATTCTCCCTCTTAAAATCAGTTACTGGGGAGGACTCAATAGGGACATCGATCCCCAGCAGCTGTAGCAAGGCAGGAAGAGGACGAGGACAGGTTCTCTTGAAATGCCGACTCATTTATCATGACTAGTTTTTTTTTTTTTAATTTTTTTATGTTTATTTTTGAGAGGCAGAGAGAGACAGAGCGTGAGTGGGGGAGGGGCAGAGAGAGAGGGAGACACAGAATCCGAAGCAGGCTCCAGACTGAGCCATCAGCACAAAGCCCCATGCGGGGCTCGAACTCATGACCTGTGAGATCATGACCTGAGCCGAAGTCGGACGCCCAACCGCCTGAGCCACCCAGGCGCCCCTATCGTGACTAGTTTTACATGGGGCACAGACTCAGGGCTAGTCAGGAGGACCAAGGCAGGCACTCTAGAGTTTGGTGGATATGTGAACTGCTTGCATGCTTCCATAACTAATGGATCCCACCTGATCTGTAAAGTTGTGGGGACAGTATCAATACAGAAAGAGAACTTGACCCCAAAGGTTAGGCCCCTTGAATGCTCTATTTCCCTAATGGGGTGAAAAGACAGATAGGGGGCCTTCCATGTTATTCTCCCAACCTGCTGGGGTCCTCGATAACCATTCATTCTCACTGGATGGGCTGAATCATGGCATCTCCAATCATACCAGCACTGGGTATATGTAGAAGCTGGCAGTGGCCATCCCATTCTCCACCCACTTCCAAGACAGGCTCTCCCGTGTCATTTGTACGTAAATATCTGTACACAAATATTTATCCAGTGAATGAATGAATGTCCCCTCAGACTGGGCCGAGAGCTCTTCTATGGACACGCACTGGGTCCTGTTTGCCTCCCACTACACGTGGCACACAGTGAACATCAAGTTAAGAAGTGTTTAAATCCATAACCCCTGCTACACCTTCCATCATGAGAGAGGAACTGGTTTGCTCCCAGGTTCCACCCCCCAGTCCAAGTCTGCAGGGGCTCCTCAAGGAAGCAGCAAGTTTGAAATGCCTGCTTCTCTAAGGAATTCACACTTATATTAATGGCAAACATCTGAGTGTTTGCTGCGGGCCAGGTAGGTGTTAGAAAACACCTCTCAGGAAGCGATCTTAGATTAAGCCCAACTCTTAGGTCAACCAGCCAAAATATGGAGGAGCTAGGATTTCTGCCACAGCTCGACTTCACAGTCTGGGCTCTTTAATTGCTGCTGGTTGGCTAACGTGAGGACTTGCATGTAAGTGAGTTCAGAATGGAATGTCCTCTGCAGGCTACCTGCCTTGAGTTGTGACAGCACGAAGAAGTGATACACTGTGGTCTCAACATCAATGAGAGGCAGAGATCATAACTTAACCTTGCTGGGAAGCAAGAATCAATAAAATGGTCCTAGACAACAACCAAAAGAATTTTCTCAAAGAGGATCTCAAAAGGAATTTGACTTTATGCGAAAGAAAAGCCTAAAGATGAAAATTTTGCCGTAAGAAAGCCCCCAAGTCTCAAGGAGAAAAACAAACATCCTGTTCTTAGAAAAGAGTGTTCACTGTTGTTAATTGTTTCCCACAGGAAGCACGTGCATGGGGCCATTGACAACAACCACACAGCTTTCACCGGGGACAATGGCTCCCTTCCCTCACTAGTGACACTTCACTTCCCCCCTAACTTTCTGAAACGAAGAACCCTGTGTTCCTTACATGGACTGTCCTCCCACCTGCTTACCATCGACCCTTACTCATAACATCCTCCAAGACCTGCTTTAGTCACTTCCTTCCCAGAGAAATTCTCCAACTCACCTCACATAATCCAGGCTCAGTACTGCATTGGCAGAGGCTTTCTTAGGACTCCTGAAGAGCCTGCATTTGTTATTTTTCTGTTTTGTGATGTTATGCCTGATATCTCCAGATAGGTGGTAAGCTCCATAAAAATAAGGTGGGCAAAGGTGCTATGAGTAAGAGCTATTATTGATAAATTATAGTCAGTGGGCCAGATCCAGACCTTGGCCTGTTTGTGTAAATAAAGTTTTATTAGAACACATCTATGCCCATTCACTTATATGTTGTCTACAACTCAGTAGTTCTTAACTGAGGGTGACTTCACACCCCCACATTTGGCAATGCCTGTAGATGTTTTTGATTCTCAGGACTGGGGATGGTGGTGTCACTGGCATTTAGTGAGAGGAGCCATGGATGATGCTGAACATTCTGCAATGCACAGGATAGCCCCCCACAACAATGAATTATCTGGCTCCAATTCTCAGTAGTGTTGGCATTGGGAAACCCTGGGAGAGATGCTTTCACATGACAAGGTCAGAGTTGAGTAGTTGTAACAGACTATGTGGGCCTCTCGGTCTAAAATACTAACTGACCCTTTACAGAAAAAGTTTGAGCCCCTGCCTTAGATATGGCATTTCCACAGGGTTGGATGGTTATTGTCCCTCCCCCAACCTTTCACAATCCCCCTGCAATCACACCCCCACACGTGGCCTCAACTGTCTCCTCTAGTGACAAGAGAAGTGAAAAAATCAAAAGGAAGCTACTAGAAACCTTTTGACATTGCCATAACAATCAAGCCCATGATGAGTGGCTTCTTCTTGGACAGGACAGTGACAAGTTTGTGTCGTTTGGCTTGCATGGGAGCTAGGTGTGGGCCCAAGGTACTCACTTTGCACTCTAGTATCAGTATACAACGGATTGGAAATTAAAACAAATAACACACTAAAAAAACACTGCTCCTTCACAGACAGCATTGGTCTTTTCTCCCCCTGTCTTTGAGACTTCACTTGGCTTCCCCCAGGGACTTCCTGTTCAACTCGCCCCACACAAACGTGCCATCTTTCTTTCCCCCTTCCCTGACCTAGCACAGGCCTTCTGTACTTTCCTCTCTCGGTAAATGGCAGGGAGTCCCCCACAAAGTCTCCCTGCCTCATTCTCCGTAACAAGGCCCAGAGCTGTCTCCTCTCATCAATGCCACTGCCTCAGCCTTTTTTTTTTTTTTTTTTTTTTTTAATCCCTCAAGATCTCTCTCCTGCACAAGCGCATTTGCCCCCCATTGGTCTCCCTGCCTCCAACCTCATCTTGAGTGAGCCGACGACAATGCCCGAGTAACCTGGTCACTCTCAGTCTTCGATAGCACGCCCACCCTTGTAACCTGGACACAGAATAAGCCATTTGGGTCCTGCCTACCCCTGTGGCTAATAGTTCCCACCAGCTCCCCCAAAGCCTCTTAAACTGAGCCTCGTCTGTTCCTTGTTTATTTTTTTTTCTAAATGTTTATTTTGAGAGAGCAAGAGAGCACGAGCAGGGGAGGGGCAGAGAGAGAGAGGGAGACAGAGAATACCAAGCAGGCTCTGTGCTGTCAGCGCAGAGCCTGACATGGGGCTTGAACTCACCAACTGTAGGATCATGACCTGAGCTGAAATCAAGAGTCAGATGCTTAACCAACTGAGCCACCCAGGTGCCCCTATTGTACCTTGTTTATACTTCAAAGCCACCAATTATCACGCTATGCTGCAGTCACTGCTTGTGTCTCCCATTAGGTTGCCTTCTTTTGGGGAGAGACAACTATATTTAATTCACAGCTGGCACTGAATAAATGTTTGTTGAATGAAGGGACAAATGAGAAAGTCTGAAAGAGACTGGCTTGTCTTGCTTCCCCTTCAATCCTGCCCTCCTTATTGAAAATCCAAGATAGAGTCTTTAGAGTCTTTCTATGACTCCTACAGGAAAAAATAAATGAAATCTTTTAACAAAGGAGCTGTGGCCTCTTGTGGCAAAAGCTTTCTTTCATTTTTCCATCTGTAAGGCATTTTAACCTTTCTCTATCCATGCTGGGTAAGAATTTTACAGCCTATCAATGCAAGCCACAGTAATTCTATAGGCTCTTACAGATCTTTGGGATTAAGGCAGAGAATATTTGTTATCGTGCTATTTGAAAGGGAAAGGATGTCAATCCTTGACTGCAATGTGCAAATAGCATCTCAGAGAGACAGGCAAGACTCAAGAATAAATTGACAATACATTCCCCTGAATGCAGACCCACTAGTTATATTTAAGTCAATCTTAAACAATGAGGCCCTGGGAGAAACAATGAGCTCCCTCTCCTGACCTTTCCTTTCAAAAGGAAGTGAGTTAAGGGGGAAATTTGGATTATTTGGCCCAAGAGGTACAAAGAAACCTCAAGAAACTATAATGGACATTCTACAGAAAAGGGTTGTTTTGAATATCAATGTGGGACTAGCACAGAGCAGGTACTTGAGAAAAACGCGTATCAAATGAATGAACCCTTTGGCAAACAAAACAATAGAGCCCTCACTGAGGTTCTAGGCCTTAGGGGAGAAGCTAAAACTTTGAACCAGGCTTGCAGGCTCCTTGGAGAACTCCAGACACACACATATGTGCCAGTTACCTTCCATGTAAATGGAGATAATTACCCCCAACCCACTTCTCTTAAAGGTGATTATAAGAGCTGAGTGCTATGCAAACGCAAAGTATCATCTTGACACCAAATGAAAAACCAGAACGTCTGCTGAAACTCAACATGAAGGAGGGGAACCACTCTAACTGCCAAAATAACCACTTTCATTTTCTCCTTAAATGCTGTAGTTGTCATCAAAAAAATGGTTCGTGTCCACCCTGTGAACAGTCTGCACAAGTGGAAGGAACTGCCACCTCCAGCTGACTCAGGATAATTCCTTCCTCTGGCACGGGGCTAGCTTCTCCTACAAATGTACAGGCCCCCTTTCTCTCCAGGTGCAATTCTCCCAGGCTTGAGGACAAATGAGACTTCCATGAGCTGGGAAAATTATCGTCAACCGTTATTGGTCAGATGAAGAAAAATTTCAGGGCCTCTAGTTATTTTCTTTAAGTATTTGGCGAGCTGTCAGGTGAGAGGGCATCTGTAGAGTCCCAAGGAAAGAAGGAGGCATGTGATTAGAGTTCATGGTGAGGCCAGGTGGGGCTGGGTCTGAGGAAGAAGTCTAGAACAACTTGAATTAATCAGTCCGAAGAAGAGGAGAGGCTTTCCTGCTGAGTCTGCGATGCTGTCGGGATTCCAGCAGGGAAGGGAGGGAGTTAGGGTAGATCTCCTCTAGGCGACGCTAACTTAAAGTAGCAGTCTGTGGCAGGTGCCTGTGAGCTGCACAGAGATGACATCACCACAGAGTTGTTAAGATTTATCCTAGGTATTACAGACAAAGCATTTTACGATAGAGATTCCTCACACTGTGTTCCCTGGAACTCCCAGAGTTCAAGGGAGGCACCTGCGGGTCACTGGCGAAGGGAAGGGAGACAGAAAAGTAGGGCCAACATCCCTACCCATTTCCTTCCTCCTCTTCCAAAATCTGTTATTTAATATACTGGGTTTACATTAAGATTTTCTTTCTTTGCTTTAGCTAGGAAAAAAAAAAAAAAAAAAGTCCGAAAGAGGACTCATGCTTTCTGTCACCCAACTCTTAGGGCCTTGGTTTTATCCTGTCAGAATGAGAGCAGGGCCAAAATTAAGGACCCTTCCATCTGTGAAATGTTAGGGTCTGTGATTCTACATCTGCAGAAACATCTAGTTTCCAGGGAATTTTTAAGGGGAAAAAAACGACACTTTTTAATGAAGTTAATAGATCAAAATACTTGGGGCGCCTGGGTGGCTCAGTCGGTTAAGCGTCCGACTTCAGCTCAGGTCACGATATCGCGGTCCGCGAGTTCGAGCCCCGCGTTGGGCTCTGGGCTGATGGCTCAGAGCCTGGAGCCTGCTTCCGATTCTCTGTCTCCCTCTCTTTCTGCCCCTCCCCCGTTCATGCTCTGTCTCTGTCTCAAAAATAAATAAACGTTAAAAAAAAATTTAAAAAAACAAAAAAAACCAAAATACTTGTTACCAGCCTATTAAATGTTCATCATCTTTTCCCATCCTTCCCGGTACCAAATTGAGGGTACAAAGCAGGCCCGTAATTTTCTCTGGGTGCCTCACTTTGCTCCTCTGCGGAGTGGAGATAGGAATAGTGTTTCTTAGGAGGAGACAACACACGTGTAACGTGCTTGACCGAGTTCTGTTAGGCAATGAGCTGACAAATCAGTAGAAGAGGCAATTGTTATTAAATATTCCAAGAAACTAGAGCTGGATAAGGAACAAGACAGAAGCCAATGATCAATACGTCCACCAGGATCAGGAAGTCCACGGTTCACACGGTCACGGCCGGAGAGATGCAGGCAAGCAGGAGGAAGCACAATGACCCTTACTCTGCCCAGTACCAGGCTGACACGGGCACTGCCCGGGTGGCAGAGCCCCCGCAGTGGCACCCGGGCAGGAGGAAGCTTCAGAACAGGCTGCAACTCCCCAGAGGAGACTCAGAGGAGGTTCTGGTGGCGGCTTCCTTCTCAGAGAATCCTGGGTGATCATGACTGTCAGAATCGAAGGATGATGGCGCCTCCCTTTGAATGTGAAGGTTCTGTAGCCCAGGAAGGAGTAACTTTACTACCGCAGGATTCGATTTCTTTTTTTTTTTATGTTTATTTATTTTTGAGAAGGAGAGAAAGAGAATGAGCGTGCACAAGTGGGGAGGGGCAGAGAGAGAGAATCTGAAGCAGGCTGAGCCAGCCAGGCACCCCTACTACCGAAGGATTTGAATAAGCTGTTAAGCGCAAATGACTTCTGGCTTGACAACACTGGGAGAAGACTGTGCCACAGGCAGAACCATAGAACAGGCTAGGACTAGACCGTCTGCTTTCCCATCAGGTCCTGTTTGTAAAAGAGACGAAAGATGACATAAGCTAGATTCAGTCCCTACTTTCAAGGAGCCGGCAGTCTAACTAGGTAGCCGCAAGGGTCAAAAGATGATCATTCAAACAGTAAGTGTTACAACACCAAGTACAAGACACTGTGGAAATGCCTCAGGTACAAGCGAGGGAAGAGTGATAGAATGACAGCAGTCTACAGGCAGAAGAGAGCTTGGAAAACGTCTGCTTCTTCTGTGCCCCCGTCCCTCCCCTTCCACTGCTTCACAGACGAGGGGGCAGAGTCTACCCAGAGAAGCGCAGGGGTTTGCCTTGTGACACAGCTGGCCAGCCAAGGGCTTACAGCCTCGTCTCCAGCTGTGTTAAAATCAATGTTATACGTCTGAACTGACCCTTGGCAAAATAAATAAATAAATAAATAAATAAATAAATAAAGTGAAAAAAAGAAACAAAAGGAAAAGAAATCAAATGCATTCTGAAATGGCAAAGCCACATTAAACCAAAAATGCCTTGTTGAGGAAATGGGTGCGGCCTATAATGCATTGGAACAGGTCTTTTTCAACTAAACACACAGTGATTTATCATTGGCAATGATGTGTCCACAGATATGACCTTCAAGTTGTCACCAGAACATGACAGATTCCCAAATGTGGAAGCTGTCTAAACAGAGGCCTGACTTTGAAGTTCTCTGCCTTCCATGGTGGCTCAGACTGCTTTGCCACAGAGCTGCACTGGTCTGTTTTTCAACCCAGGGTTTTCACATTATTAGTAGTAAGACTGGTAGGCTGATAGGTCTCACTGATTCCAGCTCACTGGGTTCTACGGCTAGAGGTTATCTGAAACCACCTAGCACCAAGCGCCTCATCTATGAGACAGAGACCCTGGAGTCAGTTTACGCCTGGGTCAGAGCCAAGACCAGAATCTGTTTTCTCGACTCCAGCACCTCTGTGACTGTTTCCATTAGTTTTGTATTAATTTTATCAAACAGCAGAATGACAGGTGTGCTCACATCTCCTGGTGCGTTCTTGTGGCTCTAATCCTTTGACTCTCTAAAATGTCCTTGGGATCCTTCAGCTCTGTAGGGCAGACTGCAGTGGATGGCTTCAGCCTCTGGCTTGCTGCTTCCCAGAGTGGGTTGCCTGCCAGACCACTCCTGCCGGTTGCTCTGTGGGCTAATGATTTGAGACTCTGGACACTGTCTCCCCGTGGAGACTCTACGAACACAGTGACATATTAAATGCTCTGAGAAGTCCTGCAGAAAGGGACCTTAGTCAAACCAGTTTCCCAAAGAATCCTTTTCTGATGCCATTCACATCTCAGGGTGCAAGTTAGGTGGTGTTATGCTAGCTAACTGCAGATGTGTTATCACTGCAACATGGCTTAACAAAGAATCAAAGGCTAGAAGACGAATAGTGACTTTTTCAAACATGCAAACAAAAGCCAAGCCCCTGAAAATCAGGTTCTTTCAATTTCATATTTGAGATTCAAGGCTTCTACTATTCATTCATGACTTTAGCCAGCAATAAGGATTAATCAAATACTACTAATTTCAGCTTTCAAATGCCTCAGTTCGCCTGGCTATTCAGAAACAGTAAACTTTTAAAATATCAGTATCATGATTCATATTTTAAAACTATGGGTTTTCATTTTAAAAATGAAATGAGGTACTGTCGAACTCGGCCCCTCATCATGAGACACTGGTGAACTTGGCACTGAGGAAATATATCAAGGCCAAGCAAGGCTTTTTTTTTTTTTTTAGGAAAGAAAAATACCCTACTATCGCTACATAACTATTTGGCTACTTATATTATTTTGGTTTGTGGGGTGCTGTTTTGTTTTGTAACCATTAAAGGGTGGGGGCAGGAGAAGGGAAGATTCCAAATGGAAGCCGACAGCTTGAAGGCTATTGCTCTTGGTTTTGAGGCAATGTAAGTTACTTTGGGCCATGCTTTCCAGAACCCCTACTTCGGTCTGGGTCCCCTCCTAACCACAATCCCACAAGTCCAAGGCAGTAGAGGCCAGGCAGGCTGATCCAGGGTACCTCTCTTAGGTTTCAAAGGCTTCCTTACTCTGTCTGTCCCACCAGAAGCTTATCTGGCAGGGTCTGGGGCAGGTGCAGAACTATAAGGAGGCCCGCCTTCCACCAAGGACAGAACCTTCCTGCCCAGTTTATTGGCGGCTCCTGCCTCTTGCTTAGCTCCTCCCGAAGCAGTGTCATTATGAAATAGGTATTAATGTCCATTGGGTGCCAGGGACTGAAGGGCCAGGCACCGTTGGGTGCGGACACTGGCCTGAAGGACGGGACCATCCAGACTGCTTATGGAACACTGCAGCCCCTGGTTCTCCTGAACATCAACGCAGAGTTGTGGTCCTCTCTAAGCTCTACTCCATCCTTGGTCCCAGAAGTTCCTGGCACCTAGATGTTGCAGGGCCTTTTTTTCTTTCCTCCTTCCTGAGTCCTACATTTTCACATAGCAATAGCAAATCTCTTCATTTATGGTATAAATTAAATGCTCACGTTAACTCTAGCGGTTTGATTCTGGATCCCCCACAGGAGAAGACTATGGCCATACCTGTGAGATTAAACTATCTTCAAAAATGAAATAATTCACCCGGTATCCCCAAAGGCTGGCAATTACTACCATTTTCCTTTGAATATAGAGTACTATGAAATGAATTCTCTGCTGGAGGCCAAAACCCCTCAGAAGAGTCAGATTTAATAGCCTTACTGCCACTCCTCCCAGGTGGTGGGGGTGTGGTATTTAGTACAAGGTCAAATAGACTTGAATCCAGACCTGATTCCGCTACTTAGCTGTGTGGCCTTGGCCAAGTTACTAAACCTTTCTGAAGCCGTGTTCTCATCTTGAAACAATACTCTCTATGTTAAAGAGTAGTTATGAATATTAAATAAGAGAGTATTTATTAAGCACCTGGGAAAAAAATAAAAGCAACAAGGAAGCATCAACCTTTTATTGTACTTACTCTGGATCAGGCACTGTTCTGAGTGAATTACTGTTTTTTTCTTTTTTAAATTCATTTCATCCTCTGAGTAATATTATTATCCCCATTGTATAATTGGTAAGCTGAAGCACACAGGCTAAGTAATTTGCCCAATTACACAAGTATTAAGAGCCAGAGCTAGGCTATGAGCTCAGGCAGCCTGACTCAGAGAGGTTTCTTAACCTCAGGGTTTCCCCCCCCATCTCCTTGCCCTTAAGAGGTGCTGACATGCAAGCAAGATTAGCCACTCCTACATGCACACACTGGGTTGTTAAACTGTATATGCATATTTAGGTATGTTCCTTTTGGTGTAATTTGGGGCACGTATAGAACAGGTCTGTCCCCAGCTTCCACACCCATAAAATGGGGATATTAACAGTTCCTCCTTCATAGAATGATTACTAGAAATAAATGAGTTAACCAGGGTGAAGGGCTGAGAAGACTGCTTGGCATTTCGGACAGGCTCCATGTAGGAAGTGCCTTTATCATCCAAAGTCCTGAACAGCATGATGTTTTAGCAGAATTCTTGGGCTCCAGCACTTGGTAAAGGAGATTTTGTAGCTGGCTCAATCTACTAGTTTCAAATGACTATCCTTGTTCTCTGGCAAACATACTGTATTTAAAAATAGATTGAGGTTCTTATTCAATGAATAGTC
This sequence comes from Acinonyx jubatus, assembly GCF_027475565.1. NCBI lineage: Eukaryota > Metazoa > Chordata > Mammalia > Carnivora > Felidae > Acinonyx > Acinonyx jubatus. The sequence continues at coordinate 107,717,402 of NC_069388.1, read as the reverse complement.
GGGTCTACAGGAGTCTGGTTAGAAACAAATTAGGCCAGGCCTAAGCGAAATTAGACTGCAAATAAGAATTTTAATAATTAAAAAGAAAACATCAAAACCGTCTTTCTGGAGGGTTTCTTCAGGTTAGGTATTGCACTTCACCCACTGGATACATGCAATGGCTACTGGGCACAGAGCTTGTGAAAAATTTATAGGCTGGTAAGAATCTGTGGGTGATATAGGTTAAAACTACCTTATCCCCATTGCTGTTGAATACCATGAACGTCAGAAGAGAAAAAGGGCAGCTTTTGTGAACACGTTGGACATAAAAAACAAAACACCACATTAAAGGAAAAGCTGGAGAGACACAAACCAGCTCATGTGAGCCCATGGCTTTGTATTTATTCCTCTTGCACATTTAAATTTACAATTAAAAAAAAGTGCAACTCTCCTTACTTTAGCGGTCTTTACATGTTACATTCAGACAGAGAACAGAATTTCACTGCTCAGATTTGGAAGGAGGGGGGGGGCTCATCTTATTTCATGTCTGTAGCTGCTGTCACAGCACCACGTTCCAATCATGGAATTCATAATGTAAATCTCTTGCAGATGATACCACTGGAAAACAGAAACTGCCATGGATCCAGAAACACTTCCAAATTTCTGTAAAGTTCTTATCTTCGGGCCCAGAGGCTGGTATTCAGCGTTGTGTTCAGTGAGTATGATTGGGAAATCTACATTCTTTGGGAGACTTAATGAAGAACTTTCAACCATCCCTTGACTATCCAAATAGTCGGTTATTTATGCCAGGTGTGACCATGCGAGGCACTTCAAACCTGCCCCGACGTATCTCTTGAGTGTTTAAATCTATTCTGAAAAGGGTTTGTGGCACACACGTACTGTCTAGCTTATTTAACTGCCCAGAAGGGCTCGCGCAAATTACAGGTGGTATCAGAGAGAAGACCTCTAGAACTGTCCAGAAAAGAAGAGACGTTGCATTTCTTGATTTTCAGATACAAAAACGATCTTTTCTAAGTTAGAATGTTATAGGAGCCTTTTAGATAGCCTTAGGGATACCCCATCATCAGACTTCATGGTAAGCCTTTTGTCTCCTTGTGATCTTAAGGGGAAGTCTGCAAGACTGGCTTTGCTATTCAAACACGGACATCTGCTGCACTCCAAATTTCTTGTTCTGTTTAAAAAGCAGCACCCCTAAGAAACTCTGGAATATTGTGAGGCCTACAAGTTGGGGGTGGGGAGGAAATCTTTGTCTCCCTAACACATTCATCAATTCCCTCCCCCTTCCAAGCACCTCCCTCTCCAGAACCCCCTACACCCTCAGCACACATAAGCAGCGACTCCCCCAAATACATCAGGGCTGCAAAGATTCATGTTGCAGTACTCTCCTGACATTCCTATTCCCGCCCTCATTTTAATTCACTCACTTTTTTTTTTTTTTTTTTTTTTTTAAACAAAATGTAATTACTTGACTGTCAGCCTGGGCTGCGCTCTGGGGCTTTTACTCTTTTCAACACAGCTGCGCTCCGGGCTTTGATGCTGCTGTCCACGCAGCTTGTCCCAGCCACAGCTTGGCTCTCGGCAATTCAACATTCAAGTGCATATTTATTTTTAAACTGACCTCTCCTAGACTGTACAGTATAAAGGAGGTCCTGCCAAAAAATATGCTACTTTCTATTTATAAGATGAAACACATGCCTCTCGAAGTCGAGAGGGGGATGGAGTACAATAATTCATAACAAAAAAATTACTGGCCAGATCCATTCGTCCTCACGTGTCTGATACTTGTCTGTGTCAAGACAGTTCCAAGGTGGAAAAAAAATCTTGAAAACGCTTCAGCCATTCAGAACCACCGTCAAATAATAGTAATAATAATAATAATAACAACAACAACAACAACAATAATTAAACTGCCAGATCTGCAGGTTGGAGCTCCAGCCACAATGCCCCCTGTCAAGTGAGAGGGTACCCGGCGGATAGTGCCATCGAAGATCTGCACGGGGAACCCTTGTGCGGCCCTGGTGCCATTCCACGATGGGAGGGGGGGCGGTAGCCATGTGCAGCTTGTTCTGAGATGGAAAAATGGAATACGCGCCCAGAATGGCTGTCAAAATAGCTCGGAGGGTGCAGTGCAGCCGTGCAGCCCCACCCTGAAAAGTGGTGGGCACAAATGGTGGAGCTCTGCGTCTCGATCGTGCCACCCGAACCCCTCCCCGTCTGCTTTACGTCCCCTTTGGTCCCTTGGACCCCAGCTGGTAAGGCGATGCTCTCCGTATCCCCGCTCCCTGTGCGTTTCCAAGCCTAGCACCCCGCGCACGCCGGAAGCGGCCACGACCGCGGGTCCCACAGACTCACAGGCAGAGAGGAAGGAGCCCTGGGCAGGCAGCAACTCACCGGCAACCCAGACGATCCCAGCCGCTGCCCCTGGGCGGGACGCCCCGCACAGACGCCTCCCGAGGGCACACGCAGTCCCAGCCCGTTACCCGCAGATCCAGCCGAGGCGGCCCGCGAGGCACCTCACAGCACTATCCACTCCGAGTGGGCGTAAAGGCGCCGGAGGCCGCGGGTCTCCAGGCTCGGCCCCCGCTCCCGCCCCGCCCCGCCCCGCCGCTGCGCTCCCGACAGACTCCGGCCTCAGCGGTGTAGGAAGATGCGAGCCGGACTAAGCCCGCGGCTGCCGGACGCTGAGCCTGAACCTGTGAAGGGCGGGGCCGCGCGGGGCGGGGCCGGCGGCGCAGGGGGCGGGCCGGGGCGGGGCGGAGGGTGCGCGCGGCCCCGAAAGACCCACGCCGCTGCTGTACCTGCGCCGGGGCCCGGAGGAGCGGGAGGGGGTCAGCAGCGGCAGCGCCTGCGGGCCCCGGGAGTACAATGGGCGCCCATTGTTACCACCCGGGCGCCACCCTTAGGGATGCGGCGTCCCTACGAGGAGCTGCGTAGGGCTCCCTCGGCACAAAGAGAGGTCGCGGGAAGCTAGCGCGAGCTCCCTCAAAGAGGGACTCCCCCCCTCCCCCGGGTGCTAGCGCCTGGGTGCCCGAGGACAAAGGGACTCCGCCCGCACCCTGGACACCTGCACTAAACCTCTTGCGCCCACCTCTCCTCGTCCCAACAAGCCGATCTAGCCCGGCGAAGCTAGGGTGTAGCGGGCGGGTGACTCTCGGGAAAGCGGGGCCACCTGACCGCGCCGACCCTCCCCGGCCGCGGGTCCCCCAGCCACTCGTAGCCCTGGCTCGGGGGAAAGGTCTTGTTTTGTCAGTTTCCAGCTCGCTCCCTTTGGAGCTGCTGCCAAAACCCGGAGAGTGGATTTGGCGCACTGGAGACGCCCGGGGCTGCGGGCTGAGCAAGTGGGCACGCGAACAGCCGACGCTGCAGGTTTTTCCAGTCCAGGGGGAGGTGTTTCCTCTCCCGCGGGGTCCCTAAAGAGACTTGCCTGAGGCTGGAACAGGCGGGTGGCGGCTGCCCCCGACGCGCGACGAGGCGCAAGTGGCGCAGCTGCCGGCCCGGGAGCCTAAAATTCCGCCCTTGGAGGCACCTGCGCCCGCCGGTCATTCCGACGACCGCCGCGGCACGCCCCGCCCCTCCGCCCGGAGGCCCAGCTTGGACCGGGTTAATTAATTTTCTTAATCCGTCTCCGTCTCTTCCTTCTTGAGTCCTCCGCCTGGGTTAATGAGTAGGCGACAGGAAAGGGCGGCGTTTTCCGGCTGTGAGGTCCCAGCCCGCACGGTCGGCCTGGGGAGGCGGCTGGAACCCGGGGCAGGGGGGGCGTATCGGGCGCTCCGGGCCTGGCCGGGGCCCTGGGACGCTCAGGTTGGACGGAAATCCTGGCACAAAGCAGATACCCTGCAGAGGACCTTGACTTTCCAGAGCGCTGTCAGCTTCAGGTCCTCACGGCGAAGCCCCCCGGGTCTGAAACCTTAGAGGATGCACTTTAAGCCGGCGTGGTAAACCAGGGCTGACGTTAAGGTGAAGTGAAAAGGAAACGGACGCAACTGCTCTGGAAAGCAAAGGTCTTGGGTGGAGTGGTAAAACCCTCAAAGAAAATAATAGTTGACAGGTCAAATGGCCGTGAGGCTGGAAGTCAAATACAAAGCTCAGCTGAAGTGATGTTAGAAATCTGACCAGCAAAACAGTCCAGGGAGATAAGGGACCCTGCGTTGTTTCTCTTCTTCAAATGACAACTCCTCCAAAGTTTCCTTTGGCAGATACCTGGATTTTACTCCAGATTCCTAAGACTTTTACTTGGGGTTCATATTTCAAAATATATGTTCCATTTGGCACTAATGTATATACTTTATGTATGGATTTATTGAAAAATGTTAAATGTTACTGGCCTACTTAGATAAAGGGATTTTTACAAATATTTATGCATAGCTTTCATTGCATGTGGTATTTTTATAAGTACAAATAATATGTGTATATATTTATTAAATACCACATGAAAAATTTCTTTTGCACACACGAAGACATTCTTCACCCATGTCTTACGTGTAAAAAAGTTTTTTTTTTTTCATTTGCTCTATAGTTAGCTGCTGTTAAAAACACTTTGTCCACATGACTAAGTAAATAACCTCTTTTACAGCTTGTGCAAATGGAGGGTGGCAGGTTGTTTCGGGTAGCTATTTTATCCCAAAAACCCATTTTTGTTTTCCTACACCATTCCTCACCTTCTAGAAATGTTCCCTTTCTGCCCTTTGTGAGACTTCCCTTCTGGGCTGTAAACAGTTTATCCAGAACCTACCCCTTCAAGAGCCAGTGGTGCTGATTTGATTTATCCTGGTCTCTTTGATGCTCCACATTATTTATCTGTACTGACCATCTTCTTGATACTGAAGGTCCTCAGGGAGAATGCCCGTGTGTGTCTGTGTGTGTGTGTGTGTGTGTGTGTGTGTGTGTGTGTATACATGTATATGTATATGTACATGTATATGTGTATATATGTATATATATATACAGTGAATTGTCCTTCCAAGTGAGAATATTTCATGTACTAACTCTGAAGGCTCTGAGGTTTGTTGGATCTTTATTTCATTTATGGGGGAAGAAAAGGTTTGTCCGAGGAAGATTTTAGGGGTTCTGGGATTCTGCTCCGTATTACGGAAAAGTTGAGCCTTGAAAACCTGGTGGTAACCTTGGAAGCCTAAGTGACACGAAGGAAGTGGACATAGAGAAGATATTCTTTCGGGTTCAATGAACACACTAATGTCTGTAGAGCAAGCATCTGGCCGGCCTGACAGTGCATATTTTTCTATGAGCCCCAACTGTAGGAAAAGAGCCAAGAAGTGTCAGCAGCACCCTTGCTGTCCAGAAACCTGCAGTGTACTTAAGGGGCAGAGCAACATGCCAGTGTGTGCACGCCAGCGCTGGCGGGGACTATTCTAGCATCGTGCCGCCAAGCGTGGCCGTGGGACCAGCAGCACCAAGCCTCACTCCAGGGCTACTGAACTGTCATCTTCATTTCAATGCAATGTAGATGCTTCGTGTGCACATACGATGTTGGAGAAGCACTGGTCAAGGGCAGTGGTTCTCAATCTTTTAAAGTCAGGGGTTCATTTTACAATCTCATGGTACTTAGGAATACCCTTGCCTGAAAGACACACAGAACTATCCACACCAGTGCTTCAACTTGCCACTCCAGAGTTCCCCTGAACACCAGTCTGCAGGTGGTGAGGAAGTCCTGGAAAAGCCTCCAGTCGCAGAGCCAGAAGAGCCACTCTCGGTCAGCCAGAGCATCCCCAGTTAGGGGGACATCCTTAATGGGAGGCAGAGCTTAAATTACACTTTGGAATATGGGAGAAATTACATAGGGAGAGGAGTCAAGAAGGACATTTCAGGGAGGAGAAATGCCTAGGTGAATGGGCCCAGGAGATAAAACACCAAATATCCCATTTTTATCTGGAGTAAAGTGAAACTTCATGAGATTGTAGTTTGGTAGCAGGCTCTCCGTTGCAATGCATTCTCATTGTTTGAACCTCCAGAAAATGAAACTGGGCTCGATGGCCCTTTCACTTCGGGGACACCAGGAACCCTATGACATATGGTTTCCTGTAAGACCTCATTTCCGATTACTAGCTATCCCTCTCGCTGCACATGGCCTTCAGGCTTTTCCAGGAACTCCAGCAGTGCCTGGGGCACTCCATCTGCTTGGACACTTCTTCCCCAGATAACCAAAGGATCCATTAAGGTCTTTATTCAAATGGGACTTCAGGGGAGAGGCGTTTTCTCGAAAACAGTAGCCCCACCCACATCTCCATCCTGGGCTTAAAGCAAGAAGGATTTCTTCATTACCTGACATTACATTATATTTATTTATAGATTCATCTGTGGCCTGTTCCCTCTGATGTGTGGGCTTTATTTGCTCTTGTATCTTTCCTACGTAAAACGGGACCTCGTGCACAGTAGGTACTCAATAAATGACCCCTTGGCTACAGCCAGTAATGAACGTAAAAGCCGTGTTCACAAACTCCATAGCTCCAGAAATAATAATATATTAAACATTCCTGAAATAACACCACACATATGCTGAGACTGAATTTTTGACCACTTTTCTTTAGTGTAGCTGAACAAGAACTACTAAACACATGGAACATTTTAAGTTCTAAAATTCAAACATTTAAAAGTAAGGCTTACCAAAAAATGTCTTTATAGCCCATGTATAATGCATAACTACTTCTCTTCTAGCGAAGCCGAAACACACTCTTGTGTACCCAACTGGGGTTTTCCTCCAAAATGCCACATTCAGATTGAATTTGTGCATGTATGTTCCCGATTATCCCCCTACGTTAGATGTAAGGCAAAATGTAAGAGAAGCTGGAAGGTTAGAAAATTCTGAACGTGAATGCCCTTGTAGCTGCGGATTCCCCTCCTTGCTTCTCAATTAAAATTTCAGCAGTCCTGGAAATAGAGCTAACCCATGCTAATGAATTTGGTCGAATAATTGGCGAAAGCTAAGGAATTTTCGAGCCAGCGATTTCCTTGTAAATAAAGACCTGCAGGTCACGTCTATGTCACCTAATCAAAGGCAGCAGGAACTGGTATACTGTGAGACTGCAAGTTCATGTAGACTGCAGGCCTAGCATGTAGTTCTGTGCAGGTTAGACAGTCAGTCACAGACACTGCCAAATCCTGGGACTCTCTTAGCATTTGAATTAGTTTTTGAACTCAGACAGCACCAGTTTTATTTGTGGATAAGGCCTTCAAGTACAGATGCATATTTGATTGTTGCCTGGAAACCAGTGACTAGTAAATGGCCTTACCTTATATTTAGATAGCCTTCTTTGCTTTGCAGAACCCTTTGCATTCGTTTCATTTCTTTCTCCTCTTAGGTTGTTGGTCCATGTTGGGTAGGTAAAGCCCTGATGATTGATTTACACTTTGCCTCTCCTTCCAGAAGGGATTTAGGGCAATTTAAAAGTCTTTTGTGTGTAATGAGTCATTCCTATTGTACTCTTTGTAATGTTGTCTTTCTCCAGATACCTGTATGTCTCCCACCTTAGCTTTTTTCTGGCCTCTGCTCAAATGTAGCTCCCCAGAGTCCTTCTGGGACCCTCTATATAAAACATCACTCATGGCCTTTTAATGTCTTTACTGCCTTTATTCTTCATGGCGCTTATCACTCAACATATTGTGTATTTATTTGTTGATTATCTCCTCCACCCTGCATCAATCACTCTAACGTCCCCTCCGAGAAAGGAGAAAGTTTACCCATTTTATTCACTGCTGCATCCCAACAACCTGATTAGTGCTTGGCTCCTAGTAGGCACTTACTAGGTATTTGTTGAATGAATGAATGAATGAATGAATGAATGATTCCTCAGTGCTTAATACAGATACATGGCACACAATGACTATTTGTTGAATAAAACACTACCTTCGTGAGTGAGTTAGAGGAACGTCTGTGATTCATGCAAGGTCATGCAGATAGTGATAACTGGATTCATAAAGATTTCAATCTCTACTAATTCTTTCTCTGCAGCTTCTTCGTTTGTATATCTGCCGGCAAGTCCAGACTACTGTATTGTCAAGGTTTCTTTGTTCGTCCGATTTCTACCTGCCAAAGTGAACACTACAGGGCTATTTATTTCAGTGATTGTAAGATGAGCAGGAAATGAAATTGATCATTTCAGTTGATGTTCTGGGTTAGTGAGAGACAAGATGAAAAGAGACAGGGGAGGAGAGAGGTTCACAATTGCACCCCCCATTTCTCCTGCTCCCTGACGCGATCCCCACACACACACATGGAATGACATGCACTCTTCCCCACACACGCACAAAACACGCTCCTACCTGACAGGAACATGTTGTCTTCAGCCTCTGCCTGTCTTGTGTTGCCCGGGGTTAGAAGTCCCTGTGCACAAAGGACAGACCATCTTCCGAGGGGTTGGCTACAGGTCACTGAATTTGGACTCTCACAAAGAAGCCCAGGAAATGCGCATTGAGGGGACCGCTGGAACTGTCCTTACATTTGCTTCACAGAGAATGTTCCACAGGGCTGTTTGAAAACCAGATCTGCCAATAGCCTCCTATTCTTAGGACCCCAAGGTCACTTGGGCTCAGGACTGAGGTCTTGTGCTGCAGCTCACCCTGCTGGTGTACCAGACTCCCAGGACACCTCTCCCCTCTCCTCAGGGGATGCCCTCCTTAGCCTGTGTCATCAAGTCTCCAGAAACAATGGTTGTGGTATTTTCCTCAAGAAAGATAAGAGATAGGCACGCGTGTGGCCCTGAGAGTGCTTTGAGCTGTCTACTGACTGAACAGGTTGGAGCAGGAGGGGAGGAGGGCCATTTCACACATTCAACACATACTTATTAGGCACCCGCTCTGTGCCAAGGAATCAGGCCAGTAATGCTGGCGCTCCTCTCGGGCTGACCTATATTTTCTCTCATCTTTCAAACCTGCTTGACTGAATGTGGAAACTGTATTCCAAAGGACTTCGTCTTAATCCTCCAGGGACATCTCGGTGCCCCTGACTGTGGTCAGGTGACTTGTCTGAGTGGAAGGACATGTGATGCAAATTAGGCACCCATGTAAGAGTCAATACTCGGTGACCCCAGGCCATGCTTTGTCCCTTAGCCCAGAAACACTGAGATTCACACAAACGAATACCAAGTGCTGAGCTTCCTCTAAGGTAGGTGTCTCCTTTGTGGCACAATATTAAAATCTCTGTTCTCCTACAGGGGTCTAAGACTTCCTTTTTGGTTTGTCAAGTCCTATCTTCAAGTTGCTTCTGTCCGTGTGTCTGTCTAGAAAGCAGAGATAAGAATTTAGCACGTTCATTCCATAAGTCAGCTTGCTAGTGAATGTGATCTGACATTCTTATTCTCATTCAACTTATATTTGTCGACCACCAGAGGGTAAGGCACTGGGACAGGTAGTCTAAAGGATGCAAAGGAGAAAATGCTTCCTACACTTAAGCAGCTTAAAATTCATAGAGGTGATAACACAAGTGCACAAGTAACTCTAATATAGGCAGTATATGATAAATGTCATCAACCCCATGATATTCTCCAAATGCTAAGTGAGGACACATACCCTGATGTGTTCTCTGACAAGGACAACATGCATCTCAGTTGAGATCATCTGGGTTATCTGGGATGGATGGCCCAGTAATATTTCACTATACATTTGTGGGTTTGATATTTGATATAATATTGGAATTTCACTATACATTTGTGGTTTTGATATTTGATATAATATTGGTATTTCACTATACATCTGTGGACTTTTAAAATGACATTGTAAGCAGGGCCCCGATGTCTGTGATAGATGAAAATGCAGCTATTCTGAAGCCCTTCCCCTCTGGGCTTTCCACACGCTCATCAAGGAGTTCCTTTTCTTTCTTTCTTTTTTTTATTTCTTTTTAAATTTTTTTTAATGACAGAGCATGAGTGGGAGAGGGGCAGAGAGAGAGGGAGACACAGAATATGAACCAGGCTCCAGGCTCTGAGCTGTCAGCACAGAGCCCGATGCAGGTTTCAAACTCATAAGCTATGAGATCATGACCTGAGTCCAAGTAGGACACTTAACCGACCAAGCCACCTGGGGGCCCCAAGGAGTTTCTTGAAACTTCCTCCTGACTCTTCTGGGCTCCCAGAAGCACAGGTGAAACCATGGCGAGATAATCAGTCAGTGAAGAGATTGCTTCTGGTTAGGGCGACTAGGATGGCCTGATGGAGGAGAGAGTATCTAAAACAAGCGTATAGGGCGATCATTGGGCTTTTCATGTGGACTGAATGCACCTGTACCAGGCCCAGATCTTTATGACCCAGTAAATGGCCTCCACAGAGGATGTCAGTTGAGGATCCAAACTTGGTTTGTGAGTTCCATGATGGTGAAGGATCTGAGGTTTATCTCTGGCCTCCTCTGACCCTCTCTTCCTCATTCCTTATCATCCTTCCTTCTAACCAACTACAAGGGACTGAGGCCTAGAGCCTCAGCTCCTCTGGACATTTGTCCTCTCCCAGCAGCAGCACTTACAGTGGATTCTAACACTTATTCCTGTAGCAATGGGCCCCAGAAGCTAATGCCCAGGTCACTGCAACAATGGATGAGCACTGCCATCCTTAGAGAGTGTTGTGCTTTCTTCCAAGGAGGGCAGACTTGGGGGGAAGGATACTCTCAGGAGCCATAGAACCAATGAACTAGAATCCTAGTCCTTTAGCACAGCATTGTGGCTAATCAAAGTTTTCTGCCATTGCTCGGGAAGTGAGCTGCCTACACTGAGTTTCACGCTGTCTTGAAATACCTAAAAATTAGGATTAAGATAGAGGAAAGACCAAGTCAGGGACACCATTCTCTTCCTTAATTGCTTTATTATTCCTTGTCAGGCTAAAGATTTAGTTGTAAAAGAAAGCAGAGTTTATGGAAAACCCGAAGATGGAAGTCAGACACAGATTTACAAATGTGTGAGGGTTGTGCAGAAAATTCAATTTAATTAAAGAATATATTTGTTGAGGGGCGCCTGGGTGGCTCAGTCGGTCAAGTGTCTGACTTCAGCTCAGGTCATGATCTCACAGCTTGTGGGTTCGAGCACCGCCTCAGGCTTTGCGCGGACAGCTCATAGCGTGGAGCTTGCTTCAGATTCTGTGTCTCCCTCTGTCTCTGTCCTGCCCTTGCTCATGCTCTGTCTGTCTCTCTCTCTCTCAAAAATAAATAAACATTAAAAAAAATTTTTTAAATACAAATATATATATTTGTTGAGTTATTTCCTTTATTTTCTAGAGCAGTCTTAGTCATTCTATGGGTGCGGACAAATGCAATGGCTTGCTTCTGTTTACTCCTGGGGCCAGCACACCATGGTTTCAATACAGAGTCAGCAACACTGAAAGACACACTGGGACAGAAACACCAGCCAAGAAGATTTTGAGATGTTTCTTATCACCGGGTGAACATTTTGTCTTACCTGGCTTTCCTTCTCTGGTTTGTTTCAACCCCAAAGCAAACGGCTCTCCAACATGGCGCTGTAGACGCGTCTAGTCGATTAAAAGAACAGCGGAGCATAATGGGACCTTATACAGTCGCTAGTCCTGCCCTCCCATTTTACAGCAGAGGAAATGGAAGCTGAGAGAAAGTGAGTGATTTTCTCAAGGTTGTCCAGTTACTGGCAGAGACTCCTAGTTTAGAAAAGTTTTTTGTTTGTTTGTTTTGTTGTTTCTAAATAATTTTGCTTCTATTTGAAGACAGAGGCTCATCCCTGCACAAATTAGAATGGGCTCTAAATTATGTCTCTGGGAGGGCCATGGCATCGAGGTAAAAAGTGTATGCTCTGGAGTCAGACACCTGGGTGCAGACCCCAGATGTCCATTAGCTAGCTGTGTGACCTTGGGGCCAAGGCTTATGCTCTCTAAGCCTTAGTTCTTTATCCGTAAGAAGGGTGGGTGGGCGGGGAGGTTACCTAGAATACATCTTGAGAGTGGGTATGAAGATTAAGTGAAACAGCTCTCGTGAATGTGACTGGCACATTCTCAAACCTCAAAAAATACGTTCGGATCTGTTCTTCCTACCCCACGGGTAGGAAGATTGTCCTGTATCTGTGGGATCTGGCACAATTCCTGTCGCCAAGTCTGTGTGCAACAAACATGTGTCGAGTGAATAAAGCACCGGGAGTGGCCTAGGATAAACAATAGCACATAAATCTGGGAAAAGAAAGAGGGACATAGAAGATAACATATGGATAAGGGAGATCTGTAAATGTTTAGATTCTCGAGCAAATGGAAAGATTTGAGACGTGTTAAATGGCAGTGAAAGGGAAAGAGGAATCTCCCACCTCCAGGGTCACATGGAACCACACAACAGGTGCACTTGACATGCCTTGCAAAGCATGAAGTACAAAACAGGTGTGCAGGGATCGTCAGTGCCAGAAGCAGCCTCGTCTACCAGGATTTGAAGAGGGAAAGGTTGCCCCAAGCATCCGGAGAGGCTTACACTGCTCAGTCCTCAGGAACCAGGGAGGTTGAGGGGGAGGAGAGTCTCAGGCAGTGCGGATGAAAATAGAACCAACAATAAAGACACCGCAAGATGGAGTGTATTAAGCATGCCTTTTTATTCATGTCAAGACTTTTCAGCACACAGGGTGAACCTTAATTATGCAAATTTAAAAATCATTTAGGAGGTTATAGGATCCCAGGATGGAATGTAAAATATGACAAAAGAATGTAACTGTGTTATAAATGCATGAACAATCACTGAAGAGGGTGTGGGGAAAGTGCTGACCTAAGTAAATTTGGAAATAAATGGAGTTTGTAAAAAAAGACAAAAGGGATTGTACATAAACACTCTAGTTTATAAAATTATTTCCTATGAAGTTATGGGCTAACAATGATGTAAATACAGTACACTGGAATTGAACAGTTAGGTAATGGATAGCTGATGGTAGGAACCAAGTTTCTCATTGTAGGAAAGGATGTAGATGAGCGAGGGAAGAAGGCTAGAATGATCCATGTGGTACTGGGTTACAGTTGGAGATATCAGTGTGACCATTATTTAGCTTAATATGGGTACAGAGAGTTACCTATAGAAATACTTATAGGTTATGTGTATATACATGTGTTAAACACACACACGCACATATTCTGTCAGCTAAGAGGGTCTAGAAGCAACAATACCCCAGTAGCTTCCAGCACACCCAGATCATGATCTCCAACACCATTCTCCAATGAAAGAACCGGGGCTTCTTGGAGACATGCCTGATTCTAGGACAGAAGCAGGAAACATACAAGATAAGCCTGGGGCATCTAGTAGTTCTAGAAAGTAAGGCAGTATACAGTGGAACCCACAATGACTTGAGTGTTTTAAGGGACACAGGAGCCAACTGAAAGAGCTCTCATCTCAACGGCCAAAGCCAATTTGGGCAATAAAATAAAGTAGTATTGGGTTTTAGCCCAAAGAGTCAAATAAATATCCAGGAATCCATACTGATAGAAATAAATGATTGAAGGGGCGCCTGGGTGGCTCAGTTGGTAAGCATCAACTTCGGCTCAGGTCATGATCTCATGGTTCGTGGGTTTGAGCCCCGCGTTGGGCTCTGTGATGACAGCTTGGAACCTGGAGCCTGCTTCGGATTCTGTGTCTCCCTCTCTCTCTGCCCCTCCCCTGTTGGCGCTCTGTCTCTCTGTCTCTGTCTCTGTTTCTCTCTCAAAAATAAGTAAACATTAAAAAAATTATTAAAAAAATAAATGAATGAATTATTGAATAGATAAATAAATGGGGGATAATAGACAGATTTCCCCTGCAGAAGAATTCCAAATAATTTCTGTAAATATTTTTCGGTCAATGAGGTAGAATGTAATTCCCCACTCCTTAATTGTGGACTGTATATAGTGACTTCCTTTCAAAGAATACAGTATGCCAGGGTGTGTGTTTGGGGGTGGCGGAAGTGGCTTTACAACGTAGAAATCTGACAAAACACTGCGTCAGCCGGGAGATCAAAGTCAACATCAACAATCGTATATCAAGTTGATGGTATGCAACCTTGACATTACAGGATGAGGAGGGTGCTTTTCCTCTGTGGTCTTCCTCCCCAAAAATCATAGCCAGAGTCAAATTATGAGAAAAACATCAGACGATTCCTAACTGAAGGATATTCTACAAAATACCTGACCAGTAAGTGTTTCTCAAAAATGTCAAAGTCAAAAGCAAGGAAAGACTTAGCAATTGTACGAAGAGCTTAAGGAGACACAACAACTAAAGGCAATGTTCTGTGGGATGCCATCCTAGAACAAACAAAGAAACGAAAATTGGTAAAAAGTAAAGAAACCTGAATAAAGTGTATTATTCAGACTTTAGTTAAAGATAACATATCAATATTGGTTCATTAACTGTCCCAAATGTACCATATTTATGTAAGACATTAACAGGGAAATGGTATATGGGAATTCTCTGTATTTGCAATTTCTCTGTAAGTCTACAACTATTTTAAAATTAAAAGGTTTGGGGAACCTGGGTGGCTCAGTCGGTTAAGCGTCCGACTTTGGCTCAGATCATGATCTCACACTCCATGAGTTCGAGCCCCATGTTGGGCTCTGTGCTGACAGCTCAGAGCCTGGAGCCTGCTTTGGATTCTGTGTCTCCTTCTCTCTGACCCTCCCCCAGTCATGCTCTGTCTCTCTCTGTCTCAAAAATAAACATTAAAAAAATTAAAAAAAATTAAAAGGTTTATTTTTTAAAAAGTTCTAGTAGGAGGATCTGGACTTAATCATTTTGCTTAAAGGTGGTTTCCATCTCTAGCTCATTGTTCTTTAACTTCGAGTTTGGAAATTTAACTTTTGAAATAATAAAATAAATAAATTTTAACTCATTATAAAGAGCCGAAAGTCTTTCAGAAACTTGGAAGAAATCAGAAAAAATTGGTCTTTCCTCAAGGTACAGATAATCCAACAGAGGAGATAACATTTGCATAAATAATGAAACCAGGTGGATAGTGATCACCGAAAAACAGGGATTTATAGAACTCTATATTTTCCTTACTGTTGATAAGAGTTGATCATCGCACGATTGATTTGCATTACTGAAATGAAAATATAAAAGCTCCATGACAAAAGTAAACTTCACATTTACCTATACTCTATATTATATACTCTATATACCTTTAGTATACGAGATACTGCTGGCTTTGAAACACAGCTTAGAAATGAATGTCTTTAGAGAATCCTGGTGAACATGAACGCTTAGGTATCAATAAATAGGTGAATGGCTATCTTTAAAAAAATTTTTTTTTAATGTTTATTTATTTTGAGAGAGAGAGAGAGAGAGAGAGAGGGAGAGACAGAATCGCAAGCAGCTCCACAATCAGCATGGAGCCTGATGGCAGGGATCCATCTCACAACCTGTGAGATCATGACCTGAGCCGAAATCAAGGGTCGGATGTTTAACTGACTGAGCCACCCAGGCGCCCCTACAGATATCTTAACATTTTGACATGAAACTCCTGCTCACTTTTGCCTTGCACTGGCAGGTGTATGTTTGGCAGTCTTTGGAATCTTCTAGAAATTATATAGACTTGAGTGACTCTAGTGCGCATCATTTCTAAGATGGGCAGCTGGGACACTCTGAAGTCTTTGAAGGTCTCCAGTGGCCATAACTGTCTGAAAGAAGTGCAGAATGAGAGAAATTAACCTCTCTGCACAGCAAGTAGTTGAAGGACTTTCTCTTCTTTAAGTACTAACCCTGGAACCGCCTCTCCCCCGCCCTTCCCAGACACAAATTCTGTGTCTTCTGTTCATTCGACACACATTTAGAGAATGGTTAGTATGTATAAGGCCCATGCCAGAAAGTGTGAATAACACCAAGGTGAGTTAGACATGAATCTCTCTGGTCTTCCCTGAAGGAACAGATAATCCAAGAGAGGAGATAATTTTGCATAAATAATGAAACAAGGTAGACACTGATCACCGGAAAACAGTATTATTGAATAGAGAGGAGAATTATTCCATTTTTTCCTCCTGCCTAGTTAAACCTGTGGGATCACGTAAGGCTCTTTATTTCTGTTTCAAGTTATATTTCTGGTTTATTCATGTTTAACCTGGATCTTTCATCTGTACCTTCTCTCCACATCCAATTAGTCACCAAGTCAAATAGATTGAACCACTTCAGGTGGCTTCTAGTAGCCATAAAGATAAAATACAGAGTACTTAGATGGCTAAAAAAAACCCCTTCCGTCATGCCCTGGTCCTTGCCTTCTTCTCCAACCCCATCTTCTAAACCATCCCCAGGTTCTAAACACACTGAGTTACTTGTATTCAAAATCACTATGGACCTTCATCTCTCTGGGCAGTGCTGCTGTTTCTTTCGGGAATGCCCTTCCCTCTACCCTCTATCTGACTATCAACACCATAGCTTCAAGGCTCCCTGCCTCTGTCAAATGCTTTCTGGTCCTATTGGCTGGACTCTGTTATTATAGCTCCTTGCCTGTGGCTCTGTCTCGTTTCTTATCTCTTGAATGATTCCTCCTCTCCCCTTATACACTTACTCATTCTTCAAAACTCGTCTTTGGTATCCCTCCTCCCTTTAGTGATAATTAATCTTCCTCTGCTTCCGGGAGCCATTCAGGATTTATCCCTCTCTGATATTACTGAGTTGCATTGAATGTGCAAGAACAGTACCTGGCACACAGTAAGGCTCAATATGTATTTGTGAATTAAAGAACGGATCAGTTGTAATTAGCAAAGCAGTGTTAGTTATAAGAGTGCATTTGAGTGGATTGGTGTAAGCCTACTAAATATTTGTAAGCATGTGGCTTTGATTTGAGTACCATCAGCATCTTTCACTGATAAGTCAGCTTGTTTCTACCTTGAGCCACATGCATCCCAATATCTGATGTGGGGTTAACCGAGAGTAACTAAGACCGGAAAGTGAAACTGTGGACGGGGGAGTGGGGCTCCTGGAGTTACTGGCATGTTATGTCTGGCTTTTCCACCTGACCGCTAACCATTTCAGAGCAGGCAGCTTATCTTCCTCTTTTACTTTAGCACAATGCCTGGCACAGCACCTACTGATGAAGTTAATTACCCTTTCTGTGCTTACTTGGACCTCTAGGCAACCAAGTGTCTCAAGGCAGATGCAGAGGCTGCCCCAGTGGCCCCATTTCTGGACATTCTAAAGGCAGGCTATGCCAGTCTTTATGTGACTTAATGAGGCTCAAACAACCTGGGAATGGAACTTACAACATGTTTGTGTGCCTTCTGTCGATACCTGTTCTGCAGTCATGACCCAACAGAGGAACACATGCAAACCAGACTCTGGACTATAAAAAAGGCTACTTGTCGACTGTAGCATTGTTTTCTGCTGGAGCTACCAGAGCAGCCTCGGCTGCACATTCCTGGGACATGAATAATATCAGTTGTGATTACACTTCAGTATCTCATCCATCACCAGCCTATGAACACTGAATATAACCTAATTAGGAAATGCGAAGGTCCCTTTGCTGGGGATGAGTGCCGGGGAAGCACAGGTCCACATGCCTCTCCCCAAGACGGGGCTCCTGGAGGCTCACACACAGGTTCTGATCCTGCAGGGCTCAAGGGCAGACCTCACCAGACATCCACATTCCTCACATAATCGCCACTAAGCTGAGACCATGACACCTTGGATTCTATCCTATATTGCACTCCTCCTTGAATGCATTGCAGAGGAGATCTATCAGGACTGATAAATCACACTTTCAAATGGACATTAAAGTATTAACTCAGTGATTAACTCTCTCTGCCTAACAAATTTTTTGTTTGTTTCTTTCTTACTTCTGACTGGCCTCGAATAGAAACTCTGAGATTTGTTGACAATTTACTTCTCGTCTTTTGGTGAGGTCTTTGATGCTTGCTTGTCTTTTTCTACACAGCTCTTAAAGTGCCGTCAGAGGGCTGCCTTCTCTCTTCCAAAGTTCTGAAAGCAGAGGACTAAGGACTCTGTAGGCTTAATTACGAGGGATGAGACACCGTCCTTAAAACTCCTTTGCATGAGAGAAAAAGTACAGGCTATTCTTTGCACAAAAAGCTACTGCGTCTGAATCCCCACTTGTCGTGCATGACTTTAACTTGTATTCAGTCTTCAAGCCTCTGTCCATGCACTCACCTGAAACCTGTGGAGCATCTGCTGTGGTGCCAATCTACCTCACTACCATGGTGTCCTGGAACGCGGCGTTTATAGGGTAGAGCTGACAGGAGCAGAGAAGAGGCCTGTGGCCACAAGAATCCACTAAGGTGGATTCACCTGCTCTGGGACTGAGTGCCCAGCTGAGCACACAGAACCTCAATTGACTGAGCTACCTGATCGGTCAACCTTAATTCTACTGGAAAATGTTTTTTCCTCTGCCAGCTCAATGCACATTCCTATAACCTCTACCTTGCCCTGATAATGTGTGAGCTCCCATGCCATGTGCCAAGGTTTTTGTTGCTGGGCCTGGGGGTCTCAGACATGATCACAAGAATTCCTTATTTGTCTTGAATCATGGTTAAGCCACTTGAGGGTGTCACGATCCTCTGCCACCTGTTTCCAAGTGTCCTCTGTCCCCCGCATTTCATAGAACTGGGTTTCCTTTGGATTCTTATTCTGGGTTTCTAGTCTCTCTTCCTATAATTTTGAATGCTGAGTGCTCTTCCCAAGGGATTTAACCTGGCTTTGGTAAAGACCTCCATGAAATACTGGGATGGTGAATACCACACACTCAATTTTGCTCACCAGGCTTTGATCACCAGTGAGGACATCCTGCTATTTATGTCTGCCTACATCACGTCTGGACATTGCTTAATTCCCTTGGCTGCCGTGTCCTACCTGCTTGTTGGAATTTCTGTGGTCGCCCGAGTCCCCATGCCTTCTGAGGAACCAGGAAATTTGTTAGGCGGGATATTGTTGTTGTTCCCGCCTTTATTGCTTTATTGTTAGGGAAACTGAGGCTCACACAGATTAAGTGACTTGGCCAATGAGATGTCTAATACATAGTAGGGTCAGACCTTAATGTAATCCCCATTTCTAAATACTTTGCTCTTTGCCCAAGTCTATGCCATTTGCTCTTAAAATCTTATGAGTTGTTGTGAAAATTAGATGTGATAAGAAGGTGAAAATATACACAAATAAATGTTTTATTGTTATTCTCAGCAAGTGGGCTTCCTCTGGTTGCACCAATGCATTTGTTTCTCGGCCTATCTAGGTCTTTAAAACAGAAAAGGTGCTGCTCTCTGGATCAGATGAAGCTTGCATGTGGAAGGGAAATTGCCACAATGTTTACAAATGTCAGGTGCGGACCAGTCACATTCCAAAAATTCATTTGTGGTTATTTAGAATGGAGGCCTCATTTCCCCAAACAGATAATATTATAAATGGTGGTTAGATTCTTGGGTTATCCCACAAAGTCTGTTTCATTAGTAATGCAGCTGGGGTACATTTCTAGTTCATAAGGTAGCTGAAGTAATGCATATATTATGCCATTGCAACATGATCAACAAAGCCCGGATTAATCAAGTCATGTTTATTTTGAGCCCTGTAGAACTATCTACTGACAGCAGGAGTAATTCTGTCACTATTGGCTCTGGCGTGGTTGGAAAATTTCCTGAATTTTAATAGCTGAGAGAGCTGGTGAGAAGTGAGAAGGTATTCTAGAGCGGTCAGGCAGCTTGAAAAAAATGTGCAGATGTGGAAGAGAGAAAGGGCAGGAAAAGAGAAATTCTGGAAAAAAAAAAAAAAGATGTGAGCAGAGGAGCTGGAAGAAATCAGAGTTATGTGAGGATGAGAAGTAAAATCTGACCCAGAAATGGGAACTAATAAAAGGACTCAGAATGTGGATTTAGAAGGTTAGGGATTTATGTGAGAAACAGAAGGTGCTCAGGCTGAAGATGGTTTTGAATGGCTTTGGTTAACACAAGCTCAGTTTTAGAGAAATGTTTTAAAGAAGAAGCTATACTGACAAAGCTCATGTAACTTAACTCTAACTAGGCATCATTAGTGGGCTGCCAGATTAGCCATGAGTTGTCACTGACGGGGGACTGGGTACAACCCGGGAAGGACATGAGGTCTGAGGACTGATGGCAAAGAGCCTTGCAGAGAAGCTAAATGTTAACTCCATACCAGTAAAATAGGAAAAAGCAATCCTGTAGATAGAAAGCAGATGGCTTTGGTGGACTACGCGCCTCTGTGTTAGTCATTGCCCTATTTCCAACACCAGCATGAGAGGAAATCTTGACTAGAATAGGGTTTGGTCCAAGGTAAAGAAAATCTATGGAGTAGCGATTAAGTTGATGGTCCTGTTATTCTCAAAGATGCTGTCATGGGCTCCTTGGTTGGTTGGTTGGTTGGTTGGTTGGTTGGTTTACAAAGGGAAAAGCCTGGGAAAGATCTGGAAGCAGGAGAATGGGAACAAGGGATTGATATCTCTTTGTCAATAATGTAAAAATGCCATCTCCTTTGTGACTTGGGCCAAGCTGTTCAGATCATGTTGCCTTTAGGGAAATGTTTCTCTTTCCATCTTTCTCTTTTAAAAAAAAATGTTTATTTACTTATTTTGAAAGAGAGAAAAAGAAAGAGAGGGGGAGGGGCAGAGAAAATTGATCTCATGAATCGTGAGACCGTGACCCCAGCCAAGATCAAGAGTCGAATGCTTAACCAGCTGGGCCACTCAGGTGCCTCAATGTTTCTCTCTTAAAAATTGATTTTGACTACATTTGTTCTGCCAGAGACGAGTGTGTACATTGTTTGGCTGGAGGTCTAAAGTGTTGTTCCACAATGAACAACTCAACCTTTGGGTGGAGATACCGCTGTGGCTATGATGTCTCCTGGATTGCCCTTATTGGGGGTGGAGGATCATCCCTTAGGATGAGACTGGCCTTCTAAAGTAGAGGGTTACATTTTCATAGAGGAACATAAAGGTTTGCAACATGATGGATTTAAGAATATTCTTTCTCTATTTCTAGGGATGGACAGGGGACCAAGGCTAGGCATCAGGGAACCCAAGATCAAGAGCTGGATGCTTAACCAATTGAACCACCCAGTTGCCCTATGGTCATTTAAAAAAAAAGTTTATTTATTTATTTTGAGAGAGAGAGAGAGCAAGCAGGGGAGGGACAGAGAGAGGAGAGAAAGAATCCCTAGTAGGCTCTGTGCTGACAGCCCAGCAATGCCAGGCTCGAACTCAAGGTACCATGAGATCATGACCTGAGCTGAAATCAGGAGTCAGACATGTAACTGACTGAGCTACCCAGGCACCCCACCTATGGTCATTTTTAGTATAAAAAATTATAATTATCTCCATCTCCAACCCTTTGGTCAAATCCAACAGCCTTGTGTTGTTAATGGAATGGGGTGAATTAAGCAATGTCATTGTAGAGGGAAATGTAACCTTCTGCTGAGGTCACTGTAATGGCATCAGAGTTCTAGAGAGTTCAGAGATTTAAGTGGTGAACAGGCAACGAGTATCTGGAGACTCAAGGTGTAGCTGGAAACCATGATGCAGGACTGTTTCAAGAGCAGGTGAGACCTTTAATGGGGGCAGCGTCCACTGGGATTACACAAACCAAAAAATGGAGGCTTTTCTACCTCTTTCCATTAAGATGTTGAAAGAGCAGATTTCTCAGGATTTCAGATAGCTGAGCGCATATGCAACTGAGGATTTCTCAGAAATACTGTACGTGTATTCTAGAAGAGTTGAAGATGAATAGAGAAACTGGGTTCCAGGAGGGATCCACCAGAGGAACCCTAACTGAAGCCAGTGGAGAAGCCACGTCAGGAAATTGTTCTACCTCATTGGTCCCTGAGGTGAAATGGAAAAACTCATCGATAAAGATGTAGGATTTGGGTAGGACTAGGAATTGCCATTTCTATTTGCCATTTGTGAATACTACTTGTCGTGTTGCTTCCTATTAATTAAACTTACATTAAAATAATCTGGTGGTGGGGCTCCTGGGTGGCTCAGTCGGTTGAGTGTCCGACTTCAGCTCAGGTCATGATCTCACAGTCTGTTAGTTCGAGCCCTGTGTCAGGCTCTGTGCTGACAGCTCAGAGCCTGGAGCCTGCTTCGGATTCTGTGTCTCCCTCTCTCTCTGCCCCTCCCCTGCTCATGGTCTGCCTCTCTCTGTCTCAAAAATAAAATAAACGTTAAAAAAATTAAAAAAAAAAAGAGAGAAAGGATAGCTGAAGAAGTAAGAGTTAACAGTTTGGGGTGTGGGAAGAGGAAACAGAGCCTGAGTTGGTGTTGTCACTGCAGAATTAGAACGAGGTTTTGGCAATGCTTCCAACCATATCATATAATTAGGCAGGAGACCTGGGGAGGGGGAAGGCTGGGAATTTTGCCTTAATTGTATCACATTTGAAACACTGACTTAAATTTCTGTTTGGATTTTGCTCCATCTATTCCTAGCCTTTGAAAAGGGAGTCATTTATCTGCACCCAGGAGTTCAGCCCTGTCAAAATCTCCGCTTCTTGTTGGGTAGGGGGCCTGGACCTAATCCAGTCCCAGATGCCGTATCTGAGATGCTGATTCATTGCTTCGGGGGGCTTTCCCTCACCTCTAGCACCCACAATGGCCACTGTTTTTAAAGATTTTTTTTTTGAGGGATAAAGCATCAGTGGGGGAGGGATAGGGTGGAGAGAGAGAGAGAGAGAGAGAGAGAGAGAGAATCTTCAGCAGGCTCCACATCCAGCACGGAGACTGACATGGACCTTGATCTCATGACTGTGAGATCATGACCTGAACAGAAATCAAGAGTCAGCTTCTTAACCCACTGAGCCAGCCAGGTGCCCCATGAACACCACTGTTTAAATGGCTCTTATTTCAGACCCCTTCTAGAACCCAACATCTTTATTTGTCTGCAGGACAATGTTATTTATTGTCTTTACACAATGTATTTAGTTTATTAAAGAAGCTCATATAGTTTTGTTCTGATAGTCACCTTCCATGCTTTGTTTTCATTACTGTCAAAAGAACCACTTGGCTTTTCCTGGTTCCCGAAACAAAAACATAGGATCTTGTTGACATCTAACATCCAATCCCTTATCAATTTTGCTAATTCTTCTTTCCATAAAGTCCTACAGATTTGCCACTTTGCGGTCTTCATTGCCTTTAAGTAGACTTCAACAAAGACCTGGATACTTTTTATGTTTTCTGTCTCGGCCTCATGTATTACATCTCATGATCAGTGGCTAGCTGAATCTTGAAACATGATTTTCCAGTTTCATCCACATACCTTTGGCTACTGTTCATTTATTCATTCAGTCTCCCCCCACCCCCACCCCCATATTGTTTACCTATTTAGGCCAGCCTAGTCACTTGGAAATAAAGAAATATGATTTCTTGTAATAACATGTTTCTGTAATGCAAATTATGTTATAGATGACTGGTAAATAGAAGAATAATATGAGAATAATGCAGAAGGCATGTTGGTTTATGTGTTTTCTGTATAGTACCATTTGGCAATTCATTCATTGTCGCTATGTTACCTTCTGCAGCCAGTTCTCATTAAATTCACCCAGTTCGGACCTTATAGTTTTTTTCTCTTTCCAGATTCTCTAGACATGTAAGTATTCAGTTTGTGTTTTGTTGATTTACATATGCTGAAAGGTTTTTTTAAAAACTATGTATTGCCAAATATTGCAGATGTATATAGTCAGAACCGATTGTCAATTCAGGGGAACGTGGACCATCTAAGTTTTGCCTCTTCCCAGATCACCTAGACCAGTTATTTTGCATAAGCCAGAGTGTTCACATGAGAGAGTGCTTCTACGTGAAAGTGAACTTGAGGCATTTCAAGAAGTTATAGCATATCTAAACAGCAGAGGTCAAGAATGCTAGGTAAATAGGATATAAATATTTAGTAGGTGTTGTATTGTTTAATGAGTAAGTGAATGCCTGCATGCACGAGGGCCACTGGGACTTGGCAAATCCTTTTTCAGCGGAAATTATTTTGGTGCATCAAATATTTATTAAGCACCTAATATGTTCCTGTCACTTTGCTAGACCCACAGATGGAAATGTAAAAGTGAAATGTATTAAAAAATGTAAAAAATGCAGAGCCTTTGACCTCCAAGAAAATAGATACAGGGGAAAGATGTACGTGTACTTACATGGCTAATATAAACCAGGCAGAGGATTCTGGGAGAGCACAGGGAGGGTTGCTGGCATGATCTTTAGGAAATGGTTCCTGGGTAAGATGAAACCCGTCAAAGCTTAGTGTGTAAGAGACAACAAGGCAAAGTATGGGGTAGAGTGAGGAAGGGCATTTGAAGCAAGGGGAACCACATGAAGAAAATCACAGGATTATTTTAGCATGATGAGTACAGCGAAGGACTAGTCACTTAATACATAAAGCAGCAGGCAGCAATTTGGGGGAGATAAGAACGAAGAGGTAGTAGGGACAGATCAAGGAGGGCCTGTTTTCCCTGAGAGGGAGCTCAACCAGGTTCCGGGGAGTCACTGGACCAGTCCAGGCAAAGGAATAACATGGTGATTTCTGTGTTAGAGATCCCCGTGGCAGCTGGGTGGAGGATGGTGTTGGGTGAAATAAAAGCAGGAAAGGACTATGACCATCTAGGCAGGAGATGAGGTCTTGAACTAGATTTTACTAATAAAAACACAAGAGAAAGAATGGGTTAGAGAACTGGTTAGCAGGAAAAATGGTCAGGGCTTGGTGAGTGATAGAACGTGGAAGGTAAAAGAGAAAGGTGAGTCAAGGTGGACCCCCAGATTCCTGGCGTGAGTGACTGGGTAAGTTTTGTGTCACTGTCATGGAGGCACAGGGAAGAGAACGGAAAATATAGGGAAGACGACTGGCTCAATTTTGTCCTCGTTGAATTGGAGATACCCACTGGGATATTCAAGAGGATATAGGGGCTCCTTCAACTGGAGAAAGCTACTTGAGAGAGCCATGTCTTCAAGGGAGAGCCCAGTTTCAGTTAAGGTCAGGAGGTGGAGAAGCATCCATGAAGAGTTTGAAGACATGGGGTGGTTGGGTTATTGTGAATCTGGGAATCCCAGAGGGCAAGGTTGAAAGAGAGGGCAAGAGGCAGAGAGAGTGGTTAGATAGACACAGGAGGCTTAGAGTGCCATGAGTGTGTGAGAGGGTCAAGAGAGCATCCACGGCATTTTGTTTGGTGACCAAGGATGACATAGCTTTCAGGCTTGGTAGAGTCAGCTGGCCTTGAAAATCCTCCCTGGAATTTGGGATTTAAGGCAGGGCAGGGTTTGGGTTTGGCCTTGGGGAGTTCCAGTCAGGGGTGATTAGTAGTGGTGGTGATTTCAGCTTCATGTGACAGTGGTGTCAGTGGAGTCTGTGATGGTGGCCTCCAGGGGATGGCCTTCATGAACTTTATAAGCCCTGTGCTGAGTGGAAGCCAGACTGGCAAAAAAATGGCTCCAATATATCTATATCTCTGTATGCGATTTTATCTAAAAGTATACATCACCCAGGAATTTAGCCAGAAGATACTCATTTCATTAGCAGAATATTTCAAATTTTCTTCCACATTGGTAATGGAGACAAAATGGGGAAAAATAAAGAGGTTAAAAAAACATATAAATGCTAAGAATCACAGAAGTTAAACTCTCTCGACTCTTGCTTTGTTACTCAGAAATGTTTTCAGTCAGGGGCACCTTGGGTGGTTCAGTCAGTTGAGCGTCAGACTTTGGTTCAGGTTGTGGGCTCAGGTTGTGATCTCCCGTTCATGAGTTCGAGCCCCGCATCAGACTGGCCGCTGTCAGCCAGAAGCCTCCTTCGGATCCTCTGTCCCCACCTCTCTCTGCACCTCCCCCGCTGGTGCTATCTCGAAATAAATAAACATTAAAAAGAAAAAAAGAAAGAAAAGAAATGTTTTCAGTCATTTGCAAGAGTAAAACAAATTTCTAGCAGACATGCATTTTCCTCATACATTCCAACTTCTAATGACCTCTCAAGCCGTCTGATTTTTGCCTGTGTGTTTCTAATACGGATATTGCCAATTCACGTTTGACTAATTAGAAGATACAACAACAGATAACTGGTCCAAAATAGAAAGACATTTTAGCACAGGAGTAATGTGGTAGGAGGAACCACAGCATCAGTAATTTAAGAGGTGAATCTTCTGGAACGCTCCGTGGCTTTGTCCCACACGTAACCTCTCACAATGACCTCCCATCTTATCATTTCTTCTAGTCGTTCAGAGTCTGCAATAGTCTGACTTTAATCTCATCCATCAAATGGGAAATAATCAGAGCTCCCAGAGGTTTTTGGTCAAAACAAAGGAAACAATACAGGCAAATGTGATTTGAAAGTTGTAAAAGCTGTATGTGTTTAGAAGGTAGTTCCTTTATGGCTGTGTTTTTGCTTTAGTCCCCTTTCAGTGTGGGGATTTCCTGTCCCTGAACCGCAGGCTCCATGATACCTGGAACAAGATTTCTCTAAACCCCCCCTCCCCGCCCCGTGGCCTGCTCAACTTCTACTGATGACCAGCATAACTCTGCTTGAGTATTTACCTTCTAGCTTAGATTTCAAAACAATGGTTCTTAATGACCAGCCTATCCTTGCCTTTAGGAACTGGTTTGTCTACTTCAGACTTACCTTCCACCTTCTCCCCTTGTTTCCAAACCTAGATAACAAGTCCCCCAGCTTCCTAAAAAAAGAAAAAACAAAAACAAAAAAAAACAAAAATCCCAAAAAACAAAGACAAAAACAAATAAACAAAAAACCCAATGATCTCCTTTGGCCTCTTTTGGCCTGGTTTATTCTACTTCCACACAAGTTATGTATTTGAATTATTCTGTATGTTTTTTAAGTGTTTATTTTTGAGAGACAGAGAGAGAGCACACGCAGGGGAGGAGCAGAGAGAGAGGGAGTCACAGAATCTGAAGCAGGCTCTAGGCTCTGAGCTGTCAGCGCAGAGCCCAAAGCGGGGCTCGAACCCATGAACCGTGAGATCATGACCTGAGCAAAAATCAGATGCTTAACCGATTGAGCCACCCAGGTGCCCCAAGATCCAGCTTTATGAAGTGAATAATCATCTCTTCATTTGTCTGTTTTGTAAGATTTCAAATTAATGTATTAGATT
Organism: Acinonyx jubatus; assembly: GCF_027475565.1. NCBI lineage: Eukaryota > Metazoa > Chordata > Mammalia > Carnivora > Felidae > Acinonyx > Acinonyx jubatus. Next base: position 107,690,417 of record NC_069388.1, on the reverse strand, counting down.
CCTAATGACAAGATACCCTCATATCTGATAGAGATAAAATGTATCTTTTGGGGGGGGGGAGTGTGTGTGTGTGTGTGTGTGTGTGTGTGTGTGTGTGTGTGTATACACCAAGTGGGGTGAGTGGGTGCCGGGAGAGAGAATCTTAAGCAGCCCCCATGAGCATGGATCCCAGGGCTCAATCCCACGACCCTGGGATCATGACCTAAGCCAAAATCAAGAGTCAGGCACTCAATGACTGAGCCACACAGGTGCACCTAAAATGTATCATTTTTGAATGCTCTTAAACAAATATAGTTCTTATAGGCTCTTGACTGCCTATCTGTGTGAGTCTCAGAGAGTCCAAGAACGGACTTTAGAGTTACCCCATAGTAGAATTGTGGGGTCACAGGATGGAAGGCAACAGTTTTTTTTATTATTAAAAAATTTTTTGATGTTTATTTATCTTTGAGAGAGAAAGAGAGACAGAGTGTGAGTGGGGGAGGGGCAGAGAGAGAGGGAGACACAGAATCTGAAGCAGGCTCCAGGCTCTGAGCTGTCAGCACAAAGCCCGACGCGGGGCCAGAACTCGCAAACCCCAAGATCACGACCTGAGCCGAAGTCGGAGGCTCAACCGACAGCCACCCAGGCGCCCTGGGAAGCGACAGTTATGAGTGAGAAGGTTTACTTTCCTGCACGTGAGTCCTCAAGAGTATTAAGGAGACAAATAAACTGAAATATGATTTGCTCAGATTACCAATAAGGCTGCCACGTATGTTTTATCATCTTAAGTCTCTGATTCAAGAAATGCCTTACCCCGAACACTATTGTCTGCACGCAATAGGGTTTTTTCAGGACATTAGCTCTGAGGGCAAGCATGTAATAAAGATATTCGGCTACTGCGGCTTTTCTTCTGAGGGTGCTAGGGCTTTAAATGAAAGCAGTAAATTTTCTTCTGCTGCAGTAATGAGAAACCCTCAAACCATTTATGTAGCATAATTCAGAAGTTACAGGACAGTTTACAAGGAAGCATTTTTATGAGCAGTCACATGCAACAGTCAAAAGAGCTTTCCTTATTCCAGCTTTAAAATGCTAAGACGTCCAGCCACACTGTGAACCTAGGAGAAAAGGAACTGAGCACGTGGGGAGGGAGTCAGAAGGCCTGGGTTCGTCTGCAAGATCTGCTCGTCACTAGTTCATGGCCAGGGCCGCTCAACCCACCTGCTCGCTGCCTCTGTTTCTTTATTTTTCAAGTGGGGATAATAAAGTGGGGTCTGTCTTGCCTGGTCCTGCCTGCTTGGGTGGCTCCTGTGTAATAATAGAAGTAAATGTTCTGAATACTGAGAAGTGCTCTGCATGCTGTTATTTGATCTCAGTGAATGACTGGATACATATATAATAAACTATCTGTGAATATTTAAGGTGAATATTGTTGGATTTTTTTAGAGGCTTTATTACTATTAATCTCTTTAAATTATAAAAGTCATACATGAACGTAGGCTAACTGTAAAAAGTTCAGACACATATAAGGCAAAAAAAGAAACAAACGCCAAGCACCTCTTTTTTCACATGCCAACTCTCACCCCACCCCTGTCTCCTCAGAGCTAACCACAGTCATACTTGATATGTACCTTCTAGATCATTTCACACTTAAAAAAATCCATAAACAGATATACATAGTTTTTACATAAATGATATCAGTTATGATGGTTTTCCATACAATTTGTAGATGGCTTCTTCAGAAGTCAATGAAATATTTTACATACATCCAAACTAAAGTATTGGCAAGGGGCACCTGGGTGGCTCAGTCGGTTGAGCATCCGACTTCGGCTCAGGTCATGGTCTCACGGTTTTGGGTTTGAGCCCCGCGTCCGGCTCTGTGCTGACAGCTCAGAGCCTGGAACCTGCTTTGGATTCTGTGTCTCCCTCTCTCTGCCCCTCCCCTCCTCGTGCCCTGTATCTCTCTCTCTTTGTCTCTCAAAAATGAATAAACATTAAAAATAAATAAATAAATAAATAAATAAATAAATAAATAAATAAAGTAAGTAAGTAAGTAAGTAAGTATTGGCAAAAGGCTTTACACCTTTACTGCAGAGACTCTCTTGTAAATCTCATGCACGTACCTTGCTTTTCTCACTTCCAATGCTTCCTGGAATGTATTTTATTTTACCGTATCATATGCATCTTTGTAAGAATTTTTAAAACCCTCCGGGAACAAGGTGAGCTTATCAAATGTTGGTTGCTTCTACTTCTTCCCTTCCCTTGATCACTTTGCTTTTTCTAAAGAAACTCTCAAGCTGATAGGAACAAGAGACTCCCTCTCCCCCTGCCTCCAGTGTCTCTCTGGGTCATTCCAAGTTCAGGGAGTGACTTTTACCTCAGACAACCCCTTTCTCAGACACAAATCCGCATCTATCTTTATATCCCTCTAGCATTCTTTCATATGTTAGCTAGTTACCTCAGGGAAATCTCCACTCCTTGCGCCCCACCCCCCCACCCCCTTCACTTGCTTGACCAAAAAACACAGCCCACATTCGGCTGATGCTAATGATGACTCTATATCCATGAAAAAGTATGTTTGCTGATTTATTCCTGCTAAGGTATTTCTCACGTGCCCTGGCTATGCCAGATACCATGGCCACCCAGTTATGCAGGCATGTGTCAGGGGGGCTGACTTAGTTTAAGGAATCATAGGCGGCTTCTCTGAGGAAACACTGGGCTAAACTGGGGTCTGAGAGAGTAGGAGGAGGTAACAAGGAGAAAAGTGGGGTGGGGAGGGGTGGGTATAGGAGGAGAGGAGGGAGTACATTTGCGTTTTGAAACAGTACCTCTGACTTAAGTATGGGAAACAAGTTGGAGACAAGCTAACGTATTGCATGGAGAAGACTTTCAAAAGATTCAAGGAAAAATAGATGGTGTTTTACGAGGGTTAACAGGTTCTGATAATCTTGTAAAATCTCTCAAAATGTTCATTTATCACCTAATCCTCTGATTACTAAATCCTTTCAAGCATTTAAGTGTTATTTCAGATACAAATCTGAAGAAATGACTTCTCAATTATGATGATGTATATTACGCCCAGAAGGTTTCTACTGTTTTGGGTATAATCTTTTCTTTTTTAACTTTTTAATTTAGTTTTTTGAGAGAGGAAGAAAGAGAGAGTGCGAGTTGGGGAGGGGCAGAGAGAGAGGGAGACAGAGGATCCGAAGTGGGATCTGTGCCAACAGCAGACAACCCGATGTGGGGCTCGAACCCACGAACCGTGAGGTCAAGACCTGAACCGGGAGATCACGACCTAAGCTGAAGCCGGAGGCTTAACCAACTGAGCCACCCAGGCGCCTTTGGGTATAAACTTCTGATCGAATGGAAGGTTCTGCTATGGTCCTTGCCCTGGAAACTGGAGGGAAAGAAGGTCCAAGTGAGGCAAGGTGAGAAGGAGGTCCCCAGAGGACCACCAGGAGGCACTCAGTGCTCTTACCTTGGTGTACTTACCTGGGCCAGGACATAGTCTAGGTCCTCAAGTTTGGGGAAACATGATTCATTATTCATTACCTTCCTGCCCCTCCTACTCTAGTTTCTCCTACTTTTGTTTGAAATCATTTATTCATGATCCAGATTTTAATATGGTCATACTTATCAATAAATACTCAGGAACCACTTGTTGAGGAGGCAGTAAGAAAAAAAAATATCAATGCAGTATGAGCCAGATTCCCTATTCTGACATTGGCAATGTCAGAAGCATATAAAAATCAGGAGTGTACTTCATTCTTGTCCTCAGCAAAAGGCTCAACAGAGCAATATTAACTATCATGGAGACAAACAGACTGTCATAAACGTAGATCAGCTATTGCCATTTAAGGATCGTCTCTGAGGATGGGATTCTGTCTTCTAAAAATTTCATGACTCCGATTTAATCCACAGATGAAAATATTTAAAAATAAACCTCACCAAAGGATACTCAGAATGCATGCTGTCCAGGTGACGTCCTGAAAACAAATCTTCATTCACCCTTATTTCATGGGATACTGATTTCTATTTTATTCCAGTTTTAAACCATGCCTTAATGTATTTCTGTTTTTTCAGCCCCCAGTTTTTTTCCTTTGCTGTGGTATTTCTGGACTTCACCTTCCAGGATGCTTGGATAATTTGTGATGGGTTAGTTGAAGAAGATTCCAAGAATGAAGGAAAGAGTTTGGGTTGGTGAATGATTCTGCTTGGAAATGCGTTCTCTGTTGAGGTTGGAAAACGATAAGGAAAGTAAAAACAGTGAGGAAGGGAAAGCAAGAAAGGAAACAAGACACAAGGGATAAGCAACAGTTTCATTTACAGGGGGAAATGGATAATTTATATGCTTTCTGTAGATATGGCCAACTGGGAATTAACCCATTTCTAGTTTTCCCAACCTCAGATGTGCCTAGTCCAAACTGGAGGAAAAAATTAGGTTGAAGTGATTGCACACAAGAAATCGTAGTCCGAGTTTCTCATTGAAACATGGAACAGGGGCGCCTGGGTGGCGCAGTCGGTTAAGTGTCTGGCTTCAGCCAGGTCAGGATCTCGCGGTCCGTGAGTTCGAGCACCGAGTCAGGCTCTGGGCTGATGGCTCAGAGCCTGGAGCCTGTTTCCGATTCTGTATCTCCCTCTCTCTCTGCCCCTCCCCCGTTCATGCTCTGTCTCTCTCTGTCCCAAAAATAAATAAACATTGAAAAAAAAATTAAAAAAAAAAAAAAAGAAACATGGAACAGAGATGAGAGACAGTGAGGTCAAGAGCATTGGCTTTGAAGATTCAGACTGATAGATTATATATAATAATGAATATATATATATTTCATGAATATATATATATATTTGTATATACAGTCATCTATCAATCCAAATGTATACATGTATATCTATGTAAAATTATCTCCATCTTTATCTCCACATGGATACTTACATCACACAGTAAACACTCAATGGCCGTATGCTTTTGTTATTATTGTGATTCTCGAGGTGAGATTGTCTGGAGTTGTGGTATGATGAATAATGATCCCCCAAAGATGCTCGTGTCCCAATTTTTGGAACCTTGCATGTTACGTTTTATAGCAAAAGAGGTTTGGCAGATGTGACCAAATTAAAGATTTTGAGAGGGGGACACGATCTTAAATTACCATGAGGCTTGATGTAAACAAACACAAGGGTCTTTATGAGAGGGATGTAGAAGGAGTCAGTGTCAGAAGATAATGTGGTGACTGAAGCCAAGGGACAGAGAGAGATTTGAAGATGCTAGCTTCGAAGATGGAGAAAGGGGGCCATGAGCCAAAAGATGTGGGCCACCTTTGAAAGCTGGAAAGGGCAAAGAAACATTTTCTCTTGGAGCCTTCAGAAGGAATGAAACCGTATGGACCCATTTTAGCCTTGTGACCCCCAGAACCATAAGATAATACGTTTTGTTTTGCCACTAAGTTTGTGATAATTTGTTAGGTCAGCAATAGAAAACTAATGCAGTTGTGGTTGCAAAGGACCCATGGGAGCTTCCCCCATGGTCACCTCTCTCTGGGTGGCCAATCTGTGGAGAGTCACAACTCCAGTCCTACAGGAGCTGGAGCATTGAGGGGACACCTGAAGGCATTCAGAGGCAGGCTCCCCATTACTGTCCCCAGATACTTTCAGACAGGTGTCTTGTCCTCTCCATCAACTGTAAGCAAACTGTACCTGGCCCTGATCCCCCTTTCCAGCAGACCTGGGTTTTGGTAGGAATTTAGAGGAGCCAAGCAAGAGAGGGAGAAGCAGGAGCCCGCCCACACACATTGCAAGTGGTGAATTACTGGCTGAGGTTTTCCTGGAAGGATCTTAAATGGCTTTCAGAGCATTCTTTGTTGGGCCCCTACATTCTTTGGCAGGGCTGTCATGACCCAAGGGGTGTGGTGAGCAAGCCACATCCTCTTGGGTGTTTTGTGGGCTGCTTTGCCGCGTGGCATAGGGACCCTGGCTTGACAGACCTGTTTCCCCCTAAACCTATTACTCAGGAAATGTTTGACCTTTTTCTGTTTATCCTTGAGATGAAAAAGTCTCTCCAATCTTCCACTATGAAAAAGAGTTTGTCCTTAAGTTTTAGGAACTGTTATTTTGAGTCCTTACACCTGCTAAATATCACCCCATGTCCCAAAGGCCGAAAGTAAAAGGCAACAGCCGCTCTCTCCTCAAGCAATGATTCAGCCACTGTAGTCAGACAAGAGGCCATTATCCTATTCTGTAAAGTCTTGCTCACTCCTATACACAGCCGTAGTCACTTGCTGTATTGAAGCCCTTGTTCCCACATTCTGGAATCATTTGACTCCCCCTCCTCCAAATCCATGTGTTCTTCAATGTTGGGATCATGTCTAGTAGTACTTGGTATTCCCAGAGATTAGTATGGTGCTTGGCACATAATAAGCTATTGATAATGTTTGTTGGATGAATGAACTTTACCCCATGTAGTAGTTATTCATGTGCTTGATAACCCACCAGATATAGTTGCTTTTATTAACCCACCAGGTATAGTTGCTTTTATAAAAAAAAAATTGAGGTGTAATTTTTATATATAATCCATCAAAAAGTATTAAATATTGTGTTCAATGATTTTGAAAATTGAATACATCATGACAATTGAATTCACCGAACAAAAGATAACTACTATTTATGTACTTATTTCACCATGGATGAATTTTGCTCAATTTGGTCTTCATATAAATGGAATCAATACAGTATATGCCTTTTTGGTTAGCTTCTTTTGCTTAGCATAACAGGAAGTCTAGATTTATCAACGTGTTGTATCATCAGTGTTTGTTGTTGTTTTGTTTCTGATTACTATTCCAATTTATGAAAATATCACATTGTGTCTATCCATTTTCCTACTGAACATTTGATCTATTTCTAGCTTAGGGCGATTGTGAATAAAGCTTCTCTGAATAATCTTGTACAGATCTCTTTGAGTACATACATTTTCATTTCTTTTGAGAAATATTGACTATGGAATTTCTGAGTCATAGTATGCATGTAGAAGATATTTTTTGGTTATTTATCTAAACTTATCAAAATTAATTTTATAAGAAACTGAAAGACTGTTTTCCTAAGTTGTACCATTCTCCATTCCTACCAGCAATGTTTGAGAGTTCCATTTTCTCCACATCACCATCAACTTGTGGGTTGTCAAACTTTATATTTTAGCTATTTTAATGAGTATAAAATGATAGCTCATTGTGGTTTTAATTTGCATATTAGTGATAACTAATTATGTTGAAAACATTTCTTGTGCTTATTGGTCATACTTATATCTTCTTTTGTGAAATGGCTGCTCAAATCTTTGGTCCATCTTAAAAAAATTACATTGCCTTATTATTCACTTAGAGGAGTTCCTTATATATAGTGAATACAAGCCTTTTGTCAGAGATACAGACTGGTTTCCTATTCATTTTCTTAATGATGTGTTTTGATATGCAGAAATTTTTATCTTGATGAAAGCCAATTTTTATTTTATTTTAATTTATTTTTTATTTTATTTATTTTTTAGTGTTGTGTATCTTTATTTTTTTTAATATGAAATTTATTGTCAAATTGGTTTCCATACAACACCCAGTGCTCATCCCAAAAGGTACCCTCCTCAATACCCATCACCCACCCTCCCCTCCCTCCCACCCCCCCACCAACCCTCAGTTTGTTCTCAGTTTTTAAGAGTCTCTTATGGTTTGGCTCTCTCCCTCTCTAACCTCTCTCTTTTTTTTTTTCTTCTTCCCCTCCCCCATGGACTTCTGTTAAGTTTCTCAGGATCCACATAAGAGTGAAAACGTACGGTATCTTTCTTTCTCTGTATGACTTATTTCACTTAGCATAACACTCTCCAGTTCCATCCACGTTGCTACAAAAGGCCATATTTCATTTTTTCTCATTGCCACGTAGTACACCATTGTGTATATAAACCACAATTTCTTTATCCATTCATCAGTTGATGGACATTTAGGCTCTTTCCATAATTTGGCTATTGTTGAGAGTGCTGCTATAAACATTGGGGTACAAGTGCCCCTATGCATCAGCACTCCTGTATCCCTTGGGGAAATTCCTAGCAGTGCTATTGCTGGGTCATAGGGCAGGTCTACTTTTAATTTTTGGAGGAACCTCCACACTGTTTTTCAGAGTGGCTGCACCAGTTTGCATTCCCACCAACAGTGCAAGAGGGTTCCTGTTTCTCCGCATCCTCGCCAGCATCTGTAGTCTCCTGATTTGTTCATTTTGGCCGCTCTGACTGGCATGAGGTGATATCTGAGTGTGGTTTTGATTTGTATTTCCCTGATGAGGAGCAACGTTGAGCATCTTTTCATGTGCCTGTTGGCCATCCGGATGTCTTCTTTAGAGAAGTGTCTATTCATGTTTTCTGCCCATTTCTTCACTGGGTTATTTGTTTTTCGGGTGTGGAGTTTGGTGAGCTCTTTATAGATTTTGGATACTAGCCCTTTGTCCGATATGTCATTTGCAAATATCTTTTCCCATTCCGTTGGTTGCCTTTTAGTTTTGTTGATTGTTTCCTTTGCTGTGCAGAAGCTTTTTATCTTCATGAGGTCCTGATAGTTCATTTTTACTTTTAATTCCCTTGCCTTTGGGGATGCATCAAGTAAGAAATCGCTGTGGCTGAGATCAGAGAGGTTTTTTTCCTGCTTTCTCCTCTAGGGTTTTGATGGTTTCCTGTCTCACATTCAGGTCCTTTATCCATTTTGAGTTTATTTTTGTGAATGGTGTAAGAAAGTGGTCTAGTTTCATCCTTCTGCATGTTGTTGTCCAGTTCTCCCAGCACCATTTGTTAAAGAGACTGTCTTTTTTCCATTGGATATTCTTTCCTGCTTTGTCAAAGATTAGTTGGCCATACTTTTGTGGGTCTAGTTCTGGGGTTTCTCTTCTATTCCATTGGTCTATGTGTCAGTTTTTGTGCCAATACCATGCTGTCTTGATGATTACAGCTTGGTAGTAGAGGCTAAAGTCTGGGATTGTGATGCCTCCTGCTTTGGCCTTCTTCAAAATTACTTTGGCTATTCGGGGCCTTTTGTGGTTCCATACAAATTTTAGGATTGCTTGTTCTGGCTTCGAGAAGAATGCTGGTGCAATTTTGATTGGGATTGCATTGAATGTGTAGGTAGCCAATTTTTATTTTTAATGCTAAGTGTTTTTTTGTGTACTTTCTAAGTATTCTTTGCCTACCCTAATATTGCAAAGATACAATTTTATGTTTTTTATTAGAAATTTTATTCCTCTAGGTTAACTAATCTCATTGCATGGGGTGAGATTGAAATCAAGCTTATTTTTGTTTTTCATATGGCTATCCAGTTTCCAGCACCATTTGTTAACAAGTCTTTCTTTTTTTTAATAGAATTATCTTGTCACTTCTACTCAAAAATCAATTGACTCTATATGTGTGGGTCTATTTCTGGATTTTTTTCTATTGGTGTTTGCTTATCTTCATATTGATACCACAGTGTTTTGATTCATATAGCATTACATTCTGTTTTGAAGCCAGGTAATAAATTATTTCAACTTTATTCATTTTTGAAATTATTTTGGCATTTCCGTAACAGTTTTAGACCCAGCTTGTCAATTTCTTTAAAAAAGCATGTTGGAAATTTGAAAAGATTGTATTAAATCCGTAAATAAATCTTTGGAAAATGGATGTCTTAAGAACATTAAGTTTTCCAATTTATAAACGTAGTATGTCTCTATTTTGTCTAATCTTCTTTTTTAACAACGTTTTATAGTCTTTATTGTAGAAGAATTGTATGTCTTTTATTAGATTTTTCCTAAGTAATTCATATTTTTGATGCTATTGCAAATGCTCTTTTTATTTATTTAGTTTAAATTTGGTTAAATTTATTTATTTTATTTAAATTGTTTATTGCTGGTATATTAAAATAGAATTGACTTTCGTATATTGACCCTGCTAAATTCACTCATTGGTTACATAATTATTTTGTATATTCCATAGAGTTTTCTACATACATATTCATGTCATCTTCAAAGAACAACAATTTTACCTTTTTTTATGGCTTTTATCTGTATTTATTTATTTTTCTTACCTGATTATAATGGCTGGAAACTTCAGTAAAATATTGAATAGAAATGATACAGTGGATACCCTTGACTTATTCCTGATCTAGGAGGAAATATTAAGTATTATGTTAGCTATAGATTTTTATAAATGCCTTTTTAGCAATTGGAGATTCTTCTATTTCTAAATTTGTCAGAATTATCATTAATAGGTGTTGACTTTTGTCAAAGACTTTTTATGAATCTACTGAGGTGATCATATACTTTTTCCCCTTCATCTTCAATTTCATTGACTAATTTTCTAATGTCAAACCAACCTTGCATTCCTTGAAAACCTCACGTTGTCATGATATATTTTCCTTTTAAATGTATAGCTGAATAATTATTCTTATATTTTGTCAGTAATTTTTAATCTATGCTCATGAGGAATATTATCTATAGTTTCCTGTTATTATATCTTTGTCAGTATTTGGTATTGGGATTATGCTAGCTTCATAAAATGAGTTGGAAATTATTCCCTCCTCTATTTTTGAAACAGCTTGTGCTGAACATTATTTCTTCCTTAATGATAGATTTCATCAGCAACATCACCTAGGTCTCAAGGGTTTTTTTGTACAAAGGGTTTTTTTTAATGAATTCAGTTATTTGAAACAACATAGGAATATTTATTTATTTATTTATTTATTTATTTATTTATTTAATTTATTTTGTTATATACTCCGGTATCTATTTTGGTAAATTGTCTTTTTCAAATTAATCATCTATTTTACCTAATATTGACTTACACTTGTTTATAATAGTCTCTTGCTTTCTTTTGCATAATTGTAGGATCTGTAGACCTGCCCTCTGTTTTCACTTCTAACGCTGAGAATAGTATTTTCTCTGTTTTTCTTGATCAGTTTTGCCTGGAATTTTACTAATCTTTTGAAAAAATACTTATTGACTTTATTATTTGCCAATTTTCTATTTCATTGATTGCCATTCTCCCCTTCATATTTTTCTTTTTTCTACTTTGGGTTGTATTTGCTCTTCTTTTTTCAGCTTCTTAATGTGGAGGCTTAGATCATTTATTCTGTATCCTCCTTTTTTTCCGAGAAATTTAAAAACATAATTTCCCTCTAAACACTTCTTTAGCTACATTGCATGAATTTGGTATGTTTTGTGTTCATTATCATTCATTTCAAAATATTTTCTAATTTTCTCTGTGATTTCTCCTGTGACCACAGGTTATTTAAACATGTATAGTTTAACTTTCAAATATTTGGGTTTTGTACAAATATCTTATTGTTTTTATATTAATACCACTAGTGTTATAAAATGTACTCTGTGTGATTTCAATCCTTTTAATTTTAATGAATCTTATTTTATGGCGCAACATATTTTGTCTATCTTGGTTAATGGCTCATGTGCAGTTCAGAAGAATGTATATTTTGCTGTCGTTGGGCATAGTGATCTATAAATGTCAATTAGGTCAAGTTGGTTGATAGTGTTATTCAAACTTTAAAAAATTTTAGTATCTTTTTTGCTACTTTTTCAATCGGGTACTGAGAAAGCAATGCTAAACTATTGAAGCGTGATTTTAGACTTGTGCCTTCCTCCCATTTTCCCCATCTTCTATCTGGTTTTTGCTTCATGTATTTTGAAGCTATTTTTTTTTTTTTCTCTCTCTCTCTCTCTCTGTCCCATCTTTTTTCTTTCCTTTTTTTCCCTACTACCTTTTGGGTGGTTTACTTATTTTTAAAAACTCCACTTAAACTTCTGTATTGACCTTTAAGTTCTGCCTCTTTATAATACCTCTGAGTGATCTTTTTAAGGTTATTTTAGATATTAAAATGTACATCTTTAGGGGTGCCTGAGTGGCTCAGTCCATTAAGCATCCGACTTTGGCTCAGGTCACGATCTCACGGTTGGTGGGTTTGAGCCCCGTGTCAGGCTCTGTGCTGATTCTGTGTCTCCCTCTTGCTGTTCCCCTACCTCACTCATGCTGTTTCTCTCTGTCTCAAAAATAAATAAACATAAAAACCTTTTTTTAAAATATATATCTTTATTTTTTTAATGTTTATTCATATTTTGAGAGACAGAGCGTGGGTGGGGGAGGGGCAGAGAGAGAGCGAGACAGAATCTAGAGCAGGTTCCAGGCTCTGAGCTGTCAGCACAGAGCCTGACGTGGGGCTCCAACCCACAGACTGTGAGATCATGACCTGAGCTGAAGTCGGACGCTCAACCAACTGAGCCATCCAGGTTTCTCTAAATATACATCTTGAAATTATCATAATCTATCTTCAACAATATCTTGACAATCAGCATAAGAATCTTTCATCTGTGTAATATCATTTAGGCCCCTTCTACCCCTTCTTTTCTTATATTTTACTTCTACTTATGTGGTAAACTTCATACTACATTGTTAGTTTGGCCTCGGTCCGTAATCTTTTAAAGGATGACATATAGGTATGTGCATGCATATCTATAAACACCTACATCTACATAGCTATATGAATATACATCATTTAGGTGTTCTTCTGTGTTTACCCAGGTATTTACACTCTCTTGTTCTTCCCTCTTTTTTTTCTTCTTAATTATTTCTTGTAGTGTAGGACTGCTAGAAACGAATCCCCTCCGCTTCTGCCTTTCTGAAAATGTATTTTATCTTACTTTAATTTCTGAAAGAGATTTTTAAATTTACTTTAATTAATTTATTTTTTTTAACATTTTAATTTATTTTCGAGACGCAGAGAGAGACCGAACAGCAGCAGGGGAGGGGCAGAGACAGAGGGAGACGCAGAATCCGAAGCAGGCTCCGGGCTCAGAGCTGTCAGCACAGAGCCCGACATGGGGCTCAAACCCATGGCCTTTGAGATCGTGACCTGAGCCAAAGTCAGACGCTTAACTGACTGAGTCACCCAGGTGCCCCTCTGAAAGATACTTTTATAGAATTCAAGGCTGACAGTTTTCTCCTTTCAACACTAAAATGCCATTCCATACTCTCTGGGCTCCACTGTGTCTCTGAGAAATCAGCCTTCATTTGTATTGTTTCCCCCTTACGTGTAATGTGTCTTTTTTCTCTGGCTTCTTTTAGACTTTGATTTTCAACTTTGATGTTCAGCAATTTGACTATGATATGTCCAGGTCTGGTTCAATGTCCTCACCACTTCCCAGCAAGCAGCATTTCCTGAAGATGGCAAATGGCCGACTCCTGCAAGGAGGGCAGCGAAACACTATCTGCGCCTGTGACCTTGGGATACTTGTGTAACTGGGATATTTTCAATTTAATGGGTTCCTTGGTCATTATTGCCCTTGATTTGTTTCGATGTTGTTAGCATAGGAGAGAGGAAGTCAGAAGTACTGGCATTGGTTTGAATATTCTACAGTAAATCATCATATGTCTTATAATTCATCTTTTATTGCAAGTAAGAAACTCTAGCTTTTTAATTTTTAATTTTTTAAAATTTATATTTATTTATTTTGAGAGAGAGAGAGAGAGAGAGAGAGTGAGGGAGGGGTGGAGAGAGAGGGAGAGAGAGAATCCCAAGTAGGCTCCACGCTGTCAGAGCACAACCCAACTGTGGGGCTCGATCCCATGAACTGTGAGATCATCACCTGAGCCGAAATCAAGAGTCAGATGCCTAACCAACTGGGCCCCCCAGGTGCCCCTCTAGCTTTTTTAAATAAAATTTTTTATCTAACAAATATTTATTGAGCCCTATTCAGAAACGTTTCTAGAACTAGGGTTACAATGATGAGCAAAACCAGATACAAACTCTGACCTCATGGAACTTTTACTTCAGAGAGAGAGACTGGCCTTAGCAGTCACCAAACATGAATTTGAAAATGCCATCTGAGCTTATCTTTTATTCTATGGATCCCATATGAGTTCCTAAAGATGATTTACTCTGTTGCCATTATAAAAATTAAGCACCACAATTGAATGCACACGTTCTCTAGAATTAGTATCGGTCTAAATTTTTAAACATTTCATTGCTATGTTTTATAATGTAGATTCAAATCTGTAACAGGAAACTTACCACATTTCATTTAATCTAAGATACCGTGAGTTGTAAAACCATTATTTTATATACTACTATGAAAGCAAAAATTTGTCAATTAAACTACCATGTCAACAAATTTAAGACATAACCTAATATCAGAGATAATTGAAATGTGAGCAAGATCGTTCAGTGCTTCGCAAAAAGAGGCCTCTGGACAAAAGTCACCAGCATCGCCTGGGAAATGGTTAGGAATGCAAACTACCCAGCGTCACCCCAGACCTGAGATGCCCACAATTTAGCGAGACCTCAAAGTTATTCTGATGCATGACAAAGTTTCAGCATCACTAAAATACGATATTTCAAAAAACTTTTGTAGATTCATTCATTCAGCGAACACGTACTGAAAACCTATTACATGCAAGGCGTCACACCGGATGCACGATGTAGGTACAGATTTGAACAGGACTATTGCCAACCGGAGTTTATAGTCTAGAAGCACGTTTGTAATTCCGGAACTAAAAGATCAGACCCAAAGTAATGAGTACTGTGACTTAGGTGCCCTGCAAAGGCTGGGGAGGGCCCAGGGGAGAAAGGTAACTTCTGACTTAAATATTGGAGCGAATTTTATGACGGAGGTGGCATTTGAAACTGGGACTGGAAGGATGTGCAGGAGCTTCTATTTCAGAATGGGAGCAAATGAGAAGTAATATTCCACAGACAGTTTTTTTCTTCCCAACACCCTACCTCTTATGCATATTCTTGAAAAGGTTACAAATTAATCAGAAAGGCATATGAGGAAGACATACATGTGATGATGATCATGCTAGTCTTCTCTTTGGACTCTCTGGAGACGTGTTCACCCTGGTGCCGACAGAAATTCCAGTGAGCGCCAGGGGAAAAGGCAAGGCTGAGCAGTTTGGTTTTTTGTTTTTGTTCTGTTTTTTGTTTTTTGTTTTTTTACCAGCTTGCAATACTCACGATGGAAATGCTGTTGGTAAGTGGACAAGGTCCCAGAGGAAACAGCTCTTATAGAAGTACAAAGGGAGAGAACCAAGAAACCGAGAAATCTTGGTGATGGGTATTTTAGGTTCAAGTGGCAGCAACATGGGTAACCCCCGATGTCACTGTCATGGAGGGTCTTGAGCTAATCTCATTCACATTGCTATCGACCAATTTTCTGGACATATAAACTTTAGAAGCACAAAACAGTTGCGCTGAAAAGACAAGTTTAAAGTGCTAAGGATAAAGGGAAAAGCTTTGGTTTTTTAACCCCAGCAGCAGTGTGATGGCCAACTTGGACTACGTGCCTTCCGTAAATTAATTTAATGCCATCTGCCATTTTCAGCCGCAGAGCACTGTGTATCATGTTTGTGCTAGTCCCACCTTTATGGAGGAGAGGGACAGGCTTTGCATTCATTAGGGACAGTAAATAGCCCTAAACCACACAACTGCTCACCCGAGAAGTGTTTCGGCCATTTCTCTTCAACAGGAAGAGGCGTTCTTCATGAGACAACTGCAGGAGGTGTGCGGAGTTAGAGCTGTTGACCGCGGTTCCAAGCACAGTCCCCCCCGCTCAGACCTGTTCCCAGCTCCTGAGTTTTGGAGACAAAAGGAATGCTTCCTCTAGCCACAAGCACTTCTTATTTTCCACTTCAATTGGACATTAGCCCCCGATTCTCCACCGCTCATCTTTCTTAATGTTTTTGTTTATTTTTGAGAAGTGGGGGCCGAAAGATTGGGGGACAAAGGATCTGAAGCAGGCTCTGCACTGACAAGAGAGCCCGAGGTGGGGCTTGAACTCACGGACCCTGAGATCAGGACCTGAGTCGAAGTCAGCCGCTTAGCCGACTGAGCCACCCAGGTGTGACTCCACCTCTCATTTCTTTGGCCAGTGTGATAGACTTACGTTATGTGTTCTTTCCCTGACAGGCAGAGGATACAAAATGCACAGGTAGGCTCCCAGCAATGCTGGAGGCTTTTGGAAGACCAGTTGTCCTCATGTCTCTCTTGGAAAAACCCCCTGACACATCAGTGGGACAGGACCAACCTCTCCTCCGTACTATTCAAACACGTTGGAAACTCTAAGGACTCCTTGTGTTAGATAACAGGGTCACCAGGGGCAAACTGAGCACAACCCTTCTTGTGTGAACCTTAGATCATGCTTTCAAAAGTCAGAGTCTATGTTTCTCGGCCTGTGGTGTCATTCTCAACTCACTAAGAATAACTGTCCAAAGCCAGTTGATGTTTCTAAGCTATAAGTTCCAGACCACACAGAGATGACAATCAGATGCTATCACATGACTTGCTTCTGTCTGTTAAAATGCAGTGGGTAAGACAGCATAAGATTTCAGCGTGGGCATACTATCTCTACCTTGGGGGAAATAGAGGCAAGCAGGGGTCTGCAATCCTAGTTTTGGATATTCATGGAGAACTGTATGTCCATAAAGTATCCCAGCCAAATTGAGTGCATTGTGCTTTTTGTTTTGTTTTGGTTTTTTGTTTTTTTTATCATTGATGCAATGATATTTCACGATGAAAAACTCAAATATCTTATATGCAAGGCATTATTAACAATGAACTGGACTGGGGCCTTACTTGCAAGGCTTCTCTAGGTTTGCATGGGGATAGTGGAAGAGGCTTGCAATGATTGGTTAAAAGCCTGAGATTTGCATTCAGGTAGGCTTGGGCTTGAATCCCAGCTCTTCTGTTTACTTGAAACTTGGAAAAGTTGCTTCCCGTCATCTGTAGAATGGAGAGGATAATGTCTAGCTTGTAGGGTTGTTAGATTTGTTCCCAAGAAGTGAGTGTGTTAATGTTTATAAACACATTACTTGGCACGTAGTATGTTCTCACTGAAGGGTATTTTAAAAATTTCCCACACCTGCAACATGGGCTCCCTTATAAACAGAAGACCTCTTTTCCTACTTAGCAGATAACAGCCTGTAGAGTCATCCTCCATGTAAAGCTTATAGGAAGGGAGGAGTGGGAGAAGTAGGGTAGAGACTTGGAAACAGAGTAGATAACACAGGACATTCTCTGAGTGTCAAAGAAGGATGTTCTCGATAGCGTTGATGCAGGAAGTCATGGCAAAGTTGGCCATCAGTGCCATAGAGGGGCACGTGTGTGACCATCACAGACAAGCTCCCAGTCACTGTTTGTCACTAAGGCATCATTTGAGTGGGCGCTCTAGAGCAAATGATGCTTTTAGGAAAGGCAAGAAGAAAGTTGCACAGCTGGCCACTGTGACTAGGAGGTAAGGGGCTAATACCATGTGCTTGCAAAGTAGACTTTCCAAACCACTCATCTGTTTTATATTTATAAAACTGGCATTTGAGCACATCATTTGGCACAAAACTGCAGGGCATTAATGTTTTCATATGGATCTTGAAAGTATATTTAAAAACTAATTGCAGCATGGGAAACCACTATTGGCTTTGACTAGCTGACCATTAATTCTTCATTACAAGAGTGACAGCTGACAATGGCAGCTACTTTTCCCTTATTTCCCACTGTCTAGGAGGGGATCATCAACACGTATTTCTCTGCCCAGAGAAGCATTATTCTGGTCATATGTATATTTTGAAATCACAAAACTTGGCATGTCCTTGAACCATCTTATTATTTTAGGCCCACAACTGGGTCACCAAGACCCCTGGGCCAATGCATTTTTTTTTTCCAGGTGAGAGCCTGAATACACAGAAATAAGCAAGTACACAGAAATAAACCAACCATGTGCCTCTTTGGGGCATCTGATTTGGCCTAGAAGAGGAGACTCAAAAATAACTAGATGCTTAATTACACATCTAAATTTAGTCCCTGTATTTGCATGTGTAAGTAATCAGGGAAATATTTGCTTAGAAATGTGTTCCATTTCCTCTGTTTTCTCTAAATCAAATTACTGAGCAGCAGATCTGATTTTGAAATACCTTTTAAAAATGTGTTCTAGAGCCCCACCACTTTAGGCTGTGATCCTGTGGGACCTCAGAACCCAACGGGGTTAGACATGATGAGAACTCTTTTCAAGGGGGCTGCCAATGGCATTCAAGGACGTGGCCCAAATGAGATCAAGTGACTTAGGATGCAAGTCCTTTTTTTCCTCACTGCCCTCCTCAACAGGGGCTAGATCTCATTTATACTGATTCTGCTCTCCTTTTGGCAACCATAGTAAGGACATTCAGTAGGCACACAGGAGGAGCCTTATGAAGGACAGGACAGAGCCTGGAATAGTACTGCCTATTTTCATTCATTCATTCATTCATTCATTTATCCATTCAAATGTTTCAAGAGACTATTATATGCCATATTGTAAACACAAAGATGAAAAAATCTAGTACCTGCTTTTAAGAAGGTAAAAGTCTAGAGGGAGGTTTCACACACATGACAATATGCTGGGATGGGTGCTCTTAACATAGGTGGGGTGAATTGTTGGTTCCAATTCCTCACTTCCCTGTAGCATTAGTATTATACATTCATTCTTCCTGGGGTTTCCCAGGGGGGAATGTACTTCCCTGGGCCTTGGTTCTGGACTTGGCCATGTGCCTTGCTTTAGCCAATTAGGACACTGGCAGGGGCTTGAAGAAGCTTGCTCTTGGCCTTGAGTTTTTGAGTTTATGCATCACCGTGAGAGACATATGCTCTGGTGGACCACTGCCCCTCAGAATAAGACATGGAAAAAGGGCTGACCCAGCCAATCTGCAGATGGATGAGTGGGAAATAAATACTTTTGGTTGTATTTCCACTGAGATTTTGTGACTATGTACACAGCAAAAGGTGACTGATACACCAGGCCTAGTGGAGGCAAACCTACAAGGGGCTCCAAATCCAGCCTTAAAGATCCTGAAGAGGCTTCTGAGAGATTGTGGAGACCAAAACTGAGGCCTGGGGGATACGTGGTCTGTACGGGAGGGGGAGGGCGAGGAGGGTTGCTTGGGGAATGGTGGAAAGAAGGGCAGGTGGAAGGAATGGAGGTACAAGTGAGCGTGGCTTATTCTCTGGGTTCCAGGTAGGGCATCTTGGCTGGAGTGGGTGAAAGAGCCCGTAACCTTGCCTGCTAGGGCCACTGTCCTGATGGGAGTAAAGCCCCAATTCAGCAGCCGACTTGCAAGTGCTTTCACGGGATACTGACAGCTGTACCATCCCTGAGGATTTCTTTGCCAGGAGTTTCCTGGAGAGAAATCTACTCATGGGAAAACTTCTCGTCTATTTATTATCTATTTCCTATTCTCTATTTCCTCTTCTCTGTATCCATTTCCTATTATCCATTTTGAAAGTAAGGGTCAAATTGACGAGGCGTCTGGTTGAAGAGTCAAGTTCAGCATGTGTGATACGTATCATCCTGGTGTATGGGGTATGTGAGGTCATTCTATGTCCTGTATAGTATTAGCTGCAATTTTGGATAACATCTTCTATGAACTGGATGACTGTTTTTGAAAACCTATCATTTTTTGTTTTCAGGATGTATATTCCAGGATCGTAGAAATTTAGAATTGGTAGACACTTTAGGTTTTCTAATGTAACTTTCCTGGAGGCACCCGAGAGGGGAGGTGGGTAACTAGAGATCACATGGCAAATTCTTGGCATGGCTGGATCAGGCAGAGTTTTACTTTAATCTGTTGTTCACTCTCCCTTTCCTCCTTGTCTCCCTCCCTTCCTTCCTTTTCTACAGTAGTGGGCCTTATCTGGGATATTTTTCTTTTTTTTTCTCCTCATGCTAGAAACCCCATTTTTTCCTATTTGATCAGGGCCATGACCAAGTCAGCCTAAGCCCTTACCTCTTATGGGAAGGCGTCATATGCTGAGGGCACACACACACACACACACACACACACCTAACCCCAGCACTAACTCTCTTCTCTCTATATATTATACTGAACCTAGTATTCTAAACATATTGATTATTTTCTCATTTTCCATTGATAAAAAGAGTCTTCATTATAATAGCCCATGTTGATTTGAAGGAAAGGGGATTTTAATTGGGTTCAAATGACCTAATCTTTTTTTTTTTTTTTTTTTTTAAAGAAGAATAATGCATTTGGCTGCCCGGGATTTGGCATTTCTTTGAACAATGCAATGTTAGAGAAGCATTATAGACTCAGTGGGATTAAATCACCTTACATATGTGTTTCTATACTCTATCTGAAACCAAAGTCATATTAAATGGTGATAATAAGAGCCATTTCCACCCATAACTCATACTGAAAATGGACTTGGTCATGACTCACAAACACACCATTAACACATAGTTAAGTGTATATTCTTTTTCCCTCCTTCTTGGGAGGCGGGGTAGGGGTCTAGAACAATTTTAACTTCATGTGGTATACACTTTTCTAAAACTTGACTGACTTCTTGAGTACAGTCTTTTAATGAGATCTATAAACTCAAAATTCAGAAGGTTCTTTTTATCCTAGTAAGTACAAAATTGCAAAGATGATCTTAAAAGCCCGATGACTTAACTATATACTCTTGAGTCAGTAATTAAACAGAGAAACCATTCAGCTATTTGGCAAGGAATTTTCCCGTGAAAGTGTCCCAGAGTTAGAAGCTATCCAGATCATATAACTGGAAGTTAAAATTAACAAGCAGAAAAATGACTGGCTTTGCTTTTAGCATTTCTTTTGGATGAAATCTGGCTTTGGGGCAGCTTGTAATCTGGGTTCTAGTTCCTGCTCTGCCACAATTAGACATGTGACCTTGGGCAAATCACATAAGCCTCTGTGGTCTCAGACTCCTCATTTGACAAATTAGAGGGTTGAACCAAGTTAGCTCGAAATTTCTGCCTATTTCCACGTCTAGCACTTAAAGTTATTATTCCAAGAGTGGTTGGTTGTCATTTATTCTCCAAATCCACTTAGATGAGAACCATAAGAACGAGGCCAGAACTGCAGCAAGTAACACAACAGGTTGAATTTGAAGAACTTTACAACAGAAAAACATACTGACAGTGAGGCCAGATTACACAGTCAATGTGGCTGCTCTTAGAGGGCCCTGAGAGTGCATTGATAATAGAAAGCCTGATTTGGTTTACATCTAGTTCTCCCTGCCTAAGCATCGGTTACAAAGGGGAGGGAGGCCATTCTAGCACAAAAGGCCTATTTTCTCATACGTGATTATATTATTTAGTACCTTTGTTAAAATTCTTAGTTTAGTAGTAATCGCCAATAACTTAAGTGACTTTTGGTAACGCTTTTCATTTTATTTAATGTATTTATTTTTTTCTTTGCTTATTTTTGAGAGAAAGAAAGAGAGAGACAGAGCATGAGCAGGGGAGGGGCAGAGAGAGAGGGAGACACAGAATCTGAAGCAGGCTTCAGGCTCTGAGCTGTCAGCACAGAGCCCAATGCGGGGCTTGAACTCTTGAACTGCGAGATCACGACCTGAGCCGAAGTTGCACGCTCAACCAACTGAGCCACCCAGGCACCCCAACACTTTTCATTTTAAAGACAGAGAGATCTCATGGAACCCAAGAACAGAAATGCAGCTGGGCCTCAGGAGAGGTCTGCAGCCAGGAACAGAAGTTGTCAGCTGTCTCTACAGGGCCTCTTATCTCTTGCAGCTACTTCTCGCCTGTTATCACCTACATTCTTCTCCTTTTCCAGAACATGTAGCCTCAGGTAGAAGACTACCCACTCCCCAACCAGCACCCAACGCATATACACAACCTGTTCCGGAAGACAAACGGTACTTTGTCTTTTTACATGGGAACAACTTAGATTAATTGGAAGTTTCTCAACTCAATTCCAAATTCTTAAAAGAGGGAATCTGGTTGCTCTGATTGGCTCAGCCTGGTCACATATTCATGCCCAGGTCCAGTCGGCTGCAGCCGAGAGGGCAGGGTCATACATGGAGGAGGGATTCCTCAGTGCAGGACTCCAGGGGCACTTTTCACATTGTGTTGTATGTGTGTGCCGTGCAGTGGGGTTGAGCAATGAAAGATCCTACCCTTGCCTGGAGATAGTTCTCTGAGAAGGAGACAAGTGTCTCCATTGCCAAAGGCATTTACTATAAGCAAATAAGTGCACTTGCTAGAAAGTCAGCCTCCTTCTCAGTTCGACCCCCTCCCACTTACCTGACCTCAGAATGTTTCCTCTGCTTGGGGCCAGAAATTCCACCAGTCCTGTCGGACCTATGATACAGGTTTCATTCTTTGCAGTTCTGTATCCTTGTGCCTAAGACGCTCATCTAGGGATCAATGAAGCAGTGGGTCTCCTGTGAAAGCCACTGAAATCCACTCCAATGTCTCAATGGTTCTCAAGACATCGATGAGACCGGTTCTCTCCTCCTCCTCCTTGGAGGCGAGGATTCCAAGTGGGTGATCTCCCAAGGTGCTGTCTTCTAGAATCCCAGGATTTTCTTGATTCCATTTCCATAATCAGCTCCAAACTCATCCTGCACTGAGAAAAGACAGTCCCCACAGCAACCCCAAGACACGTGTTTCTCCTCCGAAACATGCAAACCCACTGGGCGTGAGCCAGTATTACACATTTGTAATTTATTTTCTTTGATTCGGAACTTCTTCATGCAGATTTATGAACACTAGACGTGAAGATCAATTTAGCCCTACTTCTGCCTTATTTAACTTGGCTATTCTGGACTGAGCTTTTACTCAAGTGGCTATAGTTACGATATCAAATCTTTGAAAAGCTGAGCTGCTTTGTTTGGTGCTTGGCATCTGGTGCGTGTAAAATGGCTTGGATCCGATATTTCCTTTCCTCTAAGTAAGAACACATCTCTTGAAAAGGTTTGGTGCAGTCTTGCCAAAGAAGGAAGCGGGAAACCCAAGCCAGCCTGAAGTTTCGTGAGCCATGGAAAACTGGCTAAATTCACCATGAAAATAATTTGGAAACGTGAAGTAAGTACAGAGCAGCTCCTCTGAGCCCAGCTCTTCATTCCAGCCTTGGGAATACTATGTGTCAATGCATATTTGCTGGAAAATGACAATTATGTTGACATCCTTTTAATTCATATGAACCTCGTTCAGAACTGTGGTCATCTGAACAAGTGTCATGAAGTTTCCCTTCGGTCTGTCTTCGAAAAGTAATGTGTGTAATGGAATCAATGATACAGACAAACAGCAGACCAAACTTTTCTCAGGTGATTAACAATTTGATTTGCATATGATGCATGTGTCCATGTTAAAGGCTCCTGTGCTTTTATTAAACTAAGTCTAGAGTGTGAAAAAAAATTACGTTAAAAGCACCCTGTGAAACAGGATTTCATTAATTCAAACTGTTGTCCTACTTGTCTTCTGAATTAGTGAGCTGGTACTGTGCATAAAATAAAGTCAGATGTCATTCTCGTCCTCCAAAACCAGCTCACTCGGGTGCTTACAAGCTCCTGGGAGTTTCCACAGGTGATCAAATTATAGATCTCCGCAAAACTCCCAACTTGTGTGGGTTTGGTTCATCTGCTGCGATTCTGTTTTGTTCGGTCACTCCCACATTTCCCCCCTCCTCCAAGGTTCTTTTCTGGGTATATGGTAAGTGGATTTTGTATGTTTATTTGGTGATCTGTTCTTAAGGGTTGAATTTAGAAGCTCTCATACACAGGCATTAATACAAGCGACAGGGGAAGGGTTTGGGTTTACACAGCACGAGGATGTCCACGAACTTGAGAATGCCTACCATGTGCCAAGAAAGCTGTGCTCAGTGCCAGGGATTTGCGGATCAATGAGACGGGGTCCCAGGAAGAAAGGCAGATGAAGTGCCAATGTAAGGCCGAAGGTCCCATTGGGAGTTTGAGGATGGCGATAATTGACTTGGAAGTGAAGAAGGGTCAGTGACGAAGTAACAGGCTGTGCCTTCAAGGTTGCTGAGGTGTTCTTCAGCGGGGCAGGTAAAGTCAGAAAGGCGGTTCAACAAGGGATGCAAGAGCGCCGAAACAGCAGGGGATATGCCCGTGAGGAGGGCTTGGCGCCTTAGGGCACCGGGGAAGGAGCAGGAGATGAGGCTCCTGGGTAAGATGGGCTGTTCTGTGGCCAGTGGTTTGTAAGGGTTTTTTGTTTGTTCGTTTGTTTTAAGAAACAAGCTTCCTTTTCAATGAATTCTTTCATCTGAACTCCAAAATTCAAAAGAGATAGATGAGAAGCAGCTCTTTTAAGGTGGAGGGAGGGCTTCAGGGCTCACCCTCCTTAGCCCCTGGGGCTCTCTACAAAAGGCCATCTAAAAGCCAAGCCACAGGACAAAGGGGGAGACCCCAATGTGCAGAAATGAGCCAGGCTGTTTTTGTCTCTGCAGGGTCCATCTGGCAACACTGCTGGGAATGAAAAGAGACAGGAGGCGGGGACACCCCCGCGGGGGCTTATAGTCACACAAGTGATGATAGGGCCTGAAGAACGGCTCAAGTAGGAATGGCCAGAGACATTTGTAAGGTCCCATCACTGCTTGTCAGACGTGGCAGGAATGGAGGGTACCTTGAAAGTGATCCTGAAGTTTCCTTCCAGCAGCTGTGAGGCCAGCAATACTATCGGAGCTTCTGGATCCAGCTGATAAGATTGCTTCTTTTAGATTTTTGAATGAATGGTTTTACCCTAAGAGGGGGCTCTGGGGTCAAGTGTGAAATGCGCTGAATGCTCATGGAGAAAGGAAATGCCATGATTAGAAGCTTCGTCTTCAAGATCTTGTCTTGGTTTTGGATATGGGAGGATCTTGAATAGGAACTAATAGTTGTTTAAACAACTCCCCTGGGCGCTTTGTTTCCTCTAGTCTCATGGGTCTGAAGTGGGCAACAAAACTCAGACACTTTCCAGCAAAGTTTGAACTGCCTCTTTCTGCTACAAATGTTTCTTGAGGAGTCCATAAGAGATACAGATTACCATTCTTTTAAAACAAAATCTGAGAAACTCACAATTTGGCTTGTTATGTGGAAGGCTTGTTGGCCGTTTGAATTTTACAGCCTCCAAAATAAAGTTCTTTGATGGAAAACATTTACTTAATTTTCGCCAGTGAACTCCTGGAACTCACATTTACGAGGACGTGAGACCATTTTATTTCCAGAAACGAACGCTATGATGACCCTTGTCTCGCATTTCTTGTGGAAATGCACCCTTGTTAGACTAAGGGAGAAGGTAGCAGAAAGCGTTGAAAGAAACAGCTTTGTTTCTTGCTCGGAGGAAATGATGTTGTAACTCTACAGAGGATGTGCTAGCACTAAGGAATCAACTACTTTCGGTTAGCCCTCTGCTAGTTGGCCAGGAAGCGTGCCAACATTGGAGTATCCTAGCGTGAACAAGAATGCTATTTTGGTCTGTTGTAAAGAACTGTGGAATGCAGATTTTGGACCGGTTCATCACATTCGTCAGCAACCACAAAACAAATGTTATTTCAGAATGAGGACTATGGATGCAGAAAGACTAAAAATTAAATAAAATGAAGATTATGGAGACATTTGTACAGTTTAATGAGTATGCTTACTACTCGAGCTTTGCCTTTTTTTCCCCCCCTTAAGCCAAAGGCTTCCACACAGTGTTGGGAGTTTGCGAAGTTTGATGAGGGCCAGGTGTAGAGGAGGAATTGAAGAATTCCCCCGCTTCTCCTTCCAAACCATGTGGGAGGGACAAAACAGCCCATTTTGAGTAATTCCAAACACTCTTTC
The DNA here is from genome assembly GCF_027475565.1 of Acinonyx jubatus. Taxonomy (NCBI): domain Eukaryota; kingdom Metazoa; phylum Chordata; class Mammalia; order Carnivora; family Felidae; genus Acinonyx; species Acinonyx jubatus. Next base: position 107,664,822 of record NC_069388.1, on the reverse strand, counting down.
TTAAAATGAAATAAAGGCTCTGTCTACCCCGAGAAGTTACCTATAGAATTCAATAACTTCACAATAATTAGATTCCTTCCTTGAGAGCTTCTCTGGAGAGTATGGCCATTTTCAAAGAAACAATTATAAGTGCTTTGAACAGTAGCAACACGGTCCCCAGGGAGGCAGGGGTTTCACAGAGTGACCAAAGTGGGCATCTGATGCTGGCCCTCTGACCCTGGCTATCCTGTGTATGCATATGTACACTTAATCTCTGTGTCTTTTTCTGGACTTTCACTAGGAAGCTTTTGTCCAGAGTATCTAGGGTTCTCTCCGTTCATGGAATCAAATGCTTCCAAGATTCTCTGATTTATAGTATAGGCATTAAATGTTACCTCCATTTCACAGAACTATTAGCTTTCATGAGTTAACAACTTTGCTTTCCTTAAATAAACAAATAGAAACATTTGACGGGAAAGAGTATTGGACTCAGTTCCTCTGGTGCTGGCATGCCCTCATTTAGTGCGCTCCTGCCTGCAATTTCATGATTAGAGATTTATTCCTTAAGTTTTTTAAAAAAATGTTTCTTTATTTTGAGAGAGAGTACAAGCAGGGGAGGGGCAGAAAGTGAGAGAGAGAGAGAGTGAGTGAGAGAGAGAATCCGAAGCAGGATCTGGAGCTGTTATCACAGAGCCCCACACGGGCTTGAACTCACTAACCCATGAAATCATGACCTGAGCCAAAATCAGGGGTCGGTAGCTTAACCGAATGAGCCACCTAGGCTCCCTGAGATTCATTCCTTGAATTAAATATTGTCCTCTCTCCTTTAAATTTTAGATTTCTTTGTGGGAATTGTGTTAAGTCCCTTATGTGAACTAGTTGAATCCTGAAAACAATGAGAAAGTCTGAAAATAGCAAGGGTTTGTGAGAAGGTAGAGGACATCAGCACCTACACCGTGCGGTTGTCCGTGTAGATTGCTGTAACTACTTTCTGAAACACTTTGGGGATTTACTGCTGGCCAAGATGGTGCAATAGGGACTGAAATTGCTGGCCTTCCTGAAAAAAAAAAGAAAAGACAAGACAAGAAAGAAAAGTATCTGATAAGTTCAATGAAAGAATGTTTTTCAAGACGCTGAACATCAGATAGTGGTTAGTGACCCCTACCAGAAGGGAAACAAACAAGGTGAGCCTTATACTTGTCCCTGTGATCACCTTGAGGGCATTTCTGGGCCAAATCCCAGAGAGGGGACCCTGGGAGGAGCCCAATGGACTCCCTGAGTTGAGGAGACAGAGTTGAGAGGCTGGGACACTGAAGGCCACAGGGCAGGGTACTGTTGAGTACTATAGAGAGAACCACAGATATCCATGGAGGGCCCCTCTCCACTCAGCAGGGTATTGATTAGCATGTGTGGTGGGGAGGCTACCCAAAGCTGGGGAAAGAACCACCTGAAAGGATTAGAAGGAACCGTAGGCGCGCTTACAGCAGGCTCATGCCTATTTCTACCAGCCAGGCTGAAAAACCTAATAATTCACAGGGCATTGGGTAGAGTGCTCAGAAGGCTCTTACCTCAAGAGTGGCTGAAAATTCTCTCTATACTAAATGTTGTTCTGGTCCTGCCTAAAAACTCTTCAAAGCAAAAAATGAAAGGATCTGTTTACAGCCAACTCAACCGTGTCCCAGAACAAAGTTGAAGAATATTTATAGGAATACAAAAATATCCACCACCCACCGAGATAAGCTCACAATGTCTGGCATCCAAGCAAAGTTTACCAGTGATGCAGAGAAGCAGGAAAATAAAAGGGAGGGAACATGGATACCACTTTTTGAGGTATTTGAAGACAACTAAAACCAGGTCTCTGTTCTCAGGAGTTCATCATCCTGCTCTCCGACCATAGCAGGTTCCCAGTTGTTTTAAAATGTACCTGGGTTTTTAATTTTACTCAGGTATAGGGAGGCAACAGATCAGAAGATGATCACCATTAAAAAAATGTATTTTGTTTACCAACAACATTTTTCCCAGAGCTAGAGCAAACAATTCTAAAATTCGTATGGAACCACAAATGTTTTGGCTGGAGAAGCCAAAGCAACCTTGAAAAAGAAAAGCAAAGCTGAGCCATCACAATTTCAGACTTCAAGTTATATTACAAAGCTGTAGTAACCAAAACAGTATGGCACTGGCACAAAAATAGACACATAGATCAATAGAGCAGAAGAGAAAACTCAGAAATGAGCCCACAATCTTTGACAAAGAAAGAAAAAATAGCCAATGGGAAAAAGACAGTCTCTTCAACAAATGGTGTTAGGAAAACTGGACACCAACGTGCAAAAGAATGACAGTGGACCACTTCTATACGCCATACACGAAAATACATTCAAAATGGATGAAAGACCTCAATGTGGGACCTGAGCCCATAAAAATCCTAGAAGAGAACATAGGCAGTAACTTCTTTGACTTCGGCTACAGCAACTTCTTTCTAGATATGTCTCCCGAGGCCGAGAAGAAAAATGCCTAAAGATAACAGAGTTGCAGGGTCCCAGTTTGGTTCAAGAACAGTACGGGTATGTAAGAAGGGAGCAGTGATTTGAAATAAAGCTTTAACCCGACCTGGCTTCTAGCCTGAGCCCTGGACTGACCAGGAAGGCGGTCGCTGCATAAACTCCCATGGGATGCACCGAAGCCAAGGCATCAGCAGCTCCAATAGCAACAACTGCAGACACACCTTCGTGTCCCATTGGTGCCCTTGGCTTTGCCACCTGCAGTCTGGCCCTGAGTTGGGCACTGACGTTGCAACGGTGACGGACTAGGGCAGTGGGACCCTTGCTAAGCAGAAACAGCTGGGGTGGTGGCCTTAATGGGCATCAAGGGACAGAATGTATGTTTTTCTTTCTCAGCAGTGACCAGAGGTGTTGTCAAGCAAACGGGGGGGGGGGGGGGGGGGGTAGGGTGCAGGGGGGGTGGGGAGGGGGGAGGGAATATGGCTGACACTACCTGGTGGCTGTGAGAACTCATTTTCAGAGCTTGAGATACATCCAGGGACACCCAGAATTATTTTGAAGGAGTTTGAGGGGGTCTAGAATTCTCCCAGAGGAGGCTCTTATCCATGGCTGTTATGATTGTCCTGTTCTTACATCCAAGCTGGAGCTGCCTGGGAAGTCTAAGCACCCTGCTGGTTCTCAGGCTAGAGTCTGTGGATATATTCCTGAGGATGTCTGTATTCTGCCCAAGAATTTATCTGGGGGGAGGGGGAGTATCATTTTGATGATAATCTTAAAAAAAAAAATCAAATCTCTACTTTATCATCTGGATGACCACCATCTGACTGGGAAGTCCAAGATCAAGGTGTTAGCTAATTCAGTTACTGGCGAGAGCCCTCCCAGTGGCTTGCAGATGGCCACTTCTCTCTGTGTCTTCACTTGGAGACAGAACTCTGGCCTTTCCTCTTCTTGTAAGGACAGTAATCCCATCACAGAGACCTCCCTTTCATGACCTCATCTAAGCCCAATTCACCTCCAAATACTGTCACCCTGGGGGTTAGAGGTTAAAGGTATGGATTTTGGGGGAGGACACAAACATTTAGTCCATAACAACCACATAATAATGAGTACTACTACGTTCAGTGCTTGCCTTTGGGATTTTGTTTTCTGTTCGTATTTGCATCACACAGAGGACAATGACAAAGCACACGGTTTGAATGAAGGTTTTGCAATGGAAAAAAGGGGGTGGGGAGGGGGAATTGCACCAGCACACGCCCATGAGGGTGTAGGCCTGCTGAACCAAAGCTGAGCCAGGAGCGGCGCATTCACGTAGGTAGTGAGCAGATATATTACCGGCGGCCTCTTTGTTCATACCAGCTTGCAGTTGGTGAGGAGGAAATGCACAATGGAAAATGTTCTGTTTCTGATTGACACTGTCGTTGTATTACATTCCCATGAAATGCACGTTTCAAAAATGCTACAAATGTAGCCTCATCTTTGAGCATATAAGGCAGTTTTATGAAGCTATCAAGTGGTAGATCATCAAAATTGGCATTTGAGGATTGCACACTAGCAGAATTGTTATCGTTATTATTGTTAAATTTGGTTTTGCGTATCCTGAACTGGAAAATAAGGCTTTGGAATTTTGCAATTTTTAAAAATACTTCACTTAACCGGAATAGTACTCTCTCTACGTTAGCTCGCCACAGACAAAATGTAGAACTGAACTAATCCAGCTCCTTTCTCCTCTTCAACCATGTTGGTCAGTCAGTTTCAACAAATGACAAATTACGTTAACTTTCTATTGTTAATGAAAGTGCGCGTTTGTAATTTTGTTTGTATTAACTTTGAAATTTATTTTGGTTTTATGGTTGGCTAAGAACCACAAGGATAAGGGCTTTTAACCTAGTTTTATATTTTTCTATATTTAAGTAATATTATAATACAAATAACACTGAGGATCCTTAAGAATTTTGTTTCGTTATAAATGTGTCTCTAAGGTTTCACAAACACTTGATTATCAAAATGAAGCATCACATCTTCTACTATGTATCAAGCTGGTTTCGCTGCTATTGTTCAGAGTGAAAATTGTTTCAATATAACTTAGATTTATTCTCAGACTTCTTTAAACTGTGACTGAATGTCCTTTAATACCCAACTCTGGTCGACCAAACCTCTTTTTTCTCTCAAATGGGTTGTCCTTTCTCCTACTGGGTGCCTCTCCCGCTGTAAGTTCTAGAACTCCAAGAGGTATGCTGACATGTCCATGCACGGCCCCCAGCCCTCCCCATGCAGCCACGTGTTTTTCCAGAGCACTGGTAGCCAAATCTGCCTCCTATTGTGAGCACTGGTCTGCTTTTCAAATGCCCAAAGCACAGTTAAGACCAGGCCCTGGAGTTTAACTGAAAGCCTAGGGATGGTCCAAGAATAACAGACAGTAGCATAGTGAGTACCACAAAGAGTTGCAGTGAGGGCTCACAGGTCAATCCCCAGCCTCTGACTTCCCGCTTTCCCACCCGCAACTCTCTGCCTTGTCCCCAGAAGCTCAGGCCCCACCAAGCATCTCCAGGCCTCTCCCCTGGTTTCCTGCTCCCTTCTGAGCACAGAATGACAGACAGTAAAACATCCACCTCCTTCAGGGGGAAACTCCCACCACTACCCAGAGAGTGAGCTCTGCCTTCCAAATTCTGGGTTATCTAGTCTTTAACAACACTGTGTGGGCTGCTCCAACCATGCAGTTAGTTCCTGTCTGTATTAAGAAACCAAAAAACTTCTCTAATTCTGTAAGGATATGGCCGTCCTAAAAACACGTTGCATTTATATTACAAAACAGAACTTAATAGGATGGGCTGTAGCCTCTGTGTCTGGGTTTATGCTAACTTCACTTTTCTCCAAGCAAACATGAGCACATGTTTTATATCTATGTAACCAAAGAGCCCTTTCTGGTTATTTCCCTCCAAATAGAGAAAGTTTGCTCCAAAGAGGGATTGGTATCATATCTAAAATTGCTAAAACAATGATAATAATAATAACAATAATAAGAAAGTCTTAGCTCTACTGGGTATTACATACAATAAAGAAAAGTTTTAAAACTTTATGCAAAAATAGAATCCGATATCCACAATCAGTTTGTATTTTGTAAAAGGCAGTAAAATGTAACATTGGAGCTGTGAACTCTTGAGTCAGACTACCTGGGATTTGGGGTCCTGCCTGCCCTACTGACCAGCTGGGCCAATGACCTGAGCTTAGCGTGTCCCTCTCCTCATCTGTAAAACAGGGATGACACTATCTCCCATACAGACGTGTTATGAGTTATGAGGATTTGTAACAAGATCTTAAAATATTGTACAGCATGTAATAAATACTCAGCAAACATGAACTATGATGATGATAGTGATGGTGATGGTGGTGATGGTGGTGACATTTGAGTACTCTGCAAGAGTTAAAAATTAGAAGGGGGGGGTCTCAATTGGTGTTCCTCACCATCATCATTGATAATGAACACTGAAAAGTGGACACTGTCTTCTCCTTCCCTTCACTCTCCTCCATGCTGAATGTGTCCATGCCATGTAGAGCACTACAAGGGACTCTGGAAGAGCTGTGATTGAGCCAGTTGACTTTTCCTGACCCTCATGCTCCTTTGCGGTTATTCTCATGGGTCGCTAGGAGCCCGGATGGGCACGATTCTTAATGAAGGATTAGCAGGGGGGAGTAGTATTAGGCTTGAGGTGAGAGAGGAGAGTTTGAGGAGGGCCATGGGTGGGGAGCTCCAGAGGGGCAGTACGTGAAAGGCTGTGGGGCAAGGGTGCCCAGGGGAAGGATCTTCAGCTCTAACGGTGGGTAACTAAAGAACTTCCCTCTCAACTCCCAGAAACAAAGCCCTCTTGCTACGACTGCCCACCTTCTCTGACATGTGGACCTGGCCTTGGCAGCTTCTCCAGAGGGCTGCAAAGCTGCTAATCTTCTTCTCCATCTCTCTGGAAACTCCAGCTGGGAGGCAGCGACGAGATTTCTGTATCTTGATCTCAGTCTTTTCTGCTTCTCCTTCCCACACTTCCCAGCACCACTGACGATCTTCCTGCTGTCAGGTCTTAGCAGCAGGAAGTAGACTCCCAAATCAGAGTTTCTCCTTGTGCACCTTCCCACCTTATGTCACAGCCCGGTGGACGTAAAAGATATTCGTGATGGGTTCGTGGACATGGTCACTCATTCGGCCAACAACACTTCATGAAAGGAGAAACAATGGGCATTATAGGGGCCCCCAGAAAAGCAAACTTAAATAATTCTGAAGTATGGCACTGTATTAGCGTAAATTATGAAAACAAAATACTATGGTCAAAAAATGCTTTGGAGTCTCAAAGTAAAAAACAAACAAACAAACAAACAAAAACGCTATCTACGAAATACTTGCAAATGTACCTTCATGATACAGAAAGATGAATTAAATATAAATAGTAGTTTTATGACTGTAGAGCAAGTGGACATATTTTGAGTCTGATGGCCCAAGTTTATTATTATTATTGATTCAAATTTTGTATACTGGCTGCCTTGTTTTTTAAATAAATTAATGTAAACAAAATATTTAGTGTAAACCTATTAGGCAGATTATAGTTACCGTATTTGCTGTTTTCTCTATCAACAGGTGGAGCATGTTGAATTTGTTTATTTACTCCCAAACCACTCTTAGGTCATTGTCAGATGAGAGTTGACATGATTAACTTCTCAGCCCTCATCTGTGTGAAACACCAAGAAACAAAAAAAGTCACTTCCTTATAGCCCTCTGCAGAGCCCCAGAAGCTGCCACAGTGCTCACGGGTCACCTCTCTCCTTCCCAGAGGTGCTCATGGGGTAGAGGCATCGCCCTACCCTGGCCGATCTTTTGTGTTTTCCCCATGCACGGCAAATCCCAGTTCATTAACCGAGACCCTCACTCATATACCTTATTACTCATTGGAAAGAAAGGAGAGTGTGGGATTGGCATCACCATTGGCTTTCTTTTTCCTCTCCCTGCCCCAACTTCTGGATGGTGGCAGCCCTCACTGGATTAAGCTTTGTGTAATTCTGAAGCTATATTCTGGGTGCCTGCATGGCTCAGTCAGGTAAGCATCCGACTCTTGATTTTAGCTCAGGTCATAATCTCACCTTTTGTGAGTTCGAGCCACAGAGCCTGCTTAGGATTCTCTCTCTCCCTCTCCCTCTGCCCCTCCCCTGGCTTGTGCTTTCTGTCTACTGAAAAATAAATAAATAAAATTTAAAAAATAAAATAAAAAAAATGTGAAGCTGTATTCATAAAAGAAATATCAAGATCCTGCAGAAATAATCCAAGAAGGGGTGCCTGGGTGGCTCAGTTGGTTAAGCATCCGACTTTGGCTCAGGTCACGATCTCTCAGTTCACGAGTTCGAGCCCTGCGTTGGGCTCTGTGCTGACAGCTCAGAGCCTGGAGACTGCTTTGGATTCCGTGTCTCCGTCTCTCTGACCTCCCTCCCCCCACCCCGACCCCCACTCACACTCTATCTCCCCCTCTCTCTCAAAAATGAATAAACATTAAAAAATTTTTAAAAAGAAACAAAGAATCCAAGAAAAACTGGAAGCTGCTATAGATATATATATATTTTTTGTTGTTCTCTTCTTTCTGGAACTAGGCGCTGATTGTTTTGAGATGCATAATGTAGCTGGAGCCAGTGGATGAAGGAGCCAGTTCTTATTTTAGGAAGCGGCCTTCAAGCTCAATTAGAAATCACGAGACCCAGTTTGAAATTCCCAGTTTTGCAGAATATAATATAAAAAATTATCCATTTGTTTTAAAATTAACTCAGGCAAGGCTATTAAATCTATTTGACTCGGGGTTTTCTTATTCCTCCCCCGCCCCCCATTTCAAACCAAAGGTGTTTTGGTTCCCATAGAGAAGAACTAAAATAATTATAACTACATTCATCTGACTAGCATTTTCCATGTGACAAAATGTCTTCATGCACTTTTCCTTTTTTGGTCCTGTGCCCGTTCTTTGAGGTCACGCCCCACCCTCATCTGACACTCGAGGAAACTGACCTTCAAAGGTGAGGTTCACTGGCCAACATCATGTGGCTTTGAAGCAGTGGATCTGGGCTGGAGATCCTCTTCTGACCGTGAAGAATTACTCTTATTCTGTGAAGTTGTATTTGCGGGAATGACAGACTGGCTGCACATACAAAGTTAGTCGAGTCTCAGAAACCCAAATAAAGAGGTGGGAACCCGCTTTGTGAAGTGGTTAGAAATGGGCTAAGACCTCCAAAAACAAGTAATTGTTCAAAACTCAGATCCACAATGCTCCTTTTGCGGACAGTATTTCCTCTCCTGCTCCTGCTGGCATGCATTGGGATACAGCTGACTCAGCCTCACTCCATGACTTGACTTTTCTTATCTATGTGTGACAACCTCAGGGAACAAAAGGTGCTTTCTTGCGTCCAGGGCAAACAATAATGACAACTTACATCCTGACTCTGCTAATATTTGCGGTGTGATTTTGGGCAACCCATTTCGCTTTCCCAATCCTGTTTCCTCACCTGTAAAATGGGTATACAAATTCCCACTCTGTTGAATTTTAGTGACTACTAACCGAGATTTTAATGCTAGCTAATCCCGATAAACACAGATGCTTTATCAATGCAAGTGCCTCCGCCTGCCCTTCACGCATCTGGCTCTTGAATGTCTCTGTTTTGCCTCGGACTCGACACTAAAGCCAGGATGATTTGAGCTACAAAAGCTGAATACGTAGTTATTACCTCCTGGAATGTCAAGGCTTGTTATGGTTCAACTACCTGACGGGAGGGGGATGCGCAACCTTACTTGCCCTGACAGGCTGCCTCCCCAGTGGTGCCCTCCACACCTGCCATCTCCTCCTTTTCCAGGGCACACAGGGCTGGCAACGAGCAGGCCTTCACATGTGGTTGTTGAATAAATGCACAGGGGTGGCCTGAGTTTAACTCCTATCCCACAGCTCTCATAAAAGGGCTCTGTAACAAGGCACGATTTTCCTTAATTATCTGGCTAATCACAGAGGGGCAAACATGAAGACCATGGGTGTCATATTCTAATTATCAAGCTAAGAGCATCCCATTTCCCACACATTCTCAGCTGCAGGTTCAGAGGCCACTTCATGTGGCAGCACAAGAACAATGTCACCCTGAGGCTTGGGGAACTGCCGAAGAAGGAAGTAGAGTCTGGAAGGTGGTCTTCTTTAAACTCTAGGTATTGCCTCTCAGAGGCGGCAAACAATGGCTCCGCGAAGAGACCAGGATGGCCACGGTTGATACTTTCAGAGCTTCCTTACTACCTACCCCAGTTTCTCGAGGGTGTTGCAATGCTTGGAACTGTCCAAGCTGTGTCAGTTTTCATCCAATTACCCGTTGGTTCTTTCGACAAGTAATTACTGAGAACCTTTTACATGCCAGGCACTCTGCTGCATGTTGCATAGAGTGTGCCCAACCCTAAAAGAAAGGCACTTTAGGGGCGCCTGGGTGGCTCAGTCGGTTGAGTGCCCGACTTCGGCTCAGGTCATGATCTTGCGGTCTGTGAGTTCGAGCCCCGCATCGGGCTCTGTGCTGACAGCTCAGAGCCTGGAGCCTGCTTCGGATTCTGTGTCTCCCTCTCTCTCTGCTCCTCCCCTGCTCACACGCTGTCTCTCTCTCTCAAAAATAAATAAAGATTAACATGCAGTCATTAAAACTGTGTTAAAAAAAAAAAAAAGAAAGGCACTTTAAGGTCGTTCGATCCAACCATTGTCTATAGTTGAATACCTTTATTGATACATTTTTCAGTCTCCAAAAATTAATGGAGGACCATTACGAACCTCGGATGGAGACCCACGTCTTCTGCCGAAGACAACACAGCTCTTTGTCCTTCTGGCTGCTCTGAAATGAGAAGTTCCTTCTTGTAGTGAGCCCACAGATGTCTCTGGTCCTAGTTCCACCCCTCTGGGGCCAGAGAGAATAAGTTCAATCCCTCTCCGTATGCAATCTTTTCAAAACTGTGCAGTCAGCTCTTGCACCTCCTGAGGCTTTGAGAAACGTTTTTGGAATCCTTGTGCAGCGCTGCACATGACGTGGGCCCGTTTCTGTCCTTGCCGCCATCTCCCAATCCCCGAGGATGGTGGACAAAGAGACACAAATGGCAGGAAGACGATATCCTGAGATTTCGGTGAACCACATGAAGGGGAACGGACGCGTGTAGGGTCTGAAGATATCCAACATGTAGCCAGTACAAAACATGGAGCGAATGAGTTAGCCGGATATTAACTGCAAGGGGATGGAATAAAAATAGGGCCATTCAGACAGATCTTCAGGAAAATTTCCCAACCATGAGCCCGGACTGTGCCAAACCCCAAACATTTGGAAAATAGCTTGAGATGTTCAACAAATCCCAAACTTGAGCATTTGGGGATGGTTTGTCCTGTCTTAATTGCCCCTGTTTTCACTCGAGTAAGTTGACAAGACACTCACTTGCTGAATTTCTTCCAGAGAAAAAGTGGTTTCTGATTCAACACAATGAGAGCCTCTCCTTCCTTTTTTTTTTTTTTTTTTTTTTTTGGTCTCTTCCTTCTCTTTCTCTTCGTTGTTGGCCAAGTTCTTCCCCAGAGACCACAATTCCCCTCACTGAAGACTCTTTTCAGTGTCAGGTATGATGGGCATATTGAGAAGGCTGATTTATAGTCAGCTTGAAGTTTCTCTTTTAGAGAAAAAAACTGACCATCCCTCCTCCTAAGTAGCTGGCACGTGTGCTGCAAATGTATTAAACGCTTCCAGATTAGATTACAGCAGAGCACAGTCTATCTTTGTACAAGGCTAATGGGCCACAGCTTCTAGACAGGCCTCTGCTTTCTGCCAGGGAATTCTCTTCTCGGCTCAGGTAGAGGGGCCCTACAATGCACAGAGAATGAAGGCCTCAGCATCCCAGAGACACATACTGGGGATGGCTGGCTCACACGCCTGGGTCACCTAGACTGCCCTGGGGACCCTGATGAGGAGACTCTCCCATAGCTAAATCTGGTATCGCTTCCCTTCCAAGAATCACGAGGCAGTGTGTAAGATAAAAGAAGTTGCACTCAATTGGACTAAGCCAACCTCTCAGGATATTTGGTATGAGCTTGGTGGCACAATACCAAGCCTGATGGCAATGCTTCTGTGTGACACGGTCACTTGAAAAAGAGAGAAGTGCTGGGACTGAGGGGTGCTCTTGGGAGGTGGCAAGGAGGTCGATGACAGAAGGTTGGTCTTTCCTTTTCACAAATGGAAGATTCTTTATCATCAGAAATAGGACAGCCCTGGGTTTGCCAGCACTCGTGATGCAGTTTGCTCACTCACGAAGAATGGAGACCTGAGTAAATTAAAAAATATATTGTCCTTCAGGCTACTCAGATTCACAGGTTAACTAAGGCAGAGGATGGTCTATCAGACACTGTTGGCTGTCTACCCAATATCCATTCTCCCTGTCACCCTAATCAGAGAACCCTGATTGTGGCAGAGACTTACCTCACTCCATTATAAAGCCGCATTTCCCAGCATCCCTTGCAACAAAGGCTAGCCTTGGGACAGAATTTTGGCCAAGGAGATATAAGCAGAAGTCTGTGGAGGATTTCAAGGAAAGTTTTCTTTCAGAGAAGGGTCACTACTTTCTTCCATGTTGCTTCCTTTTCCATCTTCCTGTTGCAAACATGGATATGGGCTGGAAGGATTGCAGCCATCTTGGGACCATAAGAATGCAAGCCACACATTAGATGGCAAAGCAGGAGGATGGAAGAAGCCTGAGATGTGATGACATCATGGATCTGAAGCACAAGACTGGACTGCATCTCTCTGTAACTCTCCCTCTCACCCAACACACACACGCACGCACGCACGCACACACTGTCTTATCTCAGGAAATGGAACCACAGTCCTCCCCAAAGCTTTAGGACTCAACCTTGACTCTTCATGTTCCCTTGTAGCCCCTTCCACTCTTCCGTATCCAATTTATTATCACGTTTGTTGATTCTACCAGCACAGCGTATCTCAAATTCACCTACTTTTCATCTACGCTGCCCCCTCCAGAGTGAACTCATTACCACCTGGAATGTTACAGGAGTCTCTTACTGGGTCTCTCCACAAGGTCTCTGCTTCTTGTAATCCATCCCTACGAAGCAGAAGTGCTTTCTAAAAAGAGATCAGGTCACACCATTCATTACGCTCCCACTTAAAGCTCTTCTGGCTCTCCGCTGCCTTCAGCATGAAATCACAACTACTCACAATCACCCCTGAGGCCCCGCATGGCCGGATACCCACCTCTCCATCTCACCTCTCGCTGTTCTTCTCTCTGCTTTCAGTGGCTCAAAACCACCCATTCCCCATCCCAGATGCTCTTGTCTTCAGCTCAGCTCCATCTCTTCCTTCAGGTCTTAGCTAATGTGTCAGGCAGACCTTCTTGTCCACCACATCTAGAGAAAATTCCCCTGCTGTTTCCCTCCATCCCAGGTTGGAGGAACTGAATTGGTTTATAACGTTTGAATTGGTTGGCGTCCTTGGATTTATTTGCTTTGAGACCGTCAGCTTCTCAAGGATAGAACCACATGTCTTTCTTGCTACCTTTTATCCCCCCTAGGCTAGTCAACTGCCTAGAACATAGTTAGAGCTCAGTAAGTATTTGTGGAAGAAATGAACAAAACAGTTGATTTTATATGCTTTTTAGAATCTGTGGTATGGAACACTGTGTTTTAAGAGAGGAAACCCAACACAGTGATACAGTTCATGGACCCCAGAGCCATTAAGTACTTAGCAATGACATGATCTTGGGCAAAGAACTTAATCTTGGTTGTTTCATCTGTAAAATGGGGATAAAAATTCGCCTATCTTGTAGGATTGCTGTGAGGATTAATTGAGTTAATTCATATGAAGTCATCGGACCTCCTCTTCTTCTTTTTCTTCTTCCAGTGAGACAGAGATTGTGTTTCATGTATATGTTTGCTTCTCCAGTGCCAGCGAGAAGTATGGTCCAGACTGGATTTACTATAGCATTTATTGAAAGAACAAAAGTAAGCACAAAAGAACAAATTAACAAACCAGAGATCAATTCCAGACCTAGGATGATACTCTTTAAAAAATATTTTATTTTGCGAGAGAAAGAGGCTCGAACCCACAAACCGCAAGATAATGACCTGAGCAGAAATCGAGGGTTGAATGCTTAACCGAGTGAGCCACCCAGGTGCCCCCAGACCTAAGTTGATATTTAATTGATTTACAATGACACAAGTCTAAAAATATTCAATAACACAGCCATTATCCAGGTAATTCCAGCAACATCCAGGTAATTTCTTCTCTATCAACAGAAGGTGCACAGTAACTAAGTGAACTGCAAGGTCACCTGAAGGTCTTTAGGGACTCGTGGCTGGCCCTGCAGAGAGAATTGTGAACCCCTGGTCAGCAATCCACCATTTCTGCTCAGCGCCAGTAGGATCCTCTGAAGCTTCCACACCCCTCTTATGAAAGAAGCAGGTGGAGTTGTTTTATTCATGTTAAAAACAAAATGACTAAAAATGGTAGAAAGCAATACAAACGCTCCTAAAATGAAATCAGTGACATATATGCAGCCATCTGCAATCCATCTGAGAATCCAGAACCCAGGAAGAATTTAGTTTCAGGAAGGAAAAGAAACAAAAAGATGCAGCAGGCAGCACTAGGAAATAGCCTTCAGAAATGTTACAGTGTACAGAGTAGCCTTCAGAAATGTTATAGTTTACAGAGGTCAGAAAACCCAACAGGGACAGAACACAGCTATAGGGATTGTTTTCCAAAGCTGGAAAATTACCACATCTCCTGGTAATTGCTTATTTGTGTAAAAGGGCAACTCTGTGGATTCCTTGAGGGTAGGGACAGTGCCTTAGTCTTCCCTACCTGAGCTTCTAAACTACACACATGGATTCCTCTGAGGACCTTGACAATCATAGTAGGTGCTCAAGAAGTATCTGTTGAGAGAATGGATGAGCGATTAACTCATCAGTACAACACGGAGCCCGGGCCTTGCCCCTCCCGACATTTAAAGATAAGTTTGGGGAATTGTCGGGGTTCCTGGGTAGCTCAGTCAGTTGAACATCTGACTCTTGACTTCCGCTCAGGTCGCTATCTCACGGTTCGTGGGTTCGAGCCCCATCTTGGCCTCCACACTGTTCAGAGCCTGTTTGGGATTCTCTCTCTTCCTCTCTCTCTGCCCTTCCCCTGCTTGTGCTCTCTCTCTCCCTCAGGGTGGATGAATAAACTTAAAAAAAAAAAAAGAAATTTTGGGAATTGTAACTGGTAAATGGATATAAAAAAGGATAACTTGTAAATGTGAGAGGCATTGCTCTCAGCCAATTGTATTCTCTTCTTTGGAGAAATACCTATGCAACTTCTTTGCCTATTTTTATATTGGGTTATTTGTCATTGCGTTATTGAGCTATAAGGGTTCTTTATATATTCTAGATACGAGTCCTTTGTCAGTTACCTGGGACATTTACACTTGCAAGTATTTTCTGCCAGTCTGTGGGTTGCCTTTTTCATTTTTTTGATGGTGTCCTTTGAAGCACCAAGTTTTTATTTTAGTGAAGTCCAATTAATTTTTTCTTTGTCACTTGTGCCTTTGGTGTCATATCTAACCAACTGTTCTCTAATTCAAATTCACAAAGTACTCCTGGGCTTTCTCCTAAGAATTTTATAGTTTCAGCTCTTACATTTAAATCTCAGATCCATTTTGAATTAAACTTTGTATATGATATGAGGAAGAGGTCCAACTTGATACGTTCTCACATAGATGTCCAGTTGCCCCAGCACCATTTGTTGAAGAGATTATCTTTTCCCTATTGAATTGTCTTGGCACCCTTCTTGTGATGGTTAAATTTATGTGTCAGTTTGGCTTAGCTGTGGTGTCCAATCATTCCTTCAAACACTAGTCTAGACATTGCCAGGAATGTATTTTGTAGATGTGATTAAATACACAGTCAGTTGATTTTAAGTTGACAAGATCTTACCTTTGATAATGTGGGTGGGACTCATCCAATCAGTAGAAGATGGTTAGAGTGAAAATGGAGGTTTCCCGGAGAAGAAAGAATTCTACCTCAAGACAACAACACGGAAATCTTGCCTGTGTTTTCAGCCTTTGGGCCTGCCCTTCAGACTTAAGACAGTAATATCAACTCACCTGAGTTTCCAGCCTGCCAGCATGCCCTACAGATTTTAGACCTGCCAGTTCCCACATTACATGAACCAATTCCTCAAAAATAAATCTCTCTCTCTCTTTTTAAAGAGTTTTGGTAACCAGTTGCTTCTTAGATGTGCATTTATTTTTGAGAGAGAGAAAGAGAGTGAGGGAGGGGCAGAGAGAGAGAGAAGGACAGAGGATCCCAAGTGGGCTCTGTGCTGACAGCAGAGAGACTGATGTGAGGCTCAAATTCACGTATTGTGAGATCATGACCTGAGCTGAAGTCAGATGCTTAGCTGACTGAGCCACCCAGGTGCCCCCCAAAAATAAATCTCTTAATTCACACGTACATATATTCTATTGGTTCTGTTTTTCTGAAAAAAACCTGACAGATACACTTGTTGAAATCCCAATTGACCATAAATGCAAGGATTTATTTCTGGGATCTCTTTTCTATTCCCTTGATCTCTATGTACACCCTGGCTCCAGAACTGCACTGTCTTAGCTGTGGTAGCTGTATAGTAATTTTCAAAGAAGGGTGATTCCACCAATTTTGTTCTTCTTTAGTCAAGACTGTTTTGTTTATTCTGGGTTGTCTGCATTTCTGTATGCATATGAGGATCTGTTTATCAATTTCTGCAAAAAAGGGAAAAAGGCAGCTGGGATTTTGATAGCATTGAATCTGTAGACCTCCTTTGGAATTATTTGTTTTAACGATATTGAGCCTCCCAATTCATGAAGTTGGAATGTCTTTCCGTCCATTCTGGTCTTTGTTCATTTCTTTCAACAATGTTTTGTAGTTTTCAGTGTATGAGTGTTGCCCCACTTTTATTAAACGTATGCCTAAGTATCTCCTTCTTTTTATGCCAGTTTAAATGGAATGTGTGTTTAATTTATGAATTATTCATTGCTAGTGTAGAGAAATGCAGTTGACTTTTGTTATTGATTTTGCATCCTAAAGTTTTGCTAAACTCATTTATTACTTCTGCTAGATTATTTGTATGTATGGATTGTCCATATAGAAGATCGTGCCATCTGTGAATGGAGATAATTTCGCTTCATCTTTCACAATTTGGATGTTATTTATTTATTTATTTATTTATTTATTTATTGCCTAATTGCCCTGGCTAGAACTTCCAATACAAGATAGAATAGAAGTGGTCAGAGTAGATATCCTTGTCTTCTGCTTGATCCTAGGGAGAAAGCTTTTTGGTCTTTCACCATTACTGTGATATTTGCTGTGGGTTTGTTTGCTTTGGAGATTCCCTTATCAGGCCGAGGAATTTCCATTCTATTCCTAATTTGTTTGTTTTGTTTTATCATGAAGGGATATTAGATTTTGCCAAATACTTTTTCTGAATCTGTTGAGATAATCACGTGGTTTTTGTCTTTTATTATATTGATATAGCATATGACATAAATGATTTTTTGTATGTTGAATCACCCTCACATTCCTGGGATAAATTCCACTTGGTCATGGTATATAATCCTTTTTATATATTACTGCACACACACACACACACACACACACACTTAATCTAAAAACCACTATATTAAAAGCATTCAACAACAACAAAAATAAAATGAAATAAAATAAAATAAATAAAACAACCTACCAAGTCCAAAATAAAGCAAACATAAAATCCCTCCAGACAACTTTGTAAGTTGAAGATGCCTTTGTAACTTTAAGAAATTATTATCTCCGGAACATCGTCCAGTATAATACACTGGAGTTGACTAAAACCTAAAGTAGTTCATTCATATGAATCAAACCTCATCAGAAAAGCAGAATTCAATATGGTCCCTAGGACATTCCTGGATTCCTGCCACAATTCCCAGATATCACATACTTTTCTTCCTCCTTATCTGCATTTCCATTTGCTGCTTCCAGAGCCCTGTGGAGTGGGGGCAAGAGGTGAAGGTGCAGGCTTGGTAGGCAAGGCAGACACGTGGGATCCCCATCACAGATGCAGCATGTTAGGGAAGGCACCAGGCCAGCAAGTAGAGATAGGAATGACCCAGGCAATATGAGTGTCTGGTGAACTCAGCCGTTGAGCATGGTCTTGAAGCCTGCGGGATCAGAGATCCCTTCAGTCACTCAGCTCCCTAGCCTTGAGCCACGCTATTGCAGCTGGGACAAGATGATCATTTTCACTTTGAGACGTGCATTTGCATTCTTGGAGCTTCCGTGTAAGGAGTCCCATTCATTTACGGTGGAAGAGCTGAATGTACAGAGAAATCGGGGGCTATTATGAAATCTTGGTCAAGGGCAAAGGACATCAAGGCACATATAAAATTCATGCGATCTGTGCCCTCCCAATGTGTGTCAGAGGTGACAGCTTCACAGCACTCTTGTGTCTCCACATTATCCCCTTAATGTTGTTATAGGTCCCACTGCCAGGAAGAAAGTCTTCCTTACCTCTGACCAGCCTTTCCTCTTGCTCTGTCATCACTGGAGATGGAGAACAGCTGCTCTCTTTTATGGACTCACAGTTAATTTAATTTATATCTGCTGTAAACATGATTTCTTAAACCTTAATAGAACATTTCAGTTCGGCATGTAGAAAGAGCCCTCTGCCTTGCCCCAGTCATTCCCAATAGATGTGTTTTATTGCATTAATTTATGTTTTTGTCTCTGTTGTTGTTGCTTGTTGTTTTTTCGTCCCCAACAGTGTGATTTTATTTTTATGACCATATTCTTCCTAAGAATTTTCTGGGCATGTGACATTCCAACATCTTACCAATGATTTATCCTGCTGATGGGTAGATGATCTCACCAAGACAAAAGAAATGAGAGGTTCAAGAATGCCGCATGGTCTCAAGGTGAGCAAAGAAAGACCCAGGTATTATTACTGTAGCTCTTCAAAGATGGTGTGGCTGGAGCTCGTGGCCGAAGCGTTTGTAGCCCGCTTCATTTGCGTAGCTAGCATCACGTGAGAAATATGTGAGGGAAAACATGGAATGAAATGAAGCGTCCTTCCCCTTTGGACATCCTTCTCCCTCCGCCAAAGGATGGAGAAGTCTTTTGCAAGGACGGCCTGGTACCTTCCACCCACTGTTGGCTGACCTGTAGCCCAGACGGCAGACATGAGGAGTTGAGAAATGGGCATATGATTGTTCCAGAGAAAGTTGCATAAAATTTAAGCCATGGGGCTCGAGTGTCTCCAGTCCTGTAGACTTATGGCTTCACATGTGGAGGAGAGAATACAACAGCAGATTCATATCTGACTAATGTAGTAATGGCTCCCCACCGAAGCTCCTTGAAGTTCCCTTCAAAGTAAGTCAATAAATAGAGGCAGCTACTTGTGAGACTAGGCCTAATGCATCGTTTGGCTCAGTTCTGAAGAAAGTACAGTGTCTCTGTGACTGGCTTAGAAACGAGCGGACTGGGTTGCATTTGATCAGTTGGAAATGAGAAAGACAGGAGACCATCCCTACATGGAGGAGGCACTCTGTGAACGTTTATTGAGTGTACTGAGCACCCACCTTTATTGAGCACCATCTAAATGCTAAGCTCTCTATACTCGGCATTTTGGACACAGTGGTGACTGAAAGACAAAAATCTCTATCCTCGAGAAGTTTCTATCCTATTAGAGAAGCTAGCCTAAAAATTACATTTGTAACATTGCCTCTGGTGGGGCTATCTGCAATTCTTCAGAAAAATGAAGCATGATAAGGAGCGAGAGACGGAGCGTGGGCAGGGGGGTACCTCATAGGAAGTAGAGGAAAACATCTCTGGGGGAGTGATTTGGGAGTGATTGGGGAGTGATCTGGCAAGGCACAGATTTGGGGGAAAACATTGCCCTGAAACATCCTGAGCAGGAAAGAACTGGGCAGGTTTGTTAAATAACAAGAGGCCCTCCATATTTTGAGTTTCCTGAGGCACGTTGTTTGCTTTCTCTGAGCCTCGTTTTTCATATGGACATAAAGCCCAGATGTCATAAGAACCCTGTGGCCTCTTTTTCTCTTAAGACAGAGGAAAAATTGGCTCAAGGCATCTGCCTATCTCTACCACCACAACCACCACAATCCTGTGGCTAAAAAAAAAAAAAAAAGTCCAAAACTTCCTGCTCAAAGATGTTCCCTTTGTGGAGGGGCTCTGTGCTCATGCCCCTTCTGTGTCCCAGCCCCTGGTCCGCTGTGTGCAGGTTTGACTTTTGAGTCGTTGGCCAAGAAGACCTTTCTGTAAGAACTGTAGAAACCACCCCCTACCCCCGTCCGAGCAATTGGGTGCACAGCGGATGGATGGAAGATTGGGGGATGGGAGAGATCCAGGAAGGGGCACAGCCACCTTGTACAGGAATGGCATTCTAACACCTCAGCGGGAGGTGGCTGAGGTGGGAGTTTACTGGCTCTTTTTCAGGTCTGGCCTCTAACTTCTTTCCCCTCCTTTCCTTTCTTTTCCCCTTTTTCCTTCCCGCAGCAAAGCAACAATTTCTCCTTTCCAACCTCTTCTGACACCCTGAGAGCCCAATCACCCCCAAGACCATCTTTCAAAGTATTTTCCTGAACACACACAGTGACATCTCTGAGTATAAATCTGGAGTCAGTTTTAGGGGGAAAAAAAAATCCCGTTCACATCCTTATGTTGAAATTGCAGGTTATCATATTAACTTTGCAGGGTTTTTGGAAGGATTACCTGGGATAATACACACACCAGCTTTGGCAACATTGCTTGGATAAAGTAAATGCAGATAAGCAGAGGCAGTGATGGGGGCGGGGGAGGGTGGTTGTTATCAACTCACTACTCGTTTGAGGCCAGGCAACCCTGGGGATTAAGTTGGAGAAGTTAGGGAGACGAGGGCCCGGGAAAGCTCTCGCCACAAAAACGACAAAGAAAATCGCTGTCAAAGGAGGAAGAGAGCACACTGAGCTGCACCAGGAGGCCAAAAATAACCAAAAACCTCTAGAGATTTGGAGGTACAGAAAAGCAGAGCAAAATGGATGGAGAAGAAAGGACATGGGCGGGGGGTGGGGGGCAAGATTGTGCCATAAAATTTTAGATAAACCTTGTGAGAATTCAGATCTCGGTCCCAAGCCTGGTAGGTGAACGGCCTCTCCCACACTGCGTAACACACATTTACTGAATGCAATTCAGAGTACAAAGCGAGTTTTGGTTAAAGATCATGGTGTACAGATGTTAATTCTCCCCCTCTCTTCCTCAAAAATCTCAAAAAGAACAGAAAATGGAGGCACATTTTAGTTGCCAGTAAAATACGGATGCGACTACATTCTTGAACCACAAACAATGTAGCAAATCTGCCAAATGCTGTGAAATCTGGACCAAAATGAGGAAGAACACTGGGAACTAACAACATATCCTCAGACCTTAGGCAAGATGGCCATTTCCCCCAAAGCAACAGAGGTTACCCTGAAATGCAGGCAAGGACTCTTTTTTTTTTTTTTAAAGAGAGAGAAGGGGGGTGGGAGGGAGGGGCAGAGGGAGAAAGAGAGAGAATCCTAAGCGGGCTCCACACTCAGTGCAGACCGTGGGATCATGACCTGAGCCGAAATCAAGAGTCAGAGGCTCAACCGACTGAGCCACCCAGGAGCCCCACAAGGATTCTTCAAGTAGTGTAAGATCTAGGGGCACAGAGGGCCACTCACTGCAGGAGAAGACTCTCCCTGTAGAGACCGACTTTGACACCACAGCACATGGCCGATGAGAATGAAGGAGAAACCGGGGTGACACAACTCTCATCCGTTACTTACTCTCTTCGCTGTGGAGACGACCGGAAGTGAGGTGAGATGTAGACATCGGAGGAACACGGCATTTTGCAAATTGCCAATCTCTTAAAGGATGAAAACTGAACGATGGTGCACACTCACGGGTTAAGGAAAGTAATAGGTTTGGTGAGAGGCTACAGGAAGCAGTATGTTCGAGCTTACCAACATTGCTTCCCTGCCTCTACGGACTACCTTTCAGCAAGTATACGACATGAACGATGATCAGAAAGAATCACCCACACAGGCCTGCTTTGAAATGAGAGAGAGAAAATAAAGAAAAAAAGAATGTAAGGAAGGGGGCGCCTGGCTGGCTCAGTCGGTGGAGGGCACGACTCTTGAGTTTGAACCCCACCTTGGGTGTAGAGTTTACTTTAACAACAACAAAAAAGTAAGACAAAGGAAAATAAAGAACAACAGGAGAAATTTTCCAAGGAAACAGAGAAAGAGTTCAGACAAAGAGTTTTCTCTATGATCTCAAGGACATTATAGGAGATAAATGTAAATGAAAAATATTACAGAGAAGAAGGCTATACTATATGCACCAAAATTAGAATAAATTTACCTTAAAGCAGGGCTGCCTGGGTGGCTCAGTTGGTTGTGCGTCCGACTTCAGCTCAGGTCATGATCTCACAGTTCATGAGTTCGAGCCCTGCGTCAGGCTCTGTGCTGACAGCTCAGAGCCTGGAGCCTGCTTCAGATTCTGTGTCTCCCTCTCTCTCTGCCCCCCACCACTCACGCTCTGTCTCTCTCAAAAATAAATAAACATCAAAAAAATTTACCTTAAAACAGACAGGACTTTCATTCATTCATTCAACAACCAATTACTGAATACCCCCTATATGCCAGGAGCGCTGCTGAATGCTGGAGTTTTAGCGGGGTTTAAGATTAGAAGCATCTCTGCCTTCCTAGAGTTTATAATCTAGGATGGTGGGGGAGGGGGTAGAAAAAATAAAATACATGGAATAAATATATGTAGTCCTAGTAAAAAAAGTAAAACAAGACTATGTGATAGAAGATGAAAAGGTAAGGTCTTCTTTAAATGGGGTGACCAGGAGAGGTCTCTCTAACCATGTGGCATTTTATCTAAAACCTGGATTAATAACATGACACTTTTAGGCCTGCAAATTTCTAAAGGGACAGTCTAGGTGTATATAATAATAGCAAAAAGAGGTTATAAGGAAGAGGATAGACATGAGTGGCAGTTAAAGTGTATCCAAAAATACATAACTGGTGTTTGCAAAGAAGAAATGAACAAATAAAATAGGAAATATGTTCAAAAATATAGTAGGAAAAATAATCCCCAAATAAATGCTTAAATCTGCTGAATGCTTAGAATCCGAAAGCATAATGCTGTCATGAGCACTCTGTATTTGAATGACCAACATCAGTACATAAGGAAAATAGGATAAGCAGGGGTGCCTTGGTGGCTCAGTCGGTTAAGCATCTGCCTTCAATTCAGGTCACGGGTTCGAGCCCTGCATCGGGCTTTGTGCTGACAGCTCAGAGCCTGGAGCCTGCTTCGGATTCTGTCTCCTCTCTCTCTCTCTCTCTCTCTGCCCCTCCCCCACTCACGCCCTGTCTCTCTCCATCTCTCAAAAAAATGAATAAACATTTTAAAAAGTTAAAAAAAAAAAAAAGAAGAAGAAGAAGAATAGAATAAGCAGCCTTGATTCTGGGCTGGTCCCGTGCCTGGCTTTGACCAAGAGCCGATTGTGTCAGCTCTGAGCCTGTTCCAAGAGGCCTTGTGTATTTCCAGTCTCTTTCTTGCAACTCTGTTACCATTATGTGAGCAAGCCTGGGCTATCCTGATCCTGCCCCGGGTTGAGAGATCACATGATCAGGTCACCCCCTTTGCCCCTGCTGAGAGATAACCAACTCTTACCACATATGTGATGTGGGGATCCCAGGGCAGCCAGGCTCCAGACCCAGACGCATGTCCTAACCATAGATGCTTAGGCAATTCACCCAAGATCAGCCAATCCAGAGCTACAGAACTGCACTTCCCCCCCCAACCCCCACCACCCCAACCTGGACCTGTAGAGCTGTGTGCAATGAGAAATGGTGTTTGTTTTCAGCCACAAAGCTTTAGAGTGGTTCATTAGGCACCAAAACCTAACTGATAAATATCTGAATGTATTTCATAATCTTTTTCTTGCCTTTGGAGAGATAATTTAGGACATACGTCTTATAAAGAAATGTTTACCTGAAATTCAGCACATCTAATTATATTTTAGTTTCTTTTTCTTCTATTAAATTCAAGTGGAATTATGTTTAATGGTTTTTGTTAAAAATAGCTTTAGGATGCCTGGATGGCTGAGTTGGTTAAGCGTCTGACTTCGGCTGAGTTATGATCTCGTGGAACATGTGTTCAAGCCCCATGTCTGGCTCTAGCTGGCAGCACTGAGCCTGCTTAGGGTTTTCTCTAAATAAATAAATAAATAAATAAATAAATAAATAAATAAATAAACATTAAAACAAAAAAGAGCTTGACAGGTAATAAGGAAGTGCTCACAAAAGGACAGGGGCATATTGAAAGGCTGTAAGAACAATGTGGATCCTGGATTGGCTCCTGGACGAGAAAATGGACATTGGTGGGGAAACTATCCAAAAACACATAATTGGTGTTTGGATACTCTTTAACTGCCTCCCATGTCTAGTTATTAGTATTGCCTTGATGTTCATCCTTCCATTCATTGTGTTGTGGTTGTATAAGAGGCTACCATAGGGGAAGTTGAGTGAAGGGCAAAGGGAACTTTCCTAAGTCTAAAATTGTTTCAGAATGTAGCTAGAAAAGAGCACAAAGACGTATTAAACAATGTCAAGAGAAAGTTGGATTTTGATCTTACTTTTGAAATATAAAACTTTTCCTCAGTGAAATAAATGGAGACACAGGTAAAAATGGCTAATAACTAATGCAGATAGTAAGTAAACATTGCTATTAGGTGTATGATGGTTCCAATGAATAGTTTTAGATATCCAGGATATTCAGAGAAAGAAGTTTGTCGAGGTAAATGTTTAATGTCTGCAACCTATTATCTCTGGTGTTATTAATATACTGGTAAATGTTTGGTCTGTCCGGGACCAAATCGATTGTACATTCTGTACCAGCAGAAGTTTGTATATTCATGACACTTTTAAAGTAATTATTAATATATTTCCAGCTTAATTTCAAAGATTGCATGTTACTTTAATCGGAGGAATAAGGAAAGAAATCAAACACTACGTTACCTCTCGGAGGTAGCAGAACACGACAAATACAGAATAGATATCAGAAGGGATGTAGTCTGCTTTGGTGATGCACCAAGGAAAACACCATTTGGTACAGGTTGAACTAGCACTTTCCTTAGAAGAGGAGCACACACACACACACACACACACGGATATATTATATACACATACACATATGTATGTGTATGTATATGGTCTCTATATAGTATATATATATTATATATATTCGTGTATTTATACTATTCTTTACACCCATTTTGATGCCATGACCAAATGACATCCATATCATACACCACATGCAAAACACACTTTTAAATGTATAAACAACTCCAACACATTCTGATTGTTTCACGAGGCAGCTATTTTTTTTTTTTTTTAAAGCTGAGTAATTCCATACCAGGTTCATCGTAGAAGAATTCCCTGGTGGGTTCTGAAGCAACTAGAAAACAACAGAAACCTGAGAAACTTGTAACTGACAAATCAAACTACATCCAGAAGCAGTATTGACTCAGCAGTAACTCCCACCAAGAAGATTATTTGTGTTTACAAAAGTTGTGTGTTAGGCCTCTCTAATACTATTGTCAAGTCAAATGTCAAGAATGTTAATTAGTGAAAGGAAGGGAGGCGGTCCCTCAGCACCAGCTCTCTGTAAACAGAGCGCTGCCCCTTGAGTCCCACAGCAACTACATGGAGGTTTTCTTTGCGCACAGGAAACAGTACATGATGAAGCATCTAGTAAAGCAGATGTGAAAAGTTGCCATCCGAAAACGGTTTATCAAAAGAGGCACTCTTATTGTAAATTACCAAAAACTCGTTTCAGTTTGTTTAGCTCACCAACGCATGGGTATTCAGTACGTGAGCTTTATTTCAGCTCTTTCCATTGTGTTCATCCCTTATTTGAGCAGCGTGTGTCCTCTGTTAGAAGGTCTCTCCAGAGTAGATTACAGAATTCAGAGATATCCTTATAGTCCACTGATAATTTTCCAGTTCTAAATACTCTACTATTTAGCCATCAGCCTATTAGCTCAGGTATAAAACAGGGAAGAAAGATACTCCCACGTTAAAACCAACAGGTTTTATTTTCTCAATGCTCCTATCTCTTACCCTATTGAGATCTCATGGCACATGCAGATGGCTGTGGATTGGTTTGATAATTCTTTTTTTTTTTTTTTTTTAACTTCTTTTAGCCCTAGGATTTAATCAAAACCATTTCTTTTGTGCAACATCGCTCTGAATTCAACCACATGGGACCTGGCAGGCAAGTGTTGGTAACAGACCCTGCATCTGTCTCGTGTCCATCAATGTCATGGTTAGCTTGGAAGCTGACAAAGCATCATAAGTTTCTTCTCAATCCATTTAAAATGAACCCCAGTTAAAATAAAAAGTAACACAAATCAAACAGGTTTTTTTGAATATTAATTCTGTAGGCACACTGTCAGAATCATAAATGAGTTTTGCATAAGGAGTAAAATGAAAGATAACAAAACACTTATCTTTAGGAAGAATGTCCACAAATGGCTATATATGTTACTGTGAATTGTTCTTAAAAGTAAACCTTCTGATGTATTCAGAATAATTAAGAGTGGACAAAAATCTCCCCACACCAATGCAATTATGTACATGTTCAGTAGGCAAATAGTCACGCCTTGAGCTCAGAGTCTAGGCTACAACCCCCAGTCAATCCATGCTTTGTTCCTTTCCCCCTTGTCTCCAAACTTTCTCTCACTACCTAAATACCCACATAGGATTCCAAATGGGTCCAATAGCTCATCTGGGCAAGCAATAATGTCCGGGACATGCTCGTTATTGTATTTTAGGCATTTGTTGACAAAGATGTATTGGGTGGGTTTGTTTTTGTTTTTGTTTTTGTTTTTCTATCTGGGGATGTTCCACATATCCTGGCATGGAAGGAAAACTGGGCTGAGGGGGTCCTGCCTCAGCCAGCAGGGTCATCATCTACTCTGCAGATGTTGGTGGAGTCTTAAGGAGCATGAGGTCTTGAGACAGGGAAGAGACCCAGTGGTCTACTTTGCCTTCTAATCTAAAGCCAAGTGTCTTATTTTCAATTATTCTCCTTAACATCGTGCAGTCAGCAGCTGGGTGAAAAGCTCAGGACCTGCCCCGAGGGATGGACAGCACGGTGGCCTGTAAGACCACGGCACCACCTGTGTGTTCAGATGTCATCCCTTCCCTCCTGAGAGCCAGGCCACCTGCCAGGCCAGCTGCAGAACCAGTTACTTCTACACCATATTTGACATGGACATAAGACATGGTACTTTTCGTGACAGGAGGGATGTCCACACAAGTTATCATCCAAACAGGACACTTTTGAAAGAGGCAACCATTCATAATCATAACAGGTCAACAGATAGGAATGGAGGCTGTCCCAGGCACACGGAGACACATGGCTATTAGCCAGAGGAACCTTTTCAGGATGCCTACCTCTTCTCTTCAGTAGATTTGCAATGAAGACATTCATAGCTTCCCTGAGGCCCCACCTCTGGAGTTATACTGCCTGGAAATATTTTGAGAATGTACCTTGGAGCAAAACAGATTTGTTGAAGAAAATGTCCTCACAAATGTGGAGCAGAAACTACAGAAGAAGCCGTCTTCCCCCTTTGCCCTCCCAGTGCGGTCGGAGGAGATTCTAGAATTAGAAACGAAACCAAAAAATGAAAGACCTGATCTGAGAGCTTAATTCTCCCCTTCAGGAAACAAACACCCAGCGTGGCCAGTGGGTTCTTTAAAAACATTCCCCATCCATTTTCCACCTTGTGTTCCTTTGGTCTGCAGTTGACTGGCTCTCATTTCATTTTCGGAAAAAAGTGACTGTATCTCCAGCCTAGAAACTTTGATACACTGTGCCATTATCAAGGAAGTCTCCTACGTGGGGATTGCACATCCACCCTGCCAGAGCACGGCGGCATGTGGTCCCGTAGACATCATTTTATGCTTTCTTCTTGCTTTATTTGAAATACATTTCATGTACCATCTCCAACAAAAATGCAGTCGTTCAACAAGGAGAGAGACAGAGGGCCCTGAGCTGCCCAGGGAGAAGGCCAGGTCTGGGGCCGCAGAGTGGGAAGGAGTGTAAGTAAAGGCCTGGGCAGAGCGCAAGAAATATTTGGCATTCCTGGCTTCCCACAAAGGGTAGGTCACGGAGAGGGAACAAGCAGTTGGGATGGAGTATGTACACCACAACTATTCTTTCTCAGGCCACATCCAGGCCACTCTATCACAGCAACGTCCCTGGTGGGAAGACCCCGAGTTTACTCTGCAGTGAGGGAAATGCTCCGGGTAATTACACGCGATGCCTGTCTATACGCGGGACGGGGTCAATGTCTGTGGCAAAGACAGCTGCTGGTTTTGAGGCTGTGTGTTAAATCCACTCTGGCTAACGACCATTTAGTGCATTTAAGGGACAGAGCACTGAGCGTCCCCTTCCACAGGCCCTGGTCAAAACAAAGCCCACTTCTTCGTGACGTGCCCACAGGTGGTCTGTTTCAGAGGCCTGCCATCGGCTTCTTGGATGGGGATTTTGGAAGAAGAACCACGCTCGCTATTTCCTGGGTGGTGAATTAAAGACATGCCTCTCTTCTCTCTGAAACTTTGGGGAAGAAAAAAAAAAAAAAACAAAACCACCGTCATTCATAACAACATAACCACACA
The DNA here is from genome assembly GCF_027475565.1 of Acinonyx jubatus. Classification (NCBI taxonomy): domain Eukaryota; kingdom Metazoa; phylum Chordata; class Mammalia; order Carnivora; family Felidae; genus Acinonyx; species Acinonyx jubatus. The sequence continues at coordinate 107,636,562 of NC_069388.1, read as the reverse complement.
TACATCAAGACAAAAATAATCATTTAGTTGAAAAGAGATTTGGTCATCAGCAGGCTTTCTTTCTGCCCACCTCGCTGGGCAGGGTAATTTGGCCCCTGCAGCCAGATCTATAAAATGCTGCAGTGAGACGGCTTCACGAGGTTTCTCAGCCACGGGAATTTCCAGCTACTGGAAATACCCAAGGCCAGCGTAAGCTCATTTATTTTTCTTAATTTGAGTGTCAGGTTATAGACTAAATAGCAGATGCCTGATGTTCTCAAGTGCTTGCGAGGCAAATGTCACAGGACAGGACACAAATGGAAGAATGCATGGAAAATGGGACATCATGCCCCAGGGTCAGCAGGTGGGCAGACCGCATGGAAACCTTCCTCTCGGAGTCACGGAGGTGAAGTTTCCGGGTGATAAATCTGAGAAGGTGCCTCCCGTTGCAGGGCCCAGAGCAGCAGGATGGCCTTCTTGTCCCCTTGTACGCTGTGGCCCCGTGGCCCAAGGAGAAGTGGTGGTTTGGAAATCATGTTAAGACTTCTCCATGTGGCAAGAGTCGTTAGGGAGTGTTTTTATTTTCTTCTTCTGAACAAGTAGTGTCCTAACACAGTGGCCACATGTTTTGCATTTCCTGTGACAGCCCTAGTTTCTAATATTTTTGTGTGCACATCCTGATAAGTATACCAGGATCACTTTCGCTCAGCATTAGGTTCGGAAAACTTGGTGGCAGAAATCTTAGAGCATCTGTGTATTTTACAGGATGAGCAGAGGAGGAGAGAAGGGAAGGGGAGGCACGGAACCCCTAGTTCAGGACAGGTAACATGCCAGTAATCTGTACCGTTGGCATGTTTGGTTCCCACAGGGGTGTGCAGTATTGCTCTGATTTTAAAAATGAGGAAACCAGCTCAAAGGAGCTCGGCAGCTCACCCAAGGTGGCTGGCTAAGTAGCAATGATACCAAACTTTGGATCCAGATCTGACTCTAACACCCATGGCTTCTCCACCATTGTGTAAGTCACTCATTCTGTTCTCACGAAGCTTCGTCATTCTTAGGGAGGTGAGATTTACAAACATGAAAATTCTAGATGATAAAGATGGGATATAACGTGTTATGACAAATGATCAGCGCTGTTAATCAGATAAGTTACCCATCTGTTGCAAAATGTGGCCCACATGTACGCCCAAGTTATATTCTCGGTGGAATAAATTTCCATTTTTTTCATTATTTCTTGAGGATTGCAAATTCAATGGAGAACGGAGTGTCTTTCAACCCCATGTGGGGACTGGAACTCAAAGGGGTCCAGACCCTTCAGTCAAGATGCTGACTCTGCTCAGGAGGCACCCCCACACCGTCAGTGTCATGTCACGTGCTTGATGATGGCACCATGCTGCAGAGATGGAGACAGTGCCAACGGTTGCCCCCCAACAGGTAGCGAGGGCTGTGATGCTTTGCAAGGACTGTCGGCAAGGACAATACGTTCCATTCCATAAATGGTCACCGCGTACCTGCTACATAGAAAGCACAATGTTGAAACATGCCACCTTCCGGCTTCCAGCTTCTGAGAGAAGGAGACAGAAAACAACTATCGTATAAAAAAAAAAAAAATGCCAGTTGATAGATGCAAATAATATACTCTGGCAATTCCGAAGGGGAGTGATATCCCTGCATCTAATGGAGAGATCAGTGGAAGAGGCATTTGACATAGGCCTTGAAGTATGTGTAGGAGTGCAACGGACGGGTGGGGAAGGAAAAACAGAAGCTAATATGCTCAAGGAGGAGAACGGAATCTGTCTAAACAGTGGTGAGTCATCTAGCTCGTCTGGGCTGTGGAATATATGAGAGGGAGTAGTAATAAGGCTTATTTTCCAGGCTTGCACTTCACCTTGAACTTCAGTCTGTGCAAGATCCATCACTTCTGGCTTGTCCTCCTGGGGACAGCAGACTCTCTCCGTCAGCAGGCGGCCTTGCCAGTGGGCAGGGGGCCGAGCAGCTCTCCTGTGTGTGTGTGGATGAAGGCCAGGGATACAGGGGCAGCAGCGGTTTTTTCCCGGTGAGAAACTAGGCCTAGTTGGTGAGAACTAACCTCGCGGGCCTGGGAAGCTGATCTGGCCCTGTTCCTGAACTCCTGCCTTCTCTGCCCCAAAGCTCTAAGCCCCTGGACAGAAGGCTGGGTCAGCTCTGCTTGCAGCCAGAGGACACTGAGAAGGCCACGTCTCACAGGCGCCCTTCTCTCAGGTCCCCAAAGCCTCTAGAGCGGACAGCCAGCATCACTTTCCATCTGGCCCCAGGCAATGGCTACCTAGCAACTGAGCCATAGACGTTTGACGTTAGGATATAGTCTGAGTGTCGGTCTGAGGTTTATTTTATTTTATTTTTTTTAAATTTTTTTTAACGTTTATTTATTTTTGAGACAGAAAGAGACAGAGCGTGAACGGGGGAGGAGCAGAGAGAGAGGGAGACACAGAGTCGGAAGCAGGCTCCAGGCTCTGGGCCATCAGCCCAGAGCCCGACACGGGGCTCGAACTCACGGACCGTGAGATCGTGACCTGAGCTGAAGTCGGACGCTTAACCAACTGAGCCACCCAGGCGCCCCTCGGTCTGAGGTTTAAAACCAAACCAAACAAATTCTGCCCCACTGCATCTTCAACTGTTGATTTCTGGTGAAGTATCTTCTAAAGGCACAATCAGCCTTCCTGTGAACAGAAGTGAGCAATTGAAAACCTTGCTCTCTGGGGCACCTGGGTGGCCTCGTTGGTGGAGCGTCTGACTCTTGATTTCAGCTCAGGTCATGATCTCTCAGTTCATGAGTTCTAGCCCTACTCTGACAGTGTGGTGCCTCCTTGGGATTCTCTCTCTTCCTCTCCTCCGCTTGGGCACTCTCTCTCTCTCTCATACACACACACATGCGCTCAAAAAATAAACTCTAAAAAAAAAAAAACCCCACAAAACCTTGCTTTCACTCTTCCCTCATTTCCTTGCCCTGTGAAAGCATCTGGGTCTAAATTGGGCCCCAACTTATCAGTATGATGCTTGCTACCCATCACAACTGACCGGGGAGTTGCTGGAAATGCAAATGCTGGGTTCAGCCCAGGCCAAGAGATAGGTCTGTGGGTTTGATTTTATTTTTATGTATGTCCCCCCAAGTGCCTGGGCAAATGCCGTATAACTTTGGATAGCCACATTTCCTGTTTGTTGCATCCTCGAATTTCCAGCTGGGACGAGTTCTGAACATCAGCTAACACAGCACTTCCTAAATTCATGGGAGCAGGATGCCAGTCTAGGAACTAGGGAGATAGCAAGTAGCGTTTCCTCAGTGGATCTGACTGGAAATCAGCTTCTCTTGGAGCATAGATTGGCATCTCATGCCTAAAGTACAGCATGAGAATGTTGGTCTAGTTCAATCTCCTCTTTGTGCATTTGAAGAGGAACTGCTGTGCCCCACGGCACATAGCTCCAGACCCGCAGGCTCACTTCCCCTGCCGGTGATGCTTTGGAAGGATCCCTTCCATCCCCCTGGCTTGGGTGAGGATGGCATGTGTGAGCAGATGAGACACTTGTGGGAAAACCATGTTCTAGAAGTGTGTCAGGTGATGCATGCTGTTTTGACCTGGACTTTTTCTTTAAAAAAAAAAAACAAACGTTATTTGAGAGAGAGAGAGCTCAAGGGAGGGGCAAAGGGAGGGGGAGAGAGAGAGAGAGAGAGAGAGAGAGCGAGCGAGCGAGAGAGAGAATCCCAAGCAGGCTCCAAGCTATGAGCACAGAGCCCAACGCGGGGCTCGAACTCATGAATCGTGAGACCATCACCTGAACCAAAATCAAGAGTTGGACACTCAACCAACTGAGCCACCCAGGTGCCCCTAACTTAGACTTTTCCTGAGCATTGCTTTGAGTCCGTAGCAACCACTGCCATCATAGAACATCTTAGAACCACTGAAGAAAAGAGCAATTCCAGATTTGGGGACTTGGTGAGCAAAAATTCTCTACTTCCTCCCCAGCTTGAGCACGGCTTCTTCATTGGAGTCCAGGCGCCTAGAGCACAGGAGTCAACCTCCAGCCACAGGGACTATCTAGGCTGCCCTGGGGTCACCAGGGATAGCAGAAGAGCCGAGCCGAGCCGCAGGAGCACAGGAAGCCGGGAGGCCGCCGTGGGAAGCAAGAGGAAGGTGGGAGGGGGGGCGGACACAATGTGGCTGCTCTGGTCCCTCACTGGCTCACGTACTCACCTGGCACCTGACACCGCATGCTGCCAGCAAAGTGGATCCTTCATCGAATGATGCAAGGACTATGAACTTATCTGCTTTACGCCCTCAGGACATCTAAGCGTGGTGCCTTGTTCCTACAAACTGCTCTGTGATTATATAATGATGGACCAAGAGTGACACAGCAGGGAACCTTTCCATCTTCAGAGGAAAACTGCTCTTACACACATTGTCCCAGGGAAACCACCTTCTCTTCCAGAAGGCAAGCGTCTCTGGCTATTTGGAACTGCCTGTTGACCCCCATTCCTCTTCAGCCCATTAGTCAGAGGTAGAGCTGCTCCTGGATAACACCCTTACACATCCTTACACATCCTTACACACCCTTACACACACACACACACACACACTTAATCTGTTAACTTTTGGATCTTTGCCCAGAAGCCTCCAGAAGCCCAGACCCAATCCTGGGTTCCCAGGTCCAAAATTTTTGTAGCAAGAAAAAGCATTCTCATCTGAAACTTTTAATAGTATATAAATAAAGTGATCCAGGCTCCAAATGGCCCAGGCAAGGCCACCCCATATAGGGCCGTGAATATCACAATAGGTGATTGTTTTAAAGTGTTTTAATGAGTCTCAAAACATCCTACATAATATCAGCCTCCACTCCAGTCCTCCTGACAGGGTCCAGTAAATAACATGAGTTGACAGGAATAAAACAGCTTGCTCAGGAGTAATTGAGTGGAATTAGAATGAACAGACAAGAAAGAAAAATTGGTGCTTGGGTCACAAGGAACTTTTTGTTGGGAACGCCCTGGGGGATTTGGTGGGATGTGGCCCCGCTGACTAATCACCAGTATAGAAAGTTTACAGTCTCTCCACCATGCCAGCGTCTTTAATAACTTGAAAAGCACAAGAGGTGGCTGTTAATTTCAAAGACAGTTATATGAAGCTTTTATTGAGTGTGGCGCAGAGTATATAGTTAGCAGCCTGTGAGATAATGAACCCTTTAAATAGGGTTTTCAAAAACAAAACCATCTTATTTTTGCTTGAGCCAAAAGAACAGCCATGTTCTCCTGTTATTTGAAAGCCGAAAAAAATGTATATAAAGTAGGATCTCTCCATTGCACACGAGAAGAGCCGCTTTCTTCACCAAGGGCATGTGCCATGCCATAGAACCATGGACACTTAGACGGACTCAGCTGACCTTGCCAGGACATGCCTTTGCCGGGAAGCAAGCAGATAGGGGAGGAAGGGGTTAAATGTGATGGCTGCCACCCTCATGAGCATTGGCTCCTGGGCCTTCTCTCCCTGACCTGGGCTGACAATACTGGGAAGAGGTGGGGCCCCCTCTGGCCCCCCAATGTCATGAAGTGAGTAAACCAGAGATCAAACCAGTGGCTTCTTGAATTTAAAGAGATAAAGAACCAGCCTGTGAAAAAAGCAGGACTCCACATGCCTCCCCTGGGGCGTTCTGGGGCTGGAGACGGCGGGCCAGGAGCAGGGTGGGCAGACATTGCCTGTCCAGTCTAGAACCACTTAGGATGGCCTGCTCTGACCTCTCGACGTGGCACGTGAGGAATGGATGCGGTGAAGTGAGCCGTTGATGGGCCTGGAATCTCCAAGCCTCTGTGACCGGGGACCCTGCCTTCACCCCCCGGCAACATCTATGATTTTGACCCATGGAGTACCTTGTGCTTTTATCATTGTCTCTCCCTCTTTCCCTCCCTTCCTCTCCTCCTCTTCTCCATCTCTCTTTCTCCTTCCCTCCCTCTTCCCTCCCCTCCCCCACCCCGACTGCGCTAGATGTGTAAGTGCGCGAAGAGACTGAGATGGAGAAATCGGTCCAGCCCACTTTAGAAGTCATCTGTTTTTCCCTCACCCTATCATTCTTGCATTCGATGTTCATTAACCCCTTGCCAAGAACAGGGCTTCCAAGTGTGAGCGAGGCAGACATGGCTCCCCTCCCCCTCCCTCTACCCCCAACACACAGGTGTGTCCTACCTGGCCCAGCTGGCAGTGGTCAGGGACAGTGCTGATGGACAGGACAGGTGCTACCCCGACTGCAGGACCGGGTGGGCCTGTTGCTGGTCTTTGCTGTGCCCCTCCTTCATTCCATGGTGGGTGTGTTGTGACAAGGGCTTTGCCCATAGGACTCCCTGGGCTGAGGAACAATGCCACCAAATCTGACTTACCAAGGACTGAAAAACAAAACAAAGAAACAGGGCTTCTCTGAGCCAGTCCTGGGGAGCAAATAATGTAAACAAAAAGATTAATTAAAGGAGAATGAATTATTTCCTGCCTCAGCACTGGCAACAAGCAGAATCTAAGAACTTAATTCAGTCTCGTTATTAGCAACATATACCCTGGCTTTTTTTGTTTGTTTGTTTTAAGACACACTTCTGTCCCTCGTGTGATATGGGGAATTTAGCCATTTCCAGGAGTTTTTTCTGCAAAACATGCATCAAGTTGGATCTCTTCCCGAGCTGTAAATTCTTGCTAGCCCAGGAAAACCCCTTCTAGAAGCTTTTGGGATCTGGTGAGCCCTGAAGGAAAACTCCCAGCCTCACTCCTTTCCAGCAGTTTGGGAACATGCTGGAGCTGCGTCTGTGGGAGTCTGGAATGCTTAGGAAGGCCCTTTGTTGGCCACATCGCCTTGGAGCCACTTGCAGACTCCCGCTGGTCTAGGATGTATCAAGAAGCCAGAGAACAACCTTGTTTTAGGAAAAGAGGGAACTGCCTCTTCTAACGCTGTCAGGAAGCAAAACAGTCAAATTTGCTTTTCTGGGGGTCTGAACAGAGGCACGGATATTTGAACGAATGCACTTTTAAAGTCTCGATGCTCTAATTGCCAGTGGTCCCCAGTCCTTGCGGTGTCGTAGAAGCACCTGAGAATGAGTCAAAATATGAGCTGCTCTTCTCCATGTCCTGTCTCCCCCATAGGAAGCTTCTTGTGTGGCACCTAGGAATCTGGATTTTCAACAAACTCCATAAGTGATCGCTGTGCAACCAGTACAGTGCCACCACCCATGAAGTGACGGCAAGTGCTGTCACCTAGGGGCTGCCCACATGGCAGGGACAGCAGAAGGAGCTAAGATTGAGATGTTCTGGAGAAGCTCTTTCTTAGGAAAGGTGATCTTGGGGGTTCGGTTAGGCAAGGGAGAGAGAACGTTCAGTCCGGGGTGCTCCTGAGTCAAAGCCAACGATCACCTTCTTAAGGATGTCAGCTTGCTGACTCGCCATCCTGGGTAGCTTAATGGGCCCCCAGCAGCCCCCAGAGAGGAGGTCAGCTGGAAGACGAGTGCTGGAAATACCAGCACGTGACAAATACCTCTGCTGGAGAGCACTGGTGAGATTCCCTGAGGACGCCCTGTGAATCACCCTGAGTGGCAAGGCCAAGGTCAAGAGGTGGGTGTTTCTGGTCAACCCGAGGCTTCACAAAATCATTTCCTTTTGCCTTCACTTCAGACCTCACCTGTCAATGTGGCTTCTGCCAGGTACGCATGTGCTTTCTGCCCAAAGACTCCTCGAGCTGCCCAGTGCTCACACAGCCAGGGTGTGAACAAGCCTGTACTGAGCCATCCCTTTGGGTTAGAACGAACGCTCGAGAAAGGCGGGAGGCATTTCTGACCTTTTTGGAGTTTCAGTAATCTCCCCTACTAGCATTTGACTATGAATCTTCTGGGCAAGGAAGAAGCTTGCTTCCTGATGTAGAGCCCACTTTTCCACAGGGAAAGAAATAGCCTGTGAGCTCGTATCCAGGGTTTGCCCTTTTTAACAGCAAAACACAGTTATGTGACCATTCAGAGCTTCTCTTCTGGCCAACATGGGGTGTGGATGTCTGAAGTGGACAGGCTACCTGTGCCTCGAGCCCCAGGTGGGTCAGAACCATGATGGGATCCGCCTTGGCCTCTGGGAAGATGGCTCTATGCCACCGGGTACTCAGGAAGCTGGGGACAATGCAACACCAGTCCATCAACAACTATCTACTGAGCCCCTGCCATTGTCAGACACTCTTCCGGACTGTCTGTCTTACGAATTGACTTTGAGAGCACACACAGGGGACACACAGCCTGCATCGCAGCTTTATAACTGACTGTGACACCACCCAACCCCACGCTTTCCGTCTCTGGCGCTTATCAGACTCTGCAGAGCCAGTCTGATTATAACATTTTCCGGAGGATTCCGAAGACACCTGGTTGAACACATTCCCCCTTCACACTCAGCTTCCGTGAAGGTCTGCCTTCAAGGTGGACTGAGGAGGCTGGTTGTCAGGAGGCTCGGGCAGTAGCCACCTCGCCTTGTGATGCCGTGAGCGCAGTAGGCTAGTTCCAGCGGATGAGGTCTTGTGACGTGGAAACTCCTGTTCTTGGGAATCTGAGTGATGGCTGTAGGGATCGTTTCGTCCAGGGGATCATCCCGTCACAAACACCCTAACGAGGGAGCTCTGAGGGTCAGGGAAGCACTCATCGCTTGTGTGCTTTATGTCCTGCACACACTCCAGGCTCCGAACGGAGAAATGCTGCGGTCGTTTGCGCTTAGTGGGGGCTTCAGAGGAGATGCTCTTTCCTCCCTCATCCTGACAAGAGAGACTTGCCCTGCCCTAATGGCAGCAGCACTAGACAAAGTGTCCCAAGCAAGGAGTCCCCTCTTGCTCCCATAACTCTGGTCTCTCTTCCCAGTTTTCAGACTGGAGCGGGTGGTGGGCAGCTCAAACCACTCCCCTCACCCTCCCAGTCTGAGCTGGGAGGAGGCAGAGCTGGAATTTTACAACACACTTATTCATTCATTCATTCATTCATTCATCCACCAAATACTTATTGAGCCACCAGTAAGCGCCTTTGGAACGACCTGGCGGCCTGCTGGTCCAAGTGCTAAATACACACCGTGGGGGAGGTGCTATCAAGATGAGGCCGGGCAGGTCAGGTTAGTCCCGGGAGATCACGTGGCAGCGCAAAGATGAGGGAGGGAGTACTCAGCACAAGAGCCTGAGTGGTACCCAGGGAGCCTTCGGGGGGGGGGGGGGGGGGCTGTGGGGGATGGGGAGACAGCTGATCCCATGGAGCTCCGGGGCTCTGTGGTCATAGCAACCTGGAGAGCTGGTCTGCAACCCTCCTCCCACCCTCCTGTTGCCCCACCTGCTCAGTACCCAGCTCACCTGAATGTGAATGCCTGGTACAGACTCAGAATAGACCTTTTGCTCCCACAGGGGCAGCACAGAAAGAATCCAAATGCTTAGATGGTTGTACTTCATTCTCTGAGGTGGTTAGCAGGAAGATCGCAGGGGATCTGAAACCTGGATTTGCCCTAGAGGCTTCTTCGTCTGTGGGAATCCCACGGGTATGCTTCCCATAGCTAGGAGGGTGAGCCCAGTGCCAGGAGCGCATGCCCTGGGGCCGCCTCCTCTGAGAGTGGTTCCGATTGGGCATGCTTCATTTCATCCAGACCTTGCGGCCCTTCCTCCTCCTCCCAGCGTGCGTGTCTATCCCCGGGACTGAATGGGGCCTTTTCAAGATTTCCCAAGTATCACCTCCTTCCGTTTCATAGATTCACATGGAAAAGGCTTTTTATTCTTTTTCTTTTTCTTTTTCTCATTTCCCTTTCTCTTTGTCTTCCTTTTTTCTTTTTTTCTTCTTCTTTTCCTTTCCCTTTTTCCTTTTCTTTTCCTTTTTCTTTTTAAATCAGAGGGTTATTTACAAGGCAGATTAAGCATAGACACAAACTGTTAAATCATCAAATACTCCACAGTCTGGTACCAAATAGCTGAAGTAAAGATACCCTGAGCTGATCATGGCACTCGGGTAATACATCACTCTGATCAGGAAAGGATGCGAGAAAAGCTGCTGAAAGCCTGTCTCCACAGCCACGTGGCTTTGATCTCTGGGAAAGTGGTGATTAGTGCAGACAGCAAGCCATAGGTCTTGATTAGTCCATTCAAACCAGTGACTGCTGTTTTGCTGTAGATACGAGCACAGTAAAGTCAGGAAGTGTTGGGCTGAGCTTTAAACAGCCGTCTCTCCAGAGAAAACCCAGCTGTAAGGCGAAGATGGCTGGACCTGGCTGGAGACGAATGTCTACAAACACTGTGCTCCCAAGTCCAGGGAGAAAGCTGGTCAAGGTATCAACCCGCAACAGATGATTCTGATCTTAAATAAGATCCCTTCGGATGCAGCAGCATCTCAGTACGAGTGAGGAGAAACTCGCCCTGGTCAGAGAGGCTTTCCTTGTTTTGCCCCCAAAATGACACCAACCAGGCTGCAAATAGCCATCTCCTAAGCTGGGGTCTCTGGCTTCCACGGTGGGTTGAGTCAATATGGTGGAAGTTCAAACCTCTACACCAATCCTGTCTTACTATTTCTAGGCAGACAGTTGTGATTTGGGCATGGTTTTTATTTTGCGACTTTAGCCTGGTAAATGTAAATTCAGCACCGAGTCCGCAGAGTCTGGGGCAGTGCCAGCGGGGCACAACCCCAGGGTGATGGGGACGAGAGTGGCCACAGGCCTCCTGAGACAGTCCGGACTATGCCTTCTGTCCCATCCGGTTTACATTTAATTCTCTCCTACCTCTCCTGGCTTGGGGATGAATTACAGAGCCACTGGAAGGGAGGTCACTTCCCCAGTCTCGGGCTTTATTTGAAGGAATTGATGTGCATAAGCCCCTTTGCCTGGGGTGATGGAAGTGTCTGAGCTTAGGTGAGTCGGGCTGAGTTGAGACAAAGGCAGAGCAAGGGACCCAGTCTTGGGTCTTCTCTCCCCTCAGGTACCACAGACTGAGACCTAGACTGGGGGAATCAGGCTGAGGGGCCTCCACTGGTGAGGTATCTTGTGAAATCTGGGGTGAGAAGGAGAATCTTCCCACCTTTGTGCTGAACACAGGGACAGTATCTGAGAGGACCTGGGGGGTGTGGCAGCCCAGTAGCTGGGAAGCAGATTCTGCCCTCCCTCAGGGGGAGTCCGCCAGGGGATGAGCACACTGGGGGCTCCTAATAGTCCCCAAGGAGGCTCTACAGCAGTGCAAGGGTCCTGTAATTATGTAGGCAAGGGCCAAGAGGCCCTGAAATGTAGGTGTTCGTGTTAACAGGCCTCCCTGATCACATCAAACTGGGGAGGCCTGAGAACACTGGCTCGCAAGTGAAATAGGTAAGACCTGACTCAAACACTGTGACCTTCTTCCAACCCAAAATCCATTTCATTGCTGGACAGCCAGTACTCTGTTATAGGCTCTCCCTTTCCAGAACCTTCCTTGGGGGTACTTCTCTCTTCTACCATACAAGCAAGCTCCCCTAGGGCAGGAAATTCATCTCTGCCTCCCTCACAGAGCCTAACCACACTCCGTGTAAGGGGTGCCCAAGCAATATTGGTTGAATCATTGAGTGAAAGGCAATGAAATATAGTGAGCCTAATTCTCCAGCTTGGCAGCAACTAGTGAAGCTTAAAGACTGAACCTGTCAAGGAAATTCATAAGGCTAATTCATGAAACACCCCGGCCCTTTACGCTCCCTTTTAGTCCAGGAAATACTGGTGATCTCTGTGTGCTCCTTATGTGCACTGATAATTGACTGGATTCTAAAAAAGAAAATCCCTTCCTAACCACTATTTTGTCTGAGCTAGGATCACTTTATTACGCCAACGAAGGTGTGAGACAGTAAGAGGCCTGAGAGAGTGTTTACCTTACTGGAAAAGCTTTAGACTCACGTCGAAGGGTTGGTTTAGAGGCCTAATTCAGCATCTCCTTCCGGGGACCCATTGGGTCCAGCAAGGAAGGCTGGTCTTCAGCTGCCATGTTGGGTCTGCGTGGTTTCCAGGGGAGTTGGATACTTTTTAATGACACGCATTTCCCCCGTTTAACCACACGTTCCCTGCACAGATGGTATTTATGCTCAGGAGGTGACTCACACTCTTTGTCAGCATACCTTTCTATATTAAATACCCCATTAGGTTTATGCTCACTGGGCTTCAGAGTGGGTTGGGTGGCATTAAAATATCCTCTTCTTTCTTTCTAGGAGGCATGTGGCTTTTGGAATTTACCCCCAACTTCCCCTTTCTATATTCTATGACTTTGTGGGACTTCTCTATTTCACATCTGGGTTTAAACCGAAAATCTACCACTTAACTAGCCATGTGGTCTTGAGATTCTTATTGTCTCTGTGCCTCAATTTAATTACTCATAAAATGAGAACAATATTACTGATCCCATAATGTTGCTGAGAAAATTAAAGGAGGTTGTGGCACTGGGAAAAGACTGAAGCAAATATTTTTTGAATGAATAGTGACTAAAGCAATAATAGAAATATAAAAAATTATCAGCCAATCCATTATATATGATGACAATTGTTCATGTATAAGAAACCGTTCTAAGTTCTTGAACGCATACTATCTTACAAGTAAGTGAAGGATTTGGGATGCAAACCTACATCTCATGGGCATCCAAGATCATGCCTTTTTTTAAGATGTTTATTTTTTTGAGAGAGCAAGAGAGAGAGAGAGAGAGCTTGAGCTGGGTAGGGGCAGAGAGAGGGGGAGACACAAAATCTGAAGCAGGCTCCAAGCTCTGAGACGTCAGCACAGAGCCCAATGCAGGGCTCGAGCTCACCAACTGAGAGATCATGACCTGAGCCGAAGTTGGATGCTTAACCAATTGAGCCACCCAGGTGCCCGGAAGATCATGCTTTTAACTTCTACCTGAACTGCCTCTTCTATACTTGTGATAAACTCCTTTGTCACTAGAGACTCACCAGGAATGAATGATGAGGTTTGTTAACTGTGGCTCCCTTTACTCTAATGTAACTAAGATTTTTATGTTTTTATAACTTACTGAGTTTCCGAGGAAAATATTCCTATGACACGACATGAACAAAGATCTTGGGGTCTGCGTTAAGTAATCAACGCCAAGTTTTGGGATCAAGCACCTAACACCTGTTCCCTGTTACTCTGAGCAAAGAATGCACTGGGCTTATGGCCCTGAAATAACTTCACTGAGAGTGGGGACAGGAACCAGTTGTTCTCCTTCCTGCTTTCTGGTTGATGAAAACTGAAGGACATAAAGACCATTCTGCATCTTAGGCAAATAGTAGTCCTCTCTCTCTCCGGCTGCTGGAAAGAGTTTCACTTTTCTTGGGCACCGTGTTTTCCTGGTTCTGGTAGCTCCCAGTGACTTTGAATTCATCCAATGTCACTATAAAAGAGTGTACAAACATTTGCTCAGAACTGTGCTAGATTCTGTGTGGTTGCTTCAAAGGCTAGTGGTCCTGACTTTTGTCAGAAGAATCAAGATAGGAACAATCATTTATTATTAGATCACTATGTTCTAGGGGCTATGTGAGGTACTTCAAATATATTGTTAAAGTCAGGGTAGGCTAGTTTTTGCTGTAATGACAAACCCCGCCAAAGTCTTAGTAGCTAATAATAAGTTTACTTCTTGATCTCGGTAAATGTCTACTGCAGGTCAGCTAAGGGGCTCACTCCACATTTCTTTATATGTCCACCTGGAATAAAAGCGCTCCACCTATTTCATCTATTGCATCCCTAGTTGCCATGGTGGGGGGTGGGGTGTGTGTGGAGGGCGGTGCACAGCAGCGTCTCCTACTGGCTATTCGATGCTTCTGCACAGAGCGACACAGAGACCTTCTGCTTTCATTTCATTGGCCAGAGCAAGTCACATGGGTAAGTCCACCTTCGAGGGGCTAGGGATTTGCAGCCTTACCATGTGCCTAAAAGGAGGAAGGTAAGAAATTTTTAGTGAGCTGCACAAAGGACCACCATACTCACACCATCTGTCTTAAAACTCATGACAGCTCAGTGAGGCAGGTGTCTTATCTTCTCCAGGCTGTGGGTGGGGAAACTAAGACAACTCTCCCAAGGTCAGACAGCCAATGAGTAGAGGGTCAGGATTTGAACAGAGAGACCCAGAGCACCGGAGAAACCTTCTGCAGGGTCCCAGAACATTCGGGACAGTATCCTCATGGACTCATTCTTCTCTACCACAATGAGCTTCCCTGCCTTTGAGTTCTCCTTTTATATTATGTTAGTCCCAAGACATAGCTAAAATGTACAACTCCCAGACATCTTTGTATCATCTGAACTTGTATGACCCGTTGCAGGCTTCACAATACCTTGCGTTCAATTCAACTCTGGTGAGACAAGCCCGTGGATGGAGTCCAAGATAAATGGATCCTTGCGCCAGAAGGAACCTTAGAAGGTCATCTCCAGATACCTCACTTTATAGCTAAGCAGGGCCTTGCCTTTTACCCAAAACCCAAGACCTGACTTGCAATCCAGAGGGCTTTGATTGGTGGGACTTTGCCCAGATATTTCTAGGCATGATATCATATTTAAAAAAAGAAAGAAAGAAAGAAAAAGGCATGGACTGTAGCCCTTGTGGGCAAGCTCTGATGTGCTTGAACTTGAATGCAGCTGTAACTGGGAATTAGGCCCGAGTGGAGGGTTTAGTATCCTCAGAGTCTGAAATTTCACAGAATCCCACCTCTAGAATTCTTGCACACATTATCAGAAAATCTCCCTGAACTTTCCTAACGTTGCCATTCTGAGATCTTAAAGAAAACACTAATTGTATGTTTTGAAATCCAGAAAAGGAAAGGAGGTGAGGGACATTGAGACCAGCCACTCTGCCCTGGCTAAGCCTCCCCCTGGCGCTGGCCCCAGGGATGAGCTTGCCTCTCTGGACTCCCAGTCGGGAAGTACCACCCTGGTTTATTTTCAGAGGTGGAAACTCAAGCAACAATTATCTCCTGTCACAGCAAATTAAAAGCCCAGGCTCACCCATCCCAGGAGCAGGGCGAGCTCAGCCCGTGGCCAGCAAAGGGCCATAATGACAGGCCAAGGCTGGTGGTGCATTTCCTTTAAAGGCATGAGCCACTCATGAAACACACAAAATAAACAGAGACATAAAAGTCCATAGCAAAGGCCCACAAGTGAGAGCAAGAGTCTGTGCCAAGATCAGAGAGCGTATTTTGATTCTGTGGGGGATCAAGGATTATGGCAGCAAGAAGTGCTTAGTGGAAGATGAGTTTTGGTCTGTGTTTGAGATAATGGATGAAGCTATTGTGCATGACGCTGTAGAGGGTGGGGAGTGGGGGGGTGAATGGCCCTGCCTGTCACACACACACACACACACACGCACGCGCGCGCTCACACACTGACACACACATGCACACATACACTATGGCCTCAAGAACATCACCCACTTCCGCTCATTTCTATCAGAATCTCCATCGCTGCATGGATTCCTGCCTACCTTCCCCTGGACAAGGCAACGTGGCCCGTCTGGCCACGGTTTCTGCTTGGCATCCGTCTCTTCTCTCATGTTCTGTGCCTGCTTACTGCCAGGAACGTAAGCAGAGCTCACCTCTTTTAAATCACCTCCAGAACTGGTGCTTCTGACCCCGGTCACCGTCCCCTTGCAACTTCTTTCCATAGCTGTGTCTGCTGCTTTATGTCAGTGAGGACTTGTTATGTCAGTTTGTTGGAAGTTAGTTTGGGCTTTGTTATGGCATAAGGTCTACAGGAGTAGAGATTTTTTATTTTTCTTTATATTTATGCCCCACATGTTTAACTTTCAAAAAGTGTTTTCACATCCATCATCTAATTTTGTCTTCTGTATTGCCTGGTGAGGTAAGCGGGTGGGGAAAAAACATTCCAGTCACCAATGGGAACTTATATGGCAAGGTGGCTAAGAACTTTGGCTTTGGCTGGGCAGGTGGCTGATCTCTGTAAGCCCCAACTCTCTCATCTCCAAAACAGGGATAAAAATAGTTTCTGCCCATAGGTTATTTTAAGGATTAAATGAGCTAACACAGGTAACATGCTTACCTCACACAGAGAAGGTACCCAGTAAAATTGCCATTATTTCAATGATGATGGAACTCGGGCTCAGAGAAGTTAACATCCAAAGGGTAGCAAAACACGGTGGGAAAAGCAGAGGGGTCGGAGACAGTGGATTCTGGTTCTGTTTGCTATGGTGCCCTTGGGCAAATTGCTTCGCTTCTCTGATCCTCAGCTTCTTCACCTCTTAATTAGGAACAGTACATCATATATCATGTATGTCTCAGTGCTTTGGGGAGGATGAATTGAAAGTACTTTTGAAAGCCTGTTGTAAAGTGTGCCAAAAATGTTCATTTATTCATCCACCATAATTCACGCAGCAGGTCAGGGCCGGAGCCAGAGTTCCTGATCCCCGGTGTCCATTCCAGCAATCTGTGCTTTCCTCTGGAGCCCCCTCAGAGCCTCCATAAATGCTGTTGACTGACAGGTGGACTGCATATCACAGCTCTAGGCACCCGGCATCGAGAGCAGGGGTGAGCCCACCGCCCCTCCCTGATTCCTGTGTGCTCTCGGTGGGCAGTGGGAGTGAACAGGGAAAACACAGCTCAGAAACCAGTCATTTCAGCCGCCCCTGACTCCTGTGCCCTATCTCTGCTGTTGGCAACGAGAACAAGAGGGGAGTATGAGAGAGAGCGAATGAAACAGAACCTAGGACATTAGGGACAGTGCCACCAGGACTCAGCCTCGGAAGGGGAGGGAGGAACTTTAGAATCTACGCAGCCACCTGCACCCCGGATTGCAAAGTAGGCTTCACAGGTGGCTTGTGACCCCCATTATCCATCTCACTCTACTTAAAGACGAGCTGATGAGCCGGGGAATATTTTACCAGCATGATTCCCACTGGCATGCAGATCAGTTTCTCTGAAGCCAGCCTCCGTTTGGGCTCTCAGGGAGGATGTGGTCTGTTTTCCACTGCATGAAGTCACCTCAGTCTTGTCCCTTGTTCTTGGGCAAATTCAGGCCGGGTGACCTGAAAAGAACAACCCAGGCTGGGTCAGGGCTGGAGTCATCAGTTCAGCCTCTCCTGATACACCTTGTTTTAATCCTCCCTATGAATGCATCCCCTTTTCTAAGCATTGTTTGCTAAGAACAATTGAGAAGTCTCTGAGATGCTGATTAGAGGCAAGCACGTTCTCACCAACTGGCCCCAAAGGGACAGGAAGTTGGGGCGGGGGTCAAGGATGCAGAGGCTTGGTCCCAAGCTTTACTGGGGACTCCCATTTGGCACTGAGAATATTCCCAAGACCCTCCATTAGGCGTATATGGTCCAGTCCTTAATTGGTCAGAGAGATGAGGTGGGAACCAATGAGGCCCTGGGCCTGAGCCCTGCATTTAAGAGCACACCATGTCTATTTATTCAAAGAATTACATGTATCAGAAGAATAGGTCCTTGTAAATTCATCAGGTTCATGGTTTCATCTTTAGTCAAAAGGACCACAAGATGGTGGATAATCAATCATAATTTAAAGGAAAAAAAAAAACCCAAAACCATCTCTAGGGTACCTTTGGTATCTGATTCTAGTATCTATGCAGTTTTACTGACACTTCCCTAGTATCTTATCTTAGGAATTAGTTATCTATTTCTGCACAACAATCTACCACCCAAATTTAATGTCCTAAGACCAAGATAATGTATTTGTTCAGGAGTCTGTAATTGGGCCAGGCTCAACTGGGCAGTCCCTCTGCTGGTCTCATGGGGGTCAAGTATGCCACCGTGAGTTGGCCAGTGAAGAGAAGAAATGACAACTAAGGGGGCTGGCTGCCTTGTCCAGCTGGCCCAGTCCCATGTCTGGTGCCTCAGTGGTGACGGCTTGAGCTACTGGGATGACTGGAATTCTCCCTCTGTGTGATTGTTCCTCCTTAAGGGCTGGGCTTCCTTACACAGGAGTCACCGAGCACCTAGAAGGTGAGAGCAGGCACTCAAGACCTAATGTCACTTCTGCCACATGCTATTGATCAAAGAAAGTCCCAGGACTAGCCCAGGCTCAAGGGGGAGGGGAAAGAGGGTCAGTCTTTTATTGGGAAGGATAATCAATTCACACTGCAAAGAAGCTTACACCTAGGCATGGAAGAAAGTGCTGAGGCCATCCTTAGGATCTATCAGTCACTGAAGCTGTATTGATAAGTCATTCCTATCGCCCTTTAGGAATGGCCTGCCCCTCAGTGGCAAGGACAGACGGGGACCCCAATTCTGCCTTTCTCTAGCGGAGCGAACTAGCGTAAGTCATTTTACCCCTGGGGTAAATAAGTGGGAATACAGAATGGGCATTTAGGAGACGCCAGCTCTGTGCAAGCATCGTACATACAAAATCCTACTTAAGTTTCAACACAACTTTGCTATAAGTCTTAGTCCCACTTCGTTACTAAAAAAGCTGATGTTCAGAGAGAGGTAATGACTTCCTCCATGTCATTGGGTTACACATGATGAAGCTGGAAGTTCCTTCATCTGTAAAATGGGAATCATAAACTTTACCCCCAGCACAGTTGACAGGATAAAATGAGATTCCCCCATGGGGAAGTGCCTGTTAAGTCCCAAAGCCCTGCACACATGTTAGTTGTAGTTTTCATCGAGCCAGGCAGACTTCTTTGGAGGAAAGGGGGGGGGGGGTGTCTAGGAAGGCGCCAGAGCCATCTGAGCCAGACGCCAACTGTTGTGTGTCTCTTAGCTGCTATTTGCTTTGGCTTCGGACCAAATCCTCTATCCAGTGCCTTTAGCAGTAACGGACAAGCAAGAACCTTGCAGGCCAGGTGGCAAGCCATGGCATGCCACAGGTGAGGACGCAGGCTTTCCCCCCACTCATGCTTCCACTGGGAGAAGAGAGGGACAGAAGCAAGGCTCAGGCTGCTGCGGTGTTGTCCTCAACTGCTTCAGGTCAGGGGTGGAGGAATCGCCTATTTTGGCAACGGACTCAAGGTCACATGTACACCCTTGAATTGTTCTGAGCCTCCTTTTCCCCAACTCTGCCTTTCAGCAGCTCTCTTCTCAGTTCTTTTCACTTCACCTCATTTCAACCTTACTCCCTTATGATGAGCTCTTCGCATCTTCAACCTGTATGCCCACTCTTTCCTCCCCCTCCTTGTCTTATCTGCTACATGAATTTTTTATGACCTAACTCTGTGGCCGGGAGGCAGGGACAGCTTCTCCACCGCACGTGTGCGGTCCACCCATAGGCAAGATCTCCTCCTTTGAGCTTCATGTTGCTCAGATGCACCGGTCTTCTCTGCCCTGCCTTGCTGCTGTGACCTGCCCACCTCCCGTCAGTTACCACCATCATTCTTGGAGGCCTCTGGGAACGCACTCGCACCTACCCGCCATGACAAGGAAGGACAACTTCCGCGCTCACCTTAACTTCAGGGTTGCCTAGCTTTTACAACCCCACTGCCCTTCATTGCTACTCCACAACAGCTGAAGACACATCATGAAAGGCCTCACGTGGGGAAGAAAAATTACAACTACGCCATGTTGCCAAAGGTAGCAGAACCGGAATCGGAGGGAAGATGCTAAAGAGACAGGTTTTCACTATTCATCAGGAGGAGCTTCCTACCATAGCTCTCCACTGGTGAGGGAGGGTGCCTTGCATGTTGACTACAGGAAGTGTTTGCCAAAAACCCTGATGCAGGTGAAAAAAGAAAAGTCAGATTTGGAGTCAGGAAATCCGGTTTTGTGTCTTGCCTCAGCTCCTTACCAACTCAATGGAACCTGGATAGGACTCATCCTCTCTCGTTCTCAGTTTAGGTTATGAGGTAAAAACCAAATAAGATGGAGAGTAAGACAATAACTGTCAACCATAGGACACTCAACAAATATCAGTATAATCCCTGGGGAGACAAAGCTTATGAGCCTATCACTTAAATCCAATTTGTTGTTGTTATCAAGCCAAAACTGAAGAGAGAAGACAAGTGAATAGTGGATTCTGATTAAGATGATCAGTTGAAGGGTGCCTGGGTGGCTCAGTCGGTTAAGTGTCTGACTCTTGATTTCGGCTCAGATCATGATCTCAAGGTTTGTGGGATCAAATGCTGACTCAGGCTCTGCAATGATAGCGCAGAGCCTGCTTCAGATTCTGTCTCCCTCTCTCTCTGCCCCTCCCCCGCTCATCTACACACACAGTCTCTCTAAAAATAAATAAATAAACTTAAAAATATATGATCAACTGAATGCATGCATCTACTTTCATTCCCGCTCAAAATCTTAAATTTTTTTATTTAAAAAATTTTTTTAACGTTTATTTATTTTTGACAGACAGAGAGAGACAGAGTGTGAACTGGGGAGGTGCAGAGAGAGAGGGAGACACAGAATCCGAAGCAGGCTCCAGGCTCTGAGCTGTCAGCACAGAGCCCGATATGGGGCTCGAACTCACCAGCTGCAAGATCGTGACCTAAGCTGAAGTCAAAGCTTAACCAACTGAGCCACCCAGGCACCTCTACCTTAAAATGTTTTGTAAGGCATAAACTAACGAGAGTGCAAACATGGGCAAACAACACTGGTAGCAACATGATGGAAGTAATGACAGCAAACCTGAGAAGGCTGAATTCTCAGGCAGTTTTGAGGAGGCAGCCCAATTTATTCTACCAAATTTCTGAAGCAGTCAGCTGCCAGAAAGCTGACAGCCAGATCTTCATTCCCCAGGCAGAGCAATAGACATGTCTTCTCTGGGAAACCTGACCAGCTCAAGAGGAAACACCTCAAGATACTGACATTGGTATCCAGCCAGACCAGTCTATAAGGAAGCTAACATTCAACCAGAGCCACTCATGTTTTAAAGCTTCTGATCCACTTTTTAGTGCCTTCAACCTGTAAAGATAACCAAGGACCATCACGCATATGAGGAAAGTCTTATATGAAAGAGAAAAAAAAAACCAAGTTTGAAACAATAAAGCAATTTAGAGGAAGTGAGATTTTGTAAGGAAGAAGAGAATGTGTGTGCATGTGAATGTGTGTGTGCATGTGTGTGCACGTGGGTGTACATGTGTGTGCGAATGTATCTCCTAGCTCTGTGTCACTGTCTTTAGGGAGATAAGATATTGCAGTCATGAAACAGATTAAAAAGAAACATTATTAAAATGAGACATTTGTGGAGAAAAAAGAGCTCCTAGAAATCACAAATATGATAGCAAAAACAAAAAACTCAGCAGCGCTGTTGAAAGGTAAAGTTGAAGGACCTTCCAGCAAATAGAGGAAAAAGGTAGAGAAAAGATAGGGAACAGAAGAGAAAATTTAAGAAGGGTAGAAAATGACTCTAAGAAGGCCAATATACAAACGATAAGAGTTCCAGGAGAAGAGAAGAGACAATATGAGGGGAGGAAATAAAGAAAAAAATTTTTTTCCCAGAATGGAAAGACAGATACATACGTATATACATACATACATACATACATACAAACTTTCCAGAACTGAAAGATACAAGTGTCCATACTGAAAGGACACATCAAGTGCCCAGCCCAGTGAATAAAAATAGACCCGTATCAATACAAATCATTGTGAAATTTTGGAACGCTCAGGACAAAGTTAAGATCCCACAGGCTTTCAGAGAGAAAACACACTTATAAAGAAACAGAAATCAGGATGACATCATCCTTTTCAGCGGAAGGGTTAGAAGTTAGCACTGTGGAACCATGCCCTCATAATTCTGAAAGAAAAGGATTTGCATCCTAAAAGTCTATGCTCAGACAAACAATCAGTAAAGGGTGGAGGACAGAAGGAAGACATTTTCAGACACCCAAGATTTCAAAAAATGTACTTCCTCCTCACCCTTTCTTAGGGAGTTTTTGTAGGATATACTCTACCCTAATGGGAGACTAAGCCAAAGAAGAGGAATGCGTGGGGTAAAAGGAAAGAGAAGATCCAACACAAGAAAGAGGCCATGATACTCCCAGGATAATGTAGACGCTTGACCCAGGACAACTGCTATGATTCAGCTATGAAGGGCAGCCAGACTATATAAGCCAGAGGGCTCTGGGAGATTTTGCCAAGATAAAACTGACCATGTGCTGTGTTTGAACAGACTGGCAGGAGATTTGGACAACTGGTAGAGAGTTTGAGGTTGTGTTAGCATTAGTGCATAGAAAACTGAGCAAACAAAAGGCAATTATATACATATACATATATGCACACTATAAGCATTATATATGATAATTACTAGTTCCATGGAAAATAAAAAGTTGTTCGTGAAAGGCAACTAAGAAGTTTCCCAATGGCCCAGCTGCGAATACCATTTACATAGTCAAAAAATGTAAACACTGAATACTGATCTCACCAAAACTATAATATAACTACAGTGGGAGAATGGGGGAACTAGAATGGTATGTGTTGGAGGGAAGGGGATGAAAGAGAACTAAATTCTCTGTCTCTCATGGTGGGAAGTCAATAGATAAGGCCCAAAAAATGAAAAATCAGGAAGTAGCTATATGTGTGTGCTATTGAGAGCAATATATGGAGAGTCAGTCGTTCGAGTGGAAAAGTCATTGCCTCTAGGGAAGGGAAAGTGGAAGGTGGGGCACCGATAATTTTTGTGACAAATCTGGTAGAATTGTTTGACTCACTAAAACACTACATTTGACAAAAATATGAATTAAAAAGTATTAAGTAGTGTGGATGATTCTCCCCACCGTTCCATTTATAAGGCTGTGCCTTGGGACAAGAGTGAGACCAGAGACAGGGTCTACCTCCCCCTGTCCCCTAGTGCCCATTTCCCATGTGCCTCTCATATTAGAACTTTCAAAGGTGATGTAAACAATACTTGATTTCACCCTACATGCTGACTTTGGAACCTAACGCCTGCTTAGGCGATGTCTACTCTTTATGAGAAGGGCTTTCTGGTTTTAGTTAGAGGTTTTTCTGTATGACTTCTCCAGTTCCTCTCAACTCTTAGACTGAGCAGAAAAATATGGGAGACCAACTAGAGCTACACAGGGCCTAGAGGTTGATGCACAATTAAAGCGGCTGGTGCCAAGGAGAGGTCAGAGAAGGCTCCCCGGAGGACGCAGTCAACTGCGTTGACATTTTACATTCTGCTCCTTGAAATGGTATGCCAGCCATCTTATTGATGCATTAAAAGAAAGCATGCCTGAAATGATGCTTTTTTAATGTTTTCCTTTTTTCCACATAACCAAGCACCCACAGTCACACACAGCTGAAGGAATTGATGTTTTCGGTGACCAGTATTGAGCTGTTATATAATGGGAGAAGTACATGTCTACTGTCCAGCTGGAACACCTCATGATAGGGAGAGGGGTTCCAACAGAGTCAGCGAGAATGCCAAATTGGAAGTGGCAAGTGCATAAGCGATAGACCTCGGACTGTCTGATTCTCTTAGGCTGCGTCTTTCACTCAACTCCCACCGGTCTCTGTTGGCTACCAGTGGGGCTACCAGAAGCCAAATGAGAGCAATCTCCCTGGCAAGTCAGAAGCAAACAGGAGACGAGGGAACATAGGACTTGAAGCAGCAGTTGGTTCTTTGGCAAAACAAGTAGCTTGTGAGAACCTCATTGCAAGCTTTAACATATCTGGTGCCCAAAATGCACAATGCCAAGTGGAAGAAAAGCACTAGACTTCTCAAGGGCCCCATCGGAAAGCCCTCATAAACCTCATTCAAACACGATTGCTCTCATTATCACCTCCCAACATGTTCAGGACCCCTCCCCACCCTCCAAGGAGCACTCAGGTTTCCTTTGGGCTGTGATCCAAGCTTGAGGAGCCTTGCCAAATAGCTAGTGTGTGGGGTTCTGACTTAGAATGCCCCGTTCCTAGTTGAGTCACCCCATGAGATGGCATTTTTGCACAAACACAAGGGCCCGAGACACGATTTGAAATAGGCTTTGTCGTCATAACTGGTTTTCTTTGGGAGACATTTCCGAAAGGCTGCTGTTGTGGTGGGGAGACACTAAACATTCAGGTTAATAAAATCTCTCCATTATATTTAAGGAAGAAAACAAATCTGATGAGATATTGCGTAGGTGGGTCAGTTTGGATCCTCCGGGAAGCAGAGATAGACATATCAGAAATTTATTGGGAGATAAGTCTGTGAAAGATAAAGGGGCTGTTGGGCAGGGTAAGTCTTCAGCCGGTGATACAGATCTGATATCTGAAATGAAAGGGGGAGGGGAAGCAAGATTGAATAAGGAAAACCTCAGGTGATCCCAATGGAAACTCCAAAACAAAGCTTGCCCGTTAGAGGAGTCCCACAGTGGAGAGAGATGGCCTGGCCCTAGTGCCCCTCCTCCCAAAGGCTCAGGCATGGCCCAGGGGCCACAGCAGAGCAGGAAATCAGCTCCAGCGCCTTGGGTGGAATCCTGAGGCACTGAGACGGAGGCTGTCTGCGAACTGCACTTTGCACAGTGGAATGTCAAATTCTTTCTCGAAGAAAGTTGTGAGCAGCTTGGCTGTCACAGTAGGGATGAACGTAAAATAACAAAATGCCAAGACATTCTGAATTTACGCATTAAGCCAAGATTTAATGGCTGTGGAAAGAAGATTGCAAAACACTGTCTATCTAGAAAAGACTACACTGAGCTGATTGAAATTAGACTGACTTAGCTTTGCTATCCAGGTTCGCATGATAATCTCATTAATTTTTTTGATTATCATCAGCAACTCTCTATGGATATTCTATTATGTACCAGGCATTACACTTTGTCTCTATCCACCAAGAGTTCACAGTAATAATTAAACCAAATAATTAAAACAACGCATGAGAGGGCCCCTGGGTGGCTCAGTCGGTTAAGCATCCGACTCTTGATTTCGACTCACGTCATGATCAAACGGTTTGTGAGTTCAAGCCCCGCGTCGGCCTCTGTGCTGACAGCATGGAGCCTGCTTAGGATTCTCTCTCTCCTCTTTCTGCCCTTCCCCTACTCACTCACACACGCTTGCTCTCTCACTCAAAATAAATATATAAACTTAAAAAAAAACAACATATGAAAAGGACTGATGGAAATTCATGTGAATTATTAAAGAAATTCAGGAAAAAGAGGAGCAAATTACACAATAATTTAGGCATTTTTTTTTTTTTTTGCCTTTGGGTGGGGTCCTGCCATTCTACTTTGTACCACGTGTGTTGCTGAGGCATTCTTCCAAAATGGATTGGAATAGATTAGGCAAGTGATTATTAGCCCTCTCTAGAGCAGAAAGTTCTCTATTCCAAAAGAGGTCAGTGTTTCATTTCCTAAATTTAGACCATTAGTCCAGTTTTAGAAACTGGAACACCTATTCTATCCCAACCAAACTGGACCTTAACCCAGGTGAATAAAGCCATGTTGATTTCAGACAGGGAAATAGAAAGCTCATGGGCTCGGGGACTATTTTGCCACTCAAAAAGGCTATGGGACCACTTTTTCTCATTGGGATTTCTCTTCCTTCCGGTCATATAAACCTGAGGCTCAGGAGCAAAAATAGTGACCGTAGAGTTCACACGTTCAACCAACCCTTGATGTTTATCGTTCCAGAGTGAGGATCTTTGGTAGGTATTGGGGAGATGGCCTGGGGTATAGCTCATGGCTCCTGCTCTTAAGGGGCACGTAGTTCCAGGTCCTTAAAAATAACACCAATTCCTGTGGAGCTTTCTTGGTTTCCTTCTTTCCTGTAGGACTCTTTCTGGGATTCTCTGATCACATGACCTCAAGACTATCTCAGTCTATTTCTTTCCTGGGCTGAGGGTACTACCCGGAGCTCCACAGTCTCCAAACTGCCTAACCATTCAGTATATGGCTTTGCAATTGCTACTTCCCTCTGACTTCACACCCTACGGCCTTCCTACGGTCTGAAGCCATTGCACCTACCTGACAGGTGGACTGGACCTCCCATTATCGCGACAGGCACAGATTGGGATCAGAACGGTGCTTGTGCCATCCATATTCATGGGCAATTAACGGCAGTGGCTCAGCAATCGGTGGCATTCTCTGAAGACTTGTCATGCATTTCTTGAGATGTTTTTATAGCAACAGGGAAAAATAGTTCCACCCTACCAGCACTGATACAAAACCAACTTCCAAGCGTGGAATGACTTGCATCTTAATGCGGAAAAAATATACAAAAAATGTATCAGATTCTATTCCTAAAGCTTACCTTTTGTTTCCTTGTTCTGGAGGGAGGATAACAGGAATCCTGTCATGTTTTCTTTATTCTTTTTCTTTTTAGCCCATGGCCTTTATATTTTAGCCACAAGTCACCCTATTGGTAATAGAGGCTTTATTATGAGCCACATGCTTTGTCAAAAGTAAACCTCACATTCTTCTTCTAATTGTTGCCCCCTGACAGGTCGAGGAAAATAGTGTTGTTTTCATAGTGAAGTCACAGTCATAAATCTCCCAGGATTAAGACTCTCACAGCAATCCAGCGAGCTCGTATCATCCTGAGGACCCCTTCAGGGCCACTCTCTGGGAAAGAGACAGAGAAAGAGAGACTGAGAGAGAAATGCCTCTTAGAAAACACAAATTCTGAAGGAGAGCAGCACATTCACCAGCCTCCGCTCAATGCTAACTAGTCTGCTGGGATCATGTAGGGCAGGCCCAAGTCTCATGTTGCATCTAAACAGCAAGACGAACCTCTTCTTTTTTTACTCCCCTTGTAATCCCCATCCCGGTATTTCCTCCCCCTCCTCCCTGGCTCCTCTGCTCAATTCATTCATTTTTAACCTACAGTCCACAGTAATGGGGCAGACAGAGCACTGGGCTTGGAGTGAGAACGAACCAGGTTCAAATCCCACCCTTGCTTTCTAGCTGCGTGACCTACAGTGCAGTCAACCTGTTGCCACAGCTGGAACCGAGGAGTAATAGCTTCTCAGGGCTATCGGGGGAACAGAATGGCATAACAAATAGAAAAATGTCTGGCACAGAAGCCCTCAATACCATCCATCAGTCTCCACTCCCCTGACGAAATGCGTCAGAAGAGAAATAGGTTCACTCGAGGGGCTCACGTCCCCCAAGGTGGGATAGCTGATTTGTGAACCAAAGTCATGTGCAATGACCAGCTAATAAGGTCCAAGCTTGGGATGGAAACCACTCAGCTTGACTGTAGTATTGGCTGCCATCTACCTCCATATGGAACCCATGCTAAAGGTTTCCACAGAAGTGAAAGAATTCATTTGTGGTCCCCTTTTCACTTTCCCTGCCTTTAGAGGACTTGATATTGTCCCAGGGCCATCAAAGCAGATAAACCAATTTACGTGAGTGAATAAATTTGTCAAAATATTTTTCGTTAGACTTACAAATATTGTCTACTGAACCACCACACTTTCTCAACTACCTCTTTCCTATTCTTTCTCCCTCCACACCCATGCCTCCTTACTTCCTGCCAACATCACTGTTGCCAGAAACAATCACTTTAAAAATGGCCTAAAGGATTGTTAAAGGAGATGAGCGAGTTTCTCACTTAAACTAAGACTAGAGCACCCAAGAACTTCTTCTCATGGTGAATCACAGGGAAGTCCTGAATTTCAAGGGATTCCCCATTTGGCCCTATCTGGCTTTCCATCCTCAGCTCTCGCTGTGTCCTAATATGAGCCTGACAGTCTTCCCCAGTCTTCCTATGTCCTATGTCCTTCCTATGTCCTTCCTCCTCTGTCCCAGCTGCAGTTGGGAAGAGAGAGAGGGGAGAGGCTCCCATCCCCTCAATGAAGAAAAGGTGAGGGGGCTTCCAGTCTGTACTGAGACTGCTTCCTCCAGATTTCTGAAGTTAGACACATCTCACTATGGAGATTTAGTTATCTGCAGAGACTCTCAGCTGGGCTCCATTACAGTCCCTCTTTGTTCATGAGAATCTATAACTGTAACTTACCTGCCATTATAATGCCATTATAAAGTTTTCTTATATTAGGTAAATATAGAGGTACCATTTTAAAAATGCTTTCTCCCTAACCATTGGTTTGTTTTTTCCCACAACTACAGAGGCAGGGAAATGTGGCAAAAGCAAAAAAAAAAAAAAAAAGTGCCTCAGTTTACCCTGCTATGCTTATAACCTTCACAAACTTAACTACTACATCATACATCATCATCAATTGGAAGCTAAGCCTCAGAACTGCCAGAAAATAACATGGAAGTAAATTCATGCAAGCCATAATTTCTCATCAGGAGAGAGGAAAGGATATGACCCATGTAATATTCTCTGATTTTATTTATTTAACAAATAAGACTTTATTACATTGGACTGTTGAATGTAATGCTGTCTTGTAACTAATCGTTCTCTATATATTTTCCTTTTATTCCTAGGTGACAAAGTCCTTATGGGAAGGGACCATGTTTTACAGTTTTTCTTTTGTCTTTCCATTGGTCACTTCCCCTCAAAAGCATTTGTTGACCAGTGGATTCTGAGCTCTATGTAATTGCCAAGCCCGTAGCCACCTTGTGCACAGCAACATACCTAGAGGTCATCAATTTTAGTTACACACATCTGCTACTTTGACCACAACTGCTCGAACCAGGAGTCAGCACCTGGCCCAATGACAGCCATCTATAGGTTGGCCAATGTCATAGAAGTTGGTTTAAGGAGAGAGATTTGTCCTCAGAGAGAATTCCATACTGGGTGGTAATGGAACAAAAGATCTGCTTCTTTTTTTAAGACAAGAGGTACAGAATCTAGCAGGTGGTTGTAGCAACAGGGGAAAGAGAAGTTGTGTCATTAAAATGAACTCACATTTCTGAAGGCATGACCACTAATGTTGGTGTTGAATTATTGACCTTGCTGTCCAATGACCAAAGCTAACACTGTCTGATAACAGATGTTCCAACGGTGAGAGGCCTCGGCAGCTGCTGGAATAATTCTGTCAGTTTTATTCTTTCTCAAGTATTGTTGTGATGACATTGGAATATGCTTCTGTTTCTTGTATCCTAAAAGATCTTAACAGTGTGCCCAGTGTGCCTTGCCTTTTGTAGCTTCTGGAGACTGCTTGCGTTCCTTGCTCATGACTTCAACCCAATATCCATCATCATATCTCTTACTTGTGTGTCTTTCTTATAAGGACCCCAGTGATACCAGACCCACCGGGGTAATCTCCCCATCTCAAGACCCTTCGCTTGATCATGTCTACAAAGTCCCTTTTGCCATATAAGGGTAGCATTGACAGGTTCTGGGGATTAGGACATGGATATCTTGGCGGGGGCGGGGGGGAGGCATTACTCAGCCAACTGTGGAACAAGTACTGTGATTGATATAAACACAAGGGGCTATGGGCACCTGTACAAGGGGCAATTGGATCAGGGTAGAGGAGCCTCTCGATTTTTTTAAAATAATAAGAAAATGTCCCTTTCCCATCCTCTCGAATTTGTCCACTACTTTGGGATTTTGGGGGAGATGTGAGTGTAAGATTCTGTCAAATGTGTTACACAGGATGCTGCTACACTTCCCCTTAATCCATCCCAGTAAACGTCATCAAGTTTGCCTGTTTCCCAAAATAGGACCTGGAAATGGCCTCACTATCATACTTCTCCTAAACAAGGGAGTACAACAATATGTGCTGGGATTCATAAATGGATGTAAGATCACTTTGCTCCCAGATGAAAGGGGTTGGAATGGGCAGAGGCTCAAAGCAGTGTTGCTTTAGCAAACACCCAGATGTGGGGTTCCTGACCTTGAGGGAAGGGCTGTGATCTGAGTTAGAACTGGGGTGTATCAGAGGAGGACTGAATGGCATTTATCACTTAGATTTAGGGGAAGGATTTTGGAAAGAATAGCTAGATAGTGACTACAAATTACTCCAGAAACAAGCAAACAAAAACTTGCTGTGGGTGGCTCTGGTAGGAAAGGAGGCTTTATTTACTGGAGGATGGGGAGGTTAATTAAGAAGTAAGGATGTTTATAAGTAGGATGCTTGGCAGAGGTGGTGATGTCCTTATCATTAAATGTTTTTCTGGTATAAAAATACTTTATTGGCACTTACAAAGAAGCTTGATTTTCATTGTAGGCATTTACTTATTCATTGCAAACTAAGACGTGTGTGTGTGTGTGTGTGTGTGTGTGTGTGTTCCCAACCAAAAGCCAGAAGCAGAGTCTGTATTACTTAGTACATAGGGATTCAAAGCCTGGATGGATGGATGGATGGATGGATGGATGGATAAATAGATGGAAGTGTGGATAACTTGTCATGATTGGAACTCTAAATCCAGAAAGCAGTGTCATTAAAAACTTTTACAAGGGGGCACCCAGGTGGCTCAGTCAGTTGAGCATCCAACTCTTGATTTCAGCTCAGGTCATGAGGGTTGTGGGATTGAGCCCCGCCAGTGGCTCCACGCTGAGTGTGGAGCCTGCTTGAGATTTTTCTCTCTCCCCAGATCCTACTGTCACTCTCTGTCTCTTAAAAACAACCAACCAACCAAACAAACAAACAAACAAACTTTTGCAAGAAGCATTTGCAGCCACTTTCACTTTATCTCTGCTGGTTGTATTTGCTTCCTCCTGAACCCCCTGGGGGCCAGGCCATCTGTGACTTACACTTGGGGTGCTGGAAGGTGGCTTTCCCTTCCCTTTGACATAGTAACTGGGTATCATACTGCCCGTCTGCTTCCTTTTCTGCCTTTCTGCATTAATTTTAAGCTTATCTGGATATTCATTGAGGATGCTCAGGTGGACCAATTCCATCACATTGCTACTCAAAAGGATTTCTGGATTCCATTTTCTAGAATAATTTGGCTGGCTTCAAAGTGAATCAAAAGGAGCCAATCTCTGAATGGTGTTTGGCAACCTTTTAGTTCGATAGCAATTTATGTATGTTGTAGCAGAACTGTCCTGTGCGGTCTGGCTCTGCTCGATTTCCTCTGCCCCAGGCCATCTGCTCAGCTTTATTTCTTGCCCCACCCGCTCTACAGCTGACACTGAAGCCAAATCAAACCACTCACAGCTGCCCTCATGTTCCAGGCTGTTGAAAGCATCTTGTGACTCTGCTCACATGGCTCACTCTGCCTGAAGGGCCCTTCCCTCTCTTCCACTTCTCCTCACTTCTCTTCCCCTGCCCCGTGAGTCCTTGAAGACTCATCTCCAGAACATTCTAAGAGACTTTCATCAATTCTTCCACTTTCCACCTATCACCAAGTAGTCTCTCCTTTTAAAAAAAAAATTTTTTTTAATGTTTTTATTTTTGACAGAGAGAGAGAGAGTCAGATCATAAGCAGGAGAAGGGCAGAGAAAGATGAGACACAGAATCCAAAGCAGGCTCCAGGCTCCGAGCTGTCAGCATAGGGCCCGATGTGGGGCCAGAACTCACGAGCTGTGAGATCATGACCTGAGCCGAATTCTGACGCCTAACCGACTGAGCCACCCATGCACCCCCCAAGTACTCTCTCCTTTACAGACTTCATTACAGCAACAATAACATTTCAGTGTCCTATTTATTAGCATGTCTGCTCTCCCTTCCAGACTGTAAACAAAGCCTCTTGGAGACAGGATTTTGTCTTTTCTCCCCCTCAATGCATAGCACAGTGCCCAGAAATTCAGTTCCTGTTTGTTTGTTTGTTTGTTTGTTTGTTTCTTGTTTGTTTGGGGGGTTTTGTTTTTTGAGAGAGAAAGAATGCAAGAGTAAGAAGGGGAGAGAGAGAGGGAGGGGAGAGAGAATCCCAAGCAGACTCCCTGCTGTCAGTGCAGAGCTCAACATAGGGCTCAAACTCACAAACCTTGAGGTTATGACCTGAGCTGAAATCAAGAGCCAGACACCCAACCAACTGAGCCACCCAGGTGCCCTGTTCCTGTTTGTTGAGTGAAGAATTACTTGCTAATTCTTTGCTGCTCCTCCTTCCTTCCCCAGCCATCCTTAGCTATCAATCCCTGCCTCCCCAGTTTCTTTATTTACATTTATTCATCATTCACATATTTCTCATAGACCTATGGTTCTTCATTCACAGAGAGCACCTCCCTCCATAGGGCATGGGTAGGGAAGTGTTTAGATTAGAAAATGGACTGAGAAATTCCGATGCAATTTTCAGCTGAATTGAGAGTATTCGGCCACCCAGTCACTCCTTCCTGCTCCTTCTCCTCCATTCAGCTGAGCAAATCAAGTTGGAATGGTCGTTAATGGCAAGCTGACAAGAAGGCACATCAACTCATCTTTCATAGTTTGGATTAAGGGGCGTTCAATGAACAGAACATAGTCTGTTTTTAAGCAGCTTTATTTTTCTTTTTAAAGACTGAGGGGTTCTTTCTCAGGCTTAAGTGCACTGCAGATACAGAACAATTAAACCCTAAGTCCATAATCAGTCACTAAAACTTCAAATAAATTCATAGAGAGGAAAAGTAAATGCCAGAAGCCACAATTAGCAAGTGACTAGAGTCTGAGTAAGGTCACAGTGATGAAGAGTAGAAAGTTCTGTGATGCAAAAGGGTCAACTAGGGATTAAGGGGTAACATGATAAAAAGTCAAAATATGTAACCAGAGCAGGTTCTATTGAATCTTACAGAGACAATTTTCTAAGCTAAACCCTTCTTATTATTTTTTTTCATCACGACAAGTGTACTCTTTAATCCCCTACCCCTATTTCCCCCACCACCCCCACCCCCTCGCCTCCTCTGGTAACCATCAGTTTGCTCTCTGTAGTTAAGAGTCTTTCTTGGCTTATCTCTCTTTCTCTTTCTATTTTACTCATTTGTTTTGTTTCTTAAATCCTACATATGACTGAGACCATATGGTATTTGTTTTGCTCTAACTTATTTCACTCAACATTGTATGCTCTCTAGCTCTATCCATGCTGTTGCAACTGGAAGGATTTCATTCTTTTTAGGCCTGAATAGTATTCCACTATCTATGTATATATATACATCACATCTTCTTTATTCACTCATCTATCAGCGGACACTTGGGCTGCTTCTATAGTGTGGTTATTGTAAATAATGCTGCTATAAACATAAGGGTGCAGGTATCCCCCTATATTAGTGTTATTTTATTTTGTGGTAAATACCCAATATTGTGATTCCTGGATCACAGGGCATTTCTATTTTTAACTTTTCAAAGAACATCCATATTGTTTTCCAGAGTGGCTGTACCAGTTTACATTCCTACGACAGCGCAAGAGGGTTCCCCTTTCTCCACGTCCTTGCCAACACCTGTTGTTGCCTGTGTTGTTGATTCTAGCCATTCTGACAAGTATGAGGCAATATCCCATTGTAGTTTTGATTTGCAAGATGTTGAGCATCTTATATATCTGTTATGCATTTGTATGTCTTCTTTGGAAAAATGTCTGGTCATGTCTTTTGCCCATTTTTAAATCAGATTATTTCTTTTTTTGGGTATTGCGTTGTATCAGTTCTTTGTATATTTTGGATACTAACCCTTTATTGGATATGTCATTTGAAAATATCTTCTCCCATTAAATAGGTTGTCTTTTAGTTTCATTGAGTGTTTCCTTTGCTGTGCAGAAACTTTTTATTTTGATGTAGTCTCAATAGTTTATTTTTGCTTTTATTTCCCATACCTGTGGAGACATATTTAGAAAATGTTGCTACAGGTGATGTCAGTGAAATTACTACCTGTGCTGCCTTCAAGGATTTTTAGGGTTTCAGGTCTCACATTAGGTCTTTAATCCATTCAAGTTTATTTTTGTGTATGGTGAAAGAAGGTGGTCCAGTTTCATTCTTTTGCATATAGCTGTCCAGTTTTCCCAACACCATTTTTTGAAGAGACTGTCTTCCCCATTGTGTATTCACTCCTCCTTCATCAAAGATTCATTGACCATATAATTGTGGGGCTAAATTAAACACTTTTGAGAAACACTCAGCTGGGAAATAAAAATATTCCAGGATTGAAAAAAACTATCCCTGAGAAGATTATCCTCTCCAAAATATAGATTCTCAGGGAAGTGCTCAGAGCTTTGGCCAAAGAAAGGGGCTCTCACCAGGAAAGCCACATTCACCAGAAACACTGGGTGGGGGTGGGGGGGGATGACAGCAGTCACAGCCAGGTCACTCTTGTTCCCAAAGACTCCAGAAGGACATTAGCATCATGGAAAAAGAGCAGGAATGCTGTGCTCCTGTTGGGCATGTCAAGTCCATTGAGTCTGAGGCTGAGGAGAGAGAGAACACTTCAGCCTAATCTGTGGAGACTATGACTTGTTATTTCTTGGCGTGTTCTTAATTTCTCAGCTGAGAGTAGTATTGACACCCCATAATAGGCATTCTTCATTTGTGGCCACCTAATATCTCTGAACCCTCTCCTTATCTTTTTTTTTCCTTTTTTTCATAATAGGCTTACTGAGATCTAATTCACAAATCATAAAATTCACTCACTTAAAGTGTACAATTCTGTGGCTTTTAGTATACTCACAGAATTTTGCAAACATTACCACAAT
Organism: Acinonyx jubatus; assembly: GCF_027475565.1. NCBI lineage: Eukaryota > Metazoa > Chordata > Mammalia > Carnivora > Felidae > Acinonyx > Acinonyx jubatus. The sequence goes on along the minus strand of NC_069388.1, from coordinate 107,602,279 downwards.
CAATTCAAAAACATCTTTGTCGTCCCCAAAAGAAACTTTGCTGCCCCCCAAATCTCCCACCACCCTCCAGCCAAAGCCATTAATCTATTCATTTTCTGTCTCCATAATAGATTTGCCTATTATGGATTGTCAGGCCTCCCAGAAATCTGTGTGTTGAAGTCTTAACTCCCAGTGTCTCCGAATGTGAATGTATTTGGAGATAGTCCTTTAATTCAGTTCAAGGTAATTCAGTTAAAATGAGGTCGCTAGGGTGGGCTCTGTTACAATATGACCAGTATCCTCAAAACAGAATAAGGACACAGGTACAAATGGAAGATCACGTGAACTTAGGGAGAAGACAGCCATCTGCAAACCAATGAGGGAGGCCTCAGGATGAAACCAACCTTGCTGGTACCTTGATCTTGGACTTCTAGCTTCCAGAACTGTGAGCAAAAGTAAATTTCTGCTGCTTAAGCCACTGATCTGTGGTACTTTGTTATGGCAGCCCTAGAAACCTAGCTCAGGGATGTTTCGCATCAATAGAATCACACAATATATGATCCCGTGCTACGGGCTGCCTTCACCTAGCACCACGTTTTCAGGGTTCATCTATGTATCTGTACTTCATTCCTTTTTATGGCCAAAAAATAGCCCATTGAAATACCACACTTTTTAATCCACCCATTGGCTGATGGGCATTTGGATTGTTTCTATTTGGGGGTTATTTTGAAAGACGCTGCTATGAACATTCACGTAAAAGGTTTTATGTGCACTTATGTATTCAGTTCTCTTGACTACATACCTACAAGTAAAATTCCTGAGCCATATGGTAACTCTGTGCTTAGCTTTTTGCAGAACTGCCAGATTGTTTTCCAAGGTGGGTGCAACGGGTTACATTTCCAAAAGCAGTGTGTGAGGGTTCCATGTTCTCCACGTCCTCACCAACACTTGTTATCATCCGAATTTTTTTATTATAGTTATCCTAGTGGGTGCGTAGTAATATCTCTTGGCGGTTTTGATTTTCATTTCCTTGATGGCTAATGATGATGAGAATATTATCGCTGCATATTGGCCATTTGTATATCCTCTTTGGAGAAATGTCTATTCTGATCCTTTCCCACTTTTATCTGATATGGGACTTGTAAAACTTTTCTTCCACGCTGCAGGTTGTTTTTTCACTTTCTCGACGGTTGTTTGAAGGACAAAAGGTTTTCATTTCAATGACGCCCTCTTTACTTTGGGTAATATCTCACATTATAAGTTGCATTTTCCCAAAATAGAAGTTAGAAATCTCGTGTACCTGTAGCTAGGGTCACCTAGATCTCACCTGTCAGATGCACCCACGAGAGTCTTGCATTTGGAGGGATGGGCTGTATAGACAGAAACTGGAGTGATGATAGAGGCATCTGGATTCCAGATCAGCAATGACAGTGTTGCTGGTATCCATTCCAATCTTGTCACTTGTGCAAAGCAGTGACGGCAAAGGCAATTTTGTTCAACAAGTCCCGTGGTGTGACCAGGCATTGTTTTCAAACGTCACAGAGCCTACTCTCTGACTCTCCTGGAGTTTCTGTGATATTCTCTTTTTTTTTTTTTTTTAATGTTTTATTTTTGAGAGAGAGAGTGCAAGGGGGAGAGGGGCAGAGAGAGCACAGACAGAATCTGAAACAGGCTTCAGGTTCTGAGCTGTCAGCACAGAGCCCCACGTGGGGCTTGAGCTTGTGAATTGCGAGATCATGACCTGAGCTGAAGTGGACGCTTAACAGACAGAGCCACCCAGTGCCCCTGTGATATCCTTGAATAAACCCCTTTCCTGCTGAAACTAACTGCAGTGGATTCTGTTGTTGGCAGCTCAGAACCCTGACCGATAAACACCAGTTGGATCAGAATACGGGAATTCTAGGATTTCAGGAACTGAAGGCCTTGCAACTTCAGCAAAAGTAAATGACCTTTTGTCTTTAAAATTTTTTTTTCAACGTTTATTTATTTTTGGGACAGAGAGAGACAGAGCATGAACGGGGGAGGGGCAGAGAGAGAGGGAGACACAGAATCGGAAACAGGCTCCAGGCTCCCAGCCATCAGCCCAGAGCCTGACGCGGGGCTCGAACTCCCGGACCGCGAGATCGTGACCTGGCTGAAGTCGGAGGCTTAACCGACTGCGCCACTCAGGCGCCCCAATGACCTTTTGTCTTTTAAAAAATGACCTAACTCAGGGGTGCCTGGGTGGTCCAGTCATTTAGGTGTCTGACTCTTGGTTTCAGTTCAGATCATGATCTCACAGTTTGTGAGTTCTAGCCCTGCACTGGGCTCTGTGCTGAGAGCACGGAGCCTGCTTGGATTCGCTGTCTCTGCCCCTCCCCCTCCCCCCCGAAATAAATAAAGTTTTTAAATATTACATAAAAAATGACCCAACTCTTCAAAATTATCAAATAGGTCCTGTTTTTGTTTTTGTTTTTTACAATTCTTATTACACACTCAGCATAGCCCTGGTAAGGACTTTCAAACAGCCTGATTTTCCCTGATGGTAGGTTCACAGAAGTGGAAAGAATTTGCTCCACTTATCCACACATTTAGCTCCCTTCTCATCATCAGTGGTCTAATTTGCAGGGTGGTTGCCAGGACGAGCCCAGGTGGGAGGACAGAACACAGGTGTTGCCACATGGAGATCAGCCACAGGCACTGGTCTTACTGGTTTTGTGCTTAAAATGCTGCATAATAATCAGGCAATTAGACCTCCTTTTTCTCTAAAGGAGGATAAACAACTGATTGGGAAAAAAGAAAGATTACAGTGGTTCCTTAAGAAGTTGCTAGACTAACACCGACTAGAATTAAGGATGAGAGTCTGTCCTTGCTTCAGAGCTCTATTTACATTCCGAGCCACGTCTCCATGAATAATGCTAAGCAGAGGTCTGAGAGTCATATATGGCGAATTCATGATTTCTCGAAAGCTTATTTCAGCCTAGATATACTTTTTTAAATTCACCCGATGATTGCCCAACACTGTTTTGAATTGATTAGTTGGATCTTACACAAGGGAAGCCACATTACTGAGCAATGACAAGTTTAAAAGAGGAAGACATTAAGAAAATTAAGGTTTTTTTTTTCTTTTCTTCAAACTCAAGGCCACCAATGCTTATTCCAAACTTTAAATCTTTAAAGATCAAAAGTCCTGCTAGAGGATAAAGCATACCAAAGCCATAGAGAAACGTTAGTTTTGGCAAGATGAGCAAAGAGGAGTGGGAAGAAAGGAAGCAAACAAAATACAGAGAGGAAATTCTACCTTGACTCTCCTCACAGAAGTTTCACTAAAAAACAACAAACAATCAGCCAGCCGTCTTTTTATATCATTGAAAAAATAATTAGAAGAAAAATATTTAAAATGAGCGACCTCTGTAGGCTCTGCTCTTTTCAACGTGTGAAATTCTGAGGTTAACAAGTTTTAGGGAATTTAATCTCTTCGGAAATTAATCAGAAGGTCCAAGGGCTCACAGCCTGATGGGTTGGCATGGCTGTTCCTCTCTTTCTAGGTGAGAAATACACTCACTCTGCATACGTATAGATATGCTATCAGGTGAAATCCCAACCCTGAAACATAATGATTCGCCCCAGTGAACATTAATAAGGGTACCAAGTCCAGTACTCCGACAGGAGAGGTAGGAATCGTTCAGTTGTGTTTGCCTAACAGAAACAGCAGAAACACAGCTCCAGTTCCTCCCCAAAGTTGACTTCCATTGACTTTTAAACATAAAACCATATCGAGCACACAAGAGTAACGGCACCTGCAAAGGTGAATAAAGTGTGAGGACATTTCTTTTTCCCCTTTCACAGATGTGCCCAGTGATGTTAGAGTAGAAAACCCCTTCTTTTCCATATCTTCTCCCATCTCAAAGTTACCTGGCCTCAAGGAAATATCCCAGGTAAGCTGAGTTGCTACTAACAACTACCACTGCACCATTGTGTAGGGGTAGTTGTTAGTAAAACTCACGTGAGTAGGAAGAATAACGGAAATTATGTGTCACAGGACAAGCTCCAAAAATCTGCCCTGTATGACCAATTTAAGCCCAACTGCAGTGCTTGGCCTGGACTCAAAGAAAGAACAAAATCTAGCTGTAGCCTCTGCTTGGGTACACCTGAATTTATGGCTCATTTCTTTGCTTGCTCCACGCTCCATGGGACAAATCTGAGTATGTTTCATTTCACCAAGAGCAACCCAACTCCAGGCCACAAAGATCAAGAGCAGCCCTGTACTCAGTTTGGCTGCAAATCTAGAGAACAAGGTGAGAAATGGTCCCTAGGTTAATAAAAGGAAATAGGGTTACACGTCCACACACTCACCCACATACCGGAGACAGAATTCACTTCCAGATGGGCTACCAGAGGAAGTTTACTGTAAACCAAGCTGGCACAGAGCACAGAAAGTGACTAGCTGTCATGAACATAATAAAGATGAGCCCCCCTACCACCAAAAACTCGTGCTAAAGAAAGACCAACAAGATTGACATGAGTGAGATCTGGGGGTATCACTGAGGGCAGCGATTTCCATTTGTGGCTGAGATTTGAGTGACATGGTAAGTCATTCAAAAAATACAGTCATAGATAGATCGTATAGCACTTTGGGGAGAAGGTAAGGAGAACGCATAAAAAGTTTAAGCTGCATCAAGTGAAGGGAGCAGTCCTGTCCTAAAGTCTCAGATCCGTGCCCTTTCTCTGGAGCTTATCTCAATTATTGTACAGCAGGTTCAGGTGTGCACGTGTGTGTGTGTGCGTGTGTATGTGCATGTGGAACGGGGTGTATGGATGTCTTGTAGTAATATCTCAGGAAGTTATTGCTGCAGTGGAGGCATGTTTTACTGTCAGAAGCGAAGTGCAAAGTACAAAAAATACAAATACAAACTTCATATACGATTGGTCTTGTGGATTCTCAGTGTTAATAAAGTAATCTCCATTCACAAGGGCAAGGAAAGACATTGCTCTGGGTACAGTATGAATATCCTTATGAAGAAGTTTCTTGAAACCAGACTAATGCCTTATATCTGCCCCATAGATTCAGACAAACAGTCTTTATCCACATGCAAATATCCCACTGGAGCAGCCCTGACTTCCGGATGCTCTTGTCCTCTGGGAGAACTCTGGGAACCCACAGAGGAGACTCATTTCAACCTTCTGTGTGCCCCTGAAACTTGCTGGGGTGTCTGTTCTGTCTCAAGTGTTAAGTCAGGAGAAATGTCCATGAGAGTAAGTCAGACCCATTACCACACGACAGGTGCAGTGTTGAACCCTATCCTATGTACATTATCACATTCAATCCTCACAATAACCCTCAGAGAAGAACGAGTTATTTTCCATATTTTATAGATGAGAAAACTAAGACACGAAGATGACAGTGAGTTGCCCAAGGCTGAGCTCCTGTTCTTAATAACAAAGTTTTCTGAATTGGGGAAGGTTTCCATGGCCAACCTAGTCCTTGGCAACCTTAACTGGGTAACCAGAGTGTCTAGGAAAGACCAATTCCACGTAGCAAACACCCTAGCTAGAGGCATGATGTAACTTGCTTCGAACTGGTGAGGCCCTCCTTCGATGACATATATGCTTCCTTCCATATGCTCTTCTGACATATATGTTCCCAACAAACATGTTCCTCACAATATATTCCTGACACATACTTTGTAGACACATGTATTCTTTTCAGTAATCCCCCTTGCTTAATCGGGATTTCGATTTCCAGCTTCCGTTACCCATGGTCAAGTGCAGCCTGAAGCAGGTGATCCCCTTTCTGACTTATTGTCAAAGGGTCAATAGCAGCCTAAGGCTACATGGCAGTGGCTATAGCATTCACCTCACTTCTTATCATGTGGGTCTGTCATCATCTTATACCATCGCAAGAAGAGGGTGAGTATAGTATAGAAATTTTGAGAGAGAGAGAGATCACATTCGCATAACCTTTATTATAGTATATTATTACAATTCTTCAATTTTATTATTTGTTATTATTGTTAACCTCTTACTGTGCCTAAGCTATACATTCAACTTTCTTATAGGTATGTACGTATAGGAAAAAACATAGCATATGTAGGGTTCAGTTCCATCCCCAATTTCAGTCATTCCCTGAGAATTTTAGAACATTTTCCCAGCTCATAAGGGGGTACCAGTATACTTCTCACCCTAGCAGAACTGCTTCTCTGGCTTAGCTGACTACTTGATTCCCAAGGGTCATTTATAGAGAAATTTGTTTCTACTGCTGCTATGTGGTGATAATAACACAGATTTCTAAGTCAGTTATGGGCTGCTGGCATAATTACCTTGAGTTCAAAAGCTAACAGGACCCAAGGGCTAGCCCAGCACTGAGACACAAGGGGAGGAAGGTATGGTCCTGGGTCTGTGGGGTTGCAGACAAGGCAATAAGTTCTTATGCATAACTAGTTCACCCTGAGGTGTAACTGTGTGATAAACTGAAAGCCACAAGCTGATCATTGTGGCTCAGGTGATTAAGGGTACAAAGTCACCTAAGCCCAGTATGCGGAAGGTCACCCTCCCTTGAAAACGACCGTGAATCTCTGTGCCACCAGCATCCCCGGGAGCTGCCAGAGGAACCAGAGAAGAAACCAGCAGTGGTTCTCAAATAGAGCTTTGCCTTTTACAGCTCTACATTTTCCATAGGCATTATTCCTCCATTGCTCATGCCTGTGAGGGGACTGACTCCAGAACCTTTTCTATTCCCACCTCCGTGGGGCAACCTAATACCATGTGCTGGGGGGCTGAGTGAGGGAATCAGAAGGGCTTTCATGAGAAGGAGCCTAGCCAGCCAGACTGGTAGCCACCTTCACTGGATGCATGGAAGTGAATCAGGCTGGTCATGAAGAATTCCAAATGCTGAGTCAAGATGGTGCCCTCATGCCTATGTTGCTGGGGAAGCAGGGAACTGGAGTTCTGCACCCCTTCAGTGCACTGAACCAGCCTGCTGTGGGTACGGTCTACTCAGCTGTCAGTAACCCTTTGTTGTGAGGAGTACTCTGAGACGGGACTGAACTGGACGTTTGTAAGTATTTGCATCCCTGGACTCTTAATGGAAAGAGATCGATCTCTTCAAGGTGAGACTAGACTTTTGGACGTCTGGCTACTACCCAAAATGATTTTCTGACAGTCCACTCTAGGACCTGATGGAAACAAGCTACCTCAGTTATAAAACCTGACTCACACCATGCTCCTAAACTAGAAATGATCCAAATGTTTGTGAGCAGATGACTGGATAAACAAATTAAGTTGAATCCATACAAACAGAATACTACTCAGCAATAAAAAATGGACTATATTATTATATATGATAGAATGGATGAATCTCAAAATAATTATGCTGAGTAAAGGAGTCAGACAAATAAAAGGCCATACTGAATGATCCCAATTATATAAAGCTATAGAAAACACCGACTAATCTATAGGGACAGAAAGTGAATGAGTGGTTGGTTATCCAAGACTGGGGCTGTGGGGCAGACAGAGGTAGGAGGAAGGGATTAAAAAGGGGCACCAGGAAACTTTTGGGTGATTAATATGTTCATTATTGATTGTGGTGATAGTTTCATGGCTGTTTACATAGGTTAAGACTTATCAGATTTTATACATTGAATATGCATAGCCTATTGTACATTAATACATGTTAATAAGGTTATTTAAAAAATTTTTTTTAATCTTTATTTTTGAGGGAGAGAGAGAGAGAGACAGAGTGTGAGTGGGGGAAAAACAGAGAGAGAGGGAGACACAGAATCTGAAGCAGGCTCCAGGCTCGGAGCTGTCAGCACAGAGCCCGATGTGGGGCTTGAACTCACGGACTGTGAGATCATGACCTAGGCCGAAGTTGGACACTTAACCAACTGAGCCACCCAGGCACCCCTAATAAAGTTATTTTTAAAAATAAAATAATATATATAGGGTGCTTAACTCTATGCCTGGCATATAGTGTATCCTTGATACATAGGAGCTATTTTTTTTTTTTTTTACTCATTTTCACACTGAGCCTTGTGCTCACTGACATTAGTGATAACAGGAGCAAAGGACAGGAAGATCTTATTTCTGTGGTGTATTCCAAGTGGACTCTACCCAGAGGCTGAGGGAGCCTCGGGTGTGTAACAGAACTGGAGACGGTATGGAAAGAGATTCAGAAACTGGTTTGGGAACCCTTTCCGATGAAGTGACACTTTCTGGAAAACACAGTCTCAGTTGGGGGGGGGGATAAAAAATTCTTGAAATATATTTCTGATAATGCTTGTAATTCGAACAGCCCATTTTCATCTGTTTTCTTGGCTTGTCTAGACTGAAGAATTGTTCCAGATCAGTCGTTTCTGTCCCTCTCAACAAAACCAGCCCCTTGACATTTCAGTGCCATGACACAGCTCTAGATGGCCTACCCCACAGCATGCAAAGTCCTCGGGCTGGATTCCTGCAGCCCTTCTTGTGATGTCCCCACACCACCCAGCGCCTCTGGTGCCACATTAAGAGCAGATACCCCACTGCATTTCTGTTCTGTGAAGACAGTATCCATGCTCCCCCAAATTCCTGTACCTTCCACGCCCTCATTCCTGCAGTACCTTAAATACCCATTGGCTGGGGAAACGAAATCTCTTGACTCATCACTCACAGATTCTGTGTTGCCTTTAAAAAAAGGGAAGGGGGGGAGTTGCTTCTCAAAGACGGCACCAGGAGAACAGCGCCTTATCAGAGTCATACCCTTGCTGCAGAATTTCTGCCACAGGGACGGAATGGTAAAAAAGACATTCTTAACAGTGACACTATTTTAATATTCCCTTCTACGCGTGTGACCTCACTGAATTTCATAGCAATCAGATGAAACAGTTAATGATACAAAGGTAAGAATGTGAAATTCAGAAAGTTCCAGTGTTTGACACAAGGTCACACAGCCAGGAAACATGGAAGCTGTTTCTCTGATTCCAAAGCAGGGGTCTTTCTATCAGACCGCGAGTGCTTCCCTTGGCAGTTCCTTTGTGCAGGTCTTCAGGCCATCAGCTGGCTTGGATTAGGGTTGGAGACGGACTCCAGGGGGGCAGCAATATTTATGTGACTTTCCATAACTCACGCAGGTACCCTGGGAACTACTTTTCGTTTTCCTAGGTGATCTGCCAAAAGTATTTCCCCTTCTATTTTGCTCTGAAGCTAATTTAAACTCCCTGCTAAAATTTTGAGGTGTTGGGGAGGAAGGAAATAGTGGCTTATGGAATAGAGCCAATGTCCCCCAAATCCTTGGGCACCGCTTATGAATGGGCCTGTCCTTCTTCCACTTCCCATGAACAGAGGGATAGGTCTTAGCTGTTAAAAACTTCTCCTCGTGGTCCAGCAGCATGGGAAAAATATGGCCCGTCTGGTGGCCTTGGCCCAGCCCTGGCCATAAAAAGGGATTTCATATCATTAGCGACTTCCCTTTCACAGCTCATTAGCATGAAATGTCTTGGCAGCTGAAATGACAATGGGGACTCCTTCCTCACCAGTGATTTCACAGGGAGAGATGGAAAACACCCCATCCTAAGAACAGCCATGGCGCAGCTGTACTTGCTGCTTTAATTTGTGGCTCTGACTCAATAGCAAGTTGAGATGCTGGAAAATGCTGTAGCAGTGGTCAGCCGGCAAGCAGATGGCAAGTTGAAATTAACGATATATGGCAGGTCTGGGGGCTAAACTAGTCACGTCTGGATGCCTAGCTTTGTCCACATTACCAAAAGGGTCTGCTACCAAGGCCGACCTAAAGACAGTGGGGTAAACTGAGGTGCCCCAGATGGTCCCAATGAAGTGTGTGTGTGTGTGTGTGTGTGTGTGTGTGTGCGTGTGCGCGCGCGCACATATGTGGAGGTGTATGTATGCAATGTGCATATATATACATACATGCATAAATTATAAATAAACATATTTGCTTTTTACTCAATATTTGTGGTCTATCTTCCAAAGAGGAAGGAAAATATAGTTACATTAGCCCCTGAGAAAGTTGCATTTGAGGTCAGGACATGAAGTTTCAGTTCTATGTTTTCTAGGGATATTGAGTATTGTTTCCCAGGTTATAGCCAAAAACGATAGGAGTTGAGAACAAGCGTTCACGAGGTCATTTGAAACATATGCTCCTTTCAAAGACAAAAACAAAGGGAGTGACCCTGTTCACTAATGGAGTCTCTCTGTTGATGCCTAAGGTGACATCCATAGCTTATGCTATATGTGTGAAAATTCAGGCATCGACCTATGCTAAACTCGAAGGTATGTTCTTCTTCTGCTTTGGGCCTATTGCTTGAATTGCCATCAATAGACAGAGTTCACTTCAGCCCCATGTCTGGCTACCTACCAAGTAGATACTGAAGGATAAAAGTGAAGGTGGCTTGGTATAGAATTTTAACTCTGCCATTTGCCAAGGGCAGTGTATCCTCCAAGATGGCCCCCGGCGATCCCTACGTCCTGGTATTCACAGAATTACTCACGTAATTCCCTCCCCCTGATTGTGTGCTGAGCTTGCTGACTTGAAGCTAACAAATACAGAAAAGCGATGGGATATTACTTCTGAGAGTAGATCATAAAAAGACTGTGACTTCCGGCTTGAGTGCACACACCCTCTCTCTCTCTCTCTTTTTACTTTCTTGCTCTTACTCTCTCTGGCCATTTCTGTGGTGAGTTAGGCTGGCAGAGAAGGACAGAAGCCAGCCAGTAACTGTGTAAGCGAGCATGGAAGTAGATCCCCCCCTCCTTTTGTCCCCTCTCTGGCATTCAGATGAGACCACAGGCTTGACCAACAGTTTGCCTGCAACCTCAGAGAAACCTTGACCCAGAGTCACTCAACTAAGTCATGCCCAGATTCCTGGTCAATGGAAACTATGAGATAATAAACATTTATTGTTTGAAGACACTAAGTTTTGGGTGTCATTTGTTAAGCAGCAACAGGTAACCAATACAGGTAGCAATGGGAGACAAGGTGACCATTATGTAGATGAGCCAGGTGGTTACAGGTTTCAGTGGCCAGTATACTCAAGTTCTAAGTAAATCCTTATTTTGAGGAAGATTTGTTCCTAAACTTAAATACTGGAATCACCACCTGTGACTCACTGTTCATACAGGGACCTCTTCAGACACATTTCTACCACTGCCTACAATGGTTTAAAAATGGTCCTGTCCAGAGTGCTTTTAAAAATACGAGGCCAAGGCTCCACCCCAGACTGACTAAAATAGAATCTCTAGGGTGGCACCTGGATCTGTATTTTTAGAAAATTGTCTGGGTAATTTGGCTGTTTAGTTCAATTTGGAAGTGGCTAGAAAAAATAAGCTTTCCAGATCATCTTCTATGATGGATTTCCATGACTCTCTGTGTTAAGAGAGTTTCACATCTAGTGTGGGTGATACATTTTGGAAACCAGGTCCCCGCAGCGAGTTTGGCATACTTGAGCATTTTAAATGTGGATGTCAGCAACTTGCAGGGCTTGGAAAGTTGAGCAAGGCCACAAAGCTTGCCTGTATTCCTGAGTCTAATCTAAGTAGTAATGGACTCTAGCAGAATTCCATGAATGGTTTGTGTTCTAATGACTCAAACATCAATGATGCATTGCTCAAGCTATTTTCAGAGACACCATGGTATGGGTAAGGAGACGCTGGGATTAGAGTCAGAAGAGCTGGATTCAGGTGCTGGCTCCTCTGCTTGGCAGCTGTGTGACCTTGGGCAAGTCAACTAATCTCTCGGAGCATATTTCTTTGACATTTTAATTTCTTTTTGAGAACTTTTGCTGCACTTTTCTTCTGACTATAAAAATAATACATCCTCCTAAAAAGGTGGCACATACAGAGAGCTATTCTTAAGATCCAAAATTATACATAACCTAGAAACCTGAGATAACTATGGTTCTATTTCTTCCAGTCCGATTGGAATACATTTACATGCATGTTTTTATAAACTGTGATGGTGCTATATTATGTCTTTCATCTTGCTTTTTCACTTAAGACTCTAAACATTTGTCTCATGTTATCAAAGTTCTTCAAATCATGACTCGTAGGGCCTTCCCTCATATTCCATTATGTAGGTGTACCAGAACTATTTTTCTATGGCTAAATACTGAGGTTATTTTCAAGTTTTTGCCTTTATGAAGCATATTGTGAGAAATATTTTTGTAGACAAAATTTGTCCACATTCCCTACTGCTTCCTTAGAAGAAATATCAGAAATGAATTTACTGCATCCAAAGGAATGAATCCTTTTAAAGGTCCAGATGCATGTTGCAAATTGCTCTTCAGAAAGACTTACCCAATGCGTCCTTCCACCAGGAGAATTTCCATCTCAGTGCAACTTTGCCAGCGTAAGATATTATCTATTTTTTATAAATATTTCTAGTTTGATGGTCTACATAATCTTTGTTAGTTTGATAGTTAAAATACGCTATCTTGTTTTAATGTGTGACTTCTTATATTGCTGGCAAGATCAAGCACTTTTCCTGTATTTAGCACTCACACTCTCTCTTCATTGATAAAGTGAGAATGATAATTCTTATGTACATCACGGTGGTATTGAGAAAATTTATGAAATGAGGACTGTGAATCTTTTCGCAAATGCAGTGATGTGGTACCTTTATATAACTCCTATGGTCTCAGTTTAGTTGATAGCTATTTTGTATGTAGACAAATCAATCTATCATGAGGCTGTAGGATGGAGGGTAAATCCCCCCCAATCTTCCTTCATCCCACACATTTCCATGTCACATCATCAGAATTTAGTAGCACTAAGAGTTGGAATGAAGGAATACTCAGAAATGGCAAATGGACCCACGCAGCCTGTATGTCTATCTCCACATTATCATTCTTGCTGATGGTAGGTCCTAGGAGAGAGACGACTTAGTTGGATGTATGTTTGTTTGTGACCCCAACTATTTAGCAACAGCTCTTGATAGCCACTGCCTCCTCTTTCGTCATCCATGTCCCCGAGTCACTGCTCAAACATGGGTCTCAGCAGTAACGAGCTCTCCTACAGCAAGGACTAAGACATTGCCCCTTTAGACATGGCCTAGGACTGGTTCACCTGGACACAGAAACTGCTTGATTTCAGCACACATAGTGATGGCAAGCACCAAAAGAAAGCTACAATTCCCAGAATTTCTGTATTAAATGGATGACATATATCATTGCTTATTCAACTTGATTCTCTCAGTTAACTAAAAAGGAAAATTAAGAGATAAAAACTGTTATGATAAAGGCATAAAAATTCTGGGGGAACTTTTCTACAACTTCAACATAAAGCATTCAAGATGTTGGATAATATGTGGATTTCAAAGAAAAATGCAGTGGATTTAAAATGTAATTAATGTTCAGTTAGACTATAACTTTGCTATCAGAGATCTGGAATTCAGCCTTCCTCTTTTCCAAGAACTCTGTCCTTCGTGCCTGGAGACTGTAAGTTCTAGGGTGGAAGCTGTGAGGGTAGAATCTGTTCTTTCTTATTTATAATAAAAAAAAATTAAAAAGAGTGTTTGGGGACCACTTGTACTAGTGCCTATAAATCCACAGTGAGGAATTTTGCTTTGGTAGCTCTAAACAGACTTTTGCTTTTCCCTAAATTTAGGGAAGAACTTTAAAGGCATTCTGTGTACATAGTTATGTAGTCTGTGCTTTAATTCAATGGAACTCTTGGCTGAGTATGAACAGCAAACAGACATTTGCAGTTGCAAATTAGACATTTGGGGTTCAATTTTCTTTGGTATATCTTTCCCAGATATGACTTCATTTTATTTATACAATCTCATGGTGTCTCTATAAACTTGCCTTTTATCATCATCTTCTGAAATGTCATGCAATAAATAGTGGTTGCAAAGGAAAAAAAAAAAAAAAAAAAAAAAGATCAGTCTCCTAACGTCTTTCAATGAGAGAGCTGCCATTTTGTCCAGAAGAGTAGCTCCATTAGCACAGCCTTCATTCTGATGGCCAGAAAGGTATCTGCAGCCCCCTGGAAGTGGGCATCTCTACAATGCCCAGCAAGCATTTTCCAGGGAAGTCTGCCTCAGTCGTACCACCTACCACTAGGGTTTGTAGAATTAGAGAAGCTTGGATCAGGGTGACACTTGGTTTACCATACAGCAATGGTCCCCCAGTTCATGGCCGCTTTGGAACCACCATGGTGACTGAAACCTGAGAGCACAACCATATGAACGGCAATGGAGAAAACCTCCCTATGGAATTCATCAGTTTGGAAAAGTCCATTCCGGAACTTCATATCTCATATTTGACAACACTGAATTCTTTGGAGTGTGATAAACTCAAGACAAGGCCTGTTTGACTACCTACCATCGTTCTTGCTGCAAGTTCTCTGGCCAGTGCAAAGCTTGTTCCCACTTTTTTGTTAGAAATACTATTATTATACTAAATAACGATGATAACTAATATTCATGGGAGTTCACTAAATAGCAGACACTGAGTGAAGTGCTTGACATGTATTATCTCGTTTAACCTTCACAGTGCCTCAGTGAAGCATGTGCTATCCTTCTCTCACTTAATAAACTAGGAGCTGAGAGGTTAGATACCTTGTCCAGGCACTTGCTTAGAAAATGAGCTCAGCTGGAATCCAGGTAGTGACTCCCCTCACCACTATGATGACTGTTAGTAGTACAAACAGCGTTCTGGGCACAGACATTAAATGGTCACAAAGCTGCACTCAGGGACCCTGACTTCCTATCATAGAGTGAAGGACAAAGGCATCCATCCTGTGGGAAACACCCTGCAGATAGCAAGGTCAGCACGTTGTGTCTAATCTTTCAGAGCCTCATCAGGCAAATAAATTCTCCCTCTCTAATTCTGTGACTGAGATAGAAGGCAAAACAGAAAGAAATAAAAACACAGTATTCTTCCCCTACTTGTCACAAAGGAAAGGTTCCACGGAAAGCCGAGAAACAGATGGTCCAGGGTAAAAATCAACAAGCTTGATGTCCAGGATTAAAGACCAGATGCCACTAACAATCTTTAGAAGCCTCTAGAGGAACTTCAAAGAAATCGCCCAAAGCCCCATGTCTCTCTCCATGAGGGAAGTAGACTTAGTCATCTGTGCCCCTTTGCCGCCAGGTTCTCCCTTGTTCCCTGGGATCAAGCTAAACAGATGAAAGGAACTTTAAGGTTGCCAGAATGGAGAGTTCCAACATCCTATAGCGTCAGTCAATTTAGTTGTATCACTGAGTCGACTGATCAGACAAGGTTCCTATAGGCACCAACTCTCCCCGCCCCCCCCCCCCGACTTTTATAGCTTATAATTCATCCCACTTCTCTTTCTGGAGATTTCTCTAACTCATATGCAACACGAGCATCCTCTTAGCTCTTCATGAAGTCAGCTCTCAATTTCAGGTCTCTTTCCCTTCATCATGTCTTCTTACTCCATTTGTAAGAGGGATACTAACTCCTCATAACTCCAAACCATAGGAGTGGTGCTGGAGGCCACCTGGGTCAATGAGGCAGAAAGACGTAAATGAGGAAGTGCAATTTGAATAGTATGAAATTGAGACTGTCAATCTCTGGAGTTCTGGAACCTTCCACTGAGCCCCTTCCAGATCTCCCTTTACAAATAACCTAGGTTCACGTGACAGAGTTTCCAGTTGGGGAAAGATCATAGAATCATCTGACCCATCAATCAGCTGCTATTTGCATGCCCTTATTCACATATTTATTTTTTAAAAAGTTAAACTGTTATTGGTCTCCAGGGCTGGGTCAGGTGATGAAAATTTGGGACAAATAAGACCCAGACACTGTTCTGAAAAAGCTGCTAAAAAGTTCTAAAAGGCTGGGTCTCAAACTCACTGCATTAAGCCCGTTTCCAATAAATAGGAAACCCTGGGGAACCACACAACAATTCCACTTAGGGTGCTACATAGACGTGTCCTTCCAGAGCACCGGTGTTACTTAAATGATTCACCAGAGGCAGGGTGGAAGAGGCCTGAGAAAATTCCTGAAAACCTAGCTTCCAGTCCAGTATTGTTCTAAGTAGATAGGCTTTGCACACTGCTTACCACAAATGCATCAGTATTGCATTTCAGGAAGCATTAGCTGTTAAACAAATACAAGGGCAGACCATGGCAGAGGAGAGGTTCAATCATTTGATGATGATGATGATAGTGACAATTAATAGCTGAATATACTGTAGTCTAAATATGTATCCCATTTGATTCTCACCACTGTCCTGCGGGATAAGTCAAAGTCATACAATAAACACTTGATTGAGCACATACTATGTGCCAAGCACTCTTTTAAGGGCTTCGCATGTATTCATTCAGTTAATCTTCACAACTCCGTAAGGCACATACTGTTGTTATCCTGCTTTTTTTCCTTTATGGATGAAGAAACTGAGGCACAGGAAAATCAAATAATGGATCTACGGTTATACAGCTTGTAAGGACAGAACTGGGACTTGAACCCAGGCAGTCTGGTTTCAGTTCAGTTCATTGCTCATAACTTCTATTCTGGTAGACCATTTTTATGACCTTCACTTTAAATTTTTTTTTAATCTATATTTATTTTGAGAGAGAGAGACAGAGTGTGAGCAGGGGAGGGAGACACAGAATCGGAAGCAGGCTCCAGGCCCTGAGCTGTCAGCACAAAGCCCGACATGGGGCTCGAACTCACGAACTGTGAGATCATGACCTGAGCCGAAGTCTGACGCTCAACCGACTGAGCCACCCAGGCGCCCCATGACCTTCACTTTATAGTGCGGAGTTTGATCAAAGCAAACCATAGTGAGTAGAGGTACCAGTAGAAATAAAAATAACAATGGCTAATGTGCATCTCCCACCCACTGTACAGCAGGTGCTGTGATAGGCATGGATACTCTAATCTCCCCCAATTATCCTGAGCAGGAATGATTGTTGTTGTTGCTTTTAGAAAACATGGTCAGACATACAAAGCCCAGGGCTGAATTTCACACGCTTACTTACGCAGACCCAGGCTGTGTTCTAGAGACCCTAGAAAGTCAGAAGATGCTGGAAGAGCTGAGAGTTGGCCCACTCCATAACAGAACCAAATCTGGGTTTGGGCAAGGATCAGACTAAGCCACAGGGCTAGAGGTCATAAATATCCAAGTCCTAATGTTTGCTCTGGTCCCTCTAGACTCTCCCACCCAGGTCCGCTTACTAGAACAAACATCCCTAGAGCTGGGGGTCTGATATCGAGCAGGGTCTGCCGCCGGAGCCTGTGTTCACTGAGGTCAACTGTTGTGCCTGGCTGAGAGTCACTTTCCTCGTCTGTAAAATGGGAATGTTGTTCAAATGTTCATTTGTTCTTCCCAGGCTTCCCTGACGTGGGGTTTTATATCTATGGTTTCTTCTTAGAAGACACGCTCATTTTAGAATCATGCCTTCCCGGGTGCTGTGGTCTGAATGTTTGCGTCTCCCCCAGATTCATATGTTGAACATTATCCTCCTAGGTGATAGTATTGGGAGGTGGGGCCTGTGGGAGGCGATTAGACCTGCAGGTGAAGCCCTCATGACTGGGATTAGTGCCCTTTTGAAAAGAGGCTCGGAAAGCTAGCTCGGTCCTTCTGCTAGGTGAGGTCAACCGTAAAAAGGCAGCCGTCTGGGAAAGGGACTGTCCGCAGGCACAAATCTGCCAGCACCCTGCTCTTGGACCTCCCACCCTCCAGAACTGTGAGAAGCAAATTTCTGTGGTCTGTAAGCTACCCCGCTGGTGATCTTTTGTTACAGCAGCCTGGACAGACTGAGACACCAGATTCATAGCAAAATAAAACTGTGATCCTGAGAATAGGAAGTGAGACAGGAAATGCAGATTCTTAGGCACCAATCCACCCCCCCCCCCCCCAACCCAAGCACTTGAACAGATCCCCTCCGTGCAGACCCACCGAGGTTCCCGGCTCCGGGCAGAGGGGTGACAATTCCTCGCCCCTGGGCTGGAGTCCTTACGGCTACCGAGGCAAGACGGTCAAACCCGTGGAGTGCGGAGGAATCACATACACGGGCTGCAATATGCGTCCTTGTAAAGTCTCAGCATATAACCCTCCAGAAGCCACACTTCTCCCAAACCGCTCAGATTTAGAGGCATTTAAAGAATGGCTCTTGCAGGGAACCCCGCTCCTCTTTCCTATTCTCTGGGAGATGTCGCCCAGGCACTGAGATCAGCTGACCCAGCTTCTTCTGGAAGTTTTCTACTTCTGAGATTGTGATTCTTTCAGCCAGCACTTGCTGGATTGAAGCCTCAGCTCTGTGGCGGCTGCCTGCTGCCAGGCTAGAACGAGCACTCGTCCAGAGCATGCCAGGTATGGCCCTGTGCCAAGTCAGTCACCTAAGTGAAAGCGTTTTATCCTCACGACAGACCCGGCACTAGAGTTTTCCTTCGAAGGAACTGATTTGTGGAGGTTAAATAACTTCTCCAAGGTCACTCAGCTGGTAAGTGATGTATGCATTTCCGAGGGCTGCTGTAACAAATTAGCACAAACTGAGTGGCTTAAGACAACAGAAATCATTTATTCTCTCATGGTTCTGGGGTCAGACGTCCACAGTGAAGGTATTAGCAGGACCGCACTTGCCCGAAGGCTCTAACACAGACTCTTTTCCTTGCCTCTTCCAGCTTCGAATGTTTCAGGCGTTCCTTGGCTTGTGGCTGCATTGTTCCAAAGTCTGCCTGGGTCTTTATGTGGCCTTCTCCTCTCCTGTGTCTGTGTTTTCCGTTCTGTCTCTCACAAGGACACCTGTCACTGGATGTAGGACTCAGCCTGGTAAATCCAGGATGCTGTCACCTCAGAGACCTGCACAGACCCTTTTTCTTTCAAATAAGGTCCCATTCACAGTTTCCAGAAAGGAAGCAGGTCCACAAATCTTTCAGGGCCCCCATTCAATCCATTACACCTAGGCAGGCAGCCTTGCTCTGGAGGGTGGCCTCGTCACCCTTAGGCTGCACCCTCGCACGCACTGACTTTCCACAGGTGTCAAGAAAATGCCTGCTAAATTAATCTGAGCTTTTCACACATCATCACAAGGCTGAAAGGATGATTTTTCTGTGCTGATATTCTGTCCACGTTCCAGAAGGGCAGTATGTAAGCTCTACAAAGCTCTCCCACACGTGCCCCGACAGAGGGAGAGGAATTACGGCAAATTAGGTTTCTTTTTCGAGAGAACTGAACTAAACTTTGCAAATGTTAAAGGCGTGTATATTTTTTAAATTTCAAGTGCAAGTATAAAAAAAAAAAACAAAACCCATCCCCTCAAAACAACCACTGACAAAGAATTACTCTACATGCAGTGAAAACCTGACATAACGCAGCGATAGTCCAAAATAACGTGTTAGGTCATTACCCAGACGCCGGCAGAGTGAGAAGTTCCACCAAAGCTCCTTTTTGATGAGGGAAAACAGATTTTTAAACAAAGCCTGCAGCTTAAGTGTAGAACACTTAAAGCTGTAGGCAATCAGAATTGTCATTTAAAAGGGTGAACTTTATTTCTTCTGAGGTACGGCGATGCGTCCAGGCAAAGCACGCACTCTATCAGATATGATTTGAAACAGCTGAAAAATAAACTCCTGACAGTAAGATTTTAGGACAGAAACACGGCCAGAGCTCTAAGTGCTGCTCGGAACAATAAAAAGAAAGTAAACAATGCCAGAAGAACAAAAGGAAAATTCTTAACTTCAGTTTGCTCTCGTCAGATACCATAGAAAAATAATCCGTGCTTAGCCCTTCTTCTGGAGTCCAAATTCCTGCCTTGTGCTCATCTTTCTCGTTTAAGTTCAGTGCTTTTCAGGCCATCAGTAAATCGCTGATGCTGGGGGATGGGGCCAAGATGGCTTCCAATCTAAAGCCAGTGAGGGCCTCAAGGCGGATTCTGAAGGCCTTTTACCCCCTGAGGGCTTTTACCCCCAGCTGGGCTCTCTCTTTCGCTGCTGTGACATTGCCTTGCGTGTCTGACCTCTGTGGGAGAGCTGAGTCCATCGGCAGAATCCTCGCGCCTGTGAGCAACTTCAGGGAGCCAAGAGCGTGGCATGAAACAGGGGTGCAGGTACCAGAAAGCAACAGATCATGAGCAAATCCTCTGGATCAGGCATTTCAAGCAAGAGGCTCATCTTGTCAGGCACTCCGAGGTGCCCCGTGAACAAGCCAGAAGGTAACTGGGCAGCAAAGAAATGAGACCTGGGCCAGCCACAAGCTGGGCTGTTGCTTCTTTAACTGAGGCTTGACTGTATGAACAAGTGATGAACCAACTAGCACCAGAATTTTACCGGCTGCCCCAGAGTGGGCCAGTGAACACTGTCCCTGGGGCCCATGGTATAATGAGGTCCTTCTGATAACTTACTCCTTTGGAAGGAGTCCAAGAGGGACACGTGCCCTGCAGAATTCCACATTGTAACCGGGCATGCTTCAGAGAGATTCCAGAGCCGTGATGATATTACTTATTTAGGCTGAAGGTTATCTGCTCGTCCTCCTCCAGATCCCTTTAAGCCAAGGGAAGGGCACCTCATTAGTGTCAGATGACAGGGGTCTGGTTCCCTTTACTAGAATGAGCTTTTCATGTCATACATACTTTGGAAGATCTGAAAAGCCTTTTCTCTTGGCCCCTAGTTAGGAAAGAAGGCATCATAACCTGACATGGCATTTGGGAAGCACGGAAGCTTGTCATTAGTCCTCATCTTGGTGCTATTCATGGAGGCTCTCGGGGGGAAATGTCCACAAACTTCTTTATAGCTCTTGCAATTAATCCCAAGTTCTGGTTGCCAGTCCTGGGTAGAAACATGTGGGTGACAAATGGTTTGGTAATTAGTATTTCAGTGAAAAGCTGATGCATTATAATGAGGGTTGTAGTATAACATTGGGATAGTATGGGTAGGGAGAGAATGTGTAGCATTTTCTTGTTTCTTTTGCTTTGTGCAGATCCAGCGAGGGGGAAATGCCATTTGAAAGAGAACTGATGGGGTATATTTAAGAAATCGATATATACCTCTTTCCCCCATCCAAGTTCTGAATTATTTGAGAGATGGGCACGAGATAAGGCAAAAGGTGGTCAAAATATCACCTTGGTTGTCGAGAGCAGCTAAGACGTGCGGCACAGCACTAGCTGTGGAATTGGAAAGCATTGCCCCACACATGGGCATTCTCAGAAAACGTAAACCTCCCCACTGAGGGATCCCCATTGCTTATTAAATGCTTTTATTATTATTATTATTTTATTATTTAAAAAATTTTTTTATGTTTATTTAGTTTTGAGAGAGAGGGAGAGACAGAGCATGAGCAGGGGAGGGGCAGAGACAGAGGGAGACACGGAATCCGAAGCAGGCTCCAGGCTCTGAACTGTCAGCACAGAGCCCGACGCGGGGCTTGAACTCACGAACCGGAAGATCATGACCTGAGCCGAAGTCGGACCCTCAGCCGACTGAGCCACTCAGGCGCCCGCTTATTAAATTCTTAATACAGTAGTCCCCCCTTATCTGTGCAGAGATGTCCCCGGACCCTCCCGTGGATGCCTGAAACCATGGATAGTACCCTTCCCCTTCTTGTGATGATGTGAGATGACAAAATATCTAGGTAATGAGATGAAATGAGGTGAATGGTGTAGACATCGTGATGTTGCCTTAGGCTACTACTGGCTTTCGGACCGTACATCAGAAGGAGGACCACGTGCTTCCAGACCACACGGCTGACCATGGGTGACTGGAACCACGGAAAGCAAACCAGTGGATTGGCAGGGGGAGGGGGGGGGCTACGGTATGGAGTAGGGATGCCATTAATTCGTATCATGAATTAGTTGAATGTTTAGACTCTCACATGCTTAGTTCTTGGTCCATGCCACAGTAATGCAGCCTGTAAGGACCATGTCTTGCTCTTATCTTTAGAAAGTCACACATCGATTACCTAATAAATAGTTCCTGATCATGGGAATGACCATGGCCTTAGAAGAGCTCTCTTTATGTAACGAGGAACCCTTAGGTCTCAGTCTTACAACTGAAAGCGACCGTAGAGACCCAGGTGTGAGAGCTGAAAGGCAACTTGCTTAGGGCCACACGGGCTCACAGGTGAGGGGCAAATCTGACCCTTCTTGCTCCAAGGCTCTTCTTCTTTTTACTTTCTCACATTGCTTCTCTATACGACTCTAAGCGACTTGTCTCTCTTTTCTAAATCCATCTCATTCCATTTGTTTCTCTCTGTGGCAAATGCCCTACACTCATGAGGAAGGAAAAGGGAGGAAAAGTCTGCACATCGATTTCTGGCTTCTGTGTTTGGATTACTTGCAAGGAAGCATTCGCTGTCTCGCTCCACATCTTTTTTCGCCATGAGTTGAAGGAGCAAAAGAAGCCCTAAACATCTGAATCAGCAACGGGTTGGTCCTCCGCCATCCTTCTCCCAGCCAGGCAGTGCCCGGTGCAGCCCACAGGGGTGGTATCCTGGAAGGGAGCCAGAAGAGGCAAGCAGGCCAGCAGGGGGTGACCTGTCAGCCCCCGGGGAAGCCAAGGCATTACCTGTCACTGCTGTAATTGGCTTAAAGCCCACTGTCCCCTGGCCTGCCTTGATGGCTTTGACTGTGAACACGCTCCTTACAAAGGAACCTCTCACAGCCCCTAGCCACTGGATCCCCACAGCCAAGGTTTCAGGAAACGGGGGTGAAATGGGCAGAACAAGAGTTTGTCCAAAGAGCGAACAGGACAGGAGGTTCCCACTGCTTGGAAATCTATCTGTGTGTTCCAGAGACTTGCAGAACAAAGACCTACACATGGTTATTTTGGCAAGAACAGGAAGGTTTCGATTATCCTTTTCCACCCCGTGAAAGTGGCCACCTAAGATGTGCGTGCTGAAGGAACATCTGTTTTAGCACTAACAGAGCCTCGGTGAGGCCTCCCCGTGGTCTCCGCGGCAGACACAGCACTAGCAATGGGAGAGCTAAAGCTGTTGGTGCACACACGTAGTGAAGGGCTTTGTCTCTGCCTTTCATCTCAGTGATTCCAAAATGACAGTGGCCCATTGAGTGTCCTCTGATGGGCTCGGCTCCCTTCAGCTCTCGCCAGAGGCTCTGACATTTCCTATAAGGCCACATCTTGCCTCCTTGAGGTGTCACTTTCAGAGAGGCCGTTTGGGAAAGGACAAAATAGAAATATCCAGCGCGGGCCTTTGCGCGTCTTTCACACATTGGGTGCCTGAGCGATGGAATTGGATCTGGCAGCATGTGCCGTGTGTAAGACAGCTTTCCCCATGTGGAGCCCAGGTGTGCGATTCACCCCTGAGTCCAAGCTGCAGATATTGGTGAGTAGTGAGAGCAAGGCAGACCCACCCCACCCACCTTTGTTCCACAGAAAGGATTTGGCTCTTTGATGTATAAGGTCCAGATCCGATTTTATTCGTAGATCAAGTTTAGCTACAATCAAGCAGACGAACCCATTAAGAAAGAGGAGATTTTGTTAATTCATTGTTGAGAGTCAGTGTGGATGATAGCTAAGAGTTTATACTCTGGAACCAGAGACCTGAGCTCAAATGTCAGTTCTTTTATTGGCTCTGTCTATAACCTTCGAAAAGTAAAGCTATTTGTCCAAACCTCATGTCTTTCCCTATAAAATAAAGATAATTATAGTTCCTACCTGGGAGTATTGCAGTGGTGATTAAGGAGAACCCTCGAGGGGGGAAAAAAAAGCCACAAGGCCAGACCCATCATTAAAACACAGTGAACTGATACCTATCATTACTATCGGTCTTAGACGCATGGATTCCCCTCTACAAGACCCTTTTCCAAATACTTCCATTCTAGAGCTGCCCATTCTGTCTGCTCCCGCTGTAAGGATGTCTTCATCCTAAACTAAAATTTCACTCCCCTTGTCTTCTGGGCAAAGAAGTAAGGCAAAGAATCACACCGATGCCCTACCTGCTCCAGGCAAAGCAGCTACAATTCTATAGACGTGTCTTCACAGAACAGGAATTCACACCACAGCCCCTTCATTACCCTTGAATCACGTGCCTGAACGTGAGATCCGCAGAAGGAAGTCAACGTTACGGATGAGACGTGACCAGAGCCAAACAGGGCGGAAGTCGGCTTTTTTGTTTTTCTAGATACTGTGTTTAGGATGCCACTGTGCTCCAAGACAGTTTTAGCACTGAGTACTTACAGTGATTATTGTCTGGACAATGGCTTTGGCTTTTAATCACGTTGTCCTACGATACGTCTTCATTTGTCTTGGATTGTTATCGAGACAAAAAATTGTTTATTTCTCATTGTTATTACACTTTATGTGTATTTGTGTTTTTTCAAATTGTCTAGGTGGGGAGTTGCCTGAGACACATCTGTGTTTTGAACATTTTAACAACCACTGTTAAGTCTAGCACGGTCTCTGGGTCAATGGAAATGCGTCCATTTTGCATTTTTAAGTAGAACCAAAGCAAAGGGACAGTATTTACTAAAATTTAAAATGGCCACTGTGGGGGCGCCTGGGCGGCTCAGTCAGTTAAGCATCTGACTTCAGCTCAGGTCATGATCTCGCGGTTTGTGAGTTCGAGCCCCACATCGGGCTCTGTGCTGACAGCTCAGAGCCTGGAGCCTGCTTTGGATTCTGTGTCTCCCTCTCTCTCTGCCCCTCCCTCACTCATGCTCTGTCTCTCTCTCTCTCTCTGTCTCTCAAAAATAAATAAATGTTAAAAAAAAAAAAACATCTAAAACGACCACTGTGGCAATGCAATACAACTATTCTGTGTGCACAGCATTCCCAGAATGAAGTACCCTTGAAAAAATGGCAGTAAGTTCTTATTTGGTTAATGAATCACAATTCCCCAAAGGAATAGCATGACACTTATGGGAACCCTTAGTAATAATTCTTCACGTGTGGTTTCCTCACTCACATTTTTTATATATGCAGTGATTTCCAAACTATGCTCTGCAGAACCCGTGGGGTTCAGAAGGGATGTCCCAGGGATGCGTAGGAGGGGCAGAAAGAGCGAGAACAGAGGGTGGGGCTCCTGTCAGTCCCTTACTTCACCCAGAGCTGTTGGCCTTCAGCTGTTGTATATATTGCACATCCCTGTAATATTTTTCTTTGGGGGAAAAAAAAAGTTTAAAAACCCACTAAGCCACTTCCTGGGCACTTCAGAGTAGTAGGGAGTACAATCACTTTCCATGTTTTCTCTTATCAAATGGATTTCTGGGTGAAGTAGATAGAAGGTGAGTTGACATTAGACTTTTAATTGCTCAGTTTGGCACAAATACTTTTTTTAAGTTTATTCATTTAGAGAGAGACAGAGAGAGTGAGCAGGGGAGGAGCAGAGAGAGACGGAGAGAGAGAATCCCAAGCAGACTCCACACGGCCAGCACAGAGCCCGACTCAGGACTCAAACTCACAAACCGTGAGATCATGACCTGAGCCGAAACCAAGAGTCAGACGCATACCTGACTGAGCCACCCAGGCGCCCCCGGCACAAATAAGTTTAAAACTCTCAACAACCTTGGTCTGAAGGGATAGTAGCCGCACCATCACAACCACTATCCCTGTCAAGACTTCCCCCACCCCACCTGAGACACGGCTGGAGATGGAACTCAGATCTGGAGGAAGACTAAGGGGTTGACGGACACCTTCTAAGCAGTGTTGCAGGTTTGTGATTTGCTTCAGGCTTTGGGGGAGTTCTTCCTTAAGAACTTCAATCCTCACCTTCTGTTGGGGTGGCAGGCAGGGGTTAGCTATTACACTTTCTGAAAAAAGACCTCTTCTGTTTTTCTTACTCAGAGATGAAAGTCTGATATCTAAAAATGAATCATTGACGGGCCTCGCTTGGTGATCTTCTTTGGGGAAATTCCTGAAGGGGAAAGTGCAGGTTGGGTAAACATATTTCCTTTCTCTACCGCCCCTCAGCCAGATTCCTAGAGGTCCATGACAGGAGAAGCCAGGGTAGGGGACACCGACATCTACCTTTCCCTCCAAGATTATAGTTTGTGGCTGTCAGGCCTCCTTTGAGAATCACATTTTCACAAGATTTGGAGCTCGTACCAACTTCTCATCTTACACACTATAAACATTTAGGAATATCTTTGCTGGTTCATTGTTTTCTTATCTGCAAGATGGAGGCAACACTATCTTCCACAGAGGGCATTTGGACTAATTAAGTGAAGACAGATGACAAAATAATAAGAAGAAATCTGGAATGAAGGTGGAAAGAGACAGGAGCAAAATTTGGCTGAGGTGGATGACCCCAAATCTGGAACACTAGGAGGGAAAAACGTGACGAACACCACGTGTTAAAAATCTCATTACGTGAGAAAAGGGGACATTACTATGACGTCTTCACCTCCTTCACAATTGTGGGGTAGCAGGAAAGAAATCGGAACTATGTTCTACATGAAAAAGAAACCAACCGAAACATAAGGACATATTTCCATTTCTCTTTTCTTTCAGTGTTACAATAAATGAAATCATCTATTGACCAATAAAAATGTACAAGCTTTCTTCCTAATGTGAAGTAGGTGAGGTGCACTTAGCACACCAAGAACGATGAGCTTTTTTGACTAACAACTGTAGTTAAGAAATGTATCTTTTCAGGGGCCACCTGGGTGACTGAGTTGGTTAGGCGTCGTGGGACTTCAGCTCAGGTCATGATCTCATAGTTTGTGAGTTCGAGCCCCGCATAGGGCCATATGCTGACAGCTCAGAGCCTGGAGCCTGTTTTGGATTGTGTCTCCCCCTCTCTCTGCCCCTCTCCCACCCACGCTCTGTCTCTCTCCATCTCTCAAAAGTGAATGAACATTAAAAAATTTAATAAAGAAAAGAAATGTACCTTTTCAGTTTGAGGGATTCCACCCAATTTGATTATTTTCAATCATATTTAAGGAAACCCACATGCAGTGAGTGTCTCCTATCCGTGATGCTATTGAATTCAGAGAAGCGTTTAAATATATAATGTTCAAGTCTATTGGGCCTGTTTATTTCTCTGTAACTGATCTCTGCAACAAATCCTCATAAGTCCCCATCTTACTGGACTGGGTTGGGGGGGGCGGGTGGCACGAGTGGGAGGGACCGACAGGGGACAGAAAATTTTCCATTTACAGGAGTCTTCAGATTCAAATCGGTGTCTTCAAGTTTAAAGAGATTTGTTAAAATAACATGCTCATCTTTGGAAAAATGTGTTACCACTTAGGTTTCCCACCTCCCTCAACCAAAATGGCCTCCGGCTGACAAGGGACGCCCAGTGTCCCCAAGATGATGAGGAAGATGGTTCACCAGGGAGGTCTCTGACCCAATGCAGTTGGCTAAGTCTATACCCTGAGCACTTGTGTGATGTCTGTGGCTGATGAAACTCATGGTCTGTTCACTGCTGGTTCCAGTTCTGGTCCCCTCAATTGGTCTGGTTTGGGGTGCTGGTGGCATCTATCTGCTAACTCTATTGTGCAGTGTGTTCACTCGTTTCTGAACAATTAGCAAGGTGTCCACTACATAGCTTCCTGGCACTACAGAGGCATGACCTCCTCTCTCCCCCATACCTAGATTGAGTCTACCCCAAGGCCATTGTGGGGGGGGGAGGGGGATGGTTTCTGCATGGGAGAGCTTCACTTAGGACATGTACAGTCTTCTCTAGAAGGCCCTAGAAATCTGGGGGTTTACACCTGTTAGCCTCATTTTTGGACAAAGCATTTGCCTTATCCTAGACCATTATTCCTAGCACTTCACGTTTTCTAGTCCACCACTTGAGAGAGTCATGTTTAATGCAGGAATTCTTTTTTTTTTTAATTAATTTATTTATTCTTAGAGAGGGCACGAGCAGGGAAGGAGCAGAGAGAGGGGGAGAGAGAGAATCTCAAGCAGGCTCCACGCTGTCAGCACAGAGCCTGATGCGGGGCTCGAACTGTGAACCATGGGATCATGACCTGAGCCAAAATCAAGTATCAGATGCTTAACTGACTAAGCCACCCAGGCACCCTTAATGCCCCTAATTCTTTAAAAACGCTTAATATTTCCTTAGTCTTTCCGGGGAACCCTCTCTCCTCCAGGATTCCCTTAAAGTTATTTTATTTCTTAGACTCCTTTTGGGAGTTTCAATTTCCCATACTCTCTGACAGGGATTCTCCCACATAACACCTTTCTCCTTCCCGAGGCCACATCTACCTTCTCTCTTCCCAAGTGCGCTAATAAGGTGAGAAATCTGTCAAAGGAAAACACAACGGGAAGTATTTTCATCATTATTATTGTCTTTACAGGTACTTTAGTTTATCTAATTTTTTCAATAATCCCAAAGGGTACTTATTATTACCCTCATTTGCAGATGAGGAAACTGAGGCTCAGAGTGGCTACAAGCAATTGAACTGGGATTAACGACAAATCCCATGCCTTTCTGTCATGCCCAACTGCGTCCCAAGGACCTACAGGAGGGAGACCCTGCTGAGTTGTTTTCCTGGGACAAGGAGCTGTGCTTGCACTGGGTACCCCCAGCACTTCAATGTGATTAGTCTTTCAGATTTGCCCTCCGACCCCCATCCCACCACCAGTGCCACGCAGGAGAGGAGAGCTGCATGGCTTTTTAAGGTGCCTGGCCAAGAAGGCACTTAATATGGAATTAATACATCATCACTGCGATTGCAATTTGCCTCTCCATGAAAACCAGTGGGATGCTCACCGCTCCCTTCAGAGAGAGCCAGCAACTATGGTGAAGTAGCGAGTTTACAATAAACAATAAAAGGTGAGCGCAGAGGCTTTTTAAAACAAGTCCAAACGTTTGGCTGGAGTCCAGAAGACATTACTCTTTATCCATTAGGATTCTCTCCTACACAGTTTTCCAGAGGAAGATGAAATTCCTCGGGTCATGTTATAAACATTCATCTTCTAAATCACGCCCCTAATAGAAAGAACAGAAGACGAAGCATGTGCTGTAAGTCATTCGCCCACAGAATGTTCTCCGCACACGGTAATATAACATGTGGGGTCAGCCCCTGCGTCAAAGACCAAATACACAAGTGTAAAGAGACGGGAGAGAAAAGGACAGACTCCACATGGCCAGCCTGGGGGAGGGTGGGGCGGCACTCTGGGGAGGGGAGGTATGGAAAAGGCTTACAGGGGAGGAGCAGCGGGGAACATGGAATCACCGGGCTTTGTGGCCATCTGGGACAGAGATGGGAATAAATTCAGGGCGTGGGGGCAGTGTTCAGCGGAGCAGGGAGGAGGGCAGGGTTTGGAGAAGTTTGGCGATTTCTTAGGCAGTGTACAATTAGGAATAGTCTAGAAGCAGTTGAGAGCTAAGGAAGGCACCTTTTCCTTTCCTCAGACCTCCAGTCCCTTCCGGATTTCCCAACTCTTCCTCTCTCACCGTCTCCTCCTTTTGCTCCGCACCCAAAGGGACAAAGGTTGGCACCCTGGCCGAGCAGACAGCACAAGGGATAGTTTCTGTCCCACGGTCATCAATCCTTTCCTCTCCAGCCAAATAAAGCCTTTAGCTTTTTCAGTCCTGTCAAGGAGCCAAGCAACATATGCATTCCACTTGAGTCATGCATTCCCCAGCACCCATGCAGGAACCCTCCCTAGATACACCATTCCCAGTAACTGATAAGCTGTAATTTTAGCTGCTAGCCTCATGGACTCCTCTTCCTCCAAGTTCACAACCTCTCTCTTACCCGAGCCTAGTTCAAGTATCATAACCCAGGGAAGCCAGTCTCATAGGGCACTGTACAAGGGATCTGAAGACTGACTCTGCTCCTAATTGCTGAATAGCCAAGAGTAATTAGAACAAGGAGGAGGATATCTCCCATTGAGCATCTAGAAGGTCAGGTCCTGTGCTAAGCCTTTGGGGTAATTATCCTAGAAAAATGATTACCATTATTTCAAAAATTTCCAGTAACTGGAAGCTTCGGTACCTCATTAACTTATCTTATTTTTCCCCATGACTATTAAAATAGAAAACCAAGCAAAACTCCCCAAACTGAAAAAGGTTTTCTGATTTTTAGAGTCAGAGGGAGGAAGGGACTGTGTGCATGTCAAGGTTTTGTGGCATTTTCTTCATCGGACTTCAAGTGGGAGAACAGATGGTAGAGAAATGGGCCAGTCGGCAAATCTCTGAGACATTAAAGGGACAGGAAGGAAGGAAATGGGATGCTGCCCTGGGGGACAGGTGTCCATCTGATGAGCAATGACTGCTCGCCTCAGCACTGCGAAATAACCAGAGGTCTGCTCTCAAGTCTTAACCCTGGTACTCATCCCCTGGGTAATCGTGGGAAGTCACCTTACCTTGATGACCTTCAGGTTCTACTCTGTAAAGATTAGCCACGGCCAGTTACCAAACTCAGAGGACACAACTGTTGTTCAGGCACCTTCTCCCTGACAGACTAGCTGTGTGTGACCTTGGGTGAGTCATTGTGCACTGTCTGAGTTCATTTCCTCATCTAAAATGGAAATACTGACGCCTACACTACCCCCACGGATCAGTGTGATAATGCTGGGCCATTGCTTTCAAAGCTTACGAACTTATTTAGGAAGTGAAGGGGTTGACAGGTGGAGATGCAGGTCCCTTTTAGCTAAGACATATTCAGATACGGTGACCTCATTTACTGGAGAAGGGCCTTGCAAAGTCTCCAGCAGACTGCCCCTCCACATGGCTACTCCCTGTTTCCTACAGCACTAGATGAGGGAAGGCTCCTCAGGGGTGCTCACTCAACCAGGCATTAGTATCTTGTTTCTCTGCTGATCGGAGAGGCTGGCCAAAAACTAAAAGGATTTCTCTTTCAATCTGGCAACGTTTTCTTCTTCCCTCTGAAGTCACTAAGCAAGGTCCAGTTCAGGGAACTGAAGTCCTTAGAAAAGGATTCCCCGATTGTCTGGGGAAAATTAGTTCATAGTTACCATGGGTGTGTCGAGACCCCTGTGGTTTCTTTCTCAGGGTTTTTGTAAATTAACCAAAGGTGGATTGTGTTGACCCAGGCATTAACTGTGACTGTTTTTATGGGCTGTTTTAGGTGCCTTTTGTGCATTTCATGATTCTCTCTTATGGGATGGGTGGAGTGGTGAGGGACTTGTTTTTTAGTTATTGATTTAAATTCATCATAGCTCATCCTGTCCAAATGCTTACTGTGTACACAGGTGACAAGCTATTCATCTTCAGGCAGTGAAATCCTGCCTGCTCTTATATATCAGTATAGATAGACCATCAGGCTGCAAAAAAATATAAGGATCTCCTCCTGAAGAGACCTCTCATACTGCTTCTAAAAGGTTATCGAAATAGAAAAGAAGCATTCAGCTTTGGAACCCATATTCTGATTTTTTTTTAAGTGGCTAATATTGAGGAATGAACTGGATTCTATCTTTGGAATGATAAAACTTGTTGACCTCTCTGGAAAGCCCCAACTTTACTGTGTAGAATACTGTGTATTCTTGACTAAATTACTTCTCTGAACATCAGTTCAGTTTCCTCATCTAAAGATGAAGGTAGGACACAAAACCATGCCACATCATTTTTAAAAGCATATTTATCTCAATTCTAATATGCAAGGTCTTTGGTTCCTTGTGGGTTATGATACGAGGGTAAGGGGTACCTTTTCTTTTTCACTGTCATGAACATCAGTGCCTTGGACATGGTAGATGTTTGACATATATTTACTGGGTGGATTGGAACGGAGTTAATTGTAAGTAGTGCTAACTCAGAGCATCAGGTTGATTTCCCAGTGGCCGCACTACTACACATCCTCATTTTACAGAAGGAGGAACTGGTAGGTGAGAGGTCAGTTGGCTAGAAAGGTCACCAACAGGCCCACGAGCACATGGTCTTGGGTGGTAGACCAGAGACTAGAATCCGGATCGCCTAAATTTCAGTCCGATTTCTCTTCCACCACATACAACAGCCTCTCACATCTTGTTTGCACTTATTTACGGAAACAAATATAAAAAGAACTTATGCAAATATATGTATGCACACACACACACACACACACACACATAAAATGTTAACTTCACCCTGAATTATCAGAGTCCCAAATCAATGAAGCCTAAACGGTTTTTAAATTTTCAGTTAACTGAGAGGAAGTGGTATGTCAAAATTCAAAGAAAATTCTGTACCCTCAAGACATTCCAGTATAGCAAGGTAAGTGATAGAGAGTGACAGGGAGTGGATGCCATTTACATAGGATGATCTACCAAGGCCTCTTAGATGGGGTGACATTAATCAGAGGTCTGAAGGAAGAGGAGGGAAGCTAGGCAGGTGTTCAGGAAAGAGTATTCAGGCAGAGAGAACACTGAAGGTGAAGGCAAAACTGGGGGCATGCTCAGGCCCTCCTAGTTGCCGCGGAGCGAGACAAGGGAAGAGAGGGAGGAGGTGAGGTCAGAGTCATAACATCCCCTTCCATGCCAGGAGAAGCGGGATCTCGGTACGGACTTAATATTTTACCTAGATGAGCTAAAAGTCATGTAAGATTTCAGGTAAAAGAGGGAAGTGGTCTGATTTCTATTCGGGAAAAATCACCAATGACACTACGGAGTATAATATGTAGGGGAGGAAGTATATAGAGGGGACCAGTGAGAAGTCCAGGGATGATGGTAATTCTGACTAGGGTAGTAGTAAGAAGTGGTGGTAAGAAGTTATCAGATTTAGGGTTTATTTAGAAGGTAAAACCAATAGAACTTTCCGCAAATTGGAAGTGGGTTGAGAGGTGGGAAGGAGTGGGCAGATGATTTCAAGACTTTTGTCCAAACAACAAGTAGAAAGTAGCCATTGCTAAATGAAGTGAGGAGAACTGAAGGGGATGCAGATTGGGGGTGGGGTCAGGAATGAAGGATTCGTATTTGAAAGTGTAAAGTTTGACCTTCCTATTGGTTATTTAAGTGGGGGTGTTAAGTAGGAAACTGGATGAAGTCTGGAGTTCAAGTGGAAGGTCAGGTTGCATTTATAAATTTGGAAATTATCAATGGAGAGATGGTATTTCTAGCCATGGAACTATACAAGATAACCTTAGGAGGGGTCGTACTTACAGAAGCGTGCCCAGTACTGAGTCCTGGACATTCCAGCAGCTAGAGGTCAGGAGCATGAAGACGCTTATAAAGCAAAGGACACGGAGAAAGTGCATTCACTGGAGTGGCTGGGTGGCTCAGTTGGTTAAGCATCTGGCTCTTGATTTTGACTCAGGTCATGATCTCCCCGTTCGTGAGGTCAAGCCCCACGTCGGGCTCTGTGCTGATAGCCTTGGAGGCTGGAGCCTGCATCAGATTCTGTGTCTCCCTCTCTCTCTGCTCCTCCCCTGCCCATGCTCTGTCTCTCTCTCTCTCTCTCTCTCTCTCTCTCTCTCTCTCTCTCAAAAATAAATAAACATTAAAAAAAAATTTTTTTTTAAAGTACATTCACTGAGACAGGAAGGAGAACCAAGAAAAGTGGTGAACCAGGAGCTAAATGAAGAAACCGTTTCAAAAAGAATAGAATGTTCAACTGTGTCGAATGATGTGGACCGATGTTTGACTATCAGACTCAGCAGTAGGAACGTTGTCAGTGATTGTTATTATTATGTCAGTTATGACTATAATTATGATCATTATGATTAAGGAAGAGCAGAGAAATTGGAACTGGAAGTACACATGGAATCAAGGGAGATGCTTAGCTGATGTTCGGAATGATCCCCTGTACGGAGAAGGCAGGAGAGAGAGGACAATGGCTGGAGCCATGTCCCTGAGTCGAAGAGATAGAAGGAATCCAGTGATCCGATGGAGGGTTTGCCTCCGGATAAGAGCCCAGACAGTTAATTCATTGTAACCAGGAAGCAGGCTGAGCCTGGTTGTGTAGATAGTTAGCAGAAACCGTGAAAGCTCTCTTCCGCTAACTCCTGCTTTCTCAGTGAGATGACGAGAAAGCTCATTAGCTGCGAGAGAACAGGACAGAGAAAGTACTGGAAGACTGAGGAGCAAGTGGAGTTGTGAAATCACAGCTAAGGAGAATAATGGCCCGGAGGAATGAAGTAGAGACGCTGGACACCTTGCGCCCTGCCTGGCACAGAATCAGGCTCAATAAATCTTCCCTGGATGAAAGATGACCCGGGAACCTAAAGAAGGAGCCAAACTGAGGATCCAAATCCCAATAGAGTGTGCGACTCAGCCCATCAGATTTGAATCCATATTCAATCATGTATATTTGGCTATTTTCCTGAAGTTCCATTGAAGGAAACTATAAAAATCGTGATTTAAGCATCTTTCCTGGCAACTCAAAGGAGGGCTCCAACCTTTGCCAAATGATAGAATTACAGACTCTCTCCTTGGAAAGCTCCTTTCCCGCGTAGAGATTTTTATGGCTGCATTTCATCTCCCAGTATGGTACTACTCTCTTTATTGGTACCTTTATACCCCTTACAGGTTTTTAAACAGCAGTTCCCCAGCATCTATCATTTTTACAGCCCCTCTTCCCATTTTCCACACGCAGAAATGTTCTCTTACACTTGCCTTAGGAATGTTCCACGAATTTCATATGTTTACAAACTTTTGCTATCCCATAAAGGCACTTCCCTCTACCCCCAGAGAAGTATCTAGTCAGAGAAATAAAATATGTGAACCAAAGGCTTAGCATTCTTTTCAACTCATTCATCTACATTAGCGAGGTCTCCCGAGCCTTCGGCTGCCTACTAAGT
The DNA here is from genome assembly GCF_027475565.1 of Acinonyx jubatus. NCBI lineage: Eukaryota > Metazoa > Chordata > Mammalia > Carnivora > Felidae > Acinonyx > Acinonyx jubatus. The sequence continues at coordinate 107,567,772 of NC_069388.1, read as the reverse complement.
GAATGATTCACCTGCTTGTGGACAATTTCAGTAACTTTTTGGTAATAGCCTTTGGTTTTCAGCCAGAGGTTGCCTCTGGAAACATATCTTTCTAAAGGTTTGGGGCCCACAAGCTTTGACCAGAGAAGTTCTCAAGGGATTGACTCATAGGTTCGGCTTTTCCTCTCTCTTTCCTTTTTTTTTTTTTTTTTTTTTAAAGAACATGTCTCAGTGAAGAAAGAAAACTATCTTGAGAATTAACCAAAGTCTAGGACTTAACTTTTTGAAGAATATCTATGAAGGCAGTAGCCAGAAGCTACAGACAGAGATACACAAGTAGATATAGAATTTTTATCTTATTTTTGAAACATAACAGGAATATCCAAAAACCAATAAAACAGACACTATCGCTTCTTTTACACCCTACCTTCTTTCTGGAGCGTATCCTTTAGTAGTTCTTTCAACAATACTTACAAGCCATAGATTCAAGTTTTGTCTGGAAATTTCAAACTTTTACTCTCACTCTTGCGTGATAATTTAGCTAGCTGTAGAATTCTAGTAAGATTTTTACTTCTGCACAGAACATTGATCTCCATCATCATCTGTTTTCTATTTGACTGGTAATAAACCTGTTATAAGTCAAAATACAACATATGATATATATAGTCAGCATAAGAGACTATATATATATATATATAGTCTCTTATGCTGACTTTCTTCAAGATCTTCTCTTTCTTATCAATGTTCCACATTTCCACCCTGAGGTATCTAGATGTGAATCTGACTTTATTTATCCTCTTTGAGACTCCCTGTAATTCTTATATCATGGCATCAATTATGGTAATTCCCACTCAGGGTTTATTTTTTTTAGTATAACTAAAATTTCCTTTTCCTCTTCTTAAACTCCTATTAGGTATAGGCTTGACATCTTAGGATTCCCCCCAGGCTTCTCATGTCTATTTCATAGTGTCAGTTGCTTTATTTTTCTATGTGAATGCTCCTCAAGTAGATCTTTTCATTTGCTGATTCTCTCTTCATCCATATCTAATCTGTTTTTCATTTGTTCACTGAGTTTTTAATATTAATGATTTTTTTTTACTTTCAGAAATTCTAGTTTCTCTGTTGAAATGAAACAATTATTTCATTTTTTTTCCTGCTTATGCCCTTAATCATTTAAACTCAATTGTAGGCAAGTGTTCTATTATCTGAAGTATTTAAGATTGCAATCCTATTAGCTAGACCTTCTTATTCTCACTCATGTTGGATTTTTTTTTAACCTCCTGTGTTTTCTAACTTTCTACTGGGACTTCTTCCTCAGTAGGAATTGTTTTCTGTGAGAATCCCTGCAGGCTTGATTGTGGGAACAGCCCTCCAGAGGGATGTGAAATGGAATAAAGGTAATTTGCGTTTCTTTTGCTTCTATGGGTGCCTGTTAGGCATCACTGGCTCGGGCTTTAGAGTATTGGTGCCACAGTGGTTGCATATTTTGAACTACTAATTTGCCAAGAGCTCAGTCCTGGGATTTTCATTTCCCACAGTGCTTGTACTCACTCAGAACCTCAGCAGAGCTAGATGAACTTCCCTGTCATCTCCCTGGACCACTGGGCAGAATCTCTCCTAGTCCAACCTTTCACTGATGCCCTTTAAGAGTTCTGGTGTTACGGGGGCGCCTGGGTGGCTCAGTTGGTTAAGCGTCCGACTTCGGCTCAGGTCATGATCTCATAGTTCGTGAGTTCAAGCCCTGCATCGGGCTCTGTGCCGTCAGCTTGGAGCCTGGAGCCTGCTTCAGATTCTGTGTCTCCCTCTCTGCCTTCCCCCCACTCGGATTCTGTCTCTCTCTCTCTCTCTCAAAACTAAATAAACCATAAAAAATAAAAAAAAAAAAGAGTTCAGGTGTTATGTAGACATGTCCGTTTCTGTGCCAGCCCGTAATGTTGACTCTGTCCCTGCATGGCTATTAAAATCTAACCCAAGGCAGAACCTGACCAACTCCCATTACCTCCCCACACATTAACACACAAGCTTGTTTTCCTAGGTTTAAATTTTCTCTTTATTTTTGGCACCCAGGTAATTCTCATTCCTTCTTGAAAACTAAATCAGACATAAGAGAACTTCCACAACTTTCATTTCACATCTACTTACCTATCAGCAACTACCCTCTACCTTTCCTCCTGTTACTATGGATAAACAAACCATCTGTGTCTATAAGGCCAATCCCTCCACTTGGTCACCGGCTCCCATTTCCTTTCACTTATTCAATGACATCACTCCTGTAATTCTCCTCTCTCTCTCCTACATTCACCATCTTCTTTTTCCTAGACTAGTCCTATCAGTCTATAGTTATTTCTCCTATCTTAAAAAAGCCTCATTTCCGTTCCCTATCCATCTACTGCCTCACTTCTCTGTTCTCTTTACAGAAAACTCTGAATGTTTCTGTCTCTTAGCTCCCCTTTCCATTTCTTTCTTATGCACCTTCTAATCTTTGTACTCCCATTCTTCCAAAACCACTCTTTTCAAGGGCACCAATGATCTCTACATTGCTAATTCAACTCCCAGTCAGCCTCTTACTTGACATTCTAGTAGAATGTGGTGTAGCAGAGCATTCCCTTCTCCAGGAAGTCCTTTTATCCCTTGTCATTCAGGATTCCACATTGGCTTTGTTTTTCTTCTTTCTCGGCAGCCATTTGTCTCCTTTGCTGATTCTTTCTTTTTTCCCCAAACTCTAGAGTGCCCCAGAGTTCAGTCCTTGGGTGTCTTCCCTCTCCTAGCCACACACAGTCCACTGATGATCTCATTTAGTTTCAAGACTTTAAATTCCATTTGTGACCTGACAACTCCCAAATGTATATCTCTAGCTTGTAACGCTCTGCTAGATTCTAAATTCCTGTGTCAAAGTGCTCACTCAACATCTCCAATAGGTTGTCTAATAGACATTTCAAACATGGTCCAAAATTGGCCTCTTGATCTTTCCTACCAATCGTACTCTCATCTCAGTTAATGGCAGCTCTGTCCTTGTGATTGTTCAAGCAAAACCCTTGGAGTCACTCTTGATTTCTTCCTCTCCTCTTTGGATCTGAAGATAAAGCTCTGGAATTTGGGCATTTCTTCCACTCAAATGAATAAAGTTGTATGAACACAGAGAACAGGGAGTATATGTTCTCTTAAGGAGAGGTATGAGAAGCAGTAAGTATTATACAAAACTGAGCATGCCAAATGAGAGGTGCAGAATGCTATAAGAGTTGAAAGGAAGGAATGATCATACCTAGAGACAGAGAAGCTTATGGGTCTGTAGAAGGACAGAGGGTTTCGAGATGCTCCTGAAGGATGGCAATGATTTGAGTACTTAAGTGGAAGTGGGGTGAATTTTAGGTGAAGGAAGCAACTGAGCAAGACACATATCTTCGTGGTTAGTGTCCCCTTCCCCTTAAGTATGATTCTTTCTGCCTACCTTGGTAATATATTGTCTGTGAGCCTTTGGTAATCCCTTGACTTATCCTTACTCTATCTCAGCCCCAATATAGTTCAAATCGAAGTTGCTATATCTTACCAACACTAGTTTCCAAAATGCCTCTCACAGGTTATAGGCTTCCCTCTCTCAACTCATGTTACTGCTCTCCCAGTCCACCCTTCTTTTTCCATGTTCTGCCATGTTGGTCTCTTTACCTTTGGGCCACTTGCTCCTCTGTTTATTCTATTCACTGTAGCCAGACTTGTGTTAACAGCGTGTTGACTCCCTCAACCAACATATAAGAGCCTATTGTGCACCAGGCGCTGCTCTCAAGGAAGCTTTTAACCGAGCAAAGGGGCCTAGGACACATACACAAGTTACAGGTGCTTCTAGGCATGAGGGAAGGAAATGCAAATTCTACCAGCTGGCAGGGCAGCAATCATAGAAATCACTCAGAATCCATGGTTACCCAACACCTACAGAAGGAAGATCTTGAACAGTGTGCCCCAGCTACCTTTTCTGCCTTGTTGCCCCTACTCCCCTTCACATATGTTACATTCTAGCAACACTGCTCTGTTTGTGCGTGTGTTCTGAGCCTTCTCCTCTCCATGTCTTTGTTCATGCTGGTTCTTCTGCCTGGAATGCTGTTGCCCCACCTTACATGTTTGAATCCTACTCAGCATGTAAAACACTGAGCACAGTGCCCTGCACATAGTGAACACTATATAGTGTCAGCAGTCTTTGTCATTATCATCATCGTCATTATCCTGGAAAGATTAGCTAAATTCTCACGTCCCTTAATTTTTACTTAAGTTACTGTCATCTACATATATACAATCTTCTCTGCCTCATTGTCCTTCCCCTTGACAATAGAAAATTACCTAGCTACACGCTACCATCACTGAATAGTGAATAGTCATAAGGAATAAGCAGAAAATGAATTGGGAAAAAAAAAAGCCTTTCAAATAAAATATTTGGAAGTTTTTAATTAATTGAATGTAGTGGCCATAGATTTAAAGACCTAATCTGATGAAAATAGAATGGAGCGGGCCTCTGCACTTCCTGGTAATGTACAGCCAGATTGCCTTAAACTATGACCTGAGTGAGTCCAGCCTAGATCACACCCTGACTCAAAATACCTTTATTCAGATAACATAACTTACTCTCGTCAGATGGCTGGCTTAGTCTGAGGAAACCACTCAACCTCTTAGAAGAATTTATGAAGAATCTGAGCCCATCATTCAGATGTGGATAACAGGGAACTGGGTGTCCCGGTTGGGTAATATTTAATGACAAGGATGAGAAGAACAATGTAAAGCGTCCCCGAATGGAAAGGGGATGGTGCTCTCACTTCGGTTGGTAGCAGCTCCTCTGCCTTGTCACTGTCTCCATCCCCCCAACTAACACCACTCTGCCCCTTCCCTGCTTTCGGGATCAAAACCTCATCACCAGAGTGGTGATTTGAGATTTGTGCCTCGAACACTCTCAGCTCAACATAGCTTCAGGTTCTAGGAGCATCCTTCCTTCTGTAGTCTTACACAGGTGCCTGCTCTCTCCCAGCAAGCCCACACATTATAGGCATGCTTGTTCAAGAAGAAAACACACACTGGAGCCATCTCTCATAAGTGGAGGTAGGACGGGGCTAGAGCCTTTATTCCACTTACCTGTGGTCAGCACAAGGCGCCCAGGCAAAGCACCTAGTGTTAGGATCAGCAGTTCAAATATTTTAACGTCAGCTCCCTCAAATTCACCCCCATTTGGTTTCTTCTACCTAGAGTTTGTGCAAGGACTTAAAAAATATGAACCCACCTCCACTCCTTATCCCACAGCACATGTACTTGTATTCTTTTTCTTGATTTGGGATTTTTTGGGAAGCATATTCCAACTCTAAAATATGGTACACCTCATGTATAGGAAAGAGCATAGGTTTTGGAGCCACAAAACCCTGGATTTGAATTCTGGATCTACCAGAATTATACACACACACACACACACACACACACACATGGTTAATTATATATATGGTTAATTTTATATATATGGTTAATTATATATATGCTAATAATATATATAATGTATTATATAGATTGGGCACACTGCCCTCAACCCAACCCAGTGCAAGCCTGGACAGGTAGCTCACAGCTAAGAACAGAAGGGTCTACACCCTGCCATAGGCTTTCTAAGAGGAAGAAAACCAACCAAGCCTTTATAATATCTTTCCATTCATCTTCATTAAGAAGGCAAGATAGAAGAATATACAGCTCACTTTGGGCGGCTTCCTCTTCCCTTTCCATGCAATCAAGGGCTGCTACCATGTTCCCCCTCATCTTCCCTCATCTTCCTATCTCAGTCTCACACTAGTCAGACTTAGCCCTGAGCCACTGGGCTGGCAGACGTTCCTGGTGATGCCAGGCTGTGGAAGAAGGTGGAATGAGAGAGATCAACATTGAAAGAGGGTGGGTTGGGGAGGCAGAAAAGGGATGGAGAGAGATAGCCTGATTTTTTTACTGCCCAATTCAGAAACAAAGACAGTAACTTCCGTAGTATGGGTCAGTCAGATGGTATACAAAGTAGCTGGGACTTAGGCCATCCTGATATGGCCTCTCCCAAGTCCACACATCAAGGATAAGACACCATAGTGGCAAAAGGCTCAGGAGTGGGCCCCACACTGTGCAGTGAGGGTGGAAAAGGTGGTTCAACATCATCCTCCCTCTACCACCACCAGCCAAAGAACCAATCAAATAACCCAGAGGAGCGCCCAATTCTGGAACCAGTAAGCAGCACATCTTTCATGGGTCAATCAACAGAAGACTGAGCCAAGTCCAACAGGCCACTGCTGACAAACCTACAGGTAACTCCTCCCCCACTGGCTCTGCCGCCAGGCATCAATATCCGTGCTGGTAAGGAAAGGGCTAGGAATAGAAAGGTGGAGAGAGCCAAGACAACAACTTAAATACCCAGGTCAGACTACAAATGAGTTAAGCTAAATGCATTTGGATGCACTGAGATACCTTTAAAAGTGTTTTACATTCCCCTCCCCTCCCCACCAGCCAGCCTGTGCAAGGTGGGCGCTGGTCAAAAGAAAAAGTTGCTATCAGTTATTTGGAAAACTCAGAGTGATCAATGTTTATATTTTCCTGACACAGGACTCTTCGGCCAAGGCTGTTACACTCTGTAAATCCCTGGCTGAGTTTCTTAACCTCTGAAATGGTTTGCTGCTTCTGAAGGTGGGGACCCACCCCAACTCATAGGGCTTGGGGTTTGGAAAGTTCCTGCAAAGAGCCTTTCAGTGGAGTTCCTGAGCCTTGAGAAGTAGGGAAATTGGCATGGCCTAGGAAGTGGTGAGTTATGTATTCCATTCTTTTCATTAACATTAACTTAATTGCCTGAGAAAGAGAACACGCCCTTGCTACTTCTCCTTACACAGGTCTCAGCTTAAATGTGCATTCTCAGGAAGGTCTCTCTTAGCTCCCCCCAACCCATCCAAAGTAGGGGGAGCCTTCAGCACATTTCCTGTTATTCCTTTACAGTCCTAATCAGGATGTGAAGTTGTTTAATTAACTTATTTGTCGAATTGTTCCTTATCTATGTCCTGTCCCCCACAACACTCCCTAAGGAGTCCCCTCTGCTTTTTCTCTCTTATGTGTCTAGTGTCCTTAAATGTGTGCTCCTTAAATTTGTTGACTCTTTTTTCTGGAGGTTCTGGGCCATGAATGTGAAAGTTCTTTTCTCTTATTTAAAATTTCTGAAAAAAATTATCTTCTTAGTTTGGTCATCCCACTGCTGTTTGCTTGCTTTGGCAGAGGAAAAGTGAAATGCCCTTTAATTTTGGGGGGGAGGGGGGTGGTTTACAGAAGCCAGTAATATAAAGCACAGAAATGGTGAATTTCAGTACCTAAAACTCTGTGAATGATTACTGGGTGGAGCTATCTTTACAAGGCAATTTTCTACCTTCCCCGTGAAATAAAACCCCAAAAATGTGTTACTATGGCAGCGTATTTCCTTACCAAGACAAAAGCGGAAGCAACCTATGCACTAACATCAACCACACCCCTGCATTGTGAGTCCTCTCTGAAATCAGGTTCAGTGTGTTTGGAGATGTACCAACTGTTAGACTAGTAACATGCTTGACACCTACACATGCGGGGGAAATGTGCACACGCACAAACTGTAATTTAGCGGCATCAGCAGCAACTGTGTATTGAAAAAAGCAAAAAAAAAGAAACTGCATTTAAACATAGTGGAGAGTAGTCACATCAACAGCATTGGGAAGGAGCTGTGCACTGATTTGGGAACGTTTCCTCATTTTCTTATAGATGTTGGCCCAGCAAAATGAATGGATACCATTGTGATGTTCTCTGGTCCCAATCCTGCCATCTCGAGGCACATTCAGTGGCCAGCTCATGGTCCAGTCCCTGCCATTGGTCAGGATCCACACGGACATGTATGGTTTTCCAGAACTAAATCCTTTCCACAAACAGAAAGCCATTGCCACCACTCCTGACAATCAGAATGGAGGCAGTGGCACCTCCCATCCTTCTAGGAACTGTAGAGAGGGCTCAGGAAGCCCCCAACTTGCTCCACGGTGGACACCCAAGGAGCCCTATCTGATGCCAGAAAGTTATTCAGAAGTACTGACAACAGAAGGTCATCCATTAAACAGTGTTATTTCTTATGGCATCGGTTCCTCTCTCAGAAGCATCCACCAGACACCAGACCAGGGAACTGGACAGCTCTTTTTGCCCTCTGCAAGAGCCAGGAGCAAGATTATCAAAGACCCTTTTTCTACTATAATGCCCTGTGCCCGGTGACTCCTCCAATGAATGCAAATCATTCTTTAGCTGTGGATAGACCCACTGGCTTAGGATCCACATGTTGTAGGCAGCCAAAAAAGATTGGTATTTTGTCATTTGTAAGAATTTACAGGGTGCTTACTATGTGTCAGGAACTGTGGTAAACCCTGTACATGCATTTACACATTTCATTTCTGCAACAATCCATAAGGCAAATACCAAACCCATAGGGTAGATAACTAATGTTATCACTCCCATCTCAGATGAAAAACCTAAAGCTTAGCAAGCTTACAGGAATTGCCCAGATTTTATGTATGAGGCAATGCCAGGATTCAAGGCTACGTCAGCCTGACACCCAAACCAATACCCTCAGCCGTGATGCTATGCTGTCGGTGGATGGAACCTTTCCGATGTGCTGCAACCCAACTAACATTTCAGCCAAGAAGAGATTGTGTGGTGAGGTTGACTTCAGGAGACCAAAGCAGAAACTGATTCTAAAGAGCAGACTTTGGCTCCTCAGAGGGGTCCGGGACCAACGGCATCACATCCTGGTGCAGAACTCGGGCCCATCCCAGACCGCTGAATCAGAGTCAGTGTGTTGACAAGATCGTGGGAGGGTCACAAGCGTATTAAAGGAGAAAGAGGCACTTATTGATATTGAAGAAACGCTAAATAAACTTTGCAGGAAAGTAAGTCTGTAACTGAAACAGAGAGGGGAAAATGTGAGATCGTGGAGGCTAGAATAGTGCCTCTTTTATTTTTTAACCCCCAGTGCCTATAGAAAAGTAAGCGTATGGCATATTTATTGAATAAATGAATGGATAAAAAAAGGGATTGAGGCACTTTGCAGTAGGGACATTACATGAGACCAGATATTAAGTCTAGGTTTGAGTCCTGGCCCTACTTCTTCCACCCTTGGGCAGGTCACCATTGCTCTAGTCCTCAGTTTCTCCATCTAGAGGCAAAATATAACAAAATAGGACAATAAAACAATGGTCAGTGTAGGCCTAGGAAGACCTGGTCAAGTTGGCATAACAGGGAATAATCTGAAGGCCATTCTCACTCCAGAGCCCCATGCAGCCTGCTGAGGCCCTCACGGGCCCACGTTGCAGCATGACTCCCCCCCTCTGGCCACTCCTGCTTCCTTCCCCTCCCTTCAACAGGTGTTTGTTCCAAAAACAAACTCCCAAATAAACATCCGGCATCTGAAACTTCATCTCACAGTCTGCCTCACTGGGAAACCAAGCCACAAGAGCCATTAAAGGAAAGCCAATCATCCTCCAAGCATCTAAGGTGGTTTTGCATGAATTTGTGGAGCCCCTGCTGGGTTGTGGAAGATCAGAATCTAACGTTCTCCAGCATCGATTGTATAGCTCGGAACTGTGTACCACAACTTGATTAGGCTGTAGCACTGGAATAGGCTTTTATGGAAACTCCCGTATGAGGATACTATTAGTACTTAATAGCTTGCTGTTGTGGTATGTATTTTCTATTTTTGCTATTTGAGGTTTTTTTGGTTGTTGTTATGTTTTGTCTCCCGTTGGTGAAACCGAGGTACAAAATGGTGGCAACTTGCCCGAGATTGGAAGAGGTAGTGCCAGAACTCAAGTGCAGGCCTCCTAATCATCCAGTGTTGAGTGACATAGTATAGTGGGTAGGAGGTGGTAACTGGGATGGATGGGGCTTCCTTTGCTTTCCACGAGGAAAAGATGTCAAAAAGCTTGCGGTCAGCAGTTCATAAAAGGACTCACCCTTGTGTCATCCAGTTATATCATCACTTCTTGTTTTCCTTGCAAATTTCGTTGGAACAATTTGGTGGGGTTAACCTTGGTCATGAGATTGGTTGCCTGGGGACAATGCACCGAGTGCAAAGGGGAGCACGCATCAGTAAGCCTGAGCCTCAAGCCTCAAGCCTCAAGGTGAGCTCCTTGAGGGAAGGCCCCATGTCCTTCAGCCTTGTGTTTCCCCACCATCTAGCCAGGGCAGAGCATGGAGTTAGTGTTGGATAAATAAATGTCTGCTTGGATAGGCAGTGGATAGCAGCGACTACTACCTGCCTTCGAACCTACTGAATGTTGACTCAAAAGAGGCAAAACAATTGCATTTTACTATCGACTTAAAACTTTCCAAGCACAGACCCTGAGATGCTCAGCCCTCCTGACCCCGAGAGACCCATGACACTCCTGCCTATGTCGCCCAGCCCTTCCCGCTGCTCTTCTGACCGTGACAATCCATGCCACTCAATTCAGCACTGGATTACAGAGTGCCTTACCCTGCTTAAGTCAGCACACGAGTCTCATGCCCGGGGTAGGGCGGCCCCCAGGAGCTCAGTTGGCTTGCTGTGGGTTACAGAGCTCTTACCCATCCCGTGCTTCCTGCCCAGGAGGTGGGAGCAGCCGGGTGCTGCCCTCCAGGATCTCAGCCAGCTTTCCTTGGCAAGAGCCATGCCTATTGTTGGAGCTGCTGAGCTGCTCATGGGCAGGAGCCAGGGACGGAGCTCCCGAGGCTCACGTTGGACGCCACACGCACAAGGTCACAGGGTCAATCCTAGAGTCAACCCACGGCTCAGACCCCCAGGTTGCCTTTTCACTTTTATCATTTTCACCTGAACCCTCATTATGCAAATGCAGTAGCATCTAGTCAATTCATGGGCCAACAGACTGTAAAAGGAAGGGAAAGAAATACTGGCTAGTGCAGTGGAGCAGAAGGCCAGGAACGGTGTTTCGGCTCCTGGGTTGTCCAACACATGCAGCTCCTGTGACACCTCCAGGACACGTGGCAGGGTAGGATGGCGGGCAGCCTATCTGAGGGCGGAGGCACAGAGAAAAACAGTCGCCTTGGGTCTAGGGAGGGCAGATGGCAGAGGCAGGAGAGCAGAAGCATTTCCTCCTTCAGTGTCCGAGACGGAAAAGCAAATCTGCTGGACAAAAAGAACCTCCACGTTTTATGTGTTCTGTTGTCAGGCGCTTCACGGCGACAGAGCGATGTCGAAGGTGAGTCAGGTGCTGTAGCTGGAAGGTCGTGACGGCCAGTCAGCAAAGCCTTCCTTCCACTGCCCGCGTGGCCCCACTGACCCCTCTTCCGCTTCCTCCTCCCCTCCCTGTCGGCCAATATTCTCATCCCTGGTCCTCAGCCCGCTGCTGGGCGTGGACGCTGTGGGGATACTTTATGGACAAGTTTTTACTCTCCCTGGAGCAGGGAGAGGTCCGGGTAAGTTCAGTGACTTGGCCAAGGGGCTGTGGTCAGGGAGTAAGAAGTCTGCCCCCGACAGCCACCTGAGCCATCAGGAGGCTTTTAGACACAGCGAGCGCTGCTGTGCCCTCTTGGGCCCGATGGTCTAGGAAAGTTCAAACTCATTTCCTGAAATAAGGATGACATTTAGTAAGGCAGTCTGGAAGCTGAAAACAAGTGGTCAGAGCCTCCCCTCCTCCCGACCGGTCCACAGGGCGTCTGCCAAAGCCTGGTGCCCTACAGAGAATAGGACAAGAACACAGCCCACAGGAAAACTGCTCTGCTCGTCTCCCCACTTTGCCCTGTTCTCTTCCCTTCCTCTGTCCCAAGCCCCCGGACCTGCCAGGCCCACAGGAGGTCACAGAATATTTTTGATCATGGTCCTGGCAGTGGGAGTGATAGGCTGTCCGAGGAGCACCCGGGAGACCAGCTGGATGCAAGCATGAGCACCATGGAGCTGCCTGGAGGCCAGCTTCTCACACCCATGCTGTCTTCTGGATTGTGGCACGTCCCTCCTATCGGGTCTGCTGGCCACCGCTCCCACCTCCTCCGACCCAGTCTCCACTCCAGCCAGAAAGGAGCATTGCCAGGCACACACCCAGTAAGCTTGCTACTCACTTGCAATCTGTGGTGGGTTTCCCAAAGCCCTCTGACTTAGCCTGAACCCCAACCTGACTTTGAGATCCTCACGCTCAATCCCCTGGCTCTCTCGGATGTTCCTTCCCGCTGCTGCACCTCACGCTCCACGCTCCAGACTCCCCCACTTCAGAGAATCCATCATTCGTCCTCCTGCCTTCCAGAAATTGCTTTGAACTCAATGTCACTCTGCTCAGAACACCCTCACCCAGCAACTCCCCCTTGCCCCCACCGGCCTGCAGGTCTGTGCCTGTCCTCTCCCGTCCCACCCCCTAAGCCAAGTGAGGCTAAGTGTCCTTCCCACGGCAGGCTGGGCCCCCCACCCCCACCCCGGAGCCCTCCCCACAACGTAGGCCAAGCTCCTAATGTTGGTCTCTGTTCCCAGCTAGACAGAACCTCCACAAAGCACAGTGGTGGTTTTCGTATCACTAGCCTGGTGCTGACGCCCCAGACCAGGCCTGCCCGTCTTTTGCTCACTCCAAGTCTCCCTCCAGCCATTAGCGGGGGCAAGGGAGAGGCTCTGGGACTTGGTGCCAGGATCCTAGCGCTGCTCGGTACTCCCCTCACTCCGTACCTTCAGGCAGGTCACTGTCCCTCTGGCCCTCAGTTTCTCTACCTGCTCTTCTCTTCCCACAAGCTCAGAAGTAAAGCGACCAAAGCAGCTTGATTGACTGACTCCCATTTTTTTTTCTTTAAGTTGACTTATTTATTTTCAGAGAGAGAGAGAGAGAGAGAGAGAGAGGAGAGCAGAGAGAGAATCTCAAGCAGGCCCCCCGCTGCCAGCGCAGAGCCCAACACGGGGCTCGAACTCACAACCGGTGAGACCGTGATCGGGGCAGAAGTCAAGTGACTGACTGACTCCCTTCGAAAATGTTATTTTAGTGTAGTAACATGGTATCTACCACCTTAACAGATGTCCAAGTGCACAATACAGTGTTGTTGACTCTAGGTGCAGTATTCTGTGGTTGACTCCATTTTGGCGTGGGCTGGGGAGAGCTGGACTGCTGACAGTCCCCTGCCCACTGCCTGCCTTCCAGTGTCCCGGCCTGGGCAGCTGTGTCACAGGAGGCAGGGGTCTGGTGGGTGGGTTTGCAGTGGTTCAATCAAGGGAGAAAATGTGTGCCGAAACACAGACAGGGTCACCCAGAGAGGTGGGCTGGGGCCAGGGAAGTTTGCCCAGATTCTTCAGAGACGTGCTCCTTACCTCAGAGAAACAATTCGCCATTTCTCAGGGACCCAAGGAGGCAGAGTCAGAAACTGTGCCCCACACACACAAACAGCCTCACAGAGCCTGGGGGCCAAGGCAGGGATCTTAGCAGGGACACAAAGCAAGACACTAAGGTGGCAGAAGAGATGAGACATTTTGCCTGGGGGCCTGTGATCCAACAAATTGCATCTTTCCCGTCTGGCTTCAGGACAGACAGAGCGTTGGCCTGCTTCCTGCCCGCTACCCCTCCAAAGGCCAGCACCTGTTTGGCTTTGAGCCGCTACGTAAAAAACACGTATTTGCCTGATTTAACAGCCAATGATAGATTCATGAATCAAAACTCCACTTTATTTTTCTTTAAGTTTATTCATTTATTTTGAGACACACTGAGACAGAGTGAGCGGGGGAGGGGTAAAGAGAGTGGGGGAGAGAGCGCGAGAGAGAATCCCAAGCAGGCCCCGCACCATCAGCACAGAGCCCAGTGTGGGGCTCGAACCCACAAAACCGTGAGATCATGACCTGAGCCGAAACCGAGAGTCAGACACTGGACCGACTGAGCCACACTGGTGCCCCTCAAAACTTCACTTTAAATTCTACCACAAATGATAATCGTTGGCAGCCTGAATCCCTGACACCAGACAAAAGTCAAACCCGTTTTAATTTGCTCATGGCACTGATAAGTTAAAAGAAACTCATCTTCTAACACAGACTATGAGATGGAATTAGAATTCATGAAGCCACACGTGTTCTTGCCTGATGCTTTTGATAAAGACAAATACACTCCTTGTCAGAAGTTAAACAAAACGAGTTTTAGGGACGACAAGTTCCCTCTGCCTTTGAGGAGGGGGTGATCAGAGTGCTGCCAGAGAGAGAGAGCCTGTGGCCCTTCCTTTGCAGGCTATGGGGCAAGATTAGCTCAGCCCCTCTTTGGGACATGCCTCTTTCTCCTCCTGCATTCCCGGATTTCCAGGCTAGTTGGGCTTCCTAATTTGGAAGTCACCACAGAGCAAACGCTGACAGCACTTGAGTGTCCTGCTGTGAACTCCCTGAGAGGCAGTGGCCCTGGTTACATAACACGTACCTCGGTTAACCCCTCCAAATGCCTCTCAAGGTTCCCAAGTGGAGTGGAGATGAGGCTCCAGACCCCCATGCACTGAAGCTGTGACATCCGCATGCAGCCTTTCTGTTGCATAGACATTCCTCCCAGTCCTGCTCTCTTCCTGCTCTTTCCACTTTCCCCACCTCCTCACCCAGAGGTGGGCCTAGAATCTCACTCCGGGCCAGCCCTCGAAGGCAAGGACCTCATGGTCTTTGCATCCACGCTAATACTCAACACACTGTTGGGCTCATCAAGGTCGACACGCAGGCACTGAGTGAAGACAGAGGGCGAGCAAAAGAGAGACAGGGAGGTGGAGGAGAGCTGAAGAAAGGAACTATGTGATTCATCCCGTGTTCATTTTGAACCTTTCTGGGGGTTCTTGCAGGTGAGCCCAGGTGGATAAGTGTCCACGGAGGGGTGACGAGTAATGTCCCCAGCGCCTGCGTGGGGGTCTGACCCCATCAATCAAACGCCTCCCCCAGACACGGCAGGTGAGTGGTGGGGTTGCTGGTCACAGCAGACATTATCCAAAATTTACTTTTGTATTTACTTATAAATACAGTCTTAACATTAATGTGAATTTTAAATAAGAATATAAATCATTCCTGGTCCCCCAAACACAACAGATTTTACTCTAGCCTATTCCTTCTGGTTGGCTTTAAGTGTTTTATTTTGGGATTGGACCAAGGGCAGCAAATTCCTATGTGGCCAGTATATGCTTGTGCGTTATAATTTTCTACCCCTTCCAGCTGGAGAGCTCCTTGGGGGCGGGGATGTGACTTTCATTTTGGTGTCTTAGCATTTAGCCCAGTGCTCCATACTTAGTAGGTGCTCACTAAACACTTGTTAAATGAATGAATGCATTGCCTCGACACCAGGACCTTGCCAGAAGTGTACATTTAAACCGGGAGGGGAGCAACTTATCATTATTTTAATCGTGAATAAATTCAATATTCTCTGAAAACAGGAAGCACGGCCAGCGTAGAGAGTCAGAATGTCACCCAGAGGCACCAAGGTCAAAGTTACAAGGGAACACGGTGTCTCAAATCTTCTGGGAGGAAGGACAGGAATGGGAAAATGAAGCTGACGACCTGAACACTCAAAAGCAGGACAGAGACAGGGGGAAAGAATGGGCTGGGGCAGGGGGTTGAGAACTGGGTCTGTGAGCTGACCGGGTCTGCCAGGGACTTTGTAGCATTGGTACCCCGCATCCATTGTGGGGGGTAAGTGTGGAGGTTTCTAGGAAGCACACCAGGCTGAAGACTACCTGATGCTCACACATCTTAAGCTGCTTAGGTAGAAATTCTGCTTTGGAGGGTCTAGTCAGAGTGACTGGTAGGGAAGTTATTCTCGAGGTAAGAGTGGCAGTGACCATGTGATCATCGCATTATTACTTCCGTATTATGCACAAGAAAATCTTTCAACCAAGGTAATGGAATTTCTGTCCCTTTCCAGAGATTGGATCAACTATGGTTCTCTCCTATTATCACTTATATTGTCTGTTTTCAAGTACATCCTTACGTTTATACACACCGTATGGTGTGTTTAATTCACACTTGAAATCTAAATGTCTTGGCTGAACTTTCGGAAAATGCTAAGAAGGGCTCTATTTAACACCCAGTATTATGCACAGAATAACCGTTTCTTTAGTGATAGGATGGTCTTCTTTTCTGGTAGATGTGACCCTCCTCCAGAAGGCCAGGGCCACTTGCATGGCATGGGAGTGGTTCCTGGATAAGGCACCTGGGCTTTGAGCTGTCACGTGGCCTCAGCTGGCCTGCAGAGCGGTGCTATCTGTCCCTCAGTTGGGCAAACAGAGTTAATGCTTAGCTTCCAGTTCTGAGTTTCTCTAGTAATCCTTGACCAAGTCTGGATTTGGGAGTTCTGGGATTCTGTTAAGTCTTGTTTTTTGGTTTTTTTTTTAAAATAACTACCTGTTATCATGCTATAAAAACTTCTTTACAGGGTCAGGTAATCTATCTGCGAAGACATACAGAGTAGGAGTCAGTCCCACATGATGGATAAAGTGGATGTGAATTTCCAGATTGTAAATGAGTTAGGTAATGACACTCAAGAAGCCATAAATATCTGTGGGTTCATAACAAAGTGCACATTTTGGAAGTGCTTCCAACAAACCAACCTCGCTCGAATCTCATCCATCTCCTAGAACCCTCCTATCCCATCAGCCTAATCCTATGGAATACTTGTTCCTAATATCTCTCATGTCCTTCACTTGCTTGGCCTCCTGCCGTTATTCCAGCTCAAGTCCTTACCACAACACCCCTGGATTATTGCAATGGCCTCCTCATCGCTCTACCTGTCCCCAGTTTCTGATCCATTCTCCACACGGCCACCGGGCTCAGGGCTTGACTTTCCTCCACGTAACCACTTTCGACACGCTCCACCTCGACTCAGAAATTTCTGACTATTTCCTATTGCCTTCTGAGTGAAGGCGAGATCCATAGTCTGGTAGTCAAGGTCCTATAGGTTCCAGCCGACCTATCTAAACTTCTCTCTTTCTTGAGGTGCCTAGGTGGCTCAGTCGGTTAGGCGACTGCCTTCAGCCCAGGTCATGATCTCCCAGATCGGGAGTTCGAGCCCCGCGTCGGGCTCTGTGCTCACAGCTCGGAGCCTGGAGCCTGCTTCGGATTCTGTGCCTCCCCCTCTCTCTACCCCTCCCCTGCTCATGCTCTGTGTCTGTCTCTCAATAATAAATAAACGTTTTAAAAAATTTTTTTAACTTTTCTCTTTCTCTATGGCTGAAAGCACCAGCCAGGAGGAGGTGCTCACTGTCTCCCCCTAGCAAATCTGTGCCTTTCTGCACTTTGTTCCCTGGGCCACCCTCCACCCAGATTGTCCCTAGAAGGCCTTCTCCCTTCCCCTCTGCCTGTACAAACCCAAACTTCCTACAAGGGCTCCATCTCCTAAAGTTTTCTGCCATCTCTCTAGTCCATCTTGATCTAACTGAGTGGCTTTCTTGTATTATCCTATTTAAATATAAGTTTCCTGGAGACGCAGAGTAACTTGAGTCAAAGGGGGAAAAAAGAGGAATTTCAGCTACCAAGACCTATGGTGGCAGAACTACTTTGGGTCAGAGGGCCTTATAGATGACCACACGCACTCACCCCTGGCTCTGTGTCTCCACGGCCCCATCTCAGAAAGGTGGCAAGGAAGCTCGTGTTGGCTCTTGCAATCAACCCAGGGCTGGGATGGCCACCCAGGCCCTACACGGTGAAGACTGTGTGCACACTTGCACTCTCCTTGGCCACACTCCACTCGACAATTTAAAAACTACATGTTGTTCCTTGCTCGTTTTGAGGCAAAAGAGGAAGAAGGGGATGGGAGCAGATCAAAAAGGAGGTGTCGGTTTTGACTCCCTTCTATTCCAGCATATCTGTGAAAGTCACTTAGGAAGACAGAACCCACTCTAGATATTTCAACCAGGGAATTGGTTCACGGGTCACAGAGATATTCACGGTTGCAATAACCCGTGACCGGTGCTGGGACTGGAGAATCAGCAGGAGAGGGGGCATAACCAGGCCAGAAACCAGGGCTCCCTCCCCCTGGGCAGGGGCTGCTTGCTGGGAGCTGGGACCATGGAGGGAGGGGCTTCCCTGTAGGGCCCGGAGCCCAAGAGGAAACACAGCCCACGCCAGTGATGCCACAGGGAGGGGAAGAAGGTGAGAAATAACCTCGAGTCGCCCTTCCTTCCACCCCCAGTACTCTGCCAGTGCCTCCACTGGTGGATGCTGCCTACTGGCTGGCGGGCTGGGAAGCCTGGGAAGAGTTGGGATGGATCTGAGAGGACGCTGGCCCCTCCCAGATCTCACCCCTCCTTGCACCTGTCAGACCCGCCTCCCTTCCCCGAGTTGGGGCCAGATGATCACCAGACATCTCTTTGATGCCCTCATGCCCTGTCCTCTGCCGCCCCAGCCCTGACCATGCCACCCTGGTCCCGTCTGCACTCCCTCCAGAGCTGCTGAGCCCTGATGGAAGACAACCACAGAGCAGAGCTTCCCCGAAGCCACCAGACATGGATCGGATTGTTGAAACTCTATGTGAACCTCAAGGCTGTGGGAGGATCCTTTGCACCGCTTTGGCTGATTTCCAGCTTCTCTGGTCTTGGCTCTAAAGCCCCTGAGCGAACCTGACTCCTGCAGGCTTTCTTCACACTTTCCTGAGACACCCGACGCCTTTAGGCGGGACCTTTCTCAATGTCTGTCCCGTGGACTTAACCTTCATCCTGCTTTCCCTTGTACCCATGCCGGTCTCTGAGAAAGGAGCACTGGTCTTTCTTGGCCCGTGCTCTTGACCCTGTTTCCTCCTGTCTCCTCTGTCACTTGACCGAAGTCCTTGTCCCTTCTATTTTTCTGCTTTACAGCTTCCCTCTCCCTTGGCTTCCTTCTCTCTGCCTGTAAGTGAGCATAGTTAACAGCCATGAAAAGTCCTTTTACCCCTTTTATCCCTTTAGGCCAGTTTTCCAACTTTCTCTTTACCTTCAAATTTATTGAAAGAGCAAGGTTAACCCATGATCTGTTTTTCATGACTTGCTGACTGTCCGTTCCCGTGGCTTGTAACTGTCTTTCTCCTCTGACTGTCCCAGCAGCACTGGACTCCACTGACAATCCCCCGTAGTCCCACCCCTTTCCACAATCCCTTCCCCCTGATTTCTCTGAAGCTGCTCCCCCTTTGCGGTCCTCTCACAAGTTTCTCTCACTCCTCCTGTACAAATGTGTGGGTGCTTCCCTGGTCTCTGCCCTCAGTTCCCATCACACTCCTCCAGCGGCCAGGGTTAGGGTTAGGGTTAGTCTGTAGGTGGTCTCCAAATCGGTCTCTTGGGTCCAGATCTCTGGAATGTAAGCTTGTACCAATTATTCAACTGTCTCTGGCAATCTGAATATCTTCTGCTGCCATAAACTCACTACGTCCCAAACTACATTTGTTTCTTCCTATAATCCCTCAATCAGCTCCTACCACCGACTTTATGCTTTTCTCAACATCCTGCCTCAACCCTCTAATGAGGCCTTGACTTTCCCCTCCCCACATCCAATCCATCACCAAGCCAAGGGAATCCCATGCTCCTTTCATGTCTCCATCCACCTCAGCTTTGAACAAGCCCTTATATATTAAATATTAATATTATATATCAATCTATATAATTAATCTATATCTATATCTAGAGACATTTCACACCCATGAGCATATCTGAAGATAGATTGTGTGTTGAGCCATCCAGAAGACCACAGTGAAATCATAGGAGCACCACTGGGTATTTTATTTTATTTTATTTTTTAACATTTATTTATTATTTTTGAGACAGAGAGAGACAGAGCATGAACGGGGGAGAGGCAGAGAGAGAGGGAGACACAGAATCAGAAGCAGGCTCCAGGCTCTGAGCCATCAGCCCAGAGCCCCACGCGGGGCTCGAACTCACGGACCGCGAGATCGTGACCTGAGCCGAAGTCGGACGCTCAACCGACTGAGCCACCCAGGCGCCCCAACACTGGGTATTTTAAACGTCCAAGAGACACCACATAATCTACTACTTTGAAGTTATGTGGACCCAACCACTGAAAAACAAAACTATTAGGTATTTGGTTTTGTCTCAGGACACTGAAAACTTCACTGAGACACTGAGAGCACTCTGAGCTGGGAGAACTTCTAAAACTCTAGCACACAGGGTTTCAAAGGAGAACGTATTGACCACCCATGTGCCTGCAAAACAGCACAAGGCAGGGAGAATGTAACCATTGTTTGAATGAGGCAAGGAGAGGAATCAAGATGGCGACACAGGAGACTTTACAACCTCTATCTGAGGTTCCGGTTTCTAATCTGCGGGCATCTAGGGGCTAGCTACGATCCTCAGTGGAACCCAGGGATGCCATTGGGCATTTCCACCACCTTCTCCCTCTGTTCATCCCAGCTATAACAACCAGATCATCACCATCTCTCTGGGAAGAGCTTGTACACACGCCTGGTGCCCCAGTTTCTGTGGCTGCTATTCGGGGATACTATACTGTATAAGTATAATTTGCTGAGAGTGTTGAACTTAAGCGTGTTCACCAAAAAAGAAAAAAAAAAAAAAAAAAAAAAGGAGAGGCGCCTGGGTGGCTCAGTCGGTTAAGCGTCCGACTTCGGTTCAGGTCACGATCTCGCGGTTTGTGAGTTCAAGCCCCGCGTCGGGCTCTATGCTGACAGCTCAGAGCCTGGAGCCTGCTTCCATTCTGTCTCACCCTCTCTCTCTGCCACTCCCCTGCTTGTGCTCTGTCTCTGTCTCAAAAATAAATAAAACATTTTAAAAAATTAAAAACAAAGAAAAAGGAAATACATGAGGTGACTGGTCTGTTAATTAACCTGATGGTGGGAAACCTTTTACGATGTGTATGTATATCAAATATCAGATTGTGTATTTTTTTAAGTTTATTTTTGAGAGACAGAGAGAGTGAGTGCAGGTGCATGTGTGATTGGGGGGGGGGGGGGGGGGTGGAGCGGGTAGAGAGAGAGGGAGACAGAGAAACCCAAGCAGGCTCCATGCTGTCAATGCAGAGTTCTACCCGAGGCTCAAACTCACACACAGCAAGATCATGACCAGAGCAGAAATCAAGAGTTGGATGCTTAACCGACTGAGCCACCCAGGTGCCCTGCAGATTGTATATTTTAAAAGATTACAGCTTTACTTATTAATTATACCTCAATAAAGTTGAAAAATAAAATAAAATAAATAAAACAAAAATAAATGCAGTTTAAGCCCACTGAAACTTCGACCCTCGTTATATCCTCCCTCCTTTTTCTGTTCCCCCTTCCCAGAAGTAACTATTAGCCTGAATTTTTGCATTTGCAATTTCCTGGCTTTTCTTTGTAGTTTTTATTGCAGATGATCGTGTTTTTAAAGCATATGTGTGTGTTGTTTAGATTTGTATGTCAATCTTTAGCACATTTTCCACCAAATGCTGACTGACCCCTGGCTAATTTCCCACCTCTTGATTTATCCTACTGCCATTCTACACACTTCTTTTCTTTAGTCTCTGATCAGGTCATGTCCCTGCCCAACCACCTTCAAGGACTCCCCCATTCGTCACTGAATCAATTCCCTTCCCAACCTTGATATTTTGAGCTTTGCCAAGTCATGTAATTTCTCTGAGCCTCAGTTTCTTAATCTGTGAAATGGGAATGAAGATCCTAAGCTTGCAAGGCTGTTCCAAAGATTGCACGAGACAATTAAGGGCAAACATGGGGACTGACACACAGTAGGTGCGTGATACCCTGGAGCTAATCTTTTTACTATTTATTTATTTTTTATTTTTTAACGTTTATTTATTTATTTATTTATTTTGAGAAAGACAGAGCCAGCATGAGTGGGGGAGGGGCAGAGAGAGAGAGGGAAAGAGAGAATCCCAAGCAGGCTCCGCACTGCCAGCGCAGAGTCTGATGCGAGATTCCAATGCATGAAGCCGCAAGATCATGACCCGAGTCAAAACCAAGAGCCAGAAGCTTCACCAACTGAGCCATCCGGGCGACCCTCTGATCTTTTTATTTCTATTACACCGCCCTGAGCAGTTCTTTTTTTTAATGAGTATTATTACTCCTCTCTGAACTTTCCCCCAAGCCATGGCACAGAGCCCTACACATAGTGAGAGCTCAGGAAACGCTTGCTGAACGTGAAATAAACCAGTCTCCGGCAACTCACACACAAGCTGATAACGCCCAGGGTGGAGACTCCTATTACTTGGTTGAACTCCAAAGGGAGGTTGATACTGCCCTACTCTGCAAGGAGGGAGGAGAACACGGACAGCTGCTCTTGCTAAGTGGAGTACGTAAGACGTTATGAATCTTTAAAACATTTTCAGTAGCAGCGTGTGGGTATGGGCTTGGGCTGGGCTACTCCCTGAGCTGGCTCTTGTCAAGCATCCGATGGCCACCCTTAGAGCACAGCTGCCGTCCTGGGGAGACCGCAGGATTAGCGCCTGCCCCAGCCGAAGGGAGGGAACCCATTCCTCTGATGTGCACAGTTGCCCCTCTGCCTGGAACCCATCCTTTGCTCAGTTGCCAAAGGACTGTTTTAGATCCTGTCGAGTTGGCAGGAGTCCCTCATGCGCCCGTGTCTCTGTGTGAGAGCTGCTGTCACTTGCCTCTTCCCCTCGGGATTTTCAAAGAGGATAGAAGAGATTAATGGCTGTAAAGGACTGAGGCCCTCTAGTTACGATTTTACTTCTGCGTAATTTTGACAGGTTGTCTACTTATTGAGAAATGGCATGTTTCCTATCTTTTAGAAAAAGTGTTCTCATGGATCTGAGAAGGGGTACGTTCTATGTTGCCGGAGTAGAGCAACATGTGATCAGTCTTAGCAAAAACACGCCCCAAGAGGCCCGTGATTGGGCCTCTTCGTCTTTGATTGGGTTTGTTTCCCCAGTAGGTCCTCAGCCGGGCCTCTCCGTTACTTCTGCCCGATCTCCAGGCTTGCAGAGGAAATTCACTGCTTGTTCTCAAAGGAGTGCCGTGTCTTCAGAATTAGGCATACACTGGAAAACAGAAGAATTTGCACCCAGGTGCAACTATTCGAACTTAACTGTATAGAAATATATTTCTACACAGCATAGCGACGAAACAAAATAGGGTTCTGTGATAGGAAGTGTATATTAACTACTCAAAAAAAAAATGATAAAAGTTTATCTGTCTCCTATCCTGAGTAGCAC
This sequence comes from Acinonyx jubatus, assembly GCF_027475565.1. Lineage (NCBI taxonomy): Eukaryota > Metazoa > Chordata > Mammalia > Carnivora > Felidae > Acinonyx > Acinonyx jubatus. The sequence continues at coordinate 107,544,686 of NC_069388.1, read as the reverse complement.
AGAATAACTTACCAAATGTCAATGGTTATGCTAACATTTACTTTAGCAAAGAGATAATTACAAAGGTTGAAAAAAGCCTATTGAACCCATCAGATTGTCCACACATCAGCTGGTTTTCATCCAAACCAGTTTATAATCTAAAACAGAGAAGTCTTTACTTTAGAGGCAACCAAGGTCATGACCTTTTGTTTTTTTTGTTCTTACAAAGGTTCCATGGCCCGAGTGACCCCAACCATGTTTCTCTTGTCTCTGAATTTCTGAATGCAACTCTGTTCCTAATGTCAGCAGGCTGAGGGTAAGAGTGGACCAGTGGTTCTAAGTGTAATTCCCACTTGACAGAAGAGGTTTCTGTGGAGGCAGACGGGGCCTCTCGTGGGTCACAGCCCAATTGAGTTGTAAACTACATTTGTTTCACCAATTCATAGGGCCCTGAAGGAGTGATCTCTATTTTTTTTTTTTTGTGATCTCCATTTTTGTGTATTTTGTTTAAAAGTCCGAGTAACTTACAAAATAACCCTTTGCCCAGTGATCTTAGTTGCCGTTTGTGATTTGACATTGAAAATAAAGATACATTGGAGGGTTTGAAACTTCTTGCTGACTTCTGGGAAAAAAAACAGTCAAATATCACTCAGATGCACTTGACTTTGCACAAACGTGTAAATAGTTGCACGCCCAGCAATGTCTTTTTCTCACTGACACTCAGCTCTGAGGTGCTTTGTCTTAATTTCAGATAGAACCTCACTTGGCAGTGGCCTCTACCACTGGGGCTTTTTGCCCTGCCTGCATTTGGAATTGTTAAGCAGATAATTGCTTATAGCAATGGGATGACTTCCTCTCTAGAGAAAACAATTCTTTTGTGCACCTAAAAATCCTCTGTAAAATAATTGCTCATACGCACCCATTATGTAATTTACACTTTCTTTTGTTAAAAAACGTTTATTTATTTTGAGAGAGAATGCAAGCATAAGCAGGGGAGGGGCAGGGAGAGAGAGGGAGAGAGAGAATCCTAAGCAGGCTCCATGCTGTCGGCACAGAGACCGATGCGGGGCTCAAACTCACGACCGTGAGATCATGACCTGAGCTGACATCAAGCTGGACACTTAACCAACCGAGCCACCTATAATCCTCAACTTTCTCAAAGTTGTTTTCCTTTAAACCCACCTAGAACACCTCCATAGGTTTGCTATGCAATCACGTGAAGTTTCAGGTTTGAACTTTTCATGCTCCCAGCCAAACCTTACTTTCCGGAAAGGGCAGGTGGCAGTTCCAACCTTCCCCTCTCCATCATTGCATCATTCTGGGAATGTTCACCTGACATTTTTTGAGAGGCTCCTGTTTGCTGGAGAGGTCACGCTGGGCTTTATCTACCTCAAAATGAAAAAGACTCTCAATGGCAGAAGTGCCTTTGTAAGCAAGCCATGGCAACAGAATCAGATGAGGCATTCAGGGTGGGGACTTGCTTGAAGGAGTCAAAGAGAAGGTTCCACAAGGAGATAATATTTGAGCTCGATCTTGGAATAGTTTTGCCAGGCAAAAGAAAAGGCCGGAAGGACTTTGAAGTTACAAGAAATGTCAGCATGAAAATGCAGGGGTGATAGGGGAGTATTGGCAGAACAGGTGGGGAGTGACACATGTATAATCACATGCCCACTATGCCAAGCACTGAGGCAAGTGCATCTTTATACATTGTCTCATTTCATTCATTACATGGCAATGCTATGAGCTAGGAGTTCTTAAATCACCATTTTACCCAGGAAGAAGGTGTTGTGGTTGTTACTTTACAGAGGAGGCCCCACATAGTGAAGGACTTACCCAAGTCAGGTGTCCCTAACACCAGAGCTTTTGCTCTTAGTGACCGTGCACATGGGTTCAGGCAAGGGGATAAGTCCCCTTCGCTCCCTCAGCTTTCCTCCTTACATCACCTTCTCGGACTCTGACCCTCCTGCCTCCCTCTTATGAGGATTCTACACAGTACATCAGGTCCACCCAGATAATCCAGGATAGCTCCCCATCTTGAGATCCTGAGCTTGGTCACATCAGCCACATGAGTCCCAGATGCACGTTCAGGTTCTAAAGATTCGGCCACGGGCATCCTTGGAAGGCCATTATTCTGCCTGGCACAGTAGCTCATCTTCTAAATTCGGGGCTAAAGCCTCTACTGAAGGATCTCACAAGCCCTGTCTGTGAAATTCTGGATGTCACCATGTCTACCCTTACCAGAATGGCTTCAGTGCAATCCTTCTTCATAGCCATAGCTCCCAAATCACCATCTCTGTGGTCGTATGTGATCAGAGGTGTCTGGATCACACAGCCAAACCTTAGCTGCAGGGGAGGCTTGGAAAGCAAGCTCTGGGGCACCCGAGTGGCTCAGTTGGTTAAGTGACTTCGGCTCAGGTTATGATCTTAAGGTTTGTGAGTTCGAGCCCGGCATTGGGCTGTGTGTTGACAGCTCAGAGCCTGGAGCCTGCATTGGATTCTGTGTTTCCCTCTCTCTCTGCCCCTGCCCTGCTGGTGCTCGCTCTCTCTCTCTCTCTCTCTCTCTCTCTCAAAATAATAAATAAGCATTAAAAAAATTTTAAAAACTAAAAAAAAAAAAAAAAAAGCAAGTTCTGACTTCTTTCTTAAGGATAACCAGGCTCCTAAGAGGGGGTATTTAAAAGTTTCTGGGTGGTCAAAAATATGGCAGGTATCTACCGAACCCGGTCAGACCTCAGGCTGTGGGATGGATTTGGTGGTCAGCGTCACACTGAAGAGGAGCGTTTGCAAACTGGAACCAAGACAGTCAGCATTGGAGCCTGGCACTATGGCTCAGGAGTATTTGTAGACTTGGGGCCATAAGGATCATCTAGAGCGGTGCCTAGGTGGTTGTGGTTCGGTCAGTTAAGCGTCTGACTTCAGCTCAGGTCATGATCTCACAGTTCAGTTTGTGGTTTCGAGCCCTGCATCGGGCTCTATGCTGACAGCTCAGAGCCTGGAGCCTGCTTCAGATTCTGTGTCCCTCTCTCTCTCTCTCTCTCTGCCCCTCCCCCACTCACACTCGGTTTCTCTCTGCCTCTCAAAAATAAATAAATGTTATATATTTATTATATAAACAAATATAAATAATATATATTATATAAATAAATACTTTATTATAATATAATATTAAATAATAATATATAATAAATATTTATAATAAATTATAAATAAAATATTATATATAGATAGATAGATAGTCTTGAAAGGCATATAACTGAAGTTTCCTAATGGCAAAGGAAGGGCTTGAGCAAGGAAGAGAGATTGGACTTGCGCGTCTCCAAAAGGCATCTCCAGCACTATGGGGAGATAGGGTAGCAGAGAGTTCTGCCTCTCAACCAGCAAGTTCCAGAGACAGATAGTTGCCCCAGGAGGCAGCAGGCTTGCTGCCACTGAAAGTTTTGAGCCAGAAGCAAGATGGCAAGATGTTGGGGGCACAAAGAGGGATCCAAGTATCAGGTGAGAATTGCTCTCGGTGACTTTTAACTTTTCGTCATTTGGTTCATCCCCAATAACCCAGTTATTGGGGGGTAACTAAGGGTCAAGTAGATATTTTACATAGAAGTAGTATTTGTAAGAAGGAAATGCTTAAGTTTTTAAATCTTGCCCTTATATTTAATTTTCTGACTCCTGATTACTTTTTTTTTTTTTTTTAGCAGTAAGTAACATTTTAAAACAGTATAGCTTGTTCCCACTCTGACTCCAAAGTCTGGTTTTTATCTCAGGCCCACTGCCATGTTGGAGGACTTGACGTGCCTTTTGCGTTCTGTAATGTCTTCATCTGAACAACAGGCCTGGAAAGGTCGATCCCCAGGCGCTGATGCCAAATGTTGACTGGATAGAAGTTGATGAATGTACAGAGGAACTAAGTGATTCCAATCTGTTTTCTTTTTCTATGTATGCAATTCCCCGTCTGCATTCCAACCTTGGTAGAGAAGTCCTGGTCGGCTGCCCCAGTTTATCTGCTGGGTGCAGAGATCAGGTGGCAGGCACTGAGCTGAGAGTGGGGGCCGTGTTGACTTGCTTCTTTCCAAACTACTCTAAGGGCTACACAGGTACACACGCCCACAAAATGTGTTTTGGAAAGTTACTTTGCAAAACTGAATCTAACGGAAGGAACTGCACACGTTTCTAAGCTAAAAGTCAAGATGCTTTTGCTTGCATTCAACTTAACCTTCTTTTGTCCGAATCCAAACCCTACATTGCTCCATATGTCACAGGTTTCCTGAGTGACCCAGGCACCATTAGTAGCCGGCACTTTTTTTTTTTTAATGAGAAAAGCAACTTCTGTCCATCTGCAAAACACCATAATGGATAGGACTGCAGATGACATGCTTCAGTTTCTGAATCTGTCGTCGACTTAGTGTGCAAAGAGTGGTGTGTGTGTGTGTGTGCGTGTGCATGATATGGTGAGAATAGAGAATGGGGGACATAAGAAGCTGCACAAATAAAAAAAAAAATCTTAGTGCTTTGTTGACCTTCTTCTAGCAACCGCCACCCCAAATAACAAAAATTACGTGGCATATTTATAGGCATTTTTTTTCTTCCTTTATTCTTGGAAAGCATTCCTTCTGGGTTGCTTTGTTTCAGCCCTGAACAGCTATGCTGCCCCAGAACAGAGGGAATCTTCATGAGCAGGTGTTGCAATCAAATAAAATTTACAACAAAAGACACTCTGGCAGATATTCACCATATAGATAATGCTTGCCTGCACAGTGATTAGCTAGAAATGCTAAGCAGCGATTCTCATAAATGACTGTAATTAGTAATCTTTTAACACAGCTAAACCGACTCACGCTGTCTCTTCTTACAAGGTCTCTAGAATCTATAAATAGAATATACGAAGCGTTCTTTCGATATTATGGGCAGCCTGATTCTCCCTCATAGAGCCCCCTTCCTTTTTTCTTTTTCTCCCTCTCCCCACTCCCTTTCTCTCTCCTTCCTCCGCCCATCCTTGTCCTGCAGGCAATCCATCCCCGACACTACTTTCACTATCATTTTCTCTCTTTCTCATTAAAAGAGGAAAATTCTGCATCTCACTCTCCCCGCCCCCCCCCCCCCCCACCATCACGGACATTCTGTATGTCTGTGTCCTTGTAAGGGAAAAAAAAACCCGTTTTCTCCTTCCGTGTAGGGAAAAACCCAGTTCTTCCCTTCTAGTGTTTCCTCCCTTTGTGTCTCCTTGACTTAAACACATGAGAGCGCTTCATTTCTGGTCACCAAGCGTGTGAAGGTTTCTCCCCACACCAAGCAATTTGTGACATCAGCTGGATGTCCTACAATGCAACTCGATTCTGACAGTCTCTACCTAGAAATGTATTTCTAACCACGTCAGGCTAGACTGGCACGCTTTTGCTTTAGGAGTGAGGGGAGGGGGAGCGGGCCAGAAGAGGGGCCAGGAGCATCCATCACCAAAAGAAAGAGTGGTAACAACTGGACTATTTAATCTTTACGATTGCCAACACTTTCAATATAGTACGTGATACTCAACCAACACATATTAATGGAAGGCCACCTCTGCGGAGTCACTGTGCTGGACTCCTGGGGTACGGGGGGAACGGGCAAAGTCCCCGACCTAGTGAAGCTTCTATTCTAGTAGAGGAGATAGGCAATAGACAAATAAACATACGGTAGCAAGCCAGCTAATGCAGTAGACATTTATCACCCTTTTGCTGGTGCCTAGAATCTGAAACTCCATCTCATACCTGGGGAGTCTGTACCTATGGGGATGCAGAGCCCATGGCCCACTACATAGAAATAGAAACCACCAGACAGTTTGATCAGCCTCTCTTGCAGAACGGGCCAAGACCTGTGGTCAAGTCTTGGCCGATCAGACATACGAGCACATACTTTGGGACAGGAACCGGTGATTCAAGGACACAGGACCTGCAGAAGATCCTCCCTGGTGGTGGTGGCATGTGCAGGGGGGATGAAGATTGCAGTGGGTACAGCAGAGCCAGCATCTGGGACAGTAGCACCGGTGACGCACCCTCTGGCAGAAGGGCAGCAGAATTCTTACCCACTGGCATGATTTATGCATTGCTCTTGGCTAGGAACCGCTGAGCCTCCCCAACCATTCCTCCAGCTTCTGTCTCTTCTCAAATCCCTCTTCTACTTAAACTAGCCAGGGTTTCTCATGCTTTCGCCTAAGGATAGGTTACTCCTAGCACAGGTAGTCAGAAGTACAATGACAAAAAGACAGATGAGGGAATGGAGAGTGACGGGAAGCTATTTTACTTAAGTGGCCCAATGAGGCCGTCTCTGCACTTCTGAGAACACAGCCATGCAAAGAACCGGGGACAGAGAACTCCAGAGAGAGAACACCGGTGCAAATGTGAGGCAGGAACAAGCTTGTGAGTCTGGGGAGTGCCAAGAAGTTCCGCGTGGCTGGAGCAGAGATACAGGCTGAAGTCAGAGGATACGCGGGGACCAGAGCCAGCGAAGCGGGCTAGACATTTGCACGGAGTTTGAATTTTATTCCGTGTGTGAGAGAAGCCCTGATAGTTTCGAGCAGGCACTTAAAAAAAAATCAGTCTGCCTGCCGTATAGAGAATGGCCTATAGCAGGGCAAGAGTGGGGAGCAGAGAGACAGAGACTGCAGAGGTGGTCCGGGGGGGAGGTACTGTGGCTTGTTCTCCATCAAGCCTAGCGTGTCTCAGGGTGGTGGGAAGAGGTCAAACAAGGGATGCACTTTGAAGGTAGAGCCTCCAGGCCCATGGATTAGATGCCGACTGGGAAGGAAAGAGAGAAGTCAAGGATGACTGCAAGGTTTTGGGACTGAGCCACTTACTGAGGTGGGGAAGGTTAAGACCAAGGCCAGTGGGAGCACCGGAAGGGTGGGAGCAAGAGTTCAGCTTTATGGTCTCTTTAATTTTGAGGGACCCAGTTTATTTCACCAGTCCCCTATTGTTCATCATTTGGGTTGTTGCCAGAATTTTCCCCTTATCAAAATTCTGTTGTAGCAAAGGTTTTTATGATGAGTATGATTATATTCCTAGAAGTGAAATTTCTGGTCAAAGCATGCCTTAATGCTTTTGATACATATTATCGTGTTGCCCTCAGGAAAATCACAGCCAGTTATATGCCACCAGCAACATAGAAGTATGCCAGTTTCTTCACATCTTATCAAAGCTAACAATATTGTAGAAAAAGATTATAATCTGACAAGGCTTGAATACCATTTTACGGTTTTAATTTGTACTTCTTTGGCTGCTAATGAGGCCAAACACTTTTAAAAGACTTACTGACTATTTCCTCTTTTTGTGAATCACTTTCCCTTTGCAATTTTTAATTGGGATTCTATCTTTTTGTTCTTTATTTATAAGAACTATTTATATATTAGAGATAGGAAAATTTTGATTTGTCATTTACTGGGAAGTTGTTTTCCTGATTTGTCACTTGCTTTTAAATGTAGTTTATGTTTGGGGCACCTGGGTGGCTTAGTCAATTAAGCGTCTGACTTTGGCTCAGGTCATGCATGATCTTGCCGTTTGCGGGTTCAAGCCCCACTTCGGGCTCTGTGCTGACGGTTCAGAGCCTGGAGCCTGCTTCGGATTCTGTGTCTTCTCTCTCTTCCCTCCCCCCCTCAAGCTTTCTCTCTCTCTCTCTTTCTCAAAACTAAATAAACATTAGGGGCGCCTGGGTGGCTCAGTCGGTTAAGCATCCAACTTCGGCTCACGTCATGATCTCGTGGTTCATGAGTTTGAGCCCCACTTTGGGCTCTGTGCTGACAGCTCAGAGCCTGGAGCCTGCTTTGGATTCTGTGTCTCCCTCTTTCTCTGACCCTCCCAGTTCACACTCTGTCTCTGTCTCTCTCAAAAATAAATAAGCATTAAAAAATTTAAAAAAAAACATGAAAAAAATTACATGTAGTTTACATTAAATTTTCCAAAATGGACACGTTATGCCTCTTTGAGAAGTTGGTTCTGAGATATTTTATATATTTTTTAAAAACTTCTGCCATATACAGCACCTTTTTCATTATATTTTGAATTTGTTAGAGCTAGTATAAAAGGTATTAATATATGCACATTTATTTCCTGTTACCTGATTAATCTCTCTTTTATATTATTTTCTTTTAGATTCTCTTTGGTTTGCAGTGTTGACAATCATGTCATCTGCAAATAATAATTTTCATCCTCCTTTCTTCTATCCTCTCCCCTCATTTTATTTAATTGACTAGAAGCTCCTGATCATAGTTTACTTTTTTTTTTAACGTTTATTTATTTTTGAGACAGAGAGAGACAGAGCATGAACGGGGGAGGGTCAGAGAGAGGGAGACACAGAATCTGAAACAGGCTCCAGGCTCTGAGCCGTCAGCACAGAGCCCGACGCGCGGCTCAAACTCACGGACCTCGAGATCGTGACCTGAGCCGAAGTCGGCCGCCTAACCGACTGAGCCACCCAGGGGCCCCTCCTGCTCATTGTTTAAATAGCATCAAGATGGCTGCCTCTTTCCATTCTTCCTGACCTTTAACATGAAGGCCCCTATTTTTTCATTGTTGCACACGAGGTCAACTATTGGCTCTACATGGATGTCCTGTCGCTCGTTAAACCCAGTGAGGGGAGGGAGGGGGGGTAGAGTCCGCAGCTAGCTATAAAAATCTGGACTCGGGGACAAAGCAAGAGCTAGAAACAAGCATGACAGATTCCTCAGGGCACAGAGGGAATTTATGGCCATGAAACTCGGTGTGTTCATCCCAAAGTGAACGTGGCTAGGGGAGAGAGGCCTCAGGACAGAGGTCTGGGGCACCCACAGTGCAGAGATTACAAAGCGGAAGCAGATCCGGCAAGGGGACTTCCAGAAAACAGGAGGAAAACCCAGATTGCTGTTATCCTGGAAGTCAAGAAAAGAAAAAGATTCACAAGGACCCTAGGGGATTCCGGGGGATGCTTGTAACCAACAGGTAAAGGGAGCTCAGAGAGCCTGGGCCACTGAGCGTTGGGGTTCGTTTCAGAGGCCCTGACTCCAGAATGTGCTTCAATCTGCACAGGGCAGACAGCGGTGTGGCCCACACACCATGCCCGCCCCCTTTCTCTCTGAAAAGAGCCCTTTGTAACTTCTTTAAGAAGGAAACACCTCCATCAGGGGAGGAACATTATTTGCTTCCTGTTAGAACAGACTCTTACTTAGGATCAGGTTCCATGCCAGCCCCATGCCCGCAGGGAGCAATGATGGAAAGAGGAGGAAGGGGCCCTCTGGGGGGTGAGTGGTTTAGCAGGAAAGGTTCTGGAGAGCTTAGAGCATGGGGGGCTGGATGTCTACAAATCCGGCCTTTTTCAACCAAAAACTCTCCCTTGTCTTCCACCAGTCTGTCCTCTTGAAATGCCTGAGAAGTGGCATAAAGGTGGTCGGTCAGTCTGGGCGCTTAGTGGTTGGGTCAGTTTGACCCTTAGATGCCTGCCAGCCTTTCCCAGGGTAGGTTAAAGTCAATCACTCTTTCACTCATTCAGCGGTCCTTCACCAAGCACCTACTTTCTGCTGGGCCCTGTGCCAGGCACGAGGACACAGCAGGACAAGAGACAGACTTGTGTCACATCCCCCGGAACGTAGAGTCTAGGGGGAGGAGATAAACAACCATGGAAACAGCTCTCTAATCACAAATGTGGGAAGGCTGTAAGGGAATATTTCCTCCGGGGTGGGGAATACGATGGAGGCCAGGCAAGGAGTCCTGCCTGAGGAAGTGACCGAATCTGTTAAAGCAAGAAAAAGGGCAGGGTACAGGAATCTGACCCCCCTCCTCACCCCCCGGATTTTAGAATCCAGCCAGACACTGTTTGGCCTTGGCCTGGATGCTTTATGTCCCCAAAGCCCAGATTAAATAGCGGCGCATGGAGACGGGTCACTTATTTCTGGCAGGAATTGAGAAGCTGGAACTAGCAGCCTAAGGTCCCTGGTGCAGAAGGTACTCCCCTCTAGGGGACAGCAGCTTGAGGCCCAGGAACCAGTGCCATGAGACTCCCAGGATTCCTAAAGCAGACATGACAATATATCTACCCTCACCCACAAATATTTGTGAATCTTTTGTTCAAAGAAGAACAGAGGGTACTATGGTAATTTTATTTTTAATGTTTTGAGGAACCTCCATGCTGTTTTCCATAACGGCTGCGCTAATTTACGCTCCTGCCAGCTGTGCACAAGGGTTCCCTTTCCTCCACATCCTTGACAACACTTGTTATCTTCTCTCTTTTTGATAATAGCTACCTTGACAGGTGGGAGAGGATATCTCCTTGTGGTTTTTATTTGCATGTCTCTGATGATTAAAGACGCTGAGAAGCTGTTAGCTATTTGAATTTCTTCTTTTGAGACATGTCTATTTTTTTTTTTACATGTCAAAAATATTTCAATAAGCTATTAAAAAAGAAAAAAAAAAGGACGCCTATGCCTCTTGTAAAAATCAAGGGAGAAATTCCACGTAGGCTTCTGCAGACCTATGACTGTCGCTGCAGTGGAAATACGCTTAGGTAGCCTGCTTCACCTGCACCCCACAAGCGCGTGCCCCACAGACGCACACACAGCACCTCCACACGCGGGTACACACGCTCCTACAGAAGAAAAGACAGTTGAAAGTGAGAAGGAGAGCGCAGGCTACCTCAATAAACTGATATCCTTTGGAGTCAAGGGTGCTTTTATTTAATTCTCTGGAGAGCTGAATATTAACCTAAACGTTCCTTTTATGGTTGAAAACACCTTGGTCCCGGGTCTTCCATGAATCTAGTACACCAAAGGCCATTACATTGTTCATGTACAGATGAGCAAATTGAACCCTCGAGGCTTTTATTCTGAATTTCAGTGTGCGTTAGAGGAGGTTGGGTTGAATGTGTGGAAAGGATAAAAGAAGGCTCATCTGGATGTAGGACATGATCGCTCTCAAGGCATTTATACTACATTACTGCCTTTGATTTATGCAACCATCCTGTGAATTAGGCAAGAAACATTTCAGCTTTAAAGAGGAGGAAACTTATGTTCCAAGATGTTAACTTACCCAAAAGTCATATAATTAAGTTGTTTTGTTTTATTTTTCATCTTGACCACTGTATTCTTCTGTACTGTCTTCAACACTCTGGAAGATATATATATGTAACTTAGAATATATATTTATAAATAAAACATATAATATATATTATATTCTGTATATTTTATATATTAGTATATATGTATATTATATATATTTTTAATTGCATTCTTAGTTGTCTTAATATTCATCTCTTCCTAGAATTATGGTGCAGAAAATAAAATCTGACAAGTAACTCCAAATTTATTGTTTGCCGGGATAATTACATTTTACTATATTTTGTTTTAATCCTGTTAATGAAATTTTGCAAGGAGCCCAGAAGATCTTCCCTAGAGTCCTAAATTAAACACACATGGATCACATATGCATCCAGCTCAATTACACGGCAGTTCCAAATTCTTAATTTCAACCTTTCATTTGAATGAAAATCTTTACTTTCTTTTCACTGTTTTTTTTGTTTGTTTGTTTTTTATTTTGTTGTAATGGCCAAGGAAAGGAATAGGGGGGTGGGGTGTTTGGCCGCATCTTGTCTCTTTCGACAACCATCAGCGCCATCTACTGTCAAGAAATAAAATCGCGAAGCATTGTAATAACTTGTCAATGAAATTAGGGGTTATGTAGTGCAGGAAAGAAATTTTGCATCCCCGGGGACCTAACTAATAAATTCGTGCACACATATTTTTTATTTTAGATCATGAATTCCTTAAGCAACTTGCAGAAAGAACCAGATGAAATAAAAATAGAATTATCTTTGTTGAGGACTAACTTTGGAAGAGGAAAATACAGGCTCCCAGCTAAACCACTTAGTCAATATACGGCTACCTTTACCCTCAGATTTTCACCTGTAAAATATGAATAATTATAAGATCCTTCTGCTGATTAAATGATAGATGTAAATTTTACCCCAAAGCTAGAGAACAAGGTAGCTTTGTTCTATGACATTTACTGAGCACCTGTTAAGTATCAGATTGTGCTAGGAATTTTCTTCATAGCAATTCTGTGAGATGGCGAGCTTCTGAGATAGGAGAGACCACACCCAAAATTATACACAGCTAAGTGAGAACCAGGTTTAAACCCAATTTTTCAACTGATTCCAAAGTTGTTCTCATTCCTGACAACTCACAAAACATGGCTTTGCATTCCCTTCTGATATCTTTCTGTGGATGTTCATTTTGGGGGCAATCTGGTATTGATACGGACCCCATCCTTTGTGGTCTGGTGCGTATATCTCTTTGCATAGAAGAGCCAAGTTTGCCTAACCATGCTATGCATATGTATATTTAAGAAAGTAATTTCAGGAAGAAGTTTAGAGAGTTTGGCACGTAACCTTGACCATAACCAAGAATGAAAGGGATGATATGCGTTTAGGCCCACGTGTCCTTATAGCATTTTACACAGACCTCTCTTTTACTATTATCTCACTGTGTTATCAAAGTTTTTTACAAATGGATGAGTGAAAAATGGTTACATACTATAGAGATGGTATCTCTATAAGGTTTTTGAGGACAAAGACCTTAAATTCTACCCTGCCAGCAATGGTGGTCATCATTCATTTAAGATTTATTGGCTTGATTGCCAAGTAGTATTCCATTGTATATATAAACCACATATTCTTTGTCCATTCATCACTCGATGGACATTTGGGCTCCAAATTGTCCTTAGACACAAACCACTGTAAAATGCCATCCTTCCCCCTTTTTGATAACTAAATTTAGAGAGAATTTCTTTTAATTCGAATGTCTTCTATAGGGAATATGAAAGGATTTTACTAAGATCCAAAAAACCCCCCCAACAATTGGAAACTGATAAAATGCTTATATGAATCACAAAATTGTATTGCTGAAGTTGCTATAGCCTAAGGGTGTTCGGCCACCCAGCTGTCAAAGAAGAAACCTGTCATCTGGAAGGGCTCTGAGTACTGAGTGAAATAACGTATACAGAGCATCTGGTCCAGTGCTTACCAGCTTCATTCTTTCACCTACAAGCACATTTCCCAACACTTGAGCAAAGAGCTGATGAAGTGAGAGACTGCGCCATGACGATATCTGGGGTAAAGCATTTCAGATGGAGAGGACAGGAAAGATAAAAGGACAGGAGAGATAAGGGCTTCCTAAGATGCAAATATGCCTGGCTCAGCAAATGCCAGAAGGTGTTCCTTCACGCCTTTGCTCCCACAGCTCAGCAGAGGTTTTCCTGATGCGGCTCCCACGATCACATTGATTTAAGGTGTGTAAGTATTGACCGTGACTGTGTAGAGACACCATTGACAAAGTCCTGGCCCTTGCAGTGTGCCTCAAAGGTTATAAAGAAAAGGAGCCAAGGTGAAGTTCTCTGTGGCAAGACCATTCTTGCTTTATGACTATTTCATTTACCATGTTGTAAAGGATGACTGGGTTTCCAGGCTAGACCACAGGACCCTACTTAACATCTAAAGTAGGTGGAATGTGGGGCATTTGTAATAGAACACACTGTAAAACAACTCTGTTGGCAATGTATAACACAATGGTCTAAGTTCCATTTCAACCCTGACATTCTGTAATTCTATGATACATATAAAAGGAACAAAGGGAAAACTCATTACCTGTACTAGGGGTGGAATGAGTCTTTGTGGGTTGACCTGGAGACCCAACAAACACTTAAAACATCCTCTCTACAGAAAAATGGGTTCTGGGTTTCAAATGCTAGGCTTATAGACATGCCAAACAGACCATCCGTGAACCGGAGACTTCCCAGGGTGGGTGAGAGCGTCCCCAGTGGCAATGGGCAAGAAAAGATGAAAGAACAAAGCCCAGAGCTACTGAAGTTGGAATCTTACGGGGGAAACACTTATGACAGAGAATCCAAATATAGAGCCCTCGGAGAGCCCCAAGCTTCAGCATTACACGGCTGGTAGTGTCACAACACAAGGCCAGTAAACCACGATCTGTAGAGAAGACTGCAAAATGTCTGTGGCCAACTGATGGGGCTCTGTAAAGAACTCCAGAAATGTCAACATGCTTTTCTCTCTACGTTTTTTGGAGTACACGTCTTTTTCCCTTGGCAGCCTGAAATATCACCTGTATCTAGGATTAAGATTATTACAGCAGGAGCACAAACTGGATAAAAAAAAAAAGTTTGATATTTTGGATCATAGCTTTAGTTATTAAAAACAGGATTTTGTAGTAAAACACCACGAGTAAAACTCAAGCTTAATTCAGAGAGAGAGAAAGTTCTTCCAACATTCTGTTATTTCCTTCTTTGACATGTGAAAACCCCTATTGACCAGAAAAGTCCATATAGGAAATAAAAAAGAGGGGAGAGGATGGGGCGCCTGGGTGACTCAGTCGGTTGAGCGTCCGACTTCGGCTCAGGTCATGATCTCACAGCTCGTGAGTTCGAGCCCTGCAGCTGGCTCTGTGCTGACAGCTCAGAGCCTGGAGCCTGCTTCCCATTCTGTGTCTCCCTCTCTCTCTCTCTGTCCCTAACCCACTCACATTCTGTCTCTCTCAAAAATAAATAAACGTTTAAAAAAATTTTTTTTAAAAGAGGGGAGAGGAAAGTGTTGGTCTCTAGACCCAGGCACCGGTTAGGAAGGAGAAAGAAGCTGACTGCTTAGGTTAGACAAGCTTCTGCATACTGATTTGGTACCAAGAAGCTCACACCAGTGAATGTGAATCAACTCACTGCTTTATTCAGCAAGAAAATCTTATTAACCATCCTTTAAAAGTTGGCTAAACTATGCAATGTACTTACTGATACAGGAAAAAAAGTGGAATGACATCCTGGCTGATAAGTCCAACTCAAATCATTATTATGTGTTAATATGGATGCTGATCCATAAAAAAACAATAGTTTCTTGATGAGGCACGATGGCTATGGAGGGGCAAAGCTCTAGCGACTCAGGGATGTTTGAACTGTGAGATGAGCTCAAAGTGTTTCTGCAAGGTAAGAAACCACTTTAGTCCAAGCTTCTGTAGATGTGAATGAGACAGCCAGACTTGCGTATGCGTTTGACGTCTTTGGTGTTTTTAACAATCATGACGCTGCCATGCAAGGAAGGAAGGCACCATGCTCTTCAATGTGAGATAAGATCAATGGGCAAACACACAAGTTAGGAGCTTGGAGTCACGGTTTCTACATACGGTGGCAACAATAATTACATGTGAGGCAGATGATGATCTTATTATGGAACACTGGAGAAAAGTTAACACGCTTTATGTGTTTGGTAGAACGTCTTGAGTCTTTCCACCAAAGAAGATCCACACATAGGAAAACCATGGATGTAGAATCCATTTCCGTCATCAAAGATCATGTAAATATTCCACTGTTATGAAGAAAGAACATTTGTAATTAAATTTTGCTAATGTTTAATATTTAAAACATATTTGCTAATGTTTAATATTTAATGTTTAATATTTGCTTAATGTTTAATATTTAAAATGTTGGTACAAGGTATATGTAATTCGTAAATAAATATACATACACCAGAGGCTCTTTGGTCCTCTGAAGGTCCTGTAAAATCTAGTCCATTCTACAAAGTAGCTGCTTAATAAAGTTATGGTGATGTAAATTACTGATGAAGGAACCAGAGGAAGTGTTAGGAAATCAAATCAAAGGTGCCAGTAACAAGAGTTTAATAGATTAAATAAAGGGTTGTGCCAGCATTGCAGCTGGTTTCTGGTTGCCATGGAAACCAGGCACCCTTCAGTCCTCCTATTTTGAAGCCTGGATTACTGAGGACAATTGGCGGGAGAGAATGGGGCAAAGAGGCCATTGCTGGAAAAGTGACCTGGTCCAATTACTCAACTTCCTCATCGGTGAAGCCAGAGGGACAGACCGGATGACGTCTCAATACTTGGGCTGGTATTTGGCCTGTGTGTTCCTACCAGAACATTCCAGGTCTTAATGTGTTGAAACACTTGCCTACTGGTGGCTGCGAGGCTGCTGGCACACTTCCCTTAAGGGCTCCCCTACAACCTCCCTACCCTTACTATGCAAACCCTTCTGTCTTTTCTCATTCCCCCTGGATCTCCCCCCGATCTGGCAACAAAGGGCTAAAGCCTTGGCTCAACAGCGGACTTCCAGACCCAACCCAGCGCTGTCGCCTTGGTAAGTCACTGTCACGCCCTCCCTGGTCAGGCCCCTGCCATATCTCACAATCCAGCCTCCTCGAGTGTGCAATGGAATATGGGGGTGGCCCTCCTTGGAGGGTTCGGCTGAACGGGGAGGTGAAGATGTGCCCAGGATTGAGTTACCCAGCTCGGCTGCCCAGACTGTGTCTCAGTCTCTGCACTGGTGTCCTGCTCAGACAAGGCCCGGGAAAGCAGGAAACGCACAATCCACAAAAATGGACTTGGCGTCTCCAGCCATGGAGAGGTGAGCAAATCAGTGCCGGACCGTCCATGGCTCAGTGGGACGCTTCTTCGTGAGGGCTAAGTTTAAGCTGCTTGTTTAGACGTTTTCAGTCGCCAAGCTGTGGCCTATGCATCATGCACTCAAGGCTACTACTGAAGGTAAAGAAAAAGTTTGTACAAACACTTGAGCTGCGGGAAGGGATTTGAAGCTCAGGTCCTCAGAAACGTACCTGAAGACTCCGAGAATTAACTGATTCCTTCCTCTGACATCCTATTTGGTGCTTATGTTGGTGGCTGAACTCCGGCTTGATTTCTCAATATTGTAAAACGTTTTGTGGGCTGCACAAGACTCTAACATGCACGATTGTATCTGCTTCTCACAACAACCCCATGCTGGGCAGTAACTATTATTACTCATTTTACAAACAAGCAAACCAAAGAATCTCAGAGAGGTTCGATAACCCGCCTGCGCTGTTTCTGAAGTCAGGCCCTCAGGCTTTAAATCCAATGTTTCCCATTACGACATGTTGTTTCTTAAAGTCCTGTGAATAAAAACAGGGCCCTCTTTTGTTTGACTTAGCAGGAAGCAGCCCAGTGAAGCTTAGTGATGTATGTTCATTTCTGAAGCAAGTAGGTGGCAGCTAGATTAGGTGGAGTTTGAAAAGAAGTACAAGACAGGGTCCCAGGAACTTGCTGCCCTGTCAGTAAAACAATACACACACCCCTGGGACTCATCATGAGAAATATAAGAACCCACTCTTTTTTGGTCGTAAGAACTTAACTGATTTCTCTACTGATAAGTACAGTTCATTGCCACGTTGCCTTTTCAGCAAGTGAAATAAACAGAAAACTTAACAGTAGGAAGTTGACTTCTTGGATGCGTACCCATAGCCAAGGAGGTAGAATAGAATGACAGACTCAATGAATGGGGAAGATTTCCCCAGGATTTGGAAAGAATGCAGAAGAAAGAAGAACAGCCTGCTCTGATTGTAGCATTGGGAGAGGGGGGAAAACTTCAGGCAATGCATGTTTTCTGAACCTGCTAATGGAAGGAGTTCTAGAGAGAAGCCTGTAGACATTCTGTCACTTGTCCTCGCCTGTCTGAGTTTTTTGTGTGGATTTTCTTCTGTGGAGGAAGAGACTGAATAACTCTTCATGTAGTTTCATGGTTTTATGATTGTTTTGCCTGCCATATATGTAAGGAGATGAAGACATTTTTGTTCTTCCAGCAGCTGGTAGGTGAATTCCTCTTCACAGGAGTCCCATTCTTATTGGGGAAATACTCAATAGGCCCACTCAGAGGAGATTCATCTGGGGAGTGGGGAGGAGGGTGGGGACTGGTGACAAGGCCACGTGGGAAGGGCAGACAGTGCAAGGAGACGGAATTGTCTGCTTTCTATGGAGGGAGGGAGGTGGTGTTAGGAAGAGGAAGAGGAAGAAGAGAAGAAGGGAAGACATGGGAGATGTCAGAATGTGGGGTGTGGCATCAGATGACCCCTCTGACTCCTCTCTTACACCATCAACGTCTAGAGATGATTGAGTAGAATGACCAGGTACATAAGTTTCCAAGGCTCTGAGTTTCCAGGTTGAGGGAGAGACAAAACAGAAAAACATTTGTGAATGTAGGAGCTCAGCCCAAGTTCCATTAGAAAGTTTCCTAAATCCCCAATGGGCAAGGTGGTCTTAGATGAATTGTAGGTTCCATACTTAATCCCTTTAAGACATTTTGTACAATATGGAAACCAGGGCAAGTTGCGTGCTTTGCCAGTTTTCAAATTTGGGGTGAGCTTGTACCAGGTATCTTTTTGGTCCTCCTCAACTCAAGGCACCATGATTCTTTTTTTGTTCTAAATTGTAGTTTCTGGAAATCTGGTCTTTGAAGGCCCTCCAGGTGGTCTGCGGTTGCCCAAATGCAATGAGTAGGTTTTGTTCGAAGAGTGTTTTTTTGCTAGAGATTTGAATTCTCCATAAAAAGGGTACAAAAATAGATATTTGACAATTGTAACCACAAAGATGGTCACACGCTAGGCAGACACTTCAAATGGTGTGGTTGTGGTGGGGTGTGTGTGTGTGTGTCTCTGTGTGTTCCATGGTTGCAAGCAGAAGCTTTGAGGTAGGTGGTCCAAGGGATTCTTTCAATGTGGTTCATAGTCTAAAATCTCACTTGGGATGAAGTGAAGCCAAGCACTTACAGGACACTAGGAAATCAAACCGCTTTGTTTGAGAATCTTGAAAATAGGTATTTGAAACTGATACTTCAACTGAGAAAATATCCTGACCCCAAACCTTCGCAATTCCATTTCTGACCATAATGGGAGGATATCTTAGCCACATAACTCTCTATCTAATTTTATTTCTAGTAGTATAAGTAGCTACTCAGCTTTGAAGTTTAGTGCTGAGTCATATTTTAGGGGATGGTTTGGGAAGAGATTGGCTAGGAAATCCATTCTCAGAAAAGGTCTTTTGAAAACCTTCATTAATCTTTATCATGATACCTATTTTCTAACTTCACTTAAAAAAATAATACCTGTCCATGACTTCAAAACCATGGCAAGAGTGCAGACCATTCAGATAGCAAGAACTTGTGGCAACAGAGTTTTATTTAAACTCCCCAAATCCTAAAAAACAGACATAGCTACAAGGGTGATTAAAAGGAAAACACTAAGGACACCTTCTACATAACTAGGTGAAAAAGAATTCTCATAGCTTCAGAGTATGGGAGGGTGTGCCAAAACGTGAGACAGAAGCAAAGCCTGAGAGAGAGAAGAAAGTCTAAAAAGATCTCAACAAGCCGGAGGATCCATAGATTATCAGCCAAACTCACCCCTGAAAAAAATGAGCCATACTCTGTGTGAGAACCTAGGTGAGCAAGTTGAAAATCATCTAATAAAAAAGGCTCCAGTTGGTGGGAAGATGGCTGGGCTGTGTCACTGTGGTGGTCCGAATCACAAACCCCCAAACATGGTCACGTTCTAATCCCTGGAACCTGTGAATGTGTCTCCTTACATGGCAAGAGGGATTGGGGCACCTGGGTGGCTCGGTCGGTTAAGCGTCCGATGTCAGCTCAGGTCATGATCTCAGGGCTCATGAGTTCAAGCCCCATATTGGACTGTGCTGAGCTCAGAGCCTGGAGCCTGCTTCAGATTCTGTGTCTCCCTCTCTCTCTGCCCCTCCCCCACTTATGCTCTGTCTCTCTCTCAAAAATAAATAAACATTGACAAAAAAATTTTTGATAAAAAAAAGAGGGATTTAGCAGATGTAATTAAGTTAAGGATATTGAGATGGGGAGCTTATCCTAGACTATCCAGGTGGGCACAATATAATCACAAGGGTCCTTACAGGAGGAAGTCAGGGGGATCACAATCAGAAAGGAGATGTGGCAACAGAAGCAGAGGCTGGAGTGACACGTTTTGAAGATGGAGGAAGGGGCCACAAGCCAAGAGTGCAGGTAGCTTCTGGAGGCTGGAGAAGGCAAGGAAGTGGACTCCCCCACAGAGTCTCCAGAGGGAGTGGGGCACCACCAATGCCTTGATTTTAAGTAAGTGGAACATGTTTTGGACTTCTGACCTCAAGAATTGCAAGCTAAGTTTGCATCGTGTTAGCCACTGAGGTTCTGGTGATTTGTTACAGCGGTAATAGGAAACAAATACCCTGGAACCATGTTTCCCAGAATCCCCTTTCCTGTATGTCCCAGTTAGAGTTGGCCAAAAGACAAACTTGGACAAGATTTGGGAAGTGAGAATGAGTGAAGCAGGAGCTGTTTCTCTCAGACAGTCTTCGTGATTAGGTGCCCTGCAGAGGCCATCCAGGTTGGCCTCATTCTCCTTGGCTAGATGTCTAGCTCTTCCAGACTATAGGCCCTGCTGAGCCATGGCAGCCCTGGGCCTCCCATCAGATGCTTGGCCGTGAACCCACAGAGGCCACAGCTACACCAGGGTGAGAGCTTACTATAGACCCTCTTATGAGTTCCCCTTCATAGCCCCACATCAGAGCTAGACACGTGGATTTTCAGATTCCATCACATTCTCCAACTTATCCTATAAGACCAGAGCTTTGAGAGGACTAGTTAGATAATGTTGGTGTTTCTCAAAGTGATTATACCATTTACTCTGCAGTGAGTGGATTTTTCTATTGTCCCATAACCTCGACAACACTTAATATTGGCTGATTCATCTTGACCAATCCACAAGCTATGTGCTGATATCTCTTTGTGGCTTCACTTCACAGTTCTCTGATAACTAATGACATTGGACATAATATTGTTAAAAAAATTTTTTTTAATGTCTATTTATTTTTGAGAGAGACAGAGACAGAATGAGAGTGGGTTAGGGGCACAGAGAGGGGGAGACACAGAATCCAAAGCAGGCTCCAGGCTCCGAGCTGTCAGCACAGAGCCCGACGCGGGGCTTGAACTCATGAGCTGTGAGATCATGACCTGAGCCGAAGTCAGATGCTCAACTGACTGAGCCACCTAGGGGCCCCCGGACATAACATTTTTAATGGCCTTCTACATCTCCTTGTTTCTGAAGCATGTGTGACTTTTGCCCATTTTTCTTCTAGGTTGTCTCCCTTTTCCTTATGGATTCATGATTGTTTGTATACTCTGAATATTAGTCCTTTATCAATATTTTATTGCAAACATCTTATCCCAGGATATGGCTTGCCTTTCACTACCTTTAAATATTGATGTGATCAAATGTATCAGTCTCTTTTATGGATAGTGCTTATTGTGCATACACTAAAACTCAGCAATTCTTCTTCTAGATGTATGCCCCAGAAAAACTCTTGAGAAATTCTCCAGGCACAGGAATAGTCACAGAAATGTGGAGGGAGAAACCCAGAAGCTCTGTAAATGTCCATTGAGAAAGGAGATGAGGGGTGCCTGGCTGACTCAGTCAGTAGAGTATATGACCCTTGATCTTGGGGTGATAAGTTCAAGCCCCACATTATCGGTAAAATTTACTTTAAAAGAGAGAGAGAGGGGGGGAGAGAGAGAGGAGATAAATCCATGTAGGCATGTACATGGTAGTGAACTACAAACACATGTGTCCATATGGATTTTTCTCAAAAGCTTACTGTTCATTGAAAAAAAATAATTCCTGGGGCGCCTGGGTGGCGCAGTCTGTTGGGCGTCCGACTTCAGCCAGGTCACGATCTCGCGGTCCGGGAGTTCGAGCCCCGCGTCGGGCTCTGGGCTGATGGCTCGGAGCCTGGAGCCTGTTTCCGATTCTGTGTCTCCCTCTCTCTCTGCCCCTCCCCCGTTCATGCTCTGTCTCTCTCTGTCCCAAAAATAAATAAACGTTGAAAAAAAAAGAAAAAAGAAAAAAGAAAGAAAGAATTCCTTTTGTTAAAAATTCAAAATCAGCCCAAGTTAAATAATCTATTATTTAGGGATAAACAAACAAACAAAACAAAACAAAACAGAACGAAAACCAGAGGTGGTAAGCTCTAAAGACAAGGAAGGAGGTGATTTGTACAAACCTCAGGATTATGGTCACCTCCTGAGTGAGGGAAAAGTTGTGAGGTGAGAGACACACGGGGGCTTCGAAGGTGCAGATGACATTCTACTTTTCCACCTACCAGGTGTCAGCACAGTTCTTCCCTTTATTACTACACTTTGAAATGAGCATATGTTTTAGATATTCATTGTTGCATGATTTCTTTTCTCAATAAAACATTTTAACACATTACTCTCCTAACAATCGTTTTCGTCGTCCTGGGTTAAGGGAGCTCAAGATAATAGAAGATTCAGAGTACTTTAGGATACTGTGGATCTGTTGCCCAGTTAAGACTACAGACCGCCAGCCCCCACCCAGGCTACTGAGTCAGAATGTCCAGGGTGAGGCCAAGGAATCAAGTCAGTTGATTCCCAGGTTTGGAGGCACCTAGTCCCCCACAGTACGGCACCTAAGGGTGTCAGTGGCTCCCTACCGCCCTCTCGTGGCCAAATTTTCCCATCCAAACTGAGCACAGTAGCCAGCCAAGATGAGCGAGTGCAGACGGACTGTCTTGGGATCCGTGGTCTTGTCCAGGTTTGGTGGCAGCTCTGAGAACTTGTACCATTGAACTTCTACCAGGACACAGTATAGAGGACCCACTAGGCTTGTCTAGCATTTCTGTTTGAAGTCTTAGGCACTCTAGCCTGGCTTACTCGCCTGAAACTTTATCTGTGCTCCTCCTGACAGAGATGATCTCATGGAGCCGAAGACTTCTCTCATCTGCTCCAGACCCTCCTGCTGGTTGGTCCTCCCTCCCACAGAGATGCCCTGACTCTGTATTCTGCCCCCACCACCCCCGGACTGGCCATCTGCACAGAAATGCCCTACATTACCTGGTCTCCTTTTCTGCCTGAACAAACAGCTGTCTGACTAGACCCCTGGTCCTGGCCTCTCTACAAGAGCCTATCCTGTCCTTTGACTTCCAGAAGATGAGAGCTATTAAGAGGCCAAGAATCGGGGCACCCAGGTGGCTCAGTTGGTCGGGCGTCTGACTTTGGCTCAGGTCATGATCTCAAGGTTTGTGAATTTGAGCCCGTGGGTCGGGCTCTGTGCTAACAGCTCGGAGCCAGGAACCTGCTTCAGATTCTGTGTCTCCCTCTCTCTGCTCCCCTCTCTCTCTCTCTCTTTCTCTCTCTCAAAAATAAGTAAAGCTTAAAGAAAATTTTTTTTAAGAGACTAAGAATCAAAAGCCACAGAGAAATGCAGGCCGGATGCACGCTCTGAGGCTCCATGAACACACTGCTTCTCCACCCCAATCCACCACTCTCCTCCTTTCTCTCTCTCTCTTTTTTAAATGTTTATTTATTTTTGAGAGAGAGAGACAGACAGACAGACAGACTGTGAGTGGGGGAGAGGCAGAGAGAGAAGGAGACACAGAATCTGAAGCAGGCTCCAGGCTCTGAGCTCCGAGCTCCGAGCTCCGAGCTCCGAGCTGTCAGCACAGAGCTGTCAGCACAGAGCCCGACGTGGGGCTCGAGCCCAGGAGCTGTGAGATCAGGACCTGAGCCGAACCTGGACGTTTAACCAACTGAGCCACCCAGGCGCCCCTCCTTTTTCTCTTTCTCTTCCTTAATCAGTCAGAGTTTCTGATTCCTGACATGGAGCTTGGAATGGGCAGGTTAGGTCAGAAAAAACCAGAATTGGTATATCTCAAAGGAAGAGTCTGGACCAGACCCCAGGGGCAGAACCCAAGTGTGGAGAGTCCTCACTCACTTTGCCCCATCTCTGTCCCCCTATTGGACCCTGCTAGAGTCCTGAAGTTACTGTACATGCTCATTGATCCCTCTCGAGTGAATAAGCTCTTACTTCATCCCCAGGAGCTAATAATCTGCCCAGTGGAAGGTGGTGTGACGTAACGATTAAAAATGAATTTGGAGGGGCGCCTGGGTGGCTCAGCTGGACTTTGGCTCGGACTTTGGCTCAGGTCATGAACTCGCAGTTGATGAGTTTGAGCCCCGCGTCGGGCTCTGTGCTGACAGTTTGGAGACTGGAGCCTGCTTCCGATTCTGTGTCTCCCTCTCTCTCTGTCCCTCCACTGCTCATGCTCTCTCTGTCTCAAAAATAAAGACAAACATAAAAAAAATTTTTTTTGTAAATAAAAAAAATGAATTTGAAGTCAGAGCTGGATTGGAATCTCTGCCCGCTTATATGCCGAGTAGTCTTGGGACGTTACTTTACATCTCTAAACCTCAATTTCCTCCCCTGCAAAGTGAGGATAACAATGTTTAACTCAAAGTTTGTTGTGATTATTGAATGAGACAGATCATGGAGAAATGCTTATCACATTTCATACACGTGGAAGTACATAATGATGGGGTTTTTGGAGATGAGAGTGGGGTTCGCAGGGTCCAGAGCTGACAAGCAAGAAAGAATTCTTGGAGAAGCCTTTGGTGCAAAAAGGTGATTTTAGTGAAGCATGGGGACAGAGGACCCGTGGGCAGGAAGAGCTGCCCGGGACTGCGAGGAGAGATTGGTTGCGTACTATGGGGTTGGGGGAGGTGAAGCCCAGGGGAAGTTTCCAGTGAGATTTTCATATGCTGAAGTCTTCTTTAGAGAGTGGAGGGCCAGCTATCGCCAAGCTAAGGAGGTGTTTCCCTCTAGCAAAGCATTAGCATTCAGACAGTAAAGAGTTCCTGGACAAACGTTTTACTCTGCCAGCCTCAAGTATTCGTCAATGGGCTGCAGGTTGTAAGGAAAGTTAGTTCTCTCTGCCATTTCCTTCTGCCTTTGTTTCCCATATCACTATGGAGGGGTGATGGAGACTATGATCTCTATCACGCCATCTAAGTTAGGAAGAAGTTTTGCGTGGATGTAAATCTACCAAGAATCTTTTCTGGTTACTCTGTCAGTTAACCATTTGTTTTTCCCCTTTCCTTTGTTCTTGGGCAGCCAGGAGTGTCCGAGGAATATCACACAGATCCCACCTGGTTTGGGGGGGGGGGGGGGGTGGCAGGGGAGGGAGTGTTTGTGGCCTGTCAGCTTGCCTTATGCTCCCTCATGATTTAATACATATTGCTTATTACTTATTATCAAGTCCAGACCTTTTAGGGTTCCAAGGGCTGTATCTTAGAGACGGAGTCGTTTGGAGCCCGATGGAAGCATCCATTGCCCAAAGGCTCCATTTGGAACAGCCAGCTACTCAGAGACTCTAGAAAATGCTCCAGTGTGACTCCATCCTGCCTGTTTCCTCCAAACCCTATCAGGGCGCTGGCCCAGAAGCTGGCCTTGCACCCTCCAGCGCAGGGATCACCTACCCTTCCCGTCTGTCAGGTAGGCGACAGCCCTGCTCCATCAGAAGAGGGAGGACCCTTTCTGTCTGCTCTCTCCTCGGCTTGCTTCTCCCCTTCTTTCCCTCCCTTCCCTTGCCCTCCCCTCCCCTTCCCCCTGGCCAACATTCTCACCAGATACTGTTTTCCCAATATCCGTCGGCTGTCACTCAGAGTCTGGGCACCGAAGCTCCCAGTTCCAGAGAACACGGCTTCCTAATCAGGTATCACATCGTTACTACACGCGTCAGATCTAACGGTTGAATCCCTCAAAGCAACTCTTCAGAGCACCCCCAGGAAAACAAAACAAACACAAACACAAACAAAAAAGCAACACACACGCGATGCCTGGACAACCTCAGCTGTGAGGTGTTCTGTGCCCAGGGGCAGCCTACCTCTGCTCCTACCCTGCAGCCTGCCTTGCTTACTCAGTGCTTTCTTCCTCCTGCCTTCCCTAGTCAAATCTCTGGTGTGAGGAACACAAAGAACTCCTTGGGCTGCTTCTCCTTGAAGGCGAAGCCTGAGAGATGGCCCATTGCTAGGGAGGCCAGCATGGACCAGACCGCATGCCCGAAGCACTGCCTGGCTCACTGGGGGTGTTTCCTCAAGGCATGTTCTCTAGGACATGGAGCCTGGCGTGTCCTTGAGAGCACCGTGAGCACACTCGCCCTGCTTCGAACCGTAAAATAAACTCTTTATTCCTGACTAGACATGGAAGACACTGGAACCCCGACGGCAACCGTGAAACCCGAGTTATGGATCGAGTCCCGCGCTCGTTGGCTACGTGACCCTGCTAAGTTATTTTCCCCTCTCTGGCTTCCTCATCTGTCAGATGAGGGGGCTGGGCTGGGTGGCCTCAGAAGCCTCTTCCAGCTCTGATGGGTCCCCATCAGGCTCACCAGGGCACGAGAAAGTCACACCTCTTCATTCGGCGGCACTGCCCCTCCGAGAAGCTCCAGTCATTCAGACGGACAGGTCTGTCTGCTTTGGTCCTCAGTACAACTTCCAGGCTAGGTCCTTGACTCATCCGTGACAAAGATCCTTTCAGGTGGCTTCCCTGAAGTCACAAGGCAAATGGACTTCAGAGGTCAACACAGCATCCCAGCTCTCCCTCCCAGGTTTATTCCGCCAAAACAGCCCAAGACGAAACAACCCTGGTGACCACTGCCCCCAGAACGATTCTTGATAGATTTACATCCATGCAAAACTTCTTCCTAGCTTAAATGTTAACCTTTAACATGTATGTACTTAAACACACAGACCGTCATCATTCAAAACTCTTCCTGTAACTCGTATGAAAGAATATTTAGAAATTATGAAACTATATCCGTCAGCTTTTTCTTTCCATGTTTTGTTTTTAATTTTTTTTCCTTAAGTCTATCCATTTATTTTGAGAGAGAGAGAGAGAGAGAGCGCG
Organism: Acinonyx jubatus; assembly: GCF_027475565.1. NCBI lineage: Eukaryota > Metazoa > Chordata > Mammalia > Carnivora > Felidae > Acinonyx > Acinonyx jubatus. The sequence goes on along the minus strand of NC_069388.1, from coordinate 107,518,142 downwards.
CACAAGCGGGGTAGGAGCAGAGAGAGAGGAAGAGAGAGAATTGCATCCCATGAACTGTGAGATCATGACCTGAGCTGAAATCAAGAGTCAGAAGCCCAACCGACAGAGTCACACAGGAGCCCCCTCTGTGTTTTATTGTTTAAAACACAAGAACTTTAGTTCCAGTACACAGGTCCCAGGGTACCCAGAGCCTGGTGGTGCTGATTCAATGTGGGGGTACTTAGTATTCGGCAACTCTTCATTTCAGAATGCTGAGTGCTTTTTTTAAATTTATTTTGGGGGCGCCTGGGTGGCTCAGTCGGTTAAGCGGCCGGCTTCGGCTCAGGTCATGATCTCGCGGTCCGTGAGTTCGAGCCCCCAGTCGGGCTCTGTGCTGACAGCTCAGAGCCTGGAGCCTGTTTCAGATTCTGTGTCTCCCTCTCTCTGACCCTCCCCAGTTCATGCTCTGTCTCTCCCTGTCTCAAAAATAAATAAACGTTAAAATTTTTTTTTAATTTATTGTGAGAGAGAGAGAGAGAGAGAGAGAGAGCAAGGGGGGGAGGGGCAGAGAGTAAGGGAAAGAGACAGAATCCCAAGCAGACTCCACATGGTCATTGCAAAGCCCAACGTGGGGCTTGAACCCAGGAACAGTGAGATCATGACCTGAGCCAAACCAAGGCTCTGACGGTTAACCAACTGAGCCACCCAGGCGCCCCGAAACTGAATGCTTTAGGTGCACAGCTCACCGGCACAGAAACCCACACTGACTCAGCTCTGAGTATTGAATCCCCACAGACTAATCGGGCTCCCAGGAGGAAAACCACTGAAAGGAAACATTTTTTTCCCAAGGCAACATTATCTTATCTCTGACTTTGTTCCCTTATCTAAAAAGAGAGGATCAAATTCTTCCTGCTTTTCCCAGACCCGTGCTTGTGGTGTCGGAAGCAAGGCTGATTTCTAATTTTCCTCTGTGATAAATCTCCACGTGCACACAACTGTATAAAAGGAAAGTGAGGATTTGGAAAATCTCAAGGTCGGGAGTCTTTCATTAGATAGCTGTGCTTAATTGTGTCACCATTTTTTCTTTTTTAAATGAATGGGCCAGTTTGCCTCAGAAAGGTCTGTTACCCCACCCAGGTAAGAAAGCCGGGCAAGAGTTTCTAAGACCCCTAAGGATGGAGGGGGCAGGGGGCGTGCAGAGTGCTGGGAGGGCCAGAGAGCAGAAAAACCTTGCAGTTGTGATGCAAAGGAAAACAAAACGCTAGAAAACCAAAGGCCGCCATGGACCCCAGCTCCTGAAGCCAGAGCATGAGCCCAAGGACAGAGTGGAGGGAGGGCTGGGGGGGTGGGGGCAGAAACAAGTTCCCTGGCATGAGAAGTGAATGGGAACAGAGCATGGCCACACTAGTGAGGTGCCAGGTTGATACATGAGCCTCCCTAAGAGCTTAGCTCACCCTCAGGGAGAAGGAGAGAAGGTGAATTGGAGTGGAAGATTCCCAGACTTAAAATCTAGAAGCAACCGAGTTCCCCTGAATCGGTGATATTAATCTCTGCTGTTGCGTGGCTAGCCAGGATTAAAAGATCCAGCGTGGAGTTCAGGTACAGATTAATAAAGAAAGTGACATTTCTGCATATTTGAATCTTCTGACTGAAAGGCTTATCTACTCTACTAGCGATATTTTGTTTTACTGAAGATACTGTGGTAGATCTCCGTAAGGATCCACTAACTCCCTGACTGTGAAGGTAAAAGCCAGAATCCTTTTTTTTTTTTTTTTAAGTGGCATTAGACACGGGGCGCCTCAACAAATCTTTCATGGCCAATTGGAAATTTGTTTGTATGTGTACAAAAGGAAAAGCAGTGAAAGCTGTTTTTGCATGACTACAAATGTGATCTCTACAAAACAACTCTTTCTTGACCTCCCATATTTTTGGACCTCTGTTCACTGTGTTTCTGGCAACCATAACATGTTGGAACACAGTCTCCTTTTTCACACAGACATTGCTCCTTCAAGTGCAAAAAAACGTGTTAGTGGGAGAGCGAGCTCATAACCAACACCCTGTTCTCTAAAGTGAGTTAATGGGCTAGAATTGCTCTCAGGAGATAGGAAATATCTGGGCCTGAGCTATTCTAATATGAAGCCAGGTTTAGAAATCTGACTCCCTTGTATTGAAACACCTAGGCAGAAACATTATATCTGCTCATGAAACAATTTTGTTTGCTCACCCACAAGTTGCTCTGCCCAATAGCCAGTCTCCTTCCTATTCTTCCTGTTTGACAAAGTCTGCCTCCTGCAACAGAGGTGCAAAGGACAGTTGTTTGTTGTTCTGAAACAGCTCCCTTACGGTGATGGCGTGGGTATGATCAGTTACAACCACTGAGACATAAGGAACACCCAGGGAAATTGTCCTTAGTCATAAAAAAAAAAACAGAAAAAGAGATGGCCTCCTTCTTCCCTCCTGCCCTTTGAAGCAATGGTGAGAGGGCCTGATTCCTGGAGCTGGGGCAGCCATTTTCCAACCATGAGGACGCAGGCCTAAGGCAAAAGTCAACACGCAGTGGGTTGCAGCTTGGAAATATGGTAAGTGTCTGGCTCCTAATGATACTGTTGAGATGCTGAATCAGTCTGATCTCCAGACTTTTTGAGATACGAGATGATAAAAACCTTAAGTGTTTAAGACATGTCAAGTTGGTTTTCTGTTACTTGCAGGCAAGCAATACATTAAAAGTCATAGGAAAGAGAACTAATTTCCATACGCTGTGAAAATGGAATAAAAATATTTTAGGTTGTGTTCTAACTGTCCTGGATTTAAAAGGAGGGAGTGCCCTTCCCTTTCACCTCCATTTTATTCTCCAGAGCTAAATGCTTCATTCTCTCTGGAGGTCCACCCTACTCCCAGCCCCTCTGTCCTCTCAGGACCACCCCTCTCAGAGCTTTTCCTCCTAGTCTAGATCTGTTCCCCATAGGGGTTTCTCTGGCACTCCATGGTGCTTTTCAATGGCTCTTGCATAGTACCAAGACAGACCAAATAGGTGATTTCCTTATCATCCTGGGTATTCAGATATTGCAAACATACATGAGCACAGAGTGGAGAGCTTCTGTACTATTTTTCGTGACTGTGTGCATCTAGATTTTCATTCTTTACAGTTTTCTTCTTCCCACCACAACTCTTAAAGAAATCCCCTGTGTATTCCCTTCAACGATCTAATTGATGATCTCAGGAAGTGAGTCTAATAAGTGCCTAAGCCGTAGTGTACAAGATAAATGAAAAGTACCAAGAGTTGGAATCTTGAGAATGGATCCTCGTGGGCCTTTCTTACCCTTTCTTATCTTTGCACTTGTTCACGTGTTCGTCCCTGTGCACAGGAAAAATTGCAAGAAGGACCCCTGAAGAGGTACGCAGATTCCCAAACCTGAATTTCATTTGGTTTCTTTTTTCAACACGGTCTTTGAACCTCTGTTTTTGCACAAAACACCAAAAATGAATAAAGAACAGATTTAACAGTGGTTCCTCCAGTATAACGCTGCCTTATCTCATTTTTACTTTAGAAATACTGTTACAGTGCAAAGTTTCTTCAAAGGGTGGCCCATGCGACATCAAGTCAGAATAATATTTTGCCTAATTGTTTTTTAATGTCTTATTTATTCTTAAGAGAGACAGAGAGCAGGAGCAGATGAGCGGCAGAGCAAGACAGGGACACAGAATCTGAAGCAGGCTCCAGGCTCCGAGCCATCAGCACAGAGCCCGACACGGGGCTTGAACTCATAGAGTGCGAGACCATGACCTGAGCCAAAGTTGGACGCTCAACCGACTGAGCCACTCAGGGGCCCCAGAATTATATTTTGAAATGCAAGTTCCTGGGCCCCATCTCAAAGTTAAGAATCTGAGGGGCGCCTGGGTGGCTCAGTCAGTTAAGCATCCGACTTCAGCTCAGGCCACGATCTCGCGGTCTGTGAGTTTGAGTTCGAGCCCCGCGTCGGGCTCTGGGCTGATGGTTCAGAGCCTGGAGCCTGCTTCCGATTCTGTGTCTGCCCCTCCCCCGTTCATGCTCTGTCTCTCTCTGTCTCAAAAATAAATAAAAAAAAAAAACGTTAAAAAAATTAAAAAAAAAAAGTATTTTAAAACAAAACAAACAAAAAGCTAAGAATCTGAAGTCTTGGTGGTCAGAGTCTACAAAATAAGCAAGCAGTCTAGTTGATGAATATGCACATAAATGTACTAATCATTCACTTTGCTATTTTAGTTACAAATGCTACCTACAAGATCTAATGGGCCTTGCAAAGCAGAAACCAGTGACACTAAACCTTTCTGAAGTATACATATTTAGAAAGAATTCCAAACACAGGATAGTATAATCCTGATGAGAAAAAGTGGTTTGATAACCAGAGCTAGCTTCAGGCAAAATTTAGGTCTTTGAGGTGAAGTCAAAAATTCCATTTAATTTTGGATATTTGAGTTGTCCTTTCTCCGTTTCCCCACAAATTCCATATTCCATGACCAATGGTCCTTTCTCCTCCATAACGTACCTTACCTGGCATTAGCCATTTACGAAAAAACATTTTTTAAAGCAATCACGTAGGCTGGGTACGTATGTGCAAACTTGCCAAACTTCAGGTTGAGAATTCAGGTTAAAGAATATAGATGCTGAGGTATTTGAATTTATCCATCAGTCTATTTATTCATTCAAGATGTATATTAGTGAATGCCAAGTATTGAGGGTAGAAAAATGAATCAGACCTGGGCCCATGCTTTAAGAAAAATGATCTAACCTTAGAAATTCAGAACTCACATCACATTCTTTCAATGTTGCAGCATTGCTTAACAAGCTTGCCCAGGGGGTATTTAATTATTTAGAAGAATGCACGAGTGTTTGGGCTATTCACTGTTAAGTAAGGGCTGAGATTCCATGAAGTTACATGTCAATTTATAGGTCTACCTGTTAACTAGAGGGTGGAGGCCACGGATGCTGTTAAACATCCCACAACAGGGAATTCTCCCTACAACGAACAATTCTCTAGTCCCCAAAGTCAGTAGGACTGCGGTTGAAAAACCCTGTTCCAAAGAGATCAAAAGCCACTAATTTGGGAAATCAGGAGACTCTGTCGCCTTAGTGAGAGTAGTGTTAGTGGTTTCCTGCACTGGGCTGATAAATGGTTGGGGGATCCAGAAGCGAAGTCTGTGAATGGAAAGTTTTCTCTCACAGCTTTTGGTAGTTCCCCATGTGAGATAAGGTATAAACACCAAAGGCAAAGCAGGGTTAAGAAGCTTTTTGTGGAAGGATAATTGGTGGTAGCTAAGTATTTAAAAATATTTGGATCAACTAAAATTTTCATTTTTCCTTTAGATATTTGATGCTGTTGAAGCTCTAACCTGAGCCAGAGTGGCAATTACATCATCTTTTTTTTTTTTTTTTTTTAATGTTTACTTAATGCGAGTTTACAGAATGCGAGTGGGTTGGGGCAGAGAGAGAGGGAGGCACAGAATGCGAAGCAGGCCCCAGGCTCTGAGCTGTCAGCACAGAGCATGACGCCAGGCTCGAACTCACGAGCTGTGAGATCATGACCTGAACTGAAGTCAGACGCTCAACCCACTGAGCCACCCAGGCACCCTGGCAATTATATCATCTTGTTGAAAGATCTTTACAGCTTTTACCCCTTAAAAGGAGGAGAAAATACTACTACTTAATACAATAACAAGTATTTAGCAAACCATAATGATAGAAGTGCTTTTATGTAGAAAGTTGGGTTCTCACAATTAAATATACTTTTTTAAACTACTGTCACTCTAGAAAGTTGCATTGCATTTTTCTATGTGAATATCTCAATGATTAAAATTAGTTTAAGAGTCTTTCATTTATTAAATACAGACACCCCTTGAGTTATACTTCCAGTACCATGAGTGACTACCCTGTGGCTGAATGGATAGTTCTTTTCTTGCTAGAAAACTCAGCAGATCCTGTGGTTGGAGGTAGGAAGAATTTTTTTTTTTTTTTTTTTAACTAGCAGGTAAGCAGATGCAATAGTTACAATATGGGGTCTCTCTTTTCATCGGACAGTTATTAGCTGCTGCAGCCGGCCGGGACAAGTCCCTTTTTTCTTTTTTTTTCTTAAGTGGAAACAGCGAAGGCCATAGCTACAGATTGGTGATAGCCTGACATCAGCAGTTCTGAGTGAGAATTCAACTGAAACCATATAGTATGTTATTGTGTAGATTACAAAGGATTTTATGGGGTTAGTTAGAAAACAAAGCACAATTATGGCATGATTTTTGTAAGATATGTTCTAAGTTCTGAACAAACCACAATTATTTTGGATCATAATGCCTATGGGTTAGTCACCTGCTTTATGAAGCAAGTTTTCTTCTAAAATCATTACGGGAATGAATTCCAATCTTCATCTGTTTTTAGATTCACTTTTCTGAATGAGAGTCTACATGTCTTAATTATAATGATGGGACTACAATCTTTATAAAATGGAAAAAGTTTTAACAATGGTTGGTTAATTAATGTGTCTCTCTTGTGGCATAGAATGAATTCTTCCTACAGATTTATTTGCATACCAAGAGGCTGTGTCTACTGAATAATTTTTTGAAAGAGATCTGCGTCTAAGGAGAAAATGACTTCTGTTTGTATAGTCTGAGGAGAGTGGGTCTGGGAAACTGCTAACCTAAATTTTCCCCAGCAGAACCTCCTACAAAATTTGCCTATCACCCAGGTTCAAAATGAAATCTTTTGTTCTCCTTATGTATAATTAAAACTATCCAGTTATCTTAACTACTTTGTACATACACGTATTGCAACAGTGTTTTGCCTAACTGATGAACATTTGATTTTGTTTTGAATCTGCCACAAAGAAACTGACCTTGCCCTGTGAAGTTGACATATAAATCAGCAAGAATGTCCCTGAACATTTTCTCTCAAGATGAAGAAAAAAGGCAGAGGGGAGGGGCAAAATTACTCTATACTCTGAATATGTTGAGTTCCATTTTCAAGTGGATCCAAGGCTGTGCTTTGAACTTTGAACAGGCCGACCAAAAAAAAAAAAAAAATTCAGTGTAAGAATGTGACTTAAAAAGCTTTCTGCAATTTCTGAAGAAATTTCATTCCTCTCTTCAAGTGTGCCGGAAAAACTGATCATCGTCGACAAGGTTAGTATCAATCAGGCAAAGTATATGCCTTTCTGCAGATGACTTTCTTCACTGCAGAAAAACTTAATTTTTCTAGCCAGACGGAAAGTTTTTAAAATGAACTCCATATTTCAATGAGGTAACCATATTTAATAAATTGTTTCAATTGAATTGCTAACTAGTATTACATAAATATTGTTGCTAATTTTTCTTTCATACATACTTTTCTAAAATACCTGTTAAGATTTATTCAGCACAGGAATATTGGGTCAACTATTTTATTGTATTTAAGTGATGAATACGTAGTTTATTACACTAATTACTTAGGCTTGTGGAAACAGTTAATAAAATTATTCTTATGCCTTTTTCAAAAAAAAGCATTTTTCCCTTGGAAGGTCCAATTTAATCATAGGAATCTCATCACTTGGGGGGAATAACTTTCTTGTGTTTCTTGTGTCAGGGGTCCCCCAAAAGGAAAAATGCCCCCAAAACACCCTGCTTGCATTAGACACAGCATTATTTTTCCTCTTTTCCCCAAGTCTATTCCTAGCCTAACCTGAACACGATAGAGCCACCATAATTCTGTATGCATCCTGTGGCTTAGAGATAATGGTAAACCCCTAGAGAGAAGCTCCCCATAGGATAAAGTCCTCTGATCTGGAGATTCAGTTCCTCCTGTAAGAGACAGTGAGGGTTGAATCCCAAATAACTGGGGTGGGAGATTCTGACAGGACAGTATCACGTAAGAACTGCTGTAATGTGCTTAGGAAAGCTGTTTTGTTGAGCCTCCTTGGTCAAGTGGTCCATCAGGCATGGAGGCCTGCAGTCCAGGCTGGGCTCACAGGGTGTGGTCAAGAGGAAAGGCTCTCAGACAAAGCTAGGTTTGATTATTGCTGCTAAAGTTTGTTTATTTATTTATTTAGAGACAGAGAGAGAGAGAGAGAGAGAGAGAGAGAGAGAGTAGGCAAGGGGCAGAGAGAGGGAAAGAGACAGAATCCAAGCAGGCTCCATGCTGACAGCACAGAGCCTGATGCAGGGCTCCAACTCAGGAACCATGAGACCACGACCCGAGCTGAAGTCGGGCACTTAACGGACTGAGCCACCCAAGGGCCCCTGATTATTGCCTCTAAAAGTGACTGTGTGGCCGGGGCCAAGTGTCTTCACCTCTCCCAAGCCTTGGTTACCTCACCTGCAATGTTGTTTATCTCACTGCATTGCTGGGAAGATGGAATAAGATAATTCGTATGATGAAGGAAGCAGGAAGTAAGTGTAACACGTATTTTTGCTGTGGCTGTTGGCTCTCCCCCGTTTCCAGGTCTGACTTGGGAAACTTGGAGCTTCAGTTATCCTCCACCGCGGCTCTTTGAACGTGTAGTTTTTATTTGGCAGTTTGTTTTCATTATACAAACCACAGAACGTGAAACTGGGTAAAATCTCGAAACTGGGTAAAATCTGAGAAGACAGTGGTTTTCACATACATAAAGGCAACTCAGGATGGTGGGGGTACGAAGAGGATGGGGATTTTCTCCATTAAAATGGAACGTGAGCTAAAGTCAGGAAAACGTGGTTGCGGACACGATTACTTAGTAGTGTAAGACGTCTGAGCTACCCTGTATTGCAGATCAAAGTTCAAGGTTGTGCCCCGAAGGGGGAACTAAGAAGGGTATGGGGAAGGGGGCGGCGCCGGAAGGGGGCCAGCGGGGGCCAGCGGGTTCGGGGAGCTGCAGAGATGGGATGGAACGCGCTGAGCCAGGCGCGGGTGGCCCGGAGCCAGGGCAGGTGGCCCCGGGGGAGACGGGCCTGGAGGGAGGCGACATCCCGGCAACAATGTGAGGTGCGGGCCGAGGCGCCCGGGGAGCGCACTCTCCTTCTGGGAAAGGTGCGCTGGGCGCCCGCCCGGCTAAGTCAAACCCCCCGCGGGAAGAGGCGGGAGCCGTAGGGCTAGCGGCCGCGGGCTCCTCCCCCGGCGCCTCCGCTATCTGGGTCAGGACGCGGCGGCCGCGGGGCCGGACTAGGGGACCCGCGGGCTCTGGGCTGCTGTTCGCCCGCCGCTCCTCTCCGCTCCCGTCCGCTCGGCCGCAGGTCCCGGCCCCGGTTCTCCGACGGCGGAGAGGCCCGTCCGGCGAACTCAGGTGCGTGCCGAGGTGGGCAGCGGGCGACTCGGCGGGCGGGGGCCGGACGCGGCCGGACGCGGCCGGGGTGCGGAGGGCTGAGGCGGCACTTCCGGCGTCAGCCGCGGCACTTCCGGATACTGCGCGAGTGCTCCGCGCCACCGGTTCCCTGCGAGGCGTCCTCCCGCTGGCCGGCGCCGTGGTGCGTCAGATTAGGCTTGGGGCGGCTTCCTCCCCGGCGCGGCCCCGCCGAGTCGGCGTTTGGAAGCTTCAGCCCTGGGGCTCGCCGGTGTTTCCACGCAGGCCGCCCATCGTGGGTGCGCGGAAAGCTGGCGGTGTGCTGCCGCGGCCCCGGCGGGTCCCTGCAGACCCGGGGAGTTTCAGCCGGAGACGCTGGGTCGCCTTTAGCCTTCGCCCCTGGGTCTGACCTTTCAGCCTCTGGCAAACATTTGTGTTGTGTTGTGTTTTGCTGAGACTCCGATTCTTTGTTTTACACGAAAAGAAGGCCAGATTTTCAGTGCCACAAACATTTGCAAATAAGCCAAACGTCAGCGACCCCTAAATTTAAAAGAAATTACAGGAAAAACAGTGAAAACCTAGATAAAATAGGAGTATTAGAATTCATTTAGAAAGTATCGGGTTATCCAGGTCGCTGTGGGGAATCTGATTGCCAAGTCAAGGTCTCGGAGACAATCCCTTGGGAAATAAACCTCAGGCCTGCGTGTAACCCATGATGTTCCTGTATCCTTGCAAAATTTTTCATACATCTCATGTACCAGAATTACATATTTTATGTATTTCCCCCTGAGATTCCGCTGATGAGTTAAACGAAGATATGTGCTGGATATTGCTGAAAACATTCTAAGTAACTGGGTAAAGCATGATTTACATATTTAAAAATTTTACATATCTAAAATTTCTTTAATGTTAACATTTTGATGATTTATTACTTCAGTAAGACTCTTGGTTCTCATCTGCAGATAATTATGTATTGCCCATTAATTTTAGATGCCAATAATTTTTACTAAAATAATGCCCATCATTTTCCACCATTATTACTAGCACCTTACAAATCGAAATTCGTAACAGGAATAATGATAAGCATTTGATTATCTAGTCAATAGATTTTTTTTAATGTGTTTTTATACTAAAGTGTGAGTGTGTGCTAATTTGATAATTAAACATAAAAGTTGCGTAAATAACATAACCTTTGAAATTATACTGCAGGCAAGCAAGTATTCTGATTTATTACTTTGCTAGTTACTGTTTTTAACGTGTGGCATTTTTCAAATTCGTGGCTTAGAAGCACATTTATTTTATGCTGATAAAAAACTCAAACATATCGTGCACTGTTAGGCTCTAATTGTGGTTATTTAAAAGCAATACCTGCTCCATTGATTCTAGTCTCCCCTCCACCCCAGTTGATTTTAATAGTTCTGAAGTCATATTTCCGCTCTGGACATCTCTGCCCAGCCAGCATTCTCCTTCATGTCCTTACTGATGCTTTCGGAATCTTCCTCATGCCCCAGTACATCCAGGAATTACCCAGGTGACAGTTTTCCTGTCCTAGTTGGATGGGGCCTGGGTAAATGACTTGACAGCTGTATGCCTCAGTTTGCTTATCTGCAAAATAGAGGTAATAATAGGACCTGCCTCAAAGAGGTAATTTGGAATTGGTGTAATCCCTAAAGAAAAGCTCAAACAAAATTGATACTCTTTGCCATCTCCTTAAACTGGTACGATCTCAGGGAAAAGATCGCCTTCCTGGGTAGATTTTGACTTCCATTTATTTACTTATTAAATGAAAAAAATTTTCAAAGTAGGCTACGTTTTTTCACGTAAAAGTCAAGGAAGGCCGGGCAGGAATGAGCCAAGAAACAATCGGAATAGGAAGATTTCTTTTAATAGACTTCAAGATCAGCATATGAACATTCTGCATTAATCTTTTTATTGACAAAAAGCCAAGATGTCCAAGCTCTACGCATGGTCATTAGATAACGATGCAAATGGAAGCCATGAGCATGTAGGGCCTTTTCTTGTATCTGTTGCCTTTTTGCAATAGTCTTTCAAAATAATTTAGTTTGGTGATACATTATTTTGTGGAAATAAAAGAGTACGGCTAATAATAATTACCTACAACTTCACCTGAAGTTACAATTGATCCCAATCTATTGCTGGCATGTCTCCTGGATGGGGTGGGTGTGGGCAAATGGTTAGACTTACAGTTCAGTTTCTACCAACTAGGTAAAAATGCTTTTTGCTTAAAAAAATCAATTCTAGGCAAACTACGCTGAGGTCAGGCAGGCCAGATTAAGCATATGGGCTTTCTACTGGAATCCTTGGCTTTAAGAGAAGGGATTCTTAATTCCCTTGGGTATAATATTCACCAACATCTGAGGTAATTTCTGGAAAATTATTATTTAAAATTTTTTTAACGTTTTATTTTTTTAAGAGACACAGAGGGATGGAGTGTGAGCAGGGGAGGGGCAGAGAGAGAGGGAGACACAGAATCCAAAGCAGGCTCCAGGCTCTGAGCCGTGAGCACAGAACCCAATGTGGGGCTTGAACCTACAAAACCAAGATCGTGACCTGAGCCGAAGTCAGATGCCCAACCAACTGAGCCTTCCAGGTGCCCCATAGAAAATTATTTTAAAATCATTACTCCTTCTTTTTTACACTTAGACCTGTAATGAAATAGAACATCCAGATAGGATACTCCGTGTGTTCCATGTGTATCATCTAATGTATTATTTAGGAATCTAAAGAGACATTCTTTTAGGCAGACTTCTTGGAAATATTCTTATTCGCTCTCCCATAGGGCATCATTTGAAACACCACATTTAGTTGGTCATTTAGAGTGTAAGAAACAATGCCTTGGGCTGCCCCGGTGGCTCAGTCCGTTGAGCGTCCGACTTCGGCTCAGGTCACCATCTCACAGCTTGTGAGTTTGAGCCTCTCGGGCTCTGTGCTGACAGCTCGGAGCCTGGAGCCTGCTTCGGATTCTGTGTCTCCCTCTCTCTCTGCCCCTACCCCTCTCATGCTCTGTCTCTCTCTCTCTCTCTCAAAGATAAATAAACGTTAAAAAAATAAAAAAAGAAATTAAAAAACCCCCCAAACAATACGTTGCTTAAGTATGTGAGATCATGGGATATAGACCATAGGAATTCATATGTTTCCAATGTGCCTTCCCCTGTTTTCACTCTCGGCTGTTTATTTTGTTTCCTATTTCACTTAGAACAATGAAGCAACCACAAAGGACTTTCATAAGCTCCCACTGTCACATCCACCCACCTTCAATCTGTTCACATAATCTGCCTTTTCTTTCATTACTATGAATGAATGGTTTGTGTTTCCATCAAAGGTCAATGTTTGTACTTGGGCACTGCAGTCCCTCCAACCCTCTGCCTTCTCAAGTTCACTGCTGCTGTGATTCTCTGATCTTTCTTCTACTTCATCATTTTATCTTCCTTTTAGAAAAAAATTGGATTTCGTCCATTCCCAAACAGAAATACTGTTATTTCTCCATCTTTTTTGGCACCATTTTTCCTGTAGAGTCATGACATGATTTCTTCTCTCTTTCCTGGCTTTCTGTTTGCCCATTTGTTTTTTTCCCCCTTCCCTGGCTTCTTTTGGACTAATTGAATATCTTTAGTATTGCATTTTTATCTCCACTCTTGACTTACTATATATACCTTTGTAGAGGTGTTTTTTTTTTTTTTACTGTTATTATTGTTTGTTTGTTTAGTGTTTGCCCTTGGATTTACAAATGTACATCTTTTAACTTATTATTATGACACTGCATTATAATCCAACACCCTTGCAACAGTATATCCTACTTGTCCCTTCCCATACTTTGGGCTACAGTTGTCCTAATTTTTTACTTCTATGTAATAGTTTACTATTATTTTTGCTGTAATAAGCCAATATTTTGTAAAGAAAATTTTTTTTTTACTTTCTAGTGTTTTTATTTATTTTTGACAGAGAGAGAGAGAAAGAGAGAGCATGCGCACACACGGGGGAGGGGCAGAGAGAGGGGGAAGCAGAGGATTCAGGCGGGCTGTGCACTGACAACAGAGAACCTGATGCGTCACTTGAACCCACGAATGCTTAACCGACTGAGCCACCCAGGCACCCTTATAAAGAAATCTTAAAGTGAGAAAAATGACTTTTGTATTTACCCACGTATTTGCCACTGCTGGTGTAATTCACTGCTGGTGAATTACATCTCTTGTGTAGATCAAGTTTCTGTCATCATTTTCCTCCTGCCTGAAGAACCTTTGTTAGGATTTCTTGCAGTGCTTGTCTCATGGCATGGATTCTCTCAACTTTTGCCCCAAACAGTCTTTGTTTTACCCTCATTTTTAGAAAATATTCCACTGGATATGAAAATGTAAGTTGACCATTTCTTTCAGTACTTTCATTGGTTTTTTTGCTTGAATAGTTTCTAAGGCTATGTCTCTGAGACAAGGTCTGCTGTAATCTTATCCCTTTTTCCCTGCACAATATGTCATTTTTTTCCCCACTGAGTACTTTTGGAAAAAATTTTTTAAATGTTTATTTATTTTTGAGAGAGAGAGAAACAGAGTGCAAGTGAGGGAGGGACAGAGAGAGAGGGAGGCCCAAAATCTGAAGCAGGCTCCAGGCTCTGAGCTGTCAGCACAGAGCCCCATGCGGGGCTTGAACTCTTGAGTTGTGAGATCATGACCTAAGCAGAAGTCAGGCGCTTAACCGACTGAGCCACCCAGGCACCCCTCCCACTGACTACTTCTAAGATTTCTTCTTTATCACTGGTCTCAGTGTTTTAATACCATTGTGCCTGGGTTTACTTTTGCTTACTTAATTCTGCTTGGATTATGTTGACCTTTGTGGATCTCTGGGTTTATAGATTTTAATTTAGAAAATTTTTGGCTATTTTTCCTTCAAATATTTTTTATGCCCCTTTTTCCTCCCTGTAACTTTATATATGTGTTAGACTACTTGATATTGCCCATAGGCTGTGCTTGTTTTTGTTTTTGTTTCTTATCTTAGGCAAATATATATATATATATATATATATATATATATATATATATATATATATATATATTATATGCTTTCTGGAAATTGTTCTTTTGACTAGTCTGATGGGGTTTCACTCCGTGCATATGCACACTGGTATTCATTTAAAGACTTAAGAGACCCCTATGCATATTTCTAGAGCTCTTTGTCTACATACTCCCCTTCATCTTCAGTATCGTGTGACACAAATTCTAGGTGCTTCGGTTTCTCTGAACTCTGATCTCTGTTCAACTCAGTAAACTACCAGGCTTTGTTTGGATTTCCCCTTCTGTGCCATAGTCCAGAAGTTGCCTCCAATTAATAATAACCTGGGAGGTCATAGGACTTAACTTCGTTTGTTTCCTCTTTCTTGGGAATCAAAGTGATTAATCTCCTGGAGAAAGTGTCAAGAAAAACAAACCAAAAATTTTGTGAATTTAAATACCTGTAATGGACAGTTTACCATTATTTGTAACATTTTCCCCAAGTTGCTAACAACATTTAATATAGATGTTTACCTGTTTACACAATAGTGGAAATTGATGGGAAAATAATTGTGAGAACTTCAAAGTCTATAAAAAGCCTCAGTGTATTTTGCTCTAATCACAGAAGTTTATCACAGTACTAATATATTTACTGCCATTTTAAAGTCTGGGAAGAAAAGGGAGCTTTATATTTTTTTGCCTTTAATGGTCTTCTGATTTTAAAACCAGAGATGAGCAATAAAACTAGTGAAGATGGGGTACACCAAAGAAAGATTATGATGCATTCAGTCAAAGTAGCTGAGTTTATGTGGAATTAGGCAGGCAAAGGCTTGAGCCTTACATGCAAACACTGAAAGTTCAGATGGAGAAAAGACTCTAAGAAATGACATTCTTGTTACTTTAAAAAATAGGAGAATTTAAAGAAAATAACAACATTAGGACTTCAGACAGAAATAGACATGTAAGGAGCAGAGGAATTCCGGGTAAAAAGAAGACCAGAGATAACGCCTGTACATGTTAGCAGTTTTGCTCTCCATGTTGAATAAAACAGAGATGAGGTGCGTTACAAACTTGCCAGAGCTTTCTATGTTTTATATTCTCAATCCTTGGGCTTTTAAAATGTTGTTTATTATTCTAAGTATACATGTGAACTGGGTGCTAAGAAAAAGCTCCTTGGACTTCCTTAAAGATAAGACCCAGAAATCAGCACACTCATTTTATAAGGGGTCCAAACACAGTTAAGCACAGTTGGAATTCTTAAGTCGTTTTTTTTTTTTTCCAGAAATGTATAATGATGCTTTTCTTTTACCATTATCATACTCTTTAAAAATACATGATACAGTACGTTTCAAATCAGTCATGTAGAATACAGATTCCGAATTGGAGTTGCTACTTTTCACCGCACTTCAGTGATATCCTTAAAGCAAATATTTCTATCGGGCCACTACATTTTCAGAGGTAAACATATTCCCATTTATGATTTATTGTGTGTGTGTATGCTTGTGTGTTGTTTATCCTGTAGACTTGGCTTTTGTTGATTGAGAAAGCCTTCATATTTTTGTCTTGGGCAAAGACCGAAACGACATTCATTTACATTTATGCTTTCAATTTTAGAAACAAAACCCAAGAAATGCCTCATTCCACAAATAAAGAACTGATATTTGGCATCATGGTGGGAACTACTGGAATCAGCTTGCTTCTCTTATGGTACCACAAGGCTCGTAAATCAAGGACAGCACTGAATTTACCTAAATTTCTTTCTCTGGGTAGTAAGTTTGATGCGATGACTTTTCAAGATGAAATGTATAATGGCCGTGGAACAGTAGCAATCTTTCAAGGAAGGCAGCTTCAGATACTGGAGAAGTTAAATGAATTACTGACAAATATGGAAGAACTCAAAGAGGAAATCAGAGTCCTTAAAGAAATCGTTCCAAAGCTGGAGGAATATATACAAGGTGAACTTGGAGGGAAAATAACTGTTCATAGGATAAGTCCTCAACACAGAGCTAGAAAAAGAAGGCTTGCCACCGTTCAAAGTCCCACAACAGGTAATAGTTCAGAGGAAGCAGAAAGTGAAGGAGGGTAAGTTTCTTGACGATGTTTCCCATGTTGAATTGATGATTTCATTATTGCTATTATTTAGGTACTTTCTTTTTTTTTTTTTCCACGTTTATTTATTTTTGGGACAGAGAGAGACAGAGCATGAACGGGGGAGGGGCAGAGAGAGAGGGAGACACAGAATCGGAAACAGGCTCCAGGCTCCGAGCCATCAGCCCAGAGCCCGACGCGGGGCTCGAACTCACGGACGGCGAGATCGTGACCTGGCTGAAGTCGGAGCTTAACCGACTGCGCCACCCAGGCGCCCCGTTGGGTACTTTCATTATGCACGTCCAGTTATATATCCTGCTATTAATAAGATATAAAAAGGAATGATTATTTTGGCTTACATCATACTTAAAACTACACTCAATCGTGGTCTGTATTTAAGATAGTTTAGACTCCTTTGACGAGAGGAATGTAAGTAACTTACTAGTACGAGGTGACATCATGTGAGTAATGAAAAAGCCAGTAATTATTTGTAAAATATGTAACCTGTTTTTGTATGTGGCCATGGTATGACCCCTTATATAAGAACTTTCTGTGATGATGGAAATTGTCTAAATCGATGCTGCCGATATGGTAGCCACTAGCCACATATATCTGTTAAGCACCTGATATGTAGCTCGTGCAACTGAGAAACTGAATTTTTAATCCTGTTTCATTGTAATTAATTTAAATGTAAATAGCCACAGGACTAGTGGCTTACCGAATTGGGCAGTGCAGACCTAGAAAGATTTGAAAGTGTTAGCATGATTCATTGTCATCTTCGCTGTCCTCAGTGGTCATCTTTTGAGTTCTAAAGCCAAGAACATAAATAATATTCTTTTAGAAGAAAAACAAATGATTTATGAGTAAAGAAATCGTGCCTAACTAGTGTTTGTGAGGGAGTAAAATAGGCAGATAAATAAATAATCGCTAGAAATTCTTTAGGGCAGGGACACTCTGTTTCCTTTGCCATGTTCTTAACACCTTATTCTTGTACATAGCAGAGTAGATGCCAATAAATATTTCTTGAACGAGTGAGTATTCTGCTAAATCACCATGGAATTGAGAGAAGGGATCTGGCGAGAAGGGACAACCAGGAGGGATAAAAGTGTGATTTCATAGATAAAGAAATGTAAATGGTTGATCAGGTCTTTGACATCATGCTAGGACTGGAATTACTTAGCATTTTTATACATAAACCGGACACATAACTACATGAAAATATCTTTCAGATACTGGAAGATACATGATAGATCCAGATAACAAGAAGCCCTTAGACATTTGTGTTCCTGAGCAACAACAAATCGTGGACTGATTTTGAAAATTGGCAATGGAGTGTTTAAAAGGAACCGAAAATAGTTCTAAATCATCCAGAACTGTAACTTCCAAAAGACATCAGTTAATCGTTAAGGGTATAGAGAATAGCAGCTCAGTAGTCTCATGAAGACAGAAATCCCAATACAACATTAGACATCGATGAGAGTTTTTGAAGAGCAGCAGCGGTTATCCAACCTTTATCTACATACTCTGTAGCATTTCCTCCTGAGGAGTCCCTTTGGCAATCGCATCTCAGGAAGGATGTAATGGAACTAAGGACCAGCCAGAGAAAATCCGCTAGACTGGGAGGGGGGATGGCAGTCCTGGTGCAGGAGTGGAGATCAAGAGGCCGAGGGGCCCTTAATCTAAAAAGACCATGGTTGAGCGCAGTCTTGTTCAAGAAATTCTAAAATTTTAGAAAGAGAGGCAACCTTTGATAAAGTTTGAGATAAGTTTGGAACAAATGAAAAGAAGGTCATTGTGGGACTTAAGTAACTTCAAGTAGCAGCGTAGGCATAAATTGTTTATGTGAGTTCAAAAGGATTTGTGAAATTTCTGATAACAGTCACAGACAGCTGATAAGAAAAACTTTAAGACTGATGTCAAGATTGAGCTTAGGTGCCTTTGTTAGCAACAGAACACTAGAATAGAGATAAGGACCAGGACTAGATTACAGTGAATGGCTCTTGATAGAGTAGAGGAAAACTTATTCCTATTTAGCAGTGCTTCAATAAAATAAAGAAAACAACCAAACAAATACTTAATTTGGATTTTTTTTTTTTGAGAGAGTGGAATAAGATAAATATTTTTAACACATCTTTCTAAATGAAAACCTAGAGTCAAACGTTTTAAGTGAATAAAGTACTTTTTAAAAACGCCTGGGTGACTCAGTCGGTTGAGCGTCCGACTTTGGCTCAGGTCATGATCTCACAGTTTGTGAGTTCGAGCCCCGCATCGGGCTCTGTGCTGACAGCTCAGAGCCTGGAGCTTGCTTCATGTTCTGTGTCTACCTCCCTCTGTGCCCCTTCCCCACTCATGTTGTCTGTCTGTCTCTCAAAAATAAATAAACGTTAAACATTTTTTAAAATAAGATAAAATAAAAACAAAGTCCTTATAAAGTATACTTGTGTAAAGTTTAGATTGCCTGTCCTTATAAACCTTGCATGGGACAGAAATGACTGGTCATGGTCAGATTCTGCCCTAGTCCCATCACCACATTTAAGTTGGGGTATGTCCTTGACAGCAAAATTAAAACATCAAATGACAATTGCATGTTCCATATGTAAAGTTTATCTTTTGCTAAAGGTTCCCAGAGATTTTGACTTCTTTTAGTGAAAGAGATGCCAGTCACAATTTGCTGACACTGTTTTACACAAGGAAAGGAAAAAAACCTAATTGTATCCTTCGGGGGCGTCAACAGCTTGAGTGGGTAGGTCAGTAGAATGTGTTTTCTGCAAATATTATTAGCGTTTTCTGCATGATGTCTTAGCTTCACAGCATCATCACGGACTTAGGGATTTATGCCTTTTTTGGATTTAGCTGATTTCATCTACTTTGTTGTAGATCCGATCATGCCTGAGGCTCAAATTCTCATAACGGGGCCATCGGAGGGTCCATCAGGGTTCTTCTTTTTCCTTCTTAGCACCAGCACGAACATCTTGGAAAGCATCTGTGCTTCTTGGTAATATTATGTCTCGCTGATTTTGTTTCTGTCCCTGCTCCAAGGCTTGGAGTCAGTCACTGCCTTGGCAGCATCGGTTCCTTTCAGTGACAAGTAGTACTAGAAAGCAGCATCTGGGTGTAAAGACACACACTGTTTGTAGGCAGGATGATACCGGAGCTTGTTTGGGCCCATTTAGGGTCAGGGTGAAGAAAAGTCTTGTCGGTATTTTTCAGGTCACAAGTTCATGTTGGTGTTTTTCAGTGTAAACTGAAGTCCTGCCTTGCTTCTGAAACCTTTTTAGCTCATCTTCTTTTTCAGGCTGCTCACAGTTCTTTTCTCGGTCAACCATTATCTATATTGCTCTGTTGAACCATGAGTCTAAAAAGCTCTTGATTTATTTTTAATGGTTATTTATTTTTGAGAGGCAGAGCACTAGCAGGGGAGGGGCAGAGAGAGAGGCAGACACAGAATCCGAAGCAGGCTCCAGGCTCCGAGCTGTCAGCACAGAGCCTGACGTGGAGCTTGAACTCACGGACCATGAGATCATGACCTGAGCCGAAACAGGACACCCGGGCGCTCCTAAAAGGTTATTTAAATCACAGTGTTATGTAAAGCTTTAGAAACCTCTCTTACAACAGTTCCATCTTTTAACAGTTTGGATTAAAGTAATATCCCATAATAAACTCATAATTCTTCATTTCAACTGGGCTTTACAAAGAATACATGTGTTTCAAAATGAGACAATTCTGTTAGGTAAATCAGGGTTGTATAGTGACCCTATGGGCCTTCTTTCTTTTTTTCTTGTCTTAGGCATTTTCCATCATGTGATAGCTTCAACAGACACAATTCTGATTATTTGAAAAGAAAAACCCCACAAATCTACCCCCAAAAGAACACCGGGCCATAATACAAGCTGTAATACCTAGTACTTCTGCAAATACAGGGAATGGTGATGCGCCCCAGAAACAGACTTTTGAGATTTTATTGAAAACTCCTTACATTTTCATTTCATGAGTCAAAATACAATGTTTGCTTTTAGTTCATTTACATTTTTTATTCTTACTACTTTTTACTTTTGCTAAGTCTGTTTTAAGGTTGGACTTCCATTTCTCAAGGCCTTGAGAGAAAGACAAATTCAGATATTCATGATGGGGTGCTTCTGTATTCTTTTTTTTTTTTTTTAATTTTTTGTTAACGTTTATTCATTTTTGAGAGACAGAGAGAGACAGAGCATGAGCAGGGGAGGGGCAGAGAGAGAGGGAGACACAGAATCTGAAGCAGGATCCAGGCTCTGAGCTGTCAGCACAGGGCCCAACGCAGGGCTCGAACTCATGGACTGTGAGATTATGACCTAAACCAAAGTCGGAAGCTCAACCGACTGAGCCACCCAGGCGCCCCGGGTGCTTCTGTATTCTTTCATGTTGTAGAAGTACACATTTGCACACAAAAATTGGTTTTTGTATCGGATTTTTGAAAATAAAAAACTACACGTAATCGAAATCCTTTTTGCAGTCCTTTCTCTCAGAGGTAACTATTGTCTTATAGTTAGTGCAGATTCTTCCTTTGAAAGTCTGAATGTTTCCCCTAGGTGTGCATGTTTGCGTTAACAATGAATAAATGGTGTTTGGGTCTTAAGATTTACATAAATGGCATTATATGGTATAGAGCATTTTGTTACTCACTTTTGCATCAAATGTTTTTATTTGAGATTTTTTCCATGCTGATGTATGTAAATTTATCTCATTCTTTTCGGTTGCTATGTTGCATTTCATCGTAGGTATATGCCTTAATTTCTCTCCCCCTGGATAGATGTTTATTTAGGTCACCATTTCTTTGTTCTTTTAACCAATGCTTTATTGAACACCTTTATATTCCCTTAGGTACATGTGGAATGATTTGAAAGTATATACTTAGAATTGGATGCTGGATTGTAAACCAAATATATTGTTATTCTGTATAACTAAACTATTCTTTAGAGTGTGCCAGTTTGTGAGAACTCTTATTTTCCCATACAAATTCTTATAGTTAGACTTTTTAATTTTAGGCAATCTGATGGTTGTAGTAACTAATCATTATTTCAGTTTGCATTTCCCTGAACACTAATAAGATTGAGCATCTTTTCATAGTTTATTTGTATTTTGGTCTTCTTATCTGTGAATCTCTTTCATTCTTTTTTTTATTAAAAAAAATTTTTTATGTTTATTTATTTTTGAGAGAGAGAGAGAGAGAGAGAGAGAGAGAGAGCATGAGCGGGGGAGGGGCAGAGAGAGAGGGAGACACAGAATCCGAAGCAGGCTCCAGGCTCTGAGCTGTTAGCACAGAGCCCAACGTGGAGCTCGAACCCACAAGCTGTGAGATCGTGACCTGAGCTGAAGTCGGACGCTTAACTGACTCAGCCACCCAGGCACCCCTGTGAATTTCTTTTAAAAATGAGGGGCGCCTGGGCAGCTCAGTCCATTAAGTGTCCGACTCTTGATTTCGGCTCAGGTAGTGATCTCACTGTTTGTGAGTTCGAGCCCTGCCTTCAGCTCTGTGCTGACAGTGCAGAGCCTGCTTGGGATTCTCTCTCTCCCTCTCTCTCTCTCTCTGCCCCTCCCCCACTTGTATTTTCTCTCTCTGTCTCTCTCTCTCTCTCTCTCTCTGTTCCCCTCTCTCAAAATAAATAAACTTTATAAAAAATAAAAATAAAAATGAAACAACAAAGGAAGGTAAAACTTGGCGTTCCTTTTATTCATTCAGTGAGAGCGTCTACTCTGTGCTAGGCACTGGGTTCACACTCAAGATCCATTAGGAAATAAAACAAAGCCTCACAAGACAAACAGAATTAACAAAAAAAATTGTAAGAGAATGTTAAAGAGAGACACTGTATTCCAGTTTTAGCCGGAGCCCCAAAGGCCAACAACAGCAACAAGGGCCAAGTCTTCCCTTGCATTGTAGAGCCAGTTGTTAGACCCTCTGGGCAGGACTTGGCAATAGATGGAAGTCACTGCCAGCTTGGGCATTCACCCGCCTGAGGCCTGTGAAAGGAAGCAGCCGAGGGGCTGCGAGAAGCATGTCTTTGGGGAAAGTTGCTCCTGTTCCAGGCATCCCTCCAGAATGTGTACGATGCTGTTGCTCTAGGAACGGCTGACATTGCTCGGGCAGAATGGGTCACATGGGAAGAGCGAAGAGGTGGAGTACAGAGCCTTTTGGAACCAGTACCGACTGGAACGGGCAGAAGTGGGTGAGCCTGCCAAAGAAGGACTGAAGACTGATCCAGGAAGTGGGAGCAGACCTTTGGTGTTCCATCTAAAAAGTCATTGCCACACCCAAATTTATCTAGGTTTTTTTTTCTCCTGTGGTATCTTCTGGGAGTTTCACAGTTTTGCATTTTATACTGAGGTCTGTGTTCCGTCTTGAGCTAATTTTTGTGAAGGGCGTGAGGTCTGCCTGACCCGTTTATTGAGGCCAAATCTCAGGATTGTGGTGAGAAACCCTGAAACAGAAACAAGAGATAGTAACAGGGTATTTAGGATATTGAGGAGTAGAAACGTTTTTGAGGCAGTTTTTTATGTCATCCATGACTTCACACACACACTTGTTATACAGCTAATGCTCCAGGTTGGTTTGGAAAAGGAGAGGACAGTATTTCTTTTCTGAAAACTCTGTTAACCTTGTTTTGAAATGAGTATAAGCTGTTTCCCAGGGTCAGAAACAGTCGCACACAGATCTCTGTAATCTGGCGCATGTGACCCACACTTTCAGATGGCAGCCTTTGCTGCCAATGTAGATAAGGTTTGTTGCATTTTGGGGGGAATGATGTTTGCTATTTATGTTTCTGTTTTGCCTCTCGATACATCTTTTGACCAAAGTCTGTAATGGTCACTATTCCATATCAGCGGAGGGTGTAAAAGCCTTCAGGAGTGTTCGTGTGAAAGTAGAATGAATTAGTAGGCCAAGGGGTGCGTAGGGCAGCTAGTGAGAGAGACAGTCCTGGGCAAAGGATTGTGCAGATATTATATACATTACTGCCTTTATCCTACTGTTTTCTCGTCCTTGATTTGTTGGCTGACTCCTCGAACACGATGGAGTTAGAGAATACATTCCCCAGTCACGTGAATTGCAGCTTTTCAGAAAGGCGAGCCACAGAACAATTTTATCCTGACCTGATGTCATTAGATTCTAGAGTCTGCTGTCATCACATTCTGTGTTATTGCCATGTTAATTCCACGTGGAGCTTAAACATTCAGTCTTCTGACCTGTTCCACCTACACAGGGCATTTTATGGCTTAAGGATGATGGCTTAGAAAGGAAGGGAGAGATTTACTTTGGATTAAATTCAACATGGGAAAATGCTTAAGGTAAGCCTTTATAAAGAAAAAGAAAACCCACTGTTACATATGTTTCATGTGCTAAAGAACACTGAAGCATTCATAAACCAAGCTTTATCGCTTCCTTTGCTTTCCCATAGTAACTGAATCTCTGGAATATGTGGATATTTATCTACAGTATTCTCTCTAGAGAGGTCCCACTTCATCCATCGTGGTTAATATTTTAAAATGTAGTAGTCAACAGGGCATAAATTTATTCTACTTAACTCCTTTAAATATAGTAGTTCAAGAGTCTCAAACAGATACTATTATTTGAAACAGGAAGACCTACCCTTTTCTTCAGGGGAGACTTTTGTTCTCCAGCCCTCTCGTATATTTCCCCTGATCTTTCTTTCTGCCTGTTTCCCTGAGTCTTTCAACTTGTCTTCCCCCAATTTAGTAGATTGGGCATGTATTGTGTTGGTAGAGATAATCTTTTAGACTAGGGCATTCTGTGGGGGTACATCTGGGTGACCATGAATTCAGACGCCATTATTTTCTCATTCCCCATTGTTTCCATATTGATAAAGTGGATATTATTCTTCAGGAGCCTTGGCAGGTTTCCACCTCTGCTCCCTATTTTTTTGCCTCATTTGACACTTTTCTCACTCCAGCCACTGCAAAGACGACCAGAGCTTGCTACCAAATTATCCTGCAGATCAAGTTACTTCAGACCACCGGCACCTTGGATTCTCTTCCATTACTCATCGAACTATATCTCTTGATCCTAAAAGAACCCGTCTATCTGCAGTATGTAAAGTCAGTTCACGCAGAGGAAGTAAAAATTTATCTTCTTCATCAAGTGCATCTACTCACTCATCTTTCTCTGGGAGAAAACATTCTTTACTTGTGAAATTTCAGAAAAGCGGTATTATCCCCGACTGTCAACAAAGTAGAGCCAATTTTGATTCTCAAGAAAAAAGCAGCTTCAGTGATGTAAAATTCTCCTCAAACCATTTTGGCCTTAGATCCCAAAGACTTTTCTCTGCCCCGAGACTTAGTATAATTTCCTGTTACGAGAGCACTAGTTTTTTTGATCTTCAATCAAGATGTCATAAAATCTTTAATCCAGATGAAGTTGAAACAGTTTCTAAAAGCTCAAGTATGACTAGTGCTGAAAAATATATAAGCCCTTGTTGTCCCAAATATAACATTAGATGTTCTATGAATTTTGAAGCAAAAGCTAACTCTTCAACCCATCAGAACACTGTTGATGGAAGCATCTACCAACACAGCACGGCCATCTTACTTTCTCTTCCCACTATAATTTCCTATTCCTGTCAACAAAGCAAGATTGTGACTGATACCGAAGGAAGAGGCCAATCAAGGAAAGTTTCCTTTCATCCTGGTTCTCAAAGTCACTGTATCTTTCATTTTCCACCTAGGATTCAATAGCATCCCTCTCAAAGAGTAACTTCCCCTGTTTCTCTGTAATGTTGGATTTTCTTCACTTTGTAAAAATGCTACCAGCTTTATCCCACCTCAGAATAACATTGCCTCAGATTCCTTGGAAGATGAAAACATTGCTATTTCATCTCAAGATGAAGACACATCTTTATCTATTACAGTTCCTAAAATAAGGTCGCCTCAGAGTTTGCCTTTTCTTTGAAGGGTAGCTCAAAGCAGAAATTTTCCCACCAGGCACGCTCCATAGTCCATGGTATTTGTTGCTCAAGTTCTCACAGAAATCTTCTGTCTTCCTAAGTTTCACTGCATTTTTGGGGAAAAAAAAGACCTTCATGTTGCATTCTAAATTTAACTGTAACTGCTGTAATTTTTTTGAAAGATAGTTTATTGACATTATTGGAGTTTGGAAGTCAAAGGTTATTAATCTGTTTCTGGCTTTTAACAAATTGCTTACAAATTGACTAGTCTCAAACTTCTGGGCGATGATTGTAATATTTCTGTGATCTGAAAATAACATCAAACATTGATATATAGGTCTTCTAAATATATGACATTCTTTGAGAGTTTTAACATTTTCTTTTATCCTACTCTAATCATGAGGGACAGTATTCCTACCTATGTCATCTCTAGAGCTATATTCAGTAATTCGCAAATTTTCATTTATATTAGCCTTGTTAGCTGCATTTCTCATGCCAGACATCCCCCTGACAGATGATATTTTTACTAATATAAGGATCAAATTATAAATACACACATATTATAATGGAAATATGTAGAATATTTCAATATTGAAACCAGTTATTTTGACTAAATCATTTTCATATACATTTGTGTGTGCATGTCTGGGACTTCAGAGAACTCGATATCAGAGGTAATAGATTCATAGATTAGTCGTTATTTTTAAAAGTGAATATTTTTCAGACTTCTTCCAAAATTTTTATTAAAACAATTTTTTAAATAAAATTTTTATTTTAAAAAATGTCTCCCAAAATTTTATTTTTGAGTAAATATTTTTCAGTTTTTTCACACTATATTAAAGTTTATAAATGTTTATCAGAATAAGTAATGAATGGAAAACGCATATAGGCCATTAAAAATACTTAAGTTAGAATATAGCTAGTCTTTGTAGAGGAAAGGAATTGGCATTATTTTCAATCGTATGTCATGATAAAATGCCCCCTAAACCTATATCATTGGGCTAAGATGTTACTTTTGCTTTTGCGTTTTTCTCCTCCTTTTAGTGTGTATCTTTTTTTTTTTTAATTTTTTTTTTAACGTTTATTTATTTTTGAGACAGAGAGAGACAGAGCATGAATGGGGGAGGGGCAGAGAGAGAGGGAGACACAGAATCCCAAGCAGGCTCCAGGCTCTGAGCCATCAGCCCAGAGCCCGACGCGGGGCTTGAACTCACGGACCGCAAGATCGTGACCCGGGCCGAAGTCGGACGCTTAACCGACTGAGCCACCCAGGCGCCCCTTAGCGTGTATCTTAAAAAAGTTTTTTTTCTACTTCAGTGTTTTATTTGTGGTGAAATACACATCACATAAAATTTACTGTCTTAACCATTTTTAAGTTTAGTGGCATTAAATACATTCATATGGTTATGCAACCATTATCACCATTTATCTCCAGAATTTTTTTCATCTTCCTAACTGAAATTCTGGACCCAATAAACAATCATTTCCCACTCTCCCATCCGGCAACCACCCTTCTACTTTCTGTCTCTGTGAATTTGTTTCCTCTAGAAGTGGAATTATATGGTATTTGTCTCTTTGTAACTGGCTATTTCACTTAGCATAATGTCCTCAGCGTTCCTCCGTGTTGCAACATGTGACAGTTTCCTTATTTTTTAAGGTTGAGTAGTATTACTTTGAGTGTATATACCACATTTTACTTATCTCTTGATCTGTTAATGGACACTTTTGTTGTTGCTTCTACCTTTTGACTGTGATGAATAATGCCGCTATGAGTGTGGGTGTACAAAGATCTCTTCAAGGCTCTGCTTTCAGTTCTTTTGATTATATATCCAGAAATGGAATTACTGGGATTGTATGGCAATTCTGTTTTTAATTTTATGACGTACTGCTGTATTTTTTCCATAGCACAGAGGCACCATTTTATGGTCCTCCAAGAACTCACAAGGATTTCAGTTTCTCACATCCACACCAACACTTGTTCTTTTCTAGTTTTTGACAGTAACCATCCTAACAAGGTGGCATCCTGTTGTGGTTTGCATTTCCCTAATGCATAGTGACATTGAGCATTCTTTCATGTGCCTTTCACGGCCTTTTGTATATCTTCTTTGGAAAAATATTCCTTCAAACCCTTTGCCCATTTTTTAATTGGGTTGTTTGCTTTTTGTTGTTGAGTTGTAGGAGTTCTTTATATATCCTGGATATTAATCCTTTTTCAGATATATGATTTACAAATACTTTCTCCCATTACGTGGGTTGCCTTTCACTCTGTTGATTATGTCCTTTGATGGACAGAATTTAATTTTAATTTTGATGTCTAATTTATTTTAATTTAGATGTCCAGTTTATCTATGTTGCTTCTGTTGCCTGTGCTTTTGTTGCCATATGCAAGAAATCATTACCAAATACAATGTCGTGAAGTTTTTCCCCTATGTTTTCTTCTAAGAGTTTCATAGTTTGGATTTTACATTTACTAAATGATCCATTTTGAGTTAATTTTTAATTTTTGCATATAGAGGGTCTAATGTCATTCTTTTGCATGTGAATATCCAGCTTTCCCAGCACCATTTGCTGAAGAGACTTCCCTTTCTCCATTGAGTAGTCTTGGCACCCCTGTCAAAAATCATTTGACCATATTTGTAAGAGTTTATTTCTGGGTTTTCTGTTCTATTGATGTATATATCTAACTTTATGTCAGTCCACATTATTTTGATTACTGTAGCTTTGTAATAAGTTTTAAAATCAGTAAGTATGATATCTCCACCTTTATTCTTTTTCAAGGTTGTTTTGGCTATTCGCAGTCCCTTGAGATTCCATATGACTTGTAGGATGGATTTTTCAACCTTTACAAAAAACATTGTTGGAATTTTGGGAGGGATTGCACTGAATCTATAAATTGTTTGGGTAGTATTGACATCTTAACAATATTAAGTCTCCAAATCCATGGCATGAGATTTTCAATTGAGTCTTCTTTAACTTTTTTCAGCAATGTTTTATAGTTTTAAGTGTACAAATCTCTCATCTCCTTTGTTAAGTTCACTCCTAGGTATTTTATTCTTTTTGATGTTATTACAGAGTCATTTTCTTTATTTCCTTTTCATATTGCTTCTTGTTAATGTATAGAAACAACTGGTGTTTGCAAATTGATTTACATTCTGAAACTTGGCTGAGTTTGTTTATTAATTCTTACTCTGTGTGTGTGTGTGTGTGTGTGTGTGTGTGTGTGCGTGCGCGCGCGCATGTGTGAAATCTTTAGGATTTTCTACATATAAGATCATGTCATCTGCTAAGAGATGATTTTGTTTCTTCCTTTCTGATGTAGGTATCTTATTTCTTTTTCTTGCCTAATTGATCTGGCTAGGACTCCTAGTACTGTACTGAATAGAAGTGGCAAAAGCAGTCACTCTTGTCTTGTTTCTGTGGTTAGAGGAAAAGCTTTCAGTCTTTCACCATTGAGTATGATGTTAGCTATGGGCGTTTCATAAATGGCCTATAATATGTTGAGGTAGTTTCCTTCTGTTGCTGGTTTGCTACACATTTTTATCATGACTGGGTGTTGAATATTGTCTGGTGCTTTTTTCTGCACCAATTGAAATGCTCACATGTCCCCCCCCCCCCCCCCCCGCCCCTTAATTCTGTTAATGTGGTATATCACATTGGTTTTCATATGGTGAACTGTCCTTGCATTCCTACTTGGTCACGGTGTATAACCATTTTAATGTGCTTTCAAATTCTGTTTGCTGTTATTTTTTTGAGGATTTTTGCATCAGTATTCATCAAAGCTGTTGGTGTGATTTTCTTATAGCATATTTGTATGGCTTTGGGATCGTGATAATAATGACCTCCTCATAGAATGAGCTAGGAAATATTCCTTTCTCTTCAACTTTTTGGGGAGTTTGAGGAACTAGTTAATTCTTTAGGAACTAGTTAATGTTTTGGGGAGTTTTAGGAACTAGTTAATGTTTGGTGGAATTCACCAGTGAAGCCATGTGATCCTGGGCTTTCATTTGTTAGGAAGTTTTTGATTACCAATTCAGTCTCCTTATTAGTTATAGATCTGTTTGGATTTTCTGTTTCTTCCTTAGTAGAAAGGATTAGTAGGTGGTATGTTTCTAGGGATTTGTCAGTTTCATCTAGGTTATCCAGTTTGTTGGCATGCTATCCTTGATGGTACTCTCTTATAACCCTTTTTATTTCTGTAAAATTGATAGTGATATTCCTCTTTCATTTCTGATTTCAGTGATGTGATTTTCTATCCTTTTTTTCTTAGTTCAGCTAAAGGTTTGTCAATTTTGTTGATCTTTCTGAAGAACCAATTCTTGGTTCCGTTGATTTTTCTCTTTAAAAGAAATTCTCTATTACGTTAATTTCTGCTCTAATCTTTTTATTTCCTTTCTTTTGCTAACTTGGGGTTTAGTTTACTCTTCTTTTTCTAGTTTCTTGAGCTGTAAATTTAGATTGTTGATTTTATATCTTTCTTTTTAATGAAAGCATTTATAACTATAGATTCCCCCCTTACCACTGCTTTCACTGCATCCTGCACATTTTGGTATGTTGTGTTTTTGCTTTCTTTTGACTCCAGATATTCTCTAATTTCCCTTGTGATTTCTTCTTTGACTCATTTGTTGTTTAAGAGTGTGTTGTTTAATTTCCACTTATTTGTGGATTTTCTAGTTTTCCTTCTGTTGACTTACACTTTCATTTTATTGCAATCAATAAATATGCTTTGTATGATTTTAAATCTTTTAAAATTCATTAAGACTTGTTTTGTGTAACATATGATGTATGCTGGGGAATGTTCCATGTTCACTTGAGAACAATGTATTCTTCTGTTGTTGAGTGGACTATTCTGTATTTGTCTGTTAGGTCAAATTGTTCTATAATGATATTCAAATCCTCTGTTTCCTTATTGATCTTCTATCTGGTTGTTCTATCCGTTATTGAAAGTGACATATAAAAGTCTTCTACTGTTATTATGTTGCCGTATATTTCTCCTTTCAATTCTGCCAATGTTTGCTTCATATATTTAGGACCTCTAATGTAAATATGTAAAGAATATTACATATTCCTCATGAATTGAGTCTTTTATTGAGATATAATGTCCTTCTTTGTCTCTTGTAAAGTTTTGACTTAAAGTCATTTTTGTTTGATACAGCCAACCCTGTTCTCTTTTGGTTATTATTTACATGAAGCATCTATTTCATCTTTTTACTTTCAACCCATATGTGTCTTTAGTTCTAAAGTGAGTCTTTTATAGACAGCATATACTTGATCCTGGTTTTTAAAATCTTTTCTACCAGGGCACCTGGGTGGCTCAGTCGATTGAGCATCTGACTTCAGCTCAGGTCGTGATTTCACAGTTCATGAGTTCAAGCCCCATGTCAGGCTCTGTCCTGACAGCTCAGAGCCTGGAGTCTGCTTTGGATGCTGTGTCTCCCTCTCTCTCTCTCTCTGCCCCTCCCCAGCTGGTGCTCTTTCTCTCTCAAAAAAAAAAAAAAAAAAAAAAACTTAAAAAAAAAGAAAAAATCTTTTCTACCAACCTGTGTTTTTTGATTAGAGAATTTAATACATTTACATTTAAGTTAATTACTAATTAATTGGTAATTTAAATTAATGACCAAATAATTACTAATTTAAATTGATTAATAGAGATTAACTTACTATTGCCATTTTATTATTTGTTTTCTATATGTCTTATAGCTTTTTTAATCCTTCATTTCCTCTGTTACTACTGCCTTACTTTGCATTTACTTGAGTTTTTGCAATGACACATTTTGATTCCCTTCCCATTTCCTTTCATGTGTATTCTGTAGATATTTTCTTTGTGTTTACCATGGACACTGCATATAATATCCTAAAGTTATAACAATCTATTTTAAACTGATACCAACGGAACTTCAATTGCATTCAAAAGCTCTTCTCCTTGGGGTGCCTGGATGGCTCAGTCGGTTAAGCCTCTAACTTCGGCTCAGGTCATCTCATGGCTCCTGAGTTTGAGCCCTGCATTGGGCTCTGTGCTGACAGCCCGGACCCTGGAGCCTGTTTCAGATTCTGTGTCTCCCTCTCTCTCTCTCTCCCACCACTCCCGCTCTCACTCTGTCTCTCTCTCAAAAATAAATAAAAACATTAAAAAAAAACCTCTTCTCCTTTGATAGCTCCACCCCTCATTTAGTTATTGATATCACAGATTATATCTTTATATATAATGTAGCCATACAGATTTATCATTATTTTATGCTTTTTTCTTTTAAATAATGTAAAAGAATAAAAAAGGAGTTATGAACCAAAATTATAATAAAACCAAAATTATAATAAAAAACCAAAATTATAATAAATTTATCCATGTATTTACCTTCATCAAAAACTTCATGTTTTCATATGGCTTCAAGTTGCTGCTAATGTCCTTTCATTTCAACTCGAAGGACTCACTTTAGCATTTCTTGTAGTACAGTTCTAGAGGTAAAGAACTCACTCAGCTTTTGTTTATCTGGGAATGTCTTAATTTCTCTCTTATTTTTTGAAGGTCAGTTCTGCTGGATATAGAAGTTTTGGGTGACAGTTTGTTTTTCCTTTCAGCACTTTAAATATATTATCCGACTGCCTTCAGGCCAGAAGGTTTCTGCTGAGAAATCCATTCATAATCTTATTGGAGATCCTTTATATGTGATAAGTATTTTCTTTTGCTGCTTTCAGGATTTTTTAAATTTGTCTTTAATTTTCCACAGTTTGAGGGTTTGTCTTGGTGTGGATTTCTTTGGATTTATCCTACTTGGAATTCACTGAGCTTCTTATATTTGTGTATCTATATCTTTCTTTAAATTTGGGGAGTTTTTGGCCATTATTCCACAAAATAAGCTCTGTGTCCCTTTCTCTCTTCTTCTGGTATTTTAATAATATGTATATTGGTCTGGTTTATGTTATTCTGCAGAGTTTCTTAGGCTCTGTTCACTTTTCTTTTTTGACTTTTCAGATTCATCAATTTAAAATAATCTGTCTTCAAGTTTGCTGACACTTTATTCTGCTTGTTTGAGTATGTTGTTGATCCTCTCTAGTGAATTTTTTAAGTTACTTATTTTATTTTTTCAGCTCCAAAATTTGTTTGATTTTAAAAAAATAATTTCTAGCTCTTTGTTGATATTCTCATTTTGTTCATATATTGTTTTCCTGATTTTCTTGTGTTCTCTCTCCATGTTTTCCTTTGGCTCTTAGAGCATACTTATCACCATTGTTTTTAAAATTGTTGTCTTGTAAGTCTAAAGCCTGTATTTCTTTAGAGTCAGGTTCTGGAAATTTATTTTGTTCATTGTTTTGTTCATTTATTTTGTCCATCTTTCCCTATTTCTTTCTATGGTTCATGATCTTCTGTTGAAAATTACAAATTTGAAAAACAGCCACATAGCCTGGCCTTTGTAGATTGACTCCATGCAGGGGAAGACCCTCGCTAATTAGCCCAGTGCAAGGGCTTAAGGACTGTCAGGTCTTTTCTAGTCATTAGTTTTCCCTGGGCCTGTTTGTGTGTATTTTCCTCCTAATTATCCTATATACATGACTTTTTACATATCTATTTAATTTAATTAATTTTAATTTTATTCAATTTTGTTTAATTTTATTTTTTTGAGTGGGGGCAGAAAGAGAGAGAGAGAGAATCCCAAGCAAGCTCCATACCCAGTGTGGAGCCCAACATGTGGCTTAATCTCACAACCATGAGATCATGACCTGAGCTGAAATTAAGAATTGGACACTTAACCGACCGAGTCACCCAGGCATCCCTAAATATCTTAATTTCAGTGAGCCTTACCCCTGTTTTTAGATCTCATTGTGTTCCTCTCCTCATAATCTCTCACAAATGCACCCATGAGTTTGCAGACTCCTATAGTTCTCACATGCCACGGTGCCTGCCACTGCTTTTAGCAATCTCCAGTCTGATATCCAATGATGCCTTCGTTTCTGTCTAAGCTCTAAGGCAAGCAAAACAGAAACCAGTCTCTCAGGAAGCCATCAGACATGCCAGGACATTGCAAACAAGATCCACTCTTTTCCTCCTGTCCCAAGGGAGGAGCTGAGAATTGGACAACTTCTTCCCGTCTATGCTGTATGATGCCAGGGAGGGGTGAGGCAAGGGTGAACAAAAATGCCAGGAAGTTTCCTACCAC
This sequence comes from Acinonyx jubatus, assembly GCF_027475565.1. Lineage (NCBI taxonomy): Eukaryota > Metazoa > Chordata > Mammalia > Carnivora > Felidae > Acinonyx > Acinonyx jubatus. The sequence continues at coordinate 107,484,738 of NC_069388.1, read as the reverse complement.
TGCGAGTATGGCTTTTTCTTGATTTGACATTCACTTTGTTGTTCCAAATCTTTGACTAGCTTCTAAATCTCCCACAAAGCCGTTTCATTCTGCCTGTTGTTCATCTAGTGTTTCCATGTCAGAATGAGAGCCTAGAGCTTCCTATCCACCATCTTGCTGACATCAGTCTCTCTTGGTGTGTATCTTTTGGAAAAAAAAATGTTGGAGGGAATGAAGTGTTAGGTAAGGCTGAACAAAAGGAACTGATCAGGGTGCCTGATGTGGGGGATGACACAGTGCTATAGCCAGGCATGTTTTTGCCTGTTCTGATGCTGCTCACTACTGATATACTTTTGTAAACACACTACTTTCTTTTCCTATAAAATAATGTCATTTTCTCTTTAAATAGTGCAGTGATACCTTTAGAGATGCTATTGTTGCTATCGAAGCAAGTAATTGATTGTGCAGAAGAAATGAAGGCGTAGGGGAAAAGGCATAGTTCTTATTCAAATTGGGAGCAATAAATAGGGCCAGAAAAGTACATGAAATGACAAATGTTTGTAAGTAAATTTGACAGTTTAAGGTGGGACTCTCCAGACCTGCTAAAAGAAAATTCTGACATCCAATAATCTATGAACTGCCTTTCCCTGGCCTAGTCCAGATCTGAGCTCTAACCCAAAATTAACACATGTTCGAATTTTCCCAGACCTGTTTAGATATGCCCTGTTTTTAAAATTTGCTTTTAAAACTTTTTGATAATTTTTGATAAATGCCCAGTTAGAAGTAGAAGATTACTGTCCAAAGTAGGAAAACAGTTTCCCCCCACTTGAGTGTTTCTAAATGTGGGGAAGAGACTAGCCTAGATGTTCTCTTTTGTTTTATTGGCCAGTTGGTCTATTGCTATGCCATTACCACATTGATTTCTTATAGTTTTATCCTTTATACTACAGCACTGATGGCTGTTATTTAAAAGTGTCTTTGCTCTTCTTGTACTTGCCCTTCCATATTGATTTTAGAGTCAGGTAAGTTCCATAGGAAAAAAAAAACATTGTGGTTTTGACTGGAATTGCATTAAAGTGTAGTTAAATTTGGGGCTATGTGAAATTGGTTCAATGTTAAGTTTTCCTATCCATGGTATCTTTTTCTAATTATTTAGATATTCTTAAGGTCACCAAATAGTATTTTTTATAATTTTCTATTGAAAAGTAAAAACAAAAACCAATGTGGAATTTTACCCTAGGTACCATGTATTTTTCCTGCTATTGTAAATATTATAATTTGTGAAGTTACATTCTCTAACTTGTTTTATAGATATAAGAACATGATTGATTTTCAAAAATTGATCATAAATGTTGATTAGCTTTGTGTAATTTTTCTTCTAGAGTTTTTTCTATTGAATAAACTCCAAACTTCTGTTTCTTCTTTCCCAATTCTTATAATTTTTATTTGTTTTCTTTTAATGTGCTAACGGGACCTGCAGTACATTGATGATTAGAAGCAACAATATTGAACGTCCTTTTCTATTTCTTATTTTAAGGAGAATGCTTCTAATGTTTCATCATTAAGTGTGAAATGTATTATAGTTATCGGCATATAACCTTTACTGTGTTCAGAAGACCCCTTCTATTCCTTATTTATGGGTTTGGTATTCCTTTGTCCTAACATGGTATTATTGCATTTATTGAAAAAAAAGTTTCGGTAACCACTGAAATGATCACGCAGTTTTTCTAATTCTACTTGTTGTGCTAGAGAAATGTTCTAATATTAAGCTACGCTTGTAATTCCTGGGAGAAATCCAGTTTGGTTATGATGCATTCTTTCACGTTTGTTGCAGTTTTTGGTTGATATTTGTGATGTCTCTGACACCTTTGGTTGATATTTTTACATCTGTATTTATGTGTGGAATTGGTCTATAATTTTCATTTCTTACACTATCTTTGTTTGATTTTGGTGTCAGTTTTATCAGCTTCAAAAAAGGAGCTAAGAGGTTTTCCCTCTTTTTGAATTCCTTGCAAGAATTTGAATAAATTTAATTCTTTGGATATTTGATAGAATTCCCCTTAAGGGAAATTGATTCTCTCTCTCCCTATCTCTCTTTCTCTCTCAATCTGTGGTGTGTGTGTGTTGAAATAGATTTTGGTTTAATTTATTTAATGGCTATAGGACTATTCATGTTTTTGTTTTTTCTTATAAAAATAAAGTCCTTATTGAGTATATTACTCATATACTATAAAATTCACCCTTTTAAAGTGTATAATTTGGTGGGAGTTAGTTTATTCACAGAGTTATATAGCCATCACCACTCTCTAATTTCCAAACAGTTTCATTATTCAAAAGAAAACCCTGTACTGTGTATCCATTCATTCTCTCCTCATCCTCAGGCCTTGTCAACCATTATTCTACCTTCTGTTTCCATGGTTTTGCTTATCTTGTACATTTCATAAAATGGAATCATAATAATACGTGGCCTTTCACTAAGTAATGTGTTCAAGGGCTGTTATGTCATATCATACAATAGTACTTCATTCCTTTGTATTACCAAATAATATTTCATCGTTTATTCATTTTGTTTACCCTTTCATCTGATGATGGGTATTTGGGTTGTTTTCATTTTTTGGCCATTATGAATTAAGTTTCTATGTACATTCCTATACAGGTTTTTGTGTGGACATATGTTTTCAGCTCTCTTGGATATGTACTTAGGAGTGTAATTGCTGAGTCATATGATAACTTCATGTTAAACATTTTGAGGAACTACTGAATTGTTTTTCCAAACTTGATGCGTGTGCATTTTACATCCCCATTGGCAGTGTAGGAGAGTTCCAGTTTTTCCATATTCTTATCAACAGTTGTGATTGTCTTTTTTATTTTAGCCATCCTAGAAGCTATGAAGTGATATTTCACTGTGGTTTCGATTTTCGTTTACCTAGTGACTAAAGATATTGAGCATCTCTGTGTATTCATTGGCCATTTGTTATCATCTTTTTTTTTTTAATTTTTTTTTCAACGTTTATTTATTTTTGGGACAGAGAGAGACAGAGCATGAACGGGGGAGGGGCAGAGAGAGAGGGAGACACAGAATCGGAAACAGGCTCCAGGCTCTGAGCCACCAGCCCAGAGCCTGACGCGGGGCTCGAAGTCACGCACCGCGAGATCGTGACCTGGCTGAAGTCGGACGCTTAACCGACTGCGCCACCCAGGCGCCCCCATTTGTTAATCATCTTTTGATGAAATATCTATTAAATCCTTTTTCCATTTTTAAGTTATTTTTTTTATACAGCTCTTTTTATTATTGAGTTGTAAGGTTTCTTTATATATTCTCTATATAGGTCCCTTATCAGATATATGATTTGTAAGTATTTTCTTCCATTTTGTGAATTATATTTTCATTTTCTTGATGAAAAAAATTTGCTTTGAAGCACAAATTTTAAGTTTTGATAAAATCTATTTTGTTTATTTGTTCTTTTGTCACCTGTGCTTATAATGTCATATCTATGAAATCATTGCCTAGTCTATGGTCACAACTATTTGCTCCTGTGTTCTCTTCTAAGTGTTTTATAGTTTTAGCTCTTACATTTAGACTTTTGATCCATTTTCAGTTAATGTTTATATATGGTGCGAGGTATAGGTTCAATTTCATTCTTCTGCATATGGATATCTATTTGTCCCAGTACTATTTGTTGAAAATAAAATTGTTTCCTCCACTGAGTTGTCTTGGTACTCTTGCCAAAACAAATTGCTCATAATAAACATAAGGGTTTATTTCTGGACCCTTAATTCTTAATAGGCCCTTAATCTCTATTCCATGTCTATCAGCCTTCTGACAGTACTATCTTGATTGCTATGACTTGATAGTAAATTTTGAAAATTGCAAGTGTGAATTCTCTGACTTTGCTCTTGTTTTACAAAATTCTTTTGGCCTTATTAGGTCCCTTGCATTTCCATATGAAATTTAGGATCAGCTTACTCATTTCTGGGGGAAAATGTTACCAGCTGAGATTTAGTAGAAACTGCTTTGAATCTGTAGGTAAATTTGGGGAGTGCTGCCATCATAATAATACTAAATCTTCTGATTCATGAGCATGAGATTTCTTTTCATGCATTTAGATCGTATTCTTTAATTTCAACAATGTTTTATATAGTGTACAAGTCTTGCACATTTTTTGTTAAATGCAATCCTAAGAATTTTATTCTTTTTAATACTATTGTAAGTGAAATTGTTTTCATTTTTGGATTGTTCATTGCTAGATTTACAGAAATACAATTGACTTTTATAAGTTGATCTTCTATCTTGTAACCTTACTGGACTCGTTTATTAGTTCTAATAACTTTTTGTGGATTCATTAGGATTTTATATGAATGAGATGATGATTGGAGCTGTGAACTGTTTTAATTAAAAAAATTTTTTTTCAATGTTTATTTTTGAGAGAGAGAGAGAGAGAGAGAGAGAATGAGTGGGGGAGGGGCAGCGAGGGGGAGACACAGAATCTGAAGCAGGCTCCAAGCTCCGAGTTGTCAGCACAGAGCCTGACGTGGGCTCAAACCCACAAGCTCAGTCTGATGCTTAACTGACTGAGCCACCCAGGGGCCCCATCAATTATTTTTAAATATTGGGGTTTTCTCTCCTACCTTTTACTGGTGATTTTCTAACTTAGTTGCATTGTGAACAGGGAATGTGGTCTACACAATAGATTATTATCATTTGTCGCTTGCTTCATGGCCCTCTGTACGTGGCTGTTTTCATAAATATTCCATATATACTGGAAGAGACATTGTTTTCCAGGGGTTCTGTGTCTAGTTCTAGTATCTTGATTGCATTTAAGCTAGTTCATACGGTGTTTAAATTGTATCCTTACTTTCTCTCACACTTTATCAATTAGAATCTTATGTTACAAATCTCCCATTCTGATAGTGGATTCAGTTTCTCCTTGTATGTGTTAATTTGTGTTTTCTATATATCTGAGACTCGTGTTTGTAGATGCATAGAAGTCTAAAACTGCTCTTTCTTTATCATAAATTGAACCATTTTTAGTGTTTTGTGTCCCTCTTTAGATTTAAAGCTTTTTGCTCTAAAGAGTATCCTGCCCGATATTCAACTAATTACACCTTTTGGTTATTATTTTCTTCTTATACCTCAGGTGCATAGAATTGGACTAAAACTACTTTTAGCTCTTACAAACTCTCATGACTGGTCCATGTATGTGCCACTTTTATTCATTTAGTTAGTTATTATAAATAATGTGAAAGCATCCATGAAACCACGTCCTAAAACAAAAGATAGGATGTAGACAGTAGTCCTCATCAAACATTTGGCTCCCCTGCCTCCCCTCACCTGAAGATAACTATTATCGTGAATCTATAATGTATATTGTTCATTCCTTCTTCTTAATACATCATTTTATTGCATCCATGTGTATATTCCTTAAAACACATTTAATTTCGATTGTTTTTATGGAATGGGGATTGTGTTGTATATAATTTTAAGAGCTTTTTTCCCCACTTAATATAAATTTGTTAAGATTCCTTCATATTGGGGCACCTGATGGCTCAGATAGTTAAGTGTCTGACTCTTGATTTTGGCTCAGGTCATGATCTCACGGTTTGCGAGGTCAAGCCCTGCGTTGGGCTCTGGGTTGATAGCACAGATCCAAGCCTGCTTGGGATTCTGTGTCTCCTTCTCTCTCTGCTCCTCACTGCGTGTGCATGCACACACTCTCTCTCTCTCTTTCCAAATAAATAAATAAACATTAAAAAAAAAAAGATTCCTTCATAATTTTGCACATCACTGTGTTTCTTTCATTTTGACTGTTGTGTAATATTCATCCACTCTTGGATGGGCATTTAGTTTGTTTCCTGGTGTTTGCTATTTGAAAGTACTGCTCTTTTTATTATACATCTCTTTCTGCACATAGGCAAGAGACCTGGGTTACTGGGTCCTAGCGTATGTGAAAGTTCAGTATTAAAAGAGAATTCCAAAGTGTTTTCCTGAGGGTTTCACCAATTTACACTTCATCAGATCCTGTGGATTGACTTCCTCCCCAGCATTTGGTATTGTCAGATTTTTTAGCTTTTATCAACAAAATGAGCTTAAAGCAATATCTCTTTGTGGTCTTTGCTAGTATTTCTCTAATTGGCTGAACATTGAACATCTTTTCTTATGTTTATTGACTATATGTATTTTCTCATTTGGGAAAGCCTATTTATATCTCTCAAGCATATTTCTGTTGAGTTCACTGAGTTTTTATTATTGAATTTTAGGAAAGTATTTATGTGTTCTTGATATCCGTGTTCTCCAGTTGTGTTGCAAAACTATCCATTCCTGGTTTTTATTTTGCGTTTTTATATTTTTTAAAGTGTCTTTTGATTAGCAACAGTTTTTCATTTTAATATAGTCAAACTGATTAATCATGTGTAATTAATAATCATTTATAATTAATGCTTTCATATTCTGGTGAAGAAAAATTTTTGCTCCAAAGACTAAAGGGTATTCACCTATACTCTCTACTAAGAGTTTAAAAAATTATTTTAAACATTTAATTCCTTATATCATCCAGACTTGTTTTTATATTATATGATAGAAATTCAATTTCATTGGTTTTTTATAGGAGTAGCCATTCCCCCCCCCCCCCCCGTCAATCCCTTAATTTCCCACTGATCTCACCTGCCAACTCTGTCATGTACCACATTTCCATATATGTATGGATCCATTTCTGGCCTTTGTTTTATTCCATCAGTCACTCATCTGTTCCTGTACTAATAGCATATCTTGCATTTTAAAAGGATCACTCTGGCTATTATAACTTTCAAGAGAGTTGATCATTATTTATTATTTCTGCAATTTTAGGTATATTACAGCTAATACTGACACAGAAGAACAGAGTTTTCCTGTCCCTAAGGCATTTAACACACACATAGAGGAATTAAATTTAGATGTCCTTCTTCAGAAGGTTGATAATTTACGTATGAATGAATCTAGCAAGATGGAGAGTTTTGAACTACTTTGTGACCACAAAGAAAAGGTAAGAGATGTGAGATAATAGCATCTGTATGATTTTAATTTTTATTTAATCTGCTATCCCATTTATGTTATGACCATAACCATTGGGTTAGTTTACCCAAGCCAAATTGGTTGATGCAAATTTTTTCTATAATCTAAACTAAACTCTAAAAAAGTAAATCTAAGAGTTTATTATGCTCTAAGATCATGAATATGAGAACCAGAGATATGATTATACAGTTTTATTTTTATTTGATACTTATTAATTTGTTGTATTTAATACATACTCTGTAAGATAAAGAATAAGACATACTCCTCTTGGGGCAGGAAAAACTACATTTTAAGTTTTCTGTCTTGTAGTTATTAATGTAACAGCTATCAGTACAGTATTTCAGTCCATTTCTACTAATGGTTGTTTTTCAATGTTTAACATTGGGCTGAATTGGGAAAGCCCATCCTTCCCACTACAACCACCAAAAAAAAGAAAAAGAAAAAGAGAAAAAGAAAGAAGGAGAAAGACAGAGAAAGAGAGGAAGGAAGGAAGGAAGGAAGGAAGGAAGGAAGGAAGGAAGGAAGGAAAAAAGAAAGGACAGATGTAAGAAGAGGTTCTCAATAGCCCAGTGAGCAATGAATCTTTCTTTCCCATGAGCAATTTAAATCCTTTGTCTGAGGCTTCAGCAACTCTAAACAGATTGTTTAAAAGTTTTTAAATCTCCAGCATTATGATTCTATTTTTAGGTAATATAGGTTAAAAATGTGACTGCTCTTTCGAGTATATGTGATCTCTAATGCTCACTGAGACATCATATTGAAGGTAGGTAACTTAGAAATAAGAAGAAGATACTACCACCAGGGAAAACTTACAAATTCTGGTACCTATCATTTCTCTCTTCCATGTTGGTGTAGAGGTAGAGTCTGGATAACATTCATTATTTTTGAGATCCAAATGTAACCCTATTAAATCACTTTTTGTAGCCTGAATATTTGAATTTAAAATTCAAATTTTATGCACAAATTCATTGTATGCACGTGACTAGATTCAGTCATCTATAAATACCAGTTCATCTGCCTAATTTTTTAAAAGTTACAGTGGAAAACATTTATAGTTTCATCAAGTGACTGAGTTAATCTAATGTATAGTGCTATTTTTTCTTTTCAGTTTAGAGATGAAATAGAGTTTATTTGGAGGTTTGCTCGCGCTTATGGAGACATGTATGAGCTATCTACGAATGCACAAGAAAAGAAACATTATGCTAATATTGGTAAGTATTTTATAAAGACTGATTATTCTCAAGTGACAATTGTTATCTATAATAACCCATCAATGAATTTTAATTAAAGCCAAATTATCTTAGCTAAAACCAATATATTTAATCTATTTTATATATCCTAGTACTGGAAAATACATGTAGTCTAAGGCCAGAAATTTTTTTCAGGACTAAGGTATATATTCTTTAAAAATATTTGAGTATACTAAAATAGACAGCTGAAAAACTCAAATTTCAGATACTAAGTTTATGACAGAAAGACAATTAGGTAATATTTGAGGAACAGTAAGAGGCAGAGGTTAGGTATCTCCAGCACAATTAAAAAAACCTTCCTTGACTCCTATAAGGGAGAACTTCAGGTGCCACAAAGAAATAACTACTTAAACTTCAATGCCTTTTTTTCTTTTTTTTTTTTTAATGTTTTATTTATTTTTGAGACAGAGAGAGACAGAGCGTGAGCAGGGTTGGGGCAGAGAGAGAGGGAGACACAGAATCTAAAGCAGGCTCCAGGCTCCGAGCTGTCAGCACAGAGCCCTGCGCGGGGCTCAAACTCACAACCGTGAGATCATGACCTGAGCTGAGGTTGGTCGCTCAACCGACTGAGCCACCCAGGAGCCCCGTGTTTTGTTTTTTTTTTTCAAAATTTATCTCAATAAAACAAGATTAGTCTTGAGTTGATCATTGTTTAAGCTGACTGATCCAGTACATGATGGTTCATGATACTGTCCTCTAACATTTTATGCATATTTTTTGAAATTTTCCCTAATAACAACAGCGTGTAACAACATAGTAATAGCCAGAATGTCAAAGCTTTTATACATATCTATTTCTGTCACTTAATATCAAAACTCTTTCTTGCAAAAAGCCCGTTAGCTGCCAATTCTCTGAGCTTCGGGGCAATAATCTGACATCAGACTTCTTTAATTTCTTCTTTCATTCTAAACTTTTCTCTTCTCTAAGCTTTCTTTCTTTAAGTTAGCATGAGGAAGAAACAGCACGAAAATAATGATACTACACATCTCATTCCACGGTAGTTCCCTGTCTTTTTTATTTCCAAGAAGGAAGTATTTCCAAACTCCTTGTAATTATATTCCTTCCACTTGTAGATTTCCTTGCCACATTATTCATCATCAGCTTTGTGGGGCAGTTTTTCTGTAGTGATCCATCTTGCAGGCCATACACAAAATCGAATTCTAGAAAAGAGGTTTGTTAACTCTAGGGTAAATAAAAATTTAACCAAAGAGAAAAAACTGATTTATTTTCATATCTCCTGAGAAAATCACAGTCTCGCTATGTAAACTGCTAAAGTAGGAAAGACTTTTTATTGCCTGTAAGCTCCTGCCCTACCCTGGGCATCAGGGGTCGTCCTGTGTGAGATAGGAGGTAGAAATGAGAGCAAAATCACATCTTCTCAGACTGTAGACAAGCTTATGGCTTTGAGCGGGGGGGAGCAGTATCACTGAAATAACCATATATTATAAAGAAACAGAAATACATTGTGAGTAGAGGAGAATGCAAGGTGTTAAAAGAGTAATCACAGAAAGGATATGATGGCAGCATCTGGGGGTTGATGCAGGGAAGTCTTTACTGTGAAAGTAAGAGTTTCACTTAGGTGAAATCACTTGGAATCTCTATTTTTAAACGGCGGAGAAGTTTAATTGAGTTCATGGAAGAGGTGGTAAAAATGGAAAAAGAAATAGGCGGGAAGAAATCTGGGGACAAAAATGGAGATTGGAATAGGATGTATCTTAAAAAATGAGAAACCTTTATAGTGTCAAGACAAATGAGTAAAAGCCTACGATGTATTCTAGTCATTCACGTATTGAAATATATTAAAAATAATTCTTTTTTTTTCTATCCATTTAGGAAATATTTATTTGAAATTACTGTGTCCGGGAGTGATGTTAAAATGAGGGCTAGAGGGAGGGAGAGAAGGAAGAGAGGAGGGAGGTAAATGTGATTAAGTTGGTGCCATGCTAAGGAACTTGCTAGATAGATCAACATGGAGACAGCCCAATATACTTCAGTGTTCGGGTAGTGAGTGCTTAGGAAAGGTGATGACAGTGTGCTAGAGCTGAGACCAGCGTTGGGGGACACTGGAACTCAGTGTGCGGGAGGAGGAAGTGGTGACTCGTTTTCCCCATAATAGCATATTTAAAATTGTTACCCCAAGGCATGATTTGATCACTGGAGAGCACAGAATTCCTTCATAAAACTCAGGATGGGGTATAGCATTACACAGTGTGTCATATAAGTACTCTGATCATAATTTGTATTCGAAGTAAACTATGAATCTTATATCTAAAGGAACATTATTATAATTTCCAGAATTAAGTGATCGATCCATGTGCCTCAAATAGATCACAAAGTACCATTTTGTAAGTGAAACAGCTTTCCTTTCAGACTTCAGCTACATAAACGAGGCTGCAAAACCAGCCTGCATATGACCGACCCAGCTTCCTACCTTTTGTATTCTCAGGGTTATGGACTCTCCTCTATTTTAGGCTGGTGGTTGTACATCAAAAGCTATTTTTGTTCATTTGGCAAAGTAGCTACATGCTGATTTCATTTTTAACGTTTGTACATTTAAAGCTGTGTTTTTCAATTGTTTATTTAAAAATCACTCTTTGAATATAGGTCTACAATGTAATGTCAGTATTAAAACACTTCACTTTTTAATTTTTTCCACTTTAGGTAGATTTATACATGAGATATTTCCCTTAATGAATAGAGCTATAAAATATAGAAGTGTCCCACCTTAACAAATTAACAGAATGGTTTTAGGATTAAGGATCCTTGTTATAAAGATTACATCATCCACTTAACTTAGAAGAGCATTTTGCAGATTCCTGGATATTCTCTTCAAGGCAAGAGCAACAACAAAATGGAGCAGGGTAAAGGGAGATGGTATAAAACAAAGCAGCCCCTTTTAGAGAAGGATTTTCAGAATGTTGTCCAGTTTCATTGCAAGCATTTTGGTTTTTCAGGCCGCTAGACAAACCTCTATCCAAAGTAATTATGACATTACGAAAAGTTACTTCTAAAACTAAGTGGAATGATTTGGCAGGGTGATTTATGTGTCGAGCTTGTTCGTTTTTGTGCACGATTAGGTAAGCACTTCTCTGGGAAGCCTTCCCTTTGGATGGAGTTCTCTCTACATCTCAACACTCTGTTCTCTAACATGCTCTCTCTGTTTTTCATCTCACTTTTGGTTTTTACACGCAATTTGTTTGCTTATATACCTGCTTTCTACTGAAATGTGAACCCTTGGAAGTCAAAAACTGTGTCTTAATTTGACTTTTTATTCCCAGAGATTATGATACGACACTCAGAAGGCATACAGTAAATGTCGGTCAATTATAGAACGATTTTTATTAATGCTTTTAAATAATGATTGGATGACTTTTCTTGCACTTGGTTACATCGCCTTAGTCCAGTGAGCTTAAAACCTGAGCATTCATCAGAATCTCTACAGGCTAGTTAAAACAGATTGCTGAGCCCCAGACTTTGTTATAGGGTAAGTCTCTCTTTTAGCCAAAAATCTGCTTTTCTGTAAGTGATGCTTCTGGTCTTAGGAGCATATTTTAGGAACCACTGACTTAATTCAGTAATCTACCTCCCCCCCACCCCCCCCACCGACTCATGTGAAGGTACTAAATGCAAGTACATTTTTCTTTCAGGGAAGACATTGGGGGAAAAAGCTATTACTAGAGCGCCCATGAATGGGCATTGTCATCTGTGGTAAGTACATAGAACTTACGCAGTCTTTTAGAATTCTCATATGCCTCTATATAAGTTACGATTGATTTTTAAGATATTATTGACCCTTTAACCTGTCAGTCACATTCACTGAAAAATATATTTAATAGATAGCAGAGTAACTATTCTTAGTCTCATGTATTTTACAATATGTATATTTTAAATTTTTTTTTCAACGTTTTTTATTTATTTTTGGGACAGAGAGAGACAGAGCATGAACGGGGGAGGGGCAGAGAGAGAGGGAGACACAGAATCGGAAACAGGCTCCAGGCTCTGAGCCATCAGCCCAGAGCCCGACGTGGGGCTCGAACCCATGGACCACGAGATCGTGACCTGGCTGAAGTCGGATGCTTAACCGACTGCGCCACCCAGGCGCCCCAATATGTATATTTTAAATATATTCAAGGCAAACTTTCATCGAAGATTTCATAAGTGAATCTACCAAGTGCAGCCCCTTCGAACATGATAAATTCTAATTAAGTGTGATTTAACATTTTATTTGAAAACAAATATTAAAGTGATATCATGCTTCTAAATGAAATGTGGAAAGAATGCTTCACAGGATAAAAGCATATCGCTCATTTTTTATACCTTAATGAGCTTGTGTATACTAATACTACAGGTCAAAGAGAAATCGTGTATAATATAAGAAAGCTCAAACAAAGGGAATTTAATTCGTTGGATGGGTGTAGCTGACTACCCTTGGGGAAACAAATATATTCTTGAATATGTTTTATTTTGGATCCTTTGTTTGTTTAGAATTATAAAACACAAATAAGAAGACATATATTGTTTTTAATTAACACTTTGTAGTTGCATTTTTACAACATTTTTTAGTTTTTTGCGGCAATACAGGTAGTTCAGGTGCTAGAAAGATAACAGTAATAAATTAATTTATGACCCTTCTCTCAGACCTCGGTTTCCAGAAATCCACCCCTCTTCAGAATTATTTTATTCTCCTGGAACACTTTGAGGCAAAAATGGTTCCCTTTCTACAGGTCTGCATTTGCCCCACAGGGAATTGGTTTCACTCCACCAACTCTCAAGTGCAAACCTGTTTATTTACTCTGCCACCAGCAGGGGGAGCTCCACTCATACTGTCCTCTTCAAGCCTCTCTGGTTAGGAGTCAAGGACATTTTCTATGTCCCTGGAGGGACACAGGCCAAAATAAAAATAGATCTTTTGACCTGCTCTCACTTTGCCTAAGACGAGGTGCAAGCTTGCCCCGGCCCCCTCCACGAGGGGAAAGCCACAGGACTGTGGAAGCCACAGTCCCCAGAACAGTTCTATCCACAGGAGCCCTCACTCCTCCACCTCCCGCCAGGAGAAAGGTACTTTTGCAGTTAGCGTCTTGGTACATATCTTTAGGGTCATTTTTCCAATGTATGAGGGTATTATTTCTATAACCAAATTTACCTTCTCATCTAATTTGCACATTAATATTAATAAATTAACATATGTATGCCTTAAAGTACTTCCTTTCTTCCACTTTTAGTGGTAACTATAATGAATTTGTACTGATCAAGCCACACTCTCTTCATGTCCTCTGATATTGGGAGTGTTTGGAAGCTAATTGGCCAGATTTAGAGGCAGAAAAAGGACCCAAGCCCTCCTCTTAACTCTGATCTGCTCCTCCCCCCATAAGTTTGTCATAAATGACAAACTTTGGCCAGGCCAACCGCCTATTTTTATAAATAGTTTTACTGGCTCACAGCCCCGTCCATGCATTTGTGCACAGCTGTGAAGTTCAGTAGTTGCAACCTTGTCTCTCTGACCCGAAGCCTAAAATGTTTGCTACCTGGCCCTGCAGCACAACTTTGCACATCCATGACTGAAAGGACTATGTGATGGCTTATAAGCTTCAGTTTGAAATACAAGATGCAATCTTCAGGAATAATTATCAGAAAGGATTCACATTGAGGGGATGGTTGAAAAACAAATAGCATCTTAAGACTTGTTTTCCATCTTCATTTCTTCCAGAAAGCTTCAAAACTTTAAGTCTTCATAAAGCTGTCCACAAAAATGTTATTTTTGTTGAACCAGCCCAAAATACTTCTAGGATCAAGAGAGTAAAGTCGCTGTGGCTTTGTAGTTTGTCAGCCCCATAGGCTTGACCGTAATTACAAATAATATCTTACATATTTGTTGTGCTCTATTGTTCACAAATTGTATCCACATGACTTAACAGCATGTGATTTACAGAACAACCTGTTTCCGTTTTAGGGGTTAGGGTGAGCAAGGTAGTGTATGGGGGAGGTGTGTGGGGGGGGATAGGTTGTTAGTGAGCAAGGGTCACACAGTAAGTAGAAAAGCAAACACCAGATCTTTTATTCGTATATACTCGGTATTCTATTACATTATTCTTCCTCTGCTTTCTCACGACATAAATAGCATTTGTGCTGAATCAGAAGTACCGCAGGGAGGTAATGGAGTTATTTTAGTAGTTGTTGACACAGGAATGTGTGTCACTTATTAAAGATATATTCCATATCAATGCCAAGAAAATACAGAATTTTTGTCAAAGCATGTATGGTGAGAATGACCTCTAGATGGAGGTAAAAGACCATATTGCGAATTAACATTCTTCAGCGTTCCCATCAACATGAGATGGTTTATGAAATAAGATTTTAAATTACATTTTTAAAGATGAACAATATACAAGAACAACAACAACAACACACGCGCGCGCGCGCACACACACACACACACACACACACACACACACAGACATAGGTGGAACTGATTGCCAGAAAAGAAATGATGATCCTTTGGGAAAAAAGTGGTCAGGTGAACTTTGAATTTATGATATCTAGAAAGATAAATAATATTTTAGGCTGTAAAGAAAAAAACTTCAAAACAGATTGGGAAATGCGTAAGACTGTAGGACAGATTATTATAAGGGAAATGTGCGTGTTTCATGCAATGGTATTCATAAGTCATAGTTTTTGTTTTTCCTTTTTCTCCTCGCGCAGAGTCAGTTGGAGAGAATGTGCTGAGACAGCACTATTAATGCCTTGAGGTGTGCATTACATCAACCTGATGCTGATGTTCAGAAAATAGATGATTGATCCTAGATCAGTGAACACAGATTCTTTTCTTTTGCTTCCAGTACAAATGTTTCGTTCTATAAATCTCTGGTTGAGAAAGTTCATATAGATCCAACAGATTTTTCTACAAATGTGACATGATTTGTTTTTTTAATTTTTCTGCCAGTGTAGAGAGTAGGGAACTAGTATAGGTGAATTTAAGCAAGGCAGTGAGGTCAGTTTACTTACCACATTCTTGTGGGCAAGATATAGAAATGTGGGCAGGCCTCTGGGTTACCCATATCGAGAGAAGGGTTTAAGCCAGTTGTTCAACAGAGTAACTGTTGGCAACATCACTATCAACCTGGAGACGATTCCAGGATTCCAAGTCTGTATCTTAGACACTAGTGTGTTCCATAATTTTGTCAGTGGATGAAGATAGAATAAGTATGTAATAAAAGTTGCAAGTAACACAAAATTATGAGGAACAGAGTGTATGATGGGTGACAAGAGTAATTCAAACGACTTTCACATTAAAAACAAAAGATTTTCATATATGTGAATGAATAGAGATAAACGTGGAAGGAGGGATGGAAAGAAAAGTGTCAAAATTTAATTTAGGGGAAAACATGAAAATTTGGATAACGTGGGGAGTTTAGTTAACAATAACATTAATTTTGGTACATTGCAAAAATTACATATTAATCTTGTCTGACAGTATTAGTACAGTTGTGATAAATGTACTATAGTAACGTAAGATGTATACAGTAGAGAAAACTGAGTATGGGTAGATGGGAACTCTCTCTACCATCTTTGCAACTTTTCTATACATTTCAAGCTATTTTAAAATAAAAGCTTATTGAGGCACGTGGGTGGTTCAGTCGATTAAGTGTCAGACTTTTGGTTTAGGGTGTAATCTCACAGTTCGTGAGTTCGAGTCCCACATCAGGCTCTGTGCTGACAGCTCAGAACCTGGAGCCTGCTTTGGATTCCGTGTCTCCCTCTCTCTCTACCCCTTGCCCACTCTCTCTCTCTCTCTCTCAAAATTAAAGAAACATTAAAAAAATTTTTTTAAATAAATAAAAGCTTATTTTTTTAAATAAAGTGACCTAAGGTTTTAAATACAAATAATGCCCACAACAGAAATGGGGGAATTTGGGGATGTAGCTGTGTGGAAATTTGCTCCACTTTCTGGAACTCCCTTGGAGGAATGATAAAGCAGAACGACAGAGAGAATTTCAGAAGAACATGGTCAGACCGGAGGTGACAGTAACGGTTTTCCAGGGGAACTCACGAGTCCAGTAATCTATTCCTACAAACAATCTCTGGTGGGTGGTGAGAGGTATGTGTCAGGCAATGTGATGGTAGAATTTGTGAATAGTAACATCTCCTAATCTGGTTAAGTTCTCAGGTCACTTTTGATAGGTTGATTTAGTCATCATTCTTGTTTCTACTGTTGCAGATTTGGTTGACTGTATAGAAACTGAAAATTAAGAGGTCAAAAAAGTCATAACTGAAAAGTGACCATTTTATTGTTTGTCATAAGTTGTGCGAATTGTGGGATCTTTTGTGCTCAGGAATGGTCTCACTGTTCCAAATTAAGAAAATTGTTCACTTCATTTTTGTACTTGAAAGTTATGCTTATCCACAGAAATGATCAAGATAAATACCCAAAGTTACATCTTTCATTTCAGTTATGATAATGCAAGTAACAATTAATACCTACTCTTGAAAGATTTAGGTAAATGAATATTTTGCACAGACAGAAACCCTCTGAATATGAAAAGTAATATATCCCCAGGTTTTGGAGTGAGCAAATTGCTAAACAAATATGGCACCCAACTTATTTCAAATAATTATTGATGTAACTTTTGTATTCCCAGTGGGAAAAAAAAGTAATTCATGGGATGCCATATTCTCGTATGCAGTGTTTCCAAGGAAGGATCGAAGGTCATGGGGAATTTTTTGGAAAAGCGTATTCATGGGGCGTCTAGGTGGCTTACATGGTTGAGCGTCCAACTCTTGATTTTGGCTCAGGTCACGATCTCACGGTTTTTGTCATTGAGCCCCACGTCAGCCTCTGTGCTGATAGTGCAGAGCCTGCTTGGGATTCTGTCTCTCCTCCCTCTCTGCCCCTCCCCCTACTTTCACTCTCTTTCTCTCTCTCTCTCTTTCTCAAAATAAATAAACAAATTTTTAAAAAAATTTCAAGAAAAAGAAAAGTGGAGGTGCCTGGGTGGCTCAGTGGGTTGAGCATCTGACCCTTGATTTCAGCTCAGGTCATGATCTCATGGTGTGTGAGTTCGAGCTCTGTGTTGGGGTCTATGCTGACAGTGCAGAGCCTGCTTGGGATTCTCTTTCTCCCTGTCTCTCTGCCCCTACAACCCCCCCCTCAAAAATACATAAATAAACTTTTAAAAAAAAAGTGTATTTTGAAATTACCTTTGACTTTGTTTGTTTTAGTCATGATACTTATTTTTGTTTTCAAATGATATCAAGGGAGGCCGTGACATTTTTATTTTTAATTCTATTAAGGAAGAACAGGGATATGATGACACAATATATTTTTTCAATTTATCACTGTTATGACTAGACTTTTTCTGAGAGCCTCTTTGTGACTTTGATGCTGATGATGGTGATAGAAGCAGCTAATATTTCTTGAAACTCACTGTGTGCCACGTAGTATTCTAAGCAATTACACGTTTTAGGTACCTTGCCCTTGTGGCACACATATGAGGTAGATGGTGTGAGTATCCTCAGTAATAGCTGAGGAAACCAGCCTCATGTTAATGTCAAGTATTTATTATTTTTAGGGCCCTTGTATCTGTCTGAATCCTTTCATCAATATTAATGAACGCTTTAGAGATATTCTTAAAATGTTTATTTGGTATATTTGATTAAAAAGTTCACGCACTGTCCACTGTTTTTATCCTTTTCAGGTATGCAGTCTTGTGTGGCTATGTGTCCGAGTTTGAGGGCTTACAAAATAAAATCAACTATGGACATCGCTTCAAGGTATTTCTTGATATTAAAGATATTTTAATGTAGCTATGTGTTCCATTAAAAGGCATAAATCAAATTATTTAATAAATGGATCTCTCACGGTGTGTGGGTGGCTCAGTCACTTAAGCGTCCAACTCTTGATTTTGGCTCAGGTCATGATCTGTTGGTCATGGAATTGAGCGCATGACAGGCTCCATGCTGGGTGTGGGAACTGCTTCAGATTCTTTCTCTCCCTCTACCCCTCCCCTGCTCATGCTCTCTCTCTCTCTCTCTCCCTCTCTTTCTCACTGTCTCTCAAAAAAAAAGTTATAAAACCCAAATTAATCTCAATCTCAAGAAGTTTATCTTTTTAATTTTTATTTTATTTTTTCAGTGTTTATATATTTATTTTGAGAGAGAGAGAGAGCATGTGCGAGAAGGGGAGAGGGGCAGAGCGAGAGGGAGAGAGAGGATCCCAAGCAGGCTCCATGCTGTCAGCAAAGAGTCCAAGGTGGGGCTCCAGCACACGAACTGTGAGATCATGACCTGAGTCAAAATCAAGAGTCAGATGCTTAACTGCATGAGCCACTCAGGTGTCCCTATCTTTTTTATTTAAATGAAGTGACAGTCTTTAAATAGTACTGTGCCAAAAAAATGAAACCTATTTGAGTGATTGAAGATTATTATTCTAGATCTTGAAAAAACTTACATAGTAGATGAGTATTATTTTTTCAAAGACAGGATTAGTCTTTTGGTGATGAGTTCACCAACATCAGAAACATGATTGGGACTAATTAGTTAACATTACTTGCATATTGATTTGGTGGGGGGAATAGAATCCAATCTAGGACTTCAACATACCGTGATAAGTGAATAAAATAAGTAATATACGTGTAAATCATTTGTAATGTGCCCGTAGCTTTGATAGCTCAATAAATGAGCTAAGAAGTTTCTTTGTTTCCCAGCTCCCTATACCCATTTTAATAATGTCAGGGGAATAGCTTCCTCCACAACCCAGTTCTGCTATTCTGTCTTCCATTATATCCTAATCATTTGAAACTTGCAAGTATGCTGCTGAATCAGTATTAGCTAGGCAAGTCATGGGCAGACAAAAGCGTCACTTGGAGGTTTTCTACTTTTTATAGTGACGTTGGCTTTAAATTATGCATAGCTTAATGAAATCATCATCACAGTCAGGTTCTAGTTGTGAGCAATCATTTCTGATAATTGAATTATTGGTATGACTTCTTATGTTAACGGTAGGGATTAAGGAGGGGGACTAAACAACACCGTAAAGCCCCTTTGAATTTCGGCACAGCTGCATTCAGCACCACCTGAACCCTGAGAGATGGTATTTGTTTTGGACTTTTCTTTTAGGAGCATCTGGATAAAGCAATCCAGTTTTTACCCGAAGAACCTTTTTTGTATTACCTCAAAGGAAGATACTGTTATACTGTAAGCCGAATGTTTTTTATCCATAATTCTTATCTCAATATACTTTGATTACGTGATATATTTTTAGTGACTTATTCTTTCTTTAGTTGTCTCACCAGGTGCCTGCTGTAGGGAAAATGATAAAATCAGTACGTGTTTTATGAGTTTATGATTGATTGGTTTATATACCATGTTACATATGGCGTGTGGTTTTATATGTATACATAGATGTCTGTGCTTTTCCACTCACCATCTCTCCATCTCCCCTCACAACAATCACACCGTCTCCTTTGTGCTCTCTCAATTGGCGATCAGCCACCTACCTGCGTGTGCCCTGTGTTGGTGTCCTACTCTTTGTTTCGTGAGAGGACTTTGTCACTTAACAGAGTGTCTTGAGCATTTATGTGCCTACTGTTCTTGCCTTGAAAGACCTGAATTTAGAAAAGGACATGAAATATACAGGAATAAATAAAGGCAGCTGGCGAGTCTAAGCCCCGGTGTGTTAAGTGACATTAGTTTATAGAAAATTAACATAATGTGAAAATACGTCTTCAGGGATGCATGAAAAAATTATGCTTAAGAGAAATGCTATTTCTGAATGAGAAGATTAGCATAAGCAAAAGAGGAAGCTTGTTAGTTGAGGTTTGAAGATTAGGAATGGAAAAGGAAGCTTTTTTGTTGAACACCTGCTATGTATCAAATGTGCAGTTTATACTTTATATTTCTTATCTCCTTTGATCCTTAAAACAGCCCTGTAAGCAGTTTTTATCATGCCAGTTTTTGGTATTAAGAATCTGAGTCTTCATGAAGGTACAAGATTCCAAAGGCTTAAAACCCACCAACCCGACCTCACACGAGTCTGGGGCTTGAATGTCCATTATTTGTTTAGGCTTAAAAAACCCAAGAAGGAGGGGCGCCCGGGTGGCTCAGGTCATGATCTCATGGTCTGTGGGTTCCAGCCCCGCCTCGAACGTCTGACGGCTCAGAGCCTGGAGCCTGCTTTGGATTCTGTGTCTCCTTCTTTCTCTGCCCCTCCTCTACTCACGCTCTGTCTCTCCCTGTCTCTCAAAAATAAATGGCTGTTAAAAACAAACACCAGCCTGCAGCCTACCAGTGCGGAGCCCCCGCCATGGAGGTGCTGGTTGCGTGGTGGCCCTCTGGAAGACCCGACCCGCGCTGTGCCCCGGGATGGCTCTGCGGCCACCAGGTGAGACCGGATCCAAGGGCAACATGTGCTATCTGCCTAGGGCGGCCCAGGACGCCCCCAACACCTGGACGCCTCTTGCACACCTTTCCCGGCCTGTGGCCGCTATGGGAACACGCTAACCGCTGCGGGGGAAGATGTCCAACTTTTCCGCAGCTGGAGGCCACCGTGCCTGCATCCCACGCTATGCCCCCCCCTTTGCCTTCCGGTGCGGTCCATGCCTCCCTTGCTGAGCTCCAACCTGGCCCTGTGGTGGGAGCAGCTCTACGATCCGCCCTGGTACAGCCAGCCGCCAGCACGGTACCCAGTTCCCCAGCTCCCCAGAGAGGTGCCCCACTTCCTCAACAGCAGCCACGAGTATACAGGTGCCACCAGTGAAGGCTTGGGCCATACTGGTGGCCGACGTGACAGTGGCCAATGCCGTGGACCTGAAATTTTCATGCCCTGCTGGCTACGAACGCTTCCCAGTGACCTGAGGGGGTGGAGGCCTCCCAGTTATTATCTTGCTCCCCCAGCAAGCGGTCTGAGGAGGGCTCCAAACTCCTGAACCAGCAAGGGAAGTCGTCTCTCCGGGTTCCTGGTCCCCACAGACAGCTCTGGATCTGCTTCTCTTTGTCGAACTCAGGGTAAAGACTCCTTCAACTACCAGAAGGTCTCTGCCTCAAGCAGACGATGTTTGGTGAAGTGTGGCATTTTTGGTGCATTCTGCAGTAGCCTTGTTGCCAAAGGAGTCAGGTTTGGACCTTTTCAAGGTAAAGTGGTCAATGCCAGTGAAGTCAAGACCTATGGAGACAATTTCTCTGATGTGCGAGACTGTCAAAGATGGTCATTTGAGCCACTTTATAGATGGAAAAGGAGGTGCAGGGAACTGGATGTCCTCTGTCAACTGTGCCTGTTTCCCCAAGGAGCAGAGCCTGGTTGCAATGTCGAAGGCAGATATCTTACGAGAGCTGCAAGGATATCTGCCAGAACCAAGAGCTCCTTGTGTGGTATGGAGACTGCTATGGAAAGTTTTTGGACATTCCCCTGAGCCTTTAGCTCACAGAACAGAGGAAGCAGGAGCCTGGGCCCTCTGAAGAGTCTGCAGAAGGCTACAGGTGTGAAAGATGTGGAAAAGTATTTACCTACAAATATTACAGAGATAAGCACCTCAAGCACACCCCTTGTGTGGACAAGGGTGATAGGAAATTTCCCTGCTCTGTCTGCAAACGATCCTTTGAGAAGTGGGACCAGCTCCGGATCCCTGTCCTGCACGTTCATGAGAAGCACCAGCCTCACAAGTGTTCTACGTGTGGGAAATGCTTCTCTCAGTCTTCCAGCCTAAACAAACAAATGAGAATCCACTCTGGAGACAGACCATCCCAGTGTGTGTATTGCACAAAGAGGTTCACTGCCTCTAACATCCTCTGCACATATATCAGGCAACACTCGGGAAAAGCCCTTCAAATGCAAGCACTCTGGTAAATCTTTCGCATCCCACGCTGCCCATGACAGCCACGTCCGTCACTCACGCAAGGAGGATGATGGCTGCTTGGGCAGCATCTGTGGAAAATCCTTCCCGGATCAAGAAGCCTTCTACTCCCACACGAAGCTTCATGAAGGCTACTAGCCCTCAGAGAGTATGGGGACAATGTAAAAACTAAAAGCTAGGATTCTGTCTTTGTTTTCCTTGCTTATGGGTGTGTCGTACGGACAGATGATAGTTATACTAAGATGAGAAACAGAAAAATGGAACCGGCCAAAAAGCTGAGTTTAACTGATTTCACCAGCTTTCACAGAAATATTATTCACAGTTAAAAAAAAAATTTAATGTTTGTTTATTTTTGACAGAGAGAGAGACAGAGCATGTAGCAGGAGAGGGGCAGAGAGAGAGGGAGACACAGAATCCAAAGCAGGCTCTAGGCTCCGAGCTGTCAGCACAGAGCCCAATGCGGGGCTCAAACTCACAGACCGCGAGATCATGACCTGAGCCAAAGTCGGATGCTCAACCGACTGAGCCACCCAGGCGCCCCATTATTATTCACAATTTTTAACAAGAACGGAATTTTGGTGAATTTACCTAAAAGTAGTGAAAGCTGGCTCTTAATAGAGCTTAAGGGTCTGGAAACTCAACACAAACCCTGAGAGAAGGACACTAGGAGTAGAGTTTGATTTTTGTGATGAAAAAGACCTTTTCTCTGTTTTGGACCCCAATTGTTATGCCTGTGGCCATCACCTGGGCTCTTTTTCATAGAATAAATTCTTTAAAAGTTCCAAAAAACCCAAGAAGGAAATTCTGATTTAAAGTGGATCCTGATCTTCATGGCATAAACAAACGGCAGAAGCTAATGTTGATCTTCCCTGGAAGAATATACATGCACATAGGTCTTATAAAACTGCAGAGTAGCCCAAGGATGATGAGGTCACAGTCAAAAATAATAGAATATACAAAGAAATAAGGCATCAAGTATGACAGTCAACAGAAACCAAAATCAGGAATAGATCTAAAAGGACTTCAGATTTTGGAACCGTGGAATATACAATGTTAAATAGCTACTTATACAGTGTGGGTTTTTTTTTTTTTCAAATAAAAGGAATCGGGGAGAGGGGAATGGATGAGGAGCATGAGACTACAAAACTGACCAGGTAGATTAGAAAAAAGATAAGATAAATTTTGGTATAAAAGTCTATTATTTCACATTAAAAGAAAACTCAGTGGAAAGATTTAGCAGTTGATAGGCACCACTAAAGAGAAAATTAGTGAACTTTAAGGTAAATCTGAAAAAGTTGCCTGGAGTGCAGCACAGAGGAACAAAGAGATAGAAAATATGAAGGAAAGATAAAAAGACATAGAAGGGAAGAAAGGATATTGCACAGTGCTAAATTTTCATGTGCTCTTGGTAATTAATAAAACAAGAAGGCAAAAAAAACCATATTAAGCATGTAAAACGTTGGAGCTTCCCATTTAATAACCTTGATCTAATACACATATAAAAATAATGTACCATTGGAGGGTACACATTTTTCCAGTATATGTAGAGTGTTGACAACATTGATCAATATGAGGTCATGAAGCAAGTCTTAATAAATTTCAAAGGATTGATATCAAACAGGTTTCCTGATCATAATGCAATTAAATTCAAATTTTGAAATAAAACAACTTAAGAAACGTAAGTCTTGAAATAAGAAATTATAATTAAAAAACAACAAGGAGATGCCATTTATTCTTACTCATTTGATAAAATTTATAAATATCAGTGTAAGATGTTGCAAAGATATGGAGCAATAGGAACTTTTGCATTGTTGTAGGAGCATGCTGCTTTGGAAATAATCGGATACTATCTTTTAAATCTGATTACTTGCCTACCATATGACCCACAGTGGTGCCTACCCTAGAGAAAGTCTTGCAAATGTACTCTGGAAGGCATGTACAAGAATGCCTGCAGCAGCCTTGTTCCTAAGAGCAAAAAAATGAAAAAGATCCAAATGTCCATTTACAAAAGAGTGGATGAAAAATCACTGACATATGTTTAAATGATGGAATGTTTCACAGCTATTTAAATGACAGAACTTCAGTCACACTCAGCAACCTGGATAAAATCTTAAAACTATAATAAGTGAAAAAAATAAGTCATAGAAAGAAATAAACAACATGGGATCATTTTTTTTAAGTAAAAAAAAAAAAGCAAAAATAAACGGAGCAATAAGTAACACTATGTAGGAAAGCAAGGGAATAATTTTGTTTAATAGAGGTTAATGGCTACTAGAAACCTAGAAGATGATACTGGGAAGGAAGGCACTTGATGGGGTTGAGAGAGTATCAGTACCCTCGAAGTATTCATTTCTGAATCCTTTTAATCTTTTATGGTAAACCTCTAATATTCATATTTGGGAAAAAAGAAAAGTTTTTAAAAGGAAGCAAAAAATACTGTGCATCCCCTGTAGAAGAGGACTGACGCACACAACTTCCAAGCACCGTGCCCCTGCCCACATGTGCTTTGCAGAGTGGCCCAGCTGGCCCCTGTCTTGGCAGCAGCTGCACATCTCCTGTGGAAAAGGACCAGCACCACCTTGTTAAGGGTACACACCCTGCCCACTATGTTCAAGGGCAGGTGATATATCTGACTTTCCTAACACAGAGAAACAGGCACAGAGAGTTAGGCAAAATGAGGAGACAGAGGAATATATCCCAGATGAAACAATAGGACAAAATGACAGCAAGAGACCTAAGGGAAACATAGATAAGTAATATGCCTGATAGAGAATTTAGATTAATGATCACAAAGCTACTCACTGGACTTGAGAAGAGAGTGGAGGACATCAGCAAGACCCTTAACGCAGAAATAGCAAAGAACCAATCAGAGTTGAAGAACTCAATAATTGAAATTAAAAGTGCACTGGATGGAATAAATAGCAGGCTAGAAGAAACAGAAGGACGAATCAGTGATCTGGAGGACAGAGTAATAGGAAGGAATCAAGCTGAGCAAGTGAGAGAAAAGAAATTATGCAAGATGAGAATAGATTTAGGGAACTCAGTGACTCCATCAAATGTAATTAACAATTGCATTATAGGGATCCCAGAAGAAGAATAAGAGGAAAAAGAGGGCAGAATATTTGAAGAAACAATGACTGAAAACTTCTTGATTTGGGAGAAGGAAACAGAAATTTAGATCCAGGAGGTACAGAGATCCCCCAACAAAATCAACCCAAGGAGGTCCACACCAAGACATATAGTAATTAAAATGGCAAAAAGCAGTGGTAAAGAATTTTAAAAGCAGCAAGAGAAAATAAAACAGTTACATATGAGGGAAACCCCATAAGGCTAGAGACAGGTTCTTCAACACAAACTTTGCAGGCCAGAAGGGATGCATGATATATTCAAAGTGCTGAAAAGAAAAAATCTATAGCCAAGAATACCCTATCCATCAAGGCTATCATTCGGAATAGAAGGAAAGATAAAGAGTTTCCCAGACAAACAAAAATTAAAAGAATTCAGGACTACTAAACCAGCCCTATAAGAAATGTTAAAGGGGACTCTGTGAGTGGAAAGGAAAAACCATCAATAAGAGTAAGAAAGGTAGAAAGCACAAAAGCAATAAAAATAAGTATATCTTTTCAAATGCCCATGGAACATTCTCCAGAAGAGATCACATGTTAGGCCATGAAACAAGTCTCAACAAATTCAAAAAGTCATACCATGCGTCTTTTCTGACCACAATGCTGTAAAACTAGAAATCAACTGCAAGAAAAAAATCTGGAAAGAACACAAATACATGGAGGTTAAATAATATGCTACTAATCAATGGATGAGTCAACCAAAAAATTAAAGAGGAAATAAAAAAATACATGGAGGCAAATGAAAATGAAAACACAATAATACAAAATCTTTGGGGTCCAGCAAAAGTGGTTCTAAGAGAGAAGTTTATAGCAATACAGGTCTACCTCAAGAAGCAAGAAAAATCTCAAATAACCTAACATGACACCTAAAAGAGCTAGAAAAAGAAGAACAAACAAAACCCAAATCCAGCAGAAGGAAGGAAATAATAAAGATTAGAGCAGAAATAAATGATACAGAAAAAGAAGGGAAGGAAGGAAGGGAAGGCAGGAAGGAAGGAAGGAAGGACAGATCAGTGAAACTAGGAGCTGGTTCCTTAAAAAGAGCAACAAAATTGATAAACCTCTAGCCAGACTCATCAAAAAAAAAAAAAAAAAAAAAAAAAAAACAAAAACAAAGAGGACTCAAATAGAAACAAAAGAGGAGAAATAACTGACCCCACAGAAATACAAAGGATTATAAGAGAATATTATGCAAATTTATCCCAACAAACTGGACAACCTAGAAGAGATAGATAAATTCCTAGAAACTATATAACCTACCAAAACTGCAACAGGAAGAAATGCAAGATTTGAGCAAATTGATTACCAGCAGTGAAATTAAATAGTAATTTAAAACCCCCAACAAATAAAAGTCCAGATGGTTTCACAGGTGAATTCTACCATATATTTAAAGAAGAGTTAATACTTATTCTTGTCAAACTTTTCTTAAAAATAGAAGAGGAAGGAAAATTTCCAAATGCATTCTAATAGGCCAGCATTACCCTGATTCCAAAACCAGATAAAGACACACTACAAAAAATAACTACAAGCCAATATCTCTGATGAACATACATGCAAAAATCCTCAACAAAATAATAGCAAACCAAATCTAACAATAGATTCAAAAAATCATTTACCATGATCAAGTGGGATTTATTTCTGGCATGCAAGAGTGGTTCATTGTTTGCAAATCAGTCAGTGTGATACATCACATTATTAAGAGAAAGGATAAAAACCATATGAACATTTCAATAGATGCAGAAAAAGCATTTGGCAGAGTAAATATCCGTTCATGATAAACATGCTCAACAAAGTTGGTTTAGAGGAAACCTACCTCAACATCATAAAGGCCTTATGTGGAAAAACAGCTGAGAGCTTTTCCCCTAAGGTCAGGAACAATGCAGTGATGTCCACTCTCACCACTTCTATTTAACATAGTACTGGAAGTCCTAGCCACAGCAATCAGACAAAAAGAAGGAGAAGGGGAAGGGGAAGAAGAAGGGGAAGAAGAAGAAATAAAAGACATTTAAATTGGGAGGGAAGAAGTAAAACTTTCACTATTTGCAGTTGGGAGAATCTATATATAGAAAAAATAAAGACTTCCTCGAAAAACTGCTAGAACTAATAAATGAATTCATTCAGGTCACAGGACAAGAAATCCCCATGTACAGAAATCTGTTGAGTTTCTAAAAGCAGCAGAAAGAAAAATTAAGAAAATGATCCTGGGGCACCTGGGTGAGTCAATTGGCTGAACGTCTGACTTTGGTTTAGGGCATGATCTCGCAGTCCGTGAGTTCGTGCCCCATGTCGGGCTCTGTGCTGTCAGCTCAGAGCCTGGAGCCTGCTTCAGATTCTGTCTCCCTCTCTCTCTGCCCCTCCCCCACTCACACTCTGTCTCTCTCTGTCTCTCAAAAATGAATAAAATGTTTAAAAATTAAAAAAAGAATTCCATTTACTATTGTAACAAAAATAATAAAATGCCTAGGAATAAACTTAAAGAGGTGAAAGACCTGTACTCAGAAAACTATAAAACATTAATGAAAGGAACTGAAGATAACACAAAGAAATGGGAAGACATCCATACTCATGTATTGGAACAACAAATATTGTCAAAATGTTTGTACTCTCCAAAGCAATCTATAGATTTGATGCAATCCCTATCAAAATACCAACAGCATTTTTCACAGAACTAGAACAAGCAATCCTAAAATTTGTATGGAACCACAGAAGACCCTGAATAGCCAAAGCATTCTTGAAGAGCAAAACTGGCAGTATCAGAATTCCAGACTTCAAGTTATATTACAAAGCTGTAGCAATCAAAACAGTTTGTACTAGCACAAAAATAGACATGTAATCAATAGAACAGAATAGGAAGCCCAGAAGTAAATCCACAATTACATGGTCAATTGATCTTTGACAAAGGAGGCAAGAATATGCTATGGGAAAAAGACAGTCTCTTCAACAAATGGTGTTGGGAAAACTGGACAGCACCATGAAACCGGATCACTTTCTTTCACCATACACAAAGTCAAAATGGAATAAAGACCTAAACGTGAGCCCTGAAACCATAAAAATCCTAGAAGAGAGCACAGGCAGTAATTTCTCTGATATTGGCCATAACAACATCTTTCTAGATGATTCTCCTGAGGCAAGGGAAACAGAAGCAAAAATAAACTATTGGGACTGCCTCAAAATAAAAATTTTCTACACAGCAAAGGAAACAACCAAAAAAACTAAAAGACAACCTACTGAATGGGAGAATATATTTGCCAATAACATATCTGATAAAGGGTTAAGTATCCAAAATATATAAAGAACGTATACAACTCAATACCCAAAAAACAAATAATCCAACTAAAACATGAGAAGACATGAACAGACATTTCTCCAAAGAAGATATACAGATGGACAACAGACACATGAATAAATGTTCAACATCACTCATCATCAGGGAAATGGAAATCTAAACCACAATGAGATATCACCTCACATCTATTGGAATGACTAAAATCAAAAACACAAGAAATAACAAGTGTTGGTGAGGATATAGAGAAATAGGAACCCTTATACACTGTTGGTGGGAATGCAAACTGGTGCAGACACTGTGGAAGGTAGTATGGAGGTTCCTTGAAAAATTATAAATAGAACTACTCTTTGATCCAGTAATCACACTACTGGATATTTACCAAAGGATACAAAAACGTTAATTCCAAGGAATACATGCACCCCTATGTTTATTGCAACATTATTTATAATAGCCAAATTATAGAAGCAACCTAAGTATCCATTGATACATGAATAGATAAAGAAGAAGTGGTATTTATACACGTAGAATATTATTCAGCCATAAAAAGAATGGAATCTTGCCATTTGCAACAACATGACAGATCTAGTGGGTTTAACACTAAGTGAAATAAGTTAGAGAAAGACAAATATTTTATGATTTCACTCACATGTGGAATTCAAGAAACAAACAAGGGAAATAAGGAAAGAGACAAACCAAAAAACAAACACTTGACTAAGAGAACGAACAGATGGTTACCAGAGAGGCAGTGGCGGGTGGATGGGGGAAATAGGTAAAGGGGATTAAGAGTACACTTATCTCGTAGAGTACTGAGTGATATATGAAAGTGTTGAATCACTATATTGTACACCTGAAGCTAACATAACACTGTATGTTAACTCAACTGGAATTAAAATAAAATGATGGGGGAAGGAAGCAAAAAATAAATGATAATAGGAAATTGAATTTTGGTGGTTATTGGTTAAAAATTTTTTCTCCTGGATTGTAAATATGTATACTGAGACCTCACTCTACACTCCCCCTGGGTTGAGGATCCTTGTTCTATTTACATTTCTGTGATGCTGTATTCTGGATCAGGTTGGCAGCGGGAAGTAGGCAGTAAGAAAGAAAAGGTGGGGTCTGGTAGCTCCTATACTCCATGCAAAGAAATACTGTATGGCCATCTCAGACTCTTGAATCACATGAACAAACAGGATCAGCATTATTCCCCATCCCCACCCCTGACTCTGATTGAACACACATCTCATCATGAGTATTTTATTTTTTTATTTTATTTATTATTTTTTTAATTTTTTAACGTTTATTTTTGAGACAGAGAGAGACAGAGCATGAATGGGGGAGGGGCAGAGAGAGAGGGAGACACAGAATCCCAAGCAGGCTCCAGGCTCTGAGCCATCAGCCCGGAGCCTGATGCGGGGCTCGAACTCACAGACCGTGAGATCGTGACCTGAGCTGAAGTCGGATGCTTAACCGACTGAGCCACCCAGGCACCCCTCATCATGAGTATTTTAAATTGGTTTGGTAACCAGTGCTTTTTAGAGCTCATAGTTTGTTAGAATTATAAAAAAGGGAAGGTACAATATTAATATCATTAAGTTGATCTCTGTCATGTATGTTATTTAGGAATATGTTCATATTTATGTATTATACGCATACACACACATATACACCTACACACACACACACGCACACACACACACATCTAACTGAGGAGAGATTCTTCATTCAAAAAGTGAAAACTCTCTAAGAATGATGTTGCTTCATATTTGCAGGTCTCGAAACTGAGCTGGATTGAGAAAAAAATGGCTGCTACTCTGTTTGGAAAAATACCATCCTCAACTGTAGAAGAAGCTTTGCAAAATTTCCTTAAGGTATATTTTGTGTATCCATTATTTTAGTATCGAACTGGCTATGATCTGCGTTAGTCCCCCCTACCCTTCTTCATGTAGATCTCCAATGGAAGCCTGGGGTGGAGTCCTAGTTTTAGCATGTCCAAACTGCTTCCCAGAGCAGCTAGTTATTCCCTAGGTCCTAGGTACAGCCCTTACTACCAAATCCAAGAGCAGCTCTCCAGGTTGTGTGAGCATGTGCAAAAGCATTCATGCCCTGATTATTAGACTTGGTTCCAAATTCTCGTAATGAGCCTAATATAGAACCAGTTTAATCTTAAAGAACTAAAAGATGCCAAAAGGGAGAGTTATCTCAAAAGCCATTCTACAGGTTGCAGACAGTTCTCTAGAACATTCTTAGGGTATCAGACCAAACCAGTATTTTCATTCCTGTCTTAAAATGTATAATAAAACTCTAAACAGTAATATATGTGTGTGCATATAATCAACTTTCTGGTAGGCTAATCCCTTTATCTTTCTCTGGAACCAGTTACAGAATCTTATAGAGACTAAGATGTTTCATCTTTTTCGTCTACCTATTTCAGATTTGTAACAATAGAGACAAAATCAGACTCTAAATTGTATTGTCCAACATTTTGTACCTTCTCATATTTTTTTGTTGTATCTTAGGGATCCGTTTTGTAGAACTGAAAGGGATTTAGAGAACACATATTCTAAGATCACAAGTACATTTCATTGTACTTTCCATTTACGAATGAATGCTTAGTGCCTACCTACTGTGCTCTGTGGAAAAAAATAAATGTTCTGAGCTTAAGCATGAGTCCAGTGGGAAAAAGTACAGGGAATAAAAGTACAAGGGCCAGATGTTTCTTATTTTTTATTTAATGTGATCTTTTTTGTTTTATAAAAAGGAAATCAAGGGGCACCTGGGTGGCTCAGTCAGTTGAGCATCCAACTCTTGATTTTGGCTCAGGTCATGATCCCAGGGTCATGGGATCGAGCCCCACATCGGGCTCTGCACTGAGCATGGAACCTGCTTAAGATTCTTTCTCTCTCTGCCCTTCTCCCTTACCTGTGCTCTCTCTCTCTAAATTAAATTAAAATTAAATTAAATTAAAACTTAAAAAAAGGAAATCAAGACCCCAGGAACTTAATTTTTTCTAGTGTCACACAATGGCAGACCAAAGACATGAATGTAGTTTAAAACTGTATCATCCTTATTTCTTCACCTTTTATCCACCACTGGTAATTTGTTATTTCATTTTAAATTTATAAGAATACAGATCATAGTAGGGGCACCTGGGTGGCTTAGTCGGTCACGTGACCAACTCTTGATTTCTGCTCAGGTCATGATCTCACAGTCGTAGGATCAAGCCCCAAGTTGGACTTCATGCTGTGTGTGGAGTCTGTTGGAGATTCTCTCTCTCCTTCTTGCTCTCTGCCCCTCCCCCATTCACACACACACACGCACACACACACACACTCTCTCTCTCTCTTTCTCTCTCTCTCTCTCTGTCTCTCAAAATAAATAAATAAACATTTAAAAAAAAAGAATATAGATCATGGGTATATTTAAGCTAAATGGTTCATAGAAGGTGCTAAGCTAATTAGGAAAAATGTCGTTAGGGCTTGAAATTCATTTCTCCATAGTAGCAGTTATAAATGGGGGATCAGATCTTTAGGACACTGCCCCCAAATTCTTAAGGTGCTAATGTACCTGAAATATTACACAGATAAAATCAAAAGTGATCAGAGGCCCAGCGATGTAGAGGTAAGGATTGCAACCTCTAGAACTCTATAGACCACCTGGTTAAATCTCAGTTCTGCCACTTACCGGCTGATTAACATTAGACGAGTTTCTTAACCTTTCTCTCAAGTTCATCAATAACATGGAGAGAATAGTACCTGACTCAGAGTGTTGTTGTGAACGTTAAATAAGTTAATACAAGTAAATTACTTAGCGATTTCCTAGCTCCTAGGAAGTGCTCCATATCAGCTCAGAAAATGTTAATGTTATTAAAATGTAAACACCTTGGCAAACCATCTTGGGGACCTCCCCATTCAGTCTTGACTTAGATTCTGTCTGAAAATGCATTTGGTGGTGTTTGTTCAGAGAGTCAGAAGGCATCAGGAAAGCTCCCCTCTACACTGACTGCAACATCTGGGGGTACCGAGGAGCCCAGAGTGCTAAGGGCAAAGGCTGGGGAGGAAGTGAGAAATCTGGGAGGTGTGGGGAGGAGAAGGAACTTGGATCCCATGCCCTAGGAGAGTCTGCAACCCCTAGTCCCAGTAGGAAGTCGTGTTTTTGGACCCTAGACTGTAGGACTCCTGTCCCCAGCTCTGTCTCTCCAAAGAGGATTCATAGGGGCCAGGAATGTGTCCCTAGACCATCCATCTCAGTTCTGGAGAGATGTAGAGCATTAGCTTTAGAATCAGTTTGAGATCTGGGCCTCTCCCTGTCCCTGTGACCTGGCCGTGTTTCTTTATTTCTCCTAATCTTAAATTCTTCATCTGTGAAGCAGATGAATACCTACTTTATATGATTTGTGGTACAATTCATCAAATAATGCTTGTAATTTTCTTGGCCCAGAACCTTGCACATTAACTACTCTAACTACAAATAAACATTCACTGCTATTATTTTGCTCTTATAACTGGTGAAATCTTATCCCCCATAGCATCACAGCAATCCAGGGAGGTGATTTTAGATCAGGAGTCATCTGTGAATCCTCTGTGGGAATTCTTTCAAACTATAGCATGCTTCCCACCTCATCCAAAATTCTGGCATAATTCCCTCGGGCAGTGGTTCTCACCCTTGGCTGTACATTAGAATCATCTGGAGAGCGGAGACTGAGCCTTGCATGGAGTCCACACTGTCAGCACAGAGCCTGTTTGGGATTCTCTCTCTCCCTCTCTCTCTGCCCCTCCCCAACTTGCTCGCTCTCTCTCTTTCTCTCTCTCAAATAATAAGTGGGTGAACTTTGAAAAAAAAATGCCAGCCCAGACCATGACCCAGACTAATTATTTCAGAATCTTTGAATATATTAAGATATAGTTTATATTCAATAAAATGCACCTATTTTAAGTGTGCAGTTCATTGAAGCTTGGCAAATTAATACACTCAGGTAACCACCACCATTTTAAGATTTAGAACATTTCCATCACTTTCAAGAGTTCTCTTTGCCCCTCTGCTGTCAATTTCCCTCAGCCCCTGCCCCAGGCAACCACTGATCTGCTTTTCTGTTTTTTTGACCTATTCTAGAAGTTTATATAAATGGAATCATTGAGCTTTTATTTTGTGTATCTGGCTTCCTTTGCTCAGCATAATGTTTTGAGATTCATTCATTTCATCGGTGTATCCATAGTTCCTTTTTACTGCCTTGTAATATTCCATTTTGTGGATATACCACAGTCTGCTTATGCATTTGCCCATTGGTGGACATTTGCGTTGTGTCCAGTTTGGGGCTATTATTAATAAAGCTTCAATGAACATTCATACGCAAGCTTTTGTGTAGACATGTTTTTAATTTTCTTTGGTAAGTACCTAGGAATGGAATTATTGGGTCACAACAAAGTGTTTTTAAAACCTGATCAGTGTTTTTAAAGCTCTCAGAGCTATTCCTGTGCAGCCCATGGCGTGGTTGAGAGCCTGAAATCAGTGCCCGGGTGTGTGTAGTAGATAACAGGTGTGACAGTGTTGGGGGATAGACGGGCGGCCCTGATCTCACTCACTCACTCTTTGCAACATAAGACCTCTGGATCTCCCTGAGTGGTTTTCCCACCTGCAGAGCCTTCTTCTATGCCCTGATGTGGTAGAGGGCTATGGCTTGAGTTTATGAGATGTTTTTAAAACAATGCTACATATTCAGTAATGTTTATTAAGCACATACCTAGTACCAGCATGGCCAATGTAGGGAATGCAGAAATGACCAATGCAGCTCCTGTCTCCAGGGAACTTGTACAGCCAAGACCAAATAAACAGCTACAATATTCTCTGCCAGGTATTATTATAGGGTGTTCTAAGAGCCTAGCTAGGAACTGCTTCTTAACTAGAACATTCTACTGAGCATTAGGTACTTACCTAAATAACTACCTTCCTTGTTATTTAGGCAAGCCCTTTGGTAAAAAGTTAGAATCTGCTCCATTTTAGGAAGTTGGTGTTGTTAGTAGCCTGTGTACCTTTGGCGGCTTCTTTTTTTTTAACCATGAGCACAAAAAGAAAGAGATGTTCTGATTTATAATCAGGATGGCTAATTAAACATAAGTGCTAAGGTATATATGCAGGATTAAAATGCCAATATTAAAGAAATAAGCAGTCCCTATCAAAATAACACCAGCATTCTTCACAGAGCTAGAACAAACAATCCTAAAATTTGTATGGAACCACAAAAGACCCCAAATAGCCAAAGCAATCTTGAAAAAGAAAACCGAAGCTGGAGGCCTCACACCCCCGGACTTCAAGCTTTATTACGAAGCTGTAATCATCAAGACAGTATGGTACTGGCACAAAAACAGACACTGAGATCAATGGAACAGAATAGAAAACCCAGAAATGGACCCACAAACATATGGCCAACTACTCTTTGACAAAGTAGGAAAGACTATCCAATGGAATAAGGACAGTCTCTTCAACAAATCATGTTGGGAAAACTGGACAGCGACATGCAGAAGATTGAACCTGGACCACTTTCTTACACCATATACAAAAATAAACTCAAAACAGATGAAAGACCTAAATGTAAGAGAGGAAGCCGTCAAAATCCTAGAGGAGAGAGCAGGCAAAAACCTCTTTGACCTCGGCAGCAGCAATTTCTTACTCAGCACGTCTCCAGAGGCAAAGGAAACAAAAGCAAAATTGAACTATTGGGACCTCATCAAAATAAAAAGCTTCTGCACGGCGAAGGAAACAATCAGCAAAACTAAAAGGCAACCAATGGAATGGAAGAAGGTATTTGCAAATGACATAGTAGATAAAGGGTTAGTATACAAAATCTATAAAGAACTTATCAAACTCAACACCGCCCCCCCCAAAAAAAATCCAGTGAAGAAATGGGCAAAAGACATGAATAGACACTTCTCCAAAGAAGACATCCAGATGGCAGACAGACACATAAAAAAAAAATGTTCAACATCACTCATCATCCTGGAAATACAAATCAAAACCATAATGAGATACCACCTCACACCTGTCAGAATGGCTAACATGAACAACTCGGGCAACAACAGATGTGGAGAAAGAGGATCTCTTTTGTACTGCTGGTAGGAATGCAAACTGGTACACCCACTCGGGAAAACAGTATGGAGGTTCCTCAAAAAATTAAAAATAGAATTACTCTATGATCCACCAATTGCACTACTAGGTATCTATCCAAGGGATACAGGTGTGCTGTTTCGAAGGGGCACATGCACCCCTATATATGTAGCAGCACTATCAACAATAGCCAAAGTATGGAAAGAGCCCAAATGTCCATTGACGGATGAATGGATAAAGAAGATGTGGTATATATATATACAATGGAGTATTACTCAGCAATCAAAAAGAATGATCTTTCCATTTGCAACTATGTGGATGGAACTAGAGAGTATTATGCTAAGCAAAATTAGTCAGTCAGAGAAAGACAAATATCATATGACTTCACTCATATGAGGACTTTAAGACACAGAACAGATGAACATAAGGGAAGGGAAACAAAAATGATATAAAAACAGGGAGGGGACAAAACATAAGAGACTCTTAAATATAGATAACAAGCAGAGGGTTGTGGGAGGGGGAAATGGGCTAAATGGGTAAGGGGCATTAAGGAATCTACTCCTGAAATCATTGTTGCGCTATAGCCTAACTTTTATGTAAATTTAAAAATGATTAATTAACTAAAAAAAAGAAATAAGCTGCTTATTCTCATATGTTGAAGCAAGTTTTATGAACAGGTTTTGGACAGAGCTGGGCAACTACTGGACGTAGAAGAAGGTGCAACAGAACAAAGTTTAATCAAAGTCTTCCTTTTAGAGAGACTTAAAAAATGCACTTAGTAGACTTGAAGAGTAGAGATGGAAATGATTGGACAAGAGAGAACCAGCAGAACCAGAACTCATCAATACCATGGGTGGCTCTCTAGGCTTTTCTAGGCTGTGGCTAGGATTGAACTTGACAGTGTCCTCCCATCTGTTGGCAGCCTTGCTGTTTCACTAGCAAGTTCTTGGCCAGATCCACACACTGTTCATCTACTCGGTCCTAAAGAATAAACACCCAGTTTGACTCTCCAGCCCAAGACACTTTATCCTAGGATCCTTCCCTTTTGGGTTTTGTAGAGTATATGCCCTTTACCAAAGATGTGAACTCCTCAGCCCCCTAAGTCTTAGATCCACCCAATAGTATCCATCTTTAAAATGCATGTATCCTTTGACTCAGCAATTCAACTTCCAGGAATCTCTTCTACAGACATAATCACACTTGTACACAAGTATACAGGAGAAAGTATTTCACTGATCATTATTGGTAACAGTAAAAAAAAAGTCTAAATGTGTAATAAAGAATGCTTAATTTAATTACGGCATATGCGTAATATGAAATACACCTCTTAGGAACGAGGTAGATCTGTGTATGCAAACACAGAAATGTGTCTGTGATATGTTGTGGGAAAAAAAGTTTTGGACCGATATACAGAAATGGTCCCATATTCATTTTTTTCCAAAGTGAATTTTTTTTTTTTTTTACTTGTGTATGCTTGATAAAGGGTCTGGTAAGGTTCATGTCAAACTGTTGATAGTGGTTACCCCTGGGAGATGAGATTGAAATTGAAAATAAAGTCAGAACAAAGAAGCACTCACTTTTTAGTTTTGGAAATGTTCGTATCACTTGTATCTTGTAAAACATGCATATCTTTGTAAATTTGTTAAAGTAACCTT
The DNA here is from genome assembly GCF_027475565.1 of Acinonyx jubatus. Taxonomy (NCBI): domain Eukaryota; kingdom Metazoa; phylum Chordata; class Mammalia; order Carnivora; family Felidae; genus Acinonyx; species Acinonyx jubatus. The sequence goes on along the minus strand of NC_069388.1, from coordinate 107,447,453 downwards.
CTTGGGGCTCCTGGAGGAAGTTAAGCATCCAACTCTTGGTTTCGGCTCAGGTTGTGAGCTCACAGTTCATGGGTTCAAGCCTTACATTGGGCTTTGCACTGACAGCACGGAGTCTGCTTGGGATTGTCTCTCTCCCTCTCTCTGTCTCTCTGCCCCTCCCCCTGCTGTCTCTCTCTCTCAAAATAAATAATAAACATTAAAAAAAAAAGTAACCTCCTTCGCTTGGGTTCTACGTCTCTCTGGGTTGGGTTCCAAGGTCAGATTGGGAGCTTATTTGCATTGGCCCTTAATACAGCAGCAGCTGACCGAAGATTAACTTAGGTTCTAAGAAGTGCTCTCTAGTAACAATGCCAGACGCCTGCAAGAATTCTTATTCACCAGAGATAAAGAAAGGGAACTGATAAAGAAAGGGAACTGATGTGTGGGGTGCCTGGGTGGCTCAGTCAGTGAAGCATCCAGCTTCAGCTCAGGTCATGATCTTGCAGTTTGTGAGTTCGAACCCCCACACTGGGCTCTGTGCTGACAGCTCAGAGCGTGGAGCCTGCTTTGGATTCTGTGTCTCCCTCTCTCTCTTGCTCCTCCCCTGCTCACACTCTCTCTCTCTCTCTCTCTCTCTCTCTCTCTCTCTCCCTCTCAAAAACAAATAAGCATTAAAAAAAAGTTTAGTAGATGTGCATAAGAGTTTAGTAAAGTGCCTTCATAATACCCACTTATTAAAATCTGTAAGTAGGTCTGCTACTTGGACTAGTTGTTTCCCGGGTCTGTCTTTTCTTCAAAAATACTTGACGCGATGGACTTTAGATATTATTCAGCCCGTGGGATGTGTTGAAATCATAAGAAATCAAATACTAACGTGGTGGAGGATGTTTGTCATGGGATACCTATCATCCTCTAATTGTCTCCTAAATAGACTAAATTGTATAGGACTTGTCTTGGGAGCATGTATCGCCAATTGTTTCTGTCCTCGAAAAGAAAAAAAGAGAAAGGATAGGTTATACAAAGGAATCCTGAAATCTTAAAGGATCTCATTGTTTCATAAGCTCTATGAGCATAATAATAATTATCTCATTTTTTTAATGTTTATTTATTTCTGAGACAGAGAGAGACAGAACATGAGTGTGGGAGGGGCAGAGAAAGAGGGAGACACAGAATCCGAAGCAGGCTCCAGGCTCCGAGCTGTCAGCACAGAGCCCGACGTGGGGCTTGAACCCACAAACTGTGAGATCATGACCTGAGCCGAAGTCAGACGCTTAACCGACTGAGTCACCCAGGCGCCCCAATAATAATCTCATTTTAATGGATAATCTCAAAAGCTGTATTTCCACCATACTTGAATTGATCAAACGAGTCAGATGTAATACAACCAATCTAAATTTTTCAGACAACTTGCTTAATATCTGATTCTTTACTGGTTGTTATAATATTGCCCCATTTATTCTTTTTTCTGTTCTCTCTTAAAATCAGGTTGAAGAGCTACACCCTGGTTTTTCTAAGTCCAATTACTTGTTCTTGGCCAAGGTAAGGAAGACCACTTGTTTTAAGATCACTTTGAATGCATTACATAAAAATGGGATTCCCTTTCACATTGTCAACTTTTCATTTCTAGTGTTACATCGATCTTGAACAAACAGATGACGCTGTGAAGTTTTGTAATTTGGCAGTATTGCTCCCTTGTGTTACCAAAGAGGTAAGTCCCAACAGGGACAGCGAAGGCTGTTATTTTCACCAGTACTTTTCTAGCTCCAGATAGGAACAGCTGGCTTAGATGCATCTGGATTTTTCTTCCATACTAAAACATTTGGGATTTCACTGGGATTGAACATGTGCTGTGAAGTTTTTAGAATTGCTGTGGGTAACCCTTCACCAGCAGACTCCCTGTCTCTTTAAGGGACACACAAATCATGGGCTAGCAGTTAAAATATACTGATGCTTGTTAAGCATTAGACTGCAAGAAGACCATCCAGGGGTCTGCCGTCTTCAGTCTCCTGCTCACAGTAGGGTGTGGTTATCCTCTACCGTGAAGAAGCTTAAAAATGATGCATTGACATTTTCTTGGTCTTTGAATGCCTACCGCTAACGAAGAAGAAACTATCCCGTTGCTTCTTTCCCTTTTATTCACTAATTCAGGATTCTGGATGTGCTCTGTTTTAGGAATTTCAGAGTTAATGGCCCAGTCTGTGTTGCTGTGAGCCGTATATTGGTATTATAGGAATACAAGCAAATAGATCAGTGTTTTCCTGCTCCCTTCTCGTACCGCCGCACATTACCGTCCTCTGAATCACAGCGGAAAGAAATGCCTCAGAAAGGAGCATCCCTTGTCTTCTCTGCGGAAGCAAAACCGGCTCCGATGGTTGTTGTGAACCTCAAATGTAGACACGCCCACAGCTCTCTAGCAGCTCACAGCCTGGGGGAAAATATAAGCCATATACCCAAGTAACTGTAGCCCAGGGTGGAAAGCCTGAAGCGCTCAGAGAGGTGCAAATAACTGGTGATGGAAATAGTGGAAAGGGAGAAATTATTTCCACCTGGAAGAGGTCCGGTAGCATCAGAGGTGGACTTTGAGAGTGTACGCAAGGTGGAGGTGAGAGTTAAGTGCCTCGCAGGTGGTGAACAAAGGCACAGAGGTGGAAAAGCGAGATTTGTTTGCCTGGAGGGGGAGGGGCAGGGGTGTTCAGCGCAGTCCTGGGAAACAAGGAAGAAAGGGGGGAGCGTAATAAGACCTGCCGGGAACTTCAGGGTTCAGGGATGCCTCCGTCTTTAAACAGGGCTGATCAGGCCTCCCTGGGCCTTGCTGGCAACCACCGTGCAAGGTCTCGGACGGCTTACGTTTGGGCTTTCCTGAGGGGTTGATTGGCCTTCTCATTTCGATCCCTCACTTGGTCGAGGCGCACAACAGCCTCGGCTCAGGAGCGGCACTTCTCCGGAAGACACTTTGTGCAATTGTTTGGGCAGAAAACAGATTTTGTCCCTCTGGTTGCTTGCTCCATAGAGGCGGTGGGGACCCTGCCATCTTTTCCACCTCTCCTGAATGATGTTTCAGGTTATATGCAGTCATTTAAAACTGAGGGTCTGTGCGTTCTTTTTAGAATTTGAGATTAGCATACAGTATGATAGTGAGGCATAATACCTGGTTTCACGTGCAAATAGTTGTGCACGATATCCAGAGCTGTCACACAAGGGCTAAATATCAATGCCCCCCCCCCCCAGGGTTTGGTCCTTGGTCCCTAAGCCTCCCCTCTCCTCGCCTCCCCTCCGCTATCCTCCCCTCCTCCCCTTTCCTCTCCTCTCTCCTCCTTCCTGCCCCACAAACCTACGGTCCATGGCTTTGTATGCTATCTACCTGCCAGGAGTCCTCAAATTCGTATCTCTAGACCTCCCTTCTGAGCCCTAAGATCTGAGTATCCAACTTCCTACTTGACATCTGTACCGAGATGTTTCGCAGACATCTCAAACTCAACTCGTCATTGGGCCTTTGGATCTCGTCTTTTCCAACTTCCTCTCTAGTAAATGGCACATCCGTCCATCAGTTGGGAATCAGCTCCCTCAGCTCCCGACACAGGCATCCACCCACTCACCAAGTCTCAGTCTTCCTCTTCTAAAGCATGCCTTGAGCTAGCCAACTGCCCTCTCACTCGACTGCTACCGCTCCAAGCAGGAAACCACCCGAGTTCACCGGAACTACGACGTGCGAGCCTCCCACTGGTCTTTGGCTTTCTTCCTTCCACCAGGCCATTCTTGGCTCTCAGTAGCAGCAAAGGAACAGATTGAGTAAACCTCAATTTGTCACTTCTTACTTGAAACCCTTTGCTTTGGGGATAAAGTCCTAAATGTTTAGCATGTCCCTCAAGGCTCTGATCTCTGTTGCCCACTCCCCCCACCTCTGCACTATGCCTTTCCTTGCTTCACACCCTCCGGACCTGTTCTTGCCTCTTCCTGAAACACTCCCACCCAAGCCCTCCACTCCCTTCCCCTGCTTTATTCCTACTCACCCTTCAGGTCTCACCATAAATGTCATTTCTTTAGGAAAGACTTCCTTGCCACTCCCAGGCAAGAAAGTACCTCGTACTTTTCCTTCACATCATCTAGCACGGTTTGTGGTTGTATAATTGTTTGTGTGATTCTTCCAGGAAAGTCACAGCTAAGTGTGTTTCATTCACCCCTCTATTCCCAGTGCCAATTACCATGCCTGGCATGTAATAAGCACCCATAAGTACTGATAGGAAAAATCAGAAGACTCATAGCATAAAAATAAAAAGCTGGGCACTGTGGAAATATTTAGGTAATAAGCAAAATAGCATTAATAAGTATTTCCTGCGTTACTTATTTTTCCAATGATGTTTCCATTTATATTTTCTAGGAGGTTTTGTTTTGTTTTGTTGTTTTGTTTTGTTTTGAGTAGTAAATGTAATGTCAGGAATATCAATTTTTTTCAATTAGAAAATAGACTGAGGAGAGTTATCTGCAGTCCCCCTATCTCTGTAAGTTTTTCCAGATTGAAGTATACCCACCCCATTAGTGATTTTGCTGACAAGTCTGTTCATTTCCAAAATGTCCAGCAGAGCCACTAATAACAGTGAAGGCAACCCAGCCATCAGTTTTCCCTCTGTCATGTGAACCTGCCTGACATTCCTGCTTCTTTCTCGTGGCACTTGTAACCTCTTCCTGACATTGGAGTCGTTTGTGATGTCTTCTGCCCCTTCCAGGGAGCTCTGAGCTCACCACACTGCACTTGATATTGGGGGTGTGAGCCCTTGGGCTCTAGGGCCCAGATTCCTGCATGTGAGCAACTTTACATCCCCAGAACTTGAAACTACAGTATTTTATTATTCACATGGCCTTTTCTTGACTCTAGGAAGGTCATCTCGGGTCCTGAGAAACGTTCCACTTTAAAAATTTTTTTTAAGTTTATTTACTTATTTTGAGAGAGACAGAGACAGCACAAATGGGGGAGGGGCAGACAGAGAGAGGGAGAGAGAGAAACCCAAGCAGGCTCTATGCTGTCAGCTTAGAGCCCCACGTGGGGCTCGAACCCACAAAACATGAGATCATGACCTGAGCCGAAAATGGGAGTCAGACGCTCAACCGACTGAGCCACCCAGGAGCCCCAGAAACGTTCCACTTTTAAACTGAAAAAGGATTCCTGTGTCAAAGGCAGTGTGAGAATGCTTGATGAAGGAAATCATGACCACTCTGGCAGCCTGGGAGTTGTTTGCCTGGACAAAGTATCCAAGTTACTGACCTGGGGCAGGCTGCCAACGTTCGGTGCAGGAAGCATTATGTAATCTTTTGTTTTACGGCGAGGGATGTGCTAATTTGGTAAAGAAAAAAACTGTTTTGAAATTGTTGTCACATTTTGAAGTGACATTAATTGCTCTTCTAAGACAAACTCTTGTAGGATAGGAAATAAACTATACTGGGAATAGTGTCAGGAAGAGAAGGACTCCGGGAGTGTTCAATGTAAAGAACACGTCTTCCTGGCTAACAAGTTGTGTAGTTGGCTTTAAAGTTAACCTGTTGTTTAAAATCCTGGGCTGTTATTTCCATCCTGTTATATAAATGGAGAATCATCCCTCTCATTAGTAACCACTCTTAGTAATAAAATCCTAATCATGCTTTTAATTTTCTGTCTTAATTAAGACCTCATATTTGATTTTTTTTTTAACATTTATTGTTGAGACACAAAGACAGAGCATGAGCGGGAGAGGGACAGAGAGAGGGAGACACAGAATCCGAAGCAGGCTCCAGGCTCTGAGCTGTCAGCACAGAGCCCGACATGGGGATCGAACCCACGGACCACAGATCATGACCTGAGCCGAAGTCAGAGGCTCCACCGACTGAGCCACCCAGGCGTCCCTCATATTTGATTTTTTTTTTAATTAAGAGATTGGTTTCTCAGATAAGTTTATAAGCTATAATTAGTCCACAGATGTTCAGCCTGCCTTCCAGCTAAGGGAATGCTACAGCTCAGAGTATGAGTAGGGTCAGTTACTGAAACCCAGCAATATTGCCCATGGTCTCATTTGTTAGAAATTCTTATTTGCCTGTTTATTTCTGGTTTGAACTTATTTTCTGGGCCTGGAGAATTCATGCTTCCTGGTGCATTTTAAAAGAAATTAGGGGGGCGCCTGGGTGGCTCAGTCGGTTAAGCATCCGACTTCGGCTCAGGTCATGATCTCGCGGTCCGTGAGTTCGAGCCCCACGTCCGGCTCTGTGCTGACAGCTCAGAGCCTGGAGCCTGTTTCAGATTCTGTGTCTCCCTCTCTCTCTGACCCTCCCCTGTTCATGCTGTCTTTCCCTGTCTCAAAAATAAATAAATGTTAAAAAAAAATTTTTTTTAAATAAAAAATAAAAAATAAAAGAAATTAGGGGTGCCTGGATGGCTCAGTTGGTTAAGGGTCCAACTTTGGCTTAGGTCATGATCTCACAGTTCATGGGTTCAAGCCCCACATCGGGCTCTCTGCTATCAGCGTGGAGCCCGCTTTGGATCCTGTCTCCCTCTCTCTCTGTCCCTCCCCTGCTTGAGCTCTCTCTCTCTCTCTCAAAAATAAATATTTTGGGGGAGCTCTTGGGTGATTCAGTCGGTTAAGCATCCAACTTCGGCTCAGGTAATGATCTCACTGTTCATGAGTTTGAGCCCTGCGTCAGGCTCTGTGCTGACAGCTCAGAGCCTGGAGCCTACTTTAGATTCTGCCTCTGTCTCTCTGCCCCTCCCCTACTTGCTCTCTGTCTCTCTGTCTCTCTCTCAAATATAAAAAATAAAACATAAAAAAATAAATATTTTTTAAAAAGGAAATGAATAAGGCCACTAAAGAAGGGACACACTTTTCCTACTCTCTGAAGAGACATTTTCATGAGTTGCAGGCAGGGACTATTACTCTGTTTACAACCCCCTGTTTCCACTCTTTGGATTCTAACCTTTTATTGGCAGTCCAAAATATATTACTTGTTAAGCTTTCTTGATATATAATGGCCTTGCTTATATTTCTTAGGTTGATCTTAAAAACACCTTAAAGAAGTTTCTTAGACCTCTTTTTTTTGATGTTTATTTTATTTATTTTGAGAGAGAGAGAAAGAGAGAATCCCACGCAAGCCCCATGTTCTTGCAGAGCCCTGCATGAGGCTCAATCTCACAACTGTGAGATCATGACCTGAGCCCAAATCAGGAGTTGGATGCTTAACCAAACTGAGCTACCCAGGCGTCGCTCTTAGACCTCCTTTAATAATATTCTTAAAATAACTGGTGACACGGCATCAGTCTGGGATCAGTCATTCTTACCCAGCACTCAGTCTAGTCAGGTTGATGTTTGATAATCATCACGCACATGCCAGGAGTGTAACCATTTAATATAAGTAAGTCTCTCTCTTACTTATCCAAAGCCTTTGGCGGAGAGTATTGATATATTTTCCCTCATATGCCTCTTTCTTGTGGCACTTGTAACCTCTTCCTGGCATGATAGTTACTTGTGACACGTCTTATGTCCCAGGGAGCCCTAAGCTCGTCACACTGCACTTGGTATTGAGAGTGTCAGCCCTTGGGCTCCAGGGCCTAGATTCACACATGTGAGCAGCCTTGTATCCCCGGAATTTGAAACTGCAGTGTTTTCAATGGAGAGAAAGTGTGCTGCTTCAGCAGAAAGGTTTGGATAGTGTGAATCTGGAGAAGGAAGGAATACCCTGAATTCAAAACCATAACCTGAGTCCTTAGAAGATGACATTTGAGCAAATGTGGACAATATATCGAGTGCTTGAAACATAGTGAAGCCCCCAGAATTGATCAGATGCCTGTGCAGTTGACATGCTATGAAGAAAAACGCTTACACGGAGGAGAGTATCACACCATGTGAGTGTAACCAATGCGGCAGAGACTTTATTTGGAGACCATCGTTGAAGGATCAGCATAGAATTCGTATGTAGAAAAATGAATAGACGAGTGGATGCAGGCAGGCCTTTCACATCCTCTCTTGTCCCCGTTAGTAGCTGAGATTTCACACTGGAGAGGAGCTCTTTGAGAATGGGGAAATACCCACAGCTCAACTGATCCAGCATGTGTTAACTGGAAAGAAACCCTACCAATGTAACGAACGTGGCACACGCTTCAGCCCGAGAGCTAACTTCTGTTCACAGCAGAGAATTCACACAGGAGGAAAACCCTTTGCCTATAATCAGAGCAGAAATGCCTCCAGTAACGACTCATCCTTGAAACAGCCTGAGTGAATTCACACGGCAGAGAAACTACACGAATGTCGTCTATGTGGTAAAGCCCTTAGCTGATGTTCTAACCTTAGCCATCATGAGAATACACGCCGGAGCGAAACCCTATAAATTTAATGAATGGAGAAGAACCTTCAGCCTCAGCTTTAACCTTTATAGACACAAGAGTTCCCACAGGGGAGAAACTCTGTCACCTTCAGCCAAAGCTCAAGGCTTCAAATGCACAGAACACTGAGCAAACCAAGCAGGAAGGGAGCAAGTCTTTACCAGGAGGAAGAAGCCATTTGGGAAATACTAGATGATTCATGTTAGAGAAGCAATTCAATGAAATGAACATGAGAACCCCTTTCCTCGTAGAGCAACGTTACAGGACATGTGAGGATTGTCACTGTATAGGACACTCTCAGTATCATGATGGAAGGAAAGACTTCCGTGATCACATAAACCTTAGTCAGCCTTAAAATGCTCACACTGGGAAGTCTCCCAGGCTTCAAGTCAAAGTAGAAATGCCTTTATCTACAATTTATATAAGAAAACTCATACTGGAAAATGAAACTATCAAGAACCCTTTAGAACACAATTCAGTCTATAATTTAGACTTTTGGCAAATGACATATCACTGAAAATAAACGTAGTAGAAAGAAGTACCGTGATGCATTCTTGGAAATGTTGAATGCAGAATTTGTAAGCTGTAATGGGCAATAAGATAACCTCTCCTCAGTAGATTAATAAAAATTGTTGGTAAAAAATCTAACGCATTGGTATTTGTCTTTAAAAAAATAATGAGGGGCGCCTGGGTGGCGCAGTCGGTTGAGCGTCGGACTTCAGCCAGGTCACGATCTCGCGGTCCGTGAGTTCGAGCCCCGCGTCTGGCTCTGGGCTGATGCCTCAGAGCCTGGAGCCTGTTTCCGATTCTGTGTCTCCCTCTCTCTCTGCCCCTCCCCCGTTCATGCTCTGTCTCTCTCTGTCCCAAAAATAAATAAACGTTGAAAAAAAAAATTAAAAAAAAATAATGAAACGTTATGCTGAGTATTGGGGCCATTTTTCCTTTATTACATCACTGTCGAAAGCTATCAGCTTCTATTCTTTTTGCAGCTCTCAACATATTTCCAAAAACTTTGTTCAATCAGAAAACAACTTTTAATGTAACTGAAAAAAAATGTAGAACACAAAATAATGTGTTCTAATGATGATATTAGTGTTGAAATATGTTATCTACATGGCAAGGGCGAATGGAGACCTGGACAATTAAACACACACTTTGTAAGTAATTCACATTATCTCAGGTGATACTGACGCAGGTAGCAGACATGCCCTATTTTATGAAACACTAAAAACAGACAAAGGCTTGGAATGGAAAAATAGGCCTAAAAGCGTCGAATCAAATAACAATATGGCTGAAATGTTGGGCACGAGAGGGAAAGAAGAGATGAGAGCCTTGTGTCTTTTTCTTAAAGGCAGGGAAAAACCATTACAGGGTCTTAAGCAACAAGTGACAAATGAGATTTTGGGGCGGGCACACTGGCTACCCTGTGGGGACTGACGTGGCTTGGAGGGAAGCAAAACCAGAGGAAGGAGTAGCATTTGAGTAACTACCGCAAGTAGCACAGACCTGAGCCGGTGATGCCGACTAAGATGATGGCAGTGAGCAGTGAACGGAGATACACAGACTTAACGGATTCGTGGCTGGTGTTCTCTACAAGACTTAGAAATTGAATATCTAGAAGTTGGAGGACTCAAGAATGAGATCGGGGTTCCTGGCTTTAGAAATGGACCAGGGTAGATGGAGGTACCCTTTAAGGACCCGGGGAGCATTGGAGAGCCAGATTTGGTAGAGAAGGTGAGCTCAGTTATAGACATTTTGAGTTTGTGAGATTTTCAAATCCATAAACTGATTTTATATTTGCCACATAAATGATGTCTGAAGCCACAAGGTAGCAGAGGTCACCCAGTGAAGTTATGTAGTGTTTGAAAGGCAGCAGGCAGAGGATCAGCTTTGAGAAACAGCAGCATAATGGAAGGGGAGGAGGAAAAGGAAGCTACAAGGGAGACCAGCAGAAGTGACCCCACGAGACAGGGCCTCAGAAGCCAAAGGATGGTGGAAGTGGTCACCTCTGTCAGAAACCCTGGAGAAGTCAGGACTGGAATGAGCTGAGTTCAATGATGTGTGTGTCACTGGTGATCTTAACCCAGACTGTTGTCAGTGGAACGGTAGCCGCGGAGGCCGTGCAGAGCACTGAGACAACGCGGTCGGTGCTGGTAGATGCACTTCCAACAGTTTGATGGGGAAGAGAGAAGTGGTGCCAGAGGTGAGAAATTGTTGTGTTTTTTTAGATGGGAAATAGGGGAGCATATTTAAATGACGAGAAGGTCCGCAAAGAAGGAAGGATTCAAGAACGACCAAGGAGTGAGGAGATAATTGGTAGAATAAGGGAGGCCCTGAGGAGGTCAGAAAGGCATCCAGAGGGCATCAGGGTTCTCTTTTTTTGTTGCCAACACAATAGAAAAGTTGATGGATTTGTGGACTTGGGGGTTTGCAGAGACCCAGGGCAGGTGCCACAGAGGGGGAAAGGGCTTTTGTCTTTCAGTTCAAAGGTCGCTGGATATAGAGTCTAAAGTGGGTAGAAAACAAGTCAAGGCAAAACAAACAAACAAAAAAATAAGTCAAAGCAGGAGAAAGCGGGCAGAGAACAAGAAGGAAAAAAAATCTCAATCTGTGGAAGTTGAAAAATTATTGTTATTGAGAGTAATTGGATAAATGACACGAAAAGACGGGCAGTTGTGTTCAGAGGGCAGGACACCTATTTCAGAGGTAGGGCAGTTGTAGGTCATGACACAGCCCAGGGTCCGCTCACTGGGGAGATGGGGGAGGGCATCAGAGGTGAGGAGGCTAACTCCAGGAAGGTGGGATCCACGGTCCATGGGGACTAGGATGTCTCCAACAGTGATGGCAGACCTTGGCATGGAGAGTGACCCAGGTGCCAAAGTCTTAAAAAACAAATGTAAAAGGAGGGTGACCAGGAGATTAACAGCTATAAGAAATGGCAGAGGACAATTATCCTCTACCCCCAAAATATATTCTCAGCAAATGCATTGCTGGTTATACAAAAATGACTTCAAAACAAGTCCCCTAACAGGAGTGCCAGGGAGCTCTGTAGACATGTGTGAGAAAAAGAGGAAAAGTGGGAGGTTGGCTCAAGGAGGGTGGTATTGGGGGGAGTACCCAATGAGGGTTGATGGTGGGAAGGGCAGACATTTGGGGCAATAACAGAGGAAAGCGTGTTTGGGGGTAGCGGCGTTAGCTGGCATTTTGAGCTAAAAAACCTGCACATAACAAATAAATAAATAAAATGCTTGGATGGAAGCCCCGGGAACAAGGTACAACGGGAGGGGTGTTGTGTGTGCGGGTGTGGCTGTGGGTGTGCGGTGAGCGCATTCACTGCCAGTTGAATTGGGGTGGGGGGGTGGGGGTGCGCGAGGACACATATTGCCAAGCTGTGATCTTAATTTTAAATCTTTCCTTCTGGTTTGTGCACGTTCATTCCTTTAGGCATCTAGTTGAAACGATTCTCTCGCTTATGTCATTATTCTGCAAGAAATTGATCCGTAAACATCGATTAATGGGAAATGTTACTGCTAATAGGTATCCTACTGAGGGACTTATCGGTGCCAGGCACTGAACTATCCCCAGGGTTACCAAGATAAACATGAATTACCAAGATAAACGTATTTTTTATATGTTATTTTAAGTAATGCATTAATCCCCTAAATTCATTAATCATAGTTTCTCACAACCTTGAAAAAATACTGATTTGCTAGTAGGTAGACATCTGATCGACCAGACACTATGTTATGATTAAAACTATGAAGAACTTCCAGGTTTGTTTGTTTGTTTGTTTAATCTAACAGCCACTTCCAAATATTATGTTGTTCATTTGTTCTCATCTATTTGTTTTAATTTGTTACATCCCTTAAATTCTTTCTAATTATAGGTACTCAATAAATGTTAAATGCAAAAGTGCATAGGAGTACCCTGCCATCTAAATTTATTGCCACTGTTTCTAACCTCCACTCTTGTTTTAAAGAAATAACAAGTGGAATATATTAGACCATGTAGAAAACATATTATATGGTTTTTCACCTTTAATATAAACTACTTGATGACGTCAGTGATGAAATGTATAGCTAGCCTGGATCTTGCAGTGGAATCTCCAATTTCTTCCAATCCTGCTGCTGAGGCTAGGGCTTCTTCCACATCATACAGCTGAAGAAAAAAAAAAAATCAATGTCACCATTAACACAGTGGTGAGGGCCAATATGTCAGCTTACACTGAAGGATCTCCTCTTCCGGTATCCCACCCCTCCAGACCCGGTGGGGGAGCAGCCTGGGAGTAGCTCTCTGCATTACACATGGTCTCGGAGATCTGAATCATGCCTGGATCTCAGAAATCTGTAGTTTCCTTGTAATGGTCCCTCACAAAGTATCCCCTCGCTCAACCAAAGATTGTTTCACAGTAGCTAGAGTAGCAGGATAAATGTGTGAAATTTCATTGTGTATTTGTATTTTCTTTATAGGATAAAGATGCACAGAAAGAAGTGAAAAAAATAAGCACTTCCTTGAAGAGGTAAATAAAAGAACTCACTCTTCAACAAATCAGATGTGGTCTACTAAACTTTGAACTAATCCAAGTGGCGTTTTTTATTATCCCTTTTTCTTTTCTGATGTAAGGGTAATGTGCTCAGATTTGAAGGTAAAACCATGTTTCTGCAGCATGCATCCCACTAGTATCACTGCGAAACTAATAATGTTACTTGGAGAAGTCGATTTCGCATAATGTCAGTACAAAATGATCTTTAAACACGTATGATTTCTATTTTTCCTACCAATAAACTATAGTCTTCAGAATATTTCTTTAAATAAAATATTTAAATCAATTCAATAAAATGACCTCTAGTGAGTGTCTGATTAATGCTTCAGTGGAGACTTGGCAAAACAAAATTTCATTAATGCGAATGAAAAACGGAAAAAAATAGGCAGAGGTCATGAACACATTGTTGACAGAAGAGGAAAAACAAAAGAGTAAATATATTGTAACCAGTAATCAGAAATGTGAATGGAATTACAGTAAGGTAATGTTTTAATATTAAATTAGCAAGGATTTTTTTTCTTTCAAGAAATATCCGGGGTGCCTGGGTGGCTCAGTCAGTTAAGCATCTGACTCTTGATTTCGCCTCAGGTCATGATCTCAACGGTTTGTGGGTTCAAGCCCTGCATTGGGCTCTGTGCTGACAGTGCAGAGCCTGCTTGGGATTCTCTCTCTCCCTCTGTCTGCCCCTTCCCAGCTTGTGCTCTGGCTCTCTCTCTCTCTCTCTCTCTCTCTCTCAAAATAAATAAATAAAACGTGAAAAATACTTTAAAAATATTCAATGCTGATAATGATGGCACGAGTTGGAACATTCCCATACACAGCCGGTAGAAGGGTATTTTGACACAAACACTTTACCAAATGTTTGTGTCAAAATACCCTTAAAAATGTCCTGAGCCTTCAAAATGTATTGATTCTTGAATCTTGTAATGTCATTTCCGGGAAATAGTCCTAAGGAGAAAAGGTATAATGATTTATGCACAAATGTTTATGACAGCATTATTTATTACAGTAGAACACTATGGCCAACAATAAGGAAGTGGTTAACCATATTGGAATATAACTACAGTAGGATATTATTTTGATGTTGAAAAAATTACAAAAATAGTGAATGCATAGAGCATCTTAAGTGCAAGTAAGAGGCAAAATAGTGTATACATCTGATCTCAACTATATGAAAATGTGCACAGAAAAGCATCTATTGGAAATACACTAAACTGGTAGTTCATATTTCTGTGGAGTTGTGTTTTATTTCTTATATTTCCCAAGTTTTAATAAACTAAAAGGATTTTTTTCCCATGGTACTTAGCAGTGATCTATAAAGATTCCTCACTATGCTTTAACCAGCCTCATCTTGGACATCAGGTCAAAATCTGAGTTTCCCGTTTGCTATCCCAAATATATGGGCACACACATACATTTATACACTCAAAATTTCAAGCCCTAACCTAGATGCTGTTTAATCAAACTAAGCCAGTTCCTGCTTCTGGTCTTTTACAATGACCCATCGAGATACCTGAATCAGTTCAACTGCTCTTGCCCAATCTCTGAAACTACTAGCTAGAAGGGACAGGAGTCTGGCACGTACCCCAACAGATTACACAGTGTCCATAAGGCTACCGATAACCTCCGGCTTTCTCGAAACAGCTACAACAATGTGCCAGTTGAGACGGGTGAACGTCACTAGCAGCAAATGACAGAATGAACCACGTTGTGGGAGCAGAGATCAGTGCAAGGACTTCTGCTAGGAATTAGAAGGAACATCAAAAATCCTCTCCGTGGGACTGGGGACTCATCATAAGGGCTAATCAATCTCCATTTGTTTTAATAAAATTCCTGTTTGGTCCCTGTAGTCAGTATGTCTTCAGTGGACAGATTGAGTGATTCCGTTTCTGGATAAGGACCTGACCCGATGGGAGTATAACACTCCTAAAAGTTACCTGAATCTTTAAAGTGTGAGGAGTTGCTCACACACTTGACCACTACTGCAGGAGGATGTTAACAGAGGAAATTTCCCTCCTCATCATGGCTATACTGTATCCCCTTCAAAGTAACATTACAACCCTGCTGTCTGGCTCACCACTGAAGACGGTCTCCACATGAAATCTGCCCCCTTTTAAAAGCCAAGAGCTTGTCTTGGATGGCAGCATCATAGGTAGGTTGTTTCACTTATTGTTACACTTAGTCCGGTGAATTTCCCGTGAAGGAAGCCATGTGAACTGACTAGCTTTCCTTTCTATGGTTACTTCACTCACCACTCCTGCTGCCACCCTGGGAGAAGACAGAATAGCTCCAGGGCACTTCTGAAATGACTTCTCCTGGGGGCACGGGGGTCACTAAGGCCAAGCCAGTGGTGCCCCGTCCACCACAGGCAAAGTACACAAACTCTTAAACTTCCAAGAGATTCATGCATAGCTTTGAGAAGCGGGAGTTCCCATCCAGAACTTCACATGGGTCCCATTTCAGAAGACGATAAACTGCGTGTTAAAATTTCTCATGAAACATTGAAGAAGTCACTTGGTGTTCTGCTGAAGTTTTATCAGTTGTTCCGTCCATATAATTGGCAAGGTTACTTGTCTTTCTTACTAAATAATGAATGACCTACGTTGTAACATGAAAATCGCCATTGTGCCTAACAGTTGTCAAAAAGCTCTTCATTTGATAATATTTATGTAACTTTGAATGATAAAAAGCAGTGCTAACACCTGGACGGGACCATGGAGACCGTCCTCATTTCCCCAGTAAACAGTTTAAGCTCTGGTGCATCAGTAGCACAGATGGGGGCAGGGAGCTGGGGACTGGCCAAGCCAGGACTGGGTTCCAGCTCCTGGAATCTCATGCCCTCTGCCGTCTTCTCCGAGCCCAGGGCTTTTTACATTTAACTGATTGGAGTCCAACATGTCTGTCGTAGATTAGGGGCCATGAGAACGGTAACACTTGCATGCTGTTAACCGTGGTTCTGCCTGTTTTAAGTGCTTTACCTATATCAAATCATTTAATCCTCAGCAGTCCAGAGAGAAGGAACTTTTGGTATTACCCTATTTACAGACAGGGGGGGGCTAAAGCGTGAGATCTTAAATACCATACTGAGTACAGGAGTACAGCATGAGGTTTGAACTTGGACAGTCTGTTCCAGTTCGTGCTATAGTCTGAACTTCTGGGCAACCCTGCCAGCAAAGGTGGGGTGGGATGTGGGGGTAAGAGGCAGGAGGTGGAAGGAAAGAACGGGAAAAAGGACAGGAAAGGAAGAAAGGGTATACAAAAAAAAAAATGGTAAAGGTGAAGAAAAATCTTTCCTTGTATTTATTTTTTGGATACTGATACCCATTTTCTGGTTTCAAATAACTTTCCAACAACCTGTTGTATATCTTGCCTTATATTAAATCTGTTTTCATATCCCCACCTTCTCCTTTCCCAAGTTAAGGAAAGAGAAAAAAAGGAGGTGGTGAAACCCATTTGAAATGACTTGTTACCGATCAAGTGATCGGTGTGTGTCCTGAGAGCCTCAGTATAGACTTTATGACCTATTTTGGGGTGTTTAACAAGAATGTGTTATTTCACAGTTAAAGACAATGTCACGTTTTAGAACCAAGCATAGTTAATATCTTGATTGTTCCATGACTTTTGCAGCTCTCAAACCAGTATCTTGCTCTAGGTGCCTGAAGCCAAATCATAAGTTTTAAAAATAGCTTTATTGAGGTACAACTGACATACTAGAATATGCATATTTAAAGTGTATAGTTTGATGTCTTTTGACATATGTATCCCTGAAACCATCGCAAGATAGCAGACATTTCCATCACCCCAAAAGTTTCTTCCCACCTTTCTGCAGCCCCTCTCTCCTGACTGTCCCTGCACCTCCCATCCCCAAACAACCACTGTCCTGCTTTCTGTCACGATAGATTGTGTTTTCTAGACTTTTATAAAACTGGACTTGTACATTATGTTCTCTCTTTTGCTGCCTGATTTCTTTCACTCAACTAAATTATTTTGAGATCTGTCCATGTTGCAGTGTGTTCTGATAGTTCATTCCTTTTTTGCTGAGTGGCATTTTACTGCATGGACAGACCACAGTTCTTTCTCTCCACTCAACTGTTGATGAGCCTTTGGGGAGCGCCCAGTATTTGATTATCACAAGTCTCTGAATATTCATATGAATTCTTTAAATGGACCTCTGCTTTCATTTCTCTTGGATAAATAGGACTAGAATGGCTGAATTATGTGGTGGATCTGTGTTTAGCATTAAAAAAAAAACTGTCAAGCTGTTTTCCAAACTGGTTAGCCCATTTTACATTCCCACCAGCAATGAATGAGCTTTCTACCTCCTCCACCTTCTCAGCAGCACTTGGGATGGTCACTCTTCATAATCTGAGCTACTGCTCTAGATGTGTAGTGCTATCTAATTGGGGTTTTTATTACCCTAGTGACAAATTACACTGAGCATGTTTTCACGTATGTATTGGCCATTCGTGTATCTTTTTTGGTGAAATGGCCCTTCCAATTGTTGGCCCATTATTTTACTTGAGATCCTTGTTTTCTTCTTTATTGACTTTTAAGAGTTCTTCATATATTCTGAAAGATACAAGTCCTTTATTAGATACGTAATTTGCCAATGTTTTCTCTCTCTCTGTGGCAGAGAGAATTCCCTTCATGTTAATTCCCTTAACGTGTCTTTGACAGGACAAAAGTTTTTCCTCTTGGTGAATCGATTTCTACTTTCACGTATGTTGTTTTTGGTCTTGTATCTAAATATCTGTGCTAGTCCAAGGTTATAAAATTTTCCCCCTATATTTTCTTCTAAAAATTGTATATTTGGGGTTTTGCACTGAAATCTGTGATCCATTCTGGGTTAATTTTTGTATACGGCGTGAGGTATGGATTGAGGTTCACTTGTGTATATGGACAGACAATTCTTCTAGCACCATCTGCTGAAAAGACTATTGTTTCCCTACTGAATTGCCTTTGCACCTTTGTCAAAAATCAGTCTTCCATATATGTGTAGATCTACGTATGTACTTTCTAGTTTGTTCCATTGAACTATTTATCAGTATTAATGATTAGAATCAGCTTTTTAATTTCTAAAAAAAAAAAAATCTAGCTAGGATTTTGGGATTTTGTTGATCAATTTGTCTCCTCAACTCAAGGAGACTGTGGGACTCCTTCAGGGCTCCCTCTCTGTGTGTTGTCTGGAAACTCTCGCGAGGAGTAATCTGAGGCAATTGTAGGGCTTTCCTCGTTTGTTACAATCTCTCAGGGATTATTGTCCTTTCTTTCCTGCTGTCCAATAGCTTGAAAGACACTGATTTCTATATTTTGTCCACATTTGGATTTTGAAAAACAGACATTGTAACTTCAGGGACTTGTCATTCTAGAGCACTTTCCGGGCCTCTAAACCATTATTTCTTATATGGCAAACTCAAACATATTAAATTGCTTTTTAAAACAAGTTCCTATTGTGTTCAAATGTATGCATTCTATAATATAAAACAAGTTGAGCAATTGTACTATGAAAATCATTATTTCCTGAGACTTGGGCTAGAAGCCAGATAATTTTTTTGTTTGTTTTTAAATAGCATTCTTAAACTTTGGCAAATTAAGTTAACAGATGAAGAATTACATTATACCTTTCCTCCTTCTTGAATACTTCATATTTACACAACCTGACTAATTTTAAATTGGGAAACTGACTGGAAAAAGAAGCTGATGAAAGTTACAAGTAGAAAGAACATTCAAAATTATTGTGACATAACTATGTTGCTGGCAGAGTCCTAAGTGGTCAGCCACTTCGAGTCAGGTAGGCATGGTGTGTGTGGAGTTCATCTGGAGCCCAACATGGGCTGTCCCAATAGTTTCCCTTTTTGAGAGAGAGAGCACACGCAAGCAAGCAGGGGAGGGGCAGAGGGAGAAGAAGAAGAGAATTTTAAGCTGGCTCCACGCTTAGCGTGAAGTCCGACACAGGGCTCTATCCCACAACCATAGATCAGGACCTGAGCTGAAATTAAGAGACAGACGCCACCCAGGCTCCCTGGCTGTCTTAACTTTTAAAAGGTTTCAGTCATGAAGACAGTGACTTTCCAGCCAAGCTACCATTTCAGTTATTTATTTAGTCTTTTCATTTGAAATGTACTTTACTTCCCTAGGGTTCTTCAGTCCTAGGAGCTCCATGTACATAGCAGTAGTAATTACTCAAATATTTATTGAGCTAATATTATGGAATCATCCAAGGGCTGACCCAAGCTTGTGAGGCCTCAAGGTTATTCAATTTGGAGAATCGTTAAGAAAAAGAATACAAAAATTCCAATACAAAATTAGGTATGAAAGCAACTTTATTTAGAATAAAAAAGACAGGGGTGCCTGGGTGGCTCAGTCGGTTAAGCATCTGACTTCAGCTCAGGTCATGATCTCACGGTTCGTGAGTTCAAGCCCCACATCAGGCTCTGAGCTGTCAGCTGGAGCCTACTTCGGATTCTGTGTCTCCCTCTCTCTCTGCCCCTCCCCTGCTCACACTCTCTCTCTCTCTCTCAAAAATAAATAAACATTAAAAAAAAAACCTAGAAAAGACATCACAATAAGTTACAAAATTTTAAAAGCTGACAAATGTCACAAATACTACAAAATCCAGAAAAATAATGTATCATTATGTACTAAGGGTGCGGCACACCTCGAAGCCACTTTTTTCCCCTTCATTTTGCCATGTACTATTTGTTCATCACATAATATTAATTTAACATCATTTTCTATAGAGAGGATAGAGTATAGAAAAATTGGTCTTTCCTCTAGCATGATTAATGTTTATTCTTTATTGCTGATGGTTTAGAAAAGCGCCTCTCAGCCTCACTTCTTGTTGGTAGTGCCCGTGGTGACTTCCTCCGCAGCACTGCTTGCCCAGGGTGAGCGGGCCCTGGAGGACTCCAGCCCTTCCAGCACACTGGGCTGGGCCCGGATGGTCTGTTCAATGGGTCCAGTTCTGCTCCGCCTTGGCACCTCTGATGCCCAGCCCCGTCTCACCCCCAGCCATGAGGAGGTCCCGGTGAGCCTCGAAGCCTGGGTCATAGGGGGCCCTGAGGAGGGAGCCAAGCAGTACCTTGTTCATATCCTTCTCCTTGGAGTCAAAGTCAAGGTCAGAAGCTTGATACAGGCCCCAGAAACGAGCTGTCACTAGGGCCGGCTGATGTGGAGGTTGGAAGCCACCCACTGACCATCCCTGCTACCAAATCCTCCATAGGGTATGTAGTGGACCCTCTCACCAACGCTCCCCAACCCTTCTTCCTGGGGCTGGGGATGCTCCTGTGTGGGGAGGGAACAAGGATCAGGAGGGGGTGGGCACAACCCATGCAGGTGAGGTCCCCCGATTAGGAGCAGACTTGAACCAATATTTCTCCATCTTCTTCCGACTGCCGTCAGCATAAAGGCCAACGTCTTCAGCAGGGCTTTGAAGACAGCCCCCATTCCCGTCCTCCTACCCAGTCTGTTTTCCAAGGGGGCGCCCTATACGCCCCCGCACTGCGCATGCGCCTGCGCCCACACACGCCCTGTCTGCATTTCCAGACCGAACTGGTTGTCGTGATTCTCTTCTGCCCCCTGGCGTGGGTGTTGCCATCCTACGGGGCCACCTTCCCTCCCCCGTGCCCACTGTCTCCCCACTCCAGGCCTGGCTCGAGTGACAGAAGCGCTACCACAAAGCCCTCCTGATGCGCATGAGCAGAGGTGCTCTCTCCTTGGAATGGCAAGACACGGTGCATGTCCTTTTTCAGCCTGACTGGCCCTCAGCTCTCCAGCAGGGTGAGGGCAGGGACCATGTATTATTCACCTTCGTATTATTCACCTGTGTAGCACGACGTACTCAATGAACATGTGTTCAGCTAGATAACTCAAGAAACACGAAAGCACTTCAAAAGTTTCCTAGGGTTCCTAAAAGAAAATTAAGGGTCATTCCACCCTCGGGTGCAATGCGACAGGGAGAGAGCAGACGGAAGGAGGGGAGAGCAGGGCTGGAAATGGAGAAGCCTTACAGCTCCGGGCCTAGGCCGGAGGCAGTAAGCTTGAGTCAATGCCAAGACCAGCCCTTGACTTCAGATCATAGTGCTCTTTTACTCCCCTAAGAACAATCCAGACATGTGTACGTTCTACTTTATTTTTTAGTGCTACAGCCCGCACTGAAAGGACTATGGACCATTACACTAGGCTTAATCATTGTGGCATTTCTAGGATCCAATTCTTGTTTCTTTTTGAAATTTTAATTCATATTCTATTTCCAGGCCTCGGTTTGCAGTCTGTTGGCTTAGTAATAAAGTAACGGCAATGTGGAACGTAAAACGATTTAGAGCGGTCCGTTCCTGGCAACCTCGTGAGACTGAGCGTTGGTTTTGGAGGACACTTAGCCCTTCTGCTTGTTGCTAACAGATTGGGAAATTTTTTAACGAGATGATTTTTATTGCTTTAGGGATGGATCCCACAGCACGTACATATAGTGATAGCACATGTATTATGTTTAGAACATTTTAAAAGTTTTCTTTTAAATGCAAAAGAAACGCTGCTTTATAGTCATGTCCAACTTCTTAACTTTTCGAAGTGTTAGCACTAGATGTAAAACTCCAGTGAAAGCTCTTTGCTGGCTGACGTTGCTGACATCGGTAAGGACGCGGCGCCCATCCTAATTTGACCGTGAGGAAACCGAAACAAGATCAGGCTGGCTGGAGGTCACGGACAGACTTGCTGGAGACTGGACCCAGATGCCCTGACCCCCAGCCCCGGCCTGTGCCGTGAGGGCAGAAAGCAAATTCAGGGCCATATAATCAGCTTTAAACCATTTCAGATTTAGCGCACTTAGGAACTCTTAGTTTCTTTTTCCTTTGTTTTTATTTACCTAAAAAGCGCTTACGGCAGCTACAAAAGAGTCTTCTAAAAACAAAGATAGACTTCTTGAAATTCGTGTAACTGTTAACTTAGCCAACAGCACACAAGTATCTCCCACGGTGGGGGAAATGGTTCATTGGAAGGGAAAACAGTAATTAAGATGGGCTTTAGATAGGGATGTCAGTGTCCATATAATATAAATTCATGGGAATGTCCTGGAAGGTTGCCTTATTCTACTTAGGGAACAATTTGCATACATCTGGTTGTGGTAATTTCTCTACAAGATGTTGTTCACACTCATACTTTCCCTTTTAATTTTGATGTAATTATGTGATTCTTCACAGTTCCATAGCTATAATTTACATTTCCGGCCATACTTGGTTGAGATTATGATCTCTCTCAGGGTCGCAAATCTTCCCTGCCCAAATCTAGACTATTTCAATTTGGCCCACTGAGTTGGCCGAGAAATCTGGGGGGGAAGGGGAAGTTTCTTCGGATTTTCCCCAATACAACCATGCATTATTAACACCCAGTCTCTCTACAAAGAGGGTAGCTTGCTGGGGGTGCAGAGGCTATAGCTGCATTCTGATTCCCCACCTTATCCCGCACTGGAAATGCTCTCAGGGCAGGGACCCTCTTCAGCATGCACAGAGCCCATGAGAAATGCTCTTTCGAACCACAGTTAGCTAGACCCCAACTCAAGTCTCTCGCTCAACAGAGGAGCTAGTGAACTGCGTTGGGTCTCAAAAGAAGCGTCCACACAAGCAGACTGTGCAGATCGCAGATGCCAGCCTATGGCTCAGCCTCCACCCTTGTGCAGCGCGGTAGCTGATTTGGAGCTCACTGCTCCATCACCCCCCCGGGCATTTCTCAGAAGTGATGCTGTCTCTCCCTGGCTCAGCATCCTGAGACCCATTCATGAGAAGAGGAGCCTCCTCCTTCTCTTCCTACATCAGCTTTAGTGAAGCATACATTATATACAACCAAATGCGTTCATGTTAAGTGACCAGTTTGATGAGTTTGGACGAATTTATACACCAGTTTAACCTCCACCGCAATATCAAGGTATAAAATTTGTGCATCATCCCAGAAAGTTCCCTTGTGTCCCTTCCCACTCAATCTCCAACCTGCACTTCAGCCTCAGGCAACCAGAAATCTGCTTTTTGGCACTATAGGTTGATTATCTTTTAGAATATCACACAAATGGGATCATTCTTTCTCTGAGCACATTTTTTGAGATGTGCCCATGTTATTGGGTATATCGATAGTTCATTCCATTTTGTTGCTGTATAATATTGTATCACGTTGGTATGTCATAAATAGTTCATCAACTCACCTATTTGGGGTTGTTTACAGTTTGGGGTTACTATGAATGAAGCTGATAGGAACATTCATATGCTAGTCTTTCAAAGACATGTTTTTATTTGGAAGGTGGAGGCAAAAACCTAGGCGTGGAGTTGTCACATGGTAAGTATTTGTTAGCTTTACAAGAAACTTTTTACAAGAAACAAGAAGCTTTACAAGAAAACATACTGCTTTTCAGATGACTGTACCATTCTGCATTCCCATCAGAATGGATGGAATGAGAGTTCCAGTTGTTATACATCCTCACCAACACTTGGCATGGTCAGCCTGTCTTTAACTTCAGCCACTCTAACCTAGGTGTGGCGGCATTGCATTGTGGTTTTAATTTGCTCTTCCCTAATGACTTGAGCATCTTTTCATGTGCCCATTGGGTATCTTCTTCCTTGACTCAATCGCTCTGACTAACCTGATGGCACTAAATTCGATAATCCTACAGACAAAAACATCCTTGTCGGTTTCTAGTAGGTTGTTACCCTTTCTTCCTTGCCTTAACCCTGGCAGGACATAAGAAAACTGACAGAAGCTCTGACTTGCCTCCTGTCCCAGGGTGAGGTCATCAAAACAGACCTTCAGAAACTCCATATATAGAAAGTTGAGCAGGTAGATTGAACCTGTGGCATTGGAACACTGCTGGGAGAAAGAAGATATAAATCATATGTGTCTCTCCCTTGCTCTGCTATACTTACAGGGCCCCCCCACACACAGAGAGAGAGAGAGAGAGAGAGAGAGAAGAAAGGGAGAGAGAGGAGGGGAGGGAGGGGAAGGACACAGAGGGAAGTAAAGAGGCTGAGATTGAACTTACTCTAGATTGTAGTCATTCCATGTGGACCCAAACTTTTCATTTCCAGGATTTTACAAGATTCCTCCTCTGACTCCCTACTCTTGTTGACGATGTAAAACAAACCCACAGTTAGCCTGGGAATTATCTTTATGGAATAAATCAGCATATTGTTTTGAGTTTTTGCACTGCATGTATTAATTTAAAAAGAACACATGTCTTGGTTCAGTAAAAATTTGCAAAAAGCCAGACATCCCATAAAAAGAATTTGTTGGTTGAGATGTTTATCCCTCTAGCCATCTTTTCCCTTTTATGACTACAAAGAATGCTTGTGTTTCTTTACTTGTCAGAATCATCTACTCCGGAAGACTTCTGGCAGTGGGCCCAACAGGAAGTCCCACTGCGCTGAAGCAGGGTCTTTATGAGGTCTGCTTCCTTCCCATCCTTTGACTGGTCTGCACATAGGTGTGTTACCACCTTGCCTTTGCCAGAGAGAGCATCTTTCAGCCAGGACGCTCTTCTTGTCCAAGGCACGACTCAGAGAGGCCGGACCCAGGCTACGCAGGCTCACAGTCTACGCCTCCTCTGTCTTGTTGTGGTGCCTCTGCAGTTGTGGGTGTGCCTGGGGAAACCTGGCATGTTACTGCTTCACCAGAACACTGTCTGATGTGGAGGAAGACACTTAGAGGGCCACAGAAATCAGAAGTTTCCAGAGGTAAACTAAGACCTTCCAGTGATCAATGCTTCGTTAACCAATCTCCCATCAACTGTGAAGATAATCAATATCCATAATGATGAGCCTAAAGCATTCAAGATCCCCAAGTGCTTTCTGCATTAAAAAAAAAAAAAAAGCTAAATTGTATGTGGTTAACGTTAAAACTTTAAGTAATTTTGCTATAATCTTGTAAACCCATTGGTCTCCAAACTTTTTTGATTTCATTGATTTTATCAGCTTTTAAAACATCTTCTGAATATCCTGCTCACTGGTACACCAGGGGTTGGAAAAACCGTGCTAGGCAAGGAACTTGCATCAAGCTCGGGACTGAAATACGTTAATGTGGGTGATTGAGCTCAAGAAGTCTGATGATAAGAGCATTACAGAATATGAGCCAAGAGTTATAAGCCAGATGTTGGAGTTTGCCTTCTGATACGTGACCACAATTCTAGATGATGCAAACATTTACTCAAGCCATGCTAAGAAAGCTACTGTTGATGCAGATGGTGTGCGATTGGTGATCCAGTGCCATGTTGATCAGTCTTTTGCCTCTCTTCCCCCAAGAGATTTTTTATTAGACATGGCAAGGCAAAGAAATCAAAGTCCTTTGCCATTAATCAAGCCATATTCAGGCCCCAGGTTGCCACCTGATATTGCTTGACTGTTCCAAACTATAGACTTAAGTCTTTACAAAGAAAGGCATCTACTTCTGCGGGAAGAATAACAGTTCTGTGGTTATTACTAGCGGACCAAGTACTCCCACGCTTGGCACACCAACCCCACACACCATGTCTGTGTCAACGAAAGTAGGGACTCCAATGTCCCTCACAGGGCAAAGGTTTACAGTACAGAGACCCACTTCACAGCCCCCAACTGCAAAAGCATCAATTCCTGCAACATCCGCAGTTCAGAATGTTCTGATTAATCCATCATTAATCGGGTCCAAGAACATTCTTATCACCACTAACATGGTGTCGCCGCAAAATACCGCCAATGAATCAGCACATGCACTGAAAAGAAAACAAGAAGATGATGACGATGATGATTGTGATAAACTGTGATAATTTGTAATCTGGCCTTGATGCTTGTAACATGTATACTTGGTCTTGAATCCATTGCACTGAGATTAAAGATTAAACATGCATGCTGGGTGTTTCCAAGTTGTGTTGTAGGAAATGTAAATGGCATTTAATGAGTAAATACAGTTATCCTTTCTGATTGAGATGTGGGATTTTCTTTAGCAGGATTAGTAATGGTTTTTCATCAGCCTTTCAGTATAAAAAATAAAGTCGTTCACCAAATAAATAAATAAATAAATAAATAAAAGTTGGTATCTCCTCCACATATTTATGTTCATGTATTTATAAGCAACAAATGCTAATTACTAAAATATTCATGATAAAACATACACACAGATAGAACATTTCACAGTATAGAATTGCCTCCTTTCTTGATTAAATAAGAAACTCTTGGGGCGCCTGGGTGGCTCAGTGGGTTAAGCGTCCGACTTCAGCTCAGGTCATGATCTCACACTCCATGAGTTCGAGCCCCGCGTCGGGCTCTGTGCTGACAGCTC
The DNA here is from genome assembly GCF_027475565.1 of Acinonyx jubatus. Taxonomy (NCBI): domain Eukaryota; kingdom Metazoa; phylum Chordata; class Mammalia; order Carnivora; family Felidae; genus Acinonyx; species Acinonyx jubatus. The sequence continues at coordinate 107,421,306 of NC_069388.1, read as the reverse complement.
AGAGCCTGGAGCCTGCTTCGGATTCTGTGTCTCCCTCTCTCTCTTCCCCTCCCCTGCTCATGCTCTGTCTTTCTCTGTCTCAAAAATAAATAAAAACATTTAAAAAATACAATACAATACAATACAATACAATACAATACAATAAATAAAAAAGAAACTCTTAACAAAATAGAAATAAAAAGATACTTTCTTCAAATGATAAAAGATATTTATCTGAGTCCATCATGCTATTAACACAGAATTTAGAAATATTTGTACTGAAGTCAGGAGCAAGACAAGGATGACATTAATCACTACTATTATTTAATATTGTTCTGGAAGTAGCAGCTCTAATTTAAAAAGACAAATAAATGACAGTATCTATTTAGAAGTAATATATTAACAGCGTGTAATAAATACCGTTATTTATGTAGGTAAATTAATCTGTACACACGAAAACAACTGAGAGAAGTAACTGAAGAACTATTTTCAAAAATAAGAGAGTTTGCTAAGACAGTGTAATAATACATCAGTGTGTAGCAAGCAATAGTTGAATAGATGGAATGGAAGGTAAGGCCTTATTTACCATAACCACAATATAGGATCAAATTTCTAGGAGTAAATCTAAGAACTGCTTGATAGACAAGCAGAAATCTCAGGGCCCCAACAAGTAGAAAGACATACTGTATTTTGACTAAGAAGACAGCATCCTAAAGTTATCAAAGTTTCCTCAGTTAATCTAGAAATGTAGTGTAATTCTCATTAAAACACCAACAAGTTTTTTTTTGTGTGTCCTAAAATTCAAATGGAAAAACAACAACAAGAATAGTTATGGAGATTCCAAAGAAGTCAAGTAATGAAGGGCAACCATACCTACCAGACAGGAAAAAAAAAAAAAAGTATTATTAAGCTCTAAGAAGTCAACCAGTACTGTGAATGAACAGATGAACTGACCAGTGAAACAGAATGGAATGGCCCTAAGTACACCCAAATACACATGTAAATTTGGTATACGATAAAGAGGGCACGTAAAATGGATTATACAGTACGTGGGCCCTTAGAAGAAAAGGAAGAGTGGGAAAAAAAATGGACTAGCCTGTAACATTATTAGCCAGCAGGAGGCAGCAGCCTCCTGAGATCGATCCTCCCGAGGCACCATTGTCCACAACCCCGCGTCCGGGCATCACCCGCGATGCCCGGATCATTCCAAGTGTGCCCCACTGTGTCTGCAGCCATACACAGTAACTGCTCACCGGGAGCCCTTGCTCTTTAGCCCGGAATAGCACAGCAGGGAAAGGCATGCCAACCAGGAAGGAATTCAAGGCTTAGAGGAAAAGAAGACAAGGAGAAAGTGAAGAGCCTAACGGAAGAGCCTTGTTGACGGGCCCAACTTGGGGATAAAGAAAGAGGTGCCTATGATAGAGAATCCTGGAGATCTCATCACAGAGAGATCTGAGGTGTCATCCAGGAACACCCATCACCTGCAGGACAGTCTCGTCAGGAGCCCAGAGGCACGGCTCGGCATGATCTCAGCAAGCCGAGTACGTGTTGTTGGGAATACTTCTTCCAGCTGTGCCAGCTCACAGGCTCCCGGTGGGAAGGGCGCGAGATGACAAATGTGGGTACACTTTGCAGACTCTGATCTGAGGCGATTGTTTGCTTTGAGTTGAGCACGCACTCACCTCGCCGTTGTTACCTTTTGTTTCCAGAGGAGCCACGGACTATGCAGACCCAGCAAGAATCCAGATACCCTCCCCCGAAGGAAGTTAAGGTTGGGAGCCACAGAGTAATCGACACCCTGTCCAAAGGCAGGTCCCGGGGGGGAGCGTTGACCCTGTGAGTGTCCTGCTTTGTTTGCCTTCATCCTGGCAGGCGGTGAGGCGTCTTGCGGGACTTGATGAAAGACACAGAGCTCCAGCCAGAGCAGGGCAGCAGCGAGGCTTTCTTAGATGCAGGGCCAACATCAAAGTTCTCCTGTTCCGCGCTGACATGTGCAACTCTTGAGCAGGTCTGATAACACATGCAGAGACAGACTCTTGGGTTCCTGAGGGGAGAGAGCAGACCCAGAGATGTTCCATACCCAGCTGGCAGAGACGCAAAAGCCTGATTGGGAAAGCCTGAGGCCCCAAATCCACTGTGCAGATGGATGGCCACGGCTGCCTTGGGGGGTCCTGGTGGCTTCGTTATCTATTTCCAGAGAAAGATTAGGAAAGTGTGCAGAGCACAGGGGAAATGCGCTGCTTTCTCCCTGGGGTTCATTTGTTTTCCATAAATTGAGGCTTCCAGGGAAAGGTGGCAGGATATAAAATAAGTACTGTGCCCAGAATCGGATTCAGATCCAGACCTGGCACTTGCTCCGTGGACAAAGTTGCACGAGGGACTTAAACTCTGTGGGCCTTAGTTCCCTCATTCATAAAATGGTGCTAAAAGTTCCCGCCATACAAGATTCTGTTAGATTAAATAAATGTACGTAGGGGTGCCCGGGGGGCTCAGTGCGGTTAAGCACCCGACTCTTGACTTCGGCTCAGGTCATGATCTCACAGTACGTTGAGTTCGAGCCCCGCATCGGGCTCTGCACTGACAGTGCAGTCTGCTTGGGATTCTCTGTCTCTCTCTCTCTCTCTCTCTCTCTGTCCCTCCCCTGCTTGCTCTCACTCTCTGAAACTAAACTAAACTAACTAAATAAATAACCACAAGATAATTGGCCTGTAGAAATGGGACTTTTTAGCCACTTCCCTTCTGAGGGGATAGAGATTCTTCTGGCTATTTACATCTTCCCTAGATATTTCCACCTTGCTTTTTATCCCCATAACCCTGTAGTGACACAAAAGTTGCCCACACAAGTGCCTGCTGACTATTCCTCTCGATTCTGGTGGTTGAATAAATATCCACAGAGACAGGCACAGCAATGAGCCCACCGGCCGGAAGCCCAGGGGAAGGGCACGGTGGCATCCAAGGACTCTCCACAAGTCCTTGCACAGAGGACATCGTCTTGCCCCGTATCCCGTGTGGCACACACACTAGTTGGGGAATCCGTGTCTGTTTTTTGGACCCAACTGGGTCTCAAAAATAGTTCAGAATCCTGGTGAGTCTTTCCTGAATTCACATAGTTTGTTCGACAGCGTTTTCCGTTTCCCGTTGGCTCCTGAGAGCCCGAAAGCAAGTCAAGGCAGGAAACCCACAAACTGCCCGTGCAAGACACCGTGTGAAACACTTTCACACTTTGGCTCTTTGAATTCTCCCCACAAGGTCATTATGGCCATTTTACAGGTGATAAAACACAAGCTCCCTGAGGCGAAATCGCTCCCGCAGTGATAGCCTGAGCTGGGGGTCGCATCTGGCGCTTCCAGAAAGAGAAGAGGAGGGAATGAGAATTTTACGGAAAGATTAAATGCCATACTTTGGAGCGTTTTGTAAGCCTGTAGAAGCCTCTGGAACCTGGCAGTTTTGGCTTCGCTTGCAAGTCTGGCGTCCAGGGCGCTGGCTACTTTCCTTCGTTTGCCTCTTCTCTGTTCTCCCTCATCCTCTTCTTTGTTTTCCATTTCTTCCCCCAGTTAGACCTTAGAAGGCATTTACTGGCTCCATTTAGCCAGCAGAAATCTCCCACGCCCAGAGGGAGGCCTTCGGGTACTTTCTGCTGAAGGGCCTCAGCCTGGACTCAAGGGGAGCCCTTCACAGCGGCGTGCCTTGCATCCAGGGGTGCAGGGAACATCTGGGCTGGGCTGCCGCGATCTGCCAGTCTCTTTCCAAGGCACTTTGGCCTTCCTTCCCTCGGGGTGTTTTTGGTTTTTCCCAGCAATCAAATAAACGGAGTGTTCTGTGTTACTGGTTCGGTTATCTTGGTACATGGGGGAAGGAGCCAAGGAGAAAACTGATACTCCGTGTTATGCAAGCTATTTTCTGGGAAATTCAGAACCGTCTCCTGCGTGGCTCAAGGCTACGGCCCGCTGTCTGCATCCTGCACTGGGGAGCCACCCAGGCTGGCAGGGCAAGGACCACCGCGTTGGGGGGCATGGTCTGTGGCTTCCTTTCATCTTCCTGACCTGTGGTGCAGCCCGCAGAAACCTACATCTTCAGCCTTTGTACACGCAGCCACCTAGCAGGCGCTCGGGAAAAGAATCAAAAGGGAAAGTGGCTCGATTGCACCGGGGGCTTCCAAGAAACCCACGGGGTTGAGACTGACAGGTAGACCTTGGACAGGTGGAAGCAGACACTTCGATCTCGCCAGAGCCCCCTCTGGAGTCCCTACCGGAAGACCACATGTCATTTCTTGGCATCTCCTGTGCCAGCCATGCCCTGAGAGGTTCTGCCCGTCTCGGCGTTAGGGGATGCTCAGGCCCGTGTCCCCTGGAAGCCAAGGATTTTTGCACCCAACCTTGATTTGAAATTTTTAAGTGATAATGAAAATACAGTACTGATTTTTTTCAAGCAACAATGAAAAGCCAGATGCTATTCAACACCATATATATTTAATTGTAATGCACGTGATTGTCCTGGAAAGGTCAATCTTCATGTTAGGATTGTCCTTTGGGGTTTTAGTCATTTGGAATTGTTCTCATTTTACAAGCGCAAAGACTATTGTCCAGAGAGACTAACTTGCCCGAGGTCATACAACGAGTGAGCCACAAAAACGCGATTCTAACTCAGAACTGTCCGATTCCTAAGTCCACAGATGGGCCATGGCTGGAAGTGTGTGCAGCTTTTCCTGAGCATCCCTGGGCATTCCTGTTTTTTCACTGCTTCTCAGAAGCCCTGACTTCCTTTACTTAAGGGGCACGGTCCTTCCTTCCTACACTCCCTGCTCCTCTGATACATCATTTCTGTGTTGATGGAAACATTCACCTTCCCTTTCACCCCTATTGTTAACCAGAAGGCCCTGCCTCCATTCACAGAGGAATTAGGTTTGCAGATGGATGAGAAAGACCCCTCTTCCTCCCTCGCCCAAAATCATCCTTTTTCTGAGGCTGAACCGTGTGTTTCCTGAGGAGTCAGGCAGGACAGATAGCAGGGAAGGCTGCTGGGCTAGCCCTGCCCTCTCAAGGCCCTAATGTCTCCTGTTCCACCATCCGCCCCTGGATGCCAAGGACCAGGCCTTGCTGTGAGAATTAGAGGAGGCAAGGAATATAAACATGACCAGCACCGTGTCTGACAAGCACACAGCGATCCCTACTCGCCCCTTCCCCCACTTCCTAGTATCCCCTCCTCTCCTCCGCTGTCCTGCCATCCTGCCCTCCCAGCTGGCTCCCCGCTGTCCCCGCACAATCTTGTCCCAGGCAGGTAAAGACCCAGCAGACCAGCATCAAGGAGCAATTGCAAGTTGGGGGAAGGCCAATGAGGGTTGGGAGGACAGAGAATGACAGAAGGCAAGTTGTGGAAAGACTGAGGACCTAATCTTTCATCACATATGGGTGACTCATGTGCAAGCATGCGTGCATGTATGTGCATGCACGTGTGTGTGTGTGTGTGTGTGTGTGTAACTCAGGGTAGGGATTTGAATTTGAGACCTTATTCCCTCCATTTTGCATATAAGGGGATGATCACTTCGAGACGTTCACTTGCACAAATTCACACATTTCTACAAACTGGCAGAGATAAGATTTGAACCCCCCAAGTTTTTTAAATGTTTATGTGTTTATTTGGAGAGAGAGAGAGAGAGAAAAAGAGTAAGCACGAGTGGGAGGGACAGACAGAAAGGGAGAGAGAGAATCCCAAGCAGGCTCTGGGCTGTCATCGAACCCTAGATTTGATGAAGGCCCTTAGCCCCACATGACACGAACTCCGTGATCCTGGCACAGCATACCCACGTGCCACACACCCCATGACCTGCTGTCTTCTCAGACTTCACTCTTACAACTGGCTCCTTCTGTCCTGCCTCCCCCTCTCCTCCCTCCATTTTGGACCACAGTGGCCAGCATAGACAATGCCTAAGGATTACCTACTTTGAAAAAAGATTTCCCTTGACCACATAGCTCCTTGCACACATCCCCGCAGAGAGCCCCAATTTCTCTGATTCTCCTCGCACATCCCTGAAAAAGCAAGCCATGTAACCAGTCCACTACATTGTTTTCAGATCTCAGATGTTCTCATGGAGTCTTCAAAAGTCCATAGGGCCTCTGCCCTGCCTGACGGGGATGCAATCTCGTTTTTAATTGGGTGGATATCCCACCATGGTTCAATGTCTAATAGGGCTTCTGGTCACCTCATGATGAACTTGAAACCGAGAAAAAACATGACTCTACATGAACTCCACATACATTTCTTTTTTTTTTTTTTAATGTTTATTTATTTCTGAGAGAGAGAGAGAGAGAGAGAGAGAGACAGAGCATGAGCGGGGGAGGGGCAGAGAGAGAGGGAGACTCAGAATCTGAAACAGGCTCCGGGCTCTGAGCTGTCAGGACAGAGCCCCATGCGGGGCTCGAATTCACAAACCGTGAGATGATGACTTGAACCGAAGTTGGTCGCTCAACCGACTGAGCCACCTAGGCTCCCCCACATACATTTCTTTAAGATCAAAGGACCATTTCTCTACATGGCTCTGAGTGATTACTGTAACCTCCTCACCTACTGTATTGGTATAATAACATGTTGTTCTATTGAATTATTGTGATTTATGTTGTTATCCATAGGATCTACATAAATTTAAAAAAATCAGGCAATTAATATAAAAAGACCTTAAAAATCAGGAGCCTTCTGAAAGCAAGCTGCTATTTAAAAGACATGAGTTCAAGAAACTGAAATGTAGGGGCACCTGGGTGGCCTAGTTTGTTGAGCATCTGACTTCTGCTCAGGTCATGATCTCACAGTTTGTGAGTTCAAGCCCCGTGTCGGGCTGTGCACTGAGAGCATGGAGCCTGCTCGGATCCCCTGTCTCCCTCTCTCTCTGACCGTCTCCTGCTCCCCCCCACCCCTCTCTCCCCCTCCCTCCCTCGCAGGCCTGAGCCTGCATAGGTGCTCTCTGTCAAAAATAAATAAACGTTAAAAAAAAGAAAGTGAAATGTATTCTTAATTAATCCTTGGAGATTATGCCTAAAATCATTAATTAGGGTCTCCTCCCCATGTGCCCCAACAGAAGCATCACAATTTGAAATTGAATTGTAATTCTTAACCTGAGTCTAGCTTCCTGGCCATGAGAGAGATTCACCAAACTTCACAATTCAAGGTGGACAACTCCCAGTGGCCGATGCCTAAGTATCAGAAGGGAACGAGAGAGCGGAGCAGCATCCAAAGAATTCTCATGGGTAATCCTGTGCTTTTGCGAATCTTCCACCTGGAAGAATAACCTGGAAAGTGTCACGAAGGGCACGTTATTTTTAAGTGCCAAGATCGGAGATGCAGAGAGGAGGAGCATGTTGCAACGCAGCCTCGTGGGGCTGGCTGAGCCCCGGGGAGTGAGCCTCTTCAGGAAAGACATCCCCAGTCCCGGTGACGGTGATGGTGACAAGGATTAAGACTTCCTTTAGGGCATGAAACCTCATTAGCTCAGGCTTCATCAATCTGGAATTTATGCAATTAGACCAAGTCTGGTTTGATGTTTATCTTTGATTTGCCAACTCTTTCTTCAGGGTCACGCAGATTCACAGCAAAAACAAATTGTCAAGGGAGTGTTGGGGGATATGGCTGACCCTTCACAGTCAGGTGGGATGTGTCTGGAGGTGTTTGTGAATGGCAGCAGAGTTTCACATGCCCTCTGTACCATGCAGTCGAGTGGAAATGAAAATTTTGAGTGACCTTTGTATTCTTAATGATTCTCCATAGGCATTTATGAACCTGCCCCAGGATCCTTCTTTGTCTGACGGCTTCTCTGTCTTAATGTCATCACCAGCAGCTGCTGTTTCTCCTGGGGCCATTTTCTACAAACTTTTGCTCTCAATCAGTTCCCAAGGATCACAGGGACGCTGAAGTCAAGTAGAAAATGTTAATGCTACGTGGACATGAGCAGGTGGGCAGTGGGCCGGGTTCGCTAGCTGATGGAGGCACTCCCATCCTGTGGCCTCACTGGCCATGGGACTCAAATTTGTGCTTCAGAAAAATCACCATACGGAATGGATCCTCAGTCACTAAGTCCATGACTGCCAAGTCTATAAATGTCAAGGCTTTTTGTAATACAAAGTAGTGGCTCGTAAACCCAGTTGTTAGATATTTTTGAATGTTTATTTTTGAGAGAGAGAGAGAGAGGGCTCGCATGCTCACAAGCGGGGGAGAGGCAGAGAGACAGGGAGGCGCAGAATCCGAAGCAGGTGCCGGGCTCTGAGCCAACGGGGGGCTCGAACCCACGAACACTAAGATAATGACCTGACCCAGAGTCAGATGCTCAACCAACTGGGTCAGCCAGGCCTCTGCAGTTGTTATATCTCAATTCACGGGGAGATTGAAAGTAATTTGCTCATGAAAAGTGCCAACAAGCACAAATAAGGTCCCTTAAAAATAAATCGGTGAAAGCAGTTGATTTAAGATTAGTGCCATTATAATATAACTTGCTCACTCGAATTTCGATATGCTTTTTTGAGCGAGAGAAACAATAGTGCCTTCCAAATACAACAGCCCTAAGACCACACAGCCCACAGGTGGCTGTTACTGGCATGTCATTAACAGCTGGGCATCTCAGTACTATTAGCCGAATGCCCTGGGCCATTTTGGAGGTGTCACGGGAACGTGAAACACACGCACGACGTCTACCACATGTGCCAGAGCAGGAGAAAGCTTCAGACATGCCGCTGAAGAACCAGCACAGGCTGTTTCCAGGGGTTCCACGACGAGCTATTTATTTATCCACAGATGCGTGAAATAGCATGTTAAACGTCAGCCCCATGTCGTCCCTAAGATGGTTCCCCAATAGCATCCACACACCCACCCCACTCCATCTGGATTAGCACCACCCCTAAGCACATCACTCTCATTCATTCCACAGGTATTTGTTGCACACACATGAGACGCCAACCCCGTCCCCAGCCCTGGAGACCCAGCAGGGAATGAGACAGGCCCTTCCATACCTCAGGGCCTCATCCAGAATCTTCTCATCCCCCTTCCCCAGTACCGTGTCTTTCTGGTCAACCCAAAGCATCTTTCTGGACCCAGTGCAGGTGGCACCTCCTCTGCGGAGCCGTTTCTAACCCTCATCTCCCCCACATTCCCTGGGAGAACTAGGTAGTTTCTAACCTTTATTCCAGGAGTGCTTCGTGCGAAATTGCTGTCGCATCCAGCCCACTGTGTTTGGGGTGCTTGAGTGTGTTTCCTCGAGCAGGGAGAATGAACACCACTGAATCAGGAAATGTGTTTGTTTTTACAATAGTTTTCTTTTATAACAAAATCTAACAGCGCTTAACAATGCTTTAGAAGCATCAATCGGATGTGAATAAATGATGGCCTGGCTGATCTAAATGTGTATACAATTACACAGGATTTACTATGCTCGGCCTATAAGAACGTAAGAGAATTGCCCCAAAACACACTTCAGAGAGTCCCCTGTGACTATGTAAGAGGAAGAATTTCATTTATTTCATTGGTTGCATTGTCTTAGGCTCTGTGTCATAATTGTGAAGGGCCCCCTCCCAAATGATATAAACTTACAGAAACCAAATGGTTTGGGAAGAGGGAAATCATTGCTTTTCGATTCTGTTTTAGTGATGCTGGTGCACTGCATGGGTCTGAATTTTGCCTGAACGTAGCTGCTGTGAAAAATGCCTTTGACCTGTTTCTGTTCCCTAATGACCTCATTTGGGGAGTTGGCTCTGTGGGTTCATGTCTGTCTGTGAAAGCAGCATCAGCCTGCTGGGGCTCTGGCAGAGCCCAGGACAACTCAAGACACAGGTGAAAATGGTGCCCGGGGAAGTGTTTTGTCAACCACAAAGAGCTTGAGAAGCAAGAGAAGGTTATTATCAATATTCGTCGGTGCCTCGAGATGTTGATGGTCCGGACCAGGATCAGCAACCTTTTTCTGTAAAGGGCCACAGAGCAAACATTTCACGCTTTGCAGGCCACCTGGTCACACTGTGTCACTTCTGCCACCGTAGCAGGAAAACATAGACAGAAAGTAAATACATGAATGTGGTTGTATTCCAGCATAACTTTGTTTACGGATATGGAAATGAGTTTCATAAAAATGTTCATGTGTCGCTAAATATTATTCTTCTTTTGATAGTTGCCAACGTTTAAAAGTGTAGAAACCAGCCGTAGTTCACAAGCTGGAGGAAAGAAGCCATGGGCCAGATTTGGTCCATGGGCCATGGTCTGCTGACCTCTGGTGTAAAACACAGAAGACTCATCTATCTAGATGGCTGGTGGCTGGTGGGGGGGGGGGGGCGGGGTGCATTGTGGCTAGCTGAACGATAGCCGATGAAGCACTCCAGAAATATTCAAACTGCATTAGTGGCATGACAGAACTACACCAGCTCTTAGAAATGTAATTTTCTGTGGAAATAACTGTTCTCCCCATATGCCTTGTTCCTTTGACCTGGGTTTATTTTCCACTGGGAGTATTGGGTTCTCCACCTGTGAGCGAAGGCCACGTTGGTCATGAGTCAGCACCTATGGGCTCAGGGGAGAGGGTAAATGAGCCCAGGTGAAGAATCTCAGATACCCGAAAAATCACATTCAATCACTCATCATCCTACGATATAGCTCTCTAGGTCAAGACGTCTTTGTTCCACAGAAGGAAGCAGCATCAGAAGATTCTCCAGGGATTGCAATTCCCACACAGAGGTGGAGAATTAGAGAAAAACAGCTATTCAAGTGCTGTGAGTTTCCACCTGCTTTTCTCAGCTCTGTGTAAGCAGAGGACATCAGGACCAGAAGTCTTTGTTTCTGCAGGTGGAAGACTCATCCCGAGGCCAAGGTGAGGGAGAAGTAAAGGCAGAACTCCAAAGCCATGGGAACTATCATTGTTAATGTCCTTGTTTGGAATTAACTTTCCCACCTTATACAGGTCCTCTCCTCTAGTTATCTCAAGGTGTTGAGTGTTCTGAGCTTCCGAAGCACAGTAATGGGCAGTTTTCTGTTTCAGACCCACCTCTTCCAAGAAGTCTTCCTTGATTTCCTACCCTGAACTGAAAAATATAAATCTCTCCTTCCTTTGAATTCCCGCAGTACTTTATCTGTATCTATCTCAAGGCTTTTGACCCATATCTTTTCATGCTGTATTTATCTTCAGACCCACTTGCTGAAAGAGGCACGTTCTCTGAATCCTCCTTGCGCAACACGTATTTCTTATCATGGTACCTTACTCCGAGTAGACACTAAGTAGACAGCTATCGCTTGAATTAAAAAAAATCCAATATACTGACAAACTGATTCATCTATAGCAGCACTGTCCAATAGAACTTTCTGCTAGGATGGAAGTGTTTTATACCTGTACTATCCATAAGAGTAGCCACTAGCCACTCGTGGCTATGGAACACCCAAAATACGGCCAGTATGACTGAGGAGATGACCTTTGATTTTTTCAATCTTAATCACTTTAAATTTATTTATTTATTTATTTATTTATTTATTTATTTGAGGTTGGGGGGCGGGCAGAGGGAGAGAGAGAGGATCTTAAGAAGGCTCCACACCCAGCATGGTGCCCGTTGTGGGGCTCGATCTCACAACCATAAGATCATGACCTGAGCCCAAATCAAGAGTCAGACACTTAACCCACTGAGCCACCCAGGTGCCCCTTAATTACTTCAAATCTAAATAGCCATGTGTGACTAATGGCTATCTTATTAGACAGCACAGGCCTATAGGACAATAATGAACTCATTTTGTGTGTGTGTGTGAATGGATTGTTTATTTAGGCAATAATCAGATCACACAAATGTTGTGTAGAAAACCTTAGAGGGATGATTGGATATTTCGCTTTCCGAGCAACATAAAGCTGCCCGTTCTTATATTCTGTGGAGCGAGGTCCATTAGAGACAGACAAGAAACCACAAACAAGATGGAAAGGTTAAATTCACATTATATTAACAGGAGGTATGTGCTATGAAAAAGAAAAAAAGAAACAGAAACAGCGGAGTAAGAGAAAGTGAGCTGAGAGTGTCTGGGAGGAGGTCAAGGTAGGCTTCATTTAGAAGGTGAGGTCTGAGCTCAGGCTAGAGGGAGGGACAGGGGGCAGGCTGGGCAAAGGAAATGGCAAAGGAGCTGAACTCTGCAGGGCCAAGTAACAGCTCGAGATCGTGGGCTGGACCCCTTACGACACGGTCACAAAGAAAATGAGGCTGTGGGGGGCACTGAGGAGGGAGAACGGTTTTTATCGTGTTTTGTTAACAAAGCCTCGATAGATGTTTCCAGAACGATCTCTTGAAGTTAAAAATTAAAACTAAGTGGCAAACTGGCTCACTCCACTTTTAAGCACAATGAGTTTCTGGAAACCACACTGGAAAACACAACAGTGAAAAAAATCAACTTTATTCTTCCCCCTCTTTGTCCAGCCTGTGTTTCCCCACTTTTTTCCAAGCGCTAAGAAAGCAGAGTGCCAACTGGATTTGCTCAGAGGCTGTGGAAATGGCAGAAGCAGAGTCTTAAAATGATGATTGCTGGGAAGGGCAGTGGGAAGAACCGGAGTGCACTCCTGGCCCACTGACGAGGCAGTGAAAAGTGAGGGGGGGTGGTGAGTACGAGAGGAGGCATCAGAAGGGTCAGCACAGAACCTGCCAGACCCAAGGCAACACTAGCAGCTTTCTCTAAGTGTGGGGACGGAACTGTGTGACACTCTCAAAGCTGGGTGTGACCTGAACTCAGAGCTGAGTGATACAGCAGTAGAGCGAGTCACAAAAGAAAGCAATGCCCAGACACGCAATACAATTCCGGGGATGCGAGGTCCTGGACACCGTAACCCCAGGCTGCTCCGTCTTCCAAGCAAACGCACTGACGTTAGAGTGGCAATCCTTTTCAGCCACAGATAGTAAACGTTTCACTCGAGGCCCAGCGGGAGAGTCTGCGAAATATTCCAGAAGAAGACCCATTAAGCGCTCCAAAGAATTCATCTGAAATCTTTTGCTGCCTGTGAAGTTAAAAAATCCATAGGCTATTTTAAGTTGTAGTTTTCAAAGCATCGTTGTCAAGAATGTTAGCGCCAACATAACTTACGTACATGGAGAGCCTGCTCGCTCGCTGGTAATTCTCCAGGAACTGGAATTGTTTCAGCGCTCCCATGGGAATATGGTCACGCATGAACTGGGAGTCAAAAGCAGGAAACCGTCTGGACCATAGTGATACCATGCGACAAAACCAAAAGCCAAAGCGAATTAAGGGCTTGCCAGCAACATCTGTCATTGGGCGTATTAAAATTATTTTATTTCAGACTGTGGGCTATGACTCATTAGTGACCATAGAATCAATTTAATGAGTTGTAACCAGCTTTTTTTTTTTTTAATTAATTTATTGTCTGAAAACTCAGTGCTATTTCCTTCACATAAGGTGGGAGGAAGAGGATGCTTGTCCTTAATTCTCCTCCCTCATGCCACCTCCTTCAGAAAAGCTTCCCTGACTGCTCATTCTAGATTCCCCCGCTACACACATGCACACACGCACACACACACCACCTGTTTATTTTCTTTACAGCACGACAGCACTTACTATTAACTGGAATCTTCTTTCTTTTCTTAATTTATACGGAAATTTATAAATATTTTATTTATTTAAAATACAATGTTATTTTATTTCTTTCTCCACACCCACTCCACTAGAACATCAGCTCCAAGAGCTCAGAGCCAGGTATCTTTCTCACCGTTATATCCCCAGTGCTCAGAACAGTGCCTGCCACCTAGTAGGTGCTCAATTAACACTTAAGGCATTGAATTTAAATTGCGCCGAGTGGCAGGTTCCAACCCATGGCTGTTAGCTGCTCTTGTTCATTCCGGATGCTGGTGTACTACCTCCCTGTTCTGCTCTGAGAACCTGGTACCACCCTTTTTCCTCAGCCTACAGGGACTCAACACAGGCCATGACCCTGGTTCACACACCTGGACTTAACCTTCTTCATTCAGTGCTTCTACGTCTGCCAGCAGCTGCTGTGCTATCTGCCAACCTCGATTCAGCTTCATTTAAGCTCATTTGGACCAACTCTCCTTTACAAATATTCTTCAGTCTATTGTAATGTACAGTTTTATAAATTTTAACACACCGATGGATCTGTATAACTATTGCCCACAATCAGAAACCACCCCGCAAAATTCCATCGAAGCTCTGTAGTCACAGCCTCCCTTCACTCCTAACCCTTGGCAACCATGATCTGCTTGCCAACACTTTAATTTTGCCTTTTTGAGACTGTCACATGCCTGGATTCATGCAGTATACAACCATTTGAGGATGGCTTCTTTTACTCAGTGGTACGCCCTTGAAATTCATCCAAGAGGCTGCACAGAGCAGTTGAGTCCACAGCTTTTTATTGCTGAGGGTCAAGTCCTTTGTACGGAGGAACCAAGGTTTGTTTAGCCAACACCTGATGCAACACACTTAGGTCATCTCCAGTCTTTGGTGATTATGAATAAAGCTGCTGTAAATATTAATGTAAAGCTTTTATGTGCACAAATTTTCACTTCTCTAGCATAAATACCTAGCTGTGAGATTGCTGAATCACACTGTACCGTTTTGGACTCCCCACCAGCAGTGTTTGAAAGTTCTAGTAGCTTTACATTATCTCTAGCACTTGCTATCATTACGTGTTTGGATTTTAATTTAGCTTCTATCATAGGTGTGTGGAGGTATCTCATTACGGTGCTTTTTTTTTTTTAATTTTTTTTTTAAGTTTATTTATTTTTGAGACCGAGAGAGACAGAGCATGAACGGGGGAGGGTCAGAGAGAGAGGGAGACACAGAATCCGAAACAGGCTCCAGGCTCTGAGCAGTCAGCACAGAGCCCGACGCGGGGCTCGAACTCACGGACCGCGAGATCGTGACCTGAGCCGAAGTCAGACGCTCAACCGACTGAGCCACCCAGGCGCCCCACGGTGCATTTTTAATGAAAACTAATGAAACAGATTTGGAAATAGATGGCGTCTATTTCCAAAACAATGGCAAAAATACTATTTTTCTATAAGTATGTAAGCTCATAATTACATACATAGGTACGTACTAGGTCATAATGCAAAATAGACCTACTGTGGATTATGGTAAAAAATGTTTGAAAGCCATTGTTCACTCCACAGGATGAGGACCCAGCGTTGGCATTTCTGTTTGTTTCAGAGTGAGTTAGACAGAACCTAAAAACCTTAAATAAGCTTAACACTGAAGCAAGGAGAAGAAACTGAGATCAGATTTCAAGGGCACCGACTGAAAATGGAGTCTGAGGAAAGATGAAGGGATAGTGCTGAGAAGCAGATTTAATAGAATTCACTCCTTTGTTCATTCATAATTTGTATGAAAACTATTCAAAAACAAAGTTGTTGACGCCTGGTATCTGCTTTTAATGAATGTAACACCTGAGAGAGGAGATGTGGCTATAAATGCAAATATATCTACAGGACATATTGAAAAATGAGTGCAGACATCTCTTAAAAAAATCGATTTAATGCATTATACCTCCCTAAATGGTATATTTCGTGTAAAAAAGAACGAGGTCATTCCATGTGTTGGTGGGGACGTAGGTTTAAGAGGACCGTCATGCACAGCTGACGGGAGTGTGGCTCGTTGGCATTCTGGAGAGTGTGCTTACAATCCTTAAATTACGTAGACACAGACTTGCTGACCTAACAATTCCAATCATGGGTGTAATGTGTATTGCACATTTTTCACGGGTCCGCAAGGGGACATATACGAAAATGTTCCTTGCAGCATTATTTGGGGACACATGAAGTTGGAGGCCATTTGGGTGCCCATCCCCAAGACTTGGATAGAAAAAATGTGATGGATGAATCCCTAGGGGCAGTAGGCAGTGGTTAGAAGCCATGGGATTAGACAATATTGAAAATATTGTACTTAGAAGACTAAGCAACAAGATGAGATCTAGAGAGCACCCACACAAATTAAAACCACACGTATATAAAACAATAATCCAAATTTTGCTGGAACACATGCAAACAAAAAGTACCCATCCAGTGCCAAGAGAGGGAGACAAACAAAAGTAAGCAGATGGGAATAAAAAACAGAATTAAGAATTTTTTAAAGAGCCTGGAAGATTTTTCAGGCTGGTGGAGTCCAGGTTGGACTCCAACCTGAAGGGATCTCAGTGGCTGTTGGGTTAGTGCTATTATATTGTGCAATTTGTGTAATACTGTGTTGTTTATTTAGTATAATATTTATTTAGTTAGTGACTTTATTTAACCTCTCTATCACCTAAAGGAATCTTAAGTGGTCCAATGCCAGTCCCAGGAGCTCCAGGAAGTGATTTTCAAAGGCGGGCTTTCCGTCAACATGCCTGTCTCATTCATGCCTTGGTTTTGCACTCCCTCTGGCTAATTTTCTGTGTTTACCCTACCCAAGTTAGCCGAGAGCAGGAGAGGTTCCGATTGGTCACATGAACCAATATCCAGGCTGGTGCACCCCAATCAAAGAGAGTTCTTGAATCAGGCTACTTCATGGGCAACTGGTCCAACCTACAGATGGCCTTTGGCTCAGGCAAGGATCCCTGGCCCGAACAGATTATAGGACTGAGGTTTTAGGCTTATAAAACAAAGCATGAGCTTCCTTCCTTCCTCCCTCCCTTCCTCCCCCTCTCCCTCCCTCCCTTCTTTCTTTCTTGTTTGTAAGGAACAGTTTGAGGATGCTCTTCTCAGAAGAGAAGAGTATTGGGAATCTTCCTGACAGTTCACAATGCCAGTTCCACCCTGACTATAGTGTGGAATGTGCCCTAGACAAAGGATGTGGGCCGCTGTGAAACCCAAGCATCACAGGACTGAAAAACAGACTAGACTGTCCACCCAAGCACAGCCACACAGGGAGGTGACACCTTACAGCATGAAGACAACAGGCTTTGGAGTCCGTTCATCTCTGGGGGGCATCCAGACCCTGCCATTCCTGAAGATATACTTTTGACAAGTTACATGACTGCCTCTTGCAGAGAACTATTGCGCGATAATGCTTAGCATGGTGATTCGAAGATAGTACGTGCTTGGCATGTCCTAGTTCCATTTCTTCCCCTCATACCTGACACATGTTGAGGAGTGTTCCTGATGACCACACAGCCTGTGTAAGTGTATTGGGAGCCGCAGACATAAGCTGGTGTTTGCCGATAGCCTGTCCGTATCTATTTAAACTACATTTTCTCCAATCTTCCCCATTAAAAATAATTGCTTCAGAATGTGTTCTTTTTTTTTTTTTCTTCCCTTCTCTGTGGATCATAACTAGCAGGTCAAAGCTGGAAAGCAGAGAGCATGTGAGTCACTGAGGTGAGGTAAGAGATTGTTAACAGCCAAATTTCTGTAGTGCTTGTGCAAAAAAAAAAAAAATGGTCTGGCTTTAAGGCTATAGAAATAACCTCTATGAGTTTGCAACCATCAGGCCTGTCTTATGTCTAAAGCCAAATGCATTTCCCACCCCGCACTCCAGTCTTTTAGTTTAGTGGATTGACTGGAGAGAATTCAAGTCTGCTGGACACTTTTGCAAACACCTGACCCCAATTACAATTTTGTTAAGATTTCACTTGGGGGAAAATTCAGTTCATTTGTCCTAAACCTTTATGACCATTTTGAAGATACTGCGTTAGCACATCTGGAAAGCAAGTTTTCTCCTAAACCAATATATACCTTTCAGCTGCTGAAGCGATACTGTTAAGCCAAAGTATCAATGACATTGTGTGTGGTTTCGCTTCACGATTTCTTTTCCTGTGTTCACAGTAATGGGAGCTTAGGTCTGGGAGAAGTAAGAGGCCTTGGTACTGCACCCCCTGCCGTCTTGTGAGGGTTCACAGCAGAGGCCTTGTGACGTCACATCTTATACCTGGTAAAAAGGGCAGCAGAAAATATTTCCACATAGTATGTGACACAATGCTCTCATCCACCCTATTTTTACTGGACCTGAGATGTATTTGTTAGTGAAGGCACATGTGCCTTCAAAATGAATGAATGAATGTGTATCAACCGAATTAAAAAGAAAACCCTTCGGGGCACCTGGGTGTCCCGGTCGGTTGAGCGTCGACTTTGGCTCAGGTCATGATCTCGCATTTGTGGGTTCAAGCCCTGCGACAGGCTCTGTGCTGACAGCTTGGGAGCCTGGAGCCTGCTTTGGACTCTGTGTCTCCCTCCCTCTCCGCCCCTCCCCTGCTCGTGCTTTCTCTGTCTCTCAAAAAATAAAATAAAACGTTAAAAAAAATTTTTTTAATTAAAAATTAACTCCCACTTTGCTAGGTGTTTGCTGTTGAATTGAATTCTAACTTCTGTGTTGGGTCTCATAAATTCAGAAACATAGAGATCAGGAATTTGGTAGGAAACTGAACGCTGGAAGCCTATTTAAAAAAAAAAAAGCAAGCAGCCTATTACGTAATATGGGCAGATAAAATGTTCACAATGCAACTCTTTAATTCAAACACAAGTAGTAGTTGGAATGGATACATTAGGCTATATTTGCTACAACATAAAGTAAAACTTCATAACAAGATTATGAAAGTGATTTTTATTATTGGACAATGGTGTCCTGTTATAGACAGTTACAGGTACAGAATGCTTTTAATTGGGCATATCAAACAGCAAAAGATACATATGAATGCTGTGTCCCCAAAATGGATTTCACTTACAACTATGTGTTACAGTTGTTCTGTACATATTAAAAGCATAAGTGATGAAGTAGAAAAATAAGAAATGATTAAATAAAAAGCTATCATAGAGTTATAAACATCTACTAAAGTATCACACTGTGTATCATAGCTAAGAACATACAAATTAATATAAATGCTATGCAACTATTTGATCTAATATAGATCTAATAAGGAAATGTTAAGGCCATAATAACATTTCACAGGTGAAGGCTAAGTTCTGAGACATGAGAGCTTTCAGGAAAAAAAAAAAGCAAAAAAAAAAAAAAAGCTTTCCGATAACCCACAAGACAAACCTGAGACATCTTTCTGTTTGGAGAAAAAGCAATTTTCTTACAAAGTCAAAGCTTCATATATAAAGGAAGCATTTAATAAACAATATACTTTATTACAATAACCTGGAGCAGATATTCTGACTACAATAGTGACCAGCAAATAGATTCCTTCTCCGGGAGAAATAAAATAAGGTTTTCTGATTAAGCCAGTAGCCTCATTATCGTAGTCTCCAAGTGTGGTTATTTTTGCTTATTTTTGGTTTTGCTTTCCTTCCTTTAACGAGGTTATAAAATATACAGTCAACTAGGCTGTATTAAATAAGCCAGGTAACCTCCAAGAGCCCACCTTATTTCTTCATATATAAGCTGGGCTTTTCCCTTGCCAAAATTGTTGGATGAACTGAGCCTACACACACAAAACAACATAACAGCACATCTGTATTTGGTTGACTTAATGAGGCGTCCAGATCGGCACACGATTGCTTTTGCTACCATACGTCTCAGAGTCAGCGGGCTAGGGCAACCTAAAATCATGGTCTCAGCCCTGCTTAGGGCAAGGGGGGTGATGACGTTTTGGAATAGCTGGTGACAAAAAAAAAAAACTTAAACACATTGGGTAAGCCTGACCTCTACAGTTGAATTTAGTTGCCTTTAAAAATAACTGGCACAGTTGTCCATATTCAAGAGGCAGCACTATGAGATTTGATTCCATGAAATTTTTGTTAACAAAATAATCCCAAATCACAAAACAGATCTTCTGTGTTGTAGATTTTTCTTAAGTGTCTACTTGGGATTTAACGTTGGCCCACAAAGTATCTTATTTCTAAATGTTCGTATTTCAACTTTCGTGCCTCAGATTAATTAATGTGGAACGCGCGGGGAAATGCGTAACCATTTTTCTTCCTTTTCATTTCTCGCTCGTTTTTCTTACCACCCCTCCACACAACCGCCAAACACTCCTTCCTTCCTCCTTTACAATTTTGATGAAAAGATTCCCAAGATCTTCATACAATGTAAGAAAAGCAAGCTTTCAGGACACTGCATGTCTCCTCTGAAGTCCACACGCAATGAAAGTTAAAGCTCTAACCTTCACTTTGTACTCCTCCGATCTTCCAGCACTTTTTTTTTTTTCCGTTTTTAGGATCCTTACATAAACAGAACCTATACATTTCGTTCAGGCTTTATGTTTTCACAGTTTCCAAAGTGACCACTCACTGGGTTGACCATCCTGAACAGCCCGCCTGATCTGATCAGCTCCACGGGAACATAATGGAATCTTCAAAACAGCCTCCCAAGACTACCTTCGGATTCTGACTTCCCAAACACAGACATGAATGCTATTACAAAAATCATTTAAAAGAAAAACTAGGTCTGTTATGATGGGAAGTTTCTCCCTTGGTCTCTAATAAAGAGAACATCCAGATAAGTCACTGCGTTTTTCACTATTCATCAGGCAGACACTGGTTAAATTTCTCTGCCTTGCACAGGCTAATAATGGCCGTATTTCCAGTAACTTCGACTGGAACTCAACAATCAGAACGGCTTTACGATTAAATTCAATTTGAAGCATGCCAAGAGTTTAGAATTATGGCATATTCACTACGTCAATTTCACAAGGCGATTCCGGATTAAGGATATAATTTTAGAAAATATGTTGTAAAATAATAAGGAACACATCGTACAGACCCAATCCTGAAATTATTCAGTTCTCATTCAAGTTGTGGATCAGAGAACAGACTTTGCTTCAACTTGGTTTTCATGATGTCGAAACAGGCTTGTTTCCTGTATCTGAGCCAAAATTGGTTGAATTGAACTTTTTGATTGGTCTTTCTTTTGGAAAGACAAACATTATTCAAACTTTACTTAACAAAAATAATACTATTTAATAATACAATAACATACATATTGCTTCTGAATAATTATATACGTATTGAATAGTATTTGGTGACTTTATTTTTAAAGTACGAGACAGACTGACATCAGTGCATTATAATCACATCATTTAAAGCTTAGCTGGGCTGGTAAATCTTTTGTTGTTGATTTGTTTTTTGTTTTTATTTGTTTGTTGGTTGGTTGGTTTTTTGTTTGTTTTGCTCATAACTGAAATTCTGTACTTTGGCCACCAACACAGGTATGACTTCGGCTTGGAATTTTTTACAGTTGAACAACTTACACTTTAAAATTCATCGTAAATCACTGAAACTTACTATAATCACTAAATCAGCCACTATTAAATTTCTCTGTAAGCAAATGAGTTTATGACTTTTGCAAAAAAGAAAGCATATCGGTAGGCAAAAAGATAAATCCATCCATAGACGCTAGAGCTTAACTAAACTATTTTTTATTGAAAAGGTGAAGAAAGGAATTTCTGGTCTTTACTTTTCCCTTATCACCCTCAATCACATGGCTTATACTGAAATTATCTGCCTTTGTGTATTCAACAATATATTTTGAAACTTTGCTTAATGTGATTTTCTAAGGACCAGATCTCAGCACACAGAACATCAATCTTGGATCTCACCCACAAGGGCATTTTTACTGAAACACTTCTTCATCAGGTCATTTGTGTCTATGCTTATGTGAGTTTAAATCCAAAGGATGCTCCCTCAAGAAACTACTGTTACCAGCCCTTGATTTATGCATAAAAATTCTTTGGACCCTTTAATTCTTTGATTCAAAAAATCTTCTAGAAGCTCCTGCGTAGCCCAGTGCTCGTCTGAGCACACATGTGTGAAGCTCATCATCTGGGGGTCAGCTGGTCTATGCTCACTTTAGAGGCTAACCGAGAAAGTGACACAGAGGAGCTAGAAAATTCTACTCCCTATCCCCCCAAACCTGAGCACTTCTAACATTCCAGCTTGCTTCTGGCCTCACACTGGCAGTCCTCCTCAGCTTGTAACTTTTGGACAGCACTATCGAGGAGCTCCATGGACTCTCTGAGAGTGACGTTGATTTTAAATGACTTGGGTTTAATGGTCAGACCGTAATCAAAATCCATTTTCGGGGGTTCGTCTGGATTGGCCTTGAAATTGCACGCGTGAGCCAGGATGGAAATGAAAAGAAAGAGCTGCATCTTGGAAAGCTCTTCCCCAATGCACCGCCGTTTGCCTACTGAAAAAATCATCACGCTGCTGGCCAGGTCCTTGTCGATGAGGCCGTCCTTGTCCAAGAACCGGGCTGGGTCAAAGTCCTCTGGGTTAGGCCACTTCTCCGGGTCATGATTCACGGACCACTGGTTAACAAAAACCACTGTGTCCTTGGGAATGTGGTAGCCCAGGACGGAGGCACTGGTGGCGGTGGCATGAGGAATGGTGACGGGCACAAAGCTGGAGAAGCGCATGGCTTCGTAAAGAAAGGCCATGACGTAGGGCAGGTTGGGCTGGTCTTGCAGGCAGGGTAGGCGGTCTCTACCCACGACTTGATCCAGTTCTGCCTGGACCCGAGCCTGCACTTCAGGATGCCTGTTTGGTTAATGCGGAAGGAGAAAATGAGTGGGGAAAGTAATTCTTCTTTCATCTACAAAGCACATGACCATTTAATTCCACTTTCTTTGTCTGAATCAGTGGCTGAATTAACATTTCCAGACAAACACACACACAAAAACTAAAATGGTTTCCTAATTTCTCACTAAATTACGGGATGGATGAATTAATAGCTCTGTTTCCCATAATAAGCCTCACATGGCTAATGCTCTCTTTCCTACTGTAAGTCGAAAAAAGTCTAAGTTTTCTCAGCCTGAAAAAGCTCCAGACAAGGCCAACTTCTCCATGAGGCACAGCAGACCATGCCAAGGACCCACAATACTTTTCAGCAGCCCATGGAAATGTTTTCCTTTCTTTTAAAATCAAAAAAAAAAAAAAAAAAGAACGTTTAGGTCAAAGAGAATATTTTAATATATAATTCTAATATATTTATCTTTAAACAAACAGTAATAAAATATCATTAAAAAGTTTTCATGGGGTAATAAATCTACAGGGGCAAAACCATCCAGGACCCGTAAAAATAAAAAAGCAGCCCCCCAAACGGGTCCTTCCCCCGCCCAACACACACATCTTCCTTTTAATTCCAGCAGACACACTGCCCTCACTTCATACAAACTGGTATCCCAACAGATAAAGGTACAGATCGTCTAAATTTAAAAGAAAATTCCCAGCGTTCAAGAGATTATGGTACAAGCTGTAATGCTTATTCACTGTCGGCAATACAAATAGTACTGTCGTTTTGGAAAACAAAATCTTAGCACTAAGCAAGATGCATAGGAGTTAACTCCTCCCCTCTCCTTTTTTAAACCCAGTAATCCATGTCCAGAAATGTATGTGCAGGAAACGACAGGTGCAAACATATCTGACTACAACAACAGCCAAAATTTTTAAGAGGCAGTCAACAATGTTAAAAGAAGCGATTATATATAATGGTGTTATTACGGCAAAAATATTAGATAACCGTCAAAAGTCACTACAATAAAGTTTAAAAGATGGGGAAATTTCCATTTCAATAAGTGAAAATGCCAGAAGTTAAAAAATAAAGTAAATAATTATTGCATCTCTGAAAAATAATTCAAGCATGTATGGAATGAAATTATGGGTGATTTAAAAAACTGCTTCATGAATAGCATACTTCAGGAGTCTGGAAACTTTTTCACAAAGGGCCAGATAGTAAATACTTTAGGCTTTGCAGACCAAACCCTCTGTCACAACCAGCCAGCTCTGCCTTGCGCTACGAAGGCGGCCACAGACAATACATAAATGAGTGGGCATGGTTGTTATCTTGATAAAAAACTTACATCCAAAAATGAGCAGTGTAATTTGCCAACCCCTGTCCTACTGTCTTCGCTAAAATGAAGAAAAACGTATTCACCAGCTACATTGAACTGAAAGTGACTCCAAAATTGTTTTATTTACTTTTGCTGCCCAATTCAGTCTCTAATGGAAAAAAAAAAAAAAAGGCAGTTTCAAAAGATGTTTATGGCGAGTGCAAACGACCCATCGCTCTCATTTTGGGATGTCTTCTTCCTGATCTGTTACGGACTTCTTTTTGATTTTTGCTCATTGCTCATAGTGTTTCTGGGGCCTTAATGCTGAAAAGCAATTTTAAATATACAAAATCTTCAATTTATAAAAGCAGTTGCACAGTCTAAGGACACACAGGTTGCAGGATTCTAATAAGAAAAGAAGTGCTCCTTGCCTTCCAATTTCTGGGTTACCAACAAATTCAGCACACCCCCCCCCCCCCACCACTTCCTTGCACACCAAGAAATGGCACAACCAGGATTTCTGCTCTCTCAAGGCAACCAAAATTTGCCTTTAGTGAGACATCTGCCCCTGGAGCAGAGATGCCCACAAAACCTGGCTGCTCTGTTAAATCTAAATTTCAGATAAACAATGGCTAATCTTTTAGTAGAAGTATGTCCAATGTGGAATTTATTTTTAGTTTCTACGTCTGGCAACACCCCATGCCAGCAACCTGTTTGCTTCCTGCGTGCAGGGCTTCCTTCCCAGAGGTCGGCGACCTTAATCAACGTGGGCACTGCCGACCGGCTCGCAAACCAAGCCTGGCCCAGGGACCAGAAAAGTCCGTCCGCGGGCGCCTCCTGGATACCGTGTTTGCCTTTCGAGACGCTGCTCTGCGCTCGGTAAAAGTGACTGCTTCTCCGGTTTTTTACCCAGACACTTCTCACACTGCTAGCGCGGCGTTTTCGTTAACCCAATGCAACCCGCTAGTTTCTGGCCGCCTTCCTAAAGCTTCCGTGCGGGTTCACGGTTGGCGGGGCCGGCCTCCGAGCACTTCCTCTGCCCAGGAACAAAGCCCGGACGCGCGGCTGGCTTGCAGCGCCGGGGCTGGGCGGCCTCGGATCTGCGCCGGTGACAGGCCGAGCCCATCAGGCTCGTGTGTTTATTGAACATATTTGCCCGTTACCCTTTCTTTCGGAAGCGTGCCAATTTTGCCTCTGCTGTGTCAGGGAGGCAGAGATCGGGGCTGATCTGCAGACACTTAAAAGATCCTGCCTTTCGGGGCTCTCACGAATGTGTCCCCACTTGGAGAGGCAGCGGGCGACAAGATCAAAGATGCGGGCCGCGCGCGCGGTCTCAGCCCGCACCTTGCCTTCCCGAGCTGCGCTTTCCGGCCGCGATCTCTGCTTCGAGAGACGGGGACCTGTCGCGAAACCCCAAACCCTGCCCAAACCCTGGGCGTCCGTCGCGACCTCAGCACATTCTAGCCTTTTCCAGGGGAGGAAAGGAAGGCCCGGCCCACGCCTCCTGGAGGTGTTACCTGGTGAAAAGGATGAGCAGCCACTGCAGCGCGGTGGAGAGCGTGTCCTGGCTGGCGCCGAAGATGTCGGTGACAGTGGCCGGCACGTACTCCACGTCCAGCCGCGCGCCGCCGTCGTCCGAGCCCTCCGCCGCCTCCGCCGTCCCCGCGGAGAGGATGAAGGCGTCCATCATGTCGCGGGGGGCGGCCCCGTGCTGCAGGCTTTCTCGGTGCTTCAGGAACTTGTTGAGGACGAAGTTGCTGAAGTTGTGGTTGAGCTGCTCGAACTCGCGGAAGGCGGTGCGCACGGGGTTGGGGAAGCGCTGCAGCCAGGGCAGCACGTCCACCAAGCTGCCCGCGCCCACCGTGCGCCCAAATTTGTCGTTGTGGCTGAGCAGCTCGCGGAACTCCGCGTCGTCGTGGCTGTAGCGGCAGCCGAAGCACACGGCGCTCATGACGTTGGCCACCGCCACCACGGTCAGCGGCCGCGGGTCGACGTAGGCGCCGCCCGCGCTGCCGCGCACCAGCAGCTCCACCAGCTCGCGCGCCTCGCCCAGCACGTGGCCCTCGAGGACGCGCCGGCTGCGCGGCTGGCGCGTGCAGAAGGCTCGCATGGTGCTCTGCGCCGCGCGCCGCTGCGTCTTCCAGCTCTGGGAGTACTGGCCGAAAGCCAGGCTGCGGCCGCCCGACACCACTCGAAAGGAGGCGAAGCGCGGCCGGTCGGCGAAGGCGGCGCCCTGCTGCACCAGCGCCTGGCGGATGGCGCGCTCGCCGTTCAGCACCACCACCGGGCAGTTGCCCAGGCGGATCTGGAAGACGTCGCCGTAGCGCCGCGCGAGGCGCGCGAACGAGAGGTGCGGCGCCGGGCCCATCGCCGCCGCGTTTCCGATCAGCGGCCAGGCGAAGGGGCCGGGCGGCGCGGACCCCGGCTGCCGCCGCCGCTGCCTCAGCAGCCACTGGCCCACGTGCACCGCGGCCAGCACCGACAGAAGCAGCAGGAGCGTGGTCTGCTGGGTGGACAGCGCGCTCGGCTGCAGGGGAGCGTCGGGACCGAGGCCGGTGGCCATGCTGGAGAGAGAAGGGGCAAGGCGTGACACTCAGGTGTGTAGAGAAAGGAGCGGGCGCCCCACGCCCCTACCCTCTAGGCGTCGGGTTCCCTCGCGCTGTTGGGAAGAGAGGAGGACCGGCATGGGGCAGGTCAGGGAGGGCTCACTGGGGAAGCAGCAGAGGACGCGCCTTTCCCGAATCCCAACCCATTCCCCAAAGGAGAAGGGAAGGAGCGCGTCCTCTCAGTGACCCGGAATGTCCGTCCCCACCCCAACCCCTTCCTCGTAGCGGTTCCGGCAATTCGGGGACAACCCGAAGGGCATCAAGGCGGAGGCGCTCAGTTCCCTTCTCAGTTCCCCCTGAGGCCGGGGGAAGGCGGCTCCGTGGATAGACTGACCTGCGAGGTGGCGCGGTTTCCAGCGGCGCGGGATGGCCGGGTCCGAAATAGGGCTGGAGCCTTCGTGGAGAGCAAGACGTCTCCAGGAAGTCGGAGGCCTCGCCTGGACACCTGCTGCTCTGGGAGCTTGAACACCCACTCTGGAGCCTCTAGGTGTCGTCCGAGCCAGGGGCGCTGGGATTGGGATGAAGACCGAGAAGGGTGCCTCCTTTGCCCAGCCCTGCTACACCTGGGGCCTCGGCAGAGCTGGGGTTTTCTCACAGCATGCGCCCTTGAGACTGGGGTCGACGAGTGGAGTCAACTCCTAGCCTTCACGCCCCCCGCTCGTCCCTGACAGCTGGGGTCGCAGAGGTGTGGCCCGTTTGCACACAGTCAAGCCAGAGGATCTGAACGCGCCACCCCTCCTGTCTGGCTGCTAAGGTCTGTGTGTAGCGGAGTAGAACCTGGTGGGGGGCGGGGCTTACGGGGGGCGGGGCGCCGGGATGGGCCAAGTCCTGGGTCGCCGCGCTCGGCAGGTCACGCGAGGCGCTCGCGGCGCTCCCCGACGGCCTTGGCTTTACGAATTTACCGTCCGCCAGAAAACCAGTGTTAATCAGTCCCTCCCGATCGAAGGTGCAGTTTCCCGGAAGCGCGCTGGGGACAGAACCTGCCGGTCGCGCGGCATTTTCCATGGGAGCAGGCCTCCCTCCCGGAGCGCACGACCTTCACCCCCACCCCCAACCCCCTCTGGGTGACTGAGCTTGGTTCTCGAGACAAACCCGCTCGGAATCCTCGGGCTCCCGGGCCGGGAGAGGGAACCTGTCAGCTTGGGAACATGGAAAGCCGGGTTGTGGTGGCGGCTTGCCTTACAGCCTCCCTAGTTATTTTATTTTAACGTTCTTGCAAACAAATCGGCCCCTCGGATGAGGCCCTTTGGCATGCAAAGTTCTCCTTCCACCTCGGGCGGCGAGATCAAGAATCCCTGAAAGACGCGGGGCTGCGGCCCCGGGGCCCCGACCGTCCTTAGCACACAAAGGCCAGCGCTGGCGGGACGCAGCTGGCCGCGGGGTTTCCCGCGCAGCAAGCCACCACCCCCACCCCAGGTGGCGCCGCCCACTGCCAGGCTCGGGGCCCCGCTGGCGGAGTCCGAACGCCGCCGCTGAGCCAAGCCGGGGCGAACAGGGGGGCGAGGAGCAGAGAGAGGGAGGAGGGAGAAGGGGGAGGAGGAGCGGGAGGCAGATCGCGCGCCTGCGAACTTTATGGGGTTGAAAAGTTTCCTCTGCAGTCGCCTCCCCCTTGCGTGCGGAGCTTTGCCTCGCGTGCGCGGCTCCTGGAAAGTCGTCTCCGGTCATATCCCTCGGCGCTTCTCACGGCACCTGCCCCGCCGAGGCGGCGGCGGGGGCGGCGGCCCAGGGATGGGTGGAGGCCGCCACCACCCAGCGCGGCGCACGCACCCCGGCGGGTCAGGCAGGCGGACCAGTGCCCCGAGCGCGTGTGAGCGCGAGATGGGGACGCTTGCTTCAAAGGGGAAGCCGCAGGCGTTGGGGCCGCGGTAGCTTCCCCGGCCCGAGGCGTCCTTGCTTACTGGCTGGTGCCGAGCATTTTCAAGACCCTAGAGAGAAAAGGTCTTCTCTGCCAGGCTGGGGAAGGGTGGGACGGCTGGTGGTTAACCAGGTAGGAATTGTATCTCCGGGCCTCCGGGATCTTCAAGTGGCCGTGTCAAAGTTGAGTGCTTACCACGTGACACCTCCAGAGCTTTGAGTTTTACGGGTGACGGGAATCTCTATCGTTCTATTGTGTCTCCGTTTACACATGTGGGGTTCAGAGAGGTTATGTGACTTAACCAAGATCTCACACACGCTGTAAAAATACGATTACAGCCATACAGTATAATCTTAAATGATTCCTGTTTTCAAGAAAGTGATTGAAATGCTTGCATGACCCGTGGGATGATTTTCTCCCCTCCCCACCTCTTACCGGCTATCAAGAGGTGAAGCCAGAATGTGAAGCCACCGAGTCCTTTTCCAGATCCATCAATACAAGTTTATGTGGAAGGAAATCCTTAGATTTAAAAAAAAAAAAAAAAAAAAAAAAAAAAAAGGCACAAATGCCTTCTTTCCTGCCTGCCTTTAAAACAAAAAATCAGCCTGGATGGCTCAGTCGGTTGGGCCTCCGACTTTGGCTCAGGTCATGATCTCACCCTTGTGGGTTCCAGCCGGGCATGGTGCTCTGTGCTGGCAGCTCAGAGCCTGGAGCCTGCTTCAGACTGTGTCTCCCTCTCTCTCTTCCCCTCCCCTGCTTGCACTCTCTCTCTCTCTCTCAAAAATAAACACTAAAACAAAAATCAGCTAGAAGAGTTGTTTTAAATGGTTGTTTTTGTTTACAAAGTGAGGATTCTGAGGACCACAATGAAGAAATAGTGTGGTCACCTTTTGCAATTAAATGGATTTTGAATGAGGGAGGCCTATGGACTATGCCTCATAGCTGCCCTTGAAATAAGTGGTTAAATTTTAAAGAAGCATAAAGAGGTGTCTGAAAATCAGACTTTGTGAGAGACTGAAACCCAACAATAAACTGTCTGACCTGATAAGAAAACACTTTTTTGTAAAAGTCTCCATTCAGTAGTTTTTGAGAGGACCTCTGAAAAGGACTTCATGCACTATACTGGAGTACTCAGATCCCTGATGAGGTTGTTTTTGAGCAACTGGGTAAGTAAGCATTGGTTTCTCAGAGCTGTGTTGGCCTACACATCCTTTGAAATAAGTTTCATAACCTTATGATGTTCAGCTTTAGCAAGACCCTTGCCTAATAATTCAGTTCTAGACTGCTGAACACATCAATCTCTCAGTAGGCTTTAATTTAGTAGACGGGAATTGTCTATGGGCTAATGCCAATTCTGAGCTATCCACATTCCCGAAAGCCTCTAGCACAGTATCTCTACTGGAAGCAGAGCAAATGCAGGTTGCCTTTAAACCAAGTAAATTACTGTTTTCAAAAGTAGAACGCAAGGCTGTTCTGAAGACCGGTTAATAATTCCTGAATAATGCTGTGTAGTTTTTAGATAAACTGGATGCGTGCCTTCTTTTTTAATTTTTTAAATGTTTATTTATTTTTAAGAGAGAGACAGAGTGCAAGCAGGGAGGGGGCAGAGAGAGAGAGGGAGACACAGAATCTGAAGCAGGCTCCAGGCTCTGAGCTGTCAGCACAGAGCCCAATGCGGGGGCTTGAACCCACAGACCGTGAGATCATGCCCTGGGCGGAAGTTGGACACTTAACCAACTGAGCCACCCAGGTGCCCCTAGATGCATGCCTTCTTGCCATAGCAAATAGTTTAAGCATAGCCTCCAAGCTGTGGTGCCTTGGGCTCAGCTCTTGTTCTAGGACATGCTTTAAAAAAGCAGAAGAACCAGGGTGCCTGGGTGGCTCAGCGAGTTAAGCGTCCCACTCTTGATCTCAGCTCAGATCTTGATCTCAGTGTTGTGAGTTCAAGCACCACATTGGGCTCTGCACTGGGTGGGAAGTACTTACTTACTAAATAAATAAATAAATAAATAAATAAATAAATAAATAAATAACAGAGGAACCAGCTGAGCCAATGCTGTCAAAAAGACAGGTCCTTATCCATCATGACAAACCAGAATGACTGGCTATACTAACACCTTCAGAATTTGCAGGCCTCAGTTTCTCTCTGGCTTTGTGGTATAGAGACCTCTGTTAGAGGACCCAGCTGGTACCTGACAGAGACCTAGGGTAAATCCAAAGTGGCCAGCCCAAGGTAGGGCCCACCCTCTAGTGAGAATCCCCAGAAGGCTCTTTAGTTATCCACACAACTTCTCAACCAAAGCCGGTAGGATTTAAGGCCTGGTATCTCCTTTCAGTCAACAACCAGGGTATGGGAATAGCCCCCGCCCAAATCTCAAACTTGAATTGTTTTGGTGCAAATAACTTTCAAAAAGAACAGCTCAGCTAGAGAAAGAGTTTAAAGCAGATTGTATTGTATTGATTCCAAAGAACAGAAATCCCGCTTAAGCTTGTTTAAACAGAACAGGAATGTACTGTCTCATGCGCAGGGAAGGGTAACCGTGGTACCTTACAGGATGGAAGGATGTGGGGCTGCTCTCCCCAATCTCTATTTGCTGGTGTCCAGTTGGCTTTTGTTCTGGAGACTCTTTATGTGCTAGGAAAGCTGGCCATGAGCAGTCCTGGAAGGACTCCAACATGCCCACCCTTGTGGTCAATTGTCTGGGTCTGGTATCAGGAGAAGAGGGATGGGGGAAGAGGGAACATGCTAGGAAGCCAGAGATAAAAGCCCCCCTCAGTCCTCATGTGTCTCGCTTCCATCCATTACTCCCTAATGGGTTGAGGGATACCCCAAACCTATTACCACCACTACCACCACCATCATCATCATCATTTTAAATCAGCAAATCAGATAGATGCATTACACCTGGAGCCAATAGCCAGGAAATGATGACCCTTATGTCATCAGGCTAGAAGTTGGTTTTCTATTTTTTTAAAAAATTTTTTAAATGTTTATTGGTAGAGGTGGGGGGGAAGGGGCAGAGAGAGAGAGAGGGAGACACAGAACCCGAAGCAGGCTCCAGGCTCTGAGCTGTCGGCACAGAGCCCAGCGCGGGGCTTGAACTCACAAACCCCGAGATCATGACCTGAGCCGAAGTCGGACGCTCAACCAGCTGAGCCACCCAGGCACCCCAGAGGTTGGTTTTCTTGATGGGCTTTTTTCCCTTTAGCAGAATCCCCATGTCAATTTCGTGGCTGAACCCTGTGCTCTTCTTCTAAGCCCCTCCAAGCACACATATACACAGGCCCTGAGAGCAGAGTGGAGTAGAAGAAACGGTCTCTGGCAAGCCTTTGACATGGGGGATGCGCAAGAATCAGTAGTCAGACCCGTGCTAGTAGGCAGAGAAACAGAGATCGGGAGATGTGCCAGGTGTCCCAGGCAACTGAGAATATGGCAGAGGGAGCAACCATATGTCAGTAGGAAGCTGACATCACGTGCTGGGAATTGAGAGCATTCTTAGGAGTTCACACCCAAATCCTGTGCCCCACCTGACTTCCTTCTATTCCCTTCTTCCTGGTAATACGCAGGCTAAGAAGCATAGAGCTAAAAAAAGAAAAAAAATCTATCTCATTTCATCGAACCTCAGAAGCTATCATTGGTGGGATGCACTGTTATTTTATGCATTAATATAAAGGCGGGGGTGGGGGCTGCCATTTGTAATGATGCCACTGATTAATAAGACATATTCTAATTTCACAGACGTTAAAAAAAGTTAAGTGTGTTTTAGGATCAACAAAGCCCTGTGCATGCTGGCAATGATTGGATCCTCTGCCTTTGTATTAAGTAGTAATGGTCCTCGGAGCTCTTAGAATGAGACAGGTGGGGCCAGGAGTGTTACCTACCAAAACCATCTCCCCTTTCCTTTTTAAAAATTTGATGTGAACAACTAATGTTTTCTCAATTCCATGTCAAGCGTGGGAAGAAACTGCTTTGGAAGATTTTGCTGATTTTATTGGCCTAAACAAACCGAAGAAAACAGTGCAGCTTAAGGCAAGTTTCTTAGCCCTCCTCCCCTTCCAAATGGAGTGCGCCACTAAGCTCTTTCCCTATAGTCTGGTATCAGTGACAGCCACAAAGCTACCCTGTATTGTTCCGGGTTCCCACCCAAATACTTTCATGTGTGTTTAGAAGTAAATGGGCATCAGTGTTTGCAACTTAGTCTCAAACAATTCAAGGCAAAAAGATAGGCGGGGGATGGTGTGTGTGGGGGGGAGAGAGAGAGAGAGAGAATGGAAAATGATAAAGCAAACATGGTAAAATGTCCCTAATTGGAGAATTTGGGTAAATGAGAGTTCCTTGTGATGTTCTTGCCACATGTCTGTAAATTTGAAATAGTATCAAAATTAAAAGACACTCAAGAAAAAGTTAAAAGTTACTAAGAATAAAAAGTAGGAGCATGGGAAAGAAATATCTTTGTAACCTTACGATCTTACATGTCTTCTCAGTTTTTATTGAGAGTCTCTTATTAAAAGAAAGGACAGTGAAAATAACCCGGGACTGATGAGTCCTGCAGAGTCCTTCATCTGATACGGTTTTCTTGGAGTCCAGGGGCTAAGAAAAAATCTGTGCTCCACGGGAATGGTTTTCCTCAGCGCTATCTGATTTGACCCTTCCCTTCTTTGCTGCCCTCACTCTTTGAATGCTCTAAGTGTATCTGGGCCTATGATCTCCTCCAATTCTTTTTGAAGATAAAAGGAACATAATATGTAAACAGCTCCTGCCCTTGGTTTCACTGTGTTCTTGTTTTCAGGAGACAATCCACTTAAGATTTCCTGCACTGCATAAAAGTAGCCAGGGGTGCAGTTCTCAGATTGCTTCTTCATGCTTCCTATGGTTTCCTTCCTTCTCCGCCATCTTCGTTCCCCTTGCTCTTCATTTTTCCTTCTTTATTCTCTCCCGTTCTCCTTCCTTCCCCCTTTCCTTGGCTCCACTCTTATCCCACTTCTGCATTCCCTCTGAGACCTCTATTCTTCCCTCAAGCTACCACCATCTCCTTCGTCCCCCTCTCTCCCCACCTCCTACTGCTCTTTTCTCTCCCACAGGACAATAAAGAGTGAGAAGCAGAGGAGAGAAGAGGAGTGAAGAGAGCAAGAAAAGGGGTCAGAGAGATAGAACAACTAAGAAAAGACAAAGGAGCAAAATATCCAATGCCGGGGCTAACAGATAACCTCGGCGATCAGTTAGTATGGGCTCCCACCCAACGGGACTTTCCTGCTCAGTGTTTGTGGGGTGAAGCAGCCTCTAACTCAGGACAGTGATGACTTCAGAGGAAGGGAAGGGACGCCAGGGTCTGGGGTTGCTTCTGTACATTTGTACCCTGAGTTTTGACTATCACCCCATCCAGTTCCTGAAACTCACCCTTTTGACAGTAGAACTAAGCCTGCTGTCCACTACCTTCCTTGGTCAACAGAAAACAACTTAAAATTTCCTAACCCTTTGATCGGGCAGAGAAAATCATTAGGCAGATGAAGGATATGGTTTTTCATCTTTGTTTCCTAAAAAATGAATATTTACCAGGTTACCAAGAAAATGCATAAGGCAGCAGCAAGTAAAGTACAACAAACAAACAGGCAAACAGAAATGTGCAGTGGGGTTCAGCTAACTGACGATATCTAGCCATAGGCATGCTGACTGGTACAGCTTCCCAATCTGGAATAGATTCTTGGTTGAGGATCCAGATCCCAGTCTTCTTTTACTCCATTCACCTCTTAGTTTTTAGGGTTAGATCTGTATTCCCTCACACGTTCTCTTCTCTTTCCACAAAGGAACAAAAATTCAGGTCAAGAACTGTAGTCACATCCAGGCTGAAGAAAATAATTGGTAGATAAATAACTCAAGTGGTTATTCCTCCCCTACACATTGCCAAAAGGGAACACGAGGGTTGGATAATTGTACGTTGGCTTGTTGACCATTGACCCCCAACAGGATTTTCCCATTCTACCAAGGAAGTGGTCATTTCTCAGCTGTCGCCTGTTTCTGTGGTTGGACTGCTCTGGTTAGAAAGCTCTCGATGTTGAAAGTTTCTTCCCAGTGTTACGAAAGAATGTGGAGTGAACGTTGTTGTCTTCTGCTGAACTTAGAGCTACCCTTTGGAGAGACATAAACCAAAACTAATTTCCCTTTCACACGACAGCCCTTCACATGTTTGAAGATGGCTATTGTGCTGCCACTGAAACATCCCTCCACCAACTATGAAACACCCCAGTGGCCTCCATCATCCTTGGAATAACTCGGTTTCTAGAACTTTATCCAGCTTATCTCTGCCTTCTAGACAATGCAGTTTTTCAATATGCCTAGGTATGTCCCTGCAGCTGAACACGATACTGCCAAAGGTGACAGCCTGTCTAGCACAAGGGGACACAGTTACTTCCCACCAGACACACAGTGTTTCTTTCAATACAAACTAAGGTTTGGGGACTATTTTAAAAATCTGCATCCCACTGTTATGCCCATACTAAGACTTATGATCAAGCAAAGTCTTCATCTTTTATTTTAAGGTTTGATTCTATTCTGAGTCTTTAATTGCATTTATGCAATTGATTTTTTATTTTTTATTTAAAAAAAAATTTTTTTCAACGTTTATTTATTTTTGGGACAGAGAGAGACAGAGCATGAACGGGGGAGGGGCAGAGAGAGAGGGAGACACAGAATCGGAAACAGGCTCCAGGCTCTGAGCCATCAGCCTAGAGCCTGACGCGGGGCTCGAACTCACAGACCGCGAGATCGTGACCTGGCTGAAGTCGGACGCTTAACCGACTGCGCCACCCAGGCGCCCCTATGCAATTGATTTTTTAAAAAACTAAAAGTGAGATTTGCATTCATTCCTATTAAATGCATCTTAGGGCTTTCAGACAGTGTTCCAGTTCATGGAGGCCATGCTGAACTCTCACTGACCCTGGGGGCCAGAGACTAGGAGCAGATATAGGGATCTATATGCTATATTTTTATTTGATATGTATATATATGTAAAGTATATTTTCAGTTTTGGTCAGATAGAAGTTCTTAAAACACACACACGTAGTACATAAATACATTCTTGCTGCAAATGATTTAATCAGAATATAAGAACGTGCAGGAAGATGGGAAAGCCCACACTCCCACCCCTTCTCAGATGGAACCACGGGAACCGTGTGCCTTCTGTTTCTGTATGTGCATGTGTTCGTACCTATGTGTGAATTTGAATACAAAGGAGATCATAGGATTACTGTTCTGTGGCTTTTTTCCCCCACCTAATAATGTCTTGGTGGCCACAACAGACAGTCTAGATCTACCTGATGCTTTTAAACTATTGTATAGTATTGGGGCCCCTGGGTGGCTCAGTCGGTTAAGCATCTGACTTCGGCTCAGGTCATGATCTCACGGTTCGTGGGTTTGAGCACCAGTTCGTGGGTTCGAGCCCCGTGTCAGGCTTTGCGCTGACAGCCCGGAGCCCGCTTCGGATTCTGTCTCCCTCTCTCTCTGCCCCTCCCCCACTCACGCTGTGTCTCCATCTCTCTCTCTCTCTCTCTCAAAAATAAATCAATGTTAAATAAAATAAAAATATAAAGAGCTATTGTTTTAATTTAGCTTTGCAAATGTAGGAAGAGAACAAACAAAACAAAACTACTATACTTGTCTTTCAGCCCTATTCCTGATTTTAAAGCATACGCATGCTTGCATGCAGATGTCACCTCTTCTTGACCAATGAGGGAAATCCCCAGATTAAAGTCCGTGAAACGTCAGAGGTGGGGAACATTCTGGATCTCCACATCCCTACGGAAGACATCACAGAACCCAGGGTGGGAGAGTGACCTCGGTGTGCCTTGATGTCCCCTCTGAGATGATGACAATTCTTCACAGGCCCCTGGGCACAGACCCAAATGCCTTCCGGGTTTGTCTAATCCTCCCAAGGAGATTAAAAGCAGTAAAGCCTGGGGCGCCTGGGTGGCTCAGTCGGTTGGGTGTCCGACTTTGGCTCAGGTCATGATCTCATGATTCATGGGTTCCAGCCCCGCATGGGGCCCTGTGCTGACAACTCAGTGCCTGGAGCCTGCTTTGGAGTCTGTGTCTCCCCCCTCTCTCTGCCCCTTCCCTGCTCATGCTCTGTCTCTCTCTCTCAGAAATTAATAAACATTAAAATATATATATAATATATATTTATTTACATATATTATTATATTATAATATATTTTATATATTATATATTATTTAT
The DNA here is from genome assembly GCF_027475565.1 of Acinonyx jubatus. NCBI lineage: Eukaryota > Metazoa > Chordata > Mammalia > Carnivora > Felidae > Acinonyx > Acinonyx jubatus. The sequence continues at coordinate 107,384,943 of NC_069388.1, read as the reverse complement.
ATATTATATATTTATATATATTTATACATATATTTATATATAAAAGCAGTAAAGCCTGCATGCCACCACTATTAGGAGTTTGGCTCCTGGGGCCAGGCACTCTTGGGTGTGAGGCCAGGCTTTCTTATCTATAAGCAGTGACCTCGGCCAGGTTATTTAACTCTTCGGAGCCCACATCTCCACATTTGCACAAGAGAGAGAACACTATCCCAGCCACAGAGGGTACTTGTGAAGAGTCAAGGAGATATTGTGAGGACACCAGTCAGCGTGGCTGATGGTACAGTGAACTGTCAAGAGCCATTACTATTACTGCTGCTGTTGTCGTTTACTCCTAGTCCTAGCAAGCCGTTACTCCTTTCCAGTAAAATCTGAGTCATGCAAGGACTTGGAGCTCGCAGGGATAAAGATGTGGTCTTCTTTTTTTTTTTTTTAAACTTTTTTTTTTTTTTACATTTTATTTATTTTTGAGAGAGAGAGACAGAGCACAAGTGGGGGAGGGGCAGAGAAAGAAGGAGACACAGAATCCAAAGCAGGCTCCAAGCTCTGAGCTGTCAGCACAGAGCCCGGCGCGGGGCTCGAACCCACGAAACGACCTGAGCCGAAGTCGGATGCTCAACCGACTGAGCCACCCAGGCGCCCCAAGACGTGGTCTTCTTGGTTCAGTGTGATGGCTCCCAGGGCGACACGCCCTTACCTACCTGCAAGCCTCTGAAAGCCTAGGGTGACGTGAGTCACCTGCTCCTTGTGTTTCTGAGGCAGCTCGTTGAGTGGCTACCAGCACCTTCCCAGACCCGGCCAGGGTCAGAATCTGGCTCCGGTTGCTGCAGATCACTGCTCTGGGCCCAGGTGACGCTCGGGAAAACTGGAAATGATGCCAGTACCTCGTTCACAGAGTTGTGGCGAGGACTCAAGGAGCTGACACTGTCCGAGCCCCTGCAGGGGCTCAAGTGTCCTTTTTCTGTCGGAGGCCATTCGCTGCGGCCTCTAGAAGGCCTTTAGAAGGCTGACCTCAGAGCCATCTGCTTTTGGCAGAAAGGCCCAGCACCAATAGCCAGTTGGCATTTTCCTCCAGCTCGCGGGTGGTAGCCGAGCAGTAGTCTCTCCCTCACCTCGCGTCACCCCGCCTTGGACATGCTCCCCTTCAGGACCCCCGTGCAGAGGCAGGTCTTTACGCAGGCAGAGGCCACATTACCAAAAGATTCTGGGCAAGGCCATGCTAGGTTTTTTTGTTTTTTGTTTTTTTTCCCTCTAAGCTCGGCTTTGGGCCAGTCCCACCATGGCTTCTGTGAATATTTTGCAGCCCTGCGGTGATGAGGCTCCGGGACGACACTCACGCAATTCCCTGCCAAGGGAAGTTGAGAAAGCACCAGTCCACGTGGTACAAGTGGGAGAGAACTCCAGGGACCTCCCAGCGATTTGTGCAAATGAGACCATGCCATCTAGCTTCCCAGAAGCTCCGGCCCTCTGTTCCAACGTTACAGGTGTGGCTCAAAGCGGGCCGTGGCCCCAGACCTGCAGCCCCGGGCACAGCTAACAACTACACTGAAGAGGCTGAGGCCACCCCAAGAGCCAGAACCCGAAGGCAGGGTGGGGAGGCTCTCAGCATCCCCCTTTTTAAAGGCCAGGGGGTGGGAAATTGTCCAGAATGCTCCCCCATCCAGATTGCAAAGTTAAAGTCAATAGTGTGTACTTTAGTGGTGACTAACCTCCAATTTTCCTCTTCCCATTGCGCTGAGTCAGTCCCTGGCGACCTGTTCACTTTAAGAGTTTGGATGCAGAAGGAAGGAGGGGCCCATCCGTTTCTGGGCTTTGAAAGCATGGCATTCTAGTTTGTTCAGGTGTGGCCGGGGCTTCTCATCACTGACTGTGCTGTCTGGGTCCTTGCTGTCTGTTCATTATTTCAGGGACTTGACGCTGTAAGAATGTGACCGAGCCCTGAGTTTCCAGGCTCCCCCACCGCCCCCCCCCCCCGCCCCCGCCAAAGGAATACCTGGGGCTATGGAGTAAGATAGAAATCTACCTCCGCAGCCAGGACACATGAGGTATCCAGACTACCAGGAGCCCTCATTTCTGTTCTCTTTCACTGCTGGGCCCTGAGCACCATACCCGAGGCAGAGCAGAGAGGTAGAAACCCAATTACACATATCATTTAGTCCAACAAGGAATAAACACACCAACTGGGAGTGCCACTGTGTCCGGCTCAGGAGGATGATCCTCCTCTCTGTTTCAGTCATAAAGTGAGAGCCTGTGGTTTATGCCCCTCTATTCTCTCAGGGTGCCTAACACCACAGAGCGAGTTGGGACAGAGAAAGAAAGGGAGCTAATCTTCCCCCCCGCCGGTGCCAGGAACTTTTTTCTATGCTTTACATCTACTGTTTCATTTACTTCTCCTCATCCTCCTGAAAGTATTGCTGCTTTTAGCTTACATTACATATTAGGTGATTAAGGTTCAGAGGCAGTGAACTGTTTGCCCACCGTCACACAGATTGCAAGAGAGGGGGCAGAGATTTGAACTCAGGGCCGCAGGCTGCAAAGCTCATCCATACCCCAGCAGTAAAGATGCACTAACTTTCGCCTATCGTGCGGAATCTTATAGAAGCCCCTCCCTCCTAACTGTATGCTGAGTACAGACTTTTCTGCCCTATTATGGCTGCTGAGGGCCTGGGTGACGCCAAGCCTCTCCACCCACCCCCATCCGGCCAGGAGAGCTGACTCCCTTGGGGGGGGGGGGGGGCAGATCCCCAGCAGGCAAACTATCTTGGTTCCAGTGAGGGATGCGATTCAAACCCTGTCCCTCCCCTCCCAGTGGAGACTACCCCTGGTGTCTGCCCTGCACAATTTAACCTCTGTAATTTACAGTCTGGTCTTGGGAGAGCTTAGAAACTTTTCCTTTAAAACAGTGGCTGGAACATGCAGAGAGCTGGAATGAAGATTCCACATGGGTTTCATGACTAGATCTACTACACTCGAATCCATTATATTGAAATTACTATAAAATTCACACTATTCCAAATCCCCAGAAATGATGGTTTTATTTAGAAGTCAGTCAGCAAAGGGATGATTTCATAGATCCCAGTGCCAAAATCTGAGCTCAGTGCTTCTCAAATGTTTTGCTTTCAGGACCTCTTCATACTCTAAAAAATTACTGTAGAAACCACAGAGCTATTGTTCGATCTAAGTTACATCTACCAATATTTACAATTTTAGAAATGAAAATGCAACAAAACTTAAAATATTTATTCACTGGAAAAGAATAAACCCAATACATTTATGTTAACATAAATAACATTTTTAGGGAAAATAACTTTATTTTCCAAAACCAAAAAGATTAGCAAGGGTGGCATTGTTTTACATTTTTAAAAATTTCCTTTATTTCTGACTTAACAGAAGATAGATGAATACTCATATCTGATCCTGCCTTCAGTCTGTTGTGATCCCAAATGTGATGCAGCCCCTGAAAGGACCGTGACAGAAGGAGAGGGAAAAAAAGGCAAAGAGTATCCTATGACCATAGTTGTAAACTTGTGGATCCTCAGACGGGGTCTCAGGGACCACCCACCCTCCCAAGGAGTCCCAGGACCACACTCTGAGAACGACTGTCTAAGCTTAAAAGTGTGATTTTTCTTTGTTCTTTAAATTTTTTAATGTTTATTTATTTTTGAGAGAGAGAGAGACAGAGCACGAGTGGGGGAGGGACAGAGAGAGAGGGAGAACAGAATCCAAAGCAGGCTCCAGGCTCTGAGCCGTCAGCACAGAGCCCGACGCGGGGCTCGAACTCACAGACTGCGAGATCATGACCTGAGCTGAAGTCAGATGCTTAACTGACTGAGCCACCCAGGTGCCCCAAAAGTGTGATTCTTCTTTTGAGTGTCTCCCCACCCAAGCAATATCGAAGCGACTATGGCCTTGATAGAGGAAGTTGGTGGGAATAGGGGTCAATTTCAGAGGCAGCAATGACCCAGCTACTGGTTTGAGGAGGAAAATCTTGGAGACAACAACCGTGTTCAGCCAGGCTGTACCTGGCTGGAAGTACCATCCATCCCCAGGGGTCTGGCTGGGACGATGCACCTTAACCACCAAGTGGGGCCAGGAAGAAGAGATAGAGTGATTCCCCCAATCTCTGCTGCCAGAGCCCAGGTGATGTCTGAATGAGGCACTAGGAGATCATGGCAGAAGTGGGGGGGCAGGGGGCAGATCCTGTTCAGTTGTGGGACCGCGAGGGCCTCAGAGCCACAACCTGAAATGCAGCAGCTATTTGGATAGTGGACCTGCCAATCATAACAATGGCAACAATAATAATATACTACTAATAATGTAGAGCTACCATTTATTGAGCACTTTGAGCCAGGCAGTATGCCAAGGACTTGACAGAAATCATTTCATTAATCCCTCACAACCAACCCTTTCAGGTAACTATTAACCATAATCCCTTTTCGACAGAGGAAGCAAGGCCGGAGGAATTAGAGTTATCAGCCAAAGGTCACACAGCTCCTGCGGTAGCTGAGCCAAAATTTGAATTCAGGTCTACCAGACCAGAAACTCTCTCCCAGCTCCCAGCCACACCAAGTGGGCAACCTCTTGATGGAGAACAATCAAAGTTTGAGGGCAGGAAACATGAACGTTACTGCTTTTCAGTGGATGATGCATGGGGACAGGATAGACACCCTTTCCAGCTCTAACCACCCTCTCGGAGGCCCCAGAGCCGAACTGTATTGGGGTCATCAAAGACTGAGGAAGGTGACGAGCCAAGGTGACAGCTCTGGGCGTATGGCCCCTTGCTTTCAGGGCCCTCCAATGACCCTCCTCCAACCCAACTCTGCCCCCCGCCCCCATAAGCCATCTTGCCATTGTTGCCACCAGCGGGACAAGTGTGGGAATTGGCACTCCCACCCAAACCCTCCTCCGGAAGGTCTATGAAAACTAAACCCCTTCAAAGCTCTGCCTTGCAGTCCTTCAGAGCCCTGCTCCCCAGCAGACATCTGGCACGAGGCCACCTCCACAGCCCACCCCTTCTGAGCTCAGCCTCCCAGAGGTGTGAACTTCTCATAAACAAGCTCTATCTCCTATTCCCTGCAAAAATAAACAGGAAGATTGTATGAGAATTCTCTTCCAAGGCATCCTCCCTTCTCCCTAATCAGAGGCTCCGAGGAGTTCTGCTTTGCACGAACTTTTAATACTTTTAATTTGCGTGCAGACAAGCACAAAAGACCCAACCGGATATACCTGTTATTTCCCAATGACCTGAGAGCCCAAGTTTATATTAAGCCTTGGGTTATGGCTTAGCTTGCACGCAAGGTTCCAGGACTCCTGCAGGCAATTGAGAGGTGGTGGTGGAGAGGACAGGAACAACTCTGAAGTGACAGCACATAATTTAATTCCCCCTAAGCTTTCCAGGCATGCAGACTGTTCCTTTTTTGTCAGCATATAACCTAAGTGATTTGTTTTACTCAGGCAAGAAATGTCTAATTTAAACCATATTGCAGCTAAGCCTTCAGTGAAGAAAGAGAGCTCCCTGCAGCTTGGCGTGTGTGTGGAGAAGCCGCACGGGCGGCTGAGGCAAAGCAAACCCCTTACAGCCCCTGCATTTCTTGCCCGGGTCATGATTGGAGAAGCATGCATTCTTGGGCTCTAATCGCCACGCTCACTCTTCGTTCTCGTGCTTCGTCCCTCGTGAATGGGTTTAATTTCAGTAAGAATGTTTATAGGAGCACGTTGACTCATTGTCCTCAACGTCCTAGGTTTGGGTTCCATCTGAGCCACCCGGGGGCTGTGGGACTTCATGCAAACCTCTTAAACTCCCATCACTGATTTTTCTTCTCTGAAATACAGCCGGGAGCGGTGCAGATTGACACATTTTGGTGGCGAGTAAGCTGGTTTAAGAAGGAAGAGATCTGTGCCCCAACCCTGCTTTACAAACCCTTACTAGCTGTGGATCAGAGACAAGAAATTTTCTCTGGGCGTCAATTTCCTCCTCTGTAAAATAAGTGAGTTGGATGAGTTGGTCTTCAAAGTTCCTTCAGCTCTAAAAGACTATATATGCCCTAAATCACTTCCAGTTTGATAAAATATCAGTAGCTATTATTACTATATTATTATTATTATCCGTGATTCCCTTCTATAATTCCAAAGAAGTCACTAGCCAGACAAATCTTCTTTTGAAGTTCTTTTCAAAAACTACTTTTATATGCCTAACTTCCATGAAACAAGGAGGATACTAGCCCCCCTAAGCCCTCCATGGTGGGATTTGATGTGAAAGTTCGGTGTCCAACTCATTCCCATCAAATTATTGAATTTCCCCTGTAGCCTCGCCAGGAGGCTAAAAAGGGTCTGTAAATACAGCCTACATTTCAAGGCTGTTCCCTCAGCCAAAATTGCCCCCTCCCTTTCTCTGCTGTGGAAAGCCTCATTCCCTTTGGCTCCTTTCCCCATTATGGAACGCATTGTTTTCTCCTCTTGATCCCTTGAGCACTTTGCACTATTATTTCATTGACTTCATTCGATCTGGTGTTATTTTTGGTTTCATATCCAATAGATCGCTGCTCAACTAGACCTGGGGAGCAGGGACTTCGTCCTCTGTACAACCCAGCCTCGCTGCCTTCCTTCCCTCTCCCTCCCTCCCCCAGGACCTGGTATACATTCAGTGTTGGTGGAAGAATTAAACTGTTGAGCCCCCGTAGATTTTATCACAATGGGATAAGAATGCTCCGAGGGTTAGAAGTTCACAGCCTGGGCTGAGCCGCACTGATCCCCACCCCCTCAAGGATCACTGATTAGGCTGGTGATCAGAAGGAGGCTGTGGGCTTGGGAGTGAGTGGGTGGTTGGGATCCGAGGAGCATGTGTTGTGGGGTGCAGGAGAAAACTGGCTTTCTGGGGGTGAGCAAAGGTTGGCTTAGCCTCACGTGATAAGAGGGGCTACATATTCCCTTCGCCATAGCCAGGCTTAGAACCAGCTGGTCGGCCCTCCTGTTCAGAATGCTTTGTAAATAGCACCCAACTCAGATTACAGGGGAGCTTTTCTGAAATTTAAAGAACAATTGCTATTCAGTTTTACTTGCCCCAGGCCCTTCCTTCTTGTAGTATATGGTAACTCTCTTAGGCACATTTCCATTTGCCCTACTCTTTGTCCAAGGTGGACCCTTGAATGCATTGATGCCTTCCTTGCTTTTGGTGTCAAGACATGTCTGGAGGCATAAAGCCCTGTGTGGGCTTCTCTTTTTCTTGCTGAATGTAAATTCTAATTTAAAACAATTTTTTTTGATTTTGACTAGGCAGAGATTTTGCAGGAAATCTGATTCTCATTTTAAAATGAACAAGGGTGGCACCTGGGTGGCTCAGTCGGTTAAACGTCCGACTTTGGCTCAGGTCATGATCTTGTGGTTTGTGGGTTCGAGCCCCACATGGGGCTCTGTGCTGACCACTCAGAGCCTGGAGCCTGCTTCAGATTCTGTGTGTCTCTCTCTCTCTGCCCCTGCCTGGTGCTCTGTCTCTCTCTCTTTTAAAAATAAAAATAAACATTACAAAAAATAAAAATAAAAAAATAAAATGAACAAGGATTTGAGGTCAGCCTAGTTAAGACGAGTTTAGACAAGGTGCTTTTAAACACAGTGTAGAGAGATAAGGAAGAGCTGTGTTATTGGAAAGGCGAATTACATTCAGCAAAGCCTTTTTCCAATGAAAATGAACAAACAAAAATTTTGTAACGAAGAGTAGCAACCAGCCCCCAAAAAGGTTCTGCCGTCCACCCTTAATTGTTGCCCTCTTGTGGAAGGAGTCATGGGTGCTGCAAACTTTGAAGTTTCTTCAGAGAAGGAGCACTCTACTTGAAAAGCTGAATATCTTGGTAAAAAATATTGTAAGTAGTGAAATAATTAAGAGCTAAGATAACTGTGTCCTTGGAGTTACCTTTTTCTTAAAATATATGGATTATCTCATGAAGCAGAATCTGTATGGCTGTTGCATGTAAGTAGCTAATAGCAAAGAAAGTTGGAATTTCATTTCTCCCAGGCTCAAGAAAAGCCAGAGGAGGAACAGAGGTCATTTGTGGTGACCGGGAGAGCACTGGGTTGGGGCTTCAATGGATGTCAGGTTAGTGTCCTTGTGCTTTAATAATTGGGAGAAACGTGACAGCCGCAACTTTATAAAACATTCCCAGAGAGTGGGAGAGCCAGAGAAGGCTGAGACAACTTCCATAAAAGCTTGGGAAGCAGAGCAGGTAAAACCTGTGTGCTGCCACAAGAGCAGATGGGGAAGCAACATTCCAGAAATGAAGGGGAAATGAATGAAATCTCAGGTCCCAGAGGAGAAAGGCAACTAAAGGCTGACCTTTCCCCTCCCAGCTGGCCTGGAATGCTGGCTCAGAAGAAAAGGAAGGGTCGGGGGTTTCATTTCTTAAGCTGATGTCTCAGCAATGATAGTGAAGTGGGCCCAGCTGGCTTTTGAAGATGAGGAGGGGAGTGAGAAAGGTAACAGTGGCCTGTGGGGAGTGTTGAGGGTGGGGGGGGGGTGGGGGAGGGAAATGGACTTCTGAACCAGCATCTGGCAGCTTGGGTGGAAGGACTCTAAGCATTGAGGTCCACAGACCAAGCAGAGATCTGCAAGGGCAACAAACACAACTTTGGGGGACAGGCAGGCAGCAGAGTGGGGAGGGGTTCTCCCTTCTGAATCTGAGGAGGGCATTTCACCCTGAGGACAGCTGAGCAGGAGGGCCAGGATGGCCGCCAGCAATGCCAGGAAACGCGTGTGGTATCCACCTGACTTCCAGCAACAATTTCTGCAAAGATTGTGACACCGTGAGCATGTGTCCCTTCACCTCTGCTCTAAAAATGCCATTAGATAAATGCCTGTTTTATCAGCACTATGTGAGATTGGCTTTGTTTGTGGAATTCTGCAAGACAACTTGCAGTCATGGGAACGTCTATATGACCCAAGGAGAAGCAGGCCCTTCTCTGAGGCCCCAGGGCCCTGGGGTTTGGAACATTTCCTTGGAGATTTTGTGAAGGGTGAAATGGGAGAGAATGTTTACCTCAGAGTAATGTCGGGGAGCAAGAATACCTGTCCTCGCAAAGGTCCTTCCAGCTGGACTAAGAATCAAACTGACATGGATGGATCAAAAGGAGAAAATCAAATTTAATAGCATACATACAGGGAATCCATACAGACATGGAAATTCCAGACAGTCAGGCCAAATGAGGTCTGTATGCCATCCTGAGGTGAGGAGAAGGGGTAGGAGTCTGGGACTTTGAAGGGAAAAAATGCAGTTGACAGGGCAGTAAGAAAAGGAGCAGGTGTTTGGTACTTAGATGTCTGCCCTGCCCTACAGATGGGTCATGCAGATAAATGTATCTGTGGTAATAACCGTTATTCTGGGAAAGATTTCCAATTTAGATTCTCCTATGCAGCTCAGGGAGGAGCAAAGACTTCCTCTTGACCTAGAGGGTCTCGACTGCTTTCAGCTCAAAATAGTCTTCATACCAAAGTGGCCCATCTTGGGACAGCCTGTCTTTGGCCCTCACAGTTCCGTCCCCTGAAACTTCCTGATGGTTGACACATTAAAAGTTGAGCTGGTAGATTGTTTCGTCTCACCGAACCACTCCCCTGAGTCTTGATAATAGGTCAGCTTAGTTGAACTCGTTTCAGAAGGTGGCGTTTCTCCAAGCTAGGCCTATGGTTCAAGTAATCAGGTATTAGATAAGAAGCCTTTCTACGGAAATAAAAGAAAAGCAGCGGTTAATGATTAGATCAGATTATAAACCTGTCTCTGAGTTCTGAGCCAGCCAGCTGACAAGACTTCTAGATGTCAGGCTCCGAGCATCTTCAGACAGAGTGAAGGCAGGCCGTGGCAATGCGACAGATTCTCCTGGTTTGTAGCTCACATGTCTCTAGCAATCTGTTGAGTGGCCCACAGTGCAGTAGGTACAAAGATTGACTAGACATGAGCCATGGTGGCAATTTCTCTGAAGTTTACACCAAGCGATTTTATATTAAGTTTGCAGGGCTTCAAGGAAGAGGGAAGTTTTAGTTCTCAAATGATTCCAAGTCAGAAAGGTGGGAGAACATTCAAAAACATTAGTTTGGAGAGTTGTAGCCTGGCACTGGAGAACACTAGAAGAAATCAGGATTTAGGCCAGCTAGTAATAAATAGTGTTAAAATTTACTATTTACAAAGGTGTGTTATCGAAACATATTTTCTCTATAATCACCCTCATTTTTACCAACGGTAGCCAGATTAACACTAGTTTGTTTGCAAAATAAGTCTAGTTTCCAAAAAAAAAAAAAAAAAGTGGCCTGATTATTTACACATATAGGCTTTTAAAACTCTGCTTTGTTGGAACTTTTCATAAGGAATCTCTAGAATGAACTTTTAATAGCCTCTTAAGGCCAGAAGTCAAGCCAAATACTTGCCATCTGACTTAATCTGCAATACTTACAGACTTGGGTGAATTCCTCTCTTCTCGAGGTCCCCAGAACATCCTGAGCTTCCTGCACCTGCCAGGGAGTGACCTTCTTTATTCACCTGGTGAGGCTGCTGGGACCTTTGTAAGCAATGCACCAGGCTGATATTTTCCAAGGGGTTTTATTGGCTCCATAAAGTCAGGCTTAGTTCCTTAAGGCTGTCTGTTCATATCTGAGTCTATGCACACCTCTCTCAAATACGACATTCCAGCCAAAGCCTTTGTAATATAACTAAGGCTTCCAATCATGTCCTGTCATAAAGAGAACAGGTTCTTGTTGAACTTAGGCAAATAAATATACTGCCATAAAAATATAAGAATACTCACTGAGAATTTCTGAATTCTGGGGCGTTCGGGTAGGGAGAAAAGATAAATGTTACAATTTATTCACAAAGGTATATTTTATCAAATTGCTATCAACTAGTTAGTTTAAGAGAAGTTTTCTTTAATCTAGAAAAAAATGTATTTTTAAAAACTCAGCAAGGTTTCAAACAAAAAGTCATAAAAATTATAATTAACCTCCTTAGTTTATGCAGTTCCCATGTTATTATTAATTCTTATTCTGCTTGAATCCAGTTTTTTCACTAGTTCTGGATTTTTTTTTTTTTTTTTTTTTTTTTTTACTTAGTTCAGTTTGATGATCTTGAGCATATCAGGAACCTGTACTCAGAGTTCTTTCCATGAATCTCCCTGAAGATGAAGCATGTTTGCAGGAAGCTTTTATAAAATCACCTGAGTAAAAGTATAATTGCCAGTAAATAATAGAAGACTTAAAAATGACACAGTTAACGATCTGATTAGACTCATTACAATGCAGTTGACATGGAAATTTGGTTAGCTTTGGGACCCACAACACATCAAGATAATAACATGCCAGGATGTCAGATTTTTAGGACTTTCATAAAAGTCCTAAACTTTTTAGAACACAGATTTAATAATAATGATAAAAAGAACACTGATTTTCATAGTTTACCCGCATAAATATCATCTAAGAGGCTTTAATATCACTGATTGGACAATGCTACCCATGTAATTTAGCACACCATATAAGCCTAATTAGTTTAATTTCTTGCAAACCTTTTTTGGAAATGTTCTAAGGGCCCCCTGTTCAGTTAGACTATGGTCAAAAACTTGATTTTAGAATTTGATTTTGGGAAGTATATAAAAATTGATTAAATAGGATCACAAATCATTACGAAAGAACACCTAATGATACAAATAGCCAAAATGACAATATAAGATTCCACAGGTAAGGTTACACAGTGGTAAGCAAAACATAGCTCTTTTAATAAAGACTCAGTTTTCTTAACTAATCAAAGGCCTGATAAACATAGGAAATTATTTTGGCAAAAGAGAATTATTGTTTTTTAGGCAGATAACTTAAAAGCTAAAGAAAAACTTTTGTTTACAGTTTCTCATTAAGAGCAGGCCAATAGTTTAAGGAAATTTAGTCCTTTTCACAAAGAGAAAACAAAATTTTAATTTTGCCTCAGTGTGTTTTTGATATTAAAATAAATTTACTTACTTAATTTATCTTGATCTTAGCCAGGACTGACCACACGTAAAATTTCTTTCCAAAGATTCTTTGTCCAAAAACCTTCTGCAACTTTCTTTTTTGCATTCAGCTGTTGCCCCAAGCTTTCCAGCTTTAAATAACTAAGTCTCACTTTAGGACAAAATTATTTTGTTTTCCCTCAACAAAGATGTGTTCTTTTTCCTCAGACTTTTTCTTACCAAAAACACATATCTTACTTTCCTTGCATACAGGGTTGTTTCCCTTAATTCCAGTCATCTTAATTACATTCATTAGAATTCTTCATGCTTAGAAACCTTAATTTTTAGTGAAAACTAAATAATAAGAAGTTGCAAATTGTCTGCTGTACCATAATTCTTTAGATTGGCAAATGTATGAATATATTTCATAATTTCTAAAAAACATGTGTTTTTCCATAGTATTATCTTTCAATAAAGCATAAAGCATGCTTATTAACAGACCCAAATTCATTATTAGCTTTTCTGTAATAAAACAAAAGCAGATAAGTTATATTCAGTATAAAATGTTCATTATGTTATCTTATTTGGAGATGATCTAGATAATCGATGAATTTAAACTTATGGTTCAACCTAGCAAAATTTTAAAGTTTTAGGTTACCAAAGATTTTGGAAGCTATTTAAAAGTTTATCTACAAACTTTTTTGTTTATCTTACTGACATCTATTTAATTTACTTGTTCCTAAGGATTATGCCTAGACTACCCACAAAACTTCAGGAAGCATTAGACAAAGTCAGCCATTATTCTAAGGTTTTGTTTTGTTTTGTTTTTTTCCCCTGACAAATTTGGCAAGAGAGAGATAACCTGAACGTCTCTTTCAGTCAACACACGCAGAATACAAGTTTTCTATTTAATGCTGATAACTCTAAAGATCTATTTTAATTAAACCAACAACCTTCAACCTGCTTTCTTTTCAGATATTTTCCCAAATCATATGAACCTGAAAAACATTTAGGTTAGTTTCTAACTTTCTGAGTTTTAGAATGCCCAATCCTTAAAAGTACTTGCCTTCAAACCAGCTAAAATACACCTCTTTTACAAATTAATTTTAGCAATACCACCCGGAGATAGAGAAAATATTTCACCTTTACAACATATGTGGATGCAAAAATACAAAGACAAGGTACAAACAAAATCTTTCCCAGCTTTTGCTTTTTTTTTTTTTTGCTAATATTTGTGTAGCCGACATTATAGACTCAATTTCTAAATACTTCTCCCCTCCCTCCCACGAGAAACTTCTTGAAGTTTGCATTTCAAGGAATGGCTCTTAGGTTCTAGAGAAGAAGGGGTAGGAGGGAGGGAGTTTACATCACAAAGACACAGAGAAAACACCCAAATTTTTTTCCAAGGTGGATATTTAGAACCTATCTGCCTGTTCTCAGATGTGATAGTTGGGACATTAGGATCCTTTTAGCAGTTTGGATTTTAAAAGGGCCTCTTCCCTGCCACCACCCTGCCTTTTTTCCTTCAATCTCAGGAGACTGTGGGCTGTATGTATATTTCAAAGGTATGATAAGATTTATCATTTCAAGCGATAGAGAAAGAATGTAAAAAAAAATGTTTTTCCCTTGAGTTTCAGGGTGATTTCTATTTAAAAATTACATTTTTTTCCCCTTAAAATACAGGACCATTTTGTTTCAGTATCGTGGTCTTTTATAATATTCACAAACATTCTGAGAGGAATAGTGAGTTTTGGAGATGGGTAAAGATAGGTGGACTTTGACTTGCTTCTAAATTTCATTTCTGGTTTCGTAGAGATTTGTAAAATAAAAACAGTTGTCCCTAATTCCCCAAAGACCTAGATCACAGCCTGAATATCAAAGGACTGACCCACCTTTTAAACTAAATTTGTTTCTATCAGCGAGATTTTTAACCAAAATGGGAACCAAAAGATTTATGCCTTTGTAAAGTCTGTATAAAGCATTTTAACAAAGGCCTTTTTTCTGGGTAAGCCTTTTTTCTGGCTTCTATTAGCCCTTGATTAGTGACTTTTTGCAGATTATTTCTAGAAGGGCTTGTGAGAAATTTTGGTCCTCTGTTTCCTCTGTGAAGAGAAGGTTGTGAACATAGTCAAATAGTCTTTGTGATTTCCTTCTAAATTTGGTTGTGTCTTTGGAAAGTAGAGGGAAAGGGCTTTACAGTTTAAAAAATCCCCCGCTGTTCAGGGGACATGAATTCTTTTGCAGTAGGCCCTCTCAGATACAACAGCAAAGGACATTGTATAGGAATGCCCAAAGCAGGTAGAGCCTGACTCCAGAGTCCTGGAAGGTAGGGAGCCTCACTGCCAGTCTCACGGGCTTTTGCTAAATTTGTTTTTCTAGCTTTCAACATTTACATGAGCAACCTGTGTTTTTAGAACCTAGAGGTGAGGGCGGAGTGTTCTCTGTAGATCTTATAGGGAAAGGGAAATTAAAATAGGCAGATCAACCTGGATTTTAAGAAGAGAAATATATGTTGGATATGGACATTTATTTTTAAGTCTTATTCTAATTTCTACTTTTTTATTTTGTCAAAGGAGTCCTTCAGACTAGTTATTGTACTAATAAGACAATTGAGAGACCTTCATTTTATATACACACACACATACACACACACACACACACACACACACACATATAGGTATATATATAATTTAAATCTAGCCAATTTAAAGGATCCATTGTCTGGCCATTGATGAGTAGGATCTATTAAAAGTTACTCAAACCAATAAGCCTTCTAATGGCTTCACCGAAGATGCAGGAAGTGTCCGCAGAGGGCATAGATGGTGCAGCCCCCATGATTCAAAAAGTTTACTCCTGCAATTAGTCTAGGAAGGCAAAAGCTTTCGTTGCGTAGGCGGGAAGGATGGTGTAGTAGTAACAGTGTCTCCAGTCTCCCACAAAGTCGTGGGATGCCTCCAGCCATCGACCTGCTCATCTATGACACTGATGATTCCAGGCGCTACTGGAATTGGGCTTTCCAGCAAGAACAAGCAATGAAGGGTGAGGTGACAAAGGTTCCTACAGGCTGGGGCTGCTCATGACAAAGTCCCCTGAGAGCTGGAATGGCTGGACAAAGAGAGAGAGAGAGACTTAGATCCCCAGTCTATTTGACAGGCCGCCAAGGTGCCCCTCCACCATTCTCTGGATGGCGAAGACCAAAGAGAATGTTCTCACTGGCCACAAAGCCAAACTTTTGGGACATAAAACAAGACGAAAGGAAAAATCTTATCCAGTAAGTGCCCATTAACAGTTTTTTCTGAGCCCTGGAGCCAAACTAATACTTACTTAGGAGGGATGTGCCACAGGGTTGGGGGGTTTGTGACATTTCACAGTGTACCTCACTGCATGGAAGTTTTCTTGAGGTTCAGCACTGTGGCTATTTAGGGAATAAAATAATTTATACATATATAAGCGTATTATTTTTTCTACGTATTTAGTCCAAATGTTTGTTAAGCTAACCTGTTCCAGGGTCAACTTATCCTAACACAGGAGTCTTCTTCAGGTGGTGATTGCTCTAACAGTGTTTCCATGCTCGACCCCTGCCCGCTATTTTGTGGCTTTGTGGCTTTGGCTGAGATGTCTCACAGCAAAGTTTGTATGACAAATAATGTAAAAGACACAGGGACAGGAAAACAAAGACCATGTCTGGGAGGGAATGGATCAGCAACCAAAGAGTATTCTATCAACTTTAACCAAAGAGTCACTTAGCCCAAGGAACTAGTTTTGCAAACATTTTCTCCTGTTAATCTAAATCTACAAAGAGAGAAAAAGGACTCTCATCTTGTCATTCTCACTTCATCAGACTCCGCAGATAGAGATTCCGGCAGGCTGACGTGGTAAGAAATCTTACCTTCTGCCAGCTGTGTGTCAGATGTCCCAGGAGATTTCAGCTCCAGCAGCGTCGGAGTGACTGGTGTCCAGTGACTTAAAACATCCTTTTGACTATGCCAACTGTCAAGGAGCCAGAATTCCTGTCCCCTCAAAGGCCCTTCTAGCTGGACTAAGAATCAAATCGACATGAGACAGATTAAAGGGAGAAAATCAAATTTAATAGTGTACAAATGGGGAATCCACATAGTCACAGAAATTCCAAAAACAGTCAGGCAAAAGGAGGTATATATGTCATCCTGAACTCGGGGGAATGGAATAGGGATCTGGGACTTAAAAGGGAAAAAATGCCATTGACAGGACAGTAAGAAAAAAAGCAGATGTTTGGTAGTTAGATTTTTGCCCTGGTATACAGATGGGTCACTCAAATAAACTTTAACTCTGGTAATAACCATTATTCTGGGAAAGACCTCCTCTAATTTAGATTCTTCCATGTAGTTAAGGGAAGGGCAAAATGTTTCTTTGGAGTTCACAGGATCTTGATTACTTTCAGCTCAAAATAGTCTTAATGCCAAAGTGGCCCATCTTGGGGTACCCTCTCCTTGACCCTTGACCCCCTAGCCAAACTCTTGGGACATAAAACAAGACGAAAGGAAAAATCTTACCCAGTATATGCCCATTAACAGTCACAACAGCACCAACCAGTGCCCCAGTGTCCAACAGGCTTAAATCTGCTGGGATAATTAGTCTAAAAAATTCATGAGTCAAGATATCCACACAGTGGACCCCACAAAGTCTGAAGAGGATGGAAAGATAAAGCCAGAAAGCTAGTAGACTAAGTGTGTGTACTGCAGCGACTTTCATCACTATGGCTATTTAGGGAATATAATAATTGATACATATATAAATGTATTATGCTTTCTATGTATTTGGTCCAAATGTTGGTTAAGATGTCTGAAAACAAATCCAGGCCAACCCCTGCCCCACCTTATTTTTATCCTAAAGGCAGTATTATGGGATATCTGAATGTTCAGAGAGGAAGATCTTAAATACACAAGGATTTCCCAATTTATCACTACGTGCATGATGTAAATAAACCCCTACAGTGCTGATTTGGGTAATGTCCTCTTAACTCTGAATTATAATTTAATTCAGGATGGGGGCCTTAGATTTCAGACATTAGTTGCAGCAAATTGTAGAGAAAAAGCTATGATTCATGACCTAGAAAGAGCAGCAACAGCTTCTAATTTCCACTCATCCTTGGTGTCATGTGATATGTTTCAGAAACTCATTTAAAATTGAGAAAATAAGCCATTTCTAATTGTACTTAAGTAAGGAAATAGTTCACTTCTGACTCTAAGAAGATTAGAGAATCTTTAGAGTGTTTGTTTAGAAACTATGCCAACATTTTTTTCAGAGGTACAAACCTGGCTTTCCCTTTTCCTTAAAAGAAAAAAAAAAAGGACAAAACAAAAACAAAAACAAAAACAAAAACAAAAACAAAACCTTTAATAAAGCCAAATATTTAAAAAAAAAAAGCCTTCACATGCAATTATACCATATAAGGATCACTTCTGCTTTGAGTGTGAGATTTTGCACGTTATGGTATGTAACTTTGGAACAGAGACTTCCTATCTCTTTCACCATAGTCTTCCCTCAATGCTCAGCACAAAGTAGGTGTTCAATAAATATGTACTGAATGAGTGAATATATGATATGCCATTGATCTGTATTTATTTCTTTTTGAGCTGTCTTTGTCAGTTTTTGGTATTGATTTTATGTGATGATTATTGAGACAGAGAAGGGGGTGGGGATACAAGAGGAAGGGTCTCCAGGGCCAAGGACTGAGCCCTGAGGTGCTCCAATCTTCAGAGTTCATGTGGAGGGGGAGATGCCAGCAAAACAATCTAAGCAGGAGAAATGTGTAAGTTAGAAGAGGAACCAGCGGAGTGTATTATCCTAGAAGTTGGGGTGGTTGGGTTTTTCAGGAGAGTGGTTCGCTCTAGACACTGCCTCTGCCACTGGGAATCAGTCAAGACAAGGACCAAAATGTGTCCCTTGGATGTGGCAACATAAAAGGAATCAGTTGGATAAGAACAGGTGGGGTGAGTGGCAGGGCTCACTGGGAGAGTGTGGAGAGTGGATGGACAGTGAGGAATTTGTGGCAAAGAGTGTAGACAACTTGTTCCAGAGGTTTTGCTGGGAAGGGAACCGAAGAGAAATGGGGTGAAGGCTAGAGGGAGCATGAAAGGAGTTTTGTCTTATTTTGTTATTTTTGATTTTTGATTTGTCTGTATTTTGAGATGGGGGATGAGAGAGTTCATTTTATGCCACTGGCAATCATCCAGGAGAGAGAAGACAGAGATGATGAGGAGGATGATGATGATGATGATGATGGTGGATGGTGATGATGATGTAAGAAGGAAAGGGGATATCGCAGGACAGAAGTCCTTGAGCAGTTGGACAAATGTGGTTCAAGTGAGGTGTTAACCATGGCTAGCCACGTGGACACTGCTACAGTGAAAGAGGAAGGCAGAGACAATGGGGTTCTGGTACACAGTGCATGTGGCAGGGTTGGGGGTGTACTGATTTGAGGGTGGACAGG
This sequence comes from Acinonyx jubatus, assembly GCF_027475565.1. Classification (NCBI taxonomy): domain Eukaryota; kingdom Metazoa; phylum Chordata; class Mammalia; order Carnivora; family Felidae; genus Acinonyx; species Acinonyx jubatus. The sequence goes on along the minus strand of NC_069388.1, from coordinate 107,366,525 downwards.
TAAGAGTGTTGCCCTCTATGCCTTCAATTTTCTTGCGGGGGGGGGGACAGGTATGAAACCAGGATATCAGCTGGGCATGTGGGAGGGGAAGGGATGCAGTAGGGTTAAGAAGAAATGAAACCAATTTAAAGGATTATCTTGAAAAGTAGGAAAGCAAACTATGGAGGAATGTGTGGTAGTGCTGAGGGTCCATTTGAGTTTTATCGTCACGAATCTGAATGGAGACAGACAGATTTGGGGATTTTCCCAGTACTTGTGGTGGGAATAGAAATTGTTAGCACTCTTATGGAGAGCAGTATCTTTTGACCCATCAATCAGCCTCTAGGAATTCATCCTAAAGATAGTTGGACAAATTTATGAAGATGTATATACAAAGATGTTCAACAAAGTATAATTGATAGAAAATAGTTGGAAAGTACCTAAATATTCAACAATAAGGAATGGGATAAGTGAATTATGAGATATCCATGGGATGTTTTGCAGCTGTTGAAGACTATATGTCTACACTCGTAGGGATGATATGGATGGAGAGCCAAGATATGAGATACTGAGAAAAAAATTGTGGTTTTCAAAGAGGCACATAGAGTAAAAACCCTATTTGTTGAACTCTGATGCAGTTGCTACAGCATTTCAGCTGATCCTACAGGGTGTACAGGAGCTGGGATGGCCCTTTCCACATGTCTGGAATCAAAGCAAGGGCCCAGAGAAGGAGTGAAACGTTGGTTGAGGCAGAGCTCTTCAATGGAGAGCAGTTCCCAGTGGGGGTGGGGTGGGGGGGGGGAACTCAGCAGTGGACACTCCTACAGCTAGGGGGATGAGTTTCTCTGTCCTGAGGTAACATCTGGGTAGGACACAATAGCATCCATTAGAGACCTGCAATTCTAAGTCTATAGTTGTGGAGATAATGGTAATGTCTGTGGTGTAGTCCTCTTCGGACTATTGTGAGGAGCTAATGAGATAATGGATATGGAATTGATCTTTAAACTGTGAAGCTATCAACTGTGTTCTTTTTTTTAAGTTTATTTATTTTGAGAGAGAGAGAGCGCGAGTGGGAGAGGGGCAGAGAGAGAGGGTGACAGAGGATCCAAAGCGGGCTCTGTGCTGACACAACAAGCCTGATGCAAGGCTCGAACTCACGAACTATGAGATCATGACCTGAGCCGAAGTCAGATGCTTAACCGACTGAACCACCCAGCTGCCCCCGTGATGTTTAGTTATTCATTATTATCTGTGGCTCTAGCCTGCCTTTCCTCACCTTCCCTAGGCCTGACCAATCACATTTTCCCTTTCTACTTAGTTTTATTCTTGGGTCACTGACACAGAGAAAAAATAAGAAGAAGAAACAGGGTATAATTCTGAAAAAGAAAAGGTCCTGTGCTTTTCTGCCCAGTTTATGTACAGTCCTTAGTGGTCCTGTCAGGAGCCTGGGCCTTCCCGCTTGTCCAGAGGCAGACCCCCTCTTCCAGGGTGGGACTGAGTAGGGTCAGGAGAATAACCCTGTGAAGGTCTTCTTACTTCGCCTCCGGAGACACGGCCCGTGGATTATCTTGCAAAGATGGGAAAGAAAGGAAAAGTCACTTGAGCCAACCACATTGCACAGTAGCAAGAGGAAGTTGTGAGGGAAAACCAAAGCCGAAGTGAAAATCTGAAGCACGCTTGAAGAGAGGTTACAAATACCTCTCGTGTGGAGAGTCATACAAGGGGAAAGCGGAGAAAATGGAGAATATTTTCTTCAAATTTTTTTTATGGCGAATTTTGTTTTCCTGCGAAGCTAGTAAATATCTCTTAAAAGAATGTGTGTGGTCACACAAGTTGAAGGGCTGAACGAATTTCCTCCCTGCCTCCAGATGGTTTTAAATGGTAGCAGAGAGGAGGAGGAGGAGCGGTTAAGGCTCCCCACCCACACCACAGGCCTACTGTCCTGGTCCAGCTCTAGAAGGGTGAGTGCTGCTTGTTAGACCCTGTCGGTCAGCCTGCAGGCATTCAAGAATCAGAGGTTTGTGTTTCCCAAAGTGCTCCCCACCCCACTACCCCCCAGCCAGTCAGAAATGCTAACACACAGACATGGGGATTCATGGAAAACAATAGACAACAAGTGAGCAGAGAGAGAGAAAAATCCCATCCGGTCACAGGAGGGAAGAAAAAGGTCTCTCTCCTCAGATACACACACACGAAAGAGAACACAGCTGCCAGTGAAATGCTGGTGTCATGGGACTTTGGGGGTCATAGAGCCAAGCGCAGAACTAATCATATTTACTTATGCCTTGAGCCAAGGTTATGAGTAAATGTGCTTATCCCGATTGTAGTTAAAGTATCTGGCTGGGTGCATCCAGGCGTGGACTACTAGACCAGCATTGAACATATCATGGGATGGGGCACCTGGGGGACTCAGTTGGTTAAATGTCTAATTCTTGTTTTCCGCTCAGGTCGTGATCTCACAGCTATGAGACTGAACCCAATCTTGGGCTCTGCACTGAGCATGGAGCCCACTTGGGATTTTCTCTCTCCCTCTCTCTCTGTCTCTTCCCTACTCACGTGCTCTCTCTCTCTCTCTCTCTCTCTCTCTCAAACTAAATAAATAAACACTTAAAAAAATAAATTATGGGAACATGGGGGAACATTCACAATACACCCTTAACTTAAAACGGTTTAATAGTACATCGTTAACATAAACCAGTACGTTGAGTAAGATCCCAATTTCGGAAAACTAAATGAAGAACTCTCCATCTGCCACGTGAAAAGACGAGAGTGCCAGATACAAAATGTTTAAATGTTTCTCTTGGTGATGGGATTGTTTTCTTCTCTGTGCTTTTCTGGGTTTTTGGATTTTTTTTCCTCCAATGATCATGTTTTTACTGTCACCCAAGAAAGAGAGCACGAGTATAGTTTGGGGAGATTCCGTGATTGTGAACACTTCCCAAACATACATTCACATGCACACACAGTATAATATGTGGGGTGTGGGCATGCACATGTGTGCAAGGCACGCACACGGGTGCCCCAAAGCTCTGGGCTACTCCCTTCCATCTCAACCACAATCCTTTTTGTCTCTGGTGAACTCTCAAACCCCACGTAACCTCAGACCACACTTCTGGAAAGATGGTCTCCTAGAACTGAACCCCCAGCCTTCTACCAAGGGTTCCTGGCAGGTGGCCATTCCTAGTTGAACAGTCGTGGGGCCACCAGGGACCCTGCCTTTGGTCTCCACCGTCACACTCTGGGATGGGGGAAGGAGGAAGAGGAGAGGACCACGTTTCGCTGGCCTGCAAGTTTGCTCCTATGCCCTTTAGCAGGAGGGCTCACAGGTGGTGATGCATTCTGTAGGATTAGAGAAAACACCTCCAGGGAGCAGAACCCTCAAATAGCCGAGCTCCAGGGATCTGAGGGAGACTCTGCCAGACGAGCACCCACAGGCTGTTGGCTCAGCTGAAGGAGGAAAGAGACGAACTGCCTGATGCTCCAGCCTTATGTTCCCATCCTCACTTTCACACGTTCTGGATTTCTTCTGACAGTGACTGCTTCCCGTCCTCACAGGCTAGTGCCGCCTCTTCTAAGCATCTTAAAAGGCAGTTTAAACCGAACAAGGTATTAGGTGAAGGTTCATATTCTCCTGTGCTCTCTTCCTTTTGTGCCCCGTTGGCCCTTCTCCCATCCTATTGTTCTCTTGTCAAAGCCCATAAATCCTTAGCAGCCAGGGCATTGTCTTTGGGGGTTTAACTCTACCACCATCACATACCTGTAAATGATTAATAAGCAGTGTTTGGTTAATAAGTAACATTTGGCTCTGATATTAATAGCAGATTTGAAAAGCTAGACACAGCTGGTGATGATTTAGTGACACCGAGTCACCTTAGTTTTTTATCCATTAGCTTGGAGGAGGGACTAAACACTGCCAGATGTCACCAAGCTAAAAAACAAAACAACACACACACACACAGATACAACTGGGTCCTAAGAGAGGACCTTGGAGGTTGTGTGTGTGTGTGTGCGTACATGCACAAGAGATTCCTGCTCTTCCCAAATGCCACCCCTTTTGTCATTTCCTGAGACCCGTAGGTCCATCTCATTGATAATGACTCTCCGCAGCTCTTCACATCCCTAGAGCAAGTACATTCTCCTGTCAGGGTTCACTGGTCGGCCATGAGTCAGAAATTAAGAATGCCCTAGGAAAGTTGGGGAGAATTGGTTGTTCAATAGTGAAGCATCAAGCAGCATTCCCAACAGGCCATATTTGTTCAGCCATATTGAAGAGCTTACTCAATGCTAAGTATTTCCAGGGACTGGGGTTACAAGAAAACTCCTGTCTTCCTAGGGCTTTGCTTGTGTGTGAGGGTGCCCTGAACAGGAACTCCATTCTGGTCCGTACAAGATGTTTGACCTTGCTCAGCTGTGGCAGATGGCTCCCCTGTTCAAGCCCTTCCTGGCACAAAGAAAAATATCTTTTTCCTAACTCTTACCCAGTAGGGACTAGAGTTCTTGCTTCAGTCAGAGAAAGGAGGTCCTTTTGTTGGCTTTTTCCAGACTGTAGTCTTGAGTTCAGTCCAACAGGATATCTCTCCTGTCCTCACTGTTTACATAGGAGCTTCTTTGGGTCAGGCCAAACTTTCCTTTTCCATCCCTCAACCTGGCTCTTCACACACTCATGGACTGGCTGCTTTTTGAGAAACTCATCTTCTACTTGTCCTGGTGTGATATTGGCTTTGCATCCATTCTTCAAGTTTCTCCCATCATACCCTCCTTATCATAAATGAAGATCCAGAAATGTCTTCATGTGTATTAAATATGTAACATATAGAGAGGGACTCCTTTCTTCTCAACAAAAATGAAAAGCTATAGGGACGATGTATCTAGTCCATTTTGACTACAAATGCTGACCTTACTGGGGAGTAGGGATGGGGGGGGGAAGATCCCAGCCCACACCCACTACCTCTTAGGGGGTCCATAGTTTTTCTGTTTGCAATTCAAAGCTCCTGCAAAATGATGACAGTGAATTACTTTCCTCTTTTGAAGACAGAAAGAGACTCCTCTTTAGCAAGATCAGAGTGCTCACAAATTCCTGCCCCAATTCCCTTTTTTCCCCATCTGGACCCATCTCAGCATCTCTAAGGGCGGCTAATCTGCTGCCAGTGGGGCAGCCACTGCCAGGAAAAAATGCCTTCCCTTTTCTCACTCCACCGCTTTCTTCATAGATCAGCCCCCGTCTTCCCTTTCCACATGCTCTCCATTCCTTCTCTTAGGAAAGAATGTGATATGTGATGGCACGTTGTCAGGCATGGGAGTTCTAATTATAGCTCCATCAGTCTGTGCGTGTTGGGGAACAGAACTCTAGTCAGTAAGAGATGACAACTTTCGCTGTGTAATTTAGTTCTTCATATCACTTCGTCATTCTGACTCCTTCCTATTTAACCAGATGCTTTGTCAGAAACTGCAACTTAACCATTTGAAGGGCTAAGAATAAAGGATTAGCAAAACCCTTTGGCATGAACATTTGCCTTTTGATTAACTTTCTCACTCTACGTACCTGAAAACCTGACAAAAGAAAGTAAAAATGGCCCTGATCGGTAAACTGTATCCAGACTGGGACAATTGTAAATACAGATTGGAAGCCATACCTTTGGGTGTCCCTTAGTGGGGTGACTCGTGTAACTGGCAAGATCTCACAGGGACTACAGAAGCTATGCCCATGGAGTATGGGGCTTCTAATCCAGGGTGACTTCCACACCTTTCTGACATAAGTCTCATTTCTTCACACCTGAGTCATCGCCTGGGGGCCAAAGACCTCAGTGGGGATGGCTTTGTGGTCCCGCAGAAGAGCAGAGTCGGTGCCCTGCATTCTGGCCTGTGCCTCCTTCTGAGTCTACTGGTGTCTGTGTGGCAAGGCAGTTTTGTAAGTCTGCGTGTTTAGTGGAGACTTAGAAGACCTCCTGGTGGGCATTACAGGGGAGGTCTTGACTTGCACGGGTTTGAACGAGAGCATTTGCTTGTGAAGCTGTCTGCACGAATCAATAGCCAAGTCATCTGTTTTTTTTTTTTTAACAATTGCCAATTTTTCTTTACAAATTAAAAGATAATATTGATGGGGCACCTGAGTGGCTCAGTTGGCTAAGTATCCGACTCTTGGTTTGGGCTCAGGTCATGATCTCATGGTTTGTGAGTTCGAGCCCTGTGATGGGCTCTGCGCTGACAGCTCCCCCTCTCTCTCTCTGCTTCTCCCCCAAGCCCCATCTCTCAAAATAAATAAGTAAATATTGGGAAAAAAATATAATACTTTTGTAAACATTGATACATTCCTCTTCAGGACATTACACTAAATGAAAGAAGCCAATCACAAAAGACTAATACTGTAAGGTTCCACTTATATGAAGTACATAGAGTAGTTAAATTCATAGATACGGAAAGCAGAAGGTGGTTGTGGAGGGGTGCTGGGGGAGGGGAGAATGGGGACCTGTTTAAAGGGTATAGAGTTTTGGTTCTGCAAGATGAAAAGAGCTCTGGAGACTGGTTGCACAACAATGTGAATGTACTTCAAACTACTGAACTGTATGCTTAGAAATGGTCAAGATGGTAAATGTTATGTCACGTGCATTTCACCATTAAAAGAAAAATTTGACCGCATCCTCAGAATATCACACTTAAATCATACTTTCAATTACTGGGCCAATGCTAAATGTTTCCAGATTTTACTATAAGTAGTATAGGAAAAGTTTCGGGTCATTTTCCCAATACTGTCTTCTAATTGAAGTGACATACTTATCATTTGATCCCCTGACAGTTTCAGTGATCAGTCACCACCTCCCAGGTAAATGGTTACCATGCCCCTTGCTAACAGGACACCATCTAGGGGTCAGTTGTGGAACTACAGGCAACCAGGCAGAAGAAGAGTAAGGCCTGCCTACATCTCCCCACCCCGCCAGACTCCACTCCTGGAAGTACTTGGAAAAGGAGCCAGACCTAAGTGCCACCCTTTCCCCATCCTCCATCCAGTCAGTATAGGTTCCAAGATCTTGCTGCTATGAAAAAAAAGATCTCCCAATATTTACAGTACTTGAGGTTAGAATAAATAATCTTTTATGGATAGAGTACTAATATCTTGCTAATAAAAGCTTCAGCTCCTAATCCTTTGTTATTCTCTTAAAACAATACAACATCTCCAGTGCAAATAAAGCTAAAAGTTCCTGCATAAATTCTTGTACCTACTTAGGAATGAAACAAAGTAGTTTGGGAGAATGGCCAAATGATTTTGTGTTTGGTAAATTTGCTACAAGCCAGTATTGTATTATGGAATCCCAGGGTCACAGACTTTTAGACCTTAAACAGCTTTAGAGGCCAGCTGGGTTAGAGACCCTCTAGAGACCAGTGATTCTCAACCATTTTAGTGTCACAGACCCCTTTGACACTCTGATACAAAATGAGAGGCTTTTGTCCCATGAGAGGCTATTTTACACAGAACTTTGAATATAACTTTAAAGTGTTTGTGGATCCCCAACCTCCACCCCAAGTTCATGACAGATTGAGAATTCCTGCTGTAGTGCTACCCCATCATTTGGAAGTGGGTTTTCTGAGAAATACTACATGTGAAGAAGCAGCCTAGCAGAGCGGCATTCTGCAATGGAGATGTGGCCCCACACAGAGTGGTGCTGCGTCAGAGCCAGTCCTGGTAAAACCCATTCCATTCCAGGAGGGCACATGTCTTCTGTAGAACAGCAGGCTAAGAGGGTGAAGTCCAAATGGGGGAACCCATTCAGATTCCACAGCCAGGAAAAACAAACGTTGTCTTATTGACTGAAGAGGAAGAGGGACAGGAGTAGGTGGCCATCCAGGACGGTTACATGGGGCATGAACAATGAATGACCCATGGGCTGAACAGAGATGACATGTGGGGGAATTTGGCAGCAGCATGGACTGTGAAGACAATCAAAATACAGGAATAGGGGACAAATAATAGTTAAAGTGGCAGAAGGGTACCAAGAGGTGCAGACCAAGAGCAGAGCAGATGCTCCACAGAACTGCAGGAAGAAGTCTGGATTACTTGCCAGACCTCTCCCCAGGGACTTCTACAAAAAAAAAATCACTAGGAAGAACTGGAAGAAGACTGGACTTCCAATGAGGTGGGTAGGAATGTTACATCTTGGGTTCTTGCTACAAGTGGGATACTTTGATTTACCAGGAAATACATGGTGGGGAAAGAGCCAATGATGATCCATTTTGGCTTAAGTTCCCTGCTGAAATGTGGCAGGAGTCACAATGGCTCCCAGGTGAGCGCTCAGCTGGCAGGGACTTTGTAGCATATTACCATAAATCTTTCTGAAGCTCAGTTTCCTCCTCTACAAAGCAGGATCAGGACTTGGTGAACACCAAGTTTCCTTCCAATGTGGAAAATCTTCTGATTCTATTGGAATCAGAATTGGAAGGCCAGGGTTGGGCTGTTTCAGTTCAGCAGATCTAAGTGAGTCATTTCTGAATTGTTTACGTGAGCACTAGCCTCTTTGCTCAAATATTCCCTTGAGGCATAATTTCTTGGATATTTGGGAAATGGAGGATATAAGAGGCTGGAAGGAAACCTATAAGAGACTAAAAAACATTTCCTGTAACTAAGAGAGAAAGTAAAACTGATGATGGTCAGAACTGGAGTTATATCACGTTGATGGATTCCAAGAGAATACGCCACCAGGTGTGGGTCTCACTGGATAACAGAGGTGGGACATGCTTCCAGGGTGACTGATCCAGTGGCTCCAGTCCCTCTTCCACATGATGCACAGCTCTGTGGATGGGGTCATATGGCTGTTGCAGCAGTATGGCCAAGCTTGATGTTTGCATATTTCAGTGTCCAGAGAGAGAGACTCTTCCTTCCTATGACTCTCTCAAGAGTGGGGAATTTGCCAGAAGCCCCAGCCAACTTCTCCTTGAATCTCATGAAACCACACTGGTTCACATGCCATTCCTGAACCTATCGCTGGCAGGGTTGAGGAGATTACACTCAGACAATTTAGGCGTCCCCTAAAGGAACAAGGACTACAGTGGGTGAGGGGTGAATACCTGACAAAAAAACAAGATTTGTTGGAATGACACAGAACAACGCTGAGCAGGCAGACATCAGGTTGTGCCTGCCACATGCTGTATTTCAAAAGTCTTACTGTATTCTCCTCTGCAGAATCACTTTTTGAAATACAGTGGGGGTGTGACCATGTTCCCCATTTTACAGATGGAGCAATTAAACTCAAGGTCACGCAGTTGGTTAGAGCTCGGGACAACAACATCCCTACTCGGAAACCAGGGCTCCTTTATGTACATTCCAAAAAGGTTTAAATTTTTGGTGTATCCTTTCACCCAGAAACTGTACTTCTGGAGATTATTGTAAGGAAATTATTATAATTCACCATATGATGAATGGGAATAAAGAGTTAAGAGATAAAGAATATCTATCTATCTATATTTGTGAAAAAGTGGAAACAACCTGAGAGTCCAATAATATGCAATTAGATAAATCAATGACAGTGCATACATAACAAAAGAATATCATGCTGGCTGTTACAATTAAATTGTAGGAGAAAAAGCAGTCGCAATGACCTGGGGAAACATTCACATATATTATTACTTAAAAAGCAGGCTACAGAACTGTTGTAAAAGAAAATTGTGTCTAGAAAAGTGAAGAGATGTAATCGCCAACATTTTTTAAAGATTATTTATTTATTGTGAGAAAGAGAAGGAGCAGAGGAGGGGCAGAGAGAGGGGGAGCAAGCGAGAATCCCAAGCAGGCTCTGCACCATCAGCATGGAGCCCAATGTGGGGCTCAAACCCATGAACCAGGGGGTCATGACCCAAGCCTTAACCAGCTGAGCCACCCAGGCACCTCTGTAATTGCCAGCATTTTATCCATACTTATCTTTGCACAGTGAATAATAATAGATCATTAATTTCCTGCTTTGTGCTTACCTGTTTTCCAAATTTCTTTGGTAAGGATCTATAACAAAGGATTTCTTCTGTGGGAATATTATAATTAGAAAAAAATGTCTGTTGAGTTTAAAATTTTTTTAAGTGAAATAATTTTCTTTTCACTAGAACACTGATTTTCACTCATTGCTGCCAGGTATCAGAGGGTTCCACAAGGGATTTCTGGAAATTAAGTTGGGGACTAATGACAAGAGCCCTCACAGTGGCCCGTGCAACAATCCCCACAGACCTCTCCTCAGTGCCAATGAAATCTTAGGCTAAGAAACATCGTTCGGGAGGATTCTAAAATCTCTTGCCCTCAACTGCCTTCAAAATCACTGTATCCATGGCTGATGAGCGAAGCATAATATGTGCTTTGGGGACCATAAGGAGAACAAAAAGGTACAGATTCTCCTTAAGACAACACTTATGATAATAATTATTTCTGCAGTTCTTGGCACACATTGAATGCCTAATAAATATTGCGTAAATGAAGAGATGCTAGGCCAGGAAAAATTATTTGAAAATATTAAGCAGTGAAATCACTAATTTCTAAATACTCAGCATAATCCCTTCTTCCAATTATATTTAGTAGAGGACAGAATGAGTCTCATGCACTCTGCTTTTTCTGGCCTCATTCCTGGGCCTCCTGACCACCCAAGTATGCAGAGTTCTCCCACATTTATCCCAGTTGTCACAGATGAGAAGCACTTTCTTTTCTGTTGACCTTCTAGCCCCTGGTGATTCTGTCTCCTGATTATGGAAAGTACCCAGGAAACAGCATCACCAAAAAATTCACATTTTCAGCCTGAAAGCAGAACCCCATAGGAAAAACAACAACAACAACACCACCACCAACAAAAGCCTGAAGGAATTTCAGGTCCAAAGTTACTCAGGTCAGAAGCTAAAATGAACTGGCCCACCCCACATTCTTCAAATAGGTAAAGACTAGAGTCTGCCAAATCCTGAGCAAGTATCTTTAAAAAAGAGCCCATCCAAGGGTACCCCAGTGTCCGCTCTGCTTTGAAGACAAACAGCCCCCCATAATTAGAAACAGCCTTAATTACATGCCAGATGTCCATGCGTCCCTTCCAATTATTTTCAGAAACATCATAAAGATCCATTAATGACAGTGTGAAATGCCCTTAAAAAAAAAAATCTGTTCATCCTTGTGAGTTAGGTCCGACAGGAAAATTGCAACCTGCTTATTCCTGTGAGTTGGGTTTTGTTTTTTGAGTTTTATGACGAGCATGTGTTTGACTTGAACTTTTGTCACCAAAAATACTATCACATATTTGGTTCAGTCACAAAGAGCAGTCTTACAAAAATTTTAACCAAATGTCTTCTATCACACAGACACACACACACACACACACACACACCTGAGTATACCCTGAGCACTTCCTAAAAATAAAATGAACAATCAAAAGCTCTTGGAAGCACAGGGTCCATATCACGAAGTGATAGTTCTTCTGAACTCTGCCCTGCTCAAACCACTTGGGAATATACTGTCAAGTTCTAGAAACCACACTTGGCCCATTCAAGAAACCCCAGAAATTGGAATAAACGGCACAACCAGTACGGACTTCAGACTTCTTTAGGGCAGGGTCTGTGTTATGTCCCGTCTGGTACCCAGGGCCACTGGCACAGTGCCTTATACATAGAACATGATCAAAAATGTTTGTTTGAGGGACACCTGGCTGGCTCAGCTGGTGGAGCATGCGACTCTCGATCTCAGGGTTGTGAGTTCAAGCCCCACGTTGGGCGTAGAGCTTACTTATAAATAAATAAATAAATAAATAAATAAATAAATAAATAAATAAATATTTGTTGAGTGATGTGTAAGTAATGAATCCATATTTTAAGCATAACCGTCAAGAAGCACATATATTTAAGCTGGAAAATAAAAGATACAGAGGATGTGACAGCTTATTTCAAATACTTGAAGGGTTCTCATAGAGTACAGAGGAGGGACTTCCTCTCTTTTGTTCTTTGGACCAGAACAAGGGCTACTTAGTGCAAACCACAGGTAGGCAGCATTGATCCAAGTCGTCAGTGTTTTGTGTATCTACCTTGGAAACTGTGGGGTGCTTGGGTATGTTCCAGGTACTCAAGTTTAGTGTGAGTATCACAGAGATTTGGAAGAAGACATTTGGGCTTGTGGACGAATTAATAATTTATTCAAGAGACCTTTAGGGTGCTTGGTGCCAGATGATCCCGAGAGCAAGGTATGTAGCTAACAAAAAGAGGCAGGGCTTCTTCCGTTTCAAAGCCTGCTGTCTATTCAGGAATGCAGATGAATAAACAGGTAATCATAGTACCCTCCGGTGGGGGGGGTGGGGAGGGAGGGCTGTGAAGGAGAAGTCCAGGCACCTATGATGGCCCTTGGGTGCTCAGGAAACCCTGCAGGCTTAGATCAGGTGATAACGCAGTGGAGTGGAGGGCAGAGGGGCGATGATTCAGCATGTGTAAATGCCGCAGGTCCCAGAAAAAGGACACCATGGAGAGCCCTCCACCACCTAAACCCTCAGTCTTGAAACCAACCACATTCGCCACCTTCCAGTTCTGTTCACTCTTGGCCTCCGGGAACCTTTTCAACCTTCTCCTATGTTAATCCCGCAGCTCAGCCCTGATGGCTGAGTTTTTCTTTTCAGGTTCTGATTCTCATTGCTAAGGCTTATTTTGAGACTCAATGTCTATCTCATTCCTGGTCTATCTCAGAGGGAATCAGGCCTCGGGCAGATACGCAGCTCTCCAAGTTGAGAGGGAACTTGGGATATCTGATCTCAGCCAAGATGATCACTACACCAGGGCTGGATGTAATATGCTGAAACCAAGAGCCAAGCTTCAAGGGAAGCTACACTCAACCCGACCAGACTGACATCTGAAAAGCAGCAGAGCAATGAAAATGTTCTGGAATTAGATCCTGGTGATGGTTACACAGTCTTGGGAACGTACTAAAAATCACGGAAGCGTACACCTTAAATTGGTGAATTTTATGGCATGTGAATTGTATCTCAATGATAACGATTTTTTAAAAAGCAACAAGAGATGGCCACTGTAGGAGACTGAGCTTAACCTCTAATTAAACTTGTATTTACTGGAAGGGGAAGTATTTGTCTTTAGATGTTTTTTTTTTTAATTTTTTGTTAACATTTATTTATTTTTGAGACAGAGAGAGACAGAGCATGAACAGGGGAGGGTCAGAGAGAGGGAGACACAGAATCTGAAACAGGCTCCAGGCTCTGAGCTGTCAGCACAGAACCCGACGCGAGGCTTGAACTCACGGACCGTGAGATCATGACCTGAGCCGAAGTCGGCCGCTCAACCGACTGAGCCACCCAGGCGCCCCACTTTAGATGTATTTTTGCCACCTTTAGAAATTCCTGACAACCTATAGCCCTTTTAAGGCATGAAAAAAAATGGATTAGTGCTGACTCTATACACAGTGTATTAATTAATAACTAAATAATTATATGTTGTCAGATTCATGACTTACCCTTTTAAACAAGCTTTCGTATTTGTCATCATGGGCGGCACTGAATTGTAGAAGATCACCTGGGGAGGATCTGAAGCTTCGTGCTGACTTCGCCATTCACCAAGACCTGGCGGGGGGCCAGGTGTCACAGAACCTCTGGGTCTCTTTTTCCTCAGCTCTGACATGAGGGGTTAGACTCAGTAGGCCCAGTTTGGCCCCAGGATCCTTGTCTCTCCAACTTGCAAAATCTTCAGAACAACCCTGAAAGGTAAGTAAGCAAAGGTTTTTTGTCCATTTAAAAAACTAAGGGCCAGGACTGATTAGTGTTGGAATCAGGACCTGAAGTGAGTTCACCTGAGTTCTAGTCCAATATTTCTTCCAGTGCAAGAGAAATGTGGGCCCTCCATCCCAAGAATTTTCCATCTAAGGTTATTCAGCTGGTGAGGGTTGGAGACAAGATCATAGGCTCTGGAGAGAGAAATCAGGGGAGGCAGAAACATCTGGAAGGGCCAGTGGGACCTGGGTCATGGCCACTGTGGAGGAGGTAAGTCAGGAGAGGTTGTTGGCTGAGGAATTTCATCCCCAAGAGCACCAGGAAAGTGAGAGTTGCCGGGAAACCCTGAGTTTTCCAACTTGGCAATCAGTACACAACTGAGTTTTTATAGGAAATTGCTCAGTTCTTTGGAAATTTTGTGTGGTATAAAGATGGCCTTGGAATTTTATATATGTGCTTAGCAAGAGGCAGAAACATTTTGGAACCCCTGCCTTTGGGAGGTCCGCTTGCATTATTATTATTATAATTACTTTCAGTAGAACTGTATAATATGAAATTCTATTGCTAAAAGCAGTTTAATTTTCTGATCTTTGTGACTTCTTAATCACAAGTAAAACCCAAGCAGAGGGAAAGTGGAATGCAAAAAGCAGTTTATTCTGAATCAAAAAAATTAGGTCATGGGCTGGCATCCAGCTAACTGTCTGTGTCCTTAGACAATTCACTTGCTCTCTCAGATCTGCAGCTTCCTCACCTGCAAATAAAGGAATTTGAGATTATCTTTTAAGCCCAGTTCAGCTCTAGAATGCTATGATCAGATACCATACATCTGGTACCTTGACCACATCCTTCCTCCTAAATCTTGGGGATCAGTCTCCTCCAGCCTGTACATATCACCCTTATTCCTCTTTGCCCTGGGAGGAGAAAGGCCAGCACCGTCTGGTGCCACTTCTAAGAAACAGCTATAGCAGGTGACACCCAGGGTCTCTCCCATGACTGTCTGCACTGCTAAGGCAAGTTACCATGGAGCAACACATTGAGGTGGACCTTGGCTAGAAAGCCAGTATAGTGCATAGGCTCTGGAGTCAGACAGACCTGGGTTGAATCCTGAATCTGCCACATACTAGTGACTGTGGGCAAGCAAGTTCCTCCCCTGGTATCTACTGAGCACTGCGTGAAGGTAAGCTGTGTAGGCCTCTGTTACGGAGGGACAGAGCAACCGTATAAAACCATAGCGAGATGGGAAAGGTCACACAGGCCGGATTTCTAAGAGGAAATGCCATCCCTCTTTTCTCCAACATCTCTGGCAAAGTTGTCACCCAAAGGTAACAGGCCCAGCCAGTCGTGGAGGGGAGGGAAGTGATCTCCATCCAAAAGGAAGAACGTTTGACTTGACATTTGAATGAGTTACTTTAATTCTTATGAAGGAGTGGTGCAAGAGAAAGGCAAAGAAAGCGAGGGGGTAGATAAGAATCGAAGGAACAAGAAACAATAAGTGGTGAATGAGGTTGATGCTGATAATTTCTGTTTTATGATTAAAGGCATTTCTAAGCGACTTCTAACCATTTTTATCAAGAAGAAGGAATGAATTAGCTAACTTATGTTCCACTTAGAAATGCATGTGTATTTTCTCTGCATGTGGAATCTGTTTAAAAATTAGGCATTGCACGTTTTAAAATATATGGATATATTCTGGACACACACAATCCATCTGATATCATCTTTCTTCTTCTCTTCCACGTACCATTGCTTTTCCTGCCAGCTTCGGACTCAGAGCAGATACTACACCTGGTAGTTTGACACCTGGTAGTTTGTCAACCGTTGTGGAATAGCCTAGCAACTCAGAGTCTAAGACGAGTCCAGGCAGGCCTGCAGCTGCCACACTGTGATGCATTAAAACTACAACAAGTGGCTAAAACATGAGCTCTGGATCCAGATGTCCTTGGCTCAGAGTTTTACTCGATCATTTCCTAGACGTGTGACTACGGCAATGACATACTTTTTTAAGACTCAGTTTCTACATCTGTAAGGTGAGGCTAATAATAATACTTGTCTTAAAGGGCTGAAGATTGAATGAGATGGTACATGAAAAGCATTAGCCCAATACACAGCAATAATGTTCAATACATAGTTAATTACTAGGTTTTTTTTCTTTTTCTGGGAACCCTGAGATATAGACCTTTATGATCGGTCCCAAGTTCAAGGATATGGGTAAATGTAAATGTAAGATTGTGGAGGAGATGGGTTTTAAAGGATATATGCCATGACCCCTACTTTATATCCATTTAATACCTACTTTCCACTGGAATCCTAGAAGACAAAAAAAATTTTTTTTGTAACAATCAGGAACATGATAGAACTATCAAAAGTATATTCATTTAGTCAGGCACATTGTAAAATCACAAGTAATAATTTTATTTGGCCACAGTTTAAGAGAGGAAATTTCCTGTAAGAGGAAGTAAATAAAAGCAAACAAAACAAAACAAAACAAAAAACAAAAAAACCAACCCAACATTGAATGACATCTATGGAAGAACCACTAATCCAATTTTTTTCAAAACTTTTTCATTGGGGTAAAATATATAATAATGTAAAAGTTACCATCTTAACCGTTTAAGCATACAGTTCAGTGGGATTAAGTACATCCCTATTGTCACACAACCATCATCACCATCCATCTCCAGAACTCTTCATCTTACAAAACTGAAACTCTATGCCCGTTATATAATAACCCCCTATAACCCTTCCCCCACCAGCCCCTGGCAACCACCATTCTACGTTCTGTCTCTGTGATTTTGACTAATTTTAGTACCTCATATATGTGGAATTAGACACTATTTGTGTTCTTGTGATTGGCTTATTTCATTCAATGTCCTAAAGTTTCAGCCATGTTGTAGCATGCATCAGAATTTCTTTCCTTTGTAAGGCTGAGTAGTATTCCATTGTGTGTATATACTACATTTTGCTTACTCACTCGTCCATCGGTGGACACTTGGGTTGCTTCCCATGCAGCTATGAACATGGGCGTACAAATATCTCTTCAAGACTCTACTTCCAATTCTTTTGAGTATGTACCCAGAAGGGGAAATTGCTGGATGGCATGGTAATTCTATTTTTAACTTTTTGAGGAGCCACCATAATGTTTTCTACAGTGGCCAATCCAATTACTATTACCCTGTCCATTTTCACCATGTTTTCACAACACGCTCATGAAAAATTAGAGGGATGCCTGTGTGGCTCAGTTGGTTAAGCACCTGACTCTTGATTTCAGCTCAGGTCATGATCTCATGGTTGGTGAGATGGAGCCCCATGTTGGGCTCTGCGCTGACAGTGCAGAGCCTGCTTGGGATTCTCACTCCCCCTCTCTCTCACTCTGCCCCTCCCTCACTTGTGCTCTCTCTTTCTCCCCCAGAATAAATAAACTTAAAAAATCAATCATTAAAAAAACTTAAAAATTAGAGTCGCCATTTATTATACCAAACACCGTGCTATCCAAGACGTATCTGAAATAATGGTGCGCTGTTTAGACTCGAGTCTTCTTAAGCAGCTTGATACTGCATGGAGTCAAGTGTTCTCTGGGCCAAATCACTTCCCCCCAAACATTGCAATATGCCTAGCCTTCTCATCATATGAGGTTCCCATATGATTTCTCCACCGTTTCTCTAAGATTCAGAATGTTTTTACATATAAGCCTTCATGATCTGACCAAATCACCTGAGAAATAGGCAACAGACAGGTAGTATTATTTTCACATTATGGACTGAGAAACTGAGATCTACAGAAAGGAATAAAGCAGCCACGTTTGGAAAACCGTCTGCAATGCTGTAAAAATGTCTCACCAGACTCTTGACCACATAGATCATGACTTTTATTGCCCTCTCCCTAGATGAGATACGGATTAGTTGGAGAGAGTTGTTTATAGTTTGGCAAGCTACTAAGTAAAAGAACCTAATTTCGATTCTCCATTCTGGTGGGTGGTAGCAATAAAGGGAATTTAGGGAAGAGAAATGCTAAGCATTGGGAGGAAATGTTAGACCTGGAAGTTTTGTTTAGAATCCTACCGGATGGTCCACAGATTTAATTTAGCCAAGCATGGGTGTGGGGTCAGGTGCAGTTGGTTGAATTCCCAAGTCACCATTATGACCCTCAGTTAATGCTACTTCTTACAACCTCCTTTCCACAGTAACAGCTCAGTGAGTTAACGCGTGACTAGGGTGTCACAAAGGAGAGGTCCAGAGGCAGAGGACAGAAAAATAGCTCATTTCTTCCATCTTTCTCAGTGTTTTTTCCTCCCTCTATGTTGTTCTCATCCATTTTTCATTCCATCCCATTTCCTCTTTCTTCCCTTTCATTTCCTCATTTGGGGACAGTTAGAAGTCACAGTCTTGCTGCCAACAGTTGCGACACTCTCAGGAGTCATGGCAGCCACGAAGCCCGGGTTGGACCCTGCCTAGCAGCCTTGAAGGAGTGTCTGTCTGGAAGAGTGTGTGGGAGGAGGTGGGGGGGAGGGCCCCCAGCTGTCATGTAGATCCTTCATTTTAATTTGGCTCACAATGTCTTTTGCCAAAGAACATTTAAAATTTAAGGGTGGAAAAGTCTAATCAGTCAATCTTTTCTTTATTGTTTCCAGGTCTGTGTCTTTCTTGGGAAGACCTTGTCAATACTAAGATTATGTATTTAAATAGATATATCATATTTCTCCCAACAGAAATTTGGGCAAACTGACACACTGGAAACAGGGTTATCTCATAACATTTGCTTGTGTGGATATTGTGCATGTACTTGCACTCTAAGATTTAGTCTCTCCAAAATGTGGCCCGAGTTGTCTTTCCTCGTGGCTCTTTCACTCACTCCCTGCCCTGAACCCCCATCCCAACCATCTCATCTTAGGGTAGGGGAGCATTCAGTTGCTGTGACCAGAAACCCACTGAGACTAACAGAAGTAAATGGGAATTTCTTATGCTTTTGTAAGGGAATATTATGCAACCTGATTTTGAGAATTCTTCCTGTGGCACTGAAGAGATAGCATTCCCAGGTAGCTACTCTTCCTTCTCCCTTCCTCTCAATTTTCTTTGTCTCTGAACATCTGTTCTGTTCTTCCCTCGAGTCCAGCTTCCTTCATTTATGCATGAGTGAAGATGGCTGCCTGCCTCACACGGGGAGCCACAATGTCTCATGGGTTCAGCACCTACAGACAACTAACAGTTTCAAGGCTCTTGGTGTCCCAACTCCAAGTTCTACATCAAGAGATCTGATAGGCTCAAGGTGGGTCAGATGTCCACATCTGGTTCAATCACTGATGGCCAGGGGCATCAGCCATGTGGTTGTCCCTTAGGTAAGTCTAGGTAAGCTAGGTAAGCTTCTAGAAGAAGGGAATATGGCAGCGAGGAAATGACTGGTGTAACTAGTCCAGATCCCACATCCATATTACTCTGTGACTTCTGTTCCCTTCAAGTTTGCCCTTGATGTTGTCTCTGATTGGATTTCCTTTCCACCCATGATAGGATTTATACTAGATCCAGGACCTTTTCAGGACAGATTTTAGTCCCGTTGACCCGGGACACTCTGACCTACCATTACATCCTCCTGAAAGTTAGGGAGAGGGGGGAAACTCCTGGGATATAGATGGAGGAAGATGAGTAATTCCACCGGTTCTGGCCATGGGCACCTCTGGTGACTGTCTCACCACCATGCCGGCCACCAATGGGGGTGGGTGTAGGAAGAACGGCTGTTTTAGTCCATTTCTGTTTTTTCTTTCTTCTGCATGCTACTCTTGTCACATGGCTGGTGAAGTATGGTGGTGGCAATGAGCAGAAAAAGATGAACTAAGAGTTGCTTCCAGAATTCTCTCCATAGAGTCAACATAGCCTAAATAAATTTTCCTCTGAAAAACCTTTTCCATTTTTTGCAACCAGACTAAGGATTTGGTTGCAAATCCAAAAGGAAGGAGAGGATATGGTGGACCCTTAATCAGGCACACAGCTTCCATAATGCTCTGTTTCCTTACCTATAAAAGCCTGGTGATAGAGGCTCTTTTGAGATACCACTAACTTCAAAGTAACATTGTTGTATTAGTATTATTTATAACATAAAAATGATTGAATCAGTATGCCACTTTTTAGCGCACCAAAAAATATTCACTGCTGAGATGCTCTTTGGAAAAAAATCTGAGGGCTACATGTTGAGATGAAATACATATGGAAACTTTGTTAAAATGTGTGTCTCCAGTTTGCCTGTTTTTAACCAACCACCTTCCTCCAGAACATTCCTCCAGAGTATAAAATGCTTCATCAGCATGAGAGAAAAGCAAACGTTTGTAGTGATTCTCCATATGGAGGCTGTTACATAATCACCACAAAGGCCCAGTTGGGTTTGAAAACCTCTTCGCACACCAGTTTTAAGCATTGACCCAGATTCTGTTGCTTACACAGGAACTGGCAGATGACTTTGGAAAAATCAATCATCCTCTGTTAACACATGATTCTTTTGGGAAACTCTGATACGACAATGGCAGTTACCTGCATTTGGATTTGGATTTAGAACCTCAAGGTGTGAGTGTGGTGAATATTCAGGAGCTCAGCAGCGTGTAAGGTTATCTGGTATCTTCTGAGCCAAGGTAGGTGGAAAGGGTTTGCAGTTCTGTCGTTTGGGCTACCTCTGACTGAAGGCACAGGCCTGGTTTGTGGAAGTTCTGAATCACATATGCCCAAACGTAATCCCAGACGCCTCCAAGTCAAAGTGATTGTAATAGGCTTAAATGGATTCATGGCATGTGAAACACAATCATGAAATGCTTATTCTTTTTCTTTTTATGTGAGTGGGCCCCAAAGAGTCAAGATTCCCTACTGTGAGAAGCTTTTGTTCTTTTTTTTAAAATTTAACTTTATTTTTTATTTTTTTTTTGAAATTTACATCCAAATTAGTTAGTATATAGTGAAGCAATGATTTCAGTAGATTCCTTAATGCTCCTTACCATTTAACCCATCCCCCTTCCCACAACCCCTCCAGTAACCTTCAGTTTGTTCTCCATATTTATGAGGCTGTTTGTTTTGTCCCCCTCCCTGTTTTTATATTAGTTTTGCTTCCCTTCCGTTAGGTTCATCTGTTTTGTCTCTTAAAGTCCTCATATGAGTGAAGTCATACAATATTTGTCTTTCTCTGACTTTCACTTACCATAATACCCTCCAGTTCCATCCATGTAGTTGCAAATGGCAAGATTTCATTCTTTTTGATTGCCGAGTAATACTCCATTCAATATATATACCACATCTTCTTTATCCATTCATCCATCGATGGACATCTGGGCTCTTTCCATACTTTGGCTATTGTTGATAGTGCTGCTATAAACATGGGGGTGCATGTGTCCCTTTGAAACAGCACACCTGTATCCCTTGGATAAATGCCTAGTAGTGCAATTGCTGGGTCGTAGGGTAGTTCTATTTTTAGTTTTTTGAGGAACCTCCATACTGTTTACCAGAGTGCCTGCCCTAGCTTGCATTGCCACCAGCAATGCAAAAGAGATCCTCTTTCTCCGCATCCTCACCAACATCTGTTGTTGCCTGAGTTGTTAATGTTAGCCATTCTGACAGGTGTAAGGTGGTATCTCATTGTGTTTTGATTTGTATTTCCCAGATGATGAGTGATGTTGAGCATTTTTTTATGTGTTGGTTGGCCCCCTGGATGTCTTCTTTGGAGAAGCGTCTATTCATGTCTTTTGCCCATTTCTTCACTGGATTATTTGTTTTTTGGGTGTTGAGTTTGGTAAGTTCTTTATAGATTTTGGATACTAACCCTTTATCTAATATGTCATTTGCAAATATCTTCTCCCATTCTGTCGGTTGCCTTTTAGTTTTGCTGATTGTTTCCTTCGCTGTGCAGAAGCATTTTATTTTGATGAGGTCCCAGTAGTTCATTTTTGCTTTTGTTTCCCTTGCTTCTGGAGACGTGTTGAGTAAGAAGTTGCTACAGCCAAGATTAAAGAGGTTTTTGCCTACTTTCTCCTCGAGGATTTTGATGGCTTCCTGTCTTACATTGAGGTCTTTCATCCACTTTGAGTTTATTTTTGTGTATAGTGTAAGAAAGTGGTCCAGGTTCATTCTTCTGCATGTCGCTGTCCAGTTTTCCTAGCACCACTTGCTGAAGAGACTGTCTTTATTCCATTGGATATTCTTTCCTGCTTTGTCAAAGATTAGTTGGCCATACATTTGTGGGTCCATTTCTGGGTTCTCTATTCTATTCCATTGATCTGAGTGTCTGTTCTTGTGCCAGTACCATACTGTCTTGATGATTACAGTTTTGTAGTATAGCTTGAAGTCTGGGATTGTGATGCCTCCTGCTTTGGTTTTCTTTTTCAAGATTGCTTTGGCTATTTGGGGTCTTTTCTGGTTCCATACAAATGTTAGGATTATTTGTTCTAGCTCTGTGAAGAATGCTGGTGTTACTTTGATAGGGATCGCGTTGAATATGTAGATTGCTTTGGGAAGTATCGACATTTTAACAATATTTGTTCTTCCTATCCAGGAGCATGGAACCTTTTTCCATCTCTTTGTGTCTTATTCAATTTCTTTCATCAGCTTTCTATAGTTTTCAGTGAGAACCTTCTGTTCTAACTGCATGGAATGAGCAAGATGAAGAGCCCAAATCAGTAAAGGCTTGTGACATCTCAGTCGACCACCCTGGTTGTGCTCACCAGAATCCACTGGAGAGATGGCCTACCTTTCCCACCCCTACCAGGAGCATTGGCTGAAAGCAAAGAGAATCCCGGACCCCCAGAAAAAAACTGGTCTTTCTCTGAAGCAGGGGCCACCAAACGGTCTCTGTAAAGGGCCAGATACTAAAATAGTTTTGCCTGTGTGAGCCTTCCAGTCTCTGTTACTCAACCTTGCCATTTGCAAGCAGTTATTAGACAAAATATTTATATGAATGAGCATGATCAGAGCTGGCCTGTGACCCACAGCCTGTAGTTTGCCAGCCCCTACAAGAGACGAACGCTTTAGGAACTAGAGCATTCTACGTGTGAAAAATTGGGTGCGGAAAATAAGGGAAGGCAAACTTCACACAGCTGATGTCATGTGCCTCCTAAATAACCTGTGTCACTGTTGGTCCCCAGGAAGGTCTTGGGCACCAGCCACGTGTTGGCCTTGGGAAGAAAGGGCTATTGGAGTAGGAGTCAGAGGATGAGTACCTTGTCTCCCCACCCCGCCCAGAGCCTCACCTCCAGACTGGCACAATAGACCACAGTCTCCTAAGTTCTCTGACTTGAAGTGTAAGAAACACAGAAGTATAGAAAACCCCTGCCAGGCGGGGGCCCCCACCTCTGGGGTGGGGCTGACAGCAGCAGTGAGAGTTGGGCACGCACTGTGGATGCTTAGCTTGGGTCTAGTACAGGGGAAAGAGTGCTGAGCGGCACTCAGTCAACAACTTTCAAGTATCACGTCTCTTAATTGTGTTACCGGATGCGTATCATCATCCTTTTTAAAAAGAGAAACAATATGAGCCTCTTCCTGCCAGCTCAGACTGTATCAGACAGCAGTCTTCAGAGTAGGATCTTGACATGACCACAGGCCAGCAGCTTTCCGCTTTTGTGTCTCTCCTTCAAACTGCCTGCCTCCGGCTCTGTCCTGCAGGGACCTATGCTCTCCTGACCACTTGTATGGAAGCATATC
The DNA here is from genome assembly GCF_027475565.1 of Acinonyx jubatus. Taxonomy (NCBI): domain Eukaryota; kingdom Metazoa; phylum Chordata; class Mammalia; order Carnivora; family Felidae; genus Acinonyx; species Acinonyx jubatus. The sequence goes on along the minus strand of NC_069388.1, from coordinate 107,343,181 downwards.
ATCTGCCTGCCTGGCCCCACCAAGGATCCAGGCTGCCTGTCTTTGTTCCTACATGGGTTGGGGGAGCACCCCCTATTTGGGACCTCTCTCCTGGGGCTCACATTCCCACTCAGTTCAGAAAAGCAACAAAGTAGCAAGTGTATGGGCCGGCTTCACATATATCCTTTCAAAGAATGTCCTGGGAGCTTCCACTTTTCAAAACATTTTCAGAAACGTTTCACTGAATCTTTTACATTATTGCCACAGGGAAGCCCCTAAAACTAAGCCTAGGGTTACAAGGAACTTAGAGGCTTCTCTCAATGTGTTTCCTTTTCTCAACAGGCTGAAGGAACAGAATCCAGGAAGGTATCACATGAATGATGCCGGAGATGCAATAAAAAGAGTGAATATCTATAGTATTAGTGGAGAGATTAAAGAGGTTGGGAATTACCCTCTAAGTTCATGTTTTAAAAGCTCATTATTTACTTTGCAAGTACTGTTTGCGCAGAACCCAAGGACAGGAACGCACTGAGCCATCCTTCCTCTGGCTGGCTGCCTTCCTGATGACCGTAAATATAAACCCCAGCAGCAGGGTAGTGCTAAACCGCCCAGTGGAAGCACAAATTGGAAAGTACAAAAAACGAGCTTCTTCAAGCCTCTGACTTTGCCAGGATCATGAATATGTAAGACGCAATGGTTCATTAGCAGACTCCAAGACATCGCAGATGCTGGGCGTGGGCGAGCGCCACTGACGCAAAAGTCAGGGTGTGTGGGACTCTTTGCCAAACTCTGGGGCCCTGTCTCGTTTGTGGCACACATGTTGGGGTCTCCATTAGGGCTGGGCAGAGGCCAGGGAGAACTCAGTGGCTGGGGTTGGGGAGAACAAGACAAAACTGAATGGATGCCTCAGAGTTCAGGATGCAGAGTCGTGTGTTTGAGAAATGTGTCTGCCCAGAGTCCTCTCCAGCTGAGGTCCTAGGGTCCCCAAAGAAGCAGGATGATGTCAGCAAAGAGGGGCCAGGAAGGCCAACCTGCCTACAAAACTTAACAGGTTCTCATAGGCCAAAGATCTCAAGGTTTCAGGCAGTGGGGCTAAAGGAAATGCAGTTCAAGACAGCACTGAGTTCAGGTGCCTTGTTCCAGGACCAACGTGGGATTTCCCTGAGGTCCTTCAAAAGAGTGCAGTTGACAGGCCTCTTGTGAAGACCTGCCTTTTTTTTTTTTTTAAGTTACCTTTTTATTTTTGAGAGAGAGAGAGAAAACAGAAGTAGAGGAGGGGCAGAGAGAGACAGAGAGAGAGAGAGAATCCCAAACAGGCTCCACACTGTCAGCACAGAGCACGATGCGGGGCTTAAACTCGCAAACTGTGACATTATGACCTGAGCTGAAGTCTGACGCTTAACTGACTGAGCCACCCAAGTGTCTCAAAGATCCACCTTTTCATGCATTCTCCGTTCCATTCTCTTTGTTTTTTTTTTTAATTTTTTTTAACATTTATTTATTTTTGAGAGACAGAGAGCACAAGCAAGGGAGGGGCAGGGAGAGAGGGAGACACAGAATCAGAAGCAGGCTCCAGGCTCTCAGGTGTCAGCACAGAGCCCCACGCAGGTCTCGAACCCATGAACTGCGAGATCATGACCTGAGCTGAAGTCAGACACTTAACCGACTGAGCCACCCAAGTGCCCTACTCTCTTTGTTTTCAAGGCAGCATAGGTTTATAGGTGAACTTGTATAGAAGCACAGCATTTATGCAAGGGAATGTTCATATTCTCTTAGTGTAATATCATCAAGAAGCTAGTAGAAATCAGAGATTACTGGATGGGGATGGGGATGAGGGTGGTGGTGGTGGTTCAGAATATGCCCTTAAAGCTGCCACAGATCTCACACCCAAGAAACATTTGGGAGGCAGAAGGGATCTAGATTGCATAGCTCAGGCTATGCGGTCTTCTTACTAGAAGTCCTATAGCCTTTCCTCCTTCTACTCCCCAAGTTGTGGTACAAGAGTCCCCCCTGCATTGCCCCGGTCCTAATGTAATTTGCGATTAGCCACAGTGCGATGACATGGCAGTGGGGCTATTAGAAGCCCAGGATATGCTTCTCTCTCATCATGCTGCAGACTTTTGCAGACTGTTGTTACTGGCAGGGATTCCAGAGAGCTCTTCTGCTGGCCTTTCCGATTCTCCAACGAGATCCCTTACTTGGTGGGTCTGAGAAGCAGGTGTCTTCTTTCGGGAATCTTCATTTCTTCAGAGTTAGTTACAGGCAAATTCACCATTGCACTCACTGTTGTGAATGCCTGTACAGGCAAGTAGCGCAAAAGTAGCCACTCCTCTGGGCTATAGGCTGTTGAAGGACAGAGGTGATGAAGACAAACAATGGACTACCTACCATAAAGTAGCCAAGATACTCTGCCTTGGGGTCAAACACATTTATACTTCAAGCTTGGTACCGTTTCTTTGGAAGTCAACTAGTACTAATGAACATCTCTGCTTCTCAGTTTGCTCATGGATACAAATAACGCCTCCTTCTGAAGTGAAGCATGACGTCTTACTATAATGTGGCCCAGCAGGCACTGACATAGGAGGTGATCAGTGCAAGGCAGCTGCTGTCCATTTTCTTAAGTTTTCATTCGATGTAAGCACATTAGCGGGTCTATTCAGCTGTTCTGTGAGCAAAAGATAAGTTGTTTTTCAGGATAGTTTAATTTTCTAAATGAAACACTTGGTGTGTGGGAGCCAACCACTTGGGTTTAATTTTCTTGTTTGGGACGAAGCTAAAAACTAAAAAATCAGCTCCCTTTGTTTGTGGCAGAATTTCATTTCCAAATTTGTTTTTAAAATGCTCTTTGTAACATGGAGATGGCTAAATAGTTTTCCTTGTTTTTTTTTTCTTAAAAATGAATAAAAAATAAAAACCCCCTTTTGGGTTTGAGACGAATCACACTGGAACTTTGGGGAATGTAAGTGATTTTTTCAGAAATGTGGCTTTAGGGTGGGAGAAAGGAAGGGAAAGAAAGGGCTCAGTGAAAATCTATTTGTCCCCTGGTGGTTCCCGGCATGTTGGTGGCTCAGTAACTCACTGACTTATCTCTTCTTAGCTTTTGTGATTCACAGGAGGGAGTCATCCTAAATTATTCTTTACTAGGATTCTGGAGTCCCTTCCTCCCTCCCTCCCTTCCTTCCTTCTTTCCCTCCCTCCCTTCCTTCTTCTTTCTTTCCTCCCTTCCCTTCCCTTCCTTCCCTTCCCTTCCTTTTCCATCCTCTCCCCTCCCTTCTCCTCACCCCCCTCCTCTCCCCTTCCTCTTTCCTTTCTTGCTTTCTTTTTACAAAATTATGGCCATAGATACCAGCTTATCTGCCCTTTTCCTGCACACTAAACACACATTATGAGAGAAAGCATTTGGGTTTTGTCCCCTATCTCTACCCCTCTTTACAGCAAAACTCTCTGTCTTAGCTTGGGCTGTAATAAAAAATTCCATAAACTGGGTGGCTTATCGACAACGGACATTTATTTCTCACAATTCTGGAGGCTGAAAGTCTGAAGCCAGGATGCCAGCCCCGTCAGGTTCTGGTGAGGGCGCTCTCTCAGGTAGGCTGTAACTAACTGTTGACTTCTGACCTCGCATGGCAGAGAGCAGAGAGAAGAAGCAAGCTCTGTCCCGACTCCTAAGGGCTCTGGTCCTATTCATCAAGGCTTAACCCTCAATTGGCCTCATCTAATCCTAACCTCCTAAGGGCCCCACTTCCTAATACCATCACATGGGTGGGGGATAGGGTTTCCACATATGCATTTCAGGGGGAAACAGACATTCAGCCCATAACACTCCTATTGTCTATAATTGCTATCTTTAATTCCTCTTCTTCTATACGGGGCTTTGAGGACTGTGGGGAAAGTGTGGTCTTTTCCCACAAGACCTATCTATGTTTATGGTGCTTTCGGCCAAAAGAAGCGTGAGGTCCTTGGACATGGGGACCCCTATGTCACAGGGCATGCTCATCTGGGTGACAAGCCTTTAGACTCCCTCGGTTTACTCTTATGGAAGGTGATGATATGCATTTTCAGCTCTCCAAATTTACTGCCACTTGGCTCTAGGCAGTGGCCAATTCACCATCTACACAGCAGAGAGAGCAATCAGAGACAGAAGACGAGGACATCTGCAACTGCCTCGTTGCAGGCCCTCCTGGGCCCTGGAGCCTGCACGATTCTTCTGTCCTCCCTGGATCTCCCATCTTCCTGGCATCTGGCCTATTTCTTATTGAAGTTCTAACAGATCAGCTTCATGTATTTTGAAGCTCTGCTATCAGAAGCATGTACCTATAGAGTTGTTGTATCTTCTTGATTAATTGGTTCTTTTATCAATATAAAATGCTCTTTAAACACAATCTGAAAATACTCCTTGGTTTTACCAAACCTCATCTCAGTAAGATGGCAGAGCTCTGTTTGAGCTGTCCCTCCCTTTACTGCAAACTACAGACTGCCTCCAGACAGTTAGCGGGGGCAATCAGGGTTCACTTTGTTTGTTCGCCTCCTCTTAATCACTACAAATCATGGGGCGCCTGATGTGTGGCTCAGTTGGTTAAGCGTCCGACTTCAGCTCAGGTCATGATAGCGTGGTTCGTGGGTTCAAGCCCTGCGTCAGGCTCTGTGCTGACAGCTCAGAGCCTGGAGCCCCGCTTCAGATTCTGTGTCTCCCTCCTTCTCTGCCCCTGCCTTGCTCTGTCTCTCTCTCCAAAATAAATAAACATTAAAAAAAATTAATCACTGCAAATTGTGCTTTCTGTCCAATGCTTGAACTTTGTTTCATGTATTTTGTATACTCCTCCCATATTCTAATAACTAAAGGCTGGGAGTGAACATCTCTGTTTTTCCCTTAACAGGTAAATTAAGCATTTTCATATTTATTGATGTGACCGGTATTTTTGGACCCAATTTTGTCATATCATCTTACATTGTCATTGCTATGAGATCGTGTCATATTTACTGAGTTGATTATTCTATTTGGTGTACTTATTTACTTTTTGGAAAATTTCTTTTGGGATTAAGAAAAATTTTTAATTTTTTTTCTAATGATTACCTCTGTAGTGTTAATTGCTTTTATTTTAAATTTATTCTATTTTTAAATATTAAAAATTTTTATTTTATTAAAAAATGAAAGCAATTTTTAAAAATTAAAAAACTTTTACTATCTAGTCTGTCAATTTTAAACGGTGTCTTCTGACTCCCACCTATTACTTCTAGGTGTAAGGTCAATAATCTTATTCTACTTTCTTTTCTCACTCCCTTCTCTCATTTTTAAAAATTACATTCTCGGGGCACCTGGGTGGCTCAGTCAGTTGAGCGTCCGACTTCGGCTCAGGTCATGATCTCACAGTCTGTGAGTTCGAGCCCCGCATCGGGCTCTGTGCTGACGGCTCAGAGCCTGGAGCCTGCTTTGGATTCTGTGTTTCCCTCTCTCTCTGCCCCTCCCCCACTTGCACTCTGTCTCTCTCTAAAAAATGAATAAACGTTAAAATTTTTTTTTAAAAAAATTACATTCTTGGGGCACCGGCTGGCTCAGTCTGAAGAGCCTGAGACTCTTGATCTCGGGGTTGTGAGTTTGAGCCTACCATCATGAGTGTGAAGATTACTTAAAAATAGAATCTTTAAAAAAAAAATACATTCTTTCTATTCTATCCAAAGATACAGTGTTTATATAACATTTTTATACCTATGTCTTCAATCTTGTATTAGTCCTCACTCTACAGAACAGCTCACCCTCAGTCCTTTTGCTGAAATGTCCCCAGTAATCTCTTGGCTAAAGACAGCTCACTCTCTTGTGGACTCCTCAGGAGGGGCACTTGTATTCAGTTTTCCTGAGTTCTGGCATGTTTGACCCATTTGTCTACATCCTTGATACTTGAAGAACAGCGTGGCTGGTTATCAAGTTTCTTGGAAATGCTACGCCATTTTTGTTTTGCTTGATATGTTGTTTTTGACCAGTCTAATTCTCTCCCCCTTCCAGCTATTTCTGTGCTTGTCAGGACCCTCTATGGATTATTTTCTGTCTCCTTAAACCTAAGAAGCTTTGCTAGAATACATTTCTGGGCTGATCATTTCAGGTCAATTTTACCAAGTGGACTTTTTCACTGGTTAGGTTCAGTGTGTGACTTATTTCTGGAAAGTTTTCTTGGACTATAATTTTAAGTATTAGTTCTGTTCCATTGCTTTGATATTCTTGTTCAGGAACTCCAATTGGACATGCCTTGCCTGTCTTTCATTTCATTTGTTTTCCTCTGACCCTTTTTACTTATTTCTTTATCTCACTTTTACTCTTGGTTGTTTTCGTGCTTCTCAGTAACGTCTTTTATTAAATCTCTTTAAATGTACTCTTCCTTAGGCTTTATGGTTTAGTTTTCAATTCTGGTAAGATTTGTTTTTTCTTTTTCTTTTATATCTTTCCTATTTCAACAACTGTAATTTCATTTCTTCTGCTTTTCTTTTTTGGTCCATTTGTGTTGTTAGGTTTTATATTTTTTATTCAAAAACATTTAATAACTCCTCTTTAAAGATAATTAATTTTTACTAGACTGTTCCGCTAAAGTTTTCCTCGGTTTCGTGGAGGCTTTGGAGTGATATTTTCTTCAGCTGAATTACTTTGGTTTGCATTTTTTTTAAAAAAACAACCGTTTGGATATCATCTCTTTTTTCCTATTTCTGGTCATTTTGTGGAGGGGGTTTCTAGAGTGAAGGCAGCATCTCTTATGGGTTCTGCCCTTTTCTGTTTAGGCTCTTTAACGCAGGGTGTTGATGGTGAGGATGGGAAGAAGGAAAGGGTTTAATGTGTCTTTTTTTTCCTTCAGGATCATTAATTTTATCTTATTTCCTTCTTTCCTTTTACTGCTTGTCCCTCAAAGATACCCACAGCCTCTCATCTCTTATCCTCCCCAAGAAGCAATGCCCCTCCAATGCTGATGCTTCTGGTCTCACTCATGGTCATTTCCTTTCCCTGGAGCTGGTGTTGTGAACTACCAAGTTCCAAATCACGTCCAGTATTTTTTAACTTATTTGGATTTTCTCTTTCTGGGTCTGAGATTGTCTGTGCTTCAGGAAAGTCCTTGATGCCTCTCTGCTCTTCTCAGATAGCCCTTTAATCCCCACTACTCAACTCTTCATGGCCACAGGCTTGAAGCAATGGACACAAGAGAACTCTGTTGGCATTTCTCTCATTTTTGTACTTGCTGATGATTTGAAGCTTATAATATTCTCGGATTCCTTAGTAATGCTGAAGGCATTGTGTGTTATTTTTAATTTTCTCTCCTTATTTATTTCGTGGGTTTTGATTTTGTTTTTTGTTTTTGTTTTTGAAGTTGTGTGGGGAGATTCAAAGTGAGGCAGCCACCATTGTTTTTCATACCTGGAAGTCTGTAAGTTTGAAGTTAAGAAGCAAGAAATTAAAAACTTCTGTATTTACAGGTATATTTCCTTTTCTAGTGTTTTTTAAATTTGTGTAAACATGAGTTTATATTTGACATAATTTTTCTTCAGCTTCAAGAACTTTTTTGTGGAAACATTTCTTTTAGTGTATATCTATGGGTAAGGAAATCTCTCAGGTTTGGTTTGCCTGAAAAGTCATTATTTCACCCTTCTTTTTTAATGATTACATTTTTTTTTTTTAATTTTAGAAAGAGTGAGGTGGGGAGAGAGGCACAGGGGAAAAGCAGGGGAAGGAGAGAGAGAGCAGGGGGAGAGGGAGAGAGAGAGAGAGAGAGGGTGGGGGGAAAGAGAGAGAGAGAGGGAGAATCTTAACAGGTTGCATGCTTAGCACAGAGCCCAAGGTGGGGCTCAATCCACAACCCTAGGATCATGACCTGAGCCAAAATCAAGAATCAGACACTCAACTGACTGAGCCACTCAGGCACTCCAAAAGATTTTTTTCCTGGGTGTAAAATTCAGAGTTGAGAGTTTTTCTTTTAGCACTTTAAAGATATAATACAAATTTTCAGTTAAAAGTCAACAGCTCTGCTCTCAGAGAGCGGGGAGAGTGAAAGGACGCCAGGAAGGAGAGTTGTTGAGCCCAGAAAGACAGAGCTCAGCTCCACTGGGGATCAAAGGTGAGGGTAAGCACCATCTCCCTCTCCCATCCCCCAGCCGAAATTTCAAAGGGAACCAATTCCCATCACCAAACTTGCTTGCACCACGCAAACACCCAACGCTGTGCTTCTGTGGATCCATCCCTCCAATGGGTCTGCCTCCCTCCCAGTGCTGCAGGGCCCCTCCCGGAGGGGACCACCGATGGCAAAGCAAGCTAAGCCTGCCCCTCCCGCCCCTGTGCACCTTTTGGCTCCAACCCGGCTAATATGCCAGACCCCACTGAAGCAGCACCACAAGCCTGGCAGTGTGCAAGTATCCCAGACAGGGGCCACATCACTCCACAGTGAGTCCTGCCCCTGGGAGAGGCGAAGATAAGGTACACACTAGTCTGACTGTGGCCCCAGCGGTGGGCTGGGGGCAGACACCGGTCTGACTGCAGCCCCGCCCACCAACACGAGTTACTCCAGACAGCACAAGGGAAGTGCCCTGCAGTTTGGAGTCACCACAGGGACTGCCCAAAATGACGAAACGGAAGAATTCTCCTCAAAAGAAACTCCAGGAAGTAGCAACAGCTAATGAATTGATCAAAAACGATTTCAGCAACATAAAGAAACAAGGATTTAGAATAATAGTCATAAAATTAATCGCTGGGCTTGAAACAAGCATAGAGGACAGCAGAGAATCTACTGCTACAGAGATCAAGGGACTAAGAAATAGTCGTGAGGAGCTAAAAAATGCTATAAATGAGGTGCAAAATAAAATGGAGGTGGCCATAGCACAGATTGAAGAGGCAGAGGAGAGAATAGGTGAATTAGAAGATAAAATTATGGAAAAAGAGGAAGCTGAGAAAAAGAGAGATAAAAAAATCCAGGAGTATGAGAGGAGAATTAGAGAACTAAGTGATGCAATCAAATGAAACAATATCTATCATAGGAATTGCAGAAGAAGACAGAGAGAGAGGGGCTGAAGGTGTACTTGAACAAATCATAGCTGAGAACTTCCCTGATCTGGGGAAGGAAAAAGGCACTGAAATCCAAGAGGCACAGAGAACTCCCTTCAGACGTAACTTGAATCGATCTTCTGCATGACATATCATAGTGAAACTGGCAAAATACAAGGAAAAAGAGAAAATTCGGAAAGCAGCTAGGGATAAACAGGCTCTAACTTACAAATGGAGACCCATAAGACTAGTGGCAGACCTATCTACTGAAACTTGGCAGACCAGAAAGGAATGGCAGGAAATTTCCAATGTGACGAGCAGAAAAAATATGCAGCTGAGAATCCTTTATCCAGCAAGTCTGTCATTCAGAATAGAAGGAGAGATAAAGGTTTTCCCAAACAAACAAAAACTGAAGGAATTCATCACCACTAAACCAGCCCTACAAGAGATCCTAAGGGGGATTCTGTGAGTGAAATGTTGCAAGGACTACAAAGTACCAGAGACATCACTACAAGCACGAAAGCTACAGACATCACAATAACTCTAAACCTGTATCTTTCAATAATAACACTGAATGTAAATGGACTAAATGCTCCAACCAAAAGACATAGGGTATCAGAATGGATAAAAAAAACCAAGACCCATCTATTTGCTGTCTACCAGAGACTCATTTTAGACCTGAGGACACCTTCAAATTGAAAGTGAGGGGATGGAGAACCATCTATCATGCTACTGGAAGTCAAAAGAAAGCTGGAGTAGCCATACTTATATCAGACAAACTAGACTTTACATTAAAGGCTGTAACAAGAGATGAAGAGGGCATTATATAATAATTACAGGGTCTATCCATCAGGAAGAGCTAACAATTATAAATGTCTATCTGCTAAATATGGGAGCCCCCAAATATATGAAACAATCACAAACCTAAGCATCCTTATTGATAAGAATGTGGTAATTGCAGGGGACTTTAATACCCCACTTACAACAATGGATAGATCATCTAGACACAGGATCAATAAAGAAACAAGGGCCCTGAATGATACATTGGATCAGATGGACTTGACAGATAATTTAGAACTCTGCATCCCAAAGCAACAGAATATACTTTCTTCTCGAGTGCACATGGAACATTCTCCAAGATAGATCACATACTGAGTCACAAAACAGCCCTTAATAAGTATAAAAGAATTGAGATCAGGGGCCCCTGGGTGGCTCAGTTGGTTGGGCATCTGACTTCGGCTCAGGTCATGATCTCACAGTCTGTGAGTTTGAGCCCCGCGTCAGGCTCTGTGCTGACATCTCAGAGCCTGGAGCCTGTTTCAGATTCTGTGTCTCCCTCTCTCTCTGACCCTCCCCCATTCATGCTGTGTCTCTCTCTGTCTCAAAAATAAATAAACATTAAAAAAATAAATAAAAATAAAAATAAAAGAACTGAGATCATACCATGCACACTTTCAGACCACAATGCTTTGAAACTTGAAATCAACCACAGAAAAAAGTCTGGAAAACCTCCAAAAGCATGGAGGTTAAAGAACACCCTACTAAAGAATGAATGGGTCAACCAGGCAATTAGAGAAGAAATATCACTCTATGTTTCATATGTCTTTTACTCTCTGACTTCTTTTAAGATATTTAAAAATATTTGCTGTACAACTATTCAATTATGATTTCCTAGATGTGGCTTTCTTTGTTGTTGTTGTTTTTCCAGTCTGTTGTTCATTCAATGAACTTCTTAAATCACTGAGGTGATATTTTTCATCAAATTTGGAAAAAAACGGACTATTATTTCTTTAAGATTTTTTAAAATCTCAATCTCTCTTCTCTTTTTCCTGAACTCCAACTACATTTATTCCTGAGCATTTAATAGTGTTTTACAAATAATAGAGTCTATGTTCTTTTCATTTTCTCCAGCCTTTGTATCCTCTTCTTTTTAGGTCAGATGCTTTCTATTGCTCTGTCTTTAAATTCACTGGCCCTATCTTTTGCAGTATTCATTCTTCTGTTAAGTCCATTCAGTGAAACTTTTCATTTCAGATACCTTATTTTTCAATTCATTAAGTTCTTTTTAAAATAATTTCTATTTCTCTATAGCAGTCTCCAATCTGTCAACTTATTATGTCTATCTTTTCCTGTAAACCTATAAACATAGAATGGCTGTTTTAAAGTCTTTGTTAATTCCAACATCTCTGAATCTGTCCTATTTTCTGTTATTTTTTTTCCTATGTATAGGCCACATTTTCTTACTGCTTTATGTATCTAGTAATTTTTTATTGTGTGCTAATCATTGTAGATACTTGAAATTTTCTTCTCTTAGCCTCTGTGACACAATAATCTTAGGGTTTTTCTCCTACTTCTCTGGTAGTCTGTCCATCTTCTTTAAGTCTGTCCTCTTCCTGACCTTTTAATGTTAGAAATCCTCATGTCCGAATCTTATATATTGTCTTTTATCACACTACATTTTCTCCCTAAGCAATCTCATCTGCATCTTCTGCTGTAATTACCACCTATACACTGATGATTCAAAAGCCTATAAATTCAGTTGAGACCTCTCCTCTGAGCTCCAAGCTAACTGCTACTTGTCTTAATGGTACATCAAACTCAATATGTGCAGGGGAGCCCAGGTGACTCAGTCAGTTAAGCATTGAACCTTGGTTTAGGTCATGATCCTGCAGTTTGTGGGTTCAAGCCCTGTGTCCAGCTCTGTGCTGACAGCTCAGACTCTGGAGCCTGCTTTGGATTCTGTGTGTGTGTCTCTCTCTCTGCCCCTTCCCCACTAACACTCTGTCTCCCTCCCTCTCAAAAATAAATAGACATTTAAAAAAAAACTCAATATGTCCAGAACCAATCTCATGATCTCTCTAGCCTGCCTGTATACACACACACACACACACACACACACACACACACAGTTTAAAAGAAGACTTCACTGTAATCATCAAGACATATAGTATTGGCACAAAAAACAGACACATAGACCAATGGAATAGAATAGAGAACCCAGAATTGGACCCACAAATGTATGGCCAACCAATCTTTGACAAAGCAGGAAAGAGCATCCAATGGAAAAAAAGACAGTCTCTTTAGAAAATGGTGCTGGGAGAACTGGACAGCAACATGCAGAAGAATGAAACTAGACCACCTTCTTACACCATACACAAAAATAAACTCAAAATGGATGAAAGACCTAAATGTGACAAAGGAAACCATCAAAACTCTAGAGGAGAAAGCAGGCAACAATCTCTTTGACCTCAGTTGCAGCAATTTCTTACTCAACTCAACACATCTCCAAAGGCAAGGGAATCAAAAGCAAAAATGAACTACTGGGACCTCATCAAGATAAGAACTTCTGCACTGCAAAGGAAACACTCAGCAAAACTAAAAGGCAACAGATGGAATGGGAAAAGATATTTGCAAATGGCATATCGGATAAAAGGCTAGTATCCAAAATCTATAAAGAACTTACCAAACTCAACACCTGAAAAACCAATAATCCAGTAAAGAAATGGGCAGAAGACATGAATAGACACTTTTCCAAAGAAGACATCCAGATGGCCAACAGACACATGACAATATGCTCAATGTCACTCATCATCAGGGAAATACAAATCAAAGCCAGACTGAGATACCACCTCACACTGGTCAGAGTGGCTAAAATGAACAAATCAGGAAACTACAGATGCTGATGAGGATGTTGAGAAATGGGAACCCTCTTGCACTGTTGGTGGGAATGCAAACTGGTGCAGCCACTCTGGAAAACAGTGTGGAGGTTCCTCAAGAAAATTAAAAATAGAGCTACCCTATGACCCAGCAATAGCAGTACTAGGAATTTACCCAAGGGATACAGGAGTGCTGATGCATAGGGGCACTGTACCCTAATGTTTACAGCAGCACTCTCAACAATAGCCAAGTTACGGAAAGGGCCTAAATGTCCATCAACTGATAAATGGATAAAGAAGATGTAGTTTATATACTTAATGGAATACTACTTGGCAATGAGGAAGAATGAAATCATGCCATTTGTAGTAACGTGGATGGAACTGGAAGGTATTATGCTGAGTGGAACAAGTCAGTCAGAGAAGGGCAGATATCATATGTTTTCACTCATATGTGGATCTTGAGAAACTGAACAGAAGACCATGGGGGAAGGGAAGGGGGAAAAAATAGATACAAAAAGAGAGAGAGGGAAGCAAACCACAAGAGACTATTAAATACAGAGAACAAACTAAGGGTGGATGGGGGAGAGAGAAAATGGGTGATGGGCATTGAGGAAGGCACTTGCTGGGATGAGCACCAGGTGTTGTATGCAAGCCAATTTGACGATAAATTATATTCATAAAAAAATAAAAAATAAAAAAATAAAAGAAGGCTTTGATTGTTTTTCATTTCTTTTTTAGGATAAAAATAAAAATTATTAAGATGGACTGGCTCCCGTTTGACTCCTCTTAATACGGCTTCTTCTCCCTATGCCTCTCTGTCATGCTAGTCCTGTGTTTGCCTGTTAGCTTTTATCCTGCCTCTGGTCTTTGTCTATACTCTTCCTTCTGTATGAAATGCTTTCCTCTCTTCATCATATGGTTAACACCCTCTCCTACACCAGATTAGAACTCAACTGTCCTTTTCTGGAGGAAACCTTGCCTGACCCCCCTTGACGAAATCCAACCCACTCTTCTAGGTTCACATTGGCACAATGTACTTCTCATATATTGTGTATGCTCATGCATTGTGTATTGCTTATAACAGTTGTAATTTTATACTGGTGTTCATGACTACTTCATTCATGTGTGACACCTCTACTGAATTTTGGACCCCGTGAAATTGAAAGTTGTCTGTGTTTACTCACTCTTATATGTTAAGCATCAAGCATAGTATAGATGTTCAATAAATATTTATGGGACAAGCGAATAAATGAATCAAAATGCTCTTCCATTGTTCTTTTTTTAGAATCATGCTTAGATCTGTCTCTGCCTTTTTAAGAAATGTTCTAAGCAGGGGAGGATGCTGAGGGACTGGTCAAACAGCAGGAAAATCAAGTAACATGGAAACAAAATAAGTTGGTCCCTTGCAATTAGGCTTCTCAGAAGAATTCTTTGTTTCTTCCTTAAAGATGAAACTGGAATATTAAAATTGATATTTTGGTCCCAGAATGATAAACTTAAAAACCATAATTAAAACATGTCTACTGTTGAGACTGGTGGTACACTTTGTCCTTCTTACCTGTAAGCCTCAAGGAGCCACCCAAATGATTGTGTCATCAACGGGATCACAAAGCCCAGGTCTTTACCCACTTTTTTAATGCTTCACTTCTAACATACCTTTTCAAGAGATCTCCTGCTACATTGTCAAGCCTCTGACTAGGCTGGGCTATAGTTGCCTTGAGGTAAGAGGGCCAGTGTTTTTCAGGGTAAGATATAGTTTGGGATGGTATTGAAAAGGGTAATCCTGGGGAAGTGAAGGCAATTATTAAGACCAAGTATGAAACAATGCCTGGTAGCCAAAAGTGAGTTCATATCAAAAATTTCTACAGAGAGAGTTATAGCTTCTGAAGTGGGAATGTAATACATGGTCTGGGGATAAAAAAAGAAACAAACTAAACATGAGAGAAAATACAAGGAATGATCCAGAAATTAGAGTAGATAGGGTGCATGTCAGGGGCAGAAAGGTATCATGGGACAAGTAAGGCCATGGATCATGGTCTGGAACACAAGACAAAATATTACTGGTTAAGTTGGTTTTGTTGACTAGATGTAAACTAGATGGATTTGAGGCATTTTTATCTGTTCTTGCTCTTCATGTGATATTTTCTTCCCCTGATTCTTGCATCACTTTTGTTATCTCAGAAACACACCAGGAGCAAGACAGAAGCTCTTAGGTGGCTTATTAGTACTGGGACAAATTGATCCTTCCTTTCACAAAGACATTCATCCCTCAATAAAATAGAACTTTCAGTCAAGTAGTTGGTCCTTAAAAGAAAGAAAAGAAAAGAAAAGAAAGCATGAACTCCGTCCCTTTTTTGACTAAATACTGAGAACCAACTTGTCTATTTCTAAGTAGAAACTTTCTCTCTTTATACATGTTAAATGCATATTTTTTCTTAAAAAAAAAAGCCATTTGGCCCCTTGATTCCTGAGTTCTTGATAGAAAAACAAAATGGTCAATAGCTCATTTCAACATCCACATTTAGCTGAAAAGCTTTTGGTGATTCAACCCCACAGATGTAGGTAAAAGGTTCCAGAAAGCAAGTGGGAGTCATGAGTTTACCAAAACTCTGTGAACACATTCTTTTTAAGGCTTGAAAAATCCCAAGGCTTGCCCTTGTTTTAGGAAGAATAACTACTGGAGAAGTTTCAGGCCACTAGAAGATATGGCCCATCATGAGGAGGGCAGGGACAGCTGGGCCCAGGCCACAGTTGGCATGTCACCTGCATCCCACCTCCCTCCTGCCTTGCAGCTCTCCCCAGAGATATCCACTGGGTGGGAAGTCTGTTGCCAGAGAACACAGTCTGATGTTTTCTGTTCCTGATCCAGGAAGTCCCCCTTCCCCTGCCACCCCCACATCCTCAGCCTGGAAACAACTTTTAGAGAGGAGAAGGGGAGCAAAGCTGAAAAAGGCAAATATCCCTGGTGGAATCTGAAGAGAGGGGCCCCTTGTTCAAGGATTTCTCCTCTAGACTTGAAAGGACACTTCAGAGTCACTCATCTTAGTTCTGATCTTTCTCAGTATGTAAGAAGCCACTAAGAAAATTTACCCTGGGAAGAAAAATTCCTGAAGCTGAGTTAGACACAGATAACTGTTACCACATTATCTGGCATTTAGTTACCTCTGACTTTGTGTCTTCCCACTCCCCTCTGTGCTGGACTGGGCTGCAGCCACTCAGGCCTCCTTGCTGATTCTCAAACAGCTAAACATGCTCCTCACTCACGGCCTCTGCCCACCCTGGTCTTGCTCCCACAGATCTGTATGGCCTGCTCTCTCACTTCATCCAGGGCTCTGCTCAAATGTCATTCTGGCAGACACATCTTTCCTGGCCATCCTGCTCATACCCTTATTCTATTTTATTTTCTTTCATAGCACTATTTTTTACCACTTGATGCATTTTATGGTCATGTTTGTTTGTAATACAGCTCACTTGACTAAGATCCATAGAGAAGAGACCTATCTGCTATACCCACAGCACACAGTGGGTGCTCAGTAAATATTTGAGGAAGGAAGGAAGGAAGGAAGGAAGGAAGGAAGGAAGGAAGGAAGGAAGGAAAGAAAGAAAGAAATAAGGAAGGGAGGGAGGGAGGGAGGATTGTAGGGAGGGATGGGAGGGGGAAACAGAAGAATGGAGGGAGTTGGGAGAGAGGAGGAAGAAGGGGATGAGATGAGAGGTGAACAGAGAGCTAAATGGGGTCTCTGAAAGTAGACATGGGAGGCACCCAAAGAAACATTCCTACTTCATCCATTCCCTGTGCCTGGGATAATTCATTCTGAGTGGTAAAGAAATATCTTGACTTCATGTTAAATGAACTATTGGTCATATTATTGTCTTCCATCCCCCAAATCCATGTTAGCCTCTGTGTTAGTGCCTATTCTTTTGTTCTGCCATGTTAACCCTAACTAGTCCCAAGCCCTTTCAGAAAGGTAGCCCTGCCCTGATCCTCAGTCTGATGGCTGGAGACCCTTTTTCCTTGCCTTACAGAAGTCTGCCCTCCTCCGTTGTCCCCATCCCAGCCTAGCAGCAGCCTGTGCTACCTGAAACACTTTCCCAATGTCAGTTGATGGGAACCCCACTGACTCCTGTCTGCTACACAAACAGAGCCAACCCCAGCTGCCACAGTGATTTTCAGTCTTGTGCTGGATTCCAAACCTCTTCTCTGCCCACCTTTGCTACTGCAGAGTAGACCATCTTTCTCTGTACCCAAGACATCATTAAAAGTTATAGAAAAGAGAATTTAAAAAGAAAACAATTAAAAAGTGAGATGGCATATGTGGATATATACATATGTATCATATATCTATATATATCTATATATATATATATATATCTGATATATATATGTATATATCAGAAGACCTTTGGCCTAATAACATGTCACATCAAGGCAAATGACCAAAAAGTAAAATTTCCCAACTTACCTCCCTGAAGTGGACTCATCTGCGGAGATATGGGCCTGGATGAGGTTCTAATTACTTCCTGCCCTTTAATTAGAAGGGCCTGTCAAATCCAGAGTTGACCCAGTGGATCAGTATACAGATCTAAGCTGAGGCAGCAAATGGTGATTCCCTCTGAGATGCCAAAAAAAAACCTGGGCTCCCCTAGGTAAGCCATGCCTGGCCTTGGCTTTTTGGAGGTCCTGCATGACCAGCAAGTCCTCCCTGATCTGTGCAGGCCCTTGTCCCTGACACAAACCCCCAACATTGACCTAGAACCAGTGCCAGGTGGCTTCAGCCTGGAGTTTTTCTCAGCTAGACTCACTATCCTGGGAGTTTCCCAGAAAGTCCTTGTCCTTCCACAGCCATCTCTCAGTGCAGTGAGATTGTTTGTGGGAGAAAGTTGATGGATGAAGGGTGATGTCACAAGCTGCAGCCAGGCTGTTTTTCTTGAAGGCTGCCCACACAGTACTATAATCATGCAAACTTAAATTCAGGAAATAAAATGGAACACAGATAGTTTGTCATCCTTGTTAGCAATGGAATTGATGAATGAAAGGTCCAATCATCCAAAAGTCCCTGAATTGGGTCTTCTTGTTCAAGAAGACAACAACAAAAATTGGCTTTTAAGTTGCAAAGTAGGCAAACTGAACAATAAATAGTTGTTGAAATAGTTGCTTGAGCTTCATCTCCCATTCTTGCTCCTGATCTGTGGTTTCCTAACCACAGCATGCAGAGCAAGTGGAAACAAACTACCTAAATTCCGAATTATTAAAAACTGGATAAGCAGATTGAACAACTGAGAGAAGCCATATTTTCATAGTTTCCTGGGTGATTATTAAATACGATAGAACATTGTCTACTTTGTTATAGATTAGACACCCAGTCTCACTTCCAAGAAAGGCTTCAGGTGAGCAAATGGTTGCCCTCAATTTTTCACTTTCCTTTTCTATGGCCCACCTAGGAGAGACCGAGGAGTTGAACTAGTCAGGAAGTTCAGCAGTTCTCAAGACATACTACAGACAAAAAGATGTAGTTTAAAAAAAAAAAAACAACTGCTTTCTGGGGTGCCTGGGTGGCTCCGTTGGTTAAGCACCAGGTCATGCTCAGGTCATGATCTCGCAGTTCATGAGTTAGAGTCTTACGTCAGGCCCTGTATTGACAGCTCGAAGCCTGGAGCCTGTTTTGGATTCTGTGTCTCCCTTGCTCTCTCTCTCTCTCTCTCTCTGCCCCTCCCCTGATCTCTCTCTCTCTCTCTCTCTCTCTCTCTCTCTCTCTCTCAAAAATAAAATAAACATTAAAAATCTTTTTTAAAAAACTACTGCTTTGGGGACAAATGTATGACCTGGCCGGAAAAAGGCCTTCTTAACCATTGGATTCTAAAGAATCCAGCAAAACTGAAGGTAACAGACAGGTACAAAATTCTAAACAAAAAGATGAGTTGATATCATAAGACCCAGACAAATCAGGAAAGAACGGTGGGCACTGATTGTCAGACCAAACACATCAATGACATCCTAACATAGATAGGCAGGTCTGAACTAGTGATACAGCAAAGTTATAATTCTGATCCAAGTATGGGGGCTGGTTCCCTCCGCCCTCCTTCTGTACAATCTGCTGTATAGACATGATTTGTTTGGTAGAGCTGTCATTTATAGTACCCTTGGCAGACTCCTCCTAAGTGTTAGAATTCTTGGGTTTGGCTTCTCTTTTTATCTCTTCTCTTTCTACCCTTCCTACCTAGATCATTCTGATGGCTTTAAATAGCATCTCAAATCTCAAGCCTCAGGTCTGAGCTCCAGAATCATTGTTTCCAGTATCCACTATCCATCACCACTTGGATGTCCCATGGACACTGTTAACATGAAATGCACAAATCTTTCACTTGCTTCCTTCTAAAATATCTTTGTCCTCTTCCTATATGTCCCAGCTCAATAAATGGCATGCCCACTCATCCATTTCTCAACCCAGAAATGGGATCACATTCAACCCAAGTTCGGTCAATTCTACTTCCAAAATAGGTCTCAAAATTATCCATTTCATCCCATCCTCGCTGGCACTTTCCTAGTACAAGTCACCATAATCTTTTGCCTAAACTAATAACCAGTCTCCTTATATCCACTCTTGCTCCTTCAAATTCGTCCAGAGTTACTTCATCCATCAAAAGATGGATGATTGTGTCATTCTCTTTCAGTATATTCCCACTGAATTCAGGAGAGTCTAGTCTTCTCCTTGTGGCCTAAATACTCCAAGATGTTGCTTTTGTTTATCTTTTGCCTTGTCTCATGCCCACATTCCCTTCTGCCAGTTTCAATGGTCTTAAACATGACAAGGTCTGTTTGTTTTTTAGCTCACTTGTTTATAATATTCTTTTTCCATAAAACTGTTATTCATTTTGTCATTACTCTAAATCCTGTCCCTTAAAAGTGTCCTGCAGTAGGTATGCAATAAAAATGTATTAAACAAATGTTGATGGATGCTGGAAGTCAGAGAAAAGAGCCACCTTGCATCAACTTGAATGGTTCCAGTAGTTGTTTGACTTTTGAAGAAGGAAGTATGCCAAACTATCTCCTCAATCAAAATATGCTTTTCCTGGGGTGCCTGGGTGGTTCAGTCAGTTAGGCCTCCAACTTTGGCTCAGGTCATGATCGCATGAATCGTGAATTTGAGCCCCACATTGGGCTCTGTGCTGACAGCATGGAGCCTGGAGCCCCCTTCGAGTTCTGTGTCTCCCTCTCTCTCTGCCCCTCCCCTGCTCACACTCTGTATCTCTCTCTCTCAAAAATAAATAAACTTTTAAAAAAATATGCTTGCCCTGTTTTCCTTTCTCTCAAGGTCTGACTTAGCAATACCGGTGAATTTAATAACTATTTGTTCTGGTCACTTACTATGAAACAAACTACCCTCTCAACATAATGGCTTAAGATGACAATCATCCATGTTATTATGTTCAGATATCTTGTGGGTCAGGTATATTTAATCAGGACACAGTAGCGGTGCCTTATCTCTGCTGCACAATGCTGGAACTTCAGCTGGAAAGATTCAGAGGCTGACAGCTACCTGATAGCTGGGAATTTAAACCATCAGGTAGCTCCTTCGCTCACATGTCTGGTTGCTAAGCTGAAAGAACTCAAAGATCAGACTGGTGACTAAATACCTTCTCATGGCCTGTCTACATGGCTTGGCTTGCTCACAGCATCATGGCCTCAGAGGTCCAAGAGCTAATGTTCCAGCAAACAAAGAAAGGAGGGCTTATCACTTTTTATGATCCAGCTTCCTAGGTCAAATAGTGTAGTGTCACTTTCACCCTACTCTGCTGTTTAAACAATCACAAGCTCACTCAAATTCAAAGGAAAGGAAAGTACACTCTCTTGAGGAGTAAGGGACAAGGGCACCCTTTGGAAGAGAATGTGAGATGGGAGACATTGGCCATCTTTGGCAAATACCATCTACCACCTGTCACATGTTAAAGTACAGATGAAGAAGTACTGTCTGCTCTACTCCCTTCCTTAGCTCACCCTACCTTCCTGCGTTCCTAGTCCTAATTATTTATAACACGTGGTCAACATAACGAGAATATTTTGCATCCCAAAAGAGTGAATCCCCTGGTGGGCTTTTCAAACCACGCTAGAGGAAATAAGGGAAAAGACTTGTAGCTCTAAGGTAGATGCCCTTAGATCTTACCCTTACACCAGGTAGAGGCCCTACAGATCTTGAACTCCAAGATTTCTAGAGGCCACATGTCTGCTGATATCAAAGGGTCAAGTTTATATTTTTCACACATACATGTTGAGCATATACACCTGATCCTCATTACTCATGGGTTCTACCTTTGCAAATTTGCCTACTCACTAAAATTTATTTGTAACCCCTAAATTAATATTCACAATACTTTCACAGTCACCTACAGACATGTGCAGAGCAACAAGAAATTTGAGTTGCTCCTGGGTCACACAAGACACTGCTTTGCCTCCTTCAGTGTTTGCATTCTCCCACACTGTACACAAGTGACCTTTTGTGGTCAGTGTAATACCATGTCTTTCACACTGGGAGTGTGGTGCTGAGGCATGGTTAATTGGTCCTAAGCACAATAAGGCTGTAACGTGCCTTACATTGAAAATACATGTGTCAGGCAGCTTTATTCAGGCATGAGTTAGAATGCTGCTGGCTGTGAGCTCAATGCTGATGAATCCATGATGTATGGTAATTAACGTGTCTTTAATATGTGTCTTTTATACACGTAAAACAAGGTTATGTACACACATAAAACAAGGTCATTTGACAAAAATGTTGAGACCAGAGGCTCTTAGGAACCTAATTTTGTGTTTCTCCTAAGAGCAATTGTTTTGTATCTGCTAATTCAGTGTTTGCAGAGACTTTATGGACCATAACTACAATGAGTAATGAGAATCAACTGTAATATATATCAGGACTGTTGTAAGCCCTAGAGATGAAATAGTGAACAAAAAAACACAAAAATCCCTGCACTTATGGAATTTACATTCTAGAGGAGAAAAGAAGACATAAAGGAAAAAATGATACAGTATGTTAGAAGGTGATAACCATTAAGGAAAAAATAAAGCAAGGGATGGGAGATGGGGAGCTTCCAGGGTGGACTTGTTTTTTTTTGTTGTTGATACTGTTGTTTTCTGTTTCATTTTGTTTTGTTTTTTCAAAACAGAATGATGAAGGTAGACCTGAAGAAGATTCAGATGACATTTGAGCACACGAAAGAGGTATGAGGAAGCAGGTTAAACAACCTCTGGGAGGAAAGTAGAAGGAACAGACAGTACACAGGGTGGTAATATACCTGACATGTCCAAACCAGAATGGGGCTCATGTGCCTGGAATGGAGCAAGCAGGAGATGAGGTCACACAGGTAAGAAAGTTCAGCTCAATGGGGCCTCCTAGCCCATTGTAATGATTGGAGTTTTCAATCTGAGTGAGAGACTGTCAGTAGCCTTGGTTGAAATAAGAGCATGATCAGAAGAATGTTGCAAAGATCTAGACTTGAAGGATGGTTACGGTCAGTTATGAAAAGTGATCAGAATCCAGATATATTCTGAAGGCAGAGCCAACAAGATTTGCCGCTGCATTAGACGTGAGGTTGGGAAAGAAATAGTGAAATCAAACATAACTCCAAGGTTTTTGGCCTGAGAAGTTGCAAGGATGATGTTGCCATTAACTGTAGATGAAACAGGTGTGAGAGAGAATATCAGGGTTTCGAGTGTACCCATTTTAAGTTGAGGTGTCCAATTAGATTTCCAAGAAGAGATATAGCATAGATAACTGGGTGTTCAGGGCTAGAATCAGAGAAACCCACACTGGTAATATACCTTTTGAAGTCCTCAGTGTATGGATGGGATTTAGAGACATGAAACAAATGAGACCACCAAAGAATGAGTGCAGGTTGGGAAGAAAGAAAGGGTCCTCGATTGAAATCCCAGGTCACTCCATTTTAAGAGATCAGAGAGACAAGGAATGAGCAGAGAAGTTTGAGAAGCAAGGTCTCCTAGAAGCTGACTGAAGACAGTGCTACCCAAAACAGAGAGTGATAAATGGTGCCATCACGTCCAGAAGTCAGATAGAATGAGGACTGAGAAGTGACCATTGGACCAACAACATAACAGTGATATGCTGGTTAAATGCTTCACAACAGGCTCTTGGGAGGGACAGAAATCCCTAATCTGTAATTTGTCAGTTTCCATACCGAAAATACTCCTACCATGGCTGATTTCAAGCTATTAATGTGAGGTCACTGAACGCAGCTTTTAGAAGAGATGTGCACAATTGACTCTAAAGAGGCAGTACCAGCTGGCACTGGCATACCTCTGAATGCTAATGGTATTCATTGCCTCCGAAGGCTTTGGCTTTGGCTTCCAAGGGGGAACTGCCCGGTCAAGTGTACTTGGCATGGCTGAACTGCATCACCTAGACAGAGCCAGCCAACATTTATCTTATCAATCAACGATCATTTATTGAGGACAGCTAAAGGACCTCACTGGAGGTACTAGGACCCAGAGCAGGATATCATGGTCCCTGAAGCCTAGACTCATGCTAACCTTTAAAAGAGAGAGCATTCCAACAATGAAAAAGTGTAAGGCACATCCCCTAAGCCCACAAAAAGTGCAGAGTGGAGTTACACAGCCCCAAGACAAGGAAACCAAGGACTGCCGGCAGCCACCAGAAGCCAGGAGAGAGGTGTGGAATAGATTCTCAGAACCTCCAAAAGGAACCAACCCTGCCAGGCCCTTGATTTTGTACTTCTGGTCTCCAGAAATTTTGTTGATGTAAGCTGTGGTAATTTGTTATGACAGCCCTAGGAAATGAATACAGATTGTTAGGATGACAGCATTTCTCACAGAAACATGAGAGAAAAGGAGAGGAAAAAAAGAAGATTAATAAGTATGGTCCCTGAAGCCGAGTGAAAACAGCATTCCCAGGAAGAAGGAATGATCCCTGCCCTGCTGCCCGTAACAAGTTCTGATCCTGACCTGCTCATCATGGACTACGCTGTTTGCTTCAAAGCTGTAAAGTAACCTCCCCAGTGGCCCCTGGTAGTGCCTACCCCTTCCCCCTAGTTCTGTCTTCACATGGAGGCATCAGACAAAATTCACTGCTTTAACAGAATAATACCATCATGAGCCATTAACACATCA
The DNA here is from genome assembly GCF_027475565.1 of Acinonyx jubatus. Taxonomy (NCBI): domain Eukaryota; kingdom Metazoa; phylum Chordata; class Mammalia; order Carnivora; family Felidae; genus Acinonyx; species Acinonyx jubatus. The sequence goes on along the minus strand of NC_069388.1, from coordinate 107,319,399 downwards.
GTTCTGTGGGAAGCAGTTCTCTGGTGATTTAATGTAGAGTGAGAGAGGAGAGAAAGACCCAACAAGAAACTACCTGGGAGTCCTGGGTGCTTGGGAATATTAGCAAGAAATGGAGAGAGGACTACAATGGAGGTGATGAAGAATAAGAATAAGTCATGCTCGTGTCCTTATATTTTTGTGTTGGCTGTTCAGGGACCAAAAGTGGTCATTTGATGAATCCCATTTAAAGCCACTTACTAAGGACCTGCTAAGAGCAATACACTCCATCAGGCGGCTAGCAGAGCTGCAAAGATGAATAGATCCATCTGATAGATCCATCTTCAGGGAAGAAGGCTGACTCTCAGAGGAAGGGAACATGTATTGTCGTGAGTGAGCAGAAGGAAGAAAAATGTTACCACACCCCTCAGCTTCTGGGTAATGATGCTCCCGAAAGAGAGCAGAGTTTTTAACATTGAGAGCTCCGTGGAGCTCTTCCTTCTCCAGATGGAGGTCACGGACACCATAGCAGACTAAAGCCTTCACAGGAATCTGGCAGCTCAGAGATCTTCCCTTAGGTCTCCTTACCCTCCTACCCATATTCTGAACAAAAGTTCCATGTGAAGGAGTTCAGGTGGAGAACCCACTGGAAGAGTCTTTGTCATTATAGGCAGGAAGAAAATGGCAAATGGGATAATTATTTGTTTAGTTCAGTCCCCTTGGAGTCCTATATTTTGCTCAGCTTTTCATGGTTTGGGGATAAAAGTTGTTTTTAGGCCTAAGGGACTCAGCTAATTGGCCAGTTTCCCAGTTCATCTTTCAGGAGTGGGCACAGCTTTGGGAGACCAGTTTTTACCCTCTGAGCTCTTGCATTCCGTCCCAAATAAATATGTATTAAGAAAATGACGCCAAGTGGAGCAAAGTTCAGGAGTGGGAGGAAAGTTGACATAAAAGCCTCAGCGACAACAGCTGGCCCCAGGAACGAATGACAGAACTGAAGGGGATATTAGTGAGTGGAGCTGAGCCAGTCACATAGCAAAGTTTTGCAGGAAGAAAAAAGGGAACAGGGAATTAATTACAACGAATTCCTCCTAAAACACTGAGAGTTGGAGGCCGCGCATAGGTTATTCAAAGGGTAACTTCGAACGCTGCAAGGTTTCAGAGCACTTCTCACAAAGGAAGCTGCAGGGATCTCTGCCAAGCATATGGAATTTCCAAGTCAAAGTCAAGGGAACTGGCTTCCGAGCCTCCTGGAAGTGGATATGTGGACACAGATGGTAGTTTTGCTTTCAGGTTTAGCGAGGAGTAAACTTCGGCTCCTTTGGTTTTCTTACTCGTCTCTATCCCCTGCTGATATTTCCCTTGGCAGAGAATGATTGCACTGACCAAGCCAAATGCAAGCAATAAAAGCCAGCAATGCTTTCTATTGTATTAACTCCAGCAAGGGGTTAGAAGGCCCCGGGACAAACATGACTGCTGTGATATTGGAGCTTCATGGTCTAAAGGGGCAGACCAGACCCTGGAGAAGTCTAGTGTGTGGAGCAGAGGCTGAGAACGGGGATCGGAGTTGGTGGTCACTCCAACTTTGTTTACTTTTGGTAACTCTTCTCAGAGGATGGTGGGCAGACCAAAAAATCATTCTGGAGAGGAAGCCAAACAAATAAATATTTCAGGAAGGCTGCAAATGAAGAGAGACTTTTCTAATAAAGCTAATTGGACCGTGGAGAGGCTGCCAAATGCTGCTCACTCTGATCTGTTTTGTTGGCAGTGAAAGTAAGTGAAATAATTGCTAGCCCTTTCTTAGAAGTGACCCTTGTTGAAAAAAAAAAAAAATCCTGTGTTTTGCTAAGTGGTCTGTCTCTGAAGAACACTGTGAGTAAAAGAGAAACTCTAGCTGTGACTTTGGCCAAGTCAGGTAGTCATGCAATTCAGGACGGGGCTGGGTCCCAAACATTCCACTTGATGCAGAAAACGAAACAGACCAGGGGGGCCTGGGTGGCTTAGTCGGTTGAGCTTCTAACTTTGGCTCAGGGTCATGATCTCATGGCTCTTGAGTTCGAGCCCCATGTCGGGCTCTGTGCTGACAGCTCGGAGCCTGGAGCCTGCTTTGGATTCTGTGTCTCCCTCTCTGTCTCTGCCCTTCTCCCCTTCACTCTCTCTCTCAAAAGTAAATAAAAACATTAACAAATTTTTAAAAAGAAAAAGGAAATGAAACAGATGAGGGGAGAAGGTATAGTACGACGTTGTTGTTGTTGTTGTTGTTGTTGTTGTTGTTGTTGTTGTTGAATATTCTTTGGGCAGGGGCGCCTGGGTGTCTCAGTTGGTTAAGCATCCCACTCGATTTCAGCTCAGGTCACGATCTCATAGTTCATGAGTTTGAGCCTCACATCAGGCTCTGCACTGACAGTTTGGAGCCTGCTTAAGATTCTTCTCTCCCTCTCTCTCTGCCCCTCCTCTGTTTGCATGTGCTCACTCTCTCTCTCTCTCTCCAAAAAAATAAATAAACAGTAAAAAATATATTTTAAAATATTAAATTTAAAATTAAAAAAAAATTTAACGTTCTTTGGGCAGAAGGTCACCACGCCCTAAACCTGACCTAGAACCGCCCATCACCTCCCAGCTATTTGTACTAAAATTAAGTTGGCCAGAGGGATGAGGTGAAAGGTAAATAAGATTCCTTGTTAGTCCATGGTTTTGAACCCAAAGTATTCTCTTGTGGACACAAAGAGGATGTGGTAGAGTCAAAAGCATTCACTGAACAGTTCCCCTGTTGTTTTAAATCAATTAAAATTGATTTAAATGTGTCTGAGGACACATTTGATGAGATAGCAAACTTGCTTCTTGCCCATCATTGGAAATCAGCGTGACCAGTTCAAACCCCATCCATCCTCTTCTCACCAACCCAATTTCACAACAGGAAATCCGTACCCTTATAGAGACGGTATGGGTTAGCCAAGCAGAAGAAAACCTTTCAGACACAGAACGCAGAGGGCCTCTGTTATTTAATATCTCATGAACTACTCTCCTCGTGATCAGAGAGCAGACCCTACTAGCATAAGTCACAGAGGAGCTGAGTTTGCATGGGGTGGAGGGTTGAAGGAAAGGTCTAGAACCAGAGTGTCATGTGGCATGGTCCAACCTAACAGCCTAAGTGAGGAGCCCTGGGAAGCGTGGGGATGGCGTGAGAACAGAGGTAGAGAGAGACAGAGCCTGTCTAATTCTTGGGTCAGCCCTGCATGTCAAAATACCCTCTCGTCAGCCAGTTTCTGAGGCTTGGCTTGTCTCCACCTAGAGACATTTCTTTCGTCACTCCTGCTTCCCTCCTGGGAGCATTACTCAAGCTGAGGAAAAGTTTGTGCTGCCTTGAACTTGAAACTAACTTGTGGCACAATCTAGTTACCAACATGGAATGATTTGGGGGGGGGGGGGGGCTCTGGGAAAACACTCTACTTCCCAACAGCTTCCACACCTTTGTGCCAAACCGCTTATCATTCCCGTATGGGTCACGTGCCCTTTGCTTTCTTCCGGTGATCTTCTTTATACGTGCATCTATCTTTCAACTTCCACTGGTCTAAACGTATGGCAGCATGGTTGAGGGCCTTCTGGTTCCAGAAATTCCCTGGGGGGGCTGCTACAATTTGGATGTGCTGAGGATGTGGAAATGTAAAGGCATGCTATGCTCTCTTACTGAGAACAGTCTGCTATCAGAAAACACCACTCATTTGCTGTAGACCTGTAAACTGAGGAAGGCGGGCTTTTCTTGATGTATTATAAACTGGTCCAAAGCTTGCCTGGTTAATTAGGTTCGTTACAAAAATAGGTTAATTGCTGCTCCTGGGATGGCAGCCCCTCAGTGCCCTGCTCCTCCCTCCTCTCCAGTTCCTCACCACCACCTCCAACCCCCACCTGGGTTCTGGCCCCCTTTTTCTCTTATTTGGATTACCTACTCAACAGCCTCCAGATTTGTCTGCTACAATCCCATCATTTCAAGGTGGTGCAGTGTACCTATTTACAATGCAAATCTGACCACGTTTCTCTCCCACCTCAGGCCTCCTTCTGCCCCCATGTTTCCTAGAAAAGAACATCTGATGAGGCCTGCAAACCCCTGCCTGACTCTTCAGTGCCACCTGTCACCCTCCTGCTGCCCTTCAGATGAGCAAGATGTCCCTTACTGACACCAAGCTATTTCTCTGACTCTGCTACTGCTGTCACCTGTGCTCCAGGGCCACTTCTGTGCCTCCCTTGGCCAACCGCTATGGGTCAATGAAGACTCAGCCCAGGAGACTGTCCCTCGGCTGAGGCCCCTTCTCCTCCCTAAATACCTTGTATGCTTTCATCACAACACCCCCGTGAGGTATCATTACGAACTGTTCAATGAGTCTCTCCTCATTTCTTGACAGCAGCGAATGGATCTCATTCATTGCAACCCCAACATCTAGGCCAGTGCTTCTCAACTGAGAGGTATTTTTTTCTCCCCAGGGGATATTTGGCAATGTCTGGAGACATTTTTGGTTGTCATAAGTGGGTGGGCGGTGCTACTAATACCTAGTGAGTAGTGGCCAGGGGTACTGCTAAACACCTACCAATGCACAGGACAGTCTCCCACAACAAGAAGTTATCAGGCCTCAAAATGTCCATAGAAACCTTGATCTAGAACAAAGCATACATACCTAATGCTGCTTAATGGAAAAAAAATGTGAATATATGTCACTGAATCAAACTCTGCTCTCAAGCAAGGTCCATGTGATAGTTATTAGGTTGAGAGAAGGAATTCAAATGAATGTACTCCTTCTTTCATGATGATTTAGTTTAAGCCTGATCTCCCATTGTGTTCTGAAAGTTCGGCTCCAGGAAAGATATTTCAGGAATCAACTGAACAAACAAGAATGGTATCTTGGGACAGTTCTCTACCAAGAATTCTTAACCTAGAATAGAATCATAGAATGTCAGAAATAAAAGGGGTTGTAGAAACCACCCAGTTCAACCTACCAATTTTATAGGTGGGGATTCTAGGTCCTACTTGATAAAGTGACTCACTCAAGGTCACCTTGCTAGGAATGATGGGAGTCTGGGAGCCAGTGGAAGAATGGCCTGTGTTGTGACTTCACCAAAAATAAATATAAGACTGTAGGGCCCATCTATGAGTCTCTAATAGAGACTGGGACCAGGGTGAGGAGGTGGAAAGGGTAGGGTGGGGGGGGGGGGTTAGATTTGCCCCCTTGGAGAGATAAGGACAAGAGAAAAATATAGAGAGCTGGGAAAGACACTTTATAATATATCTTGGTTTTCTGAACTTCCAGACCTTTCCTCAAAACTCATGCTACTGAATTTGATGTCAGCCTGGTGCCAAAGTCTATACCTTGACACTTCAGATCACACACAATCCAAACCTTTCCACCTGCCAGTGTCTCTCATTGGAAGCAGCATTGATATTCTGGGCAGGACAATTCTTTGTTTCAGGACTGTTTGGGATCCCCAAATGTCTGTTGTATCTCCAACCATGATCATTAGAAGAGAAGCCTAAACATTTCCAAATACCCCCTAGGAATATGGTACTGCTTCTCCTCCCTGACCTTTCAATCAGGAACCATCAGTGACCAGATGGCAGAGTCGCATTTTTATTGAGCAAAGTACATCTTGGTTGGGACAAGAAAGCAATCAGAATAGTAGACTAGAGTGGTCTTAATAACCATCTTCATCAAAATGACCTGTGGAGTCTGCTAAAAATAAGATTCCCACCTCAGGGGATATAATGCAAGAATATATATTTTGAGCAGTTTCACCAGGTGATTCCTGTGTACACTAAAAGGTTTGAGAAGCATGCCTTGGCACTGGCTCTGAACCTTGCCTCCAAGAAGAACCAATGTTTAAAAACACCACTGCTTATATTCCACTCTTAGGGATCCTGAGTTAATTTGACTACACTGGGGCCCTGGCATGAGATGTTTTAAAAGCTCCCAATACGATTCTGATATTCATCTAGGATTAAGAAACACTATTACTAAGGAGTATTGCAAAATAAGATGTGACCACAAATTCATTTTCCCCTTCTTTCTTCTGAATTAGATACAAATAACTTAAGACTCAACAACTTCTCAACCTTGGTTGCATCCCCCAAGAAGCTTTATAAAATCCTAATGTCCGAACCATACCACATACCATTGAAATAGGAATTTCGGGGGATAGGATTCAGGCATCAGTATGTTTAAGGGTCGGCAGGTGCCTCCAATGTGCAGCCAAGTTTGAGAACCACTGACTCAGAATATTTGCCCGTATTCTCCCATAATATTCTGCTCTTGGCTTCTTCTATCTCTCCTCCAACCTCCGGGCTTCCAACGTCTGAGAGAACTTGTAGAGTGGGGGTTAGATGAGACTGGTGAGGGGATAAAGGGCAAGATTTGGCCCGTTCTTCTTTCCACTGAATTCCTGGCTATCACTTATCTAGCACTCTGGGAGTAAGGGACAGTGGAGAACCCTCCAGATTTACTGTTATATATTTCCAAGAGGAAGATTCTTGAACAAGCACCAAGCTTGTTTTTTTTTTTTTTATTTTAATCTCTGTTCTTCCCAGAGGTTTCTACATATCGTTGTAGGATAAAGATTTCAGCTTTTATTCCTCCCCAACATTTCATTTATGTGGCACAAACAGGTCAAAGAAGCAATGGAAAGTTGGAAGCCATTCTCTTCTAATTAGCAGAAGTCATAATGGCTGAAATTACTTTAGCAGCAACAGAGCCAGCACAAGCACCTGGAATGTTAATTACTGTCACTGGTAACACGACTGCTTTCATAACTAAGAAGGATTATTAATATGTCACCGCTGCAGTTAGGACTCATAAAAGACTTCCATCCTATGTCTATTTGGGTAATGACCCCCAAATCTGCCTTTGCGTGGATTGGAAGGTCCCATGTGCCCTCCCCCCTTTAAAGAAATGCTAAATCTGACCTCATTGCTAAAGGCAGAAGAGTAACATGAACATAGAGCTAGAGATGCCTCCTCTTTGACATGTTTTATAGTCATGTCAAAACAGGGGCTGCCTGTACCCCTCATTTTGCCAACTCCAGCCCAATTTGTTGCTGCTGCTGCCTTGAGATGTAAGGGAAGATTGTTCTTTCTATGCTAGGCTAGGCCCCAAGTGCTCAGAATAAAACTAAGTCTGGAGTGTTCTGGCTCCTAGGGTTAGGTTCTTTCAATACACATACACATGCATGTGTGTGCGTGCACATGCGCGCGCGCGCACACACACACACACACACACACACACACACAGGTTCTCTCTAAGACATATCATTTGCATTGGGCTGGTGGATCCTGGTGTTGAGTTGGGAATCACTGGTCTACACGCTTCTTTCCTCTTACTCAGTAGTCCTTCCCTGCCACATGGTCTCACTTAGGACCAACTCTGATCATCAGATAGTTTAGCAAATCTGAACTGCAAATCCTTCCTCCTCCAGGAGAAACCCTTCTCCTTGCGTAAACTTACATCAGCAAACAAAGATGAGGGTAGGGAGGGAAGAGCACAGGGTGACAACACATAACAACAGGATCTAAATCTAAATCAAAAATGTCCTCCAGCAGGTCAATACTTGCCTGAAAACTGCAAACCCCAAAAGGGATCACTCAAGTAATTCTTCCCAGAATTGCAGGCATTTTCTACCCCAAATGACCTCTTACAACTTAACATGGTGGTTACAACTTAACATGTGGTTCCCACCACTTACTATTTATTGAGCATTGTACTAAGCCCTTTACTTATGAGATCTTAATCTTCACATGACCCAAGGAGGGAGGCATGGCATCACTATCCCCACTTAAGAGGCTGAAATGTGCCCAAGTTTACTCAGCCAGGAAGTGTGAGAATCTGAGTCAAGGTGTGCCTGGATCTGGAAATACACACCATTAACTGCTGTGCTTTATGCATTAGCTCAGCCTGCTATTCTGACTGCCAGTATTGGCCAACCTTGCTTTCTGCCTATCATTCCAGTATGTGTCACATGCCCTTTGCTTTCTTCCTGTGACCCTCTTTAAACACTCATCTCTCAACTTCCATATAGCTGGATGTGTGGCATGGTCTTGCCATTTTTCTGTGCTTTTATCATAGTTTCTGTCATCACATTTGTTGACCTCCTCACTCTTACAGTCTTGGTTTAGTTCTCGCTGAGATGGGAGAGGTCTTTATCAACCAGTCTCATGGTTCTTTAACTAGATCCCAGCCATGGCATCCTTGTGTTCTATTCCTTTTACCAGTGCCCTGGTACTATAAATATCTAGAAGCTAATATTCCAGGTTTGTTACAGGTACCCCCTTTTCTCTTCCCTCTACTTCCCTGCACTTGTTTTCCCAACCACAAACTTAGAACCAGTTCTCCAGAGGTTGGGTCAGTAGCACTTTTTTGGCACCAAGAACATTAGGAAGTAGTAGGTCTGCCAAACACCTTTATTCTCTCCCACTTCAAGGTGAGTTACTTGTCTGTCCATACTCTTCTTAGACTAACCATCTAAATGTTTTCACTACCAATTGCACTGCACAATTGTGCACTATAGTGTTTTGTACCTTCCCAGTACCCTGATTGCGATTTAGGGAATCATCCTTGCCTGACTTTTAGTGTATATACAATCAATCTATGACCTTGGGGTGGACATATGATCCAGACCTTCCCACTCAGAATATGATCTCTCATTGGCCAAAGGATTGGCTCAATGATGTAGACAAATAAAGCCAATAAGAATTAAATCTAGACTAGTCTTCAAGCAACTGGAAGAGATTCCAACTCTTTACTTCTGGACTTGTAGTCATGAGGATATAAGCTGAAGTTGCTGGCAGCCACTGGTCCACAAAGAGTAGACAGTCTATGTGAAAAAAGAAGAAAGCACAGCCAAGAATTGGAGAGTGACTGGATCCCTATGACATTGTCTGAGGCTTTGAACCCAGCCATGACTCAAGCATACCCATAGACTCTTCAGCTACATAAGAAAATAAATTATCTTTTTGTTTAAGCTGGTTGGGTTGGTTCTCTGTTACCTAAGTGAAAAGGTTCACAATACAATATTCTTCTCATGGGTCATTGAATGATTCCTCATGCAAAAGAATAATCCAGATGCTGTTCTGGGATAGACTAGTACAAAAACATCTCTCTGATAATATACACCCTTATGTCCAGAATCTTGTAGACACATGAGAAATGGCTTTGTAAATAGTAAACCAAGTACTGATCGAGTATAATATTCATATACTTTAGTGTGCATTTGAATTTCTCAGTATGAGAGTTAACTGAGGAAGCATAGAAAACATATAAGGCTCTGGGTACTGATTCCCAGGGTATGCTAGAATGGGGTGTTAAGGGAAGAGGCTAGATTTGGAAAAGATAGAAAGAATCAATATGTATTAAAAATGAACATCTTAATTTTGCCTGAGGACATGTTTCCATTAACTGGCTTTTGGACCTGAATCAAGAGTAGCAGAATTGAAAACTTAATAAAAACAAAACCCATGGAGAGAAAATTTTTCATAATAGCCCAAGTGAAAGTAATGACATGAGCTAATCCAACTTGAAGTTTAAACAAAGAAATTACTCCATGCAATGGGACTGCTTCATTTTGTTTCAGAACTAAATACCATGAAGTAGACTGTAGGTCAGGGAACCTGGCCTAAATACACTAGAGGATGGGAGAGATGGAGATTAATTACTCTGCTAGAGGAGACAGGGAAAAGGAACAAGAAGTTCTTCCATGGCAAACGACCATAAAGCTTTTAAAAAGAAGTATTCAAATAGCACTTCAACCCATAATGCAAGTTATGAGAAGCTTATTGGGCAAAATGTTGTTGATTTTTAAAATTCACTGAAAAACAGTCAATTAAATTTTTTATTTTCTTTTTATGATTGATGCACCTGACTTTTCAGGACCAGCGCCTATCAACTGGCATTCAGATACTAAGGTCAGTGGGAAGATGAAAACATTTAAGCCTTCCTTTAAGGAAGGTAGTCTGCCACATTTTTCATGTCATTGTGCACACAGAAAATGACAATAATTTTATGGCATAATGTAAAAGGACTCAGTCATTTGAGGAAGAGATTGCTATCCTGGGCCACCCCAGGTCCACCCATATCCCAAAGACAGGAATACCTCTTTTCCACACAAGCAAGCTGGGTCCACCAGTTAGGAAAGTGAGTCAAAGACTCTCTGCAGGGGTAAGCCCACACTGAGGTCACATGGAGAAGAGGACAAGGCACTGAAGTAGAGGGCAAAGACTGGCACTTTGGTTCTAGCTCTGCCAAGTGCAGGACATTAGACAAGGCCCTTAGTCTCAGTGAAACTTACTCCGCTTACACATAAAACAGGTTTAAAGATATCTTACATTCCCTACCTTACAGGGTCACTAGGATCAAGAGTACCATGTTCATGACCGTAACTGGCAAACATGGAGTGCTAGAGAAATGTATGGCATGATGATGATGATGGGTGTGGTAATGATGTTTTCTCCCCACCCCCCCCTCCAACTACTCAAGACTTCCAGGAGTCACTTTCTCAAGACTTCCAGGAGTTACCCCGCAATGGACAAGAACTGACACTGAGAAGAACAATAAGCTGCTGAAGAGAATGACTGGGAGCATAGAGTGTGGGAAGCTAGTCTGCAGCTCAGCTTTTGTGTTGGGCCAAAGAGCTAATGGGGTTTTGGCTTCGTGAGCACCTCTGTTGAAACTCCCTGGGGAATTTTGCTTTATGAAATTCCCAGCCACATAGGATCCCACTGGGTTGGTGATTAGGAGCCTGGAGGGCTCTCTTTTCGATGAGAAAATGTGTTTGAAGTCTGCTGGGAAGAGCTGTAGGAGGGAGTTGGGGGGTTCTTCCCTGACTCCCACTGTGCATTGACAGAAGCTGCCCCACCACTGCTTATTGCCAATTCAGTTGGTCTCCAGAGCCAAAGAAAATATATTTGAAGTGAACTCTTTGAATTAGACCCATTTTTCACTAGGATCAACAGATGGTAAAATATTAATGAACAGGTGGGTCGCGCAATACTTCCAGACTATTTTAGATCGGTTTTTACAGACTAAGTTATTAACACCAGAGGTGCTGACATATATTCCAGTATAGTTAGCCGACCCAGAAGTCATTGATATCAGCACAGAGCAAGTTCAGGACTATTGAACACAATGTCTACTTTACCAAAAATGTAGTAGATAAAGGGACAGACTGAGATTGCATGCAATTCATCTCTGCAGATAGAGACAGCTAATTTTGTAAGGCATTTCCAGCAAAAGCTGTGACAATGGCTACTGTAGAAGTCTCTACCTTTCTTTTCTGCCTGGGAAGGGTATTCTGTGATATTTACTGGAATAAGAAGGGATGGAGGAGGTGGAATAGTTCCTCTGGAAGTCACATCTACAAACGGAACAAATCCTGGAGTCCCTCAAATTTCCATCCATACAGGAAGTTACACAGAAGGAAGTATGGCCTGGCAGCTAAACCATTCCAGTCTTGAAGACACATTATTCAGTAACACTTGTCCAGAGCCTCTCCTCTAGCTCACAGTGCTTCACATGCTCTCCATTACCAAACCTTAAATCTCTTTTCCAGCCCCAAACACTCAGTAACATGTGTGGCCCTTGCTTATATCCGGAGTTGAGCAAACCAACTTAATGCAACAGTAGAAAGACAATGAGGGCAAGTTTCATTTGGATGGTGTACAATATGATACAATAAACTATTTTTAGTTTTGATAGATATGGTGGTTATGTCAGAAAATACCCATATTTGTAGTAATGCACATCTTTTTTTAAGTTTATTTATTTATTTGGAGAGAGACAGAAACAGTGTGAGTGGGGGAGGGGCAGAGATTAAGGGGGGGAGAGAGAGAGAGAGAGAGAGAGAGAGAGAGAGAGAGAGAGAGAGAGACTATCACACAGGCTCCACACTGCCAGTGCAAACCCTACAGGGGCGGGGTGGGCAGGACTTGAACTCATGAAACTGTGAGATATGACCTCAGCCGAAACCAAGAGTAGGACGCTTAACTGACTGAGCCTTCCAGGAGCCTCTGTAGTAATGCACACTTAAATACATAGGTGAAATGACACAATTATGAGATTTGCTTTAATACACTTCAGCCGAAAGAAATGGGAAGGAAGGAAAAAAGTAGAAATGATGCCAAAGAGGGAACATACTGACAATTGTAGAATTTGGGTAACTGATATTTGAAGTTCATTATACTATTTTCTCTAATTTTGTATATGCTTGAAATTTTTCCCAAGACAATTCTTTTACAAAAAGAGAAAGAAGAAAGCAAATACAAATATTCTCAGAACATGATAAACACAGGCAAAAATAAGTCAGATAAGGGGCGCTTGGGTGGCTCAGTCCGTTAAGTGTCCAACTTTGGCTCCGGGCATGATCTCATGTTTCATGAGTTTGAGTCCCTCATTGGCTCTGTGCTGACAGCTCAGAGCCTGGAGCCTGCTTGGGATTCTGGGCCTCCCCCTCTCTCTGCCCCTCCCACGCTCACACTCTGTCTCTCTCTCTCAAAAATAAATAGTAAAAAAAAATTTTTTTAAATAAGTCAGATAAATCTATATTCAAACAACAATAAAAAGAGATATTTTACAGATAGACAAGTTCATCAAACAAACCTGATGTATTTGAGGACCATTTATGAAATCATGGGTCAACAGGGCACTGTGTGATATATTTCAACACAAAACCCCAAAATTATAAAAACAGGATCATGTGCACAAACATCTTAAGCCTTTATCATTCTTTTTCAGTCTGACTGGCCTAGCCCCACTCATAAAATATTTACTAAATGCATATTCCTTTTAAAATTAGCAATATACTATTGAATTCTTTACTTAAATTTTTAAAGAAAGACTTTTCAAAAACATTCAAATCAAGTCAAAAACAGTATGAAGTGAGGTAGGGCTCTGAAGAGAAGGGAAATTGAGTTAAAACTTTTCAAAACGGAATTTAACCTCATATATTTAAAGCGTAGCTTTCTGGCAAGATTCATTGTTTTCCTCCCAAGCCCTCCGGGCTGTGGCTAGCGTCTGGAGGAAAGCATTGCTACTCATAAGTGGGGTTTTAAGAAACTGGCATGGATTCTGGAAGAAGCAGCCATGGGGGGGGGACTTTTTTGGGGTCCTCAAATAGTTTGAAGACAGCTGACATTTACATCTAACTGCTGCTTAAAAGACCAAGTTTCATTTGAGAACATTCAATCAGTTGGAATCGACTACCCCATCTTGTACGAGACAAGGCCAGTGTACAGTCTTGCGTCCCTTGTCCCTTGGAAGCAGACAGCTCAGAAGCAGGGAGGCCACCGGGAAACAGGCTGGGTGAGCAGAACGTTGCTTGAGCCAGAACACTCAGATTTTTTTCTGTTTCTCAGGGTCACAGATATTTTTCCAGCTTAGGCTCTTATTTGAGCAAGACCGATATCTCGATCTAGCCAACTGATTTAGTGGAGAGTTAGCTCAAATTGGTTTTTAGCATCTTGTTAGCTGAAGGGGAAAAGGAACACTTGAATGTTTCAGTTTTCACCCTGACAGGGAGATGTGAACTTGGGCGAATGAGGATTCTTCCAGCTGCAGAGGTAAGATGAACACACAGGCAGCTTTAGGACCCAGAAGAAAGGGAGGCATCCTGCAAAAAGGTGTGGTTATGGGCTGAGACTTTAGAAGGAGAGAAAAAGAAACTATCTGAGTTAGACCTTGAAGGACAGGGAGGGTGAATCAAACAGTAGTTATGGCATAAGCCAGCTCACACAGGCTGTAGTATAGATAGAGAGGCTGTGGGGAAGAGTGCAGAGGTCCATCTGACTATACACAGGGTAAATCGAAGGGAGAAAGAGATCAGAAGTTTAGACAAGTACTTTATGGAAAATCTGGAATGCGGGGATGGGAATATTAGGTGTTAGGTAGCTCCTGGGTGGGGCACTGGGTGTTTGTTAGACATGATGGGAGCTGCCTTGAAGGTAAATCCAGCCGTGGTGAGGAAAATGAATTGGAGTCATCAGAAGACAAATGGTAATAATCACCCCTGTTGCTGAGTTTTTCTCTGGTGCTACTTTGTATATATAATCTGATTGAATTCTCACAGCAAGAGGTATTATCCCAATTTATAGATGAGGAAATTAAGCAACTTGCCCAAAGTCGTGCAGTTGATAAGCAGTGGAGGCAATATGCTTACTTCCTCTAAATCCCTGGACTCCTTCTTAAGGAGGCCAGAAGGGGTAGGAAATGATGAGGGTCCGAACTAGGAAGGCGGCAACAATGATGGAAAAGGGAGATCAAATTCTTTTTTTTTTAAATGTTTATTTATTTTTTTGAGAGAGAGAGCAGAGGAGGGGCGGGGGCGGGGAGTGGGGGGATGCGGACAGAAGATCCAAAGCAGACTCTGTGCGGACAGCAGAGAGCCTGATGAGGGGCTTGAACCCACGAACATGAGATCGTGACCTGTGCTGAAGTACGATGCTTTACCGACTGAGCCACCCAGGAACCCAAAGAGCTCAAACTCTTGAGAAGAAGAACTGAAAGACTTAGCAAACAATTGCCTATGGAGGGCCTTGATGTGGAGCCTGGGTAGAAGGAGAAATGGTACTGTGGCTAAGCTAAATAAAGATCCCAGGAGAAAAACCTGGTGTGGGACAAAACATTATTAATCTGCTTTTAGCTATGCTGAGTTTGAGATACCATTAGAAACTTCCAGTGAAAATGTCCATCAGGCAGTGAGAAACAGTTTGTCTGCTGAAGGGAGGAGATGGAGGTAGAAAGAAAATCTGAGGCATTGCGGGCAACTTGTAAAGCAGTGGAAGGAAACCAGCCAGGTTTTCTGTTTCTTTTCTCTCAACTCAAGGGTACAGATGCCTTTTGAGCTTTGTCAGCCACCACCACCCCCAAACCATCTACCCCAATTCAGGAATGAAATGCAGAAACGTAGGACAAAATTTTACACGTGGACACACGGAATAATTCTCTGACCTTCTGTTGTTGGGTAGAGTTGAGGTGGCTTCAGTAGAAGTGTGAGAATTCTAAGTAAAATGATAAGGGGCAACCCACTCTCTCTACCTTGCCCTCCACCAAGAGAAGCCAAGGGCATCCGTCTTTAGACCTCAAGTCCTGGTCACCGTCCCCAAGAGCCAAGCCACCATGCACGCTGCCCAGCACAGGCATTGAGGGGCTAACACAGGTCAGGGAGGACATGTGCCCTGTTTGGGGGTGGGGGAAAGGTGAGGCTCAAAGCTTGTAGGCGATGCATAGCACCCGAGATTCTTTCTGAAAATATCCTAAATGACAGAGAGCGCGGTGGAAGGGCAAGATTCCACTGTTGGATTCCCCAGCAGGTTCCACAAATGAATGACAGAGTGTCAGTGGGCATGAAAGTGAAATAAGCACGGAAGGAGTTCGTGCAGTCTCCTTCGGTCAGGGACCAGGGCTATCGCCTCGTCACTCTTTCACTGATGGACATGTTCTCATCTCCATCCACCCTCTCCCTCGCCACTTGCCTCAGGATGTCACATGTTTCCGTTGTGAGCACACAGGGGTCACGGTAGGACAACTTTCCCACCATGAACTTGAAATGACAGGAAATCAGATTGCCGGATAAGACCAAAACTTGAAAGTCAATGCTGATGAATCAGGGAAGAAATACGGGAGGGAGACCGCCTGAAAGAACAAATGTGTTCCTGGAACAGCAAGACTTGACTGGATTCTGACTGATAAGATATCTGAAGAAAAAAGGCATCCGTGAGAAGGAGAACCCTGCTCAGCTATGAACAAGGCAATTGCACTTGGTAAATTTTCCTGAGTACCGACTAGAGCCAGCAGTGAGCTTACATTCTATTGGAGGAGACAGAAAATAAACAAATGCACCTATAACCAAATGTCAGGTAGTGATTTGTGTGTCCCAGGTGGAGGATCTGCAGAGCAAATGACAGTGGCTGGTGCTTAGTGGCCACAGCAAGATGTGCCCATTCGAGTTTTGTGGCAGATTTCGGAGGCATGCTCGGACCTACAGCCCCAAACCTGGGTCTCCAGCGTTTCCTGGTGATATTTTGACCTACTAATAGCCCTTCTGTTGATTTCCTTCTGTGTGAATTTCATGAAGACACACACAGAGAAAGGAATACATATCAAGAGTACGCAGCTCGATAAATTTTCCAAACTGAGCATACCTGTCTAACCAGCACCCTGAACCCCTCTCATGCTCCCTTTCAGCTCTTTGTCCACCACAGGTTAACTACATACTGATGCTAACACCATAGATTTGTTTAGCCTGTTTCTGAACTTAATATAAATGGAAATACATACTGTCTGGCTTCTTTCACTCAATATTATGTCTATGTAATACATTCATATTGTTGTACGTATCAGTAGTTGGTTCTTTTTTTTCTTCATGGTAAATTTCATTGTTTGAGTATATTATGATACATTTATCCGTTCCATTTAAATGGACAGGTCATTTCCATTATTATTTTTTTGTAAGTTTATTTATTTATTTTTAGAGAGAGAGCACAGGGAAAGGACAGAGAGAGAGGGAGAGAGAGAATCCCAAGCAGGCTCTGCACTGTCAGCTTGGAGCCCGACGTAGGGCTTGAATTCACAAATGAAATCACGACCTGAGCCGAAATCAAGAGTTGGATGCTCAACCAACTGAGCCACCCAGGTGCCCCCTACTCTCCTGATAAATTCTTTTTCTGTTTAGAGCTGTTAGAGCTAGTTTCTAATGTTTGCAGCTATGAATCCTGACTGACACATTTTTGTTTTAATTGTAGATTGTTATTGAGTGGGAAAGTGACTGAAGATTTTCTGTAGAATTTCTGTAGAAATTCTTTCTTTTTAACAATGCTATGAAGACATGGACTTCTTCTTCCTCAGCTATTTGGCAAGGAACACAGCCCACTCTGTCTCAACAGTGAGGTCAAGGGATCAACAGTAACATTCTTCATAGTTAAAACTGAGTTCCTGGCTTAAATACAGTAATTTCTGGAATAGTAGCTATAACTTGGGGTCTCTTTGGTTGCCACACAAATTGGTTAGAAGGCTGTCTTTGCAGGGGCCATTGAAATGGCCACTTCTGGGTATGTGCCTCAGCAGTTATAGTGGCTTCCATCTTGATTGTGCAATAGGAGAGGTTTTGAGATTGTGGTTTTGGTTTTCTTCACATCCCCCCTGGCCCCAGCAGCTGCTCTTGGGAACTCTGAAGAGCATTATTAATAGGGTAATACAATCCAGTGAAGAAGAAAATGACAGACTCAATGAAAGGACAGTCATTACCAGTTATTCATTCATCAGTGGGATCTTCTCATTTTCCACACACACAAGAATGCCCCTCAATGTGGGAGTCCACCCTGTCTGAGCAGGGCTGTAGGAGAAAAGAATGGCCCACTCTGCCTTTTCCTCATTTTCCTCTCTGGCCAGTCCATATCAATTGTGGAGGCCATCATTCACAGCCTGATTTTCAAGCAATGAGTTGGGCCAGCCAGTAATTGTTCCCTTTGGTTATTCAACCCAGACGCTTGTAATCACCATGGCAAGTACTCACTGAGCACTTACTGTCTGTACCGGGTACTGTGCGAGGGACTCCACGTGCATACCTTCTTCATTAAAGGCCAACTTCTCTATCTGTGCTCTGGATACCATCCTTTCATCCTTCCCGAGGCCTCTCCTCCTGCAGTGAACATGAACCTCTCTCTTCTGTACGTAAGCAGTCACTCCCTCTCCCCTGGATCATTTCCACGAGCAGCCATTTCTCCCTCTGGGCACACTTCCATTCCTTAGCTCTTTCACAACACAACTTCCTGAAAGAATTATCTATGGTCATAGCCTCGCTTCCTCATCTCCCAGTTTTAGCTCAGCCAACTCCAGCAGACTTTCCTCCTCTCCCTGCCACTGAATCTGCTGACTTCAAGGTCATAAACGACCTCCTTTGGCCATCCAAAGGACATCATCACCTCTGTCTTCATCTTACTAACTTCTCAGTAGCACTTGATCACTTGACCACTCCCTCCTTAAAATCTTCTCTCCCCGTTTCCATGATGCCACTTCTCTTTTCCTCCTTCCTAACCTGCTGCACCACCTCTGACTTTTTGCTGATTTCCCTTTCTCTGTCTAATCACTATGTGTTGGAATGACGAAAGACTTGGTCTGGATCTTCTTATCCTGTCCATCTATATACCCTTTTCCTAAGTGAGCTAATTCTATCTCATGGGGATTTTTTTTGGTTGTTTTAAGTTTATTTACTTATTTTGAGAGAGGGAGAGAGGCAGAGAAAGAGGAAGAGAAAGAGAACCCCAAGCAGGCTCTGCACTGTCAGCTCAGAGATGGACATGAGGCTCAATCTCACAAACCATGAGATCATGACCTGAGCCGAAATCAAGAGTTGGATGCTTAACCTACCTAGCCACCCAGGCACCTCTGATCTCATGTTTTTAAATACCGTCTACATACTGATGATATTCAAATTTAAAATATCCCATCTTGATACCAATGACCCTTCCCCCAAGCTCAAGCCCCTACATCCTACTGTCTGCTCTGGATCCCCAATGTCTAAGAAGCATTTCAAATCTGGTGTAGACAAACAAAGCTCTTGGTTTCCCCATCCCCAGCTTTGCCTCCCACTCTCAATAAACAGCAGGAATACACACCCTCTTGTTTAAGGCAAACATTTAAAAATTATCTTTAAGTTATCTGTCCCTCATTTTCCCAAGTGAATCACCAGCAAGTTCTGTTGGCAACAGCTTCATATCAACAGTTAATTATGAGTCTTGTATTGCTTTTCGTTTGACCAATTAAAAGAAAGTTGGGAAGAAGGAGGGAAACACCCATGTTTTCTCATATTCTTCATAATCACCATTTTAATAGCTGTGTGATGTCTCATTGAGTGGACGCATCCTGATTTCCTTCACAGGCCTCTGATGTCACATCTTCACTTCTTCTCATATTTGACTTTCATGAACAATTGTGCAGCAAATACCTGCATGCACATACAGGTGTTGTGTTTTTGTTTTTAAAATAGAGAAGCTGATATTTTAGTTCAATATAAGATCACTGAGTGGTTGCCTTAGCAGAGAAGGAACTAATACCTAAACCCTATCCCTCACAATTCAAAATTAGAGAAACCAAGAGTGGAGGAACCGGTGTGACCTCCCAAGGTCCTGTGGCCAAGAAAGGCAAGGAGACCACTGAGGCACAGGCCGTGGGGAAAGGGAGGCTCAGGCTAGTGGTCCAGCTGTAACATGATGGATGCTTGGGTTCCTCATGTAGCTGAGACTGAAGCACCTCTGGGCCCAGCCACCCTGTTCTGGAAAGATGTTGTCATTCTGGGAAGGATGAATGAACAATGACAACACAAGCATTTGAGCTGGAACCTTGGGCGCCAAAATGTTGAGACTATTAAAAAGCTCAGCGTTGGGGCATGGGATTACATTTCAAAGACAGCTCCTGTGGCAAGTGCTGAGGCTAACAGGGACCTCAGTCTGACCTTGGACGTGGATGCCCTGGACCACTTTCAATAGGAGAGCAGGTGGTAATGACAGAAGCCAGAGTAACTGAAGCTGGAGGCTCTGCTGTGGTCTCATCCATTTCTCTTCTTTTCTGACCCTCTTTGGATTGACGAAAGTGCCTAGTATTCCTGACCAACAAAGCAAACTGTAGGAAGCCTCGCAAAGTCAACATTCGACTTCCTGCTAATAGAGCATTGGAAGTTTAAGCCCCTAACTAGAAAATGGATATTTGCACCTTCACACTGTGGCTCAGGCTTGCATGTTACATGCAGGATTCTTTCCTGAGGCTATATTCCCGGAAAAAGGATTACCGATTCAAAGGACATGAACATTTTTATGACTCTTGGCCAAAAGTATAATTTTTTTCAAAGGGATGCACTAACATCCACTTTCTATTTCTCCACACCCTCTCCAGAGATGAATAATTAAATGGATTTTTTTTTGTGGTCAAAACCAAGAATTCTTTTTTTTTTTTTTTGAGAGGGTGGGGAGAAGAGGGGGGAGAGGGGCAGAGGGAGAGGGAGAGAGAGAATCCCAAGCAGGTTCCATGACCAGTGCAGAGCCTGATGCAGGGCTTCATCTCACAACCGTGAGATCATGACCAGAGCTGAAATCAAGAGTCAGAGGCTCAACTGACTGAGCCACCCAGGTGCCCCAAACCAAGAATTCTTGAGAGGAGCAATCAGTGTGAGAAGCAATGGCCCACAGAGGAGTAAGTGCCCTTGTGAAACACACTCATTGCTACTGGTTCTGAAACGTACGTTCCCAGGCTGCTTCCCACATGCCTCATCCACTCTCTCAGGGCTTCCCTTCTGCGACAGCTGGGTTGGGTTCTCATGCCCTCACCCTCCCTTCTCATGCTCGTTAAAGCCAGCACAGGGGCAGCTATGTCATCAGTCCCTTACCTCTTCATGTGGCTCTAAATCAAAGTATTGCCTCTCTTTTTTTTTTTTAATTTTTTTTAATGTTTATCTTTATTTTTGAGACAGAGCATGAGCGGGGAAGAGGCAGAGAGAGAGGGAGACACAGAATCAGAAGCAGGCTCCAGGCTCTGAGCTGTCAGCACAGAGCCCGACGCGGGGCTCGAACTCATCAACTGCAAGATCATGACCCGAGCCGAAGTTGGACGCTCAGCCGACTGAGCCACCCAGGCGCCCCAAAGTATCGCCTCTCTTAAGCACATGTGTGTCTCTTAAAGACTGAGGAATGAAAAGCTCTCTGTTAAAGGAACTTTGAGCTTAGATGTCCCAGACTGAGAGTCCATCAAAAGCTGGACCTTTGACTCGAAGGGCAAAGGACCTCATCAGGCTGTGATTTGAGAAGCACCAAGAGGCCAGAGCTTCAAAGTTGAGACCAGGAAGATGAAGTTGGATTAGGAGGCTCTAGGTGCACCAGAGGAATGAGGTGGTGGGAACCAAACCTGAGATGAGGAACTAAAAGTGGAAGCCCCCAAGGCTGAAAACATGCTCCACTGATGTCAGCATTTCGCCCAAAGCTGCTCCAAGGTGAGCATAGCTCACTTGAAATAAAAACCTGAAAGTTGTTTTTCACGCCAACAAATAAAGAGCAATTTAATAAATACTCGTCAATTATTTTTTTATAAAACGCACGTAAAGCATGAATGGTTTTAATCTTTTATAGTCATGACAATAAAAGCTTTTAGTCCTGTTCACGGTTCTATCGTTGTATAAGCCTGGGCAAGCCTTGCAATCCTGCTGGCCTTGACTTTTATTTATGAGCTATAGACAATTACACCCTGCCTAATGGCTTGGGGGGCAGGTGAGGATGAGGAGGGCAAATTGAGTGTTTAAGCTGAAAGTCAGATGTGTTCTTTAGTGGTTGATGCTAAGCATTACCTATGATCAAGGTCTAATCTTGAGGAGTTCAAGATTAAATAACAGGTAGACGTGAATGCCTTGAGCTCGTTGTCTCATGTCACGGATGTGTAGTTAACAGCCTACAGCCCAGGTTTGTAAGATACTAATGGGAATATAACACAAACCCCACAGAGAGTAAAGGACAGAGGAAACTTAAAAATAAGAGGCAGGAAATCAATGATATTTAATTTGGACATGTGCCCCCCAATGCATCTGGAAAAAAATCAACAAAACATAGATATCAATGGAAAACCTAGAGAGATGAGCCATAATTACTCTAAAAAGATATGCAGACAGGAAATTGGATAGGAGGTTAGAATGTTGTTTTAGGCTGCACAGATGGCCTTTTGTGCCTGCAAAGGGAAATTTGTTTATCTCTGAACGATAAAATGGAATTGTCTATAAAATCAGGCTAAAATTTGCCATAAGCCATTTCTCAACTGCAGGGGTTTCTGTATTCTGTAGGTCAGTCCACGATCCTTGCAGAGACATGGGTGCAGGAAGGGGGTCAGGTTTACGGTCAGACATCTTCGTGGGATCTTTGCCTTTTGTAGCTGTGTATGTTCTAACTTATCAAACCAATGGGTTTCATTCAAGAAAACGGAGAGAAAATATCTCCCGTTCAAGGTTGTTGGAAGGACTACAGATAAAACAGATGAAGTTCCTGGCACATGCAAAATAACAAATAAATGTCAGTGAACGGCAGCACCGTGAGGAGAAATGAAAGTGGACTCCTGAGTTTTCAAACTCCACCCATCACAGAGTCTTTCTCTGCCCTACCTGGTCCCACAGTCCAGATCCCTGCACCCGTGCTCCTCACCCGCAGCCAGCAGAAGCTCTAGAATTGTTCAATAGGAGGGGCTGGGAGATGATGGAGACTGGGCCAGCCGCTGGGAGAATGAGTTGGAGCTGAGCTTACGTGGGGGACGTGCTTGCTAGCTGCCCCACTCACCAGCCGCCACCAGCAGCTCCCAATCCGCCTACAGGGTTTCTTAAATGGACTTGAGAGGATCAAAATCTAGGCTATTTTCCTCTTTAAACTATCCATTTTTCCAGTGGCAAAGTACAGCACTTTCTTAGTGTCTTCCTTCTACAAATCATGATGGGATACATTTTCAACACAGGCTTTGCCAATTGTTTTTCAAATGTTGTTGCACATAATAATTTTAACCACATGCTTTCTCAACGGCTTTATATACTTGTTCATATGATAGTTTTGGCCACACGCTCTGCCGCATGCTGACTGCTAGTGGTTTGAAAAAAAGCTGTTGGAGATGCGGGCCCTTGTGCCCCCACCGAGCCACCTGTTGGCACCGCCACTATGGTGGCGGTGGAAGTAGTTCCTAGGAGGTAGTTCCTCCTCTGGAGAAAGTAGTTCCTAGGAAAGCAGGAATCCTTTCCGGCAATACCCTTGACTCTGATACCAAGCTTAACAAGGGGATGTGCTGCATTCTCAAAACAGAAATAACAGCTGTGTCCATCAGAGCCCTCAGAGACCCTGAGATGTGGGGGAGGGGAGCAAGGGTGAGGTAGAGGGAGGCTGGTGGGAAGGTCTTACCTCCCTGACTTTCCCTATCCTCAAGCTCTTTATGCTGAAAACTGCTGATGCCAGACAGACTCTGGTTTGGGTTGGATGTTGATGTGCTGTGCATGAGTCAGGATCTCTAGTCCTCACCCCAAAATGACACCATGTCGAATGGCACTTTGCCCTCTGCCCTCTTAACTTCATTGGTTTCATATAAATGCAGTGTAGCCTCTGGGTCAGAGGACTTTTCAGAAAGGGATGACCAAAAATAAATAAAGCCTCTGTGCACGCAGAGGAAAGGAATGGGTCATCAGAGCGATAGGCCAAATATTGAACTATGAGAAAAAGCAATTGGAGAAGTAAGAAAAAAATGGAACTCAGAAGTTGTAAGTTATGACTGACTTCTCAAAAGCTGGCAGAACACTTGAAGCCAGAGTAGAGAATATAAAGAAATTCATAAACGGTCTCTATTTTAGCTAAAGTGAGGAAAAAGCATGAACTTCAAGTGAAAATAATGTTCAGAGATGAACACAGGGCGCATTAAAGATGTGGAGGAAATTAGGAGCAGAGAGATACACGCAAAGAGAGACTAGACGGTATTTTAAGCAGTGGGACTCAAATAAAAGTCCACACACACAGATAAAACCAAAATATTTAGTGATTTCCTTTTCCTGTGGTCAGCTTCAGAATCTACCCCAAGGCCATTTGCTTTTGTGGTTATTCAGATTTTGTTTCTCTTCTTTCCACCTCCTACTGTCTAGTCCCTAATCCCCAGAGTTTGGGTAGAAGAAGGGAGAGGAAGTGAAATTCAAATCTGTGTTTGGCCTCTGTTCTTGGCCTTTTGGCTGAGAGATGTGAGAGGGAAAGAGGTGTCTGTGGCCAGAGTGTGGTTCCTAGACTGTGTGGGTGCTGTTTGTTTATTTTTGTGTTTAGCTGCTCTACTCATATTGCCCCAGTTTGCCACATCAAGAACTGTTTGGGCAGGAAAGAGAAAGACTCAACAAACATTTGTTGAATGGCATGAGTCTGCTTTGCTCCCTCTTCTTTAACCTTCCTCAGCAGAGTTTATCAAGTTCCCAGTACAGAACACGTGCTAAAGTCTGATTCGGTCTGTTGCCCATGATGCGCTAATCGCCAGTGGGACACAAAGTGGTCTAAAGTGTGCACCAGCGAAAGATTTTATGTCAACAACAAGGTAAATAAGAGAAAGTCTAAGCTACTCAGGAGCATAAGCTGTTTTCAAATATTTCCATATGTAGTTGCTTGCCAGTGAGAAACATGCTAAATACCAATAGCATTTCTCAATTCATTAAAGCAAACCAGCGGGGCCTCACCCTGGGAGTGCTGAGGACCCTTTCTTAGCCACTAGTTCATGTACATTACATATACATGTTAGTTATAACCATGCATCCTTTCCATAGTTCTCAATATTTCATTTCATTCGCTAACCTGGTCTGCCCTTCAGTCATTCCAAGCAAGGTTTTATCATTACCTACAAAACTATGCAACAAGGCAGGGAGCAGTGTGTTCCTCTAATACTGACTGTTTCTTTCTCCTTGTTTAATCTGGAAAGGACCCTCCCCACCCCACTTCCCCAAAATCAAAATTCTGTCCTGCAAGATGACTTAGGGCTGGATGAAAGATAAAAAGGCAAGGGTCTCTGAGGTCAGTGAGAATTGCAAATTGATTTGGAAGAGGAGAAGAGATCCAAGAAGTTGGAAAGCCCAGCTCAATGTGGGAAGCCTCTTCTCTTAGAACATGGATCCCAATTCTCTTCCAGTTCCATACAAGCTGGGTATAACCAGCAGGAAATTTAAAGTCCCTTTCAGGCTGTAGCCCATGACCTGGGGAGAAGCTCTACTCACCAGCATATATCTGGAAAGGCACCATTTTGCCACATTGGGCTCCCAAAGAGCCCTGCACCTTGGGTATTTTGAGAGAACCCCAGGTTACATAGGAGAGATACACTTCTTGCCTCCACCATTGATGGTAAGCATTTCTTCAGAGTCATCAAAAGAAGACAGGCTTTTTTTTTCCTTTGAAAACTTGACAGGCAGCAAAGAGAAAAAGAAAGACATATACAATATTCCAGGAATCCCACATTTTTAGAGCCTTTTCATCTGTGAATCTACTTTCCACTGAGCTCATGTCTACCTTCTGATGGGCTTACCACTCTACCCCAAATTCAAGTCAGTAACTTGTTCAACTTTGACCAAGAGACATTTTTAAGAAAAGTCCCATAAAAGCATAAAATTTTACATATGGCAAAGGCAGTCAATATCTACATAAAACTGATAAACATGCATGATTCCAAGGGAGAAATTTTCCTCTCTGTATTATCTATGATTAAACTTAATATGGTTTATATATCTTTGGTCAATGAATCATCTCCTCTGATTTTCATCCATCCTCTTCACCACTCTTGGGAGTATGGGTCATACAGTCTCACCATCAGTAAGTCAGGGATGCAGGTTAGGGCAGCTTTAAAAAGTCAAATTCAGTTATTGGAGCACAAATACATGACTATATGATGACCTTCTGATGGAGGTGGTCATTAGGTCCTGGGCTAAGAAATCCTCAGAGAGAAGAATAAGGGAGCACCAGGTAGGTTCTGGTGTCCCTATATGACTTGACAAAGCAGTGAAGAGTAGATGTGACTTTCATCCATTCATCCCCCATTCTCCCTCCTCAAGCCATTTTTGTCTTCTTCATATATTCTCACCTGGTTCTTCCTGACCCTGAGTCCTAAAAGAAGCCTAATTTCACTTCTAGATCTCCCTCCATGAAAGTAAAGAATCAATACAAACTGGATCTACTTCTCCTTTTAGAAGTTAGAGGGATTTCTAGCTGAAATCCACACCAGATGAGATGGTCTTCACGAACGTTAATTCTTACTTTGAGCACAGAATCAGCACAGAATGGGCCATTGGATATGTAAAAACACCCCCAAGTCACCCAGTGAAATGGACAATACTTAGAGCCATGGATACACTGTCTACATACCACCTTCAAATGAATCTTTATTCATTTGTTTAGTCGACAGCAGGAAGCCAACTGCTTCACTTCGGCCCAGAGTGGGGAATGCTAAGACACTGAACAAACTGCATGCAGTTTTCCAAGCTTCAGTAAATTCGAATTAAAACACTGACTGAAAAAGCCCCCAGTACTTTTACATGTTGAGCTGTTGTTGAAACCCTTTTTTCACATGTGATGAGCTCAGATGCAGAATGTTTTGACTCAAATTGCATAAAGGCTTGGCAAAGGCTTGTGGGGAGGAGCACCCTGTCACAGAAAGCAAGAGAAAAACAAGGCTGGGGCTCGGCACATTCTCTCAGAGCACACAGGCCACCGTGGGCCAGGGTTTCTGTTATTAAAAAAGCAAATAGAGACTTCTCTCAGCACAGCACTAATTCCCAGGTTACAATAAGTCAACAGACACTTTTGTCATGGCTTCCTGTTACAGAGTGTCCCAACAAAGTACATCCTTGATGGATTGACATCTGTTCTAAAAGGCAGAACAATTAGACATTAGCCAATATCTGTTTCAGTTATGTTAAAGTCACAAATGTTTAAAACGGCCATCATTTCAGAGTTGACCGCATGCAAGATACATATTGCTTTAATAAGTTTATTTAACATCTGGAAGGGATACACATTTTGCTGGGACACACTGTTCTGAGGAGTTTATAAAGGATGCGGTGCTCACAGAGCCCAGGGTTGTTAGCACTGACTCTGCTAGCACTGGTACTCCCCAGCATAGATGCCTACAGTGTGGATCTAGCTGCAGACTTAGGCTCAGATTTCAGTGTTTCCTGAGAAAAGTCCCTGGGAAGGACTATGAACACAGCTCATGATAAAGTTTTTGCCCTCAAAAAGACCGTCATTCTATTCCTGTGTTTCAGTTGAAACTGTAGGAAATCCAGGTTAAAGAGCTAGATGGCTGCAATGAATGGACCACACAGAATGCCATGCTGAGCTATGTACACTTTGTTTTTCCATTAATGGGGAATCCAGTAAAGTTTTAAAAGTTTCTTTGGGTACACGAGTCCAGCAAGAGAGAGGAAGACGAATTCAAGGGAGTAGACAATGTAGGGAGATGTAGGGAGCAATTCAAGGCCTCGAAGTGAATAATGCTGGGAAGAACAGGAAGGAAGGGAAGAAAATAAGAGACACTTCAAAAGAAGAAGTGATAGGGGCACCCGGGTGGCTCAGTCAGTTAAGCATCCGACTTCGGTTCAGGTCATGATCACACAGTTCATGAGTTCAAGCCCAGTATCAGGCTCTGTGCAGATAGCTCAGAGCCTGGAGCCTGCTTCTGATTCTGTGTCTCTCTCTCTCTGCCCCTCCCCTGCTCATGCTCTGTCTCTTTCTCACTCAAATATAAACATTAAAAAAAATTTTTAAATAAAAAAGAATTGATAGACCCTGATACTGAGCAGAATTCCAAGCAAGAATCTTGAAATTCACCCTAACTGGATCTGCTTAGTCACATGCCCACCCAGAACCAATCACAATGACCGTGGAGTCAAATATGCTGATTGGGGTCACATGCTCCACCCCCAGAATCAGGTTCTGTAGAGACAAATGGATCCCCAAACTGAAACGAGGGCTAATGGGCAAAAACTAAATAGAAGCTGCAGGATTAACCCAAATATCTACTATATATTGTTTGGCTGAATCCTTTTCTCTTTGTTTCTATTTATGACTTTTCTGTTAGATACAATTGAGTGGTTTGCCCAAAAGTTTCAAAAATGTATTATACAGAAATCAGAACCGCTGTACTCACCATAGTGTTGAGAAAAGAGAGCAAGTGTTTAACAAAAACTTTTGAAAGGGTAAGAAGAGTGACTAGAGTGAATAGATTCAAATTCTAGACAAACGCAACCCAGTCTTTGCCCCTGAAACATATTTTAGGAGCATGCTCTAAAGCCAGGTGAATTCTGAGGCTGCTGTGTTCTGCATACTTTCTCCCCTGATTCAGTTGTGGGCTGGGCTGGTGGTTGATGGCTCTACAATATGAGGCTACTTCACTCTGGAATCAGTGATGAGGGGTGTGACAAGGTTTGGTGTATCTTTGAAAATTACTTAAAAATGACTCCCGGTTTTGATTTTTCTCCCTACACTATTGCATAAGAAAGTCTTTAGCAACCAGTGGTACATGCTTCTGAGAAGCATTGACCACAAGTGTCTCAGATTCAAAACACATATTACTTTGTGGAAAGAAAGGCACCACCCAACACACAGACCCATCCTAATTTTGAATGGACTTAATTTCTGGATTCTAGACACTGCCTCACAATGCTATTAAAAACAATAAAAGAGTCTCATTAAAACTCCGGAGGCTGAGCCCACGAACAGTGACTAACGGAGTTCCTAAGAGAAAGGTATATGGACAGCATTTCTAAATTTTGAGCTGGCTGGCTGGCTGAGGCAGATGATCTCACAGAAGGAATGGCTTTCAAAATATCTGACGCTCACCAATCAGGGCAGACAGCCAACCAACCTCAATGGTCACTGATCTTACATGCTACCTTTCCTCACCCATGGACTGGGCAGACCTAAGAGGGAAACAAACACAAGGCTGTGTTAGAGCAAGAGAAGGCTGCTCTAAATGGGGGAATGGGAAGCCAGCCCATCCCTCCTAATTCAAACTGTTCCAAGGAGAAGACACTGATGAAAAGAAGGAGGGAAAGGAGTTGAAGCAGACATGAGAGGTGGCAGAGATGGACAATGATGAAGCAGAAGCGGGGAAACAGAGGGAGAAGAAATGAACAGAGGAGAGCAGGAAGGGACACGGACATAGAGGAGCAGACTGGGAACAAGGAAGAACAGTGAAGAAGTCCAAGGAAAGGGGAGGCTGAAAATTCAGCCAAGTAGAGGAGGAAAAAGAATGATGATGAAAGGTAAAGCAGAGAAAGAGAGGAGCTAAATCGTGATGAAAAATGGTAACGTTTCATAGTGATTATTGTCGCTCATACCATATAATGCAGGGGTCAGCAAACTTTTTCTATAAAGGGGTAGACAATGAATAGTTAAGCTTTGTGGATGGTACAGTCTTTGTTCAACTCACAACTCCAGTAGCTGGAAAGCAGTCCCAGACAATAAGTAAGCAAATGGGAGTGGCTGTGTTCCAGTGAAACCACAGAAACAGGCATTGGGCTGGATTTGGCCTGTGGATCATAGTTTGCTGACTCCCACGGACGAGGGTGGTTCTGAAATTTCTGGTACCTCCACAGTGCCCAGCATGACACAGGCACAGAAAACTAGAAAATATTAGAACTTCCTGGAACAGCCATTTTACAGCACCCCCCCCCCAAAAAATGGTCAAAATAGCAGCCATTTTCAATGGCTTTTTAATAACTTTTAACCTACAAAATGACAGTTTCCTGTGATTCAACCTCTCTGCTGCTTGATTGGTCATTTGCTCCCTGGCCCGTATGATACCCCCATGGTCTCTCTCTTCCACATAGATCCCATGACAATGTACACGGAAGAGAAGCACTAGGTGGCTGATTCAGAGCCATATTCAGTGCTGGCTGTTAAGCTTTCAGATTGGCAGAGTTCTCCATCCCCTATAGGTCATGGCTCCACAGAGTTTCAATCTGGGTCCCAGTACTGCTTCAGACATCAGAACCAAAAACCAAAACAAAACAAAAACCCTTTTTGTCTCTTTAATTTATACCCTCCCCTATTTCCTCCCGTTTGGCTCCTAGAATGCCTCTAACTTAACTGCAGATCTAGGTTCATCTCCAATCACCATTAATTTCCCTAAGGGGCCTATGGTGCTTGGGAACAGCTTCAGTGATGGGAGGTAACAAGGTGTAGCCGATGGGGTTCCCCTGGGTGTTGGAGCATGCTTAGCTCTCAAGCTCAGTATCAGAGAGGTAGGGGCTTACTCTGGCCTCAGGCTCAGACTTCTGACAATGACCTCACATTCTCTTGTTTTGTGATTGCGAAGAGCACCTTGCAGCCCCTGACATGGACAATTCTCGCTTGGCCAAGGGTTTCTGTTTGGGGAAGCCAGAGCCACTACTCTATGGCCTCTGAGGCACCATGCAGGTCATGTGAGGTTGATTCTGTGGCTGGTTTTCTTGTGTTTATTTTCATTTGGTACCTAGCACGCTGGCCATCCTTCCAAGTTTGTCTTGGCTCCTGACCTCAACCATTCTTCAGCCACCAGTGGTCCTTCTCCCATCATTTCCCAGGGTAGCACAAGCCACCTTGTGAATTACCAGAGTAAAGAAATGGCCCAAGGGACATTGTCTTGAAGCCACACGATTGCCTGTAAGTAAAACTTGATGATGCCAAACATTCAGAAAAGGAAAAGGCAGCACGGGTCTAGCTTGACCACCCGATCTGCATTCCAAGCAGAACGAACACTGAGCTCTTGTGGGAAGGGAATCCTAACGTGTTACTCTCCTAGTCAATAAAGTGCAGAAACCCTTCTGTAGGCATTTTGCCTCTGCAGGAAAAAGTCCAGCTTGTATTTAGGAATGAATGAGTGTGCATGGGTGTGTTTGCATGAGCATATTTGCTTAAAAACATTTTCTAGTAACTGCTGACAACAGCAACCCTAAGCCACCAGACACGCGGTTCTCCCCATCTTGAAATGGCCTGTTTGCTCCCCAGAGAGGCAGCTGTGATGCTCCAAAGAATCATCCATGGCCTCCCCCGTCTCTGAAATCTACATGCCCTGACCCTTACTCCCCGGCCTCATCTGTCTTCCCAGCCTCTCTGCTCCTGTCACGCGAAGTTACTCAATACCCAGTAGGAACTAACCAGAGCCAAGGCACCATGTTCCCACAGCTCCCATCTTGCCATTCACTTTGTGTGGCTCGGTTCCTCTGCACTGCCACCACAGGGCACAGAAGGGGAGAGAGCTCCACATTTCCATCCCCAGCTTTGGGAACCAGATCATTCCTCCTCCTTTGTCCTGCACCAGTCACTACTGCCTCTGGTTGAACCCCTTCCCCACACCCTGCTATCTGCAGCCCAGCATGTGCTATTTTTTTGTAACCAAATCTCATGGCAGGCTGCAGGCAATCCGGTCATATCATCAATAGAGCTTCATCTTTTTCAGTCTACTTAGAGCTCAGGTTTAAATCTACCTAACTAGCTCTTTTATCTGCATTATCTTCCATACTCTTTTTTTTTTTTTTTCTCTTTAAGGTCTTAGTTGATCCCGTTTGAAATGGTGGAAGAAAGAAGCTTTGTTTAAGATAGTCTGATTCACTATACCTTTCTCGTCTCTGTTTCTTCCTTTGTAAAAGGACTACTTCTTTTGTAAAAGTAACTACCCACTTGAGAAGGGCCCGCTGAGCCCATGCATCTGCAGGGAGCGTATACTGTGCCACTATCCATCCAGACCGGAGCGCAGCATCACCTGCAAGCTTTGCGAGGCTATCTGCCCCGCCCAGGTCATCACCAGAGAGGTCCAGCCTTGGACCACCCGCTATGATAATCCACCCGGCCAAGTGCATCTACTGCGGCTTCTGCCAGGAGGCCTGCCCTGTGGACACCATCGTCAAGAGCCCCAACTTCGAGTTCTCTGCAGAGACGCACAAGGAGCTGCTGTTCAACAAGAAGATGCTCAACAACAGGGACAGGTGGGAGGCTGTGATCATGGCCACATCCAGGCCAACTACCTCTACCGCTGACGCCGCACACCCAGCCGGCCTGCCCACAGCACGAGCTGCCCAATGAAAGAGCTCTGCCTTCTCCCCCTACCACCACCCCTACCCCCCGCCAGAAAAAGCATTCCCTCCTTTAGCAGTTGTTTGTTTCCATTGGTGGGGCCATCCTGAGATTTTTTTCTCTTAAGAAGTGAAAGATTACCTCTCCCTCTCAAGAATGCTAGATAATTCATCAGTGTGAAACACGTTCTGGAGCCAGCTCTCTTGTATTCACTAAACCCTCCTTCCCACCTGATTAATAAATATGACTGCAGATGCCACTGGGTTCCTTCTGTTCTTGGAACAGATCTTACTTTTCCAGGGACGGGGTGGCTGACTCACAGCCCCCTGTGCTGCTTCTCTCCTGCTTGTGATAAAACAAACACAAATCAATAATTGTTTTAATGTTTATTTTCTTTTGAGACAGAGAGAGAGAGAGAGAGAGAGAGAGGGAACAAGCAGGGGAGAGGCAGAGAGAGAGGGAGACAGAATCAAAGCAGGCTCCAGGCTCTCAGCTGTCAGCACAGAGCCTGTCATGGGGCTTGAACCCCCAAAATGTGAGATCGTGACCTTAGCGATCATGACCTGAGTCAAAGTCAGAAGCTCAACCAACTCTGACAGCCAGGTGTCCCACAAATCAATACTCTGAAACAAACATGTACTCAATATTTTTTAAAAGAACACTTACATATACTAATAAACTGTTCGATTACATTCACCTCTCTTTTGTATTAAAACTATGGTTTTTACATGCTTATTGCTCTAGCGTATTATTATGAACGCATCGCCTTTCACTGGCTCACCCTGTACCAATTTGCCATCATTGTATTCATTATTTGATGTTCACATGTCCACAGCCGGGCGAGTAGAAACTCCATCCAGCACCGTACTGATACTCTTGAAATCCCTTTGTTTTCAGGCCACAGCAACAAGATGCTGTTTTTTGTGTGTTTTTTCTTCCTATCCTACAGCCGGACTCAACCAACTTCCAAGAAATCCTGATTGCTTTGAGAACAGAATAATATTAGAAATGACAGTCCAAACTTCTCGCCTGTGTGTTGCAGAGAAGTGCCCAGCCTTTAACGACTGTGGCTTGGGGCCTATTTTGTGACACAGCCAGGAAAGATGTTTTTGTAGGGTAGGAATTCATACTGATTTTCCTTGTAGAGCATATTATGTTGCTATAGGTTTTAGTCAGCCAAGGTCTCATAAGAAAAATAGAGTGACAGTTCCTAGATAGTCTAAAGGTAGGTAGTTTTCCAGCTAAGCAGTGAGGCAGAAGCCCCCAGAGATACCTCCTCCTCAAGATAGGGGCACACAGCTTTGCACGGACCCTGGAGAGAGAACAGCAGGGCTTACAGCTTCCTTGATGGCACCGCCTGGCTGCCTGGTTTCCTCCCAGAGCTACATTTCTATCAGGATTAACTCTTCATCTCCACTTTGCTGCTTTACTGCACCTTTCTTTGCCACCCAGCAGCCTTAGTGCTGCTTGTAGGGTGCTCAGGACTGCAGGGGTTTCTAGGACGCAGGATTTTCTGTTTTCAAACCAAGATAGTCCCAGGCCAACTGGGATGAAGTGGTCACCCCATTGCCAGTGACCTAATAGCAGGACAGCTGAAGGAGTTCATCACTTCTGCACTCTGCTCAGTAGAATACTGGAGGACAGAATAAAAATATGCTTGGGATTTCCATGTAAGGCAATCACTCATGTGAATTTAAGAGTCATGCTGCAGTGTAGACAAAGTCTCTAGCTCATCCAGCCAAGATAATTACATGCAAAGCTGGAAGAGGTTGAGCTGTTTAACCTAGAAAACACACAGCTGTGAACAATTTTCTCATTCAAGAAGCTCTGGTCTTCTAGCTGCAAAGCCTGGTTTCCCCTTCCCTTCATCAGAGGACCCTCTAGAAGGTAGGTCTGCAAAACCAATGCAGGATAGGAGATTCTCCCGGAGGGAGAGGTACAGGGAGTAAAGCCCCCGGACGCTGTCTTTATTACCCACAAACACCCTCTCTCCTTACCCAAAACACCCCCCATCTCTCACCTTTGTGGGATCTCAAGGTCCTTTGGATTCTAGAATCAGCCATTTCAATACAAGGCTTATTTTTCACTTTGAAACGTGAAAACTTGAAACCCAGGGAATGTTATTTTATACAATGTCAAACTGAATCTCCTCATTGCAAGATACCACACCACTGGATTTTGGTGTGCAGCCATCTACTTGAAATACAAATGAACATGAACCTTCTATCTAAAATACGTCTTGGGGCGCATGGGTGGCTCAGTTGGTTGAGCCTCTGACTCCTGATTTTGGCTCAAGTCATGATCCCAAAGTCATGGGATCCAGCCCTGCATTGGGCTCTGCACTGAGTGTGCAGC